>NC_138655.1:76751779-78125945 GCF_964273445.1 Streptopelia decaocto | reverse complement strand
GTGCCATGAACATGATTATGCTGTTCTGGCTAAGGCTCAGGCTAAATTGTCTTACGTTGACATTTTACTGCCAGAAGATACATTTCATTTCAATCAGAAGTCTGTTATGGAACAGGCAGCAAACAGATGTGAAAACGACAAACTTCTTGGAGACAATTATTTGATATATAAATCAGTAAATCACCTCTAATACACTTATGGTCCTCGTATTAAGAAGCCAAGGATATAGTTAGAAAACATATCCAAAGCTGTTTTGTCTGACAATTCACCTATCACGTCTTAGGTGAGTAGTGGAAAACTTTGTTAACCTACATATTTTTCAGATGTGCAGTGTCAGAGCTATAGATCAGGATGAAAAAACATTTAAAAAAATTAGCAAAACTGTACTAGTTGTCTGTCACAATTTTCCTAAGTAAGTTTGCATTTTTTATACTTCCAAATAAAAGGTGTATAAAATAGAAACCCAGAGATAAGAAAATGTTCACATTCTTCAGATCTTCTTGACATAGAGTAATATAAAAAGTTATTAAACAAAGTTAATCTACAGCACATGACTGAGCTGGAAAGCCAGTTTGAATCCTACCTTCCAGCATGCTGAGGTGCATGGCATCATTGGCTCGCTTTGGCACACTAAGCATCACCTCCAGGCCATCCTTAATCTCACCTTTACCTTCTTCACAGCACGTGAGCAGCTCCTGCAAAACATGAGCAGATATGAATACTCTTTATCATGTTTTTCTACACCGATACGATAGACAACCCAATACTGCCTTCTAAACACCAAAGAATCATTTTTGGTATGTAAAATCTTTTTGAACTTCTTACTTTGCCAATGACATGACAGCATATTTTGCATTTATCATGATCTATTCTTCAAGGAGCCACCCAAGCTTTCAGTTAATCACCTCTAATTTTAACAAGATCACCTGGAAAAGGGAAACAACGCACCTGTTTTTAAAAAGGCTAGAAAGAACTACTGACTTGTCAGCCTCACCTCTGTGCCTGGGAAGACCATGGAACGAATCCTCCTAGAAGCTCTGCTAAGGTACATGGAGGACTGGGAAGTGATACAAGACCATCAGCACAGCTTCACCAAGAGCAAGTCCTGCCTGACCAACCTAGTAGCCTTCTGTGATGAAGTAAATATATCAGTGGACAATGGGCTATGGATGTCATATATCTGGACTTCTGTAAAGGCCGGAGGCCAATTGTATCTTGGGCTGCATCAAAGGGAGCGTGACCAGCAGTTCAAGGGAGATGATTCTGCCTCTCTACTCTGCTCTGCTCAGACCCCACCTGGAGTCCTGCATCCAGCTCTGGCGCCCTCAGTACAGGAAAGACATGGACCTGTTGGAGAGGGGGCAGAGGAGGCCACAAAAACGATCAGAGGGCTGGAACAGCTCTGCTGTGAGGACAGGCTGAGAGCATTGGGAGTGTTCAGCCTGGAGAAGACAAGGCTCCAGAGATACCTTAATGCAGCGTTTCAGTACTTAAAAGCAACCTATGAGAAAGATGGGCACAGACTTTTAAGTCGTGCCTGTTACAATAAGACAAGGGGTAATGGTTTTAAAAACTAAAGGAGGGGAGATTCAGGCTAGACCACAGGAAGAAATTTTTTACAATGCAGGTGGTGAAACACTGGCCCAGGTTGCCCACAGAGGTGGTAGATGCCCCATCCCTGGAGACATTCCAGGCCAGGCTGGATGGGGCTCTGAGCACCCTGATCTAGTTGAAGAAGTCCCTGCTCATGGCAGGAGGATCTGACTAGATGAACTTTGAAGGTCCCTTCCAACCCAAACTGTTCTATGATGTGCTTAATAAGAAATCTTCAAAAGTTACATAAAGGACAGTGTTTTTTCCGATAAGCACACACACAGCTATCAGATGCAGTGCTACGTCAACACCAAGAACAACAAAGCTGCCAAGACATGAAGATGGTGGAAAGCAGGACAGCACAAAAGGACACCTCCTCGCCTCAATCTTTGCTTCACTGCACCAAAGACCTGCTCTGTGCTACTGCTGATAAGAGGATTTACGTTGTTTCATTTCAAATATTCAGTGAATTACTCTATTCTGTGTTCACACAGTTAAAAGCATCCTACAAACAAAATTTTTGAATACAAACAAGCATTAACTAATGGACAGAAGTCAGAGAATGGAATATGCTGAAACACTGTAGTAGAATTTAGGGTGATGCAGTTCCCTGCCCATTGAACATCCCACAGATATTAACATAACAGCACCTCAGCTGTTCAAATTTCCTCATATCTTCTGAGCATTTAAACAGTATCAAGATAAAATGTGGCTTACGTAAACAAAAGGGCATATTATGTTCCTTCTATTATTCAAAAGGTCTACTTAATTCATTTGCTCAGGTTAAATTCCCTTTTCCTTTGTAAAGTGAAAGCCAGGTGACTCCTACTATTATCATCACTACCCTATTTTTATTCAACTGCCAATACCACCATCACAGCAAAACACTACATCATCATGCTCAAATCTTGCATGACAACTCCACAGAACAGTGTAACTAAATAGCTTCCAGGAGGCACAGAAGATGAGCAGCTTCAACATCATTTGGAGAAATAAGCAGAACTTCTAAAACTCTTACATGTTTCAGCTATCATTCAAATTTTGGGGTCTACATCCTTCCATGTTTTATGCTGCTCTTCTTACAGGGGGATGGAGGAGGGAAGAAAACCCAACAACCACCAAATAAATCCATTTTACTATGCAGCAAAGCCACCTGGCTCTGCAAACACAGGTGAAACCTATTTATCTTCAATAATGTAGCAGCTAAAGCTTATTTAGATTAAAAAAAAAAATTATTTGAATCAATACCCCAAAATTTCTGAAACAGCACAGTCTAGAGTATTTCTGTATGTTATCATTTCATCAAGTTGCACCTTCTTGCAAGGGAGAACAGACAGATGCGGCAGAGCGGTGGATGTGGTCTACCTTGACTTCAGTAAAGCCTTTGACACAGTCTCCCACAGCATCCTCACAGCTAAGTTGAGGAGGTGTGGTCTAGACAATAGAGTAGTGAGGTGGGTTGCAAACTGGCTTAGGGAGAGAAGCCAGAGAGTGGTAGTCAATGGTGCGGAGTCTAGTTGGAGGCCAGTATCTAGTGGAGTGCCTCAGGGGTCAGTGCTGGGGCCAATATTATTCAATATATTCATTAACGATTTGGACGAGGGAATTGAGTGTACTATCAGCAAGTTTGCTGATGACACTAAGCTGGGAGGAGTGGCTGACACGCTGGAGGGCTGTGCTGCCATCCAGCGGGACCTGGACAGGCTGGAGAGTTGGGCGGGGAATAACCTAATGAAATTTAACAAGGGCAAGTGTAGAGTCCTGCATCTGGGCAGGAACAACCCCAGGTTCCAGTATAGGTTGGGAGATTACATATTAGAGAGCAGTGTAGGGGAAAGGGACCTGGGGGTCCTGGTGTACAACAGGATGACCATGAGCCAGCACTGTGCCCTTGTGGCCAGGAAGGCCAATGGCATCCTGGGGTGTATTAGAAGGGGGGTGGTTAGTAGATCGAGAGAGGTCCTCCTTCCCCTCTACTCCGCCCTGGTGAGACCACATCTGGAATATTGTGTCCAGTTCTGGGCCCCTCAGTTCCAGAAGGACAGGGAACTGCTGGAGAGGGTCCAGCGTAGGGCAATGAAGATGATGAAGGGAGTGGAGCACCTCCCTTATGAAGAAAGGCTGAGGGAGCTGGGTCTCTTTAGTTTGGAGAAGAGGAGACTAAGGGGGGACCTTATTAATGTTTATAAATATATAAAGGGTGAGTGCCATGAGGATGGAGCCAGGCTCTTCTCGGTGGCAAACAATGATAGGACAAGGGGTAATGGGTTCAAACTGGAACACAAGAGGTTCCACTTAAATTTGAGAAGAAACTTCTTCTCAGTAAGGGTGACAGAGCACTGGAACAGGCTGCCCAGGGAAGTGGTGGAGTCTCCTTCTCTGGAGACATTCAAAACCCGCCTGGACATGTTCCTGTGCGACCTCACCTAGGTGTTCCTGCTCCAGCAGGGGGATTGGACTGGATGATCTTTTGAGGTCCCTTCCAATCCCAAACATACTGTGATACTGTGATATGTTTCAGTTAAAAATGACAGCCTTGTTTCCATCCAACTTGACCTGACATAGCCTGCAGTGCTTTTCAGAAATTTTAAAAACAATCATCCACAGCAGCTCTCAAGTAGAAAGGGGAGACACAGATCAGTTACAGTGCTTTCGTAGGCTGCTATTACAAAACAAGCAATGCCACCTAACAGAGACCCAGCACAGTTGAGGAACGCTGCTGCTCAGTCAACAAGTCATCTGTTTGTGCAAAAGCTCTACAGATACTCAGTGCGTGTTAGTGTGTGTATGTGTACACACACACATAATATACATTTATGTATTTTGTAAATATTTTACATTATAGTTATATATACAAACATATAAAAATGACTACATTTTACAGTACTTAATATCATAAACATAGCTAATGGCTTGCCAAAATTTGTCACAGAAACCATTACAAAAATGTGCCTGTCTATACAGCCATGAATTACTTTTCTACTCTGGAAATGCAAATTATATTTTCTAAGTAAACATTAACAGAGAGGTATTTTTTTCTTATTTACAGGAATCTGGACAAAAAGTTGCTTATTTATGCGCTCTTTCATTTTCAGTGGTCTCCTTAAATAAATACCCCAGCAATATTTGAGGCTGCCCAGGATGCTGCAGTTTCAGAGTGCAGAGTAAAAAATTCCTCCTGATTTCAGCAAGAGCTTTTCTTTCTCTAGAACAGCAGAAGAACTGATGAAGAAACAGAAGAACGGAAGAAGAACTTTGAATTAATACTGACCTTTAAAAGAAGCTGGTATTTTGTTATCCTTTGGACAGGTTTGATAAGGTAAGAGGAGATAGAGTTGGCCAGTCCATGCCGCTGTTGTATCTCCTACATGAAAAAGCAAACATTTGAGGACTATGACCACCAACACTCAGATATAGACTACTTTGAGGACTGTGCAATAATATACATTAAATACAAAATCTATTTTAGCAAGAAGAAATTAAAAAAAAAAGACAAGATAAGATATTCCAGCCACAGCATATAATCATGTTGTGCATCTGCCTGCTCACTTTGTACAAACAAAAGATTACCACCTCCAAGGGTACGTGTGAAGTGTTTCAACAAACCTAAATACAAACAGCAATGACTAGGGATATTGAACATGAGGCAATACGTTTGGTTTTTTGTTGTTGTTATTTTTTGTTTATTTTGTTTTAATTATAATCTGTATTTCTTTTGTTACTCTCAGGAGGGAAAATAAAACAAATTTCACTGTTCTGGGAACAGCCAGGTCTATCACAGGAAAGCTGAGGTGGAGGTTTCTTAGCATTACCTGCTATTATAGTTTAACCATTCATAGTCACAGAAAGCCTTTCCCCACAAGGGGGAGCACGAAGTAACATTTTCCAACTAAAGGAAAGCAGTTAACAAAACGCCTAAAAAAAAGCAGCCACTTAGAAACAAAAAAATAATGACTTCCACAAAGCTAATGGAGGAAAACGGAATTAGATGATAATTAGATGGGATAATTACAGATTTCAAGTAATGATCATGGCTGAACTTCGTGGTCAGTGTTTGCCATTTATCACAGTATTGATTGTATGTATTTTAACCACACAATTTCTAACAGCAAGTTATGCACCTCAGCTATGTGCTTTCCAACCATTACAGTATCAGAAATTCACAAGATAGGATAGATATGACATTTTCATATGGCCTAGTGGTGGCATCAATGGAAGCCCCTCAAATTACCTGTGTGCAGAATTAGGTCTTGACACTTCTAATCCACTTCAGGTGGATTAGGGGATGGAGAGCTCTGAATACACTGGTAGAACAGGGAAATCAAAGGATGCTCCTTTGGTGGTGGTGGCAAGAACTTATTTCTAATACAGTTTTATCAGAGCCCTTTGTTACTTTTTAAAAAAATAGTATTTACTACATTTTTCTATATTTCTTGTTGTAGCTGCCTTATTTCCTGTAACTTACCTGCTCTTCTTCAAGCACTGAAAACTTAAGAGGCTTCAGAAAAAGGCTTTTTTAAGGAGAATGCTTAGAATCCCCATCTCCCCAGGGACAGACTTCTGAAATTAATGCTAAGAACTCCAGGGATTAATTTTTTTTATGTCCTTACCTCTACTTCTACAAACAATTTTTTAAAAAATTGTAGTGTAACTTACACAGCTAGTGGCTCAGCAAAGTGGAGAAGGAAACAAAAAAAGGCTGGAGAGCAACCTAATCAAATAATCTGTAAATACACATTCAATCAAAACTCATTCAGTGTGGCAAAAATTCCTCCCTAAAACCTCTAACAGCTGCTACATTTTGGTCCTTTCTTAAGCAGAATATCACATGTAGACCAAGTAACCTTGGGACTGAATAAGCAAGGTGGTTAGTTTAGCAGCTCTGAACAATGGCAGTCAACTGAATTACCACTACATACAAGTACAATTTAAAGGTGGTCCAAAATTTTAACAGTGACTAAGCACATAAAAATGCCAGGATTTGCAGAATGTGCTTTCAAGGGCTGAAGATTCATTGTCTCAGTTGCTGCTGCCAGAACCTGCTTCCGGTTCTGAACTGCTCTGATGTGTGACAGTGACTTCTTAGATTTGATTTGACAGCTTTATGAGACCAACTGAGCAACAGAAGTTAACCATGTGAATACAGGAATGATTTTCCTTAAGCTGACACTAAATTGCAGCACTAGTACCAGGAAACTTGCATTTTCTTAAGAAATTAGACACTCCGCATAACTGCAAGTACATGATTCAAACTGCCAAGGCATACTCTTAAAATGGACACAACGTACTTACATCAAAATATGCTCCTGCATGTTCTAATATCAGCTGGGTAGAATCTGGCTTATTTTTACAGTACGTAACATACATTTGGAATTTGTCGGCCTGCAAAACAGAATGTAAATTTACACAGGTTATCAGAGAGCACCATTTCTCTCTCCAAGTTTTTACACAGTTATCAGAGAACGTATCTTTTCTCTCAAGAAATTGAACTATACAGAATTATTTTCCCATTCAAAGTGGCAGCATAAGAAAATAAATCAGGCAAGTAAGACTGAAAACAATAGCAATGTATGCAAAAGTAGATTATTCAGAGCTAAGACAAAGATACAAAACCAAACCTGAATGCAGGTTTAGGCAACCTGCATAAACTTCAAGAGCAGCTAAGCGTTGGCATCTGACAGCAGTGCCTTAATTTTTTTGTTCCCAGTTAAAGATACACATATTTTTACTCAAATTCGAAGAAGTACTTTTACAAATTTCACAAATTAAAAAGGGATCTGAGATCAAGAATCCATCCCTTCACACTTCCAATCTCCCTTGTTACTTCTAAACATAAATCTGATTTCATTACCCAAGTAACGAAGCAGTGCCCAACATCTTCTGGTAACTGTTCATATTTTTCCAGCTCCTTGAGGAATATACTGTGGGTAGAAAACAAACAAATAGTACAAGGCACATAAAACATTTTCATTAGGGCAGCTGACACTGATCTATTGTCTGTGAATGAAGGCCATTAGAAAACTTGCTATAATTCATACCAACAGCATGAATTAAAGAAATAAAGATAACAGGAATTGATAAAAATGTGTAATAACACAAAAAATATAAAATGTAATTCAATACAAATTCTGATGTCAAGATCAGAAATTGATCCCGCAGACATGCAGTTAACACATAATAGTACACAAAAATATAATAACTGCTGTTGTTCTCCACCAAGGAGGTTTCCTACTGTTTCAGTTCCAAAAAATGTTTAGCCTTCATCTCAAGAAAAAAAAGGTGACTTGCTTTTTGGATGCTCAAACTAACACAAAGCATACAAAGGACTGTAAAATTGGGTTCTGGGATATACCATGTATATTTTATTACTTAGAAGAATCATAATCCAATACAAAGACCAACGAATTAACAAAGAGGGAAGATTCAGAGCAAGCCTTCCATACACAGATCTACCCAGGAACTAATCCACTCAGAAGAAACGTATTGGACAAGACTCTTTCATGCTCTGTACTCAAGTAAACCTAACAATGGTGGGACATCTCCACAGAAGCTTCAAAGACCTACAAAAGACTGGGGAGCGCTACTTTTTCCCACTAGCAGTTGCACTTGGAAAACAGAAATGAGGGCTCTGAAGGAATGACAGTCTTAAATTTAGGTCTGTGCCATATCTGTATTCTACTGACTTCAGTGGTTTCCATCTCGTTAGAAAACTGGAAAGCCAACAGCAAAATTTTGATGTACCCAAATAGACATATTTCAGCTTTTAAGAAATTGAGACTGAAAAAGACAGTTTCTAATGGGGTACCTACCCAGCTGCAAAAAGCAACAACTGAAGCAATTTAGCTATGTGACTTAGCAAGAAATCTTTTTAATTTTTAATGGAAAATTGTCCATTATTCATATGCACAATATTTTCATTAGGAAATCCCCCAGGTCATCATTTGGATTTAGCAGTAATGTGGAAATGGAAGATAAGTCACTCACTTGTTGTGGAACTCATAGATTTCCTGCATGTTTCCAAAGATAATGTGCTCTTTGTTTACAATACCAGGTGGAATCTCCTCAACTCCGCTTGTCATTTCCCATAGATATGTCTGCCCAGAACAAAAAAGATGCATAAAAAGTCATGGTAAACTCTGAAGAGAAGCACCCAGCTATCTGTAAGTATGCATTCCTGGAGAGAAACTGGGGGAAGATCACACAGCGGCATCGTCTCCAATTGTGACAGTACCTGTTGTGTCAAATATACCTTGTGATTTTGACAGTAAAATGGAAGTTCTAAAACTGACAATTTAACACAGTCCCTGAGACTTCATAGTTTAAAATGCACAGTGTTCTTGACAACCTCTAATGCTTTAGGATATACATTATCAAGGTCAGGTCTGCAGTCTAGAAGTTCATGGATTCTGCAACGGCTAACACTGAACATTACTTGCTTCAGCATAATAATTACTGGGCACTTTTCCATGGAATGTCTCTGAATTTCTGTTCAAAAAGTCAGCTAGTAGCAGACCATGTGATACAGATAATAAGAGAATTAACACAAGCTCTTCTCTATTGCTGGCAAAGCAAATAAAGTAAACCCCTCCTTTTTCCCTTACCTCTCTGAAACAAAAAAGCCCACATGTTTATGAATTGTGAAAGGAGCAAATGCTGAAACTCATTACTGACAAAAGCAAAACATATAGGATTAATTCCAAAATGGCTGATATCAGATGTAATTCTAAGTTTCTTCTTAACAGCAGAAAAGATACTTAATTTGGTCCTATGGCTGCAAACCAGTCATGCTTGGCTGTTAAACCAGAAAGAAACAGAAAGCACTGGACTGAATCCTGTCTTCAAAGATTAGTGAAAAAAAGAAAACTTACATCCATGCATTCCCGGAGGTCTCTTACATAAGCCTTTTCTGTTTGAATTAGCTCAGCCATAATGAACCTTAGGTGACAACAGAAAGAACAATCAAATTTCAGTCTGTTAAATCATTATGAATGCATAATAACCAGAATATATCTTTGTCCTCATCAGTCTTTGCTTTTTCCACTGCTGCAAGAAAAAATTGAGAACTGAAACGTGAAGAGATGCAACAGGTGAAGGAAACAGAAGAGGTAACATCCCTCCATTACTAACCAGCTCAAAAAGCATGTTAAAGAATGTCTAACACAGTTTTGAAAGTTTAAGATTCTGACATGCTAGATCTATGAGAACAAGCATATGAATAAAAAGCAATAGGAGCTACTGAGTAATATCACTCTCTCTTTACCATTTATCCAATTTTTAAACTGCCAGACAACTGTTTCATTATTAGGATTGACTTATGCATTCTCATTGATTAAAAATAAATAAATGTATTACTCTTTCCTGCGGGCTGACTTCCGTTTTTCTTCATTAAGCTCATGAGCAGCATCACGCAGTTTCACCTCTGACCCAGGGACACTGGCTGGGATTATATCCAGCTGCAAGCTTTTGCTCTTTATTAAAGAGAGGAAGAAATGATTAAGAAAGATGACAGGAGAAAACAATAGCTAAATCAAATGCAAGCAAAGCTTGCATCACACTCAAATTTCTCTTACCGATTTATTGGAATCGGAGGAAATACCCAGAGCTTTCTCTAAAGAGGTCCTGTACTTCTCCATGCGCAGGGAAAAGTCTCTGTACCTCTTATCCACTGCTGTGACACATTTTTTAATCTCTGTTGCATGAGCATGCCCTTTTTCACAAAAGCCATCAGCCAGCTGTATCAACAACTTCACCCTCTCTTTGGTTTGCTAGGAAAACAGGAAAATATTGAACAGTTAATAGCTCTACCTGTCATAAAGGGGGTCATTCTGCTTAACCTGCTACGAAGTGCAGTTGCAGAAGCCACCACATGAGCTAGCTTCCTCCTCCCTCTTCCCAGAACTCCTTTAAACAGCACAATAAATAATAATAAATAATAAAATAAAATAATAAAAACAGCACAAGATGAATACAGGTTTCCTTGAGTTTTATTATTACATGACTAAAGCAATTATTTCTTTTTCTTTCAAAAGTGTGCTCCATATCTAACCCAGAGATTAAATTCTTCTAGGCAAGCTTTTCAAAGCATGGGTGTTCTCCTTGCATCAATACAAAGGAGTCTGGATGCCAAAAGGGATATTTTGTTCCTTACCACTGAAGCCCTGGTATTGGACCTGGTCCACAGTCTCAAGAATCTACCTCCTTTAGACACCACTGAAATGCTGAGATGGAGGTAAATCTTGTTGTATGCTTCACATTTCAATGGATTAAGACTATATTCTTTATATCTTTTTTAAATTATGTTTTGTTGTCACATCGTTCTTTGAGAGAAACTAAGTTACCAAATCTGTAACTAAGTGTTTTTCCCAATTGGCAAAGCTGCCTAAGACTAGGCACTTTCTTTCATGTAAATCATAAATCATCCACAGTAGATGAATTTATATCTCTACCTCTCTGATACCCTGTCAGAGTAAAGTGCACTGTCAGGGCCCTTGGTAACAGGGAGTTAAGCAGAACAATCAATAAAAACTTGACTTTTCTATATCAGTTGGAAAATCAACAGTATTTGTTCTTTTTCTCTCATCCTTTTTTCTTTCTTAATGGTTCCTCATCCAAGCATTTATTTTCACTACAGAATTAGCAAGGGCTAATGCATCCTCCCGATAGGTAGTGAAATGCCAAGGGAGTGGCACTAACAACATCCTTTCAAAAGGGGCACCCACGTCATCTACTGACTGACAGAGGAAACAAGGGGGGCAGGGGTGGCTCTGCATGCTGGGAGGGATCCAGCAGAGCAAAGGCTGGAGCAAAACTCGGAAGAAAATCCAGGTTTGAAAAGGAAAAGTGATCTCTGTTCTTTCTGGATTCTCTTTTCTCCCTTCCCACACGTCCCATGACCAACTCCATCTCCAAGTCTCTTCTCTTTCGAGGTGGTCCTTCAGACAAATTAACACTTGCTTACTTTCTTGGGCTCTACTATTTCTCTATGAAGACTGTAGAGCCAAGAGGTGGAAACAGGTGACAGTTTGAACAGGTGACAAAGCAAAACACAGAGACAGACAAGGCTACATAAGCTCATGTACTTCAGTCACGCACTAGTTGTCTGTCTTTCACCTGTGTAAACTGGTAAGCCCCACAAGTGTCATATGCATCTCTGTATAGGCCTCCAGAGATGCAGAATAACACAACACTGCCATGGCTCAAGAAGTTACTGCAGAATCACACAATACTTTAATAAAATG
This sequence comes from Streptopelia decaocto, assembly GCF_964273445.1. NCBI lineage: Eukaryota > Metazoa > Chordata > Aves > Columbiformes > Columbidae > Streptopelia > Streptopelia decaocto. The sequence goes on along the minus strand of NC_138655.1, from coordinate 78,114,114 downwards.
AGTAACCTAACGAGTAAAGCGCTTTTTTTTTTTTTTTTTTTTTTTGGGGGGGGGGGGTGGTGGTGGCAGAATTTTTGTGTTTTGGTTGTGGGTTTTTTTGTTGTTCTTGTTTGGGTGGGTTTTGTTTGTTTTTGTCCTGGTTTTGTTAAGAAACAAGTTTCTCTTTTAGTGAATTTGCCTGTCAGCTAAAGCCTTCATATTAGCTGCATTTTCCTGGAGAAGCAGATACATGTTTTGGTAAACATACCAATGGAATGCAAAGTTATTGATAAGCATGGATGGACATCTCGCGAGAGGGGCAACGAGAAACAAGTGAGCAAGAAACTGACCAACTGTGTATAACATTCCATTCATGTGAATACTTCATATAAAAGTGGGAGATCACGAGGATCTCATCCCTTTTTTTCCTTTTTCCTTCTTTTCCCTTCTGCTTATGGCTGACATTAGGAGAGGACCTTGCTAGTTGTCCCTGCGAACTGAGGCCTAGTGAGTGACTGAATCCAGCTCCGGTTGGCTGCAGAGTCCAATCCAGGACTTTGGGTGCTGGCTCTGCAGTTGCTGAGACTTTCAAGATTGGTTTTGTATATTTTGTATTATTTTCTCTACTCTTATTAGTAGCATTAGTAAAACATCTTTAATTTTTTCCAACTCTCTTCTCCCTGTCCTCCTTTTCCTCCCGATTGCCTGTCCTTAGTGGGAAGGGGGGAGAAGGAGGGGCAAAAAGGGGGAAGGGGGTGGGGGGAGGAGGTTAACAATACATCTGCCAGGGTTTTATTGTCACCCTGCAATCTAAACCCTTGACAGTTTTTAATCTTACAAAATTTTATTTACTTATTTTACCTTCGCTGTGATCTGAAATTCTTCATGTTCTTTTAACAGCTCTTGAGTGTGCTGGATGCTGGAGCCAGTGGAAGTATGTGTGGATAAATAAAACTCTCCATTGTCATGAATCCATTCCAGAGCCTAAATAAAGCAATAATGAAGGAAAAGTTAGAGAGAAGGCAACATACTTTTGCCAGTAGAAACCATCTGTAATCAGTATTTCACAAACACAGATTGGCCACAGGTAAATTTTACTCTATGTAACTCATAGCAATCATATAATACCTCTACAACAGGGGTGTCAAGCTCATTTTCACCAGGGCTCACATCAGCCTCACAGTTGCCTTCAAAGGGCCAAATGTAATTTTAGGACTGTAAAAATGTAGTAGTTATATTTACACAGCTTGACACCCCTGCTCCACAATATTGGTTTGTAACACTACTACAGGACTATAGTAGTCCACTACTAAAAGTTCTATGTCTACAGCTTTGTTAGCATACTCCCTAGCTGAGCAAAAATCACTTCTTTGGTGCGACACAGGACAGCTGTACTCAGAAATATGCATTTTCCAGCTTGTAAAAATGTACATAAGACTGCCAAATGCGTAGGCTAAACTTTCCAAGCACATAAGATTTAAGTATCATTTCACTCTTTAGTTGACAAGTATTCCAGTCTCACAAAGTAAGGTCTATAGTTACATGTACTCCTAGAATTTAAACCTGCAGCAGAGGAGGAATGGTGAGATGTATCAGTTATACCAATTAACACATGTGTAAGTAGTAAAAGACGAGAACTAAGAACTGCAAACTAAAATTGTTTCCTTTCCACATCCTGGCACCTTACTGTCTCACTGCTGAGAACAATGCTGACCCATATTATTATCTATGTTTTAACCACATTAATATTTGCTGCCCTTTGAAGCATTACTCAGTGGCTGCAAGGAATCCTACTCTCTGGCTACTGGAAGGAAAAAAAAATTCTCAAACTGCTGTATAAGAGTAAAAATCAAAAACGTAACTGAAGACTGACATTACCAAGTCATTTGCAGCTCTGAATACATGCTACTACTGCAGCAGTATGCAGAGGCACTTAGAAACTTAGACAGTTCTTGGTTCTGACAAAGCCAGCATCAGATGTTCACTGAGTTTAATACACCCTGCTTAGCACCGTCTTGTTACTAAATGCATGTGTATCTTCTGTGTCTTCAGTAAATACATGCAGCACTAGACAAAAAATTTAATAGCTCAGGAGAAAAAGTAGTAGATTGCTAATGGGTCCTCATTCTTTCTTCTATCTCTCGTACTTTCAGTTTACGCTTTCGTCTATCCACATTACCAAGAACAGAAAAAGTTTTATCTTGGTGGACAGTATTATACTGAATCAGAAAAGGCATCATCTGTATAATTCCACCAATGATTTAAGCTCATCAAGGCTGTTACTGAATAACTTTGATTCTCTTCCTTCCACTTAGGATGCTTTTGCCTCTTGGTACAAATACTAAAGTAAGCAGAAAAATTCAACACTGAACATGAACAGTAGGATGCCATTCACCTAGTCACATACTAGTGCAAATGCAAGCCTGATGAGATGTGTCTGTACTTTTCAAGTGTCGCTGATGGAAACAAACCAACAACTCTTGGGCTACTGTTAAGAAAAGGGACATTTCAACCAACCACCCCGTACAATACCCTTTGTCATTCTAATGTCAATCTTTGCAAGTCAGGACTGATAAGGACAAGCAGCATGGCTATTGCCGATATTACAAACAACATTCATTTTGATACTTTTTAACCTCCATGAGTTTTTTGGTGATTTTATTACATAATGCTGGAATGAATGATAAACAATAAAACTTCTCCTCCCCAAATTTTGCCCTTTCATAATTTGCTGGCAGCTCTCTAGAACCACAATATGACAGAAAGTTCATCTTAACGTTAAGTCCTACAGTTCAGATCAGCTCTCATTGCATGTGAGGATCAGGATTGTATGCTGGAGACACGTATCACCGTACAAGAACTGGAGAAATCAATTTAGTGATCAGGTGAGCCTTTAACTCTGGAATGACAGAGTATCATTGTCCTCACAAACTACCATGGTACCTGCTCCCATTGCACGGTATCAAGTTCTGAAAGCACAAAAAATGTATTCTTCCAACTTCCAAACAAAAATCTAAATGAAAACAGCAACACTTCAATTTTTTTGCTAGTCAGTGTGCAGTCCATATATGGTTTGGTTTGCTTTGCGATGACCGAACTCATGATTGCTGAAAAATGGGATTTACAATGAAAATGCTGACAGAACATTATCTCCAGTGTTTGACTGTTAGTCAGTAATCTCTATACAAAAGCAAGTAGGTCATGTGCTTGGCAGAGGTTGGAGTTAAGGTTATTCAAAAGTTGGGTGGGGGGCAGGGAAGAGGTGGTGGTGTTGTTTTGAAGAGGTATTAATTTTTAACTTCACTCCAAGATTTATCTTCCATTACTTTATTTGGGAAAGCATGAAAGACAGACTTTAGAAATCTTTCAAGAGATCAAAACAGACCACTAGGATTTAAGCCTCTGTCTACATTGGCTGTCAGAAAGAAATAAAAAATTAGTTTTTTGAGTCCTTTGCAGTAGATCTAACTATATGTCACACTATGGGCATTGTGTCCTTTTCTGAAGAACAGGAAGAGACAGCTTCCTTTCTTTGTCCTATATCCAGTTAAAAAAAAAAAAAAAAAGAAAGTAAAAACCACTGCAGATCATTCCAGTTACTAATTCTGCCTTGGAACCCCCTTATTTTTATGGCTTGTGTTTTGATTACTGAAGGGGAATTTTTGTGTGTGTGGTAGTTACTTAGTAGTTCTTTCCAGACTGATAAATTCAACAAAATACAAGTAGATCTACCATGCAAGAAAATCACAAAACCAAGCACATGCAGATTTGCAAAACCAAAGTCACTCAGTTATTATTGTTTCATGAATTATCCAACTTGTCAGTTTTCTAGAAATGCCAATCAACTTAATTAGATGTTTTTTTCCCCCCAACATCTGAGAAAAATGTTGCTGCCTGTTACTTCTCTGGTCAAATTAGGTGTGTGTATAAAAGTTAACAAGCAGAACAATTTGTCATACACAAGCTTGCAGAAATGAGATACGCCAGTACCAGATCGAGCTGGCAGAAGCAAAACACTACCTTTAAGGTACAGCAGTAAAGTCATATTGTCTCAACAGATTTAGTTGTTTTGTATTAAAGGAAAAGCAAATAACCTCACTTTCTATTATAATCACTGATCTTTCAGCCATTTGAAATATTTAAATCAATAGCAAATTTGCTATTGTGGGACAAGTCAGTGTATGTCCAATCTCGATCACATTAAAGAGAATTTTTATTTAAAACCCTCACCTGTTTTGCACTTCTTTCAAACACCACATACTGTTGGCATTGATCAAGACGTCTTTTACGCATGGTCCAATAATGCAGCACACGGTTCTCCCTCTGGAAGAGTTCATTCAAGATATCTGAAGAAATGAAAATAGTTTTATGACAAACCATTTTGGAATATCATATTAAAAGCAGCAGAATAAAGAACTTTATATTGTAGAATTTACAATACACTTTCTCTTTCTGTTACTCTGTTTTGCTCTTTTCCCTTATATTAACGAAACACAGTGTTCTTCTTTCATCATAATTTACAGAAATGTTTGTTAAAGAAACTAGAGATGCAATTAAAAACTAGAGATGCATCTTTTTTCTCTCAAATATTTTTCATACAGGGACTGCCACTACTTAGAATTGAAAATGTAGTCTGATAATGATAGTTCTTGACAGGGTTTTCTCAGAAAGAACAAGCATGCACAAGTAATCACTACATGCTTGACATCTCATATTAATCACAATTAAAAAAAATTTTCTGAGTATTCTGGTCTCTTATAAAATATTTTAATAATTTAATACACATGAGCAAATACATAACCCTAGGTCACTATAGGAAAAAAATGACATAAACAGACATTAAATGTATAGAAACACAAGTAATTAAAAAAATACACAATTATTAAGTTTGTAATTCCCCTTAAAAAAAAAAAAATCAAAACCAACAGTAGTATAATTGAGTAAGCTGACTTGTTCAAATATGAGTGTTCATTGAGCCTTCAGAAAATTTCCAGGTAATCAAATAATTAACTCCACAACTTGCTATTCCATTCCTGAGTATCAGAAACTGTCTGCCATTGAGAAGTTGCATCCAAATTCCACTGTCAACCCGCAATTCCACATGTCTGGCTTATAAATTCTTCCTGGATGGCAAAGACAATATGCTCACAATATGCAAAAGATTTTATCTGAACTCTGCTTCTTTAACATTGTTTTTCTTCAAACAAAGAAATACTAGCAGTTTCTTGTGAAGCTCACTTCGCCCACTGCTTCCTCCAGAGCAGCAGTACTACCAGACTTTGTAGCTACCGCAAACCCAGATGGCAACCTGAAATACACAGGAATGGGACATACAACGTCTCTGCCAGGTCACTTTGTCAGAGTGCACAAAACCCAATGGGAGGTCTACCAGATGCTGAAGAAACCACAAAAAGGCCTCATTCTTCACAATAATGCTTTACTTGCTTTTTACCTTATACCCACAGCGGGCTATTTTCCATAATTATGAGCAGAGGTTATCAGGTGCTACACCTCTTAAGACCTCTACATTCCCCTGCTGCACTGCACAGGTTCACCATGCCTTACACCCCAAAAGCTAACAACTAACAACTCCAAGAAACAGTTTGACAGAGAAGCTCAAATAAAGGGAGCCTGAGAGGAAAAGCATCTCTATCTCTGTCAGTGATCTGGGACCAATTACAACCCCTTGTCATAGCCTCCCTGAGGATTATGAAACCTGTCTACATCTCTGCCAACATCCTCCTCCTTGGAAGCACCGTATTCCCACTTGCCACAGAGCATTGAGATCACCGAGGACTTGCACTTGGTTAGAATCTGGTCACTGTGGCCAAGGTTTTCTTCCCACCTCAGCTGATCTGTCCCTTAGCCAAGCCATGAGCTGATCTGCTATGAGCCTCGCCTGCTTTCTCAGTTTTATTTCTGCCTTACATCACCTCCAAAACGCTTGTTCAGAATATATACTAGATTTTAGGGGGCAGGGGTACACAATTATCATTATATAATGCATACACCCAACCGGACGCACCCTATAAAAAGACATCTTAATAATGACGTGAATGAAGTAGTTCTGACAAAGAGCAAGTAAGGTGAATTTAGCTAATTGGAACAGCATTTGTTCTTCCAGGACATGATACAGATGGCAAGACAGTGAGAGATACTTGGCTGGGCACTGTTTGTGCTACTACCATTAATTTCTTGGACTGACAAGGAAAAGAAAAATTATTCTATAAAATATGCAAAGGAAGCTACAAAACATCAATGTTTAATACTAGATTTGGATGAGCAGGTCTATCTCAAGCCTTCTGAACTACAGTCCCCACTGTTTTTATTTTCTTTGATTCCAACATTTTTTAGGATTGTTTCCTAAACTTCCAGTTTATTCCCCAGACTCAAGAGAGCTTTCCGCCCCCTCTTTGCATCCTGCACTCTCTACCTATCTTAAAATATAAGCACCGCTAGACAAGTTCCTGCACTATGTTCAGTTGCAGCTTGTACCGTACACAGCAGAGTCACAAATGAAATTGGCAGCGGAAGCAAAGATGCTTCATTTCTGAGCTTACAGCAACTGTCACCCACTGAATCCACCTGACATAGCACAGTTTCAGGCCGCAACTCCTTCCTAAAATTAATCTTTGGCATGGTGTCTGATACAGTATTTTGATACTCTTAACTGTAGGTTAATGGAAATTATTTACACTGGTGTGAAGGGACAGAAGGACACCTCTCAAAATTCAGTACCATTGTGATTCCTGTTTCCCATGAAGCATGTGCTTAGCTAAACTTTACCTACATTAAGACATTGCTTTTCTAGGTATCATAATCTGTAGCTGGGAATAAGGACACAATATGATACTGAATGAGGTGTCCGAAAAACATTCAGCACTTCTGCAGAAACTCAAGGGTTACTCAAGTTTTTAAAGTGTTCATTTATATACTACATACTGATCACAGTTGCTCTTTCAAGAATACCCCTGCATATGCGCACATAATGGTCCAGCAGAACACATGTAGCCTCTATTTCACCAAAATGAAATAAACACTCTTTTCTTTCCTCTATTTAGAAGAGAGATGAAAAGAGTTTTGTTTTTTTTCCTTACATGCATATTTGAACAGGAAGATCAGAGTGAACTTTTAATGTCATTTGGCCAGCTACCACCACACTATTGAGACCTAAAAGGAAAGAGTCCTGACTAATCTTTAATTCTCAGAAGGATATATTACATGGCTCATGGGGGGAAAAAGTGCTAGAGTGTATAGCTTGTTTTTTTCCTGCTTGGGGATTTTTGTTGCTTTTAAGTATGTATCATTCACCCAAGATTTTACATGTACACAGAACATCCATAACACTATGGTTCTGACATAAAATTATTCTTAAACACATTAGCAGAAACTTTTCTACTCTTTCCTCATCTGAACACATTTACTTTTCTCAGAATGACTGTTTCTACACAGATTTCAAAACTGAATTTTTAAGAAGTTTGTCTAAAAGCCCTACCATTTTTGTGTGGTAGCTACAACTTCCTACTTGCCTCTGCTTTGTTTTCTTTGTCTACTACTAAGAGGAGAACTAAGTAACAAATGACAGTAACACTTCTTCAGTTACTGATACTGCTAGCATTTGTGTTGAGATTTTTGTCTTGTACAGTTCTATAAGTGGTGATGCCTAGGGGACAGAAGAAAAAACGATCATTTGCCTTAGCTCTACATGATCAAAGTTTCAACTGACACAATCCAATTATTTTCTTAGAGTGAAAAGTATGGCCAATACCACATTATCTTTCCAATACAAAAAACTCAACACAGGGAGATTTTCAATTTGATTCCTGTCTGATTACGTGGGTTAGTTTAACACAAGCTTTCTTTTCCCCTTGTATTATAGTAAAGCAAAGCAGTGAGCATGTCCTTTTCTAACAGAGTCATCACGTAATTTAGAGTGGAAGTGACCACTGAAGGCCATCTGTTCCAATCTTCCAAGTTTTTCAGGGCCTTGTTCAACTGAGTTTTAAAAATTCTGAAGGGCAGAGATTCTACTGCCTCTCTGGACTACCTGCTCTACTCAGTGCTTTTTCACTCTCACTGTAACACTTTCTCCTTATATCCATTCAGAATTCTCCTTGCTGCAACTTTTTCCTCTGATCCTATTGCTGTGTTCCTATGAGTTTGGCTCCATCCTCTGCATAATGCCCCTCTGGGTAGCTGCAAATAGCAATTAATTAGACAATTAGACTTCTCTGGTTTTGAGTCTGTAGCTTGGCCCGAGTGTTCTGCTTCAAAACACATTGAGAATAATATGACTGGCAAATAAATTAGTAAAATGCAATATTTATTTCTGAATCACTCTGATCGCTGTCCTGGCTACCCCCCCACCATCCATTATAAATACCTTATTAATTTCTGTACTTTTGTCCGTGAAAGCCCTGCGGATTCCTCTCTCTGCTCTACTCCCCACAGTACAGGTTACACCTTAAAGCTGCACTACACTGAACTAATCCCAGCAAAAGCCAAGCCCCATGTAGTAGTTCTTTCCTGCCTCACCTCAGCTACTACCTATCTACACATCTTAGACAAGATGTCAGTTATCCTGTACTTCATGAAGTTCCTTAATACTGATGCAACCACAGAAATGGCCCAACAGCATTATATTGTATCATGCTGGCACGCCCAAGGAACTTGAAGAAGGCACCACACTAACACACTGTGTAAGCTCACAGTGATCAGCTGCCATTTGGCTTCAGACCAGACATTATCATGTGGAAGTTTACTATCTCACTTTCTCAACAAAAGCAGCACATTTGAGTCCCAAATTGCAAGAAGATTAAGTGTAAGCAGCAGATAAATAAATTCAAAGCAACTTCATTTGGGTATAAGAGAATTTGATGACTGGCAGCTTCTTCAAAGTGTGCAAGCAATTTTAATTATTTCCTGTTAAGCCTGACAGAACCCTTTCCACTTGGGCTGGCTTCACTCCCTCATCATCACACACACCACAGCACATGATGATCACATTCTTTGGAGAAAAAAAGAACAAGAAACCCCTTACTTTTGACTTGTTGTTCAGGTGCTTTGATGTGTGTCACCATCCCTGGCATGTTTACGCTGTTCCTGTGCAGGTATTTCAGGAAGACATCTGCATTTCTCCGAGCCAGTGTGCAAGCCTAGAAAGTCAATGGTATTACTTTATTTGAAGATGTACAAATATATACCCAGAAAGAGACAAAAGACCTCCCTCACCCCTTTTTGTGCATTTCCCACCCTCTCCAACTTTTGAAAGTGTTGCTTGTTAAATCCTTCTACAAGTAAAAACAAAAAAAACAAACAAAAATCCCGCAACTCGTACAAAGACAAACCAAAATGCTAATTCTTTTTATGTGAACATCCTGAAAAGCAATTACCTGCTCTAGAGCTTTCAGCATGACTCAGAGCTCACAGAGAAGTTTGTTTTGTGTATGTGCCATGTGCCACTTGAAGTCATTTAATGCATGAACAGAATGCACATGCTTATGTACTCACCTGCTTATTCCAAAACATCCACCAGTACTTTAAACAAAAAGTAAACACTCCACAGAAGTGAAAGGAGAAGTGCTAAAATATTAAGACGTTACCTTAAAATATTAAGGCATGGCCTTGAGAGCTTTCAGTTCTCACCATTGTATTGCCAACACTCAGCTCAGCTGCCTTTTCATCTTAGTGTACACCAAGTACTACATATGGGCTGGCTGCCTTATTTTTAACAAGCAAAACATGAAATGTCACTTCAAAAGGTTAGATAACAGTAGCATGGTTCAATCCAGTAACAAAGACACTGAGTCGTTTCTCATATAGGTAAACAGAGATTGGTAACTCACGTGACAGCTGCAGAACAATCTATCTGACAGTATACTTAGAGCTATGCTAATATGTTTTTCAGTGTTCTCATCTGTGCACTGAGAACAAAAAGGCTTATAATTATTATTATACTCTTAGTAGTGTTTCAAGGTGATGCTGGAAAAAGCCTTTGGTTACAGAGTTAGCTACACTGCCTTGCAAGCATCTGTTACATATTAATTCAGTATGATAAATAACTTTCTTCAGTAGGGCATTAGTTGGAACAAAAACCTTTCATTTATCTGCGGACACAAACCCAACTACTCCCAGGTGCTGGTCTAGCAATTTGCTCCTCCCATACTCGGCTGTAGTCCAAGTATAACTACTATGTAACTGTCACTTCTCTTCCAAAGCAGCAGCCTTTAAGTATTCTTTAGACTGACAGTTGCTCAAAGCAGTGATTCCCAATTCCTCTTCAGTCACAGTGGGAGACCTGACATCTATTGAAGTTCAACAGGAAATACATTTATAAAACTGGCTACAACTTCATGCACTTGGCAGTACTCTCCTCATCACTGGCAGAAGCAGTTAACGTGCCACTTCCCACATCTTTGCAGTTTGGGACATACCTGTAACATCTGAATGGGCACTGTTGCTTTTCACATACATTTCAGCACTGTTAGGAGTGAGTATTTGACTGCAAGCTTGCCAAGACACAGAAGACCACGATAAAAGAGCAAACCTTACTTTTAGGAATGCCTCTTTCTGTTCCAGGTGTTTGCTTATCATGGGAGTAACATGATCGGTTTCAGAGTTGGGACCCAGTTTGTCTGCTCCTCCACACCAGTCTTCTTCTCGCTTGTATTCTTGCTCGAGGCTTTCCAGCACACTGCACACCTATCAGGAAAAAAGAGTCCAATTTAAATAAAATTCAGTACAATTCAAAAATTCAAAACTCAAGCCAAAAACCAGAGAAAACCAATCTATCCCTTACATATACCTTAGCTTGTGACATGTTTTGACTGGGACTTAAAAGAAGGCAACAAACTGGCTACAGGTTTGCAACCATTGGCTTACTTACATGGAATTGCTCTAGAAGGCTATCCCTAAAGTTGCTTTTTTTTTTTTCTTCTGCCTCTGTGACTGAATAGTTCAGGATGGGCTTAATCTATGACTGCAGAGGAAGCAACCTTGCTAGCCTTCCCCCTAACGGTTCCACGGACAAATCGGATGAAGCTGATTTTTCTCTGACTACCACACAAAAACCAGAATTATATATCTGAAGTATTTCCATTAAAACCTCTGTGTAACTTGCTTAAGTAAAACTTTTTGGAACAAGCAAAAATCCAACTAAGCAGTTGTACATTGTGTTTCATCTCGAAAATGTTTTAAATGACTTTTTTTCAATTAAAAATAACAATCTGAGGAATATTAAAGGGGAGCGTGATAGAAGTGGCAGATGAAGATTTCAGGCCTCACCAACAACCACTGCACTTTGGTAATGTACCTTCTTTGAAGTTTGCTAACTGAATCAAGTGTAGCCAGACCAGTTAGACTGTAGTCTCTTAGTAGTTAGTACAATTTGTCTACTATTCATCTATCATAAAATGGTTTGGGTTGGAAGGGACCTTTAAAGATCATCTATAGAGTCCATGTCCCCTTCTATGCATGGCCAGGACCACCTTTCACTAGATCAAAGCCTTGTTCAACCTGCCTTAGAGTACTTCCAGGGATGAGGCATCCATAATTTCTCTGGGCTACATGTTTTAGTGTCTCACCACCCTCATAGTAAAAAATTTCTTCCTTACATTTGCTCTAAATCTGGTAAGAGGATTTACTTCTTGTATTTTTTGTATAACTGCAGTTGTTATCAAATTAGTAGATATAATCAAACATAGCCAACCACTTTTTAGGTAATACTGTTTTATGCCACACTGGAGAATTAACCAAGGCAAACACAGATCACGTAGTATTTCTGTACCTGTTCAGAAGTTTTATAGAAGGCAACAGAGGCATTCACAAGCTTGAGACGATCCTCCATCTTCAGCATCAGTTGCTGCCAATGGGAAGCAACCTTCTCTGCACACTCCCGGATCATATCCATGTCATAGTGATTAGCCTGCAGCATTGCCTCTGCCTTCTGCTGAACTTGCAGGGCACTTTGATGCGTTTTCTGGCAATGGATGAAAATTCAGGAGTTCAGTGGAGCACTTCAGTTCCTTTTGTTTAAGACTTCAAAGGCTCACATTCCCACTCTGTTAATGACACTTCTATAAACATGCACAAACACCCATCAACTAAAAATAACTGTCTAATATTAGTCACTGCATGACTTCACTATGCAAATACAAAGGAAATAAATCCTGTAGAGATTTATCATCAAATCAACGACTAGCAGTTTGTAAGTAATAGCAACTGTTTAGCATCATTTGCTAGCATATCTGTGTTGCAGTACACTCCTATAATTAGCAATTTCAGCCTGATTTTCTTTCCCTTCATGGTGAGGAAAAAGAAGATGGAAAGGATGTATCTTATTGTGGCTTTATTACTATTACTCTCCTCACAGCTCTACTGAAGTCTTTTGCACACCAGTAGTGAGCAAATGAAGGTGCAGGTGTGCAGGCCAATACAAGAGAACTCTCCATTCATTAGAAGCAAATTTTAAACTGTAGTTCTCTGTGTAAACATATACTTGCCTAAAATCTGGAACCCCAAACTAGAATCATGATTATATCCGAGAGCAGAATGACCCAGAAAACACAGAATTTGAGCTTCCTAGTAATTTATTCTTAAATTGACCAACACCTAGATGTCTCATGATTTTTATATTTAAGAGCTACCAAAACTCTCAAAATGAGGGTACATACAGTGAAAACTGAAAACAGAAAGAACAAAACAGAGGGGAAGCATACAACTCCACCAAATAGCAAATGAGTGTGAAAGATTTGCTGCAAGACGAAGTACATCTGAAAATAGTTTTCTTAAGTAATCATAATATTAATCTTTCAACATAAGTTCTTAAAAAACGTATTCTATATACAATCAGTATCACCGTAAGTCCCTCAATAAGTGCATATAAATTAATAACACTGCATTTAAGTAAATCTTAAGATCTCTGCCTATTTTTTGCAGAGATGACAAATCCAATAAGTTTAGTTTGAAGTCATGGCAGGAGGATGGACACACCACAACACACAAATTACAGTGAAACCTACTGGAAGCATTAAAGGACCATACCAGAATAAACAAAACTGATGTCTGCTGTTCCATTTACTCCTAACTTTAACAATTAGCATTATACGTTTGTTTTCTAACAAAGGGAAACACCATTTTCAGTAAAATTACCGTGAACAGCTATCACTTTACAGAGATCCAAAAAGGTTCTCAGAAGACGTGTTCACCTGGAATTGCAGCTGCAAAATGAACAAGAACAAAAACCCCACCTTCCAAGTAAGTGATTTTATCTCTTTGCCACAAGATGATTTCAACAGCTTTTCCTAAACTCAAAATATTGTAGCGTGAACCAAACAGTACTATTTACAGACTCATGAAGTGTAATACAGGACTTCTTGCCTACAGTCGCTCAAATGGCACTTTTACCTCTATTGCGTGTTGAAACTGCTCATGCTCCCTCTGTAACTGTTCTGCCTCCTGCAAAGAGCTGGCAGTGATAAGCCCGGCATTTAACATTGATTCTCCGTTTCGGATCCAGCCCAAAACCTGTAACAAAAGAGAAGAACATGAAATACGCAATTCCACCACCAACCAGCAAGAAAAGCATCATTGCTAGGGACAAAAACATTTAGGGTCACATGTAGTACTGGAATTGATGACTAAATAATTTATTAATTATATATTTATGGTGAATTACATGTTCAATAAACAAGGCGAATGATATTCACTTTAATTTCCCTTAGCTGACCACCCACATCTTTCAGTCAACTACTACATGCTTGTGGTTTCAGTTTATACACTGAAAAAGGTTGTGTTTCTGAATAGCATTTCTGTCACTTGGAAAACTGGAACAAGTTACACGCAATATTTGCCTAAGAGGCAGCATCAGTAATGTAAACTGAGGACATGCAGATTACTAAAAAGCAAATAATTTTGAATATTAACATTGAGAAAAATGTGACCGTCAAGTGTGTTCTAGCTGCTTAAAGATTTTCAGTTTTCAGAATGTGTCGCCTTTAACACGTCCACTGAAAACAGAAGAATCCCTGGGCAGGGAGAAGCCTCAGGAGGCCACCTAGTGCATTCCTGACCAACAGCAGGAACACGCAACCTTAAGGCCTCTCCTAAAAGATCTGTACCTTGTTAGTTCCTCAAGAATCCAGTCCTGCACTTTCACCAGAGGTTTTTATCAACATAAGTCTTCTTTCTAATGTCTAACATTCAAATCTCTCTCACTTTAATTTCAGCTCATTTCATTTCTCCTGTGAACAACACAGGGCAGGGAAATAACAAAACATTTTCCCCCTCTTAGCTTAAGCTTTGTTTTTCCCTGTCCTCTATCATGAGCATTACCTGATTCCCTCCTCTAGATTCCTCTTCTCTCATTCACCAGAGTCTCCTCAATCTCTCCTATGTGAAGTTTGCAACCTTATTTTTCTCACTGCTCTTTTACGAGCTCTCTCCAGTTGATAACTATGACTTCAGTCAAAATCTTTCATATACTGAGTAAAGCTGGACATAATTCAGGTTACTCACTGTCATCTGTACAACTTCTCTGTGGAACTGCCGCTCAGCCAGTAATTACCCCTGTGCTGTATTTGTTCAGCTGATTATTCCTGCCAGTACATCATGCTCTGCATTTGCCACTAATAAAATTCATATCTTCCTTGCACCAGAATTCTCCCATACATCAAGATAATTCCGAGCTGTAATCCAGTGTCTTCTGATGAACTCAAATCCCTTTTCCAGCTTCTTTTGCCTTTATCTTCAAATTTAAAAGCATAATCTCTAACATAGATTTTGTGATGGACAACATGAACTAGTATCCTAATACAGACTTCTGGAGCTTTTTTTTTAAATGTTGGAATCTATTTTCCAGTCCAGTGAGTCTCTTAACTTTTGTTACTGAGTATGGTTTTCCAGCAAGTTATCATTCATGGTAATGTAGTCTCATATGACTGAACTGAACTATTTTAAAACCTTTAATAGACGGAAGATCCTAACCAGAACACCTGTTACCTTGGCCAGGAAAGCTAGGGAAGTTAGTCTTAATTAATCTATGTTAGCCTTTTCCCCTCTCCTCATAACTGTTCAGGTTTAATAATCTACCTGTTTCAGAGTTTTTCCTGGGAATTATGTTAAACTAGTTGACCTATAATCCTCCCTTAGCTAATCCTTTCCCACTTTTTGAGTTCCAGGCCTCCAGAATCTCATCTAATGTCCAGAAGTTTGGAAAAGAGCACCAATGTCTCTGACATGATTTCAGACAGTTTTCTAGGTATTCTATGATGAGTTCCTTTGGGTTCAGTTGATTTGAAAATAACCAGCTTCAGCATACCTTCTCTAACATTTTCCTACTAAGTGATTTTAGGCCTTCAACCACTGGTAATAAATATATTAACTACCAAATCACAGTTAGCTCTTAGCACTAAACACTCTCATGTAATGATCTACCTGTACACTACCATTAATGCTACTGTGCTGGGTTATTACTAAGTGAATTAGGATGACATGACTGCAGCCATAGACTGAAGACACAGGAAGAAACCAGGAAAAGGACCTATTAAAACACAAATCCTTTAAAACAAAAAGCACATATGGTCTACATCCAAAGTACACTCTAATATGTCTTAAACAGCTTGAAGCAACTCCGGTCTAGCCATCTTGACACAACATCCATTTCCTCAAATCTGCATCACAATCTCATCCCATCTTCCACTTATCCAGTCTGCAATAACATTGTATTAGTAATGCAGTTTTCCCACTTCTGCCTGCACAACAAACAGATAAGGTTTTTTTTGTCTGGTTTGTTTGGTTGTTGTTGTGGTTTTTGCTTGATAGCATGTATTTGTATTTTTCTGTATAAATCCAGCAAGCCTGTAGGAAAGAGAAAGTCTGCAGTGCAGACACATGGCATGACAGCACCTCCCACATATGTAACTGGGTGCACATTCTGCTTCTCTGGGGAGAAAGCACTGGGTCAGGTGGGGCCTTGCAGGGACAGGTAAGGCTCTGGCCTTACAACCACCTCTCCTGCTGCAAGGAGACACTTCCAGGTCATAGCATGGGGGCATGTGAAAGAGGCCATGAAAGGAGCTGGGAGTTTCTAAGTTGTTAAGACATCTGGGGGTTGTTAAAACTCAAGGGAGTAAGCCCAGGTAAGCATTAGGAGCAAGAAAGAGGGAAGCTCTGAAGGAACCAGATGAGTTCAACAGACTGCAGACAGAAACTATTCTTGGAAGAAATAATTTGTCTGTAAGAACATGGGAGGCAGATTATTTTAAATCCCTTTTTTATTTCTACTTTGTCTTACAAAAGCAGTTCTAAGCTCCCTCTCCACATTACAAAATAATTCTTCAGGTATAGTGCAACAAAACACACTTTTTAGGGTTGAAACACATTTAAGCCTTCTCCAGAGAATTGATAATGACAGAGAATGCTTAAGCAGCACCAGTTCAAAGCTCCTCTTGACATGGCATCCCATCATACACAGCAGAGACAGCACAGAACTTGCTGTTTCAAACACACTGATTTGTCCTCCTGCTTGTTGCAGGTCAGGGTGCAGAAGCTGGTGGGAACTCATAGAAGAGAAGTTGCCAGCAGCGCTTTCCCTTCTCTCTGCTCTGACTCGGGGAGAAAATATAAGCACCACTAAATAGGGAGCCTGTTCCTCTTCCACGGCTGCTGCCCTCCAGTGTTTGTTGGCACATTCCCATCACCTCACTGTCTGGGTGGACTGTACACCCCACGTTTTATCTTGCAAGCCTTCAGCAGGCTAGAAAACCATCAGCAACACTGTGGAAAGGAAAGAATATGGGACACCTGAAAGGGTCAAATAGGTAGTTCTATAGATAAATGCTGGATTTAAAATCAGTTTCTTCGACAGCTTTTTGACACCAACTAAACACGATCATGAGACACACTTGCTTCAGCCTCCTGTCCTAGCTACGTTTCCATATCCATATGGTCCTATACAGAGTGCCAGGATACTCTTTCTGAGCAGTATTTTGGGAGAATCGGAGCTCAAGCCCCATGTTTGCACCAAGCTAAAAGGTCTGCATGTGAGAACACTCTTGATGGTATGAGCTTTTACTTGGTACAAGTCTGGGCACATTGTTGTACACATATGAAAACACAGGTATATATCCAAGAACATATACCATGATCAGAGCAGCAAACAGGATTGAACTAAAAAGCCTTAATGAGTATAGTAAAACCAACTGGATTGGTCTGCGAGCTTGGCAGAGATTTTGACCCAGGCAGATCAAAGCATTCATTCTATAAAGCGAGCACATGGAGTGATCGCAGCAATAAATAATCCAGCAGCCATATTTTAGGTGATAAAGAAAAAGTTTGTCTGGCAAACAGGCAAGTGGAGTTCTTGATGAAATGGATACTATCTCAACTATCTCTCTGCCTCACATATCCCTGCCCTGTATAAAATGGTCACATTTTCCTTTCCACGTTGTGTTTCCCCACGTTACTTCAGCAAGCATCCTCTTCCCCATATCTTCTGAGGTCTCCCTATATCATAATCTTCTATGTGGTTTTGCCATTTCTGCACTGATTACACATCAAGTTGACATGCAAATTCTTTGCAGGTTTTCTTTAAACCTCTGTTTGTCTTCTGGCCTTTCTGCTTCCTCCTAGCCATAAGGCTTGATCTACAGAACTTCAATGTCACAAAATAGAACTGGTACAGTAGTAAAGGGAGATGAAACACTGGATGCTTTTTTTTGCTTTCTGTGCTTATTTGATAAGTATTCATTAACATCCAAGTTTTGCTACCTAGTACTGAAGACACTCCTTGCAAGTATTTGACTAAAAAACTAAACCAGGAGACAAGTTTGCTGGTCTCCATTACAGTAATCTGAGAGACAAACCTTATACAAAAATTCCTGCAGTGTTCCAATCTAACCTTTTCACATGACTACAAGCTATATATTTTTAATATTTTATATATATATATATGAAAATACAACAGCAGTAGTGTCAGTTTGGTGGGAAAATTAAAAGTGAAATCTTGTTAAAATCCTTGCTAATAGAGACAGTATCCCATCTACATAATAAGTGTGCTTATACCCAGTTCATCAACAATAAATGTGGCAGAAAATCACAGTAATTGATTTGGAAAACCATATGTTAATTGCTTTAGGCAACAAAATACAAGCAAAACAGACTGAAGAGAAGGTTTGACATGTCATTTTACTCTCAGGTAAAGCACCTGCTGTGACCTGCCGAGCTATTAAGTTTTTCTCAGTACAGAGGAAACAGGAGAAGATCATTCTTCCTGATAATTAAAAATGAGATGTGGTATTCTGAAGAGGGAACTGAAATCACACAACTAAGATTTACTATCCCCAAAGCATTCCAAAAGGGATCAAAAGAAAGCCTAGAGATGATATAACTTTCAGGTTTAGTTCCATTCAATTTTTAGGCTGGGGAAGTATTGCAGGTTAATCTGTACAACGAAAATCTGGAAAAGGAGTTTGTATTACACAAACATTCTGCAAGCTACATAGACATTTGTCTATGTTTGAAAATTCATGCCTATTACGGCATTTAATTCGACATAAAATCCCACTTCATAAAGATGTGCTCAAGCAATATAAAACAGAATCCATTTTTTCTCCTAAATCCCAGTCTACTAAGAAAAGGCAGCAGGTTAGAAGAGGATACTACCTGCATCTTTATTATAAGACAAACTCATTTTTTCCAGTGCTTTCTTAAAAACCTAAACTCAAGCTTCAGTGTCAGTCTACATTTCGTGATGTTCATCATCTGCTTATATCTGCCAAAATACAGAATGTTTGTTCTGCAAACATAGGTGTTAAACATGTGCGTCTTTCCTGTCACATTTAACTTCATACAAAGCTAGTGGAGCAAGGTATTTACTTTATTGCGGGAGAATGCAATATAAGTAACTATTTAATAGTGTGTCTTTATTCTATGGTGCTATATTCTGTTTTGCAACCGAATATTATTTCAGTATCATAGGAATTTATTTTTCTTACTAACCCATCCTAACCCACTGATATACAACAAAGGGATGGGAACCTTCTATTCACCTTTCCTATGCTAAGGGGACCACTCATATTACTTTGCAATTCAGGAGTTCTCATTCACAGCCTCATGAGGGAGACTAATTCCTGTAAGACCTTATGACAAACAAAAAAAGAAGACAAGTTGCACTAGGAACCATTATTGGACATACAACAGACTGTAGTAGACCTCTGTGATGATGACAAGTGTGAGCAAGATCAAAAACTCTAACCCCTCTAGTGTTTTGTTCGTTTGTTTTTTAAACTTGTACCTACTTCAGTGGTTTTGCCCACAGCATCTCAAATTCACCCAAAGGTTTAGGTGTTTATCAGATAAGGACCTCAAAACTTGCCACTTTATTGCCAGGAAAAGCAAAAATTTATTTTTCTTCTCCCAGAATGCAAACTATGCTGGTATTACATTATCACTATTTGTAGATGTCTCAAACAATATACCAACAAGCATTAGGCCAGCATGCAGGGACTGAATATTTTTATTGATCACCATAGAGATGATAAAAGTGTGGGTTTACTACTTGGATCCATGCAGAAATACAGACTGTTAATGCAAATTAAAAAACATACTTCATGTTAACAGAGGATGAAGTTTCTTAGGTGTTCAATTTAAAGTCCCTCCAAATGCAAGACTTTATATAGCAGAAGGCAATTTCCCACCTCTGCTCAGGGGAACAGACCTCTCTGAGTGGTGTGGAACAGCTCTGGGGGGCTGAGGCCCCTGCGTACCTGCTTGACTTCGGCCTGCAGGTGCCGCAGCTGCACGCATTGCTCCAGGTGCTTGCGATGCTGCTCCGCGGCCACATCCAGCTCCTGCTGCTTCTCATGGAGGAACTCCAGCAGGTCCTGGACACGAGTCGCCATGTCTACGTCTCTGTCACAAAGCAACTCAACACCTGCAATCACACAGTCGTTTACAAATCACTTACAAGTCTCCCAAAGACAAACAGCTGGTTTCAACTGGTTTACTTTTGCCTTTCCAGTTTCTTCTCAATGTGCAACTTAATCCTTGGAGCATTTGCTTAAACGGGCATAGTTTCTTAAAAAAATGTTTGTGTTGTTGTTGTTGTTTTAAAGCAGTCTGACTGCATATGGTTAAAAACATCAAGTGGAAAGGCATAAGAAACAAAAAAGGAAGACTTATTGCTTGGAAAGTTGAAAATTTTGGCTTGAGTATATTGCTCCAATTAACTATAAAATTAACTTCCTGCTATTTACTCAAGTTTTACTGACTTCCTGAGTGGAATCTCCCTCTTAAAAACCTAAATATTTTCAGGTGTTGCCTACTTTAAAATAAAAATTACCTGCCATAATGTCAGCATATTCTCATGAATGCTATCAAATGATTTGAGTATAAAGGAAAAAAGAGAAGTCTACACATCTTCAGTTTACCATTAACCAGCCTCTCTGTCATTTCAACACATCCCATGCAGAGACAACTGGATAATTCTTATAAACCCACTGCCTGGAATAGCACAAAGGAGCCATCTTACCAGATGCCTGCACTTCATTGACATACTGCAGCAGATCTTGCCCTTGGTGGATGACATCAAAGGTCAAGTTATTCATGGTCAGGGCTTTGTCTGCATGATGCTGGAGCCTCTGTTCTGCTATTGTAAGATCTTCAGTGTCGAAGTCATTCATCTGCTGAGAGAGCTCATCATTCCAAGACTCGAGGTCTGAAATTATCTGGGCAAAAAGGAAGAAAATAATCTTCACTTACTTACTAGATGATGTTTATTTTGAATGTTGCACTGACAATGGAGGTCAGAAACTCAAGGTGCTCATTGTCCATTGACTTCACTGATCAGGTTCAACATGGTGTAGATGTGGGTTTTTTCAGCATGGGTTTTAAAGAAGAATCTCTTTGAGAACTGCAACAGCTCTCCTTCAACCAGTGCTTGAAACACTGTGGGCACACTTGCTTTGTTTAAGGTAATCCTTCACCGACCCATCACTTGTCCAACAGGTGAAATTAAAATGTTTTTAACTTCACTTTTGATCTAAAACTTCTTTTCAGTTCTACAGAGTGCACCAAGTAATAACTCACACAGCTAAGCTTTCAATTACACCCGTCTCAAGCTCCTTCACACACACAAAAAAAAACAGCTCTACCCCTCTGTGAGCACCTTCAACTTTGACCAGACATCTGAGACATCACAAAAGGCAGAGTACTTAGTGAATGGAGCAAAACCAAAAAGTATTATTTTATTACAGTATTGCTGTAACATCATAGTTAAATTTACTTGCTGAAATTATTCAGCTGCACTTCAGTTTACACTTCAGTTCTGGATTTTATTGGAGCCATAAGATGTCCAGAAAAAGGGTAGCTAAGGAAGTTTTTTAACACGTGTACTACAAGAGTAATTCCTCCTGTCTGCCCACAAAAACACATTTCTCACATAACATTCTAGAACCTGGCTAAAATGTAAAATACTCCTTTTAATTAGGATACAAAACTGTTTTTAAGTCTAATGGATAATGCTTACAATCCTCATTGATCAAAGTGGGTTTAGCTCTTATGGCATCAGCTACTTATTTCCAACAAGCCTGTCTGACACACTTATCCCTCAAGCCTGTATTTTTTTTTTTTTTTTTTTTAGCAGAGTTTTGCCACAAACTACTGTAGTTCATAGGGAAAGCAAAATTACAGAGCTCCAGAGCTCTACTATTCCAGGAGTAGGACAAACTGATCTGAACGGTGCTAAATGACAGGGAAACCTCTATTTATGTAGCAAGACACAGGGAAAAGAGGACCTGACTAAGCAGGCATTAGCAACAAAGTAACTGCCTGCATAAATATTTAACCAAAGTCATTTGTTCTCAGCAAAAGGAATATGCTGCTATGCTTTCCAAGCAGTTAATTAGAACTGTGAAGTTACCAAGACATCCAACTACAAGATAAATAACAGGAAAACAAGCCTTGTAGAAAAAAAACCCAGAATTCAGGAGAAAGCAAAATTAAATAATCTCTATAAAGTTTCTGTAGTTATCTATAATCTTTCTTGAAGGATTGTTTCCATTCTGCTCACATTGCACCACAAAGAACAGACACATAAAGCAATTATTTTTACAATTGTAGCATTAGTGAGTTTACTTCCTGTTTTAAAGGTGTTCTGCAAAAATTTTACTTGATTCACTAAGCATTCAAGTTTTGCATCATGCCATGATGTGAGATAGCAAACAATTAGGATAACTATTTGCAATCCCTAAATCTGATCAGCTATAATAGTTCTACACAAACGAAAACAGGCAGACACTCATGTTTCAGAGGTAACAATGAAAACAGAAAAGCTGATGGTCAAGCGATACAAGAAGAGATACAGGACATGGCCTCCAGACACTGCTTAAATCTTCTTTCACCACATTTTCATGTGCTTTAAACATTACACATTATGCATTATGCACATGCATTATGAGTGGTTTCCTCTCTGAACACACACGCACACACACGCACACGCACGCACACACGCACACACACACGCACACACACAGGCTTCTCCTCCCACAAAATCATAACTTCCCTTTACCTCCCTTTTACTTGGTCCATGCTCAACATGCCTCATCACCTCTCTACTCTTCATCTCCTTTTAACTGACCTGAAATATTTCAGAAACTTTAAGTCTTCCTGACAGTCCAGCCTGAGAAACCGCTTACTTCCAAGCTAATCCCTTTGCTCTCTCAAACACGTCAGACCTGCTCTTTCCAGCTCATCTTCAAAACTTAGTGTTATTCCCTGCCAAAAGCAGTGGAGGTCACCTAACATTTGTTTCTTCAAACCACTCACTGCACTATGGCAGTTCTCACAAATCAGATTTTCCAGATTTTTCATCCAGTTCAGTTAACAACATCCATAAGTTATCCTCAAGAAGTAACTGTAGTTAGACTTGGTCAAACTGAAAAACCTAAGCTTTAAAGAAGGTTGTGAAACTCCACCATCAAAACATTATCTTTCACTCTCTTTCTAAACACCATTAAAACGTGGATTAAGTTTTAACAAGGTACATTTGTTATAAAAACAAAGCCAGTCTATCTACCTTCAGAACAGATGCCAGAACCTTACCTCTTTTACTATCAAATTGGGTGTAAATAAAGTAATCAACACCATTAGCTCACAATGGGAGCTAAATGTCCGTATTTTTATCATAATGGAATGGTTTAAGTAGATTATAGTCACAATCTCCTCCCAGACTATCTTGTGATTCACTGTATCTGATATGAATGACAAGTAGTCTGAAGAAGTCCACACCATGTGTCACCTCAGCTAAGAGGTGTCAGTGATACTGCCTCCAAGGAACAACAATGAACAACAGTAAGAATTCTAACTTCTTCCCATGGTATTTCATGCGTCCTTGAGGTTAAGATCATGGTCCACACATTGTTTAAAGCACTCTGAAACACTGTGTAAGAGCAAGACATTCCCTGTCCCCTTCAAAAGACCAGAAAGCCCACAATCCAACTAAATAAAAAATGCCAGCATGGTCCCCCATTCATTCAAAAAAATAAGTCAGTGCACATCACAGCCAGGGTTTCTAGCAAGGGCAGTAATCCTTATACTTTTTCAGCAGTACCTGTGTGGTTCAAAATAATCTATTTCAGCCATTGCACCCCCTGTGCAAATCTCAAATGCATTGAGGGCAGAGTTAAAACAAAAATAACATGCATTAAGCACTCTTTGCCCACATTCTTCAGAGCTTCCCCTGAAGTTCTGCTTTACAAACAACACTTTTAGACCAATGGGCTCCTATTTTGTTTTTAAAGTTTTGTCAAGACAACTAGCACTAAACAAACAGAACAAAGATGAGCAGCTAATAAACATCTAAAGCCACTGAATCACAAATTAACACCACTCTCAGGAAATGGACAACCCAGATCAAATACAGGGTAACTACTTACCATAGCATAGAAGTTCCTAGTGCAGAGTCTGAGCTGCCTGACACTGCTAGTTATTAAAAAATGTAAAGGTAACACTGACAGGACATAAGGCAGTGTGTAACACAGAAGGGATGCCGACTTTCACACGGAGTGGGAAAGAAATAAAGAACCGCGAGTCTCTTCTCAGAAGGATGTAACTACCATTCCTTGTACTAAGTGCTAATCAGAACCTGGAAAATACTATGTGCTGGGGAGAAAGGAAAATGTAAATTGGGAAAGGGAGAAGCGCTAGATCTCTGTGATCCAGCACTTTGCATCCTTGCTTTTTCAGCTGTATGACTTAACAGGCATCTTGTAAGTGCAGGCCAAAAATAGAGTAGAGATAAAGCTGTGAGTTGAGAAGTGTGTGGTATGCTTTGTGTGGAGCCCTGACATAGGGCTTGAGGCATTTAAGTTACAGACGAGCAAAAAATGCACAGACGCAGATGAGACACACGCATTTCAGGCTGCATACATTGCCACCAGTGTCACCTACCCACTGGCTAGATCCACACACATCTTCCTTATGCAACTAAACACCGTAGCAAGGGACTCTTTATGTACATTTTGCTCCTCTCGCCTTTAGTTAATACAGGCATTCACAAAAGTCCTTCACATGTTAGCTCATGATCAATGGCACTTAAAAGCCTACTGAGAATAAAGAAGGTCAAGTTCATATGCCAAGAACAAGGGGCAAAACAGAGACAGTACTGGGGTTACAGTAATTTCAGAAGAGCAGGAAAGCCTGAAAACTTGCAGGATAAAAAGACAGCAACTAAAAGAAACAGAATATTTTTTTCAGTGAATAATAAGGGAAGAGTAAGGACAAGAACAAGAGGACTAACCCTGCCAGCAAATCTCACCACTGTCCCCAGAAGCACAGCTGCACAATATGATCCTGCAGTACCAGGGGAACCCTTTGTCCCATTTTAGCCTGTGTTATTTTGCAAGCAGTAAGACAACCTTTTAAAAACACCACATGCCTTCCAGAAAAACTGTCCTCACAGGATGCTCCCCTGAATGAACTGCCCCTACAGCCAAGTCTTAATTGACTGGGCCAGTCACACAAAATCTGAGACAAAGGAGGAGGTCAAAACAATGTCTCCAAGTTCCTAGTTGGCATTTGGCTCCTCCTCACTATCACATTATTTCAGCTGAGCTTCTGCTTTCAAAAAACTGACCTGGAACTAGTCCCTGCATTTTCTTCCTGGAAGTTTCCGAACAGACATCTGCCTTCAGGGAGAGGGAAAAGAGAAGCATGCTTTGCTGAGGAAGCAGAGAAGAGGACACAGTACAGAGACAGCAAAGCACTCAACATTTTGCTAAGAACTCTCTGCAGCCAGAGTCAGTTTGTTCCCTGGCTCCTTGGCAACCTTAAATAAGCATGATTTTTGTTTCCAAACCATACAAACAAAATGCACCAACTCTTTCAACAAGGTATTTGGTACTTTGCTTTATGTTTTGTGTACCAAATGTAAAGCATGCCAAGTGTCAGCTTCAGAAAAAAATAAGACCTGTCAAGTTCAGACATGCAGCTTTCGACTCCAAAATCCTATGACCATTACCAAACAACATGCAGAGAAGTACTACTATCTATACAGATGCCACCCTGTACTGAAGGCCTAGAACATATCGGCAAAGCAGGGCTCCTGCAAACAGCCTCCTGCTATTGCAGAATACTGGTTTAGGTAACCTACAGCATAGAGAGACTACCGTAATAATGAACTTCACTCAAAACTTTAACCTAATTCTTCCAATGCCCCCCAAGGTTGCCATTTCCCCAACAAAAGTGTTCTGAGAACATCAGATACACCCCATTGAGCACTGCAGATCACTTCTGCAGACATCGCAAAATTGCTGACGGTTCCATAAAAGGGGATACTTTCTATGTTCATTCACATATACCAGTAATCCAACTAACTGTAACTATCACAATTCTGCCCAGTCTTGCCTTGCACATTCAAGAAGGCTACTCTCACATAATCAAAGTAGCAAACTCTCTGCAGACTAGTTTCACCTCCTCAGTGTGAACTGCAAAATAGAGGACCTTTTTAGTCTTCCTTTACACCAGAATTGTTATTACTACAGAAAGCACACTCTCACTTCCTCTTTGGGCACAGATCAAGGAACTGCGTCTGCCTATTCCTGCACTGCTCCTAACAATATGCTTAGCTAAATGAGACTTCAGCAGTGAAATCTAATTCTGTTTTTAAGGAGACAAAAAAAAAAAAAAAAAAGCAGCTATCACTTTTGCTGACTGCCTCTTTGCCTTTACACCATTCATACCTAACCAACAGTTGCAGTTTTTACTCTGTACAAGCAAATGGGTAAAGTTATTACTGTGACTCCTGGCCCAGAGTCTCAAGACAAGCCGTTTATATGCTCAAACAGCATCATTTAGCAGTGGATAACCCTGAACCTTCTGAGGCACCAGCTCAGTTTCAGTCACTGTGTACAATGCTAGTTGTTTTACAGAAGTCATATGATAAAATTAGCTGAAGCTTTATAGCGCAATTCTATTAAGCTGAGCTCCATGTGGAGTTTCATGTCTGTTTGTACACATGTCCCTGCACACAAACAGAAACTTCCCAACTGATAAGCTGTAGCCCCTCCTCCAAGATTGGGATAGTCTCAAAACATCTTGAAGTTTTGCAGGTGTGTGGCACTACAACTGCTTCTGCATTATTTTCAGAGGGGGAAAAGCATCTTATTTAAAAAAAAAAAAAAAAAAAAAAAAAAAAGACAGCCCGTACAACATCCCCAAAGATCAAAACAGAAATCCAAATTCCAGTTCTAGTTGTCAACTGAGAAAAGACTGCTGAATTGGAAAAGAGAAGAGGGATGTTACTACAAAGCAACAGTTTAGAGGGTTTGTAGTAAACCATCTTGCAAGTCTTACTCCCATTAACTGTAAGCATACTAGTTTTATTAAGGTAGCTTGATATTCAAAACTAAACTTACCAAATGAAGCAACTAGCACATTATGGTTTTCCAAGACACTTGCTTAAAGAGGCACTGGGAGCCAATCAGAGCTGGAGTTAATATAAAAAAACCTCAGCTCTGCACTCTGACTCTTCCATGTACAAGACAATAACCTTAGTTCAGTAGAACTAAGTCATTCAGTCATTTGAGCCACATGCCAATGCAACTATACAACCATCTCAGCATAAACGTTCCTACACAAAAGGAGAAGTAAGAGCAGTGCAACTCCAAGATCAGACACTCACATCTATTGCATCTCTTTCAAATATGCGGAGCTGCAGAAACAGCTCAAGTTTGATCTTGCGTTCTTGAAAAAGCTCCTCCATCTGCGATTGGGCCTCATCCAGCTGCTGCAGCACTGTCTCTATGTGGTTGATCGAGCTGTTATGGGGAGTCTTGTTACTAGAAATGGCAGAATCCCTTTTCAAAACAGGGAGGGGGAAGAAGGGAAAAAAGAAAAAGAGTATTATTGAAAAAAAAACAACATGCAATTTGGATGCTATACATGACCACAAAATCCAAGACTGTTTCAGACAAGGTCAGTGCAAATCATATTACATGAAAGCTAAGTCTGTACATCTTTGCTAAATAAAGTCAAAATTGTATTTTAGTACTTGAAAAAGCATTAGGAAATTAGATTACTTTCATTTTTTGACTAATTCAACATTTAAAGACATTCTGTTTACAGGAAGAATAACATTTTAAACCAGAGACAACCCCTTATGTTGTGAAAAGGAAGTGGCATATGGTAACTATTTACTTTACTGAACCTTCCTGAGAATTGGAAAAAAAAAATATATAATAATAATTGAAAAAATTACTTAATCTTTTACTTTAGTATAAAACCTGCAAATTCAGATATGATAACATCAGTTCCTGCAGCAAAGGGGACTTGTATAAGTACAGCTGGAGTCCAAATTTATTTAGATTGTTACTGAATGAAATGGACTGCAAAGTAATGGTCTTTACTACAATGAAATCACTTATCAGTCAGCAAAACAACTTCAAGTGGTTCTTTACGAAAAGGCTGCTGCTCAGAACTCAGAATGCTGTGGAGCCCCGCATGTCAGACTACAAAGACATAGACTGCTCCTATCACAAAGGTAGCTTAGGTAAACAAAATCTCCTTCTTGTGGAAGTAATGTTTACAAGCTGAGCTTCCTGTAAACAGAGGGTTAGAGACCATCAGTACAGCATGAAACATCACTGTAGTCCTAATATTTACAAGGTTTATTTATAGGTCATATCTTGTAGTCACCATCTCTACCCTCAAAACAGAAAGAGCTTCACAGAATATCAGACATACACCAGAAGAGATTTAAATAAAAACTTGTTTTACCTTAGTTGCTGTATAAGATCTTCACCTTCTTTTATGACATTGACTGTAACCTGCAGAGTGGTCTGTTGTTGTTGACCAAAACGTTTAATGAGGTCTTGGACAGCCTCCACAGACTCAGCATAGACATCATCAAGCAGTTCTTTCTGCAACTCTTCAAGCCATGTCCACAGCTAGAGAAGAAGGGGGAAAAAAGAAATGTAAGCCCCAGGATCAGGCAGTCACTATTTCAAATCAGTCTCCTTGGACAAGAGAAAACAGACTGAGGTGAGGGGGAGAAACAGGATTTGTTTCTCTTCATAGAAAAATCCCATCCTCAATTTCATCAAAACAAGCCTTTGTTTCAAATAAGGTTTTCTCTTCTTGGAAATACCAGGAAAGCTTTATCCGTGTTGCTAAGTCACCGTTTCTTTCCCATTTTCCTTCTACGGTACAGAGTGTATCCGACTGAGCAACACAGAGTTCATAGCGAGAACCCCATCTGCAGCTTTGCGAGAGAGTCCCTGGGAGGAAAATGCTATGGTAACACTCCCGGAGAGAAGGGAGGAAGGAAGGAAGGAAGGGAGATGTATTGTAGCCACCATCAAATTTACACTGCCAGGCTGACACACGCACACAGATAAAACAAAACTCTTCAGTGGCCTTCACAAAAGGAAAACAGAACATTTCAGGAAACAAAACACGAAGAGAAGTCAAATGTGAGAAGTTATTTTTTTATCATGATCTGTACGGCTATGGTGTTTACCGCCTTGATCTCAATTTTGCACTATTACAACAAAAATCATCACAAGTAATTCCACCAGTTAATTCAATGTCATGTCCCACCTCCTCGCTGCTTAACCCATGCATGTATTCCTGTTAAGAACTGCCCACATGTTGCAGCGTATGGAAAAATCCATAGGTATATGCTAGCTAGGTATCACTGCTGGTCACTTGAACTCTGCTGTGTTCTTTTCCATGATTTCACAAGGCAAGTGATGCATCCTAAGCTCTGTGTGAAAATTATGCATCAACAAGCCAACAACCATCTATTGTACAACTAGTAAGAACCCTGCTTGAAGAGAAAAAGCACGGCATCTGCTGCAGCACCACCAGCACAACAGAACAGCTGCCCTCACAGGATGTATTCAACCCGGATCCCTCCTCTCTGTTTTACCATCACATCCCAAACTTTGCAGTTCCAAGAACATGGATTGGACTTGGGTTTGTGGGTTTTGTTTTTGTTTTGTTTTTTAATCCTGAAAGAATAACTCTGTTCTGATTGAAAGTATTAAGATCTTTTGACTACATTTTAATATTTTCCTTTACATGTTTTAGAGATACAAATAGGCTTTATTAACTTTGAACCTAATTAAAAGGTTAACATAATTAAAATAAAGACAGTAAGCAATCAAACTGGCTTAATTTCAAAAGACAGAAAAAGAAATGTTTTATTCCTTTGCTTAACATTTTTAACAGAAATACCCACTTCCTGCTGCTGTTTCTGTAGTGTTCTGATCATAAAGGTTTCTTAACTACCAATGGAGCTACATTAAAACAGAAAATTCAATTAAGGATTCTAGATCTTGATTAATCGGTTCCTTTGAAGCTTTACTTTAAAACCAAATTCTAGTTTTTACATCTTAGAGCTTTACATGCCTCCTGGGGTAGGTTTTGAGTTAATCAAGCCACAGCCTAAATTTACACAAACCAGGAAGAATTAGCGATATTTAGCCACGCTCTCTTCTACAAATCTACTACCCCCTCCAAATGGAACTGCCTATCCATGCACACTGTGTTATTCTGACTACTCATATGCTTCAAAGACAATCTGTCACAAATTTGAATGCAACCCCATACTTGTAAACACCCCAAGCTCAAGCCACAGCAGTCTTTCTTATTAAAAGGAGCACAAATCAATAGAACTTAGCAAGTGGGTCAAAAGCATCCATCAACATTCATTCCAGCATAACCCAACGCAGCATCCAAATTTTTCTTTTTTTTTTTTTTTTTTTTTCCAAATGTGTACTTTGGAAGGCAAATTTTGTTTCGAGACAAATGAAACTTAAGCCCATGAAGCCTGACAACACAAACTGAAAACTTGTGGACATGTTTTTATTCCCCTCTTAGCTTATGAGGCTTATGTCTGAACGGTAATAATAGGACACCATGTTAGAGACCTCAGAGAGCTGGTGTGTGCACACAACCACCAGTGCAGCTTGCAATTGTGCAAATATATTCATTTGAGAATAACACTTGGTTGTTAACTGTAGATCTCATGTGTTTGGTGATAGCTGGAAGGTCTCTACCTCATGCTTATTGCACTGTCCACAAAAGGCCCACTTTTCAGAGGCGTTTATTACAGACAAACCAGAATCAAAGCCAATTTGAGTGTCTTGGACTATATCAAGTTTGTCCCTTGGCTTCCTTACAAGCACCTGCACCATGGCTGAAGGCAAGTCTAAGGAGCACTAGGATTTTTTCTGGTGTGTCCTTTGCAGCTGGGTTGTGTCACACCTGTAAAAGGGACAGCTCACCTCCACCACTTCTTATTCTTCACATACACTTCAGCTGCTTCTGTAACTAGGTGGAGAGGACCTGGCAGGAGCAACACAACTTTAAGTGTTAGGCTGGTGATGTATAGTGCACATCAATACTTCCCTTAAAGCTCAGCCTGGATGCTGGGGATAGAGCCAACACAGAACAAACAGACTTTTCCTTCTGTGTAGCCAGTTCAAAGCAACATCACCTGCCTAGAGCAGAAAGACATGGGCAACAGCACAACAGCGTTACGCCAACTGGCTTTAATGCCTGGTCAACATGGGATGACTGTAGGATGACTGACTCTTGCCCCCACAGTACCAGCGGGCTCAAAAATACACTGTGTTTGCCTAGTTCATTACCTGAATTGCTCACTGCTTGGGAAGGAAAAACATTTTACAAATGTGCAGAAAAGGAAGGACAGTAATTAGTATGCATTACTTGCCTAGCTGTGATTCATATGCTGTTGAAAGTAGAACAATTTAAGCCATTTCTCGAGTGACTAAACAGCTCTCTGACACTTCATAGCAAAAGCTACTCTAATACATTCCCAAATAAGCTTTTTACACATCTCCACTAAGTAAGTTTCTGACAAACAGTTTCCTCTCAAAATAATCTTGATGTTTATACACGAAAGTTAGAATAAAGCCACCACAGATGAAGGAAACTGTCAGGTTATTAAAGCTGGATAAAAATTCACGCAATTTACTGAGAGGAGCTTAATTCATAATGGGTGGCAATAGCCAGCTGGCTTGTATACAGCTTTAAAACCAGAATGAGCAGTGGATATACTGGAAATGACGTAAATTACCTTGTTTTCAGAAACAAAACTAAGGATGAAGACAGTACAAGGTTGCACAGCAAGCCAAAAGAAAGCAAACAGTTTACAGTGGGGGGTGAACAGAGACTGGAGCTTACCCATACACGTTCAGCAGTGCAGAACTACAGATTTTGTAGTACAATGATTTTCTGAGGTAACCCATTATTCCATAAAAGAGAGCTTGGCAACAGAAATCCAGTGGGAAAAAAAAAAAAAAAAAAAAAAAAAAAACCCACAACAAACCAAACAACCACAAACAAACTTGTCACTAAAAACTATGAACTTTATCTCAGTGTGAACTTTTCAGCAACTTCCAGGCATGTTCTTTTCTATTCTTTGTAAAAGAAGCAGCATGAAGATCCCTAAGAAAAACGAGTCCTATGACCTCAGAACTTCATCCAGCAGCAAGACAGCTCTAACATACAGTGAGAAAATGGTATAAATAACTCAATCCAGTCTCAGAAGGAGGCTCTTCTGCTCTTTTCATCTGCTCTTCACATCTTATCAGAATTAAAATTGGGGAGGGAAATAAAATTCTGAATCCCTGACAGGCAAATGTTTCACCCAGCAGGTTTTTTTTTTCCTGATCTAAATTTAGCACAGACTAAGAAACATCTGTTTGAATGAGCCTGCATCCTGTGCTACCTCTTTCCTAAGTTCTTGGGAGCATGCCATTAGTCACTGAGATGGTATTATTTTAATTGTCTGCAACATCCTGGAAGTTTCAGTGTTTCCATCATGGGCCTCTCTCTCCCCATTTAGGTTCCATCCCTGCAATCTCCTGAAAAAACTGCAGTTAAATGAGACCTTACTGTATTTTACTGAATATAATCAGAGAAAATTATTTTTGAGTAAATATCTTTCCAAGCACACGGAGTTATTTTATCAGGGTAAAATATCTATTGCACTTTCACAATTTATTTTTCATTTTTGTAATAACAGCTTTCAGATATGCAGTCAGCCTTCTCAGCAGGCTAAGACAAAGGAAGGCACACAGTTTCTGCGTGTAAAAACTGCCAATTCCTCTTTCTGCCCCTGCCCCCCAGCACAGCGTTGCAGTATGTGCACTATCACAGGCACAGTTGTTGTAGGAGCTATTATTTGTACACGGCTAAACGTTGCAATAATATTCCCTATTAAGTATATCTGGACATAGAAAGGGGCTGATATGTTTGTGTCTTGTCCGTAAGCTTTGGCTTTCAGGACATACAGTGGTCAAAATACTGCATGTTTTTTAAAACAAAAAATAATAATATGTTAAACTGGCCCAGAGTTTGTCTTCCAAAGTCTTTCAGAGACATTTAAGAAAACGAATACATGCCTATTTTTTGAAAATTAGATATAATAATCTTAAAAAGCTTCAAATATCCCTACCTACTCTATAGTTAGAATGGAAACAATTTCTTATTTAGAATAAATTCATCCTCGAAGCAAAAACAAGTGTGTCACATCTTTCTAAAATTATATCAACTACTGTTACGCTGCTAAGATTTGTCCCATTTCTGAACTGCACAAGAAAAAAAGTCTATACCATAGCTTTACACAGTTTAAAGGCCTATTTCTGCCTCAGCTCTCTCAAGCACTTAGTGCTATTTCAATAATGCATGGACTTTAATCTGATCCCCTTTTTTCAAGCAAAGTAGCTATCAGTATTGAAAAACTCAAGAGAGAAAGATCTGTGCTCGCTAACTGGATTCCAATCCTATCGAACTAGTAAGCCACAACACACTTCAGTGTGCTGCCACTGAATGTTTCTCTTATTTCAGTTTTAAAAATTGTCCTCCTCAACTCTCAGCTTCAAGATGACTGTCCTATCAAAATACTGACCAGAGACTGCACCACATACACTTTTCCAGACCCATAACATTAAGCATTGTTGTGCTATAATGACACAATAAAAATATTAGAGATGCACAAAAGCCCAGGGGACAGAGCCTTCACACTTAGATGGGGGCATCCAGAAGCTGCTCTGCTGCCAGGAAACGGCATGCAGAAGAGAAAGCAGCCTTATTATGCCATCCAAATCCAACCTGTAGACCATCAGCACAGATGACTCAAACATTCAGGAGTGACAGGAGACCAGAAGCACAGGTCTGTTACCTCAGGGTCCACCCTGGGATGAAATGAATGAAAGGCTGCACAGCCAGCCACCATTTCCATACCAGATAATGCAAAGGAGGACATATTTCTGTCAGTGAGTTGTGAGACAAAGCAAGACCATTATCAGCAAGGTTTTCCAACATTCATAGCTAGGTGTGAATGAATCGGCAGCATTATGGCCAGAGCAAAACCTCCTCAACCTTCCCATGCACTGGCATGCTCAAAAGGATGCCACCTTCCTTCAACAGCTTGCACAGACTACTGTTTCATTACTTTTGGTCAGGAATAGCAAGGTTTTGTATTG
Organism: Streptopelia decaocto; assembly: GCF_964273445.1. Lineage (NCBI taxonomy): Eukaryota > Metazoa > Chordata > Aves > Columbiformes > Columbidae > Streptopelia > Streptopelia decaocto. The sequence goes on along the minus strand of NC_138655.1, from coordinate 78,080,125 downwards.
GAAATGTTAGCCAATTCTACTTCCCTTTTCTTTGTTTCAATCTCAGTCTATTCTGGTGCAAAGTTTAGTCTGAGTAAGAGAAAAAAAAAAAGACATCTTCTAGAAACACTATTAAGCATATTGTGTATACATACAAAGCACTCTGAGCTATTGTATAATTGACTTGTCAGAATACACACAAAAGGTTATATGCAAAAAGCCAACAGGCTCTTAAGAGATCATTCTCTTCCACGTACAGACAGCCTTGTCTGTATTCCCACACTTGACTCTAGTAAGGAAAATATCTGTTGCTCTACTTTGGCACTACTACAAACACCTGGTTTGGCCAGGATTTCAGTCTTCCCACTCATAGATGCTGAGGGAGCCATTTCAGAGAGAGCGTGTGTGTACGCATGTGTGTCTGTGGCTATGTGTATGGAAGAGTTTGAATTCACATCGAAATCCTGTTCATCTCTACTTGGTGACAGATTCTACAGCAAAGACTATCATGACTCTTGCTCCTATGTTCTGCACACAATCTTTTATAATAAGCATTTATTTAGGAAACATATCTGTGCAATTTTTTTCTCACCTTGTCCCTCCTCATATTTATTAAATGTCAAAAGACATAGAAGCCATAAGGATTCACTGTCTTGCAATGGTCAACAGTTTCAGATGTTCAGTTGCATTTTATCCATCTTCAGGCTGGGAACCTGCCAGGATACAGTACTTTCAATGCAAAGATTCTGGCAGGGATATTTATGGTCCCAAACACTTTTAAAGCTCGCCAGCGCACGGCTTAACTTCAGTATATCACTTACTGAAAAATTTGGCTTAAGGACTGAAATTTCTCACTGTTTGCATGGGAGCTAAAAATCAATATTCACAGCCTTACAAATTTAAAACTAGTAATAACAGAACAACATGGAATCACAATTTATATACAGAAAGCAACTTATTTTCTTGGATCACCATTAAGCAAAGTGAGTAATGGTGTACCATTCCATAACATTGCATTTCTGGCTTTTCTGAATACATCCTCTTTTTCCCCAATGAGAAATGTGGTCTACTGAGGTTAGTCTATGAGGAGCCTGAGAACTTATACATTGTTTTCCGATGTTTGTAAGCCACAGGAAGCTCTGCCAGCTTGTAACCACCTGGCTACAGAACTTCTGGAAATGTTAAAGACAGCCAACGTGCATCGTAACAGGCTGCTGCACATACAGTACACAGCTGCTCTATGCACAGGTATAGCAGAAGTCTGTTGCTTCCAGGACGTGCCAAGCTGAATTATTGCTTTTGTGGCAAGCACACACCGCTTCTGAAAGCAGGAACTGTGCTGATTTACCAAGCACCAACAAAGTAACAGTACTGCGCAGGCACTGCGGGGCTGATGCTTCCCAGGGAAGTTGGGTAAAGTCACAGGCAAATTCTGTGCCAAGTATAAAGGTTATTATCCCAGTTTTGGCTGGGATTGAGTTAATTTTCTTCCTAGTAGCTGGTATAGTGCTGTGTTTTGGATTTAGTATGAGAATAAAGGTGATAGCACACTGATGTTCGAGTTGTTGGCAAGCAGTCAAGGAGTTTTCTGCTTCTCACACCACCCCACCATTGAGGAGTCTGGGAGTGCACTAAAGTTTGGGAGGGGACACACAGCTGGGACAGCTGACCTCAACTGATCAAAGGGATATTCCACACCACATGACATCATGCTCAGCATATAAAGCTGGGGAAAGAAGGAGGAAGGGGGAAAATGTTCAGAGTGATGGTGCTTGTCTTCCCAAGTAACTGTTACACGTGATAGAGCCTGGCTTTCCTGGAGATGGCTGAACACCTGCCTGCCAATGGGAAGTGGTGAATGAATTCCTCATTTTCTTTGCGTGCGTGTGCAGCTTTTGCTTTACTTATTAAACTGTCTTTATCTCAACCCAGGAGTTTTCTTATTTTCACTCTTCTGATTCTCTCCCCCATCCCACCCGAGGGGGCTGAGTGAGTGGCTGCATGCTGCTTAGTTGCCGGTTGGGGTTAAACCATGACAGTTATGTAAAGCTATAGAGGAAAAGTAGTATTGGAATGGAACATTCATTCAACATGAAGTATTTCTGGGAAAAAGAATAAAACACAACAAAACATTCTACTTAAAAAAAAAAAACAAGTTATTGAGTGGATATTGGAGCCAGATTTCGAAGTCTCAAAACAGCCAACAACTCGAGATTACCAGCTTTTCTCAGCTCTGTGGCACCCTCCAAACTGTAACACACAAACAGGGGTTTTGTACGTTATGCCTGTTTTTTAGACCAGAAAAACAAACAAAAAAAAGATAGAAGAAACAAAATTCACCTTGAATACTTGAAAGGCAAAATGCGTTGGTGGGCTTTTTTTGTTTGTTTTGTTTGATTTGGGGTTTGTTTATTTTTGTTTGTGGGTTTGTTTCATTGGTTGGTTTGGGGGTTTTGTTTTGTATTGTTTTTCTCTTTTTTAAACAACTGAAGTATCTCCTTCCGGTTCAACTACTATGCTACCACTTGAACTCCTCTCTTCACTAGCTAAGTCTGCACATTAATTTCTTCACTCCATCATATAGTGGAAAACTATGCACTAATTCATTCAGCAACTTCCCACATCCTGCAGGAGAAATGCAATTGTCCTGCCAGCAAAGCATGGATGGTTTTCAGGTTCAGGGCATTTTTATCGTCTATCTGCTTTGTGATGCCTTCTCAGCACTCTTCATGCATGTTTGGTAACAAACAATGTGCTCTTGAAAACAGACCAGAAAACACAAAGCACAAGACAGCTTTGACTTTGCTATTTCTTTACACCTTAACCAAAGGACTGGTCTATTAAATATGAACCACCTGCCTCACTCTCTCATCTGTATTTGTAAGTAGAATGCAAATAAATAAAAATATAGTCTTACTTATATAAGTAGTCTTTTTAATTTTCAGGGCTTTATTAGGTATAAAGTTCAGCCACGTGACAAAAAAAACCCCCACAACCTGTGTACATCAGCCACAGTACCATTCCCCCAAAGTCTATGCTGCAAAGAGGCTGCCATAGTAACAGCTGTGTGCACTTAAGAGTTCACAATAGTATCTATTTTCCCAAAGATATAAATCAAGATACAGACTATTCTTTTTTTAATAAAACATTATTATCTAGGGGAGCAGTGCCGACATTCCAGCACATCTGGATCAGCCTCTCAGAATTATTCAACAGTGACTCACAGATCAGTCTGCGTTTCAGTTTTTGGGATTCTTCAAAGTCCTTTCCTTGCAAATCCTTTTACAGTCTCCATCTTTCATCACTACAACAAACTGTATCCCTTTAAATACCATTCCAGCTGCTCTTCTTGATGCTAAGAAAAACAGGTAATGAATAAATCTATAGAAACAATGAACATGTCTCAGCAGCTGCCTGCTCCTGAGCTTTGCAACAGGCAATGGAACAGCACTACGTGCTTCAGAAAAGTAAAATAAAAAAGTCGCCCCCTCAGAATAGCTTACGATACGGCATTTATGTTTTGTTTAAAACAGGAGAGTCCTGGGAGAATATCGGCAAGGAAGCATGTAACAGAAAACTGATGAGGGAGCTATGTACTCATGTCTAGAGCTACAGAGTAATCCACTCCTGACCTTCTTCAAAACCCAACCGCCTTGTGTGTTTGTTTCAAGTGCAACACAGATGTTTCACATAGAAAAAACCTCCCACCCTTACCCTCTACAAGGTTTTGCTGAAGAAGCTACTTTGAATACTATGCATCCCCACTGAACAGACCATTTCTTGATGTAGGGTGAAGGGAAGGAAGACATACTCTAACATGCTGTGATCCAGAAGCCTTTCATATTTTCACCTAGTTGGAGCAGCGAGAAGATTTAACACAAGCTCTGAACAGAAAACAAGTAACCTACAGTTTTTAAAATTTGCCACTACCTTTAACCAAAACTGCTTACTGTAGTCCTTACTAATGCTCTAGCCTGTTCCTCCCCTCTCCTATGAACTTACAAATTTGTATGATCTGTGTTCTGAATCAGAACAGAAAACTCATCTGGCTTAAAACTACATTTGGTTGAATTTTATTTTTCCTGGTGTATCAGTTCAACCTTTGAAGAAGACTAAAAACTGCAAACATGAGGCAAACCATTGTCATTATCAGATAAGCTCTTTGGGTTATGAAGAACTACCTATATACAAGATCAAAATGCAGTGTGTAAAACAGCAAAAGGAAACAAAGCCTCCCTGGGCAGCAGGGTTGCATTAGGTAATCTTGTGCTTCTGCCACGCGTTTCAGTCTCCTAAACAGTGTCAGTCTAACCATGTGTGTGACAACTCAGTTAACTGCGCTGGAGAGCTGGTTGGACCAAGCAAAACAAAACCAAACAAACCAAAAGAAAAAGCAGCAAGAAACAAACAAAAAGCAACACGAACAAAAAACAACAAACATGGAAAATAAACAAACAAGCCACAAACAACCCCCCCAAAAAACAAAAGCACAAAAACACCAACCATCCAAAAACACTAAAAACCAAAACCAAACAAAAACAACAACAACAACAAAACCCAAACAAAGAAAAAAACACCCTCACAAAAGACAGAAGTGCACAGTACTGATTCCCCTGCAACACTGTCTTTTAGCTGTATCAGTTCCCTGATCTGGCCCTTCCCTGTGGCCAAACAAGCGTGTGTACTTGCACAATAAAGGAGGCAGAAGCTTCGTGTGAAAAGCAAAAATAAATAGAAAAAGTAAAAATCCATAACAGAGACAACTACCCTACCCTAGCCCTCAATCCGCAGTGAATTACAAACCAAAACTCATCCTACAATAGGTGTTTCATGACTTGCTATGGCAAGGTTCTAATGATGAAAGTAACATTGGACAATACTGGTTTTAAGGCTTAAAGTTAGGACCAACAACTTAGCAGCAGTTTTACCTCTTTAACATGAGTGTGAAAGGACACAGACATGTCCAGCAGGATCTTGCGTTGCTCCACACGCCTCACAAAATCCTGTATCCGGTCTTCGAGCTGATGGGCAGCTTGATAAATTTCCTCTGGGTCACACTCCCCAGTCTGAGCAAGCTGTTCGGCTGCTTCTAGGAGTTTATCTGCGTTGGTATATGTGTTCTGTAGAGAAATAAGTTAGTTTCACAGGATTAAATAGAAGAAAATGCAGTCAGTATACTTTAAAGACACTCCACTAATGAAAACAAAAGCACAAGAAGGCCCTTGGAATGTATTTTTCTTTCCTCCTTTTTTAAGGTAGTAGAACATAATCTTGCCATTTTTTTAATATTTCTAGATACTTTTTCATTTAACTGTGAATAAATTGATTCCTTAGCTCCTTATTTATGTCTATTAATATGTCTCCTCGATCTAGAGCTGGGGAGCCTATTTATTCTTTTTTGGAATTAGTATTTTATATTTACAACTAGCATAAAGATCAGCCTAAGTGTCTGATTACTTGCAAACTGGCCTATTTCAACACTTGAAAAATCACTAGAGTCACAGCCAGAATACTTTTCAAATGTGTATTACTAGAAGTGAGAAAGTTCTAGCTGCTGGTAGAGACAATACCAAATCCACACACCCAGCAGGAAGGTGGAAAGTAACCAGGCACAAAAAGGTAAAATTTCTTTCCATCCTTACAGAAGTGAGGTACCTAAAAATTCACATGTCAAGTGGATCACCGTTTGTGAAAAAGCAGAAGCAGAGGAACATCTATAAATCAGCTACAGGTGAGTGTTAGAGTGGAATATTGTCCCAAGACGTCATAGGATTAATAAATGCAGATCAGCCGTCTTATAGGAGGCTTGGGTCAAGGAAGAAAACAGAATGGGAGAAGTCTGGTACCTGATGTGCTGAGAGTGCTATGGCCCAGAGAAGAAAGAGATGTTTAAAAACTCTTAAAACTTAGAACTGCCAGCCTTTATATCTATCTTTCTCATTAATTCAAAATAGGACTGTTTCCAAACATTTGCTATAATTTGGGTGCTCTTTTGAGCCTAACCTTGGGTTTTCATGACTTAGAATGGTTCCCAAAACAGACTCCTCAAGAAAGCATAGAACATTAACCTCTAGGGAAAATAGACTGCAGTCAAGTATACACTAAAGAAGCTTTGGTTACTTCAGCACATCAGGTCTCCTGATAAGTTTGCACCACAGACTATTAAAATAAATCCTCACATTATAAACTACACTTTTCTCTTTTCCCTTCTGCCCTTCCATCTTTTCCTCAACTCAAATACATTAGGTAAAAACACTGCTTGCCAAGTTAAACTAAGCCTATGCAAATGTACTTTACTTTGTCATAAGTACAGTATCACACCTCTAATTAACATTTGAATACCCACAAAAGTTAAATCCAAGCCTGGCCCTACAACTCAGCTAAGGGGCAGGAAACAAGAGCTCTCTGCCAGGGTCTCAGGCAAATTACCAGGCAAACCCAGGACAGATTACATGACTCAGTGCAGCTTCCACATAACTGGGGGAAGTTCCCCCTTCATTTATTACAGTCTATTTATGTAAGGAATTCAATCCACGCTGCTCCTTGATTTTGACAATGTGCATCTTAGCCTTTCCTTAACCTTTAGCTTTCTAATTGCACGGAGATGTAGGGAACTCCTCCCCGGTTTCCCTGGGAAAGCCTGCACATACTAACACAAACCCACCCTTTTCAGCAGGGAGTTCACTAATCAATGCTCTAGATCACTGGCTCAGGACACATTGGCCTGGAACACACTCTGGTCTGTGCTTTGGTGTTTTGACTTCCACAGTCACAGCTCACATGTGTTCAAGGGGCAAGGCCAAAGAGCCTTAAGGCGCTCCTCGAACAACAACTACTTCATCAACACAGAGAGGCACACCCAGCTGCAGATGGCTGAAACAGAAGTTTCCTATTTTAATGAAAACTTTCTCTCACATGTAAAGCATTGTTTATGAATTTCAGGAGTATCTTCCGTGTAACACACGCCCAGGCTTATCAGACTTCTTTCTGTAAGCTGCACGGTAAACTGCCTGGACTTAGAAATGATGCTTAGATGCTACTTCAAAAGGGGTTGCAATTCTCAAACCTTAATAGCAGACACATGCCTTATCACTGATATTTCTCTTCCATGTAGATCTGAAATACAATATAAATATTTATCTTGGTAGATAATAACTGCCCTTTGGAATAGAAATCGCAGCAACTAGGCATGCTGTACTAACTACTGCCTTTCCCAGCTCTCTGATTACTTCTAAACAATGCTTGGATGGAAACAGGCAGTAATGTGAAGATTTAGAAAACGTTGGTCCCAAGATGTCAGTTACAAAACAGAAGGTTAGGTAGAAAGAGCAGTAGTTTTCCCTTGAAGCTGCTTATCCCAGTTTCCTAAATTGACAAAGAAGCCTTCATGGGGATAAATTCAACATAGTTTTGAAAGGGATTAACCCTTGCTCAGAATTTCTCCACTAGCACACCCTCCCCAAACCCCATGGGAAACAAATCAGCTTTAAGAAGTCCTCTAGCCCATCCTTCTGTGCCCCAAGATGCAATCAGGACTTCCATGTAGAGTCTTTAAGAGGCATTCTACAAACTGCTGAAGTCTCTTCATAATGGAGAGTTCACCACCTTCCCCAAAAACATACATCTCATCACTTTACTAGTCTTCCTGTTGAGAATTTTTCTCTACATATTCTTCAGAAAAAACAAGCATCATATTTTTAGAAATTATGTGAAGTGACTGATGCGTCATAGAAAAGTCAAAGGTGAAGTTTAAGAGACTAGCTCAGAAATAAGTACTATCAACAATAAATACAACAGCAGAAGTGAAGGTATGGACTGAATTTTATACAAACTGGAGGTTATTGCACTACAGAGGGGGAAGGGAGAGACACACGGATGGAGGTAGATTAACAGAGGTGTACAAATCATTAGAGAAAATTAAGACAGATTATTCATTAAATATAGTGGATGCTATCATGGTTAAGCATCAGACAACACACTTAAAACTAAAAAGTAAAAGTATTTTTAATCTAAGAGGCAATTAAATTGCATAACTCATTGCCACAGGATCTGGCATACATTCCAAGAGTATAAATGTGTTAAAAAAATATCTAGCCTAATTAAGAGAAGTCCATCAGTGACTGTTAAGCACTGGTTCTGCTGCATCCTTCAGTTCCAGATATCAAATAGGACCAGATAACTGGGAGGCTAAAGGTAACATTTTAAGCATACAGTCCATTTTCTTTGTGCATCTAGTGGTGTCTACAGGACACTGTAAGACAGACCTTTAGTTTGACGCATTATAGCCATTCATGGGTATAGAATCAGCTCAAATCTGTAACGTTTTTTTTTAAACCTTAAAGGAGGTGAGAAGTGGTGGTGTTAGGGAAATGATAGGTGTATTCAAACGAGGTTTGGAAGCATCTTTCTTGTGCATGTCTTGCACCAAGAAGACTTGAGTTCTTTACCAGATGCAATCTGCACATGGACAAAAGAACCGACGTGTGGCAAAAGATCCCAATACTTACTTTTTGCCATACACCTTTCATGTTTTTTTTTGAGCATAGACTACTGTCAAAAAGCCAACAATGATCACAGTTGAAACAGAAGTTAACTTAGAATTTAATACAAAATTGCATGGGGAAGTGCACTATCAATCTACATCCAGTGCTTCTAAGCTGAAAATCTGTGCCCAAAAGAGAATCAGTTATGTAAAAATTTGGAGTCTTGACATTTTGACTAAACGGTCTCTTGAATAGAAAGATCATCATGGGGATGGAAGAAAAAAGAAAGAAAAAAAGAGTAAGCAGAAAGTGAACTGGACAGACTTTACATGAAAAGAGCAACACAATTTAACAACAGTGGGTGCAAGTCAAACTTTGTATGTGTAGCACAAAAGTCAGTACATCGGAATTTAGGGAGGATTATTAGCTGGCTGAGTTTTGATTATCTAGTAGCAAAAAAAAAAAAAAAAAAAGAGAGAGAAATGCCTTCATTTCACACAAATTTTGAAGTGAATAATTTGTGAGCCCACAGCCCATTGACTCTAGAACATCTTTTTTATTTGACACACAGCTTATGTTAACATCTCTCTGAACGCTGCTGAGGAACTGGCACCTCATTCAGAGTAAAAGAATGAGGGAAGAAGCAAAAGGGAAAAACAAAAGAAATAATGATTTCCGCTCCCCTCAAAACCAGGAGCTAGCCTTTGATCAGGAGCATTTCAGCATTACTGTTGGCTCCCTGCATTGGATAAAACATTGCCATGCCACTGACAGTTGACTTGACATTGCTCCCTCTCACGTTCTGAGTGGAGCAAACTGAAAACCCCTAATTATGCCTAGAGTCCTATTAAAAAAAAACCCAAACAACAAAACACAACAAAAAGTAACAACAACAAAAAACCCCAAAACACAACAAAGACCTGGACCAACCAGAAATGTTGGTAGGGAGTAAATCAGCTGAACGTTACTCAAGTTTTAACAAGGACTGCAGATTGTGGTCTCACACTTGAACATAATCTTCCTTGTAACATCAACAACAGGAATGCCTTTTGGGGCTTGCTTACATTCAGTTTTAGAGCAATTAAGAAGAACAACTCAGAGGGTGTGCCTCTCTTGGCAGTCACTACACATTCAAGGGTTAGAGATGAAAAAAAAATACTTATTAGATCATTTTGTCCATCCTTCTGTCAGAGGAAGATAGTCCCCTGTAGTATATTTAAGTTCTTTGACCAGCCTAATTTTTCAGTACCTCCAAAAATAGAAATTCCACCCAACCTCTAAAGAAATAATTTTAAACTCTAGTAACATAACATTCAGTTTTAGGAAATTTTTGCTAAGAATTTGCTTTACAACTTTCTACTTTAAAGATTACTGCAAATTAACAAGATGCTTTTTTTACATCCCACTAATGGTTCTACACACTTTGTCCCCTTCAGTTACTCAAACATTTTTTTCTTTTTGCTCAAATAACACAGTATTAAGTATGAGATCATTCAGGTTTTGTTAAGTATCTTACAGAAATAGATTCTTGCTTGTCTGACCCAGAAAAATAAGTATTTCCACATGGAAACAGATTTTACTAAAAATGAAGTTTTAGTCACACATATGGAAAATCCAGCATGTATATATAAAAAACTAACAACATACTTATCATTTTGGAAAATTTTATAGGAAATCAATATTGAGGAAGCTTTCTGATTTAGGTCCTCAGTCACTGGAGGGCTCTAAGGCCACATTTACAATAAAATTTTATTGAGAGCTTAATCATTCCTTTAGGCAGGCAATCTGTAAACATACTTTTGATGCACCCACTGTGGTAGATGTCACTGCTAAGCTCCTTTACATCACTTCAGAATTTTCTAATAATGCATCATCTTCTTTGACTGAAGGACCGTTGTATCAACCCCACCTTAATGAGATTTTTCTTGATGAATCTTGGAGATGTTTACTCTTACCAGTCATTAAGACTGGAGAGAAAGAGTATGTTACTAACAGCGAGGATTCTAGTCTTCAGGTTCTCATGGGTTTACTTCATCTTGCATCCCCTTTTCAAGCTGCCACCCAAACCAACTTCCTCTTGTTAGGCTCCCTGTATTCCCTAGTATCTCTGTTTCTATCAGCTTGACTTGTTTTCACAGAAAAGTGTATTTTGAAGTTCTATCAGTTCCCCTTAAGGCTAAAACTAGAGCTTTCCTATGGAAAAAGTGTTGGTATTGGTGATTCTGAACAGGAGAACATATACAAACTCAATTGTGTTTAAAAAAAAACAAAACAAAACAAAAACCCCAAAGACAGGTTGGCCAGTTTGCTGGTTCATGTGGTTTCTTAGGAGTCCCCTTCTGCTCCCCACATCGGACCATTGTGGTGATTTAAGGAGCTCCCCAAGCTCGAGGTCAGAAAGCAGAGCTTTCAATTCATCTCCATTCTCACTAACAGGCTGCACAAAAGTTTACATGCTAGAATCCCACGGAATTAAGTTATTTTAAAAGGAGAGTTTCATTCTTCTGTGACTCAACATTTGAAAGCATGTTTTTGAAAATTATAAATAATAATAATAGCAGCAGCAGCTTCAAGGCTCCCACTCTCTGTAGGACTGTGGATGTTTTTGTTTTTCTTATTGAAGCTGGAGCACTAGGGAGAAATTAAATAAAAGCTTGCAATAGAAAAAAAAACTATAGTCCATTCTTGGAACTAATGTCTTTGTAGTGGAGCTCCCTCTGCCCAGCCCTTCAGTGCCAGAGCAGGAATTTTCCATATATTTCCATAACAAGTGTACAATCCTTCACACAATTGTTTTTACCTGTGCAACCTCTTCAAAGTCTTCATGGCGTTTCTGCAAAGCCCTAGCCCGATGCAGGGATTTTCCCACTCCAGTATGTTTGCTAAGGAAAGCTTCTCCGTGGTTTTCAATCCAATCCAACACCTGTGATACAGAAGAGAGACACACAAAAACTGAGTGGATATACTGAATGTTATAACAAAAAGACAGCTATTCAAGAAACTAAGTAGCTGTAAAGGGACTGCTTATAAGGAACTGTACTGTTGGACTAAAACACAGTATTGTCATTGAGGCACATTAATTACAGCTCATTAACTTTATTCAAGGCAATAACCAGCTCAAACTAGCTAAATCATAAGATTATCTTTTTATTTTGAAGCCTACCAAGGACATCCTTATTTCTACACATTCATCAATGTGACAGTAATCTGATCCAAATGGCTGGACACCTTGTGAGGGTCTCTCAGTAACCCATATACGCCTTCAGCTGACATTTTTCTGTAATGTAACACTAATGGAGTTTGCACATTCCCCAGCAATGCTGGTGAATAGCACAGTGAACTTTTATTTTAGATGAGAAATCACTTCTACCACATATTATCAAGTCAAGAAGAAAGATTAAGTAACAGAATTTTTAACTAACACAATAAAATTGAGTTGAAACCATTATGAGATGAATGACAACGTCTACATTCAGAGCACATGAAGGATTTTGCCCCAATTCTGAAGAAGCACCTCCTCAAAACATCCGATAGACATAATTGCGTATTGTAAGTTTTATAGCTTAAAAAGTGAGGAACAAAAGACATTTTAAGGACATTAAAGCTTCTACCACAATGACTGGACTGACAGCTTTATAAATAGTAAAAACTGCACATGTAATTAGTTTCTGCCAGTTAACACAAAGGATTACTGCACACGTACCAAGTTTCTGATGAGTGAATGGACAAAAACATCTGGTCTCTCTCCAAATTAATATATCTTAGCCATATCTTAATTCATTCATTAGCTTGCATGCATACAGTATTTAATTCTTTGGAAGATACTCAGAGGTCCAAGAATACTGTTCAGAACTAAAGACAGCTGTATATAAGTAATCTTCTTAAGTCAGCTAACCATTTTTATACAGTATTTATGTAGTGGTGTAGAATACTTTACCTAATAAGTATCTCCAGCATTCTTTTTTCTTTAGCTGAGTATTTTGCTTAGTTTTTAATATACCTGCCAGAAAGCTGTACCTTGTCTCTCCTTAACTACTTTTGCCCTTCACTCTGATTCCTGAAGTTAGGTGATCTTTTTTCCCCCTTTTTCCCATACTGAAAGCATTTGACACTTAGTATAAGGGAAAGATTTTTTTTTATCCTTCCAAACAGACTTGGGAACCATTCCTGCAACACACTATTCCCATACAAGACATCTATGCTTTCTTTAGTACACAAAATGACACCACCTGGTGCGATTTTCTCATTTATCCTGACTGTTAGAATATTTTTTAGTTTGCAAACTCTCTCTTACTGGACATCTTCAAAATAACAAACAATCCCATAGCGTCACATAATACAGCCAGTTCAAATCACAAACACTTATGCAATGATTGTTTTTCCTAGTAAGTAATGCCAAAAGAATATTATTGTGTTTTAGGTCAATGTAGATTTTCATTTGCTTCATTGAAGGGAAAGTACTGATCAGAGAAGGTAAAGTTAGGACCCAAACATGGCCTCAGTTATCTGTAAAGTTTCTGTTACCAGTGCTTTTGACTAGTTTCAGGAGACTGCTCTGCTTTTCTCATTATAAAAAGAGCTAAAAAGCAACACGTTTGGATGAGAGAATTAGTTTGGACTCTGGGGACTACTAACAATTATAAGCTAACAAATGAAATCAACAACAAAATCTGCCCCAGAAAGCAGCCCGGGGAGAGTGATTTTTGCTCCAAATAATGCTTAGTAACTTCTCAAGAGAAGAAATTGTCATAGAAATCCAGTACACAGATCATGATATAAACCAGTCAACTAGAGAAACATTGCTGCCTTTAAGTAAAATCAATATGACTACAAATATTGTTAGTGCTCAGCCTTCTCACCTTGATTCTCAACAAAACTGAGGAAGCACTCTTTATTTTGGAATTTCACAGCATGCAAAGGCAGAGTCAAAGTTAAGCTATGCTCTTGCCCATCAGAGCTTTTGCATACCACTTCAGCCAAAGGACAACACTTATCTGGCACCAATATTAGCCATTTAGCAACCTTAACTGATGCATTTTCTTCTTCTTCCTGAGAGAGGTAAGAGTTACAGAAACCATCATACCAACCCACTAAACTCTTCTACAAATACTGAAAGCACATGGAATTCACTCTGGTAGTTTGGTAATACATAGAAAGTTAAGAGGCTCAATACTTTTCAGTGAAAGGGTGAATAATATTATCCTCCTCTAGAGCAAGTTGCTTTAACAATGTAATTAAGCTATAACTGCAGTCTCAGCAGAACCATCCTTATGCCCAATATAGGATCTTGTTTTCTAGCACTAATACTGAATATATGATAGAAGGAACTACTATGGAATGATTGCATCATCTTCACAAATTCATTGCTCATGGCTGTAAGATATGTGTTTTGTATATGCTGCTTACAGAAATAAACAACCTGATCTTTGGCATTTTCACCAATCTTCTCCACGTTATTATCCTGTCCCTATCCCCCACCCCTTCACCTACTTTGCACACACTCTCTTTTCTGATCTCCACCACTTACTTGGTGCTGAAACAGCATTCAGAAGGGGAAGATGGACATCTCCGCATTTCTAATCTTCTGATAGTTAAAATGTGGAAATACTCTCTCCCAAAAAGAACCATTTTACCCTGGAACCGCCTCCAAAAGCCACGAGGGAATCACGCAGTGAAATCAGTATTATGTTGATGCTGAGCAAGTAATAAGCATTCTTGGCCCGCCCTTCATTAGTCAAGGCCGAAACAAGTAACTGTTACAACAAAAACTCGGAGTCTTTGAGGCAGACAGTTCAAGCAAGGAGAAGCAGCACATTCATCCAAAATGGACAGAGAAGACAGCTAAGATCAGTAAGACCTAATGTATATATGTTTTACTAATCTCTGGTTTGCAAGCCATCAGGAGTGTTTTTTAGGCCCCAAACTTGCACCATATGAGTGTGAGCAATATCACTCTATCAGAAACATTATTTTTTATGTACAATTTTGACCTTTCATGGCCTAGTAGCCCAAACCCCCACACTGCTGTTGCAAGTCTACTTTGTTGCTTCATATCAGAATCATCAGAGCCAGCTCCTTTCCTTAGGTGAAAGGCTGGCATATATTATCACTTGGTAAGCTTGTTAACTCTTAACATTATACTTTTATTAGCATGTTTCACATTAGAAGAGCTATTTTCAACAACTGAGTACAACAGCTAGTGACACGACTTTTTTTTTTTTTTTTTTTTTTTTTAATTAAACATCCTCTTTTTATGTGTTAATATACAAACTAGTCAGGAACTAGATCCCAGAATGATTCTGCTACCTAAGGTCAAATTCCGAATTCCATTCAGTTTAAGACTGCCATAGGTTTTCACATTTCAAATTTCAGATTGGCTGTAATTCACATCTTATATGCCATTTTTAATATTGCTCCAAGAAATTAGCAGATGATTCTTGATGTACACAACTGGCACCACAGTGATTTTGTTGATCTGGTAAGCTCCACTAGAAACATTTTCTCAATACTGAGCATACGAGACAGAATTAAAAAAACAACCTCAACACAGCCAATTCCCTCCTCCAACTCAACTCCGTCATGTAACACTTCGATGAATTGATATATTTCATTAATCCAGCGAGAAACTACACCACCAGAGGGAAGACAAGGAAATCACAGGCTCATGCTTAAAGACAGTTACAGATTCACTTAAAACACACTTGGTTGCTTGCCACTATGTGCAATTTAACTATAAACAGTGGAAGAGATCTCCACTTAATTTATTTTGACATGAAAAAAGCCACATTTAACTTTACTGACAATAATTTAAAAAGGTTTTCATGCTAGTTTTTAAAGCATGCTAGATAACTGATTTTTTTAAAGTTTGAATGAAGACTAAGAAGTCCATAAGAATGTACAAATGAAAATAAAAGTATATTAGAAAGTTGCTTTGGAGTTCTGCATAAACCATTCCAGAATTGTCTTGGGTATAAATTTAACCAATACCTCAAACCCGAGTACTTTCATACACTGAATGGTGCCAGTGATTATTAATTGAAGAGCTAACATTTCTCAGATAAATCAGATCATCTGATAAGGCTGTTTTGTTTTTATTTTGCAAGAAAGAAGAATCCTGATTATTCAAGATCCTTTTTCTCCTCTGATGGATTTTCAAAGCGGAGGTAACTACAATCTGCCAAACAAGGCTATCCCAGGGAAATACCATTATGTGCTTGCTGTTATCCTTAAGACATCTGCTCCTGGCTATGAGATTAATTTGTCTGGTATGAAGGTTGAATTATCATTGTCTTACAGCACTGAAATGTAAGTATAAAAAGTTGCATTATAAAAGGGAATATAAACCACAATTCACATTGTGATTCATAAGGCAGTACCCAAAATATACCAATATCTGCAAGTTAAGTAACATAACAAAGAGCTGTAGTTCCACATGCAACATTTCAGAAGCCTCCAACGTGGATGTTAACAGCCATTACAGGGATAAACCATAGGACAATCCAGTGTCTGGCAGTGGTAACTACTGGGTATTATGGGAAGAGCTTAGTAACATGACAAGCCGGGGCTGCATCTCTGTACGTAAGATTTAGTGTGAAATCTAAAGTAGTTGATAAAGATGTGCATTAGCACTAAAGGCCAAAGCTTCAAACTGTCAAGACGATATCTTGGTAACTTAATGGAAGATCTGCCTTGCAAAACATATAGAGAAACCACAGTCAAACAGGAAGAAATGTCTCCAACCTCTAGGTAAGGCACATACTGAATAATGAGCTGAGATGGATTAACCTTCTTGAGCGAGTCGTTTCATACTGTATGAAACTCACAATCCACATGCGTGATTTGGATAACACAATCTTGATACTGGAAGTTATAAAAATAGGCAAAGCTGTCTACTTTGTTGTTTTCAAACCTGTGACTGTTTCCTGTTAAATGCACCGGTTCCAATGGCTGGCAGCTCTCATACAGAGAAGGAAAACCCATCACCTTGCTGAAGAACTTGGTGGTGACTCTACAATGACTTGAGTCTAAGGAAGGGTTATTTGCTAACTTCAAAGAACAAAGCAGTCTCAGAACTAACTCCTTCACTCTGAGAGCCACTACTTAGGAAGGAGCAGAAAATTAGTTTCTTACAAACATCTTATGACTCCAGAGATAATAAAGGCAAAGAGTAGGAACAGCACAATAAGACTCTCTGTAGCATTTGATAAACACTTTTCTCCAGGAAACACACTGCCTGCAGCCTAGCCCACAGGCCTGAAACTTGAATTATGTATCTGGCAAATAACCTCCAGAGATCACTTGGCCTAGCTTGCCTACGTAGGTCCTACTTGAATTGAATTAAAATCAGAGGAAAAAGTTCCAGGATCCAATTCGCACTTGTTGGCATCAGGCTACCGCAGAGAGGATCTACGTTTTTCTCTATGAGAAGCAAACCACAGTGTTAATTTCAGTTTCTGAAAATTCCTTATGAAGCCTTTTAAGTTGAAGAAGTGATTCGTTTGTGGACGGTGCCTCATCAATTTTGACAAGTGCCCTTCACTGATGGCTCATGCAAGTACCAGCACTGGACCCTTCTGATTAGCTACTATTTATGTAGTAATCTTGATGAAGAGGCTCTACCATTTATACAATGGCATAATAGTGTCTTTAGTTTGGTTCTCTATGCCTTTCCTGACCATTCATAACATTGACTCTGCTTGCTTTTACTTTTTTTTTGTCAGCTAACATTTTTTTATATGCCCTTCTGGCTCCTTCGTCACATCTGAGTTTTGAGAAGTTGGATAAGTGCCTCCTTTCAATATATGCCTCTTTTTATATAAAAAAGTAAGTAATATTTTTTTAATAACTTTACACTTAATTTACTGCTTAAGTATTTTTAGGTTGTTTTCTTTGACTTGCACAGAGATAGACACTGTGTAGTAAAGAAAGTCAAGCTAACAAGATTTCTCACTCTCCCCACCATCTGCCTGAATTAAGTACTGTTTTCAACTACCGTAGGTGATGGAAACCAAGTTATTTCAGTCCCAAGTGCTCACAGCCAGCACCTTCTTGAAACAGGTAAGTACAAGAAATTCAGCTTAGAGTGCAACTAATTTGGAAGAAACAAGATTTGTTTAACCAGAATGTATGACTGGCTATCAAAAAAACCCATTCAGAAGTTCCTGATCTGTGAACACATTTACACAGAAATGAAAGAAAGTGATTAGCAAATACTGATCTTGTTTAATTTAAGACTACAAGCTATTAAGGGATAAATGACTAACGTCCCTGTCAATCGCAGCCCAAGGCAAACATTTTTTGTTTATTAAAAACCTATCATCAAAGGAATTCTGTACAGCTTTACCTTTTTAAACTAAACCCATGTCAGAGATATTAATGCCTGTACTTAAGTACTAACTTTTAAGGATGCCACCATAATCATAAAAATATGGCAGCTAATAACCATAAATTCAAGAACAGCGTCATTGTCAGAAAGTAATCTTACCTGAAATTTTTATATCCCTTCAGTATACTGCTCTCAGGTTTTAAAGAAACATGATTAAGTCAATTAAGTACCACTGAGGATTTTAAACTAAATATTTGTTACAGAATAACACTGTTAATTTTTTGCAGGTTATTCCTATAAGTCTGACACTTCAGGTCCAGAATTTTACGTAGAATGTAAATGTCAGCTTCCAGCACAAGCTCAGAATAGCTGTATATAACAAAAATCTTTTTCATCCTGACTTAAAGCAAATAAATTAAAAAAATAAATTAAGCAGAGCTAACATACAAATATAGTTTCTACCCATAACAGCCAACATCCTCTGATAACACACAGCACTTGCGGTCTGTCAATCCCATGCAACTATTTTATTATTGAATTAAATATCATGGGGTTTAGCAATCAAAACCCACCTGTCAATGCGACCAGCTTCAAATCACAGGCTGACAAAGACATTTAGACAACATGAAATAAAACCTACTTGTTGAACATCCTGTTGAAAAACGCACAGCTGAAGCCGCTGGTGCAAGCGGACCTTTCGATGCTGCCAAATATTTTCCAGTTGGCGCTGGTGGTGCAGGACTTCATGAATGACATCCAGAACGTGATGAACTGCTTTCGAGTAGTTGGCAGAAGCGGTGAGGGAATCAGAGCTCCCAGGAGTCAAAGGTCTCTGAAGTTTGTCAAGCAGTGACTTTCCATCTTGGCTCACCTGACCAGTGGGAAAGACAAAAAATTACTTCTCTTGCCAAAAGCTTATTAGGCCATTATTTCATTCCCCACCCCTTCTCATTTTAGATGTGTTCTAGAACTTGGGGAGCAGATAATTTTATTTTTATTTTTTTTTTTAAATTCCAGGCATGATTACTTGCAGCTGCTATAGAAAAAAAAATATATATATCTATATATTCTCCCTCTCTGTAAGGTAATTTTAAGTAGCAGTCTTCTAAATAACAGCCTGTCTTTCAATCTTTCTATTACCCTAGGAGTGCTTTTCCTTTAAAATTATGTTTGTTTGTTTGTTTTTTTAAAAAGCTCAAATCTAAGTTAGAATAAATATTCTTCAGGTCTTTCTCTAGTCAAAGCAGCAGCTAAAATTAAGCATTTCCCCAGAATTATCCTTCCAGGAGCAACTCTCTTCATTTGCTGTAAAGGTGAACCAGGAGGCTACTTTCTGTAGTCTAATATTAACTTGATGTATACATTCAGACCTCCAGACATAAACTTAGGACATGACTTGATCTGACACGATTTACAAATTCTAAATTATTACTGTTGCTGGTAAGCCAAAAGCAAGCTGCTGTTATGACAAACTTAAACCTGATTAAATCACTTCAAACCTTCCCGTGCAGCACATAAAGATACTTATTTCCAAAACATGCTTAACTACTGATGCTGACAAGAAACATCATTGCTAATTGTTGTCTTCTCTGATTCAAACCACAGCAAAAGCATTCAGATTTACCTCACATGCTAATTAAAAGGCAATAACCCTGTATTATCTGGTCACTATTAACATTTAGCACTTGCCAAGGCTGTTGAAAGCATTTTTCATTGGTGTTTAACTATTTTGCTTGAAGTTTAGAGAACTGCTAGAATTCAGTATCATTCAGCTATCTGTAAATAACTTTTTTAATAGTTCATCTGACAGGCAGGAAAAATCCATTCAAAACCATAAGACTGGAGTGTAAACAATAGTCTGATTCCACCGAATCAACACCATGTCAGAAACAGAAAATTTGTCAAGGCCTTCTCCCAGTGGCTATTTTCAACATTTTTCATTAAATCTAGGTACATTTTATAGTTGCTATTCAGTAGTCAAACAGATCTGAAAATTATTTTGTAATTATTTGTTTACATGTGACAGCCCCTTGTTCTGATTAATTTATTAGCTTTCCTCTTTGGAGTTAACACAGTAAAGTCTTCTTCCTTCACAGTGTATGACTACCTTAAGATTTCAATAAGATATCTAACTTCATTTATATATACATAACTTCATTTAATGCACGGCTATTGGGTTTTCAAGCACACCAGTCATCTAAGCTTGTAAGCTAGTAAGTTACTGTTCTAGTAATATACAGTAATTATCCTCAGTAAAATCTGACTGTCTAGTCTTAAAAGCATTTACTCTCTTAAAATTACTGTCTTCTACTTTGCAACCAAGTCATGTTGTCAAGACATTGTAATCTAAAATGAATGATAAAGTGTTGTAATTTCCACAGTGTTCCTCTCTCTCTCCCCTCACTGTTCATTCATCACAAAATGAAAGGAGATCCGTGCTATAACAGAAGTCATACATCTAATAATGATAAGCAATAGTTCTGTAATAGCTTTACATAGAAAGACAACTCCATCAATCTTCAAAATGGAATGCGTGTTTATATAAGGCAAAACAAAACCTTCAGTACAGAGCAGAAACCTGACTTGTACACACACATACAACTACTATTTCTGCACCAATTCTGATTGCTAAAGACAATGGTATTGCTTTACCAGATGGGGAAAAGTAATGACCTGATATTAATAAAAAAGGCACCTAATCTTGTGGTTTGGGTTTTGTTTGTTTATTTGGGGGTTCTTTGTGTATGTATTTTGTTTGGTGTGTTGTTTTTTGTTTCGTTGGTTTGGTAGTACCAATAAAGATTTTAGTAAAATCTCTAGCTATCCCAAAGTAAAAAGCTACAGCTTTGAAATCTTAAATAAATCTTCAAGGTATTTGCCAGAACAACCCTATAATCTACCCATCTAGTTTACTTTCATTATGCATCACCAGGAAGCAAACAGTATTTTGCATGGCAATCCATAGTACTTATTTACACTTAACAGCAGGCCCTAGTCCATTCACATCTGTGATGGAAAAAAAAAAATTCCCACATTTTCACTTCAGTGCTTTATAATCACTATTCTAGATGGCCTTAGCCTCCCTATGCCTTGCTGCACTCTCATGGAGCACACATCCCAGATTGCCTCTCATCACATAAATCTACTACAAATGGGCTACGTCTCTGTCCCTTGTTTTACAAAGGGATCCTCCCAATGAAGAGAGGTTATAATGAAGAAATGAAACCTTCCTACAAAACATGCTGTCAAGAATGAGTTAAAACAGGTGTGTTTAGTACGATCACAATTTTTATTACCAAAGGTGTGCTTCAGTATGTCATTAGATCAGTTGACATAGCAAGGTGGCATATACTGGGAATGGGGATATCAGTGTGTATTTTACACAAAAGAACAACAACTCGTGAACTCTGGACATCTGACTCATGGTAATAAAGTTTATACAGGCCCTAAGATAGCAGGTATTCAAAACACCCTGTTTTGATATACTAACAATGAGACTGATCATCAGCACTAATCTTACCCTCCTTCATTGCTAAATGAAATGTGACCAGACTTATTGAGGAATGGATTGAGAGCAGTCCTGAGGAGAAGGACTTGGGGATAACCCAGCAATGTGCACTTGCAGCCTAGAAAGTCAACCACATCGTGGGCTGCACCAAAAGAAGTGTGACCAGCAGGTCAAAGGAGGTGATTTTCACCCTCCACTCCACTTTTGTGAGATCCCACCTGGAGTACTGTGTCCAGCTCTGAGGCCAACATAAAAGGGACAAGAACCTGTTGGAGCAAGTCCAGAAGAGGGCCAGGATGATGATCAGGGGCCACTGGAACACCTCTCCTATGAATACAGGCTGAGAGAGTTGGAGCTGTTTAGTCTGGAAGAGGCTCTAGGGAGACCTTATTGCAGCCATCAAGTACCTATAGGTGGCCTACAAGCAAGCTGGAATGGAACTTTATACAAGGGCATGTAGTGATAGGTCAAGGAGTAACAGCTTTAAACTGAAAGAGGGTAAATTTAGATTAGATACAAGGAAGAAATTATTTACTGTGAGGGTGGTGAGACTGG
This sequence comes from Streptopelia decaocto, assembly GCF_964273445.1. NCBI lineage: Eukaryota > Metazoa > Chordata > Aves > Columbiformes > Columbidae > Streptopelia > Streptopelia decaocto. The sequence continues at coordinate 78,058,275 of NC_138655.1, read as the reverse complement.
AACATGCTGCCTAGAGAAGCTGTAGGTGTCCCATCCTGAGAAGTGTTCAAGGCCAGGTTGGATGAAGCTTTGAGCAACCTGGTCTAGTGGAAGGTGTCCCTGTCCACGGCAGGGGGGTTGGAATTAAATGATATTCTGGTTCCTTCCAACCCAAGCTATTCTATGATTCAATGATTCAGTTGCACATAATTGAGCTGTTTCATCAAAACGTAGTTCAATCTTTAATGTAATGTATAAATCATGATCATTAATTCAATCCCACAGGACCTCCTTTTAAAAGAAGGTGCAAGCTGTGACCTAAGCTATCCTGTGTCCACCCATCTTTTTTTACCATGAGTTAATCAAATATATAATTTTATGCATCTTTTGTGAGAATAGAAACTGCTGCATTTAAACCAGAAAAACGTCAGTATGATTTAACAGAAAAAAATAGTTTTACCCTGTGATGAGAACAACCCTGGAAAAAGAAAGCAAGAAAAACTCAATGGGAAATACAGAAAATATCTGTTAGCTAATGGTGAAGCCAATACTCATTTGATTTCTTACTTCAGCCATCTAACACACGGGAGAGCTCTAAATTTGAAGAAAAATGATAGGTACTGTAGTCATCGCTTTCGAGGCCACCTTCAGAATAAGTATTTTGTCTGAAGTTGTAAATTCAACTATTAGAAATACTAAGAAATATTATTATTTTATTGTGTGCAGAATCCAAGATTAGAGCAGCAGCACAGGATACGCAAATCTTACAATGCTGACTACAGAGGCATGCTGGCTCATTTAAGTGTCTTTGAGGTTGGCAGAACTAAGTTTGTACCACACGCATTTCCATCTTGCCTTTTAAATTTATTTCAGAAGATCAAGGGGAAGACTTAACACCTAACTTTTGAACAACAGTAGCAAAGTCCAGTATACTAAACTAAAAAAGAAGCCTGACACTTGAGTTTTCAGCTAACACACAGTGCAACAAGCAATGCCAGTTCATGGTCCAAACTTAACATTACACCATTATATCAAGTCAGCAACCTAAGTAAACAAACAAGACACTTACCTCAGAGTAAGCCAAGGTAATATGCTCATATATCCCTTGATGGTGATGGATAGCATCTTCTAAATCTTGCAGTTCTGAGGGAAGCTCCACCTCGCCACAAGCTTTACACCATGAGTCCACATTGCTCATGTACTGCAGAAGAAAACCCAACATTCTGCTTGATTTGGGGTTCTATCAATAAGTACACTCATGCTGGCAATATACAAAACGACTGGTATCTGTGTGACAGCCACTGAAAATACTTTTTTTAAGGTAAAATTTTTAGTGCATTTTTCTCTGAATTGAACCAAAACAAAGCTTCTATCAGAATAGAAGCAAATATTCAAGTTTGATTATGCTCGTACTGTTAGTCACACGGAACTCTCTGAGCCATTCACAGACAGGCAGGCTTAGTTCTATGTTGTCAGCCTTCAGAACCAATTAAACTGTTTGCAATACTGATACTTCAAGTTTACTCCTTCTCCTTTTCTTGAGTATGCAGCTAAGAAAAAGTTTACTTCACCTTGCACCTACCATTTCAGATGCATGAAAGCCAATTAAGGTCTTGTCTACACAAGAAGGTAAAACATGCTACAGCCTTCAAGTCCAGACCCTCAGTATTACCCGTTAACTCCCTGTGCAAATACTCATAGTATCATGAGGTATCAGCTCACCTTTATGAAATCTTCAGAGAAAAACAAGTTACTTTGCACATGTGTGCATGGGCACAGGCACACAAAGAATTAATGGTGCACTATTCACTGAAACATTCCATAATTATTAATATCTTTTGCTGGAAAGAGATCATCAAGGAGGCAAAGCAGTGTTAGAGGACAGCAAATTCACACCTCAGCCCCCAAAGCACTAACTTCTACACACCGAGAAGCACTAAATCCATTTGGCAAGCTCCTACAGCAGCAAGCATGTGAGGGATTCTCCTAGGACTAACACTGAACTTTGAGCACACAGCTATGTCAGCATAGCTACTCAATCAAGCCTTTCAGAGGAAATTGAGGATACTCTTCCGCAGACAATTCTCTTCTTGAGAATCTCTTCTGCAGACAATTTAAGTTATCTCTGAAGCTGGAGCTGTCTTGACAGACAAGAAATTGCCATCATAGCTGTATGCACAGCAGAAGTTCTGTCAACTTATTTTTGACAGCTAGGGGGCACGAATTTTATACCCTCATTATGCTAAGAAAGGAAAGAATAAAAAAAAGAATCTGTTTTTCTAATTTTTATAGCTGTTAAACCTAGTAAAGCCAAGCATTTGTAGTCTCTGTAAACTAAGTTTATCCTCTATTCATGTCAAGGTCAAGTCTCCAAAGTTTTAAGAGACCAAGCTATTACTCTCATCATATATATCTTAATTCCGGGAGCACATGTCATCATTTGAGGAAAAAATAATCCACAGACCATTTCTGGCACTCCATTATTGTTTGAAAGCTCAGAGGAAGGGTGATAAATAAGTATTATAGAGTTAGGTACTTTAATACTAATTTGATCAGAGCACAATTTTAAAAATCTCTCACATTAAGCTTTAAACATTAAAAGAGGCTCTACGTGGGACCACAAAGCTACAGCTCTTTCACCAGTCAGCAGGCACTGGCTGCTGGGTGCAGTCCTCACGGTACCTGACAGTGGGCAGTGACACTTACCTGTCATTTGCAAACAAACCCATGCATTCAAGAAGGGTGTGTTATTTCTTTGGATGCTTATTTTTTAATCATCTTTTTATGTAGGTCAAACATCACCAGTCCCTAAAGTGGTCATCGCTCTCATTCCAAACCCTCCTTCAACTTACTGTCCACCGTTAGTGAAACAGCTAATGTATCATAGGCAGGTTAGCTTACAAAGCAACTATGACAGTTCATTACAGTTAATCATAAAATGAAAACCACAGAAGGAGCAATTAAAAAGTAAATTAATCCCAGCAGATGCTGCACTATTTTCTCTCATTCTTATCTTTCCTCCTGTTTACACTTACAGTTAGTACTGAAGGTAACACTAACCCTTACCACAGTTGCCCTGCACACACACACAAAATTTACTTCATTTGCTTATGAAAAAGGATGGCATTCGAGTCAAGGTATACCTAACTGTTCATGTCCTATCTCGCTTCTACATGTATAGCTGACAATGCTTAAATATAAACATGAAAAACTCAAGCACTTAGAAAAACATCAATACTGATAAGGTACCACAGTGTCTATCAAATGCTTCAAGCTGGTTGGTGACTTTCTTTGTCTACTTTTTATGTGGCTTTTCTGTAAAACCTGCTAAAATACTTATTATATTAGCATTAGTTTATACATTTTACCTTAATCTGTCTAAGGACAGTTAAATCCATGTCACCACTAACATTAATGAAAAACAATTTGTATTTACATCTTTATATGTCCACATTTCTAATTTCTGGACATTTATGAAGTTGAATATCTGTGTAGCAGAAATCAGGAAAAAAACTTCTTAAAATAAAGTATGCTGCCTCTGAGTTTCTGCAGTTATCAACTCCCAAGTGGTTCCTTCATTTATTCCAAATTAAAGTTACATCAGACGTGAGACTTTTTCTTGGATCCTATTTAGCAAGGCAAATGGAAATAAAAGTATCTACAGCAGCCATACAGCACACCAGAACTTCAGTGAGCCATCAGCATCCAAGAACCTCTGCTCTCCAAATTCACTAGAGATGTGCAGAGCAGACAGTCTGTAACATCAATTGGTGACTCAACAGCACACACATAGTAACTCCTTCAGAACTGAATTCCCTTGAGGGAAAAACATTATTTCACCAACAAGACTATTAACTTGGGGATATTTATTCCTATTTCCCCTACATATACCTCTTCTCTGGCAGTTACACATGGTTAATGACTTAATTAAAATAATTGGTATAGGCCTAGAGCTAATTTTTTCTTTTAATATAGAAGGAATCTCTTACGAGATACTAAGTAAACATCTCCCACCACCATTTCAGATTCAGAAGACAGTTAATTAACTTCTCAACTTTCAGGCCAGTTCAAGTATAAGTTTTCTGTAAGCCATTACTACGAATTAAATCTTGACACTAAATGACTGATTGTGGTGGAGTGGTGAGGACAACAGAACAAGAGATGATTTCTGAATGTAGGAAAGCCACTATATCAGTACCGAATATACTAATTTTTTTCCTTCAAAACTTCATGTAGTTAAGCATTACGTCCACTTCATTTGGATTCATATAGCTAATTTAGCTAAGTTTTATCTTGCATTGGTATGGGCAAGACATTTTGTGGACAATATAAGGGCAATGGGCTGTCCTGAGGAGAACAAGTTTTTGTTTGACTATCAGCCAAAAATCAGCAGAAATTAATGCTCTGGCTTTCTTGTCAACCTTCTCACTCACTCTCTTGTACTTCTGTCTAAATCAAAAGCACTCAAATGCAACTCACCATTCAAGCATGGAAAGTTTTGTTGGTGCCCTCCCCGGTCACTAACCTGTTCAGCTTTCTGATGGAAGATGGAGGACATATCCAGTAATGTGCTACGTTCATCCAAGGCTGCAGCAAACGCCTTCCATTCTTGCTCCAACTGACTTGCAATCTGTTTTATCTGCTGTGAAGCGTAATGGCCAGACTCGACCAGGCGATTTGCTACTGACATGATGCGGTTTATGTTTACATACACATTCTACGGAAAAGAAGGAGGGAAAACACAGTGAAAGTCAGCAGACAACCTAAATACAGAGGTATACTTCTACAAAATTCTTCTTTATTACAGTACTGCTTAATAGACTGGTTTGTGCCTGCCTAACTTTGGAATCTAGGTGTATAATGTAACAGCCTATCTGCAACATTGACAAGTGAGAAGGACAACTTGAAGGTTAATAGTCAGCTTAAACAAAGTTGTATTGTTCCACTATTATAGTGAAGATGAAGAGCTAATCACATTTGGCAACAGTCTCAATAAGGAGGTTTACAGATATTCAAGTCAACAAGACATTCAGCAAAATATACAGCAAAATCCAAGTATAATTAGTAAGCACTTGATCTATCCATGGCTTGCATGTGTGCAACCTCACTCAACAAAACTTTACATCAACTTCTGAAAGTATTTCTACGGTCTATGTAACAAAATACAGAACTCCGAGTTCTAGAGAGTTCAACAGTTTTAGATTTTATTTTCCTGCTACTAAATTGACTTAGAGCTAGCACTGAAAACAAGACAAGGTCAAAAATCAGATTCTCTAGCATACCGGCATTACCCACTGGTGGTTCTTAGACCCTCAATTTTTTTCTTTTAGCTCACATATGCATTTTGGCCTAAAGCATCTAAAATCTGTTCTTGTTCTGATTCTGTATGAACAAACAATATTTTTCAAAGGAAGCAGTCAAGAGTTTCTGATTATTGCAAAGCCAGAAACAAGAACACCTTCACCACCAACAGGATTCTGAGTTGCTCTTCCAGAGCTACATGTATATAATGCTGAGTCGACACTTCTTTCAGTTGGGCTGACTCTCATAATTCTAGATGAAGTTCTTCAAATCACAGGATTGTTGAGGTTGGAGATCACCTAGACCAACTCCTCTGTTCAAAGCAGGTTCAATCAGCATGAGTTGCTCACGGTCATGCCCAGTGAGGTTTTGAGAACCTCTGAGGATGGAGAGACCACAATCTCTCTGGGCAACCTGTTCCAGTGTTTCTTATGTTTAAATCAAATTTCTTGTATTTCAACTTGTGCACATAACCTCTTGTTCTGTTACTGGATACCATGAAGAAAAGTCTGGTTCTGTTTTCTTTGCTCCCTCACATCCGATATTTATATTTGTATAAAAGCAAGATCCCTCCTAAGCATTCCTTCATCCAGAGTAACCAATCCCACCTCTCTCCGCCTTTCTTGTACAATACAAGCACGCCATAAAGGTACTTCATAGAAGAACTTGGTCATAGTGACTTCCCAGAAAGGGAATGAGAACCTTCCACATTAATGCCGTCCTGCAGGCACACTGATTTGCGTGTCTACACTTAGAGCAAGCCCAGTTCAGCCCTGTTTTGTTGATTACAGTGTTCCTTTTGTTCACACCATAGCAGATCCTCTGCTTGCCAACCCAGTCCACCTCTTTTCTCTCTCCCATCCTTCTCAACCTAAAGCTATTCTTACCAGGTTATGCAGCCTGCTGACAAAGACACTTTTGTCCCACTTAGATGAACAGAGATCCTTCATCCTTAGAGAGATAGTCCCATGGTAGTAGAAACCAAAACCCTGTTGCCAACATCAGGACAGTAAACAGTCGTTGACCTGCAGGATACATCTACCCTCACACAAGCAAGACTGAGAAGAAAACCATCCCATGCCCTTGGCCATTGTCTCTCAAGCCATGTAGTCGTGCTTGAGACTTTCCAGGTCACCCCTGGCAGTATCGCTGGTGCTCACATGGAGGAGCATCAGGGAGCAACAGTCTGAGGGCTGGACAAGCTTTGCCAGTCTTTCCCCAACATCCCAAATTTGAGCTCCCAGCAAGCAGCAAACTTCCATAGAGAATGAGTCAGGCTGCCAGACAGGGGCCTCTGTTCCCTGCAGAAGGGAGTCTCGCATTACTTTCACTCGCCTCTTCTTTTTGGTGCTCCTCTGTAGCTCAGACTCGGGTGGCACAGATGCCTTATTTGATAGCTCCCAGTTCCTCTTCAGCTGTGAGGTCAGTGAACCTATTCTGTAGCTGCAAATCTTCAGGTGGAGCAGAAACTTTCTTCCTAGTACCAGCAGCCATTATCTTCCAACCTTCATCATCATGGGAGTTTCCACTTCCCAAACAGACAGGCACAGACTCTGCCTGACCCTCCTCCCTTCAGTATAGTTGGTAGTTTGGACTCTGGAAGCTGGAGAGTGTTGGAAAAGATCTGATCAATCTCTTTCTCATTGTCTCCGATGCTGTGTAGACTGCTAACCTCCTCCTGCAGCTCCTTTACTTGCTGACACAGATCCTTAATAACTGCACACCTCCCATGGGCAAGGAAATCATCTCCTGCTGCTCCAGCCTTGGCAAGAGGCCACAGGCATTCCCTGCAGTGCCGTATACTCCTTCTGGAGCTCCCTGTGGGTTGAGACCTCTGATGTTACAGGGATAGTCAGTACAGCAGTAGCTGGGGACTGTACCCTGGTGTGCATCACCACCATTGCCAAGGACATGCATGATGTTCTGAGCAGAGCTGCTGGCTCCTTCTGCACGAACTACAGCACAAAATGCTACATCCATTGGCTGCTTCTGTTAGCTGCACTTGTTCTTGCCTATATCCTAGAAATGCACATGTGGGGCCAAACTGCCAAACACCATCACACAGAACGGCTGGGAAGAAAATGAACACCATTGAAATCTCAGTGTTCTGCGGTGAAATATTTTTCCATCTTGTCCATGTAGTAAATGTCACGGAGCAGTTAGCTACCTGTCAGCAGAAGCAGCACAACCTTCCCCAAGCAAGGGTTGAAGAACTGAGTCCAGTGAGCCAGGAGGCACAGAACTGACTGCAGCAAGCCTCAGTAGAGGCCACACATCAACAAGTGACACAAGAACAAAACTTGAAATTGCTGGAAAGCTGTATGGTTATATACTGTTGAAAGATGTGACAGGCAAGCTGTGCCAAAATCTGATGATACCCTGGCCAGTAAGAGTGGTCAGGGGAGAACGCTGATACATGGACACCCAAAGCCATGTGGACACTGAGCATCTGAGATGGAACCATCATCTGTTGGTGTTGAGCCACTGCCCAGAGCCTGACACTGGCTGGAGCAAGTGTTGCAGTTCCTCCAGGCCACACCATGCTGACTCATCTGAGTGGTAATCGGCATGGGTCTCTATTAATTGTAACTGTGTGCATGTTTGCAAGCAGGAGTATAACTGATACAGCCTACACTTCAGCTGTTTCACTTAATAAACAGAGCACAAGCAGTGTCATGTTGGCTGTTTTTACTTCCTGCACAATACTACCTGTTCATCTTTAGGCTACCTCACACATCTCTGCTCTCCTTCTAAGCACAGCTGAACAACTGGAGAACTACTACTATTTCCAACAAATTTTACAAGACTGGAGAGCATTTAGGCCTAAATAAATCCAGAAAGCTATTACATCGTCTTTACAGTGGTGGGAAAAAACCAAAACAAAACAAACCAACAAGTGTCAGAAGACAAAACAATAAAGGCTGTATTAGATTGCCATTCGAACTGTGTATCACAGTAAAGAAATTTTGGAAATTCTGGAATGTCAGTTAGATATGAAGGACAGGACACCATATATGTGAAGGTAACTCAAAACTGAGCTATGGTTAAAAAGTATTCATTTTCCCATGGCAATTGGGCTTCACAAGTGTGGAAGAATACCTCTTGTATGGATATGAATTAATATGCTGACAGCTGAATACTTTCCAAGCTCAAAAAAAAACAAACCAAAACAAAAAACAACAAGAAAGAATCTTGTATATAATGATCTCAACTTTTTTTTTCCCCCCACCATTATATCCCTTACTACCTGATATATCTACTAAAGGTTTAAGTTTCAGTATTCTAGCATGCAGTGGCCAAAAAGAGACATATTTAGTTAAGGAGGAAAAGAATCTCAAATAGCAACTCACTACAATTGGACTGTCTTTAACTGATCCTTGAAGGTTAACAAATTCTCTTCAATTTTCTAAAAGGACAAGCAGGTCCACTGTCATTATTATATGACAAACGCATATTTTGTGCACTGCTTGGGAAGCTGGTGCTCATTCCCAAGAGACTGACGTCTTATTCATTGCATGGATTTACATCCTGGCTTTATTTAAGAAACAACAGCTACCAGGTAATTACTATTAACAACTTCTTCAGCCATTTCATTTACATCATGCAAATCCACATGAAACATCTGCAGCTTCTAAACATGTAGCAACTGTCTAAAAAGTGAAAGGCTCCAGTGATACTGCATTCCTTCCATTGTGTTACACAACTACTGTAACAAAACTAAAAAGGGAACAATTCAAGTTACTGCATTACAGTACCTATAAGTAAGTACACAAATGTAGCCAGCATGATTACTTTCTCTCATGATGCCCTTTAGCCAGAAGCTGAAAATACACCTTACAATATCTGGAAAGCTCCTCATTGCAGAATTATTCCCTAAAGGAAGTGCACATATAAAAAAGTATTACTCAGCAAGGCAACACAGATTAGTAGCCTAACACAACCCGCAGTGTGCTGTGTCATCCTTCGGTGTGTGCCTGAAAGACAAGTACACAGGGGAAAATACAGGTGACAGCTTTCCAGCTTAACTGAACTTCTATCACACTCAATAGAAAATAAAGCTGGTTGGCGCCCTGAAGCTTTTATTTTATTTCCTAATTTTCCCAGATCCATTTAGAAAATGTTTGTTTAGCTCTAAGATTTCAAACAGTAGTTTTCTGATGCAGAGATTACTATTAAGGATTCAGTGTTAAAAACAACCACCTCAGTGACATGGTCTATAAGCCTCATAATTGGCAGCCCTATATAAACTGTAGTGGGTTTCAACTATTAGGGCCACAAAGTTGGTGAAGGGTTTGGAGGGGAAACCGTATGAGGAGCAGCTAAATTCACTTGGTTTGTTCAGCCTGGAGAAGAGGAGACTGAGTGAAGACCTCATGGCGGCTACAGCTTCCTCACAAGAGGAGAAGGAGTGGCAGATGCTGATCTCTTCTCTCTGTCAACCAGTGATAGAACCTAAGGGAATGGCAGGAAGATGTGCCAGGGGAGGTTTAGGTTGGACATTAGGAAAACGTTCTTCCCCCAGAAGGTGGCAGTCACAGCTCCAAGCCTGGCAGTGTTCAAGAAGAGACTGGACAATGCCCTCAGACACATGGTGTGAACTGTGGGGTTGTCACATGCAGGGACAGGAGCTTGACCTGATGACCCTTGCGGGTCCCTTCCAACTCAGGACATTCTAAGATTTTATGATTCTATTCATCTGTGATTTAAATGTTTTAGCAACAATTTCCAAATCATCTGTCACTTCACACGCAAATGGCCACCAAGACAAGGTGTAGCATTAAAGTATGAAATAACCGCTGCTTTAATGATTAAATTGTTTTCTAACATCTATTTTTGCTCTTGCAGCAACAGCAAAACTCTCAGTTTGGGAATCCAAACTTCAAAGATGAGGGCTGGAGAACAACTAAAGGTATCACCTGATGATTTCCCTTGGAAAAAACAAACAAACAAACAAACAAACAAACAAACAAAAACACACACACAAAAACAACAAAACACAACACAAAAACCCAAAACAACAAACAAAAAACAAACAACAATAAACAAACAAACAAAAACAACAAAGGAAAATAAACACAAACAAAACCCCATACATACAGCAACATCCAGACCACAATTAAGCAAAGTGTTTAACTTGTTCTTCAAATACAAAAATCCTCAAAATATTCTCAGGTAACTAACCATTGCTATTAGCACTGGAATGAGTGAAATATAATTTCACTCTAATTTTCTTCAAATTTATCATCTCTCTCTCCTTCATTTTTCATTATGGATCTTCAGAATCTTAGTGCAATACGATATAGTTCAACATATACACCATCTTCTTTCCTCTTTTACTTTTCACTTATGTTCACTTTCCCACAGTAGATGCAAAGGCCTGCATCCATGCCTTATAGCCACATCATTTTAATCTGGATGTTCCCCATCGCAACATTAGGCATGGAGCTCTAAACTGGACCTAATTCTCTAGTAGGACCAACTGAATCAGAGCAATTTCTCAACAAATCTTAAGTTCAGCTCGCCCAATAAGTACCAAGAGTGAAATAAAATTTGCTTCTTTGCAGTAACACCACTGTCTGTTCCTTTAGTTCATGATCCATTGATATGAACACACTTGTTGCTGTATTAACACCTCATCAGCTGATTGCTTTTCAAAGTGTATTTGTTTCTGCCTTCTTAAGGGTTGCACATCTAGACTGTCCTAATACCATCTTGTTGACTTTTGAATGTTCCTCAGAAGCTGGAAACAGCCTGAACTCATTTTGCCTTTTTGGTCTTTTCTCAGGTTGGCGGCATCCAGACATTGCCTCTAAGCATTAACTGCTCTAATACCTGTAAGATTCCCTAACAGATGTGCACTCAAAAAGACCACCCTCCCAGTCTGACTAGGATCCACAGCTGTGCCTCCCTTGAACTTCAAAGAATGTCAAAAATCTATGGTTTGCTTAAACTATAGTTATTCAGAACTCGAATTAATACATTTTACCTACTCTACTCCCATCCCCATTTAGGGTCTTTACCTTGTCTATTAAGGATGTTAGACTGGTTGGACAGTTGAAGGATTTTTACCATTTAACTTTATTTATTTTTTACTGAAAACATTGCCTGAGCAATCTATTAGTTTAAAAAAAAAAACAAACCCTAACTGAAACAACTCCACTCACACAAAAAAACCCAACAACACAAACCAGACAGAAGACAGAAGAGCTAGCTTACTACTGTTTAGCATTTTGCACAAAGATTTTTGTAAAAATCTGTATTTCAAAGTAATCTGAGAAAGAATGCATAATTCACAACCTGTGGTCTTGCTCTCATTTGCTGAAGTCTCAGAGGACTCAGGGCAGTCTAGAATTCACATGGTGCTTAAGTCTGTCTCAAGTGACAACTCAGCATGGTGACAAAAATATATATTTAAAATAAAAAGAATGTCAAGAGTGAAATATAAGGGTAGTGCAAAGGAAAAGGGCAAAGTCACACTAGCTGTCAGCTAAACTGATTTTACCACATCTGACCTTCTTAATGTTTTCATTTGTACTAGTCCCTGTGGCTAGACTTGAGCAAGCTAAGCAAGACACCTTACTAAGTTTTAACTCTGTAAACCCAGTGATATTCAAGTGTTGCATTCGTACTTCTATTTTAACCTCCCAACACCCTCACCAGTGCTCATTTCTGGCACTCTTTTTTTTTAATTACATTAATTATTTTATTACTACCTTGATAAAGTGGTTTAGTATATATATGAAAACAGCCTGTTCTGAGAACATGAATAAACAATATGCTTACAATTGACACAGGACTTTTTGGATTATGGTTAATAAACAGCTTCTACTGATGGTCCTGTCAGCCCTGGGACAAGAAGTAGTCATAGCACACCCTTCAATAGTAGCCAGTGTCAGCTTTCTCCAAAGAAAGCTTCCATTTGCCTACATCACTTTCCAATCATTTGACCCTCACCAGTGCAATGAGGGGCAGAGTTAAGCTGCAATGAAAGCAAGGCCATTTGGTCGAGCAAGAAGAGTAAAAGAAAATATTCAGGTAGATAACATCCTCCTCCTCACCCATGTTTCACATGACTGCTTTTGTTTTCCTTGTGTCCCAGAAAGTGTGGGGAAAATGGCAGGAAAAAGAATGGACAGACACAGAATCAGTCGCTCCCACTCTTGCATGTAAGACTGACTAATCAGTAGAATCATGGGTACTTTGTTTTTGCAGTTCAAAAACTTGACAGATAATTTTTGTATTTCAACTCCTATGATGCCTTATTTGCAAGTTTCTCCCTTAAAAGGTACTAAAAACTGGTTTTGAGAAGTGAAGCATTGGTTTAGTCACCCAAATAAGAACTTCAAGATGAAACTGAGTATTGCTTAACTCAAATCTCAGGAGTTGACAACAGCAATTTACTGTTGCTGAAAGCAGGCCTTTTAAATTGTACTGAAAAGTCTATCCTCAACTTTAGAGAGGAGAATCACTGTGAGTTTATTTTTCCCCAGTTAGGGAACAAGTGATCTATTTGCCCTATAAAGACACAGCCTTGACATTTCTCAGTGCACAGCCTCTTGAATTCAGTAACAGCAGGTCACATACCTACAGCTGCATGTGTGAACTGTCTGTCTTTCAGAGAGCAGTGTTTTTAGCCACATTGGCCTGTGTGTTTAGCAACGGTAAGCAAACGTATGTCTATCTTCAGTGGGCACCATTGCACCTATCCAGCTTTTCTCCAGGACAGTTTAATTGCAATCAAAACCAGTCTGTGTATCAAGCTTACGACTTTCATGAACTTATTCCTATTACCTTGAAGTGCAGCCACATAAGACTATCACATACTGAACACACAAGATTCCTGGATGTATCACGTGCTAATGAAACTGCTGAAAGTACAATTAAATTTTGTTCCCCAATTAATTCTTCACCTTTTCTTTACAACATTTGGTTTAAACTTCCAACTACTTTGTGCCGTAATACTGAAAATCAGATTCCTAAACTGGCAGAGAGCCATTACAAGGTAAAAAAGAAATATTCAACAAATCCTCTTTCTCCTTGATGTATCCCACTCCTGCTCATGACAGGAACTAAGTAGCTTTCAGAATGGTTTACACCCAGGTGGCTCATTTCAGACTGGAAGACCCGATTAAAACTTTGGCATCTCACCCAAAGGCCGTCAGTCTTTCTTACCCGAGTTTGGCTTAACAGCTGCAGAAGTTGCCCTCCTGCACCTCTCAGAAAGCCAAGCTGCTACTTGGGAAGGAAGGGGAGATGGGAGAGCCAGCTATTGACAGAGGGTAGCACCTGCTGGGAAGGGAGCATGAGCCCTGTGGCAACCACAACTTGTTGGGAAAAGCAGCTGCAACGTCAGTTATCAGGGTTACACTGTGAGCAAGTGCAAGAGGTTGCATTTAGCTGCTTCGGCAGCATTTATCCTTTGAACAGTCCTTCCCCACCTAAAGTGAGACTAAGGAAGCCGCTCAGAAAGCAAGATATATTAGGATCCAATTAGGGCCACAATTGAATTCAAGACTTTAAAGTTTCCTGTATATAATAAACCTTATACATAGTTGCCACTCTTCCTTCCTCTACCCCATCCAACGGAATAAATTTGCATGGCTGTAGATGGGTTAAAAGTTAAATTCCATCTCTAGTGTAACAGCATTCACGTATGGGATCTTAACTCTCATTACTGAAGAGTTACACTGACAGGAATAGTGAACAACAGTAGCTTCTTAAGCTCAGAGTATATGTGAAGAGTGGCCATGGAGAAACTGTACATGCTTGCAGTAGTTAAGATTGCTCAGCATTTTGCCAGTTAAAAGCTAATGAAATATAAGGTCTGCCAAAATTCAATCAGTTCACTTTTTTTGTCTTTATGTCACATTCAGTTTAATCTTTCCCCTAATCCACATGTAGGGCTTTTACCATTTAACCAAATAAAACCCAGAAATTCTTAATGCTGCTTAAATTAAAACCAGGGACTGATCATTTTGAATTTGTATTTTCCCATTCTGTGCCAACAAACCACTTTTGGGGGGGGCTATGCTACAGAAACACAGAGAAAAACTGCAGCTTGTTTTTCCCCTTTTGAATATTTGGACTGTTTAATTTGCCTCAAATTCACCCTGCTTCTTGCATGCTTCAAGAAATCATTGTACAGGCTGAGAAGTCATCGTCTGTAATTAATGCATTTGACTACTACAGGCAAAACAAAGATTAGAAGCAGAAGTCTAACAGCAAAAACAGAGCAGTAGAGATTATGCTACATCACTCAAGTGCTTCCTACTGTCAATAACATCTGAACAGTATGGAAATATGGGGGAAAAAAAAAAAGTAATCCAGTTTGAAGAAAATATGACAATAGTGACTAATACCAGGACAGGCTGACAGAAGAAGAATTTAACCTTTAGAGTATAAGCCCAAAAATTGCCTGGAAGGCCATCCAAACTACTAAATTCCAAAAGTAATCTCATGTCAATAACACCTACTGTCCTTCTGCTCTACTTCATATGCAGAGCAATGAGCAACAATGAGGTACTCCACAAAGAAACAACTCCTCGTGCCCCTGGAGTGAACCTATACCTTCCAAACCTAATGGTTAAAATTACATCCATATATGATGTTACTTAATTTAACATTCCCCAGCATTTGCTTTACTGCTTTCAAAAAATTCATATTGAGATGTATTTTTAAAAACTTTTCGCAAACACAGCTGACTTGCAAAAGAAGAAAAGGTACCTTCTCTACTTGTGTTCTATTGCCTTAACTATAGCTATACCATATACAAGAGCTGCCTTACTAGTCCTGCCATTATTTCAGCAAGACCCATAACCTAGGTAAGTTTACTTTGCCACTCTCTCATTCAACAATTAATAGTCCTGATCTACAAAACACCCTCTTGCAAGAGTTGATTGTTTCCACCATACTATAATTCAATTCCCATCCTTGGACTGCCAAGGATGTTAAACTTTAACAAGAGTGGTACTGTTCTACCTTCATTAAGCTGACAGCCAGGAACTGGATTTAGGCCCAGACTCCCAAAGTTATTTAAACACCTCCAATCCTCCTAGTGAAGAGGACCTGAAATGTACTTGAACATTTAGTCCCCCTGTCCATACAGGAATTCATGAAACTGCTTTTACTCACTGCTGGTTAAAATCCAAATTCTGAATTGCAGCCTACTGATACTGCATCCTAAGATCATACTAAAAAAAATAATTTGTTTGAGCTCCACTCTACTGTGCCAGAAATAAGAAGTGTGGCATCTTAAAAATATAGAAAATTATTACACCACTATTACACTTGTTGACCACTGCTTCTCAGAACTTTTTGTCTGAATTGCAATCTCTTCAGAAGATCCTGAGAACTATTTCTTTCTGTATAGAGCACTAAATTCCATATTACACAGGATTCTCTTCAGTTTCCTACAAGACCGCAAGCAGTACTCAAACACGCATCCCAGGTTACATAAGTTTGGATGCTTATATTTGAGAAGTGCTGAGGTTTTGTTGAATACCACCGTTTGTAAAAATAATTCTGTTGCTTGATCACACTACATCTGTACTTAGCTACCCTTTATTTTCCTCCTGCGTGTTTTGTAATTTCACTGGTCAAATACAAATTGGTACTACTCGTAACAGAAGGAATTATTTATGTGTATGATTTACGAATTCTACCTTAACATAGAGCAAAGAGACAATGTGTCAGTGCTGTGATGTGAGGCCTTTTCTTACCATACAGTTCATGGCAAAGTGATTGTGCTGTGTCTGAAGCTCCATCGCGTGGGGGTGACTGGTTCCAATCTCTGTGTAGCTGTTCAGAAACAGACCTTTGTTGTGTGTAATCCAGTCAAACATCTACAAGAAAATATACAGGAAAAAAAAAATATCAGTCATTCTTTATGGCAGAAATCACAGACAAGTAATGTGAGAAATCCACAAACACAGAAGACAAAAGGAGTTTAAGGCCATGAAAATTAACACTGATGTTGTTAATTGTTGAAAATTAACACTTACTGTTGGAAGTTACCATACATTTTAAACAAAGCATTGCTGAAATCTGACTTACTGGACCAAACAGCTGAGGCTGTTAAATCTTTACTACAGGTGTTTATCTCAGCAACCTACAGTAAAGTCATAATGAAAAAGTCAAGCTTCATTATTACAAAGAAGTCATAATAAACGAACAGGCTTGGAGCACCACCCTGAGTTACCAAGCTTTTATGTTCTCTAGTGCCAGCATTTCATGATGTCAGCAGCTTACTAATTTAGAATGAAAATGGCAACTCATGGAAATTAAATATAAACCCATTCTTGCTGATCAAGTACGTCAGCAGTAAGTTTAAAATTTTTAGTTAATAACTTTATATCAGATTTGAAAACCACTTTTCTACTGCTAAACGAATTAAGAAACTATACTGGAGCATAGAGTTACACATTACCTTCTTCCAGACATGCTTAAGGATAATCTTTAAATATGTACGTTCAGCTTTTTTAAAAACATATATATATATATTTTCATATTCAGACAATTTTTAGGAAAGACCTTATCTGACAATGACCACTAATGGAGGTACACAGGTATGTTAATAGTGGCAGTGGAAGACAAATTTTTCAAAGACCAAGCAATACAGCGAAAGACTAAGTTTAACACACACACACACACACACACACACACGCATCCCCCAATGGTCTGGAAATCTGTGCTGTATCTCAGCTCAAAAGATCCACCTACTCTCTGGTTAAACTTAAAAAGATTGTTCAGAAAAAAACGGTAGCAATGAGTATTAGGTACTCATTTAAAGATCTTTTAAAATATGCTGGCTCTCAGAGCAATATTGTGAAATCCATTATTCCACCCAGGTACATGACAAATCAAATTATAAGTAGACCACAGTATGGTAAAGATTGTAAACCAAAAAAGTTTCAAAGACTTAGAAAACTGAGACAACTGACCACATATTCCTATTTTTTTCAGGTTTTTATCTAGATTATGGTGAAGATGTGTTAGAAAATTATTCAAAACAGACATTGGTTCTGCTTGTGACCACCTTTCTCTAGGTAGTCTGACTTTAGGTATTCGCAGGGCAGTTTCAGTTGGATTCCCCCCCACCTTGCCCCTTTTATCCCTCTCTTCTGAACCAGCACACATTTCTTATGCAAAGAGCTGTGCAAGTCCTCAAAAATGAACACATCTGTTTCTCCCCATCCAATGGACTTTATTTTTTCAACAAAGATCCAGTCCTGTCCCACACCTAACAGAACCCCATGGACATTCACTGATAAAGAATCCCTGAGCTTTGAAATTTAATCTGACACAAGCAATAAAATAAAGGCTGCAAGTAGATTAAGGCAAGGGCCTTAATCCAGAAGCAAGTTGAGATGCTACATTAACATGTTTTTTAATATTTTTCTATGGGTTGACGAGATAAAATGCCAGCTATGTTAGATTCTATCAATCCTATTTTGAGGTGCCTAACATTTCCCTCTATTTTGAAAGAAAATTGCATTAATTTAACATAACTTATTCTTTGAGTCAGGAACCTAGAAAATACAGATAAGAGTTTATGCAACCACATGGCAGGACAGAGATCAATCCTACTGGTTCGACTATTTCACAAGGAGTTTCTTAAAGCCAAAGTTATGTAGGCAACTTTTAGATGAGTAAATGAAGAACGTATCTTTCAGTACTACATGAGCATCATCAAAATGTATTTTGTTCATGCTGTAATAAAAAGCAATTAATGATGTAATTAAGTGGCTGAAACACTACTAAAAACTATTCTGGGCCTGAAAGAGCAATACTAGACAAACAGCTTGTTATTTTCTAAATAATTTTGTAACTCTAAATTCACTTGACCAGATTTTTTTTCAACTCTTTACATGCCCCTGGTGTTTTCAGCTCTACCCATTCAGTAAACACTTACTTTACATGGAACTTTAAAATAATTATTTATTTTTTAAACACAACAAAATACATTAAGAGTAAAGAAAGTCCCTGAACTGAAACGATCAATGTAAGGGAAAGTACGGGGAAAGAAGGAGAAAGGAGAAGCATCATATATGTTTGCTCTGCTTTTACTCTTCCCCACGCATCTGCTTATGACCACTACTGGTTTAACACAGACCTTTGGTCTCACCCAGCTCAGGCACTGTCACATATATTATTTTAAGAAATCTGACAAAGATCGTACTTACCACCGGACTGCATAGTCTAGCCACTTCTCCCAGATTAAAACTCGCCTCCTCTTCCCTAATACTATTTGTTCCATGGTATCAAGTTAATAATATGCAAAACCATTCTATATGAAAATAGACTTTATTTGAGCTCATCTAAAAATGCACTGCCTGCCATATTTCCTCTTCAAATTCCATGACAATCAAGGGCTTTCTCATTTGAAGGGACTGGTTAGATCAAAACGTTCTGAGATCACTCAGTCCCCTGTTAATGACATATGCACTGTCAAGAGAGATACATCAGTTTTTAGCCTGGGACTTTAAATCCTGCATCAATGAAGCAGTTCCCCATGTCAGCCCCTTCAGACTTTGTCAACTGCCTGTCACTCGGACCCCAAGGGTCACTCAAAAGAGACCAATGTAGCCTTTAGTCATCTGTATTTATATAGGATACAGCATTCATCCTCACTTGATGCATGCAAAAGCATCTGTCTGGAATAAAAACTCACCAAATGCTTAAAGTCATTACCATTTAAAATCTTCTTTGTTGAGAGCTACCTGTGTTCCTTACAGCTTAGAATTACTACTCCATCTCCTTTATTCCAGGAGAGTTACTCTCAATCAAGAAATACTTCATTTCTCATTAAATGGCTAGTGAGTAACTCCGAAGACAAAAAAGTTACTATTTGCAGTTATCCTTGATACTACTTTTAAGTCTGTCAAGCTTTGTTCTCGTCAATGGCAGCACCCATTCATACTCCCCTTGCCCAACCTCTTACCTTTTCAGCATCCTGCTCAAACAGCCTGAGCTGAAAACATTGGTCCAATTTCAATTTCCTCACATGCCACATCTGATGCAGATGCTGCCGTGTTGAGTGCAGCCGGTCCAGCATGGTGGATACTTTGGGTAAAAGGTTCTGTAAGTCTGCATTCCCTGACCCAGAGTTCTTTTTGGGGAAGCTATCACTGCTCTGTATCCGCTGGAGCAGCTTTTGTCCTTCCACATCAAGGTCCTCAATAGGGGCCTTAATGACTTTCTTTTTTAATTGTGAATGCTCTTCTATCATATTGCGAGCACCTTCCAGGTCCTGAGGCATTTCCTTTTTTGACAATATATCTTGCAATTCCTCCAGTCTGGACAGCATATGGGTTGCATTGCTAATGTAGTCCTCAAAGGCAACTCTGATTTCTATCCACTCCTCATGGTTGTACTCCAAACAGCCATCAAATTCTGGGGTTAGCTGAGAAGGATCAACTACTTTGGTAAGGCCTTCCAGAGACACCATATTTGTCTGAAAAAGAAAAATGAAACTCAGAAAATTCTGTTACTGAAATAAATTTGAAATTTTCTTTCAATTCTTTGTTCTCTTCCTAAGAGCTGATCCTTTTGTTCATGAAGACCACATGACTTCTTTTCAAATATCAATCCTGATCAGTCTCCTGTCTCGCAGGTATTTCTCCAAATAACAGAAATACCCATAAGGAGAAAATAGCTACCACTCATCTGCTGTTCTGATTAATTTTTGACTTCATGCATTGTCAAGCAGGAGGAGGATAACAGCGAGGTTCAGTTGGCTGCTTTGTTCTGTACAGGATGCTGGTGAGATCACCATTACCACAATGCAAACAAAAGGATGAAATCTAACTTTTTACCATTAGGGGTAAAACCCTAATTCCATCTTTTTCACACTCAAAAAGAGAATATAAATTACAACATGCACAACTACCTGGCCTAAGTACATGAAGAAAACCACATTCCACCTACCGTCACTGCCCTAATGTAGCTCTCCTCTCATCTAGAACAAAATTTATCTGACAGTTTTCAAGAAGCTGATCAGTAGTGAGCATACTTAAAACGATTAAAACAAAAGTAAATTTGTATACCATAGGGGAAATTACCTCAAACTCAAACTTAGAGCTGCCAAAGTTAGTCCTCTGTTTCTGCCAGAAATTGTCTGGCTTGATTATCAGTGCAACATGAATACAACACGGAAAGGATTCCTGTAAAATCTTGAGCAGAGGCTTTATGGAGTCCCATTTTGACCCACGCATATCTACAATGACGGTGAATCCTCGTTTACATACTTCCTCGCTGCAGAAGAAAGAAGAAAAGGTTATCAAGCAAGTGTCACAACTTCAAATGCACCACACTGCCTAAACAAATGTGGTCTCCCCAGCTAACCGTCACATCCTCAGGTCTCATTGACATGTACAGCACACCACATGAACCTCTCGGGAAGCTTCTCTCACCCCCCTGCCAAACTCCTTGTAGGTGGTGGCTTTCCACCCGTTGCTGATTTGATAATCTGCCTTTACCTCCTCTTTCATTTTCATTGTTTATATTCACAATGATTCATCTTCCAGTCCTGTTTCTCCTTCACCTCACACAAACATTAAAAAAATGTTTACTCAAGCAGCAATATGTAATTCATTTACAACTGACTCTTCAAAACACAGGTACACTTTACTGATGTCAATATTCATGCCTTTCTAATGACTGACGGAATCCTTTAAAAGACAGAATATGGTATATTGTTCTCACCCAGCACTTCTGCAACTTTTTTTAAACTGTCTTGCATCTAGTCCCATATTACCTGAGAGTTAAAGAGTGTTACTCTGTAGAGGGGGAAAAAAAACCTCTTTATTGACAATACCTTCTGCAACAGGATCGATTTGTGGATAGTTAATGGATAAGAAAGCATTTTACAGCTGTGAAGAAAACCACATCAACTCAATTCTGCAAAAATTGAACTCAGTTTTGTCATCCAAAAGTTGACAGACCTTACACTCAAATTCTCTGGCAACTCTTCTGAGAATGGCAGATTTAATTTATTTTCATCAATACCTCTTGTACACTTAGTGCTTCCCACTGATCAAAAGCAGCAATCACCACCAACACCAGAAATTTTGATTTTGTTCCAGTAGAATTTGCTACACGACCTTGTAAACATGGAAAGGGAAAACATTTCAAAACCAATGTGTCATAGCAAATGAACTACCAAAAGGGATCAAATGTCCATTATTTGAGTATATGAGTTATTTTCAGGGATGTGATTAATGCAAATGCAGTTCTGCAATTCATGTGGTAAGGTTTGCAGAGTGTCCGAGAAGTAGGGAAGCTTCACTGGCATACTTTAGACTGTCTCATTGGTCACACTGTGGAAAGACGAGTTGAATTATGATTGATGCGGGAGAGCACAAGAGTTTCTGAAAGACATGGTTATAGTTTCCTCAAAAGAGGAGGTTTTTTTTAAAGTTGATTAAAAAAAATTATAAATAAATAAGGAGTTTACCAAGGTGTTATTTGTCCCACCTGCCCATAGGAAAGCCAAAAATGGCAACGGTAGCAGGAAAATACACTAAAATTGACTAGCTTGGAATACACATAGGCTACAATGTACAATTTCCTCATCATGGTGAAAATGTTTTCTAACAGCCTCACAGGATTACAGGACAAAAACCAACTACTATTTTAAAGATACATTCATTATTGAAAGGCTGCACGGTATTATACAAGTGCTGCTCAGCCCACCCCCATCCTACCACACAAGCTGACCATGTGTGAGGAGTACTTGCCATTAATTCATGTGAGGCACACATCTACTGGGGGGGTACAATGCAGCCCCTCATCAGGTGACACGATATAGATGTGTCCTCCTGTCATGTGGCCCCATCATCTGACAAAAGATGAATCCCTTTTGGGCAAGGATCACACAAATTGTTCTGGGACGCTTTAGTCAGCCAAGGTCACCTGTTAGAACCTAAACTACATTAATACCTGGTCCAGTCAGCACTGAAGATTTAAATTTAGCAATATTTTAAAATTAAATAAATTGTTAAATTAGTAAAATTGTGAGACTGAATCACCGTAAAGTGTTTAGATCTCTTGCCAAACAACCAATACATCTGAATCTTCAGCTACCTAGAGTAACAGTACTGCAGTAACTAACCAACAGTCCAACTGTTTGGGGCTCTTTTTGCTAATTAAGAAGTCACAATTGGTACAAGTTGCATGACCAGTCCCTAAAACTTGACTTGTATGAAAGCAAGTCTTGCTTTTAATAAAGCTCCCTTTATTCTAAAAGCTTTGCCATGCTTACAGAAAAATAAAAAACTGCACTAACTTTCCTTTTATTTTAAATCTATTGATGCTAACCTAACATACACCTTTTGCTAGGGAACCACAATATTTTGCCAGATTACCTCTAGAAAAATCTCTTGGGCATATTTTGATGCATATTTATCTATTAATAATAACTTCTCTAGTAGCTTGAACCTCTAGAGGGCTAGAATACATATCAAACATTCAAATGTGAAGCTGAATTACTTCAGAGGTAAAAATCTCAAGACTTCTTCCCCTCCTCCTTCCTCTTTCTCTGCAAAATCCCGCACTTAACAGACAAACAACAAAACAAGAGAGAATACTAAACACTCTTACAACTGCTCCTTGAGGTTATAGGCAAACATGTTCAAGAACAGTCTGAGTCGCTCCAGTCTGCAACAAATGTTACCAGATGCTGAGATGGACTTAAAATGAAGTTCTTAAGATAATTTTTGTCCCACATCCAGTTTCTACTAGGACAAAACAGTTTTATGTGAACAAACATTTTATATAAATATTTATATATATACAAACACATGGGTGCTGGATTTGACTTCTGCCTATTTACTTCAACAGCATATTGTAATTCACAGCTTAAACTGTTGCTAATACGATGACATCAATGCTTTCACACACCCCTCCATAGGTTTATCTGAGATCTGTACAAGCAATTTCACATATCTCTCTCCTGTTTAATTCCTGTGCTAAACTGAGACACTAAAACTTATCTAACACAAATAACAGGACCTCAGTCCACACAAGGCATACTATGAATGATGACCAGCAAGTTTCTAATTATTGATGTACTGAAGGCCTTCGAGGTGTATTTGCATTCTTCACCACAGTGGCAGCAATATGGCACAGCAGTGCCATTTCCATGACACAAACTACTTCCAGCTAAAACACACCAGCCATTCTGCTAACAGACCTTCTTCTACAAGCCAGAGTAGTTATTTAGGTCTTTTCCAAAAAAAGGAGCCTGAAAACAGTAACTGACAGATTCGGGTACAATGCAACATAATCCATTTTGGTTTATAGCTCCAGAGCTGATCAAGTGACCATCACTTACCTGGGAATACACGCTAGGTAGGAAATTAGTCTTCTAAGGTCTTCTTGCCGTATTCTATCATGATTACTACGAGCTGGAAACGTTAGAATGGGACCTCCACGCTTATCTCTGCCACCTGAAAAATTTAAGAAAAAAATGTTTAAAAACCTCACAGCATAACATCATTCTGGTTTGCAAAACTAGTCTTCAGAATGTTTTTGGAAAACCCGAGTCCTACACTGTTGCGTGTATCCACTTAAAAAAAATAAATTATTCCAAGTGAAATGTCAACATGGATATTTAGAGACCAGTTTAAAATTGCATTTTGGAAGTATCAATAAGCAGATAGTCACAACTCCTACAATAAGGAAGCATCTGTCAAAAAAATTGTAATAAAGAATAACCATGGCATTATACTTGCACATTACAGTCCCACCGAAGCTTGACTGGCAGTGTAACATCTCCAGCAACAGTGCTTTGTTACGTGTTTAACGTTCGTTAATCAGCAGTTGTACAGATCAAACTTAAATATACAGTTATGCTACTTCGTAGGCAAGTACTTAGAGGATACTTAGTGTTACCTTCATTACTGCACAGAGTTTAGGTGTAGAGTATTTCACACCCCAATACATATTCAAGATGAGTGGGTGGATACTAAGTAAGCATTTCATTTGTATTTTCAGCCTGTTCTGATGTGCAGATTCTGACTTATCAGATTATAGTTTTTAATTTTGTTAGCAATGAAAAGCAAGGAAACTGAATCCACTCACTATGTAGGCAAAAAAATCTGAGTGGTTCCACTTGAACATATTCATCTTATTTGTTAAATTGAACAGACTTACTCTAGATGAACATCCACATATGATTTTATATCTAACCTGTTGATAGTGACAAAATAATGTTATTATAACTAAATGTTAAATTCAAGTCAGCAGGCTGCCTTTATCAACATTTGTATTTGTATTTGCAGACACATTCCTACAAGCTAAATCTCACATATATGTTCTCAACCATAGGTGTGTGGACTGTTTTCTCCTGTCCCACGGAAATGCAGAAAGAGTTTTCTCTGTCCTGAATGATTTTTCATTGTAAATCAGCTCCTCATTGTAATACCATGTTACTGAACAAAGTTTTAAAAGAATATATTCAAAAGGAAGGCGAAAAGCAAATGAACAAAACCAGTCACTCAAAAATTGATCACTGTCCTCCCCAACACTGTCTGCGTGTGCTTGCTAGAGACACTGGCTGGCAGGGTCTCCAGGGACTGTCTACACTGGACATGTTCCCCGTGAGGCACCAAATGAAACTCAAAAAAGGCAAAAGCAGCTTGGAGTTTCTGTCAAACTGCAATGCCAGAAACATAAACTTCAAAGGAAATTCATATTCTTATATTCCATGACCCTCTTAAGTGTGACATGAGATTAAAAAAACTGAGTTGTCTCATTCTAATGGAGAGAGGCAAGTCTGGCTCTGACCACCCTGACCCACTTGCCAAACAGAGAGCTTTGAGGTTTTTTACCTAGCAAGTGACGTGATAAAAACAAGACAGAAGCCCCAAGAGAGAGGAAGGATAAAACGCAAGACTGGAAGCCCAAGAGCCCAGGCCTGTGCTTAGCACCAGAGTGATCTCTGGGCTCTGAAGCTCCCAAATGCAGCTGGAAGTTTGGTGCAGCCCTTCATGCTCTTCTCA
Source organism: Streptopelia decaocto (assembly GCF_964273445.1). Lineage (NCBI taxonomy): Eukaryota > Metazoa > Chordata > Aves > Columbiformes > Columbidae > Streptopelia > Streptopelia decaocto. Next base: position 78,032,995 of record NC_138655.1, on the reverse strand, counting down.
GCCACCAGCTACAGATCTAAAAAAGCAATTTAGGTTTCAATTAGCAAACACTACTATTTCCACCTCCTAGAAAAAGTGCTCAATTGCTCAGGGTGAAAACTCTTCTTTCAAAAGCAGCAGCTAGCAGGGAAGAACATAGGCTGAATCATCTTTTAACAGTCTCAAAGCGTTTTAAATAAATGCCTTGTTACACGCAGTCACCTGGGATCAGTCCTCCAGGCCTTCCCCAAACAGCAACTCCTACATCATGTGATTTTCCAACATGGCAAAGGAAAGAAACCTGTATTTTTTATGTCATTTTGGATGCCACTTCAGTTGGCTCCCAGCTCCACATATATCACAGAGAAAACGCATTTCCAAAGTGTGCTTCTTATATTTCTGACAAATCATATTCTGAATTTTTTTTTTATGTTGGAGACAAAACCTGTCACACAAATTTCAGGTATAGATGAGTACTGAAAGAACAAAACCTTGATTTTTGGTGAAAAAAAAATTGCTGTCCAGTTGTATGCCAGATACCAAAATTGTAAGTATTATGCCAAAAGGTCCAAAGACTTATCTTTTTCCTGAAAGCTTTATGAGGCCTTTTCCGATACATAACTCTCATTTCCTTTGTTCCTGATGCTCCTGTGTCATATACAAACAGGAATGTTAAAAGCAACAATGTCTGAGGCATCAGGTGGGAATTTCCTGTCTCACAATCATCTTTATTCAACTCCACTCTCTATTTGACTTGATTTAACAAAACCATATTAAGCTGCTACTATCATTGGTGAGACTTCCATTTTAACCCCTTTCCTTTTATATACCCCCCCCCTCAATACTGAGATATTATTTCTGTCTTTATTTATGCCAAGATGTGTCATATGAGTAGCTGATCCAACTCACGAGTCTCCCACCATGAATCACTTCTCTCTGGTGCACATCCCGAACTGCAGTCTTGTCAATGGTCTCCAAACAGCACCAAAAAATCCAACACGCTGAGTAGTGCATTTTTTTCAGGAATTGCCCTTTTACCCAGTCTCAAAGTACTTAAGTAAAGCTAAACAGTGGGCTTTTACGGCATGTTTGAAAAGCAGAACAAGTTATCAAGTGCTGTTTCTCATATGAAACCAAGATGATTGCACCTGGTAAGAAAATGCTACTCTTTGTATAAAGTTGTGTGGAGAGGTAACAGTATCTGTACTTCAACATACTTATTTAACACTGAACCAAAAAAATTGCATACCAGACTCCATCCGTACTTCATGGTTACAACTTCAGCAGGCTTTTCTATTTCAGGTCGTTAGATACCTAATACTCAAGCAGAAGTAGCATCTCAGGAAGGGCTTAGGACATATCTATGGCAGAAATAGTCTGGTGCTGGAATCAGGAGCAGCATGCAGGCAGAAAGGCTGCAACAGCCTGGTGGAGCCAGGCGTCCTAGAATTTCCAGCAGCTCCTTCACTGACGACTTCAGATTCAAACTTCTCATACAACCACAGAATAATCACAGAATAGCCCAGGCTGGAAGAGACCTTGAAGGATTATCTGGTCCAACCTTTCACGGGAAAGGGAGCCTGGATGAGATTATCAGCATCCTGTCCAATCGCATCTTCAAAACTTTCAGTGATGAGGACTCGCACCTTGTCCCTGAGGAAGTTGTTCCAGTAAGGGATTGTTATCGCTGTAAAAAATTTCTTATCTTATATTGAGATGAAACTTCTCCTGGTGCAGTTTGTACTCGTTGCCCCTTGTCTTCTCCATGTGGCTGCCTGTGAAGAGAGAGCCTCCATCCTCCTTGCAGCTGCCCTTTGAGTCCTGGAATACTGTGATGAAGTACTCCCTGAGTCTTCTCCAGGGAGAAAAGGCCTAACTCCTCCAGTCTTTCCTCATAAGGCAGGTTCTCCAGCCCTTTGATCATCTTCATAGTCCTCCTGTCAACCTTCTCCAGTCTGCCTGCATCACTCTCGAAACGTGGGGACCAGAACTGGACACAGTACTCCACCTGCGGCCTGAAAAGCACTGAGTGGGACAATCACATCTCTTTCTCTGATAGTGATGTTCCCGTGGATGCAGCCCAGGATCTGATTTACCTTTGCTGCTGCTGCAGCACACTCCCAACTTCGGTTCATATTTTTGTCCACCAGGAACCCCAGGTCCCTTTCAGTAAGGCTGTTCCTCACCACACAGATCCTAGAGACAGTCCTGTGCTCTTTGGTTATTCTGACCCAGGTGCAGGACTCTGCATTTGTCTCTGTTAAACTCCATACTCTTCTTGCTAGCCCACTCTTCCAGTATGTCCAGGTCTCTCTGTAAGACGGCTCACCTTTGTATCTACATCTCACAATAAGCTGGTCTCAAGAAGTGCTTAACAAAGTCTTGTGCAAGGATCAGTGTCTTTAGTATTCTAAGAATACAAGTATGAATATAATGCTATACAGCCCATACTTACTCATTTGATTCAGAAAAGGAAGGTCTCAGCAGAGAAAAGACTAGAGAAGCAAACTGAGAATCTGAAACACTCCATGATTTTTTTTTTCAGACTGTGCTATTCATGTAACTTTCCTGCTCTATAAAAAAAGAACCATTTCTTTGCACTATTGATTGTCATACTTCATTTCTACTTGAGAAGGTACTTGATTATCAACAATGAACATGTTGCAACACCTCTAGCAGAACTCCAACACAAATGAGGGAGAGAAAAAACACAAAAATATAGTGATGTTTCTGGATGCCTAAGACTTAATTGGACTATTAGAGTTTTTCGCAGAGACAACTGAGTTACCTTTAGATATGAGATTCAGTACAGATATCTCAAATATATTTGTCCTACTTCTAAAGACTCACAAATACACTGAAAGCCTCTCTGTCAGTAATCCAACAGTGTTCCTTACTTTTGTGTTCTCAGGTATAAAGCTTGACAGTTCTAATTCAACAATGGTTGCTGTGGCTTGTTTGATGGCTTTTTGTTATCACTTGTATTACTAATGTGTCTCATTTCATTTGAGCATCACTTGCAAAGGAAACATGAAACTATGGGTTTTGACAGGTCAGTTCCCGCCAGCCTTGCTGCCCACAGCTGTTTGCTCCATTCTTCTGTCAGAAGTTGCTGCCTTCACCTGGGCAAGCTGGCAACCACTTCTTCGTGCCTGGACCACATCTGCTCTGGATCATAATCCATCATCTCCCCTTAAATTTATCTTCATCTTTCATTTGGCCCACTTCACTTGCACTGAATTAATGGCTTTTGAGAATGCCATGTGCTTCTAAATTAACATTAAAGAACACCTATCATCTTTCAGATCCCTTCTAAGGGGTTCTAAACTAAGCTCTAGACAACCTGCAAATTGAGAGGTTTTGGAATGGAAACTGACTACATTTTCATTAAATGACATAAAGCAAGGTCCAAAAAAGAGTAATGAGGGATTGAAATATCACGCTTAACTCCCTTTTCTTCTTTCCCTCTGAAAATACAGTTTTAAGCAAGCTTTCACCACCACTACAATTCATAAGCAGAAGAACTGGCAGTTCAACACTACCAGGGAAACTGGCTCTGGTCAGTCTGTTATGTCATTCATTAAAGCTGTCAGAACCTTCCTAAAAAAAAAAAAAAAAAAATAATAAAAAACCCCCATCTTTTGTGCTTTACACCTCTACTTGTCTCGGCAGAGCGGACAGGATAAAGTACTGTGAACTGCACACACACACACTGTACTTGCAAGCATCTGCCTCCGTGCAGAGAAAAAAAAAAATCACTAAAGAATACAATTTCAGTGATCGGTTTCTATGTTTTCATGTTTACAGATAAGAGCTTTATTTTTGGAGTTCTTGACAAATTATTTATCGAAAAAAACCCCTCCTTTCAAATCTGAGACTGTCCTCTAAATCTGACACTAAGATTACGGCAAAGAGAATAATGTTGTTTAATCCAAACAGATTTGGCAATATTTCAGAAAGTCACACCCAAAATGCAGTTCACAAAAATATGCAGCTTAGCCATGATTCCATCAAGTAAAGTTACTTATCAAGTTATAGAATACGTTATAGTATTAATCCATCTAAACCCCACTTCTAAATCCTTTGCTATTCCTCCTGAAGTAACTAACCAACTTCCAGGTGTATGCTGGAGATAGCTAAAATTAGGTGCTAACTCATTTCACCATGAAGATATTAAGTGTGCTTCAAAGGACACGCTCTGCTTCAGATGGGTCAGTAACAATGTCATCTCTGTAAAACTCTAGAGCAGAAGAACCCGAAATATGGAATATCACTATGGTACAGCAGGTTGTTTTAAACAATGCTGTTGGCTATGTAGGGCAGACAGGACACAACTGGGATGACAAGCAGTATATTCCACATTCCACAAAACATGTACCTGCTTTATTACAGATCCTTTCACAATGCTCATGTAATCACAGAATCACAGAATGTCAGGGATTGGAAGGAACCTCGAAAGATCATCTAGTCCAATCCCCCTGCCGGAGCAGGAACACCTAGATGAGGTTACGCAGGAATGTGTCCAGGCAGGTTTTGAATGTCTCCAGAGAAGACAACTCCACAACTCCCCTGGGCAGCCTGTTCCAGTGCTCTGTCACCCTCACTGAGAAGTTGTTTCTTCTCAAATTGAAGCGGAACCTCTTGTGTTCCAGTTTGCACCCATTACTCCTTGTCTTACTACTGGCCATCACCGAGAAGAGCCTGGTTCCATCCAACAGGAATAGGTGCTACGCTAACTTTCCATGACTTTTGTAGTGATATTTAAAGTATTTAAAAGACCATTTTACATGTGACTAACAACACAGTTATGCATTCCACAACAGAAGAAAATAACTGTACCTGAAAGGTATGCAACTTTCTCCTTTAAAATTGGCAATACTTCCATAGCCTTCATTTCATCATTTTTGCGAAACCCTGAAAAAAGGAAAAGACAAGGTAGTTAGTTAGAAATTCAGAAAAGCTCAGCTTCTACATTTAATGAATGCACTGTATAACATTTACATTTGGAACATAATTTGAATTTTCTGACTATGGGAATTAAGATAACCTCACAGTAAAAGGTTGCAAAAAAATAAACTAAACTTCTAAAATGTATTAACAAACAAACCATTGTTTTGATTAACTTAACAAAAGCAGCATGGTCTTTTAGCAAGCCTTTGTAGAAAACAGGATACTGGAATTATCCTTTTTCATCAGTAAACAAAAACTGTCAGTTGAATCCTATTGCTTTTGGATATTCCAAATTCCACTTTCACTTTTTGTTCCCGCAGAAAGGAGTAATATCAAGCTAATAAGAACAAGTACCTTCAGAACAATTACCAGTCAAAAAAAAACCCACAAACCAACAAAAAAAGAAAAAAAATCACCCCAGAAATTCCCAAATGCCAAAACCACACCACAAAAAAAGACCCACCAAAAAACCCCAACACTATGTACATGTAACCTTCCTCATATCACTTCTGTAAGCAGAATTAGGAGATAAAGCTCCCAACTGTGTCTTTTCTGCTGCCTGACAGGAGCAGTGCTTTATAACAGAGCACATTTTGTCAGGCTAACTCCATACACTCATGGAGTTTGAGGTGGTCCCCACGGTGAGTGACTACAGTCTGTCGCAGAGCAGCGTGCCACCAGCATCTCCCTCCTCTCTACTTCCATTACATTTCTGTGGCCAGATTCTGAACTCCTCCCTTCTTTAATAAGGAAGACTTAGGCAGCATTTTATTTATGACCTTATATTCCACATTCACACCTGTGGAATACAGAATTGGTCCCTTTTGGGCCAATCTTGTTCATCTTACAAAAACGTGTGATTTTGTACCCACACTTGAACTCTCTATATGATCCTTCCCAGGCTCTTTGGATTCATGTGCTTTTTTCAAAATGCCATTTCTGAAGAAAGTACCTCTTTTGGGGTAAGGGGAAACACTTACTTCACTATCACTGCTGAATCCCAGAAGTGCTGTTAAGTAAGACAGTCCAAATACCCTGATACAGCACAGTAGTTGTGTTCCTTAAAAGCAACACTTTGAGCTATTCGGAATGTAAAATAAGCTTCTTAATTATTTATAGTTTCAGGGAAATCATACAAGAGCAAGCTCTGGTGTACATTTGGCAGACTTTTCTAAAAAATAATGGTTTTCCTCTGTGCAAGAGGGTCACAATCCCTCTAGAGATGGCAGCAGCAGCTGTCGTTGATGGCCATCAGGGAGGCCATAATTTCTCTTCCTCCTCACAAATATCCAAATGTTTCATATCCTCTGGTTTCAGGCCCTGAGCTTCAATAAAAGAGCTGTGTAATTAAGGTATAAAACCTGAAGGTATCTTACTACTGTCATCAAGTAACATACGTATGTAAATATAGGCATCATATGTGTAAATTACATTACAGGTTCTCTATTTCAGCCAGGAATACTGAGAGTTCTGTGCCACTACAGTATCTAGTTATGGGCACTGCCCTTCAAAAGGGACCCAGGAAACACCAAACAGAACACTCAGGGGACAAAGATGGCAAGCTGTTCATGTGTCATGGGCTATGAGGAAGGACTAAATGGAATGACACTGTTTAGTCTGAAGAACTAAGGGGAGTCACGGTAGCAGTCCTCAAAACACGTAATGAGACTAGTGGTGGCAAAAGTAAGCCAGATAGAATTTACTTTAGAGGTTTACTTTAGATGGTAGGAAGTTTTGTAAAGGAAAGAACTGTGAAGCAGCACTCAGGATTGTCTGTGGAAAACTACAAGACTAACCACAACTGTTTAAAAATGCTTTCAGACAAATGCCTGTGAGCACGAGCCTCTCCAGTTCACTGTAACTGAAGTGTTCAACCAGGACATTGTCTCGGCACCCACGGATTACAAACAAAAGAAAACTAAACAAATCCTCTTCCAGCCATTGCCTAGTTCCCCATTTTCCCATGAACACCATAAACAAACCCCCAATTTTATATGCATTCTCAGAAAGGCTAGACCAGGAAAACTAGTTCCTTGGGTAACCACGCTGCATGGAGGGTTTCTACACAATGGACAATATTTTGCAATTACACAACAACTCCAGACCAGCAAAGCAGTAGAGAGACACAGATATTTCTTGCACATTTGCCCACAGACTTTCTGGAGTCTAAAACAGCTCCAAAGGAACTTCTTGCATTATTCCTTCCTCCAGAGTACTGACTATGGGTTATCAACCTTTTACTGAAACTGCCTACAGTTTTGTTCCTCCTAAATTTTCATTCAGTATGGATTTAAACGAGACTTCCAGAAAAAAAATCTTGGGCTTACATAACCCATCTAAAAAAACAGCAAACACCTTTTCCCACCTTAATATATTTGGGCTTCAGTTGACTGCTAAGGCATACAGGCACACTTCCAGAATTGTTGTTTGGTTATTTTTTTAAATGTGCTTTGAGCTACCCACCATAAGCTTAATGCCAAATTAGCATGCTCAGCTTTCATATCAACCATGGCAATTCCATTTCTTTACAGTAAATTTTGAGGTAGAAAACACTTTCTCCTCACCTAAAAAGCATGCAGAAACTAGTGCTCCACTTTGCTGTCTATCTTAGCTTGAAATTACTCAAGACACCGATGTTACTGCAACTTCCTTGCTCAGATTTCTAAGCCCTTAAACTGCTTCACCCCAGATGATGCGGAGTAGCTGCACATTTTACTTTGCCTGTGGCATGTAAGAAGCGAGAAACATTTAGCTAACATTTCTTTGACTATTAAGGGGCTGTTCAAGGTAAACACCCTAGCAAATATGTTAGTGCTTGGCTCATGTTCTGGATCTGCATATCCTTAAGGCTGACTGCCTTGGATTATCATATTCCTGCTGCTATAAACAGCCTATTTTTATTCCAGTTCTGCAGTGTTAAAGCTTAACTGAAAGGCTGTGGGGATTACAATTGATGGAAGAATGCTGGGGAGCAAAGAGGGTGAATGCAGCAAGAAAGTATTATATTTGTATCTTCAACAGAGCAATAACAAAAGAAAAAAATTGCAATATAAGCAGGTCTTAAGGGCTTGGGATAGGTCCTCCCCCCTTTTTTAAAGCCTCTACACCACAAAATATTTGCGATTATGAGGATTTCATTAAAAAAGAAAAAAAGGGGGGGGTGGGGAGACACGACACATTTACCGCACTCAAATGAAATGCCATAAATATCTGCACCAATCTCTCCCGACACAGCTCAGCAGCCTCCGCGCCAGCCGGCTGCATCACATGGTCCTGGGGGTGATGTCATCCTTACCCAGGCGTGCGGCTGCAGCTCCCGCCGCCGCAGCCAGCACCCGCAGCCCCCTCGACCTCACCGCTGCAGCAGGGACCAGCAGAGGGGCTGGGGACGCCGAACCCGGTGACAGCAGCACGGCCGTCTCGGTGGCACAACCTGAGCCTGCATGGCTTGGGCTTTCATTGCTTCGCCATGGGCTTCTCTTTTGAAAGCATGATGTACATGCACATACGGCACATATTTGTGATGTTCCTTTCACTATCCAGTTCACCTATTATGGCTTTTTTATTTTAAAAATGTGAATTTTAATAATAAATCCTATGCTAGTATCTTTTAAAGATAATTTTAGTCTTTAACAGGAAAACCCCTCTTGACATTTTCAATGACAATTAATGGAATACTCATTTTACAGCTTCACATTTTTAATAGGAAGCATATGCCCTTCTGTTGTCTCATACATCTTACAGACACTTTTCCCTAACTACCAGGCAGGAGGGAACCTCAGATTATGCTAATTAATATTCAACTTTAGCAGATTAACTAACACACAACTAAGTAGTCCGTTTCAATTTAGGAGATTCTTTTGCCCCCCATGAAGCTTTCAGGATTACACAATCCCCTGAGTTACAGCAATAAAGCCTTCTAATAAAACAGTCTGTTATCACAGAGCAGTTATTGAAGTGTTGTATCACACAATTAAAGATGTTTAAAACACGCAAACAAGAAGGAAGCAAAAGAACATTATCTAGACTTTTTATACAGATGTGTACACTGGAAAATTAAGAAGTCTTTCCCACAAATACACCACCTCCTCTTTGCCCCCACAACTTCAGAGCCAGAAGACACCATCAGGCAGTTAATTTAATTGTCTACACCGATCCTTTTTCTCATGATGTATGAAGCTAAGATATTTTGCTGCAACATAGTAATCTACCCAAGTTGAAAGACCCATGAAGAGATGGCATTCCCGGGTAGAGGTATAACACCTCAGAGGTTTCCAAGAGCCCTTTACCCAAATGGACAGGATGGCACCCCTCACTTTGGCTGCAAGCATCCCCAAATCCCATGGTGAGCATCTGGCTGCAGAGCTGCACATATGCCTGCCCCGAAGACTGGAGCGTAGCCCAGCATAAAGGAGACACCTTTTGCCTGGAAATCACAGTGTTCTGCTGCTCCCCTGGGTACGCAACTTGCTGAAACTTCCCACAGGCACTGAAATACTGAGCAAGTCACCTTTAGAGCAGTAACAGAAGCTGGGTACCCTGTTTGGCTGTTTAACCATCCAGGCCAAATGCTTTACTAGTCTAAGGCTGAGGTGTCGTTAAGACACAAGAAACGAGGTAACTGTTTATCACCTTGTGCTGCAACGATCAATAACTAGTCAGCCACACAATTAAGAGGTGCACATAAAATTGCCTTAAACCCATCTTTCAAGCTAATGATTTGATGACAGAACTGTAATAAAAAACAATGTTGGAAACAGCTTCCCCAAAGATGCATCGCTGCCTCAGGAACACAGAAGTCTTTGTTACTTTGAAGGTATCTTCAGTGATGTGCACTGTTCAGTTGTCGCAACACAGATTACAGAAACAGAAATTAAGACACCAAAAAGACTCGGAAATTGAGGCTAAAAGCAGCATCTCTTTGCTAAGGGGCTGACGAAGCACTCATCCATTGCTGTTCACGCACAACTGTCTAGAAACTTTTCTGAAACATAGCTAGAAAAACACAAAAAAATGGAATGCTCTCATCTTGAAAACTCACACCTTTAAGAATGAAACTGCTTTTCACTTTGCAACATAAAATCAAGGTCTTTTCACAGGCATGAACAAAAAAAAGCCAACTCAACCCAGAATATGTCAATACTTTAGGCTCTCTTCAGACTTCAGAAGAATGACTCCATGTATCATGTCATCAACAGTAATCAAGCACCTCATCTGCCAAGCTGTTAATCTCTACCTCTTCTTTGACAGAAATCCCATCCCAAACCAGAGGAACCTCTTTCAGCAAGTTATTTTCCAACAGAGTACCATCTTTGTTTCAAAGGACCTGCTCTGGTAGGCTTCTGCTCAAAAATCCACATGCCACTCTAAGTTGTGTGGGAATGGCAGTAAAAAACAAAACAAAAACCAAAACCAAAAACCCCACCACATAGAAAATGCCATAGTGGCACTCAGAACTGCCACAGTTCAACGCCACAGTTCAGGTAATCAGGGAGTTAGGTACTCATCAGACTGATCGAGCTTAGTCATAAGTGGAAATAAGTATTTCCTAGAAGATAAAACAGCTTCCATGCAGGAGGATAAGACACCATTTCCTAGCAGAGCAACAGCTTCTTGCATCTAGGTAAGGCAGCAGGAACTGTGAACCATTCTGCATAACTCCTTCTATCCACTGGTCCCTTTGTCAGAACTGTAGCTAGTCAACTTTTAAGCAAAAGAATACAAGATGTTGCTGTCTTAAGCACTTCCTCTACTTCACAGCATGCATGATACCAAGAAGACAACTCTGAAACTGGAGCTATTGCTCCCTTTCATTATAAAGCACTTCTAGCTACATTTCAAGAGAAATTGACTTCTTGTTACTTAAGTAAAAAGAGGAAAAGAAAAAAAAGGAATAAAGAAGTTCAAATATAATAAAATTCCTGCATTATTAGACTGATAAAGGTTTCATTATTTGCCCTTCCTCTCCCGTATTACAGGACGGTGACATTGATTTTTAAACCCTGAAAATTCATAGGTTCATTCAAATCTGTTTATCAGTTAACAACTGTATATTGGAAATCTCAGCTGCAAGAAGTTAATTTATACACTGCCTCCCATGTTTTTCAGGTGTTCAGAAAGAGAGCACAAAGTAGGTTCCTATTCTCCCATTTTGCCATGAAGAGGTTTTTAAAATAGGACTGTGGGCAAATCTCTAAAAATGGTATTATTCCATGAAAAATAATTTGAAGCAAGATATGAGGAGCAGCCATTGTGAAGCCTTTTACATCCTTGCTCTGAAGTAACTACACAGAAACCAGAACATTTAAGTCAGTAGAATCATTTGATTCTTTCCTTCAATGATATTTGGAAAAAATGATTGCTGAACTCCACAAGTTCTTGGGTTTACAAACTAAATGAGACTACTGAGGTAAAGGTGAGAAAGAAAACTGAACTTTCATAAAGCAGAAAATGGAAAAAAATAGCACTAATTGAGAATACAACACCAAGGGCTAGCAAAAGGAAGCAAAAGGTAACTACAGTTAGTGCACGTATGGGATTACTGATAGCTTTTCTTGATTTTAAAAGTATTTTAAGTGCCAATTTCAATTTTATGGTAGGCGCAACTATAAATTCATATTTTTGTATGCAAGTAAAGGATTCATTGAGCAAACAGAACTGTCAATTCACCAACTGCACTGTTATCACTTCCCATTATAGACATTGCCTATGTTCGTTGCTGCTCAGCAATCTCACACCATCTTTCACATTCCAAGAAAGCAAGAGAATTCAGGGAAACGATGGCAAAGACTGCAATTCTTTTCTCTTCTCTGAAGCTTCGTGAACTTGCAGATGACCAGTTTCAAAAGGTATAATAGCAATTCATCTGAGGTACACTCACTTTTACGTATACCCGTCATGGCATCTTTAAGACCATGCATCTTTTCAGGAACTAATGAGGAACTATCAGCAATTTTTTTAAATGACATACAGATCACTGGGCAACACTGGTAACCTTGGCATTCATCATTTCTCCATTCATATTTTCTAGGTCCAGATTCTAAAGCCTCCAGGTGACTCACACAAGGACACGTCTTAGAGGTATATAATCAAAGGGGCATGATTTCAGTGTTGTTCCAGCAGCCATACTCATGATCTTGAGAAGAGGATTTGTTGTAGGTAACAGCTATTCATTTAACATTAAGAACCCAGTCCTGAATTTAAAGCAATTCCAGGAGTATGATGTGAGTAAGCTTCTGACTTCCTCCAGCTCTGATCAGGCTCAAGATCCACTCATCAGGAAACATTACACCTTCAATCCATCCCTTTAATCACAACAGCTCACAGAAATGTCCTTCCCTTTCCTGTTTTGCTTCACATCCTATGCATATCCTATACATGCAGCAGGGAATTGCACTGTATCAGTACCGAGCTGGCACGCAGTGCTACCACATGGCAACTCAGAACTCACAGAGGAGACAGCTTAGAAACTGCCTTGAAGTAAGAAAATGAGATTCACTAGAAAGTTACTAGCTCTTTAAGACACTTCCAGTTTTGGGCATTTTTGCTAAGAGAGGTTTTTTTTAATCATTTTTAACAGCTCTGGGGTTTGTCCTGACATCTGTTTGTAAATTACGGGGCGGGGGGGAAGAGCACAAATCACGTAGACAGATGTGTGACAAGAAAAGGCTACTAGTGTAGCTAACAGCAAATACTCAAGCAAGACCAAATTCACTGACTGACCACCCTTTTCTTGGAAGCTACTCATCTTGGAAACATACTCATCTGTTCCTCAGTTAGGAAAGGACAATTACCAGGAAACTGGCTACCTCAGGTGTGTACTGCAAAACTTACTGATGAGCTGCCTTAAGAATGTTTCAAGAAAACTCCAAATGCTAAATCTCTCTAAAATAAAATTGCAGATTTTTAACAATCAGGTAACAGGAACCTTTGAGTTATCCATATTTTGTAGTGAGGTCCTTTCCAAGCAGAATTACCTTTTGATCCTAGGAAATGTGAAAGCCAGAAGTACAAACATCCATTTTTCAATTGAAACCTAAGATGAGACAATCAAAACCTGACCAGTTTCTTCCCTTTGAAGTGAAGGGAACTGGGTTCTTAAATTTGTCTATCCATTGGGGAAGTACAATCCGTTCCTTCTGTCCTACCGATAATGTTGGGAGTTCACTTGTTTTGGTGGGAGCTGCTCATCCATCTCTAAGCACTGTAGTACTCGAATTCACTGTCCTGCTGAGGTGGCAAACCTTTTTGTGGTGGTGTTCAAACACAGCAGCAGCAGACTGCTCTCACTGCAGCCAGACGTTTCCCCTTTCGACTATTGCTACAGACACTCATGGCTTGAGGGGTCTAGACTGTCAGTGCTATCAGGAAGGTACCGAGTCTCCTCTAAAAGATTGGGTTAACATGCAGTTGTTTTTCAAGGTCTGTAAGCAATTTTCCTTATTTTTCTGTTCAAAACACAGACTGAGTGAGAGGTGGTAGCTTCTAAATTCTGTGCAGCAACAGCTGGAACATAACATTTTAGATCATGTCCTTTGGCTCTTGTTCCAAACCACCATCTGGAGAAATCTCTTTCCACACTGAAATTGATGAAGACTACAGCAAGGGCAGTCAAAATAAGCAAGTTAAAACAGATTGAAAATTGTCCTGCATTGTTTTATCCTGAGCAACAATAGGAAGAACCATTTCCATCAGCCCTCAAATCAACCAAAAATACCAAAAACCAGATTACATATTCCTCAGAGGAAACGCCTTTTTACAGCATGAAGTATTTCTTTTGGGCTTCCTATCATTTACAGACTCCAAGATTAGGCATTTACTAGTTTTATTTTTTTCTTTCCTCCACCTTTTTTTTTTTTTTTTAATATGCACACATTTTCACAACACTTTCAGCACCTCATGGAGATTCATATGCAAAAATTAGGCTAGGTTACATTCATACTTGGAGACATTGGTACTTAAACAACTGTTTTTTGTTGAATAATCCTTCCTCCCCCCACTTGCTTTTTTTGCACGACATTTTATATTCCTTCTGTGGCAAAAGTAGCAGTTTGCAACAAGATGTATGTCAAATAACTTGATTTGTGCACAGTGCTCATTCCTTCAAATTCCTGTTTTATTAGTTTGCAGCTGTAAGGAGCTTGAGCTCTAAAAGCACCGAGACACAGGCAATGCAGGGTGAATCCAAGTTTCTCTGCTATGTTACAGTGCACACACAAAAGATCAACGTGAGGAGGAAGGGGGAGACACTTTTCTTCATCCTGCATCATAAAAACAGTCAAGTTCATATTGATTCAAACAACAGAGAAAAAGAATCATCTGCAGCTTGTTTAATACAGCCCTTAGCTTCAGATGTGTAGCTGTTAGAAGCGTTTAGAGGGAGGCAACTGAAGTTTTACACCAGAGCTTCTCCCTGCTCTCCTTTTTTATCCTTTTACGGGACTGATTTAAGATACTGATTAACTTATGCTACTGGTTAGAATGAACCAATTCTTAAAAAATACAAAAAAAAAAAAACAAAAAACAAAAAACAAAACAAAAAAAAACCAAAACAACACAACAACAAAACAACACCAAAAAAAAAAAAAAAAATCAGGAGTCCACAGGGGAATTAAAGCTTGGGTATTTCACTTATAATACGTGAGTGGTTGCTAACAGCAACCTGCCTCCCTCCCTGCCTTTAAAAGGGAGAGCAAGATTAGCATGAAATGCCAAAAGAGACATCCAATACCCACTTCATTTGCTCAAGAATTACATTAGAAATTATGGCTTGCATTACTCTGAGCAGGTGCATACGTATTCTTAACACACATGCCATGTTAATTAAAAATACAGCCTTAAGACAACAGAAGGCAAAGAAAGTGAAGCAGCAATCGCTCTACTAAGACAAAAAGGAGCCCTGTGCGGGCTGGGCAGCGGGGCAGTGGTGCAGTGTGGCTGGATCTGCATGCAAGGGGATGACAGCGCGGCTCCCGCAGCAGCGGCAGCACACACATTACATCACCAGCTTTGTGCAGGGCTGAGCCATTGCTCAGCCCACAGGAGCGCTGCCACTCGCTGCATCCCCAGCTCCATCCCCCAAACCTGACGGAGGCAGAAATATGAGCGATCTCAAGTCACACAAACCTTTCTCTCCCCACCCCGTTGAAAATTCTCCCCATTTGATCCCTCTAGCAAATTTTATTAGAAACAAAAGACCTTTACCACGTTTTGCTTTGCATATGGATTTCGACTCTATAATCAACGGAGAGAATTTTGCAGATTGTCATGTCTAAGAAAGGGAGGTTTCATTCTTCATTTATCAAATTCGTTCTAGCAGATTATTTCCTTCAGATGACAAAGGCAAGTAGCCTGATTCTCGTTAGAGCTACACTGAACACAGCTACTGAAGTACACAAATTTAACCTCAATCAAGGCTGGGTGTTCTCCGTGAACTCCATTTACGCAGCTCCTTCTATGTTACTGTAATGAGAACAAGATTAACATCTTGCCTTCTCTTTCATCCATTCCTGTAAATGGATACACGTTACTATAAATGCAGCACGTGCACTTTCACAACTCTGGTGAGAAGCATACCCCCAAAAGTCAGCACTCAAAACCAGGGAAGAATTCCTCATCAACTCACCTCAAATCATGAGTAAATAAGCTTCAAACTCATCTTTATTATGGATATGTAGCATATGCAATACTGAGACAGATGAGACAAAGCAAGCAGCTCCTAATGCTGTTTAGGGCACAAGTTTGTAGACTGAATGTTTGAAAAGCATTCAGATATCCAACTGTTTGTTGCTTAAATATTTGTATGCGGACTGCAAGAATTGATAACTATTAAAACAGTGTCAAATATTTTTGGAAACAACAGTTACTTGAAGTAGAGGCACTGCATTCTATTCACAAGTGTGCTAATCTAGTTCTGTTTCAATTTCAAACAAACAAACAAAGCCCCCATTTGAAACCTTCCACATTTTACAGACCAAAAAAAAAAGCAGCTATTTAAACCTGACTGCAGCTTACCACTTCCTACTACTTACCAGCACAACAAATCCAGTCTAACAAGTACTTGTTGAGTTCCCACTATTTCATGCTCAAACTTTTAACATCAAATCTATGGACCCAGTTGCACACATCAAAATCAGAAAGTACAGATGGTTACTGTTCTGTTAGCACAAGCAGCAGGTATTCACTCATCAGCTTTATTCTTCTGCCTTCTAGAACGTGGAGAATACAAAGATCTTATATGCCAAAACTATCCAGGCACCCACCTCTGTAACACTACCTGCAAAATACCACCACCAGAAAATGTTTTTTCCATGTTATTTTATTTCAGTAGATGGCATTCATCACATGGGCATGTTATAGCACCTCTGATCCATGCCTTTAAAGAATACGCTCAGACTTACAAAGTGTTATTTAGTATGGTATAGATACCATGTGATATTATCTGCAAATCAGGATAATGACAATGATTCAAGCACTCCAAGTTATAATATTTTAATTAAGTTCACAAAAACCAGCCTTATTTAAGTTCAATTAAAATGGGTTTGTTGATCTCCTACAACACTGACTCACTCTACACAAAATCCTAAATGCATGTGATTTCCTGGAGAAGTTATTTGAGACAACAATAGGAGCTAACATTTTAATTGCATTAAAAAGCAGCAATGCACTTTGGCACGTATATAAATGCATTACTTCAGAAGTCTACAATGTATTTTAAAAGCACTAAGTAAGATTTAACAAGGCCTCCACCTTTGTCTTTTCAGTTCCTGACATGATTAAAGATACACAAGCTGTCTCTGAAGATTTTAAACTCTAAAACCAATTAGCAGTCCATAGATGTACTTCTAAATGACCTGACAAGCTTAGTTACAAATATTACCTTATGTAGAGTACAACAGTAAGAAATGTGAAATTCAATTTTTCTTTAGCTGTTTTCACCTTTATTTTATTATTTCCCCTTCTCCTCTTATACTATCTCATCAGGTTAAAACACAAGTTTATGGCAGTAGTACAGCATAACAACAGTTGAAACATTATTTAGTTTGGCAAATATTTTTATTTTTACACATTATTAAATGAGAAGCACTCTCTGCTGAAGTACTCTTGGTATAGAGCCATTTTTGTTATAGACAAGTCACGCAGCAGCATTCTTATTTGTTTTCAAGCTCCTGTACCACAACATCTCACTCAAACTGCCAAAATCTCATAACTACTATTATTTAACAAACAAACAAAAAAAATCCTGAGAAATTAAGTCATAACAGAGGTTTACTGAGTCTTTTTATCCAGGCAGCTATTGAAAGCTTGAACATGAAGCAGTATCACATTCTTGTCCAGCACAAGTCATTCAGATATTTGAAAGCATACAGACAGGTAATGGGTATGTACTAGGCTCAGCACAGTGCGTTGAGTACAACATTGTGTTATGGAGCATCCAGTTAGAAGACCGCAACTTCTCTCTAAAAAAACTTTCCCAAAAGTTTTGATAGCTGATACATCACAGCAGCCTCCCCTCATGCTTCCCTAACTAAGCACAATTGTGTGTGACCAGCATCTCCTTGAACATTCAATATAGAAGAACTTTCTTACTAAGTCCTTTATGCACACAGTTTTCCTGTTATGCTTCATCTCCATTACCACTCCATCAACCTTGCTCCTGCTAATGACAGGTCAGTTCATTGGCACTATTTCAACTACAAGAGTAATAACAGTAGAGGGAACATTTTACTTACTATGCATTTACTCTTCACGACATTTATCAAGAGGACTACTCCTCTCCAGAAGTTACTTAACAGAACTTGAAGTACACGTACATCAGTTTGAGATGCCTAGAGACCCTTTCAAAAGATGCTTTGAACCAGTACGATTTTGTTCTCATGAGAACCAGAAGAAAGGCTTAGACCGTTGCCACATACAACTCAATTGTATGCAAACTTATCCCAGTTAGCTCAAATCAGTACATTTCCAATTTCAGCTTAGTTTTGTATTTGGTAACTTAGCACCAAACACAAACTCTATGGCTTGTAACTCTTCAAAGAAGAAACTACAAGCAAGCCAGCAAGATACATTTATGTCCGAACACTAATATTGTTAGCAGCAACTAAGCTTCCCTGATTTCAAAGCAGACTAAAAATTGTACTACCATCTCAACACCTGGGGAAAACAAACAAAGTATCTGAGACTCACAAAAATCAAAATTTTGAACTAACAGGCTGTACTCTGTCACTTATGCCTGAAATAACAATACGTATGGATGATGCTAAGGATCCAAGTTACCACGCCATAACACAGCATCTCTACTTGCCTTCTTGATAGCTTTGTTATTATTGTTTTATAAAGAAAGTTAATCGAAGAATCAAAATCAAAGCTAAAGTTTATTTAAATGCATGAGAAAATACCTTGAATGAGTCCAAAATGTTTCTCAGACAGGGCCAATATCAGAAGCTTAAGTTGCCTACCAAAGCAGCCTGTCACTGGCAGATGTGAGATAATCCCATCCTTACAGAAGGCCTGCTTTTGACCTCTTTGGGTAATTGATTGCCATTACAATCACTTTTCAAATTACTACTCTCACATCCTTATTTGTTGAAATGTCATTCTTCAAGCTCTTGGCTCAGTGACTTTCTGTGGATATAAGCTCCTGGGCCCCATCAGATCTTTCTGATTTTTCCAATTTAGAGCATACCATTCCACATTAAATCTATTGGTATTTAAAAATTCGATTTCTCACAAAAAATTCCAACTAAATGTGACAGTCAAGCTTATTGGGATTTCCTTACTTTGTTGAATTAAGGTTTGCAATAGCTGATGATTCTGAGCAACAGCCCATTACCTCCACTGAATATTTGTTTACCAATATCCAAAACTGAATCACTCTTAGATTACAATTAGAGCAAGAACTGATACAGAGCCTCTAGACAGGAAGAAAAAGCTTCCAGTTTGCTTCCATTTTACCAGTTCAGCCTGGTGTTATTTGCTAGTACCCACCAACTGATTACGACTGAATTAAAGGCTTAAATTTACCAGGCATTGTAACTCCTTCCATCAAACATATTAATGCAATATGATACAGTTAGGGTAGGGAGGAAGTAACTATTTGCAGTCAGTGTACTAGCCATAAAGGTCTAGAGGAAAGTTATTTATATTTTTCCAAAAAGGAGATACTCCACTATTAAGCGTTAAGCCTTAATCAAAATGCTAACTCAGAAGTCAGCTATGAAACTATGATATTCTAATTTTTTAGTACAGACATCTGTACAAACAGTTATTGACAGGCCATTAAATGGTTGTGGTGGGTGCGCATGGGTGCACACGTGCACTAGTGCACAGCAAAAGCCAAGGAATGGGTTCTGTCAAGTTCCAAGCAACTGCACTATCAAGGGCATAATTCTGTGAATAGTCCCTTTTGGTGGCAGTGCCAGCTTAAGCTAGAGTTTTATGATAATTACCAAAAGCAGACTGAGGATTCTTAGTTTGATTAACCACCAGGCAGTACTCTGAACAGAAGCTATGATGCATTAAATACTGTTTATCAAGTATAGCTGTCCATTTACAAACTGGTTAAAATTAAAAAGTTGAACAAAGATCTCCCCACTGCAATGGACATGTCACCTAGGAGAAAAACGTTCTACGAAGTTTCACTTTTAGGGAGGAGAATGATATACAAAAAACAGTCAATATAAATATAATTCTCCATGATCTCAAAAAACAAAGGCTAATTAATGCTCCTGCGCTCTGTCAGGAAGAGACTCTCTTCACAAACACAACCCAACACATTGCACAGGTAAATATGCAGACTTCCAAATAGAAATTTAAAGCAGGACAGACAGCTGAGCTAAATACAAGGTGAAGGAAAACAACCCTCAGTTCAAGCCAAGTGCATACCGACTTATACATGTAAGTCAAATACCTGTAACTGATTTTGCACGTTCTGGCTAATGTCAAAAAAAAATAAGTTGAAATACTCATCTTCGCCTTCGTTAAGAGAAGGCTGACTGACAGTTATTGGTCAAGATCAAGGCACTCCATCCACATGGGTACGTGCATCTCCAGCATGAAGACACAGAAATATCAAAAAGCATCCTTCCTACTAACACACTGCTCCATCAAGAGCAAATGGTTATGAACTTTAAAACATTGAATAAACTGACTGGAGAGCTATTCTGCAAAATAAGACGAAACACTTTTATAGTGACAGTCAACAAAATCTCTCAGATACATGATGAATTCATAAGAAAGACAACTGAACTAGGAAAAAAAAATTCTAAGGCTGACAAAGTAATGCATGACTGAAGAAGTTATCTTAAATCAGATGTATGTTTAAACAAAGGAAATGCATTTTAGTGTTTAAACAAGCACCTAGACAAATTTTTTAAGGAACCATCAGTATTTTATTTTATCTCCAAGGGCAACTCTGCAAGTTCTCTTCCAAAACCCCAGTTAAATTAACCAACTTGTAAAGTACACAGAAACCAGTTCAATTATTTCAGCTATGGAATAGTCTTGAAAGCAGAACCTGTAGTTAGTCCCCAAAAAAGGAATTGACTTACTGCACCTCTAACACAGTGACTGCCTATAATTAACAGAAATCAATCTATCACACAGTAAAAGAAAAGTATAATGCAGACTTAAAAAAAATAAAATCCTTTACGCTTAAGCTTACAATCAAAAACCAAGAGAAAATATGATCTATTAATTTAACACATGCCTGGTATCTCTGCACCCTTATAGTAGAACAGAAGCATATTAGCAAAGATTAAGAGCTGCCTCAAGTACCAGACAATGGAGCTGATGCAGTTCTGAAATTCCAGCCCACCAAATGAACAGAAGCTGAAATAAGTTAGATAAACCAACTGCACCCATATATTTCTATTCAGGGGTACCACACATTTGAAGCTCACTTGTGAGTTTGGATTTTAATACACTGCGGCAAGTCCAAGCAAAGTTAACTTCAATTGGGAAAGATGTTCAGTGGTCCTTCTTAGAAAAGAAGACATAAAAGCATCTTAAGGGAAGTATCACGGAAATCATGCATTACAGTAAAATTAACCTAATGCAGACAAGAGCACTTGTTGAAAAGCCACTGGAGATTATGGATCAAATAACGAAAGTCATAATTACTACATTACACTAGTCAGCTACAATGCCATACTCTGAATTTTCACTCTCCGGAACAGCAGCTTTAGAGCAAGAACACACCACAGGCATTCCTTCTTCATAACAAGCTCAGTATCTGCATTTATGCTCCCTTCAGCAGATGACTAATATTACAAGCACACGATTTTGAATGACAGCTAATACCATAGCTACCGTTATCACTTACATCATGCTAAAACATGAAGTGTTACCCACATCTATTTGGAGAGTAAAAGAATACAGAATTGCTTTGACACATTGTCAAGAAGCACTGTCAAGCTTCACCCACCATAGCTCTGTTTTCTCTTTCTCCACCTTACGAGGTCATTAACTAACATGCAAGTAGAGAGGATTCTACCATATTATAGCTACACATTCATTTTAATTTTGAATCTTGTACAGTAACATGCCATTACAAGACAAAGTTCAAGAAATATTATAGTGACTTACCATTCAGAAGTATTAGTACACCAGTTTTTTTGTTTGTATCCCATTTATAAGAACACATTGTTCAAACCCCAGAGGCTCAATATGTCTGTGCCCAACAAAATGGATAAACTAAATCACGGTTTGGAACAACAGCAAATTAAATCCTTATCCCTTTATCTAGAAAAATGAATCTCGATTTCAAAAACTCAAGACTTGAGTTCAAGACCCCAGCAAATTTGATATAGTTTCCATAGCTGCTAGGTTTCTATCTTCTCCAAGAAGCTCTATTTCCAGGTCAAAACATTTTTCAACTAGTCTTGTTTGAGCAGTCAGATGAAAAAAGGTACAATACGTGTTCAAAATCCAAGTCATCTTTGTCAACACATATCTTCTGCCTGTACAGTTTGCTTGACTGTCAGTTTGCTTAACAGTTGCTCTGCCTGGATTTACTACCAAATACGCTTTGACAATGATTGCTCTTTAATCCTATGTAATACCCAGATGCAACTGTTCCCAGATCAGAGGACAGTTTAAAAACACAGTCTCCTCCCTGGCTACATACAAATCTGTAGTCACAGACTAGAAATCCTGTAGGTACAAAACTCAACAACAGAATGGACCAGTATTGCAAATAAAAGCTATTAATCTTTCATATATTTATCTATGACAAGCAAGTAATTATAAATAAGGCTTATAATTCCTTATTTAAAATTTCAGTTTAATAATCTGAACAGCTTAATGTTTCTACTTCGGACAATGACATTCCAATAAAACCAAGTAACAGAGTTTACCACCTGAGTGTCTAGACTTAAGCCGCCCTTCATAGAGTACGCCACAAACGGTAACACCTGAAATGCACAATGCAATGTAATTTAAACTCAACAGTCAACCTTCTCTCTGTCCACTCATTTAACGCAAGCCTACTGTTTCAATTGTAGAAGCTGAACACTAGCTGGACATGCATTACCAATTCTGAGTTATTAATGCCACGTTTAGAGCTATCAACTTCAAGGATCTGCAACCTTTTTAGGCTTTTGAGTCATCTGTAGACCTAATCCTATGCTTTGTTTTTATGAATTCTACTATCATCATGGTACAATAACAAACATCTGTTACATAAAAAGCTTCAGTGTCCATGAGAATTTGCTAGCAAGGAGATCCCACATAAGTATATAACAAAATATAGAATTATTTTCTTAATCATTTAATCTCTTTTCATATTCATATAAAGCAGAATACTTCAATTATTTACCCCTGAACATGCACACATCCCAGTTTCTGAAATGCTTATCCTCCTGAAGATATTGCCATGATCTAAATCAAAGTTGACATACACACCACCTTAGAAAATTAAAACTGAAGTGATATATTTAATGTTGATCCTGATCTCAAAACACTAGAAAATCCTTTCCAAAACAAAATAAAAAACCTACAATGCCCCAGTATTCTGTCTAGTTACTATTGTACAGATATAAACAAATAACCTGAAAATTATTAACTGTCTGATAAATTTATCATTTCAACACAACACATACTAAGATTTAGATAATGTTCTACATCAACAATTAAATTGAGAACAAACTAAACATTAGAAGGGTGAGTAACAACTCCTGCCTTCAGCACCAGATGATAAAACCTAAGATAAATTACAGTGGAGAAGAACAAAATATTCTGCTTGATTTCACCTTAAAGATCTCTAATTCTCCATTATTTCATCACCTCAATCAAAAAACCAACATACCTGAATAATAACGTGACCTGCGGATTTAAACTTCTTAATGCCAGCTATGAGTAAGAGAGATTACTACACCGAGATAGAAGAGACTAGCTCATTTGGTTTGGGTTGACAAAAACAATTTCAGTTTAATTGCCATTTTCCAAGACTGAGTGACAGTACGTCACAATGGCACAGGGCACACAGATGCTAGTACAAGAGATCCAGGCATAACTGGAGCACTTCTAGGCAAACTAACTCAACATCTCTATTACACAACAGCTCTGGAAGTGCCAGTTTTATCAGACTACAGGTTAAGTCTTATTCACAGGCTGTTATCCTAATGTTTCAGGAAGAGCTGAATTCAAATTTGGCCTCTGCATTACCTAAGTTACCTAGCTTACACCAAGGAAAAAGGAATATGCTCATTTGCTTTAAATTAGACATTGCCACATTGGTGCTTAAAGAACTCAGAAACAACAACCCTGAATTAAGATAGTCCTTTCTCTCTTACTGTAATCTGGAACATTACTCATTCCTGTTCTGTACAACAGATACATTTGGGCAGATGAAGATTCCAGCTTCCCTGTCAGCACTGGTTCTCCACAGACTTGTTTAACAACTTGTACAGCAAAACTAGGAGCAAGACAGATAATTTCCAGATTTCTGCATACATTTGCCAATACTTCATGAACCTTGCCTTTTGTTTCCAGGACTTCCAAACAAAGCGGCATGTTTTGGTTTTGTTTTTTTCTTTTAAAGTGGCTAACAGAAAATTAGCTCATTAAAAAGTGACATGACTAAGAAAAGCTTCTTTTAAGCACATTGAGAAAGGCAGGATCCTCTTCTACTATTTTACCTGTGCTCACTATTATGACAGAATGTCTCCCTGGTATGTGCATCGCAAAGTATGTCACTGACAATTAGTTATACAAATGGGAAAACTCTTGATCTGTGTCACAGGAAGCACATCAATTTGCAGCACCAATACCTTTCCCAACAGACCTAAGACACAGGCTGTCCTCATCGAGGGCCACCATGATTCCATGTCAGTCTGCTACACAAAAAAGAAAATTACTGAACCTCCCCGTTCTTGTTCAGGAAATGAGAGTACAAAGGGAACCAACAAGGAATCTCTCTTAGCCATTTCCAGACAACATGCCTATAACATGACTCAGGCACTTGAAAGAGTGTTTTACCATAAAACACTGCTCCATACATCAGCAATTACTTCAGTAAGACTATGCCAACTATGTAAGCAATTTGACTTATAACAGGATGCCAGGGTTTACTGCCGAACATGAATGCAGCTCACTGTGACAGGCCAGTAAGTATCTATGTAGTACTATATGCTGCCTGTGCCAACATCGTGTGGGCAAACCTATCAAAGAAACAATTATCCCTCAAAGAATCAGGGGGGGGGGGGGGGGAAATTAAAAGACAGTCTAAACACACTGCCTAACTCCAAGCTAAACACTGGCTACATAGGGAACTCTTTCATTCGCAACTGCAGGCGCATTTGGGCCAGGCCAGCAACTGTTGCCTCCCCCCCAGCAAGTGCTGAGCCCAGCCTCATGTGGTGCTCCCACCGTGGGGACAGGGAGGGGGGAGCCCAGCTGTGCCTGCCTGTAACCCTGAGCCCACCAGCAGCAGGTCACCTGCTCCTCAGCACACCCCAGCACCCTGCAAAGGCACAAAACCGTACAGTGTTTCAACAGCCTGCATACCTACAGAAAGCAAAAACACATGTGAGTAAATGTGGGTAAGGAGTAAGGGGAAAAAAAAAAAGTAACTGAAATACTTTCCTCATTTTCTGTATCCTTTAATACAAACTCATCTCTCTGCTCATTTTCTACTTTTTCTTGAAGTTTCATTGCAAGATTAAATTGATGGAGTTAGAAGTTGCAGCTCCATTGTTCCTAATTAAATTTCTAAACCTTTCTTTTTAGTTCACACAGGCACATGAGAGAGATTCAGACTTGAGGGTAAGGGATAACGTCTCACTACTCATAGATGCAATTCTCATCCTCCAAGTCTTTTTTAATATTAAATCTGATTTAAATTTAGTTCTCAGTATATTTTTGCTCAAAACCAACATATTAGCTCACTGCTGGCATATCCAAAAATCAATTATAGCTCATAGTACTATATGTATTACACTTCACCTTAAAAAAATTCCTTACAGTTAACATTCAGGCAGCTTGTAGAATTGCCTTTACAGAGGCCTACATGCAGAAAGCCACCTGAATTTTGGCAGAGTTGTGATGATGCTCGAGTTCGGGATTTTTAGTGCTACTTTGTCACAACCATTAATTGCAGCTTCAGTATTCTGCCTACAGAGCTAGTGTTTACATACCAGACTTTTGCAGCCTAAACTTGCCCAAGAAGGTGTACAGGATAAGAAGGACTTGTAAGCAATTAAATGGGGTGGTTTGAAGACATTTGCTTTTTATGTAAAGAGCCCGACTTCATTTTCTCAGTTCCCTCCTTCCAGGTATCTGATGTTGTCTTGTCTCCAGGTTTAACAAGCCCAGTTACCTCAGCCCCTCCTCACAGGGCAATGGTTCCAGCCCAACAATTTTTATGCCTCACCAGCTGGACCTGCTGTCACATTTACTAACATTTGTCTTGAACTGGCCCAAAACTCAACACAATATTCCAGATACTGAGTACAGGGTGAAAATTCATCATCTCAATCTATTAGCGATGTTCCTGTTAACATAGCCCAAGATGCTGTTACTCTTCTTCACTGCCAAAGCACACTGCTGGGTTGAGTTTAGCCTTCTGCCCACCAGGAAAGCCACAGTCACCTACGTAGAGCTGATATCAACAACTCAGTCCCCAGACTGTACCAATGCAGGGAGTTAATCCATTCCATGTGCAGGACTTCGCATTTGTCCTTCTTGGATTTTGTGAGGTCAGCACATAACTCTACCCTGTCTAGGCCCCTCTGAATAGCATCCTGCCCTCAAGCATGTGGACTATACTCTCCAGCCTGTTGACACCCACAAACTTAATGAGGGTACACTGTCTTCTCCAGGTCATTGATCAAGATGTGAGACAGCACAGTGCTCAGAATAGAGGAACTCCACTTTTAACAGGTACAGACTGAATCATTAACCACTACCCTCTGAGCTTGAAGGTCCAGGCGGTTTTTCACTAAACAAGCACTCAACCTACCTAGATCACAGTGTTTCAACTTGAACACAACGTTGCTGCTGCAGGGAAACCATACCAAAAGCCTTGCTGAAATCAGAGCAGATCATATCCACTGCTCTCAGCCTTATTCACAGACTCAGTCATTTCAGAGAGGGTGATCAGGTTGGTCGGACATGATTTACCTTTGGTAAACCCATGATGGCTACTCCAAATCAACAACCACACTTTCACATGTCTGCAAATGACTTCCAAGTAGACTTGGTTCATGATTTTTCCATGGACCAAAGTGAAGCTGGCCAGCCTGTAGTTCCCTGGATGTTTCTTGCCTTTCCTGAAGACAGGTGGAGCATTTGCCATTCTCCAGTCATCGAGCAACTCTTCCAATTTCCACGACCTTCCAAAGATGACACAGTATGGCTATTCTCATGTCAAGATCTCTCAGCACCCTCAGATGCATCCCACCTGGTCCCATGGACTTTGCATAGGTCAAGACTTCAAGAGCGCCCTCACCTGAGCCTCTTCTACTACTGGTTGCTCCTCTCCTCCCCAAATCCTGTCCATAGGTACAAAGACCTGGTAAATCATGGAGAGGAAGGCAGTGAGTACCTCAGCCTCACCTGCATCAGTGGTAACTAAATCACTCACCTCTCTCAGCAGCAGGCATATTTTTTCCTTCTTTAGTCTTCTGCTGTTAATGTAGCAGCAGCAGCAGCAGCTCTTCTTGTTGCTCTCAAAGTCCATCTCTCAACTCTGGCTGAACTTTTGCTTGCCTTTTATGTTACTATTTGGCATATTTCCTACAGATAAACTGATATCATGAACTTTCTTGGACTTCACCTAATTCACTGTCTCAAGAGTTTTTCCCTTGAACTGATTGCTCCTGAAGTCTAATTTATCATTGGACCTGGGAAGGAAGGTACAACAAGACCATCTCATTGTTCACTGAGACATTCTGTATTACCATTGAGTTTTCACAACTTGTTCCAGAAATCCCAAGTCTACATGTCAACTTTGTACAGTAACCACTGAGTGCCTAGAATTACATTTCCTAAATGTGTTTCTCATTCTTCTGTTCTTATTCACCCACTGAAAAACACCTAAAATGAAGCTTATCCTTAAAACAGGAAACTGTTACCGGAAAGGGTGGAATGAATAATACCACTATTTTCAATATGATAGGATAACTCAGTCCTAATTCTGCTGAAGTAACCTCTCTGACTGGACTATATGCAATCAAACTTTGAGCTGCTTTATGTAAACAAAATTAATGAATACATTAACAAAGTCACTGTTAGGATTACATATTAGCATCTGAAGTTCTGAGTTATTTTGCTCTTCAAGTGAATAATCTCAGAAAACCCCATCTATTTATCACACTATTAACCTTCCCTGTTACAAATCTAGAAGATTGTAGCAAGTTGTTAAATAGGAATAAATGCCAACAATATCATAGGCCCATAACTTGATCTCTGAAGAAAAAGTGACAGAGGAAGCACTGGCATTGTAAACATACAAACAAGATCTAAAGATAGTTTTAATGACGATTAAACCATAGCAACACATTTAACAATTTAATCCTAAATTAACTACAGAGTCATGGTTAGGAAACAGACTGCCGCAGCTTACTGAGTATACTGCTTCTTCCCTGACAGTCGTCAAGTTTAAATATATGGGTGGTCGACCTGTCATATATAAGGTTGTAATAAAACATGATAACTTACCATAAGATTATTCACTCCTGTCAAAGCAAATCAAACAATGTAGCCATTTGTATCCACCTCCCTTTAGTAATCTTCTGCTAAAGGTTAACAGAGACAACAGCAGCTCTCTAATCTCAAAGATTCTGACCAAGAAAACTGCAAATCCTGGGGGTGTGCATGTGTGAAATGTTTGTGCCCTTTTTGCATACTGCAGTTTAACAAGCCAAAAATCCAACAGATACAGTAATAGCCTGCTTGTGGAACTGTAGTGAATTTTTATACAAATAAGGCGTTCTACTTGGGAGGTCAAGAAATACAATAAACATAAGGGATGGTTAGATCAAAAATGCTATGCTGGCAAACTACAGTCCACAAGAAACCATCTTTCTAGGAACACATCTATCTTCTCTGACTAGAAAACAGCTTCTAAGAGGGATTTTCACAAATAGGTGAAACTATTACCTACTGTAAATAAAGACAACTCAAGTCAAGTGCTAAACTGAGCATTTGCTTTGGTTTTGATCGCAGTTACTTGTACTTCTGAACAGCAGAAGTAACCCAAGCTGGATCAACTCTGATACTGCCATTCTTAATTACTTTGCCATTAATCAGTGCAGTATCACAGAAAGCATAATTCCACTGATGCTACCGCTTAACATAGCACTTCAAGTTAATATGATTATGACAGGTTTAGTTGCATTTCATTCCAGTAGCTTCACATTCTTCTTGCCAAGTTGCATAGGGGAGAGACTTCGGTCTTCCAAATACTGCAATTCAGTATCTGGAAAATCCTTCTTCATTGTAGGTAAGCAAATACCTGAACTAATTTATACCTGGGAAGTTTGATTATCACAGAGAATACATGGTAAAAGCCTTCACACTGGAAACTCCTTCAACAAACCACCCATGAAAAATTGCTTACTTCATCTGAATTTTTGGAAGTCAGAGAAATGATACTACTACAGCTCTGAACACACATACACACACACACACACACACACACACACCCCCCTTTCAAATAATCACAGAATGGTTGTGGTTGAAAAGGACCTCTGGAGACCACCTGCTAAAGCAGGTTCACCCATAGCAGATCGCACAGAAATGTGTCCAGGTGGGTTTTGAATGTCTCCAGAGAAGGAGAATCCACAACCTCTCTGAGGAGCCTGTTCCAGGGCTCTGGCACCCTCAAAGTAAAGAAGTTTCTCCTCATATTCAAATGGAACCTCCTGTGCTTCAGTCTGTGCCCACTGCTCCTCATCCTAATGTTGGGCACCACTGAAGAGTCTGGTTCCATCCTCTTGACACTCACCCTTGAGATATTTGTAAACATTGATGAGGTCCCCTCTCAGCCTTCTCCAGGCTGAACAGACCCAGCTCTCTCAGTCTCTTCTCACAAGAAAGGTGCCTGGGGTTACTCCTCCCCAGGTGCAGGACCCTACACTTGCCCTTGTTAAACTTCATTAGGTTCTTCTCCGACTAGTCCTCCAGCCTGTGCAGATACAGCTGAATGGCAGCACAGCCTCCTGGTGTGTCAGCCCTTCCTCCCAGTTTTGTATCATCAGCAAACTTTGAGGGTGCACTCAGTCTCTTCATCCAGGTCACTGATGAACAGCTTGAACAAGACAGGACCCAGTACTGACCCCTGGCGAAGCCCACTAACTACAGGCCCCCAAAACAGAATCTGCACTGTTGATCACAACCCTCTGAGCTCTGCCATCCAGCCACTTCTCAATCCATCTCACTGTGCATTCATCTAGCCTGCACTTCCTGAGATTGCCTATGAGGATGTTGTGAGAGATGGTATCAAAAGCCTTGCTGAAGTCAAGGCAGACAACATCCGCTGCTCTCCCCCCATCTACCCAGCCAGCCATTCCATCATAGAAGGCTATCAGGTTCATCAAAAATGATTTCCCCTTGGTGAATCCATGCTGACTACTCAGGATAAACTCCTTTTTCTCCACATGCTTGGAGATTATGTCCAGAATGAGTTGTTTCATCACCTTTCCAGGGATGGAGGTGAAACTGACTGGCCTGTAGTTTCATGGATTGTCCTTCTTGCCCTTTTTGAAGACAGGAGTGATGTTGGATTTCTTCCAGTCTTCAGGCACCTTTCCTGTTCTCCATGACCTTTCAAAGATGATGGAGAGCAGTTTAGTAATAACATCTGCCAGCTCTCTCAGCATTCATGGGCACATCCCTTCGGGGCCCGTGCATTTGTGGATTTTTGTGTCAATGATCTCTAACCTGATCCTCTTCAACCAAGGGAAAGTCCCCCTTTTGCCAGATGTTCTTTCCTATCTCTAGGGCCTGGGATTCCTGCGGTCTGGTCTTAGCAGTAAAGACAGAAACAAAGACGGCATTTGGTAACTCTGCCTTCTTTGTATCATCTGTCACTAGGGCACCCATCTCATTGAGCAGCAGACCTACATTTTCCCTAACCTTCCTTTTGCTGCTGATATACTTGGAGAAGCCCTTCTTCTTGTCCTTGACATCCCTGGCCAGATTTAATTCCAAGTGGAACCTGGCCTTCCTCACCAAATCCCTGCATACTCTACCAGCCACTTTATATTCCTCCCAGGTGATCTGTCCCCTTTTCCACATTACATAAACACCCTTCTTCCACCTGAGTTTTGACTGAACTCCTTACTCATCCGTGCTGGCCTCTTACTCCCTTTACTTGACTTCTTGCTCGTAGGGATTAATCAGTCGTGAACTTGGAGGAAGGGATGTTCGAATTTTACCCAGTTCTCTTGGACCCCCCTACCTTCTAGAGCCCTAACACTCAGTTTGGTTTTACAAAAGAAGCTTTTTCCATCATGTGGCAACCCCTACAGTGCAGCAACTGTGAACTATGGCCCAAAGCAAAGGAAGGGAGCTCATTTCTACTCCAATGGCTTTGTTACGGGGGCTTTTACACTGTAGACTGCCCGTTTAACAGGGCCGCATCAAACTCCTGGTATCTCCATTCTAGTTACACGATCAGACAAATTGATCCATCTCAAGTTCACAGAAGCATAAATGTGACAAACCAACAAATCACCATACCCCCATTCATAATGCTCATCTGATGGGAGATTAAACACTTCATTTAGTTGCATTCCTTGAGAACTGACAGCAAACTATCAGGTCAGCCCTGTACAACAATCCTGCCTGCAATATACAGCGTTTGTTGTTTTTCGGGTTTTTTTTGTTTGTTTGTTTAGGGTTTTTTTAATGAAGAATTCCTCAAATGTCTTTTGGGTTAGGCACCTCCACCTTCTGGATGATTGGAACCTTCCATTTCAGCAGAAATTTTTCCAGCATCTAGCTCTCATTCTCATACACTTGCAACTAAGCTTATTTCATTTCCTTTCTATTGAAACCACAATGATCCACATTAAAGAGTTCAGTCCACCAAATCAATCACAAACATTTATTCAGTTTATAAAGAAACAACAAACAAACAAAACAAACACCTTCTATTTCACTTGCCACTGAAATGCATCTGTCTTCTGCAAAATTTATGTAACTGGAAATACAAAACCTGTCCAGCTAAAACACTTCCAAACATCAATATCCAATGTGACTTAATGTGTTGATAACTCATTTTCTAAAATTTATTTGTTAACTGTAAGAATGCTATAAATGCTGTCCTTGTTTTTTGCATTTAGTGTTTCTAGCATCCAGAAGCATAAACTTCAATTAATTACATTTACATATATGACACGTTTCTATATACATACAGATATACACATATCTTCACAAAATATTTTAACGGGACAGAGATAGGCATTTCATTTCTGTTCCACTGAAATGTGGAAATTAAACATCAGCCACCAGCCCATGCTTTACAGTAATGCGGCAGAATCAAGAAAAGCAAAGCCGGAATGGCAGTGTGTTTTGTAACACTGCATTTGAATTTGTCAATTATCTCCCTGCTTAAAGATTACTTCTGTTTAACAATTTAAATGTTTTCATTGGAAATCTCAGATCAAATTGCAATAAGAGATTGTTTCTGGAGGTGTTTCAGAAAAATCAGCAAGGTTTGTTTGTTTGAAACAGATGAAGAGATAATTAGTTAGCAATAATGTCTTAAAAGCATGTAGCTTGTGACAAGGGCACCATACAGGTCAAAAACAACTTAAAAGTTTTCCTCTTCCCCCACGCCCCAAAACCCCATCTCTGTTACAAAGTATAAATTTTGCCAAGAGAAAGTTAAACATGAACTTCTGTGTCAAACAAAAATCAATTTAGGTCTAGAGGTAAAGATTAAAATAAAGAAGTTCTTTAATGTCTTGAAACATATACCATGCAGAACACTTAAAACGAACATTGAGATACTGAGTTTGAAGCATGAAATGTGAACCACACCATATGTGCCATCTAACATTCCTGCCAGATTGGCATGTATTAACTAAGGCTTAACAATTCTGTGTACACTTAGAAAACCCTACATAGTTCTTTCCCAGTTTTTCAAGGAAAGCTTGTCAAGCATGAACAAATTCTCTGCAATTATACCTGTAAATTTTCTATTGCATTTAACCAAGTCAAGTTAGATTTTAAAACTACTACGTACTAGCTCCTGCTCAAGAAGGTGTCATGTTCACAGTGTAAAGATCTGCTGGTTTTGAGTTTTTTTGTTGTTTTTGTTTGTTTGTTTTTTTAAGCAGGGAAATTCAATTAGAATCTACAATGTTCACCCTTGTCTTTATGGCAGTCGAATACTGAGCTTTTATGTGCTCCAGTCATCATATCCTTTACAAACGTTCTCTGTTTTCAGAAATACAGACTCTTCTCTCAACTATCAATTTAAGGGACTTGGGTCATCCAGAAAGGGGTGGACCTGACAGCTACGCAAACTCATTCCACATCCACAAAATATGCACACAGTACAACCTGTAACCTAACTTAAATACAATTCTGGAGGTATCAAGTACATCAAGAGACAAGACGTTCATGTAGCTTGTACATCCACCTCAGCTCTTGGCCTATGTTATGCCTTAGGTGGTTGTGCAAGTTGCACCTATTTGTGAAATGATGCATGTACTATAAGCAAACTTACAGAGAGCAAATCCTTTTAGACAGGCTAACAGCCATGCAGTCACACTGACATGACCTGAAAGATGCTTTCATTTCTTTCTGGCACTTAAGAGTATCTCACTCATGTCCCTGCATTGATGGAAAAATTATTCAGTCAAAAGAGATTTCACATTTCTCCACAATAATTGCTAATAGTTGGACAGATTTTTTTTCTCTCAATACTTGCCAATTAATAAATTTGGTTTTGGTTTAGCCCAGACTTTGTGGAATTCAAGACTGCCTAAGGCAAACATGGTTTGAGGGGAGGAGAGGAAAAACAAACAAACAAAACAAAAATAACCCAACCACTACAACAAAAACCAAAAAACTGAGAGGATCAGAGCTGATCAAAATCAATCCACAAAGGTGTCTAAACATGGTAAATTCTCACACATACTCACATATCTGAGTTAAAACTAACTCCACTTCAAAGAGTTCATATGAGAAAAATGACACAAAGACAAACCAAACACTTACCTTTGAGCTCCACCCAAATATATTCCCCCCCCCTCCAACAGTTTCCATGTGAATTATTAGCAAGTTCTTTCCTTGGCTTACCATTGTGTTGTAGGTGAAAGATTTTGAAATTCCATTGAAGGGAAGAAAACAAAGACAAACAAACAAACAAAACCAAACAAACAAACAAAAAAATCAAACATACAAAAAACCCACCAACAAACTATGCAATACTAGAATGTCAGGAATTTTCACTTAGAAACATCAGAGAAGGCTTGTAAAACAGGTACTGCCATACTTCACCAAGAC
The DNA here is from genome assembly GCF_964273445.1 of Streptopelia decaocto. Classification (NCBI taxonomy): domain Eukaryota; kingdom Metazoa; phylum Chordata; class Aves; order Columbiformes; family Columbidae; genus Streptopelia; species Streptopelia decaocto. The sequence goes on along the minus strand of NC_138655.1, from coordinate 77,999,107 downwards.
AATCATTAAACAATCTATATACTCCCAATTGAACTAAATGGCCAGCAATTCCTTTTAAGCCAAACATGAAAAAGCTCCTGGTTACAAGCTACACATAGGAAACATTAAAGCCTGGTTGTAAGTTAAAACACGTTAAGACTGAATTTACTGGTTGTGAACAGGTGTAAAGCACATTTACAAACTTAGAATGTTCTTCTTTCTTATACATTCTCACACTCAATTTATAAACTGCATTCTAAGCTCTTCTGTTTAAGTCCCATAATAAGTCTGATGATTTATAACAGACTGTATGTATGCGTGTGTATATATATATACACACACGCACGCACACACACACACGGTGTACAGAGGAAGAGAGTTCACACTTTCTCCATTTGCCATTAAGCAGACACCTTACAGTCCAGAGGCACAGCAGCAAGATAATCCAGAGAACCCTAGCATAATTTTTTTTTTTTTTTTTAAGTATTTATTTATCTAGATTTTTGTCAGGGGCAAAGTTGGCTATTGTACACACTTGTTTGTTCAATAGTCTGTTGTCCTGGTTTTGTTAAAAACAAGTCTCTCTTTTAGTGAATTTGCCTGTCAGCTAAAGCCTTCATATTAGCTGCATTTTCCTGGAGAACCAGACACATATTTTGGTAAACCTAGCAACAGAATGCAAACTTATTGATAAGCACGGACGGACATCTCGCGAGAGGGGCGACGAGAAACAAGTGACCAAGAAACTGACCAACTGTGTATAACATTCCATTCACGTGAATACTTCATATAAAAGTGGGAGATCACGAGGATCTCGTCCCTTTGCCTTTTCCTTTTCCCTTCTGCTTATGGCTGACATTAGGAGGGGACCTTGCTAGTTGTCCCTGCAAACTGAGGCCTAGTGACAGACTGAATCCAGCTCTGGTTGGCTGCAGAGTCCAATCCAGGACTTTGGGTGCCGGCTCTGCAGTTGCTGAGACTTTCAAGATTGGTTTTGTATATTTTGTATTCTTTTCTCTATTTTTATTAGTAGCATTAGTAAAACATTGTTAGTTTTTCCAACTCTCTTCTCTCTGTCCTTCTTTTCCTCCCGATCGCCTGTCTTTAGCAGGAAGGGGGGAGGGGGGGGGGCAAAAGGGGGAACTGGGTGGGGGGAGAGAAGGTTAACGATACATCTGCCAGGGTTTTTGTTGTCACCCCGCAATCTAAACCCTCGACATCTGTCTACAAGACAGGCCACAAAATGTATGGAAGGGACCCTGACCCCTTCTTGTTTGGTCACTTATTTATTTGACAGTGTTAGTACTGACTGCTCCAGAGACTTCCAACACCTCAAGTCACCTTCAGCTTGACTCAACACCAGCTTTGTCACACACCTTTTAGACAGCAAGACCAGTAGCAAGCTTAAACTTAACAATGCAAATGGAAACCCACCAGGCACACAGTGAGGCCCAACAAGAGACTTGAGTCCTTGCCTCCTACTATAGTTTTTAACATCTTTCACACTGCAACACATTCTGAACTGTTAGCATCTTCCATCGCTTTAGCTTACACCTTGAGCATACAAGCTCTCCAGGTAGCAGTAGGCTCTGTTGTTTAGTTCATCCTATTTCAACTTCAAAGATTTATTTTTAGTCTTAAAAGATCTTAAGAACTGATTTAGTCTTCCTTTCATGATATGGCAAATCAAGGCCTTGCACAGCCAAGCTAACTATATAGATTCAGATTTAACGTACACAAGCTAGGCTGAAATTTTGCAAGCAAATAAAAGCCCACCAAACTATATATTTGGCACTTAAGTGACCAAAGAAGTACCCAGACAATTACATTGGATCTGGTTTTCCCTGTCATCAGCCTGCCCATCTGAATAGGCCTATTTCCACTATTACCAGACAATTTAAAGCATTCACAACATTTGATCCTATGGCTTCTGTCAAGTTTGTTTGTTTTTTTGTTTTTTTACATCAATTAACCTGTTGAAGAAAGTTGAGACACTCTTTTAACAGAATCAGAGCTCCCTTCGCAATAACGGGCTTAAACCCAATGTTGACATAAGCGTCCAAGTACAAGAAAAACTGGAGAATTTTATTTAGAAGGCTGATAAACAGATGCAAACTGATGAAAAATGGGCAAAATTACTGAAGTGGCATCTTGGTGTAGATGCTTAGCACCATGGTCCACATGTTCACTCATCTTTTCAGTTTGCCCCCTCCACCCCCACCCCCCCGCACATCTGTGCACAAGGAGGAAATGTGGTTACACAGACTCCTGTCTTTTCAGTTTTCCATACCACCGTACAAGAGTTCAAAAAGTCCAATGCCAAAATGTTGACAATTTTGTGAAGACTATTCTCATTTCAAGGAAACTACAGGGGCCAAAAACTGCAGGTAGGATAAACAGCCAGGGAAAACAAGAACAAACATTCTTTACCCCCCCTGCCATCCCCTAGTTTTCATTGTCTTGACCAACATATTCCTAATCATCAGCAGGTATCATCTTCTGTCTAACCAGTCTGATTATTATAAATAGCTATTATCTATTTTTCTTTCATCTATGGCCTAAGAAAGCTGTCTCAGAGTGATTTTCAAGCTGGCTTTGGCACAAAATGATATGAGGAAGACATGAAAATATCTCATCAGAGGGAATAAGGCTGTCACAGCTCTCCTTTTTATTAATAACAACTAGGGTAAAGTTCTGGGTCACTAAGTACAGCACCAATATCTTCTCCTTTTCCCACCCTGAACTGAAAATGAAGCTTCACAATCAAACGAATTGTCCATGAACCATTCACTGGATAGGACGTGAAGTAGAAACTGCACATTTTTTCCCCTTAGTACTCAAGAACATAAAGAGACGTGGAAGCTACAGGCTGCTTCAGCTCAGAGCTCATGCAAATGCAAAAGGCCAGTACTCAGACAATATGCACATCTAAAACTACGTGTATTGGTAATAGCATTAGTTATGCTTCTGTCTTTAATACAGAACACAAAAAATAAAACTACCATTCATTTCCATTTCCAGCTGGCAGAAATACAAAATTTGAGCTAAATTTCAGAATTTAGCTTAATTGACATAGCTTTTTGTTTCATGTACTGACTTGAGTAGCTTTCCAGCATGATCAATTAGTCCAGTCTTCTTGTGTGCATTTTGTGTTGCAGTTAGAGCCTTTCAACTTACCTTCCCTGGCAGCTTTTATACTCTTTTATACTAAGCTTCCATATTAGTTTTCATCTGTAACTCTTCAGTCTGCTTACACTGTATTTACAGATGGGATTTCTCAAGTATGTTTTCCATATTTTTTTCAATAAGACCTTACTTCCAAAATTCATTAAAAAAAAAAAAAAAAGAAATATCTTTAAAAGACCCCAATTCTGTGGTCGTCTTCTATAATAAAGCTAAATATATTGGTACATACAGCTTCATTCTCAGACAACACCCTGTTTATTGGAGATACATCTTTCAGGGAAAAAAATTCTCGGCTATTAACTGTCTCTGTAGACATATTTTCTGATAATATTACTCAGATCTTCCTTTTTGCAGAATGTTGGCAGTATTTCAAAAGTGAGTCAGTCTCTTAAAATACATATTGCATCACTGTAGGGATACCGTTCAAGAGTCTACTTAAACTTTACATGGAATATTATTTCTAAAACTCATTTCCAGAAAGTTAATGCCCTTTGAGAGCAGAGCAAGTAAAAGTGTTTCAGCTACTGCCTCCCAAGGAGTTCCTAAGCACCGGTTGAAGTGATGCAACAGTTCAGCCATCAACAGGCAACTAAACATGCCATTCACATTTTGGAGATCAGAAGCACCTTTTGGAAACAGTGATTTTTTCGCAAGATGCCTCTTCACTGGGTACCTGACCAGCCATATCCCTGCCAATTGCATGGTATGTAGTACTTCCACTCGACCTGGTGACACTGAAGTGTCAGTTGCCCCAGTCTTACTTTCCGTATATCAGTGTTGTCCACTCATGCAAACTTCTCCATAATCAGTCTACTGACAAACCAACCTGTTCTGACTCTAGCTTCATCCCTTGATGCACCTCCACTCAGTTACTGCAAAAAGCAAGGATATGCTAATAGAAAAAGTGTAAAACCCCTCATGCCTTACCATTGTTAAAGAAATAACACAGCAACACAGCATTTGCACACCATTGGTGCTGAAACAACTTAATGCCAGTTGTCACTGCTGAAGATATTGGTGACATCAATTATCAAGGAATCTTAACTGAATGGATCATTTTAAAGAGTAATGGATAGTTTGTTTAGCTGAACTCAGCCAGAAGGACTTTGCTCTCATAAGCATGGCTTAAAAGGACTTACAAAGCAAGAAGAAATTAGTTATCTTCTATCTCCTTCACTCAGTGGTGCTCCAAACGCAAGCAGCCTCTACTCCATCAGTGCTTCAACAAGTTGTCCACACAATTAAACAATTCAGCTTTCAGCTAGATAATCAAAAGGAAAGCACTCAAGTGAAGCCAATGGCCTCTGCTATCAGAGAGGAACTAAGAGCATTTGTGGACATTTTGCAGCAGATAATCAAGACTGAATTAGAAATACCCCGTGCTTGTCACAGATAGTTTCATTTGAGGGCTGCAGCAATGCTTACAGAGGGCATCTCAACTCCTGTTATCAAAGAACAATAAAGTCACTGACACAGTATGGCATTCTCACATGTCCAGCCTTCTCCAGCTGAAATGGGATTCAGCTGAAACATATTGATATTTTAGAAGCCTGTGCAAGCTAAAATCCCAGACTATTTATGCAGCCTCCTAGAGCTAGGCATCAAGCTTGCGGACAAGCCCCATCACGAGACTTTTCTTCTCCTTAAACAGACTGATGACGCAGACTATGGCTGGTGGATCCCTAAGCTGAGCTAAAGCGCTCGTGTCCCCAGCTGCTCATTCCTGCCCCTACACTGCTCCCACTGTTGTGCCAACAGAAGTATTTGTGCAGCTGCGTGATGAAAAGTAGCAGGGAACTGATCCAGCTAAAGAGTAATCTGCTGAAAAGACTGAGAAGGTATTATACTGACTTGGTTTTGTTCAAATCCAGTGCACATAGGAACCAGCGTGAGCAGCCAGGAAGCTCAATCTGGCACCGTTTCCAAACTGCAAACTGAATTACAGCCTGAAGTGAAGATCCTTTTTATCCTCTTTCTCAGCAGGCTGTTTCTGCTGAGTGCCAAATCAGCTTTAAGACTTCTTGCCACCCTAAATTATGAGAGCTGGTTTAGTTGAGACCCCACTCTTGTCTCCTACGCTAACCAAATCCTGCCAACAGCCTTCCCGCCAGTGTCACAGAAGGAGGCTTTTGGAATGCTTTTCCTTGCAGGTGACTTCAGCTAGGTTAAATACTTAACAACCAAACAATAATGCTTAAAATTCACTTGCAGCTCTCCCTGGCAAATGACTACAAGTACTCCAGTTACAATATTTCTAGTTTAATTTTTGGAACTATACGTTACTGGTGCATGATGCCATAATTACAAGACAGGAGAAATCCTAACAGTCCGTTTATTCCTCAAGTACCAAAGAAAAATTGAAAAATTCTTTTTCCCCATAAGTGTGAAAAAATAGTACTATGAAAGGTAAGAGTAGATGATCGGATGCTGGGAGACACTGATCACAGGAACAGTACCTACATACAGCCCACTAGAGCTGAGCAGCAGAATTAAAACCAGAAACTATTGAGAAGTTCTGAACATAACTTTTTAACACCTTGTAAGAAACTTAAAACAATGAAATGTAAATAAGATTCTTTCCAGACCTATAGGAAAAGTAGAAAAAGTATAAAAACTTGGGCCATATGCTTGCTTTATTTCTTAACAGAATTAGATCAAGCCTGCACATCACAAGGCCATTCCTTATGCAGTTCCCCTGGGTCACCTCACAACCTGCATACCCTTAGCAGATCCTTACAGTCCTTTTACCTATGCATGAATCTCCTGTGCTGCAATGAGGCCACCAAGTGTGGAATGTCTTGTGAAGCTGAGAGGAAAGCCACTGCATAAGTTGTCCCCTCAAGTGTGGAAAGCGAGCTAGGAGTAAGAAATGGGAGGAGAAGAATGCAGCAGTGGATAATGGTTCACCCCTGCAACTAGTGTGGCCACCTCCAGTTGCTGTGCTCCTGTTTGTCACCAGGAAAACAACTGGCAGCATCCTAAGCAAAGGCTGTAGGTGTGACTCCATCCAGGCAAGGGAATTCCATCTGAGAAGGATGCTCAGCAAATCAATGAGAGGCACTGAAAACTGTAACACCTACAGCCAGCACTGGTCAACAGAAAGGGCCTAGTTCTTCTCCACAATGATGCCTGACCACATGTCACACAACCAACACTTCAAAAGTGGAATGGATTGGGCTATGAAGTTTCGCCTCATCCACAATATTTACCTGACCTTTCACCAAGCAACTACCACTTCTTCAAGTATTTCAACAACTTTTTGCAGGAAAAGCACTTCCACAACCAGCAGGATGAAGAAAATGCTTTCCAAAGATTCATCAAATCCCGAAACATGGATTTTTACACTACAGGAATAAACAAACTTGTTTCTTGTTGGCAAAAATGTGTTGGTTGTAATGGTTCCTATTTTGATTAATAAACATGAGTTTGAGCTGAGTTATAATGATTTAAAATTCACGTTCCAAATCTGCAATTACTTTTGCACCAACCTAATACTAATAAAACTCAACTTACTTCTTCAGATTATTTTAATCTTGATGTAGAAAAAGCTGTCAGCTTTTTAGGATCAACTGATTCTAAAAATACCCTTTGCATAACATATTCAGATTTCCCCTCTATTACAATAAATTATAGTTCCGGTCTTAATTTTATTCATAAATTCCCATTTCAGTTGTGCATTCTAGGAACATAATGTAATGCAAGAAATTCAAGTGACAATGGTTTTTTGTGGGTTTGTTTGTTTTTTCTTAACAGAAACATAAAACTTACCTTGTGCTTATTTCTGCTGTTGTTTCATAATACTACATGGAACAAGATGACCCTACACTGAAATTCAACCAGTCTAATTTTGTCCCTGTAAGTGTATCTATTTAAACAAAAACTTTCTTTTTAAGGACTTCACTATCCTGGCCTGTAAAATGCAACAAAAGGTTAATTTGTGCCAGTAAAAATCACTATCCTGACTCAAGGATAAGATCAAGAACAGAAAGTTTAAAACAAATCCAAAACAGCAGGGAAGAAGGGGGAACCTCCCCTACATCAAAAATCTTCAGCCAAAAACCTGAAAGTTTCCCTATTAGAACAACAATATGAACAATAAGTCATTGAAATGAAGAGTTGTGGCAGTTCATTCAAGTAAGCATGCCCTGAAGAAGAGATTTTTCTAAGGGTGCTCAGCAAATAAACCAAGCAAGTCACTGTTCAGTGTGGTTCAAACAGCTAAGAGCGTGATGAAAAGTTACCTTATTCTAGCAAAGAAGAACTGACCCATGGCTAACTTCTTCCTACAGCTGTCTGTAATTCAAGTCTTTTAACAGGGGAAAGCTTCTCAAAGCCCCTAAATAAAAAAGGTTTTCTCCTGAACACGTTGCCAAATCTGTGTTTCACTTGAACAAGGAAGGCTACTAGTCTACCTACAGCATCTTCAAGTAGCCAAACCATCTACATCAAGAAGACTAGACACCGGCTTTCTACACACCTTTAAAACCAAGAAATGAGACGCCTTACCCTCCTTCAAGGATCCGTTACACTGTTACAAAAATTAATGCTAAAAACTTAAAGCATTTTACCTATTTGCTAGCAGCTTTTCTGCCCTGTTACAATTTCAACTGCAAGATTAGAAAAGCTGATTTACTAGTTGTCACTGAGCCACTGAAAATGATTCCACAGTAACTAACACCATGCTAGAGTTTCAAAACCACTAACAGTTCAGGTGTATTTTTACTCCAAATACCACCCTTCTAGCTATTAAGGTGCTATTGAAGTTATCATTGGTTTCCAAGTTGAGCTATACAACTTTTTAAGCAACAGGAGATGCTACCTGCAGCCTGAACACTAACAGCTGGTCCTGGACTGTGCTTGTTGCTGACGTCAGGATCTCAGACTGAGAACTTCATTGTAGGTAAGAGATGCAAAACTTCCCCCTCGCCCCACTGCCTGAGGTACGTGTCCATTGTGCAATAAAATTCAGCAGACCTGTTGCTGCTGAATAGTGCCTTTTCTTTGGATTTAGTCATGTTCTAACATGCTGCCATTAACTCGGATCTGATGAATCCCTGTGTGCCTTCACCCAGCATGTAATGCAAGAGTAAATGTGACAACACTTCCATGAAAAGCCATATGCCTAAACTCTACTCAGCCAGTAAAATTTGGTATTTTTTCCATTTGCAATAAATCTTCACATTCCAAATCACAGTAATCTTATGATACTAGACTCATGATACTACACTCAGAATTTAAACTTCTTTCCACAAAGTAAACCACTGAATATCTTCTGGCTTCTGCCTCCCAAATACATGCAATTTTTACCTACAGAATGCTTCCCAGCTTGTCAGTTGGTCAGAGCCCTCTTTAGTACCCTCTAGAAGGCCTGCACAGGCTTTGATAACAGCAAACAATCTTAAAGACAAAGGAAGACAGATTCCTTATTTACTCTCACACTAAGAGTTTTTGTGTCAAACAGCAGTTTCAAAATAACAGTAATTCATATCACTGCATGTGAGTTACTGGGGATCGCAGGTGAACTGTGCCATAGATAAAAGAACCAGCTCTGAACCAGCATGATCAAGCTCTAGTCCAGAATGGATGAAACATACACATCATCAAGCAGATGGTGCTCAGTTATTTCAAGGGTCAGCTTCGATCCAGAAATGCCAGCCTTTTTAAGTTATGAAACGTCTATCAGATGAAGGCTTAACAGTCCACAGCAGATTCCATTCAAAGCCAAACTTTGGTATGAACCCTGTGTTTTTAGACAAAGCACCTGTAGTGAAGACGCCACCCACACAGAAACAAACCATGGTGATTAGTACAGACTCAACCTCCACCCTGTTGGATCTCAACCAGCTTCAAAAAGCCACAATACCCCCAAGCCTGTGGTTGCTGAGAAATTTTATAAACAAGAGCAAATAAAATTCTGCTAGATGTAAAATGGCCTCTGTGTTGTGTAAGCATAATACTCCCACCCAAATCCTATTTTTATAGATGTTACTTCATCCCCTGCCAAACCCTTCTAGAGGGTCACTGTGGCATATTCTTTTGTCTCATTACCTGAACTAGTAATCATGGCAAGATGCAAGTAAAAAAACCAAGGATAACATGTACTGAATATCATTAATCAACACTGGCTACCTAATGCCATTTGATTCAACAAGCAATTGACTATCTAAGGCCATAAAACAACTGAAGGTACTTTGAGTAGACTATAAATTTCGTTACACAACCCACATATTCCTCCTGTCTTCCTGTGAAACCACTAGCTATAATTACACTACTCCGCATCTTCAACTCTGCTGTGTCTTTTATCAGACAGAATTTGGGTTCATCATCACTACTGCCGGTAGCTTGTCTCTACTGTAGTGCAATGAGCATATGCTTAACAACAACAACCCACAAGATAATAACTGTCCTGGTCATACAAAATCCCCTTGAAAAGCACTTGTACGTACCTCAATACTAATACTGACTGCTCCCAAGTACAACTTATCAAAAATACCAGCAACTCGTACTATTTGACCAAGCAGCTTTGAATCATGAGCAAGTTTTCTGGAGAGAGCTCTAGCAGCTACCAGCCAAACTTCAAGGTTCTGCTGACACAATAAAAAGCAAGAGAATTGAGGGGTGTGCAAAATCCTGCCTCTTGATAAAGGATGCGGAATCCATACTCTTTAAATGAAAATGCTAGGCTATTTGGCTACAAATAAAACTAATAAAGCTCCTCACCAACCATCTCCTACCTTTTTCGTGGATCTAAAATCTACCTACTTCCTTTCCACTACTCATCTTAACACCTAGATACTTTTTATCGCAGGTATCCTGAACTCACAAGCTTGATGTCTGTGCAGTTTATGTTGCATCAGTGGGAGCCCCCAGTAACAACTCCAAAAGCCACTATCAAGTCCAACTTGAATGACTTAATGTTTTATTCAAGAAACTAAACATTCTTTGTTATCAATATGGAAAATGGCTCCAACTCATTTCCCTTCTATGAAGCAAACTCGCATATTTTTTGAACCAAGTGTTATGCATTTCTGTATAAGCTTGGGGGAAAACAACAAAACAACAGCACGTGGTTTAAATTAAGTTGTACCCATCAAGCTAAATTATGGCTTTTGCTTTTCAGTTGAGACAAACTGTTTACGAAATGTTTTTAACATCCTCTTGTCAGAAGACCTCATTAAACAGTAAAAACTCATCGTGCATTCAAGTAAGTTAAAATTTTAATCAAACTATTGGAAACACTTAAAAACCTGTAAGGCTCCATTTCTTCTTAAACTCTTGAGAGGCTGGAGCTGTCTGTCCAATGTTCCACACTTAGTCAAAACAACTAGTTTCTCCACAGCTTTGGCCATGCCTGCACACAAAGTGTATCCCTGAACAGTAACATTAACATGAAGCACTTGCGCAAGTGTCTGATCAACCAGTGAGTCACCTGTGTACCCATATGAAGTCTTGCCCTGCTTTAGCACAGTCTGAAAATTACATTTTAAATCCTGAGGAAACAGGATTGGTGATACAAACTGACACCACCTTAACAATATTTTCATGTTCAATCTGCCACAAAACTGCAGTTTTAAGCTACAAATCAAAATTGCAGGGAAATTAGGAGCTAGGGAGCCCAGTCATAAAACATGTACACCTTTCACCTATGAGCTGCAAGAAATGCATTCCCTTGTAAAACTTATCTTTCCCTTGTAAATTTATCTTTCAAAATGTAACCCTCTTCCTGTTCCCCATTTTTCCCCTTCCCATGTTCTTGCTAGCTCAACAACATCTGATCTATAGCCTTCTGAATCACTGAGCAGCTTCTGTGTTTTCTAGAAATTAATGGATTCTGAAGTGGAAAAAAACACCATCGAGCATTGATCCCATGCTGGTAACATCACAAGATGAAGAACAGCACCATGGGAATGTCTGTCTACAGAGCTGTGTGACCCTCAAGTGATATTTGATGGAAAAGAACAGTTTGTATGACTCAGAAACAGTGTATCATTAGGTATGTTCTGCTTCAAAGTTTCATTTTATCCGAGCCACAAAGTTACCCAGGAAAGTAAGAGCTTTCAAAACATCCCTCTAGCTCTAGTAACTATTCCTTTGAAGCATCTAATCACCTTCGTTCTGAAGCCCATAAGATGCCAGATGAGTGTCTCAGCTCAAGTTGAGCAGTCTGGCAACTCTGACGCACCCAGCACTTTCATGTCATAGCTAATACTATGCTAAGAGACTATGACTGTGCAATTCAGAGAAATTATTAATGAACTGCAATAACACCATTTTATTATTTTAATATATACTTATTTTTCTCTATGAACTAGCAGAGAGTGCTGCATATTTCTACTTATTTAGTTCCCCTTCAAACAGCTGCCCAAAAAGCTGCCAATGCTTGGCAAGTCAATGACAGGCATTATACACTCCAGCATCATGAAGCCCAAATGATTCAAGACCTTTTTTTTTTTTTAAAGTACTCATCAAAATGTCCCCATTTTACGTATAAAATCTCGTGTAGTAATTCCTAATAGCCACAAAATCCCTTCTGATGTGTTACTTATTCTTTGCTCACAAACTGTCCAAAGCTCTCTGACACAAATTCGACTCATCTTCCTTGATGTCACCTAGACCTGCTCAAACTGACATTTAACACACTAAAATTCTTAAGCAGGTATCATCAGACTTGTTTTCAGTTTCATGTTAGTTCTATGTCCAGACTGCCCTGACACTATTTCATGTTTGCACATCCATACTATATAAAAGAAAAACAAACAAAAGACAAAAATAAAAGGCAAAAGACCCAAAAAAAAGGCCCAAGCTAACAAAAAAATCCAAACCAGACCACAAAACAAACAAACAAACCAACCTATAATCAGGTGTTCTATGGTCCTACTCTGTAAATGGTGTTTTCCTGTGGTGGGACAGAAAAATATATACTACAGAACGACACAGAACTCCAAATTTGGTCATAAATATACAGCTCTATTTATTTTGGTTGTGAAATCAAAGTTGTTCACCTATTTTTTTTTTTTTCATCTACCTTAAATCCTTGCTGGTTGAAAGTGTAAGACAGCATACATTGCAAGGATAGTTCTGTAGGTACTCTGTCAGTTCCCCTCTATTTCTATCAATACCAATCCGCATGTTCTTACATGTACATACAATCACGCCGATATTATCTAATTATTTTTATTCCACTGTGTTCTCACAGGAGACTTCAATCCTCAATGCAGCTGAGCAGCCATCCTGCTTTGAACCATCTCCCAGACCCACACAAACCTGTTTCCTAGCATTTCCAGATTACGTCTGGTTACTTCTTACCTCTTTACGCACCCTTAGTTTGCTCTCTAATCTTCTACAAATTTGGTTTCTGTGAACCACTTTTGATTATGATCTAGTCTCTTCTTATTCCTGTGTTTACGAATGTCGACATTTTGCCATCTTGCATTCTAATGACTATTTAAAATAGAATAAAGGCCATTCCTCAAGCAACTTCCGCTAGTTGAGATTACTCCTAAACTAATCCCTTTTTAAAAGCAAAAAAAAATTATCCAGATTCCATCAATGGTATAATGTCATATTTACACCAATAACTCCTTCCAATACTTTCAGCTGTTACTATTAGAAGCAGGGTTCTTTTTTTTTTTTTTTTTTTTTCCACAAACATTTATAAAGAAGAAAAAATTCTTTTCAAAATTAGTTTTAAGATATCCATGTTAACATCTGAGCTGGTAGCTCACATTGCCATATCCTTATTCTATGAGTCCATGGAGCTTTTGTTCCCATCACTGAAAGACATACTTGGGGCAGCACCTAAAAAAAAACAGTTTGAAAGTTGTTCAGATCTATTATATGTGGAGTCCCTCTCTGAACACAAGCCATTCTAACCACTTCTCACTTCAATATCCATAGAAAAATGAATGAGCCTTACCGGTTTAACTAGTCCAAGTTAGGCAAACATCAACTGTGCACATTATGGCACATTTTTCAAGGACAGTATTCAGTAAACCTCCAAGTTCCTTTTCTACAAGGTTACAGCCAATGTTCCTGATGGGTTTTAGCAGCTCTACTTAAGCTGGTACTGAAAACAAACTATTAGGACTGCTTGGCAGTCAAATCACACAGCAGTTACACACCAGTTGCTGGGTTTTGGTGCTGTCAATATTATATATTAAATCACTGAGGATTAATCTAGCCTGCAATCCAAAACATCTAGGTGGGTGTTTTTACATAATTTTAATTTTTTCATGTAGTCCGCCTTAAAATTGAATCTTTGGCAAAGTAATTGAAACACATTTATATTCAATTTACTATAGTTCTTGGTTATGGACAGTTTGCTTTTAGTTATAAGTATACATAAGCTTCTTAGTAGAATACATATTTTAGCCAAGCCAAGCAAACATACAGATTCTTGAACAAGAAGAAATAATTAGAAAGTGAATTCTTTTTTTTTTTACTTGAATAAAATTTCTCTTGCCCACTTCAAAGTCACTTCTGTTTTTTCAATTTTCAGGTTTAGGGCAATAATTTTATTATCATATATACAGATAAAATTATCCTACTAGCAAGAAAAAACAATCTGTAATGTTTAAAACATTAAAGTTATCAAATGCTTTTAAAACTTCATTACAAAGCTAGAAAGTAAATGTGTTTGAGTTTTTAGTAAGAGCAGTTCTTGTTCCAACTACAAAAGCTCTAAGAAACAAGCATTTGGTGACAAATCCAAGCCATAGAGCAAACTGGGAGAGGGGATTAAGTGACCCCCATTAAATGAGAATTCACCAACTCAGCAGTGTTATTTGCATGCTGGCTGCAGCAGCACTATCAGCAGACAGGCTGCACTAAGCCACTGTGCAATTAATACAATCAACTATTACATCCACTGCTAACACCCTAAGCAGTAGATCAAGGACAAGTACTAAGGATGTCCTAGTTTTTCACATCTGGGAACATGAAAAAAACAAGCTCATAATTCCAGGACACACACACTACTTTTTTTTCTTTTTTTTTTTTTTTTTTTCCTTCTGACAAAGCTGCCATGAACTTGTGTCAGAAGATGTAAACTAATACAGGCATGATTAAAAAAAAAAAAAAAAAAAAATCAGTGGCTGGTTTCATATAGTCTGGTTAAAGCAAAATTAAAATCTATAGACCAAATGTAAGGGGTCTCACACTAGAACATCTAGTAACAGATTACAAAAATAACACTACTTGTTGATTCAGAGAATCTTTAAACCATTACTTGTTAGTAAAAATAAACAGAACTCTTTATCCAATCTTAAATTTTCCAAGCTTTCGATATTCTCATGCAATTTCCAAGTGAAAATCCTGTTACATAACTGAGCAGGACACATTCATCACCACAGTTCTTTGTCTTCATGCCAGTGGGTTTTGCTCTGCTCCCCTCCTTCTGGGGATCTACAAGTTAAATATGCATTTGTTCCTTTTAGATCTCAATTTTAAGGCTGACTACATTTAAAAATTGAGCATTTAGTTCACCTCACTGAACTGGCCAACCTCTGGACCTGTTCTGAGAGCTGTGCTATGCGCCTACTCTCCCAAACCTGGCCAACACAGATGAATGCTGCTTTCCTTGCAGCTGTGGAGAAGTGCTTGCCATGATGCATTGTGCACCCAGGTTTATGACACTTCCCTTTAATACAGAGTGCTTTAAATACAGTACAGACATTATTCTAATTAAATAGCATTCAAATTGGTCTACATACATTGCACTTGATCAATAACAACCTCTTAGTTACTCAACTTGATTTCAACAATTACAACTCGCCAATACATCATTACATGACTGCCTATTGTCTCTGGAGAGTACCAACCATGTCAACAAATTACTAACTTAATATTTAACAAAGCTGCTTACATTTTCATGGAGTGTAGTTAGAGGCAACTAAGAAGTTCAGCTAACAGCTAAAGCCTGACTGAGATTATGTCAGTGTACTGCGAAGGTAAAGACTTAATCACTAGTTCTGTTCATGAAATAATATGCAAAATAACAATTTGTGGTGAACTACACACATGCCAAGTTTTTATTCATCCTTATGCTCTTGAGTTGTTTATAACACCCCTCTTCTGAGAAGGAACATCTTTGTCTCTCTGTTTTATCCCAATAAAAAAAAAAAAAAATCTTACCCTCCCAGCAATATCGCAAATTAGAAGGGGTGACATCCACCCAGGAAAAAAAAAAAGAAAACATAACCAACAAATAGCATAGTTATGAAGGAGTCTGTTTTATGTAACTAATGACACCTAATCTACTTTAAATTCAGTATACAAGTGCTTCTTAACTAAGGGGAAATTCTTCTAACAGGTTGAGTACAGACACATTTCAGCTGGGGCACGAACAAGTTTTTCTAGGATGCTGTTACTAGGAGGAACATGAAGTTCAACAGGTATCAGCACCAAGAAAGGTAGCCTCAAAAGAATTATGACAAGACTAACAGAAGCTAATCTAGACCATGCCTTAACAATTCTCATTTACATGGCCAGTGGCCTTCCCAATTTCCACAGAACCAAAGAGATGGCATTTCCCTTTGCATAATTATGTGCATTCGCACTCAAACTTAATCACAAAATATTCCTCTGCAACCAGAACAGTAGCTTTGGTATTAAGCTTATTTTATTAGGACCACAGTATGGTTAAGGATAATAATGGATTTTTTTTAAAGTTCTTTGTGAACAAGTATTTTAAAGTAGAAAGAGCTAGTTATTTGCATCTTCCTCATAAAGGGTAAGTCATGTTGTCCTACATCCAGGATAAAAGTACAAACCAATGAAGTTATATTATGCACATAATCCAAATTATTTTACAACATTATAATTATAGGATTCCATATATCCTGTCCAATTAACTTCCTGTGAGAAGGACTGCTTGCTCTTCCTCTCCCCCTGCCACCCAAAAAATGACATTTTAAATATAACTACTAGTTTACAAGTGTATTTGCTTTGTATTGTACAGCTAAAGACATAGCATTTTCCAAAGCTATAGACATGCTTGAATTTTAAAAAAAGACAGCATACTTTGCTTTGAATTTTAAGTATCTGTAGCTAACCAAATACTGTCATTTTATCACCAAGGACAGGCGATGTAGATTAAAAAAAAATGGATTCAGATGAGAACATGTATGAGATTTCTTGGCTTGTCCTCTACGGAAGAAATACAGCCTACAGATTATTAAAACTCAATTCATTGATATTTTAATTCATCAGTAGGCTTCACAATTAATTTTGCAGGACTGAACTGAATATAGGTTACATTGCCTAGAGAATACAGTAATTTGAGCAGTCCAGAAGATTATAGGTGCCTTTGCTTGCCTATTATAAGTTCTTGTATTTTAGAGGCACTTCAACTAAAAGTTATCATAAATTATATTTATTGCTATCATTATAAATCACATTGTTATAAACTATTATAAAAAATATAAAATTATGAAACAACTGTAATATATATCTATATTTATTGTTGTAAATACCAACTTTCTCAAACAATAACCGGTTAATTCAACTGTTGCAGAAAAAGTATTATCTGGCTATGGTGAATAATACAGTGTGAGCCCTAATACTATTATAGAGTTTTCTTACTAAATTAACCCTTGGAAAGAAATCTATTCTCACATCTGTGCCATATAAAGCATTATAAGCAATCGGAATTTGTATGCAACATCAGCTCTTTGTTCTTCCAGTAAATCAAATCATAAGCTCTCTTACAACTGGCTCTAGCTACCAGAGAATGGCCAGCATGGCCTTACGACAGTTTGTCTTCAGGCCTCTCATGCCTGGTGCTGCTTTCCTCTGCACCATCCCACATGCAAGAAGTGCCCTCCCAGTCATTCACAGCCACTGGTTTCATGTGCTTCACCAAAAGAGAAAACATTTCCTTAACACAGGTTTGGCATTCAAACTCCAAGGAGTTCTCTCAACGGAAAGAAATTAAGGTAGAATGGAAATATGTCAAAAGTTGAAAGTGCATCCTTTATTGGACTAGCTACTCTTTCTACTTTCTTCCATGTGTAATAATTCTTCAAAGATGACCACATATTTACGTATATTTACACATATAAGTGACAGTACACACAAAAAGCTCCATTCAGTCTCAGCAATCAAATTACCTGCTGCAATTCCATAAGTACATACAGTAAGATTTCCCAGCACATCTTTCTGGAAACCGAGGCTATCCGCAACAACTGCAGAATCGAATACTAGTATCAAAGATTAAATATCAAGCCCACTTCCAAGAATCATTTGAATGTCATAACTAATGGCACTGCCATATGCATATACCACAAGGCACAAGGGTTTCACCTCACCCTGTGTTCAAATCCAAAGTGGAAATTATGATAGCATTGGTCTGAATGAAGTTAGACAACAGCTGTCTTTGTATGTAAGATTTTATCTTTTTTTTCTTTATAATAAACAAATAAGTTTATTTTAGAATGAAATAACACCTTACAGCCCTTTGATTCTATATTCACTAACAGCATCATTGTCTTGTTCATAAACTCTACCAACAGATACAACAGCTTGCATACTCTTAAATGACACATTAAACAACATATTCTATATCACAGCTATTAAACAAAAAGGATGAGAAGCCACACTATCCATTTGCAAATAAAAACCCATATTCAGGTCTCAAAAGTTTCCCAAGGTCAGTTATTTCAAACGGCAGTTAACTACAAGACAGGATTTGAAGAGACTAGAAATAACCCATCTTACTTTTCAAGATTAAAACTAATTTCAAGATTGTCTTAGACCTGAGGCTTGTTGCCTATTATCAGGTAATCAAAAGTCATGAACAGTTTCACTTACTTTTGTGACAACTGGCTTATAAATACTAAAATTCTCTTACATAGGGATGTTTAATTCAGCACTTAATGCCTACACTACATTGGCTCTCATGTGGTAGTGGCCTCTGCTTAATTTATAAGTTAACTAAGTATTTTGGTCACCATATCTTCAAGGACACGCTCAGTGTAGGTAAAAACAAAAGTATGCACACAGGAAGAAAACTATTAAAAAAACCCAAACACACACAAACAGATTAAATGCTCAGAATTAGTGGCAAATGAAGAGAGAATGACACTGAAAACATTATACAACTGCATGAATTTGCTATGTGCTCACATTTTCAACACAATGTAGTTCCACCTTCTGAAGACAGAAAAAATAAAGTTCAACAAAAAGCAACAGTGATAAATAAAATTAATCCTTCTGCACAAAAACTAGCTAACCAGAGTAAGACTCTTCAGCATGGAAAAGCTGATGAACGTGAGAAAGGTTTATAAAATCTTGAGTGGCTTGGATAGGGCAAATTAATTGCTCGCAAACTCTTCCAACAAATGAGATGCAGTTGTCAAAACTAGAAACTGGCAGGTTTGAAACAACGCAAGGAGGTGTTTCCTCACACTATGTAGAGTTAAAGCTATGAAATTGTCTACCACTGGATTTCCAATATATAAAAGTGTACACAAGGCCAAGGGGACACTGAACAAGGTAGCAGAAAAGTAAAACTCCACAGCTCACTGAAAACACAGAAAAATATCCTTTGGCTTCAGGAGACCCAGTTGCACGTTGGGGCAACACAATGGAGAAGCACCACAGGGGTTTATCTTGTCCCTGTGGGGCCTTTCCTGGGCATATGGTTTGGTCACCAGCAGAGGTAGGATAATGGGACAGAGGAACATTTGGTTTGACCCACAGCGATAATGGTTCTTCACATTCCTGTAGCTCAAGACATTTCAAAAAATGTACAGACAGGAATTTCAGCTGCTAATTACAAGTTTCATAGTTAACGGCACCTCTTGGGATATCAGCCAAACACCATAACATAATTAGCATTCTGTGATAACTCACATCCACAATTTATCATCTAAAATGAAAGTGGACCAAAAGATTGCTTTAGTCATTTTACTATTACCTAGAAAACATGTTTGTGCTATAGTATTCAAGTCAGAGGAACAACTGTTCCTCTCAACTGAGTGTTCATAATTAATATGAAAGCAATGTGTGGTCTTTTATTCATACGAACTTATTAGTCAAATTAACAACTGGGGATGAGGGATAGTTTTGAAAGGGACAATACTCAGTTGTTGGCAATCCGTAACAGAACTTGAAACAGTGGAGAGGCAGAATTCAGCCTGAGCCAACATCCCCACTGGACCTCTGTATGCTCCAGTAAAACCTCTTCTGAGATCTCTTTTTTTTTTGGTATCAACACACATCTGTAGAATTCAGTAGCTCTGTCAACCAAGGGACTTCTGTCCCTGTAGCAGTGACTGCAAAATGGAGTGTGGGAAAGAAGCTGTACTAGGATAGAAGAAAATTACCCCAAATATTCCCTCTTCTCTTTTCTTTCTAGACACAACTCCAAATATAGCAATTCTGACTCTGTAAGGAATGTTTTCAATCATGCCTGACTATTTTCATTTTGCAAACGGTCTATTAACAGAGTCATGCAAATGGCTACAACTCCTTAAAAGTATCCATCAGAGGAGAGGAAAATGCACTGAAGTTTAGGACACCAGGTGCCACACAAAGATGACAGAATATATTGCAGGCTGAGATATCCTTTTCAGGCCACAGACTTCTTCAATATCTAAGCACACTTTAGAAATACTGATTCACTTTCTCTGAACCAAGAGCTGCAGTAACAGAGTGAGTGATAGTCTGTTCTCTTCTGGAGAGAAGAGGAGAAGACTGCGTGAAGTTCTTCCCTGTCACCTCAAATTGTAACTGTGTTTAGTTCTTAATTGTTGTTGTCTGAGAGCCAAGGATGGTTCTGAGCCTTCTGCCCACAGGTGTGAGGCAGCTGACAAGGGGGGCATAGATGGCACAGAACTTGACTGACATCCAGACTGATCAATAAAAAAATTTCATGCCATTAGCATCAGGCTTCATATTTAAGGAGTCAGGATCTTCAAGCTTGGTTCAGAGTTGAGATGGACAAGCATGGAGACCGGTTCTACTCTGTTTCAGTGGAGTTCTGTTCAGGAGTTTCTTTAGTTCAGCCTTTTGCCATCCTGCAGTTTTGCAGAGGCCTCTGGGCCTTTCTGCCTTTTTCTCACTTCTCTTCCCAGGATTGGTTGTTCAAGATCAGCTGCAGCTGCCTGGGACTGGCTGCTCGGTGCGGGCGGAGTTCACGAGGAACTGCACTGAGGATCTCTTATTTTATAGTCTATTTCCATTTTACATATAGTAGTAGCAGTACATTAGTGTTATTTTGTTAAACTGCGTTTATCTCAATCCACAAGTTTCTCCCTTCCGATTCTCTCCCCTGTTAGGGGGTGGCAGGGAGGGGAGTGAGCAAGAGGCTATCATGGTTATATTGCTAGCTCTAGGTTAAACCAGGACAAGCACTAAGTCTTTTTATATCAGAACTAAATACGAAACTTACACCTGGAGTTTTAAGGGAGAAGGACTTCAGAGTCATCACTTCAAACCTTTGAGATTAAATTAACTTTTTTAAAAAGTTTTTCTAACTTCATTTGATTGTGTCAATTTATAACTCATGATAGATTAAAAAATAAGGCTATGTGCAATCAAGCAGTTGAGACTTCAGAAAATATTCTCAGATAACTCTGCTACAGAGATGAAAATTCTGGCAGGTGAGGCAAAGAAGTCAAATCTAGCTATCACAGCAAGGCTAGGTGAGCTCTAAGTTTTACACTGATGCTAGGCCTGTTATCAGCATTCAACTCCAATATTTATTTATTAGGAGCTAACAACTCACACCCATCAGAAGGCACACAGTGAAAGGATAATATTATCCACTGGACAGTGTTATAATTCCCCATCCTGTTGCAAAAATACTTCAACTAATGCTGAATTCTACTATAACATTTCCAATTTTTCAGAAGGTATGACCAGTGCACAACTACTGAAGACAACTTAGTTACTCAAATAATTTCTGAATAAATAACTTTGGAGCAGCTTTTCAGTGAGAAGGATTTCTCCAGCATATCTGCATCTGAGAACCAGTTCACATGCCTGTTTCTGGTAGTCTTCCTACAGCATTTGTTTCTTGTCTTTAAGCAGCTCTACAGAAAAACAATTCACCATTTGCAACAAACACAGAAGTGGGAAGTATACAGTTATTTTCCCATTCACACCTCAACCATGCCATACCTCACTAGCGGAGAATGTGTGGGGGAAGAAAACATCCTCCATCCAGTCACATGAGGTAAAGAGGAACCTTGAATGTCTGTCACTCTCTAGAGCATTAATGACCAACTTATACTTTTTAGACAGAGAGCTCTTCAGTAGTTGAATCACAGGTCCCAGTCAAAACTGGAACCTGCATTTGAGGTTAGTGTCAGATAATTTAAGTGCCTTGCCACAGAAGAAAGCACAACTGCAACAGCTGTTGTGCCACACGCAGCACCAAGCCCCTTATCTCATGGGTGTAACTGGAGCAGCCATCTCTTCCCTTCCTTCAGCTCTCCAAGTCCTGTCCTTGTTCTGAAGGATGATTCACTTCTTTAGAGTGATCATTCATTTCACACAGCAAACTAACTCTCTGTCTCTACAAGGTCTTCGTTACTTCAGTTGAGCATCTGCTCAGTTTCAGAAGTTACCTGCGGGCCCTCTTTGGCCAAGTCTACACTAGCTTGTCACACAACACAACAGAAGAGGGTCAGTAGAGCAAAACCTTGGTGTAGAGACCTCAATGGCCAAACTACATGTTTTGCAGGAAGTATTACAGGAAGTTTTACTTTTGACTGGCTTTTGTCTGATCCTGTGCACTTAAAATCTTATCGCTCTCTACAACTGCCTGAAAGGAGGTCGTAGCACGGAGGGTGTTGGTCTCTTCTCCCCAGTAGCAAGACAGGACAAAGGGAAATGGCCTCAAGTTGCAGCAGGAGAGCTTTAGATTGGACATTAGGAAAAAAATTCTTCACAAAAAGGGTTGTCAGGCTTTGGAACAGGCTGCCCAGGGAAACAGTTTTGTCATCATCCCTGGAGGTGTTTAAAAGATGCATAGATGAGGCTCTTAGAGATATGGTTTAGAAGTGGACTTGGCAGTGTTAGGATAACAGTTGGAGTAGATGATCTTATAGGTCTTTTCCTAAAAAAGTGATTATATGATTCTAAAATCTATTTGTAACTAGAGCATGTCTTCCAATTCAATTTCATCTGAAAGGAATCCTATTTGTGCATCTGAGATACTCAACAATGGAGAAGAAATAGAACTGTAAAATGGGACAATCAAGAGATGCACTTAAAAAGCACACTTTGATCTGAACTAAATTGCTAATGGAAACAGCCATTAAAAGGCTACTTTTTTACATACTAAAACATTATATACCATTACAGGCCTGCAGAATGCAGGGTAGAGTCATCTTTTTCTCCCCTACTTTCTGTCCACTGAAAAAACTTTCTTGCCATTATCACCAAGATCAAAACAATGTGCACATACTTTAAGGTTTGGGCAGGTACGGGTTTGCATCTATGGTTCATCTGATCTGTGGAACAATGCAGCGTGAAGCGTTAATTGTATTATCATCCAGCTAATATAAATTATGGTACCAAAAAGTAGTTTTCAGTGGCATAAATTATGGTACCAAAAGTAGTTTTTCAGTGGATGACAAAGCCAAGCACTGGACTGAAGCAAGTCACCCAGTGACAGTGAGCCCTACTTATTTGGAAGAGTATGAACAGCTCAAGTCTACCTTGCACTGCTCCAGTGGAGCAAGATGCCACTGACTTGCAGAGCAAACAAAGTAAAACAGTTTTGAAAGCTTGCCTTTCCACTACCAGAAATGCAAATCTAAAAAAAAAAAATAAAAAATAAAAAAAAAAAATCAAACAAATCTTATACATTGAAATAGATTGCTTTGTCGTCTCCTTAATACACTGCATAGACTGTCTGTGCATGTACTACTGCAGTTATTTTTGGCAAAGGACACATCAAAACGGCAATGTGATTCAGCTAGGGACTTCCTCAAATTGTAGACACCTGGAAGTTGTTTGTATCTTCCAAGACTAGCATCTAGAATGTTCTTAACTTTAGAAACAGGCTACACAAATCTGAATTTTCATGCCACAGAAATAGAAAGGAAGCCACAATCTCTCTTATGAAAAAGCCACAATTGAAATAGTTCCCAAGGGAAAACTGTAATCATGAAGGTACTTCTCTCTCATTTTAATTTTCAATTTCAACCAGCAACAGCAGAAGAAAATGGACATGTTAGACAAAGCCATTAAAAAGTCAGTCTCATCTTTATGAAAACTTACCAGGTCAAGTTATATAGAGTGTTTTTCCTCATAGTAACACAAGTGTTTATTTCCCTTTTAATAACCTTCATTCAGTTTACTTATTCTTTTTGCCATGCACCTAGCTCCAGGCATTTCAGCAGCATGGTAAACCAGTGAATACATTTAACTAAAATAATCATCAAGTTTTTCCTAACTGCATATAAGCTATTGCTATTTTGATGCAAGCCTTGCTGCTGCTGACAAAGGTCAGAAATGCAATAAACAAGAGCAGTTTCAGAGAGCTGCAGTTGCAGGATGACTTTGTAAAGGAAGGCCTCAAAGTTATCTATCCCTGTTAATTATCATTTGGGGACAGGCATCGATTATCTGTGCAAACACAGAAAAGGACAGTGAAGCTTTTGAAAAGTAGCAGTGAGGCAAATAAGCAATTATTGATTCGTGTGTTTGCCAAACATTTTCACCCACTCATAACAAGGAGAGTTTAAGAGGATTTTCACTACATAGTTAGTAATAACAGTGACAGCCTCTCCAGCTCATAAAAGGGAAGTCAGAACATAAGCCAGATGCAGAACTCCAACAAACACTGATTCACAGCTCCAGTCACACTCAAAGTCATGTACGAAATGAGCAATTCAGCCATCCAATAAGCCAAGAAGGGGAAAGAGAGGGCAATTATGTCTCTGTTCAACAGAGCACCATTTAAAGTATTCCTTCTGATTCAGCACCAGCCCTTGTGATCACTATTCTTGGCCTACCATCAATGAATTTAATTATACAATTATTGAAAAATGCAGCACTCTCCCCTCCCTGCTTGCCCACAACCAGTCCCATATAAGTCACAGAAATTAGTCAGAGAGAACATGTAGAGTAGCTACCTCAAATTTTACTTTTGAAGTTCAAGTCACAGAAATGCCTGGACATTAGCTGAAGCATTACTGAAAATTAGGCGTTTCCTTTAACTGAGCAATGGAGTCTAATGTTGTATATTAACTGATACAATGTGAGGGGCCATGGCAGCTGACACCAAGTTCCTTAGCACCCATCAGTTGCTTACTTGAAATTCATCTGGGCTGTTTAACTGATGTATATGTATAGATTCACGTCATCTGCCTTCTTTTAACGCCACATGCATCTAGGATACTTGAACAGCACTGCTAACAAGTAGACTTGCTATCCCACAGTAAATGCCTGCTTAACTTTTTTTTTTCTACTTGAAACAGCTGTACCAACAAATTAATACAGATACTATAGCAATAAGCACAAAGTTCCTACCATTCAAGCTGATATAAGTGTATTCTAAAGACAATGTTCTCAAACAGGAAGGAATTCAATACAAAGGAAAGAACAGGGCCTTAGCCACATTAAAACAATATTGTTCTACCATGGACTGACGCATTAGTCATTGGTTTTGGAACGAGATGCCCTCTTCCATTTGTGCCAACTTTGGGCTTTTTCCTCCTACATTTGAGAACTGGTGGAAGGGAGAGGGAGCACAAGAAGGCAGCAAGTAAGGAAGTTATGGCTCTCCTCTTCCAATTTGTGCCATCTTCAGCACACAAAATATTTATTTGCTTTTGTTGTTACAAGGTAAAAACGAGAAGCAAGATTCAATACTCACAGTACTTTCTTTAACGTAATAACAATGTGCCTCGTTTTCAAAGCTGACCATTTCAGAAGGCTTTTGAAAGAGACAGTGTTCTTTTTCCGTGCCCACGTGGCACTATCGGTCCCAAGTGGCAATTAATTCTGGATCCTGACTGATGCCCTAACGTTCCAAGTATATCAGCTACACATTAAGCAAAGGACTTCCTTCATTAAAGGACAGGAATTTAATTGAGGCTATATTCAGATATGTCTCTGAAAGCTTGAGGGAGAGGCAGAGATGTAGTACCTAAAAATGTTTTAAAGAACACATGTACGACCTCTTTCTCCTCAGGAATTCAAGTTGTGCAGCCTACATTCAACTTTCTTCAACAAACAGGAGCCAGTCAGACCAGAGTTTCCCTGTACTAGGCACAGCAAAGTCCAGCGTACAGCCGCTGCTTCAGGAAAAGCTTTCCCAACAGTGCTAACAAGTAGGGCAATAGGAAAACAACCACAGATATCCAAAGAGCCAGAACAAGTACAGCATTATCAGACAGCAAGCCTCAGGAAAACTTGCGTAATCATTTCTAGCCTTAGAAACAGCTACAACTTGAAAGTCAGACCAGAACAAGTTCATAGGTAGAACCACTGGCAGCATAAGGGGTGCACTGGTAATTATTTTCACATTTTATATCTAAGTTAAGCTGTTAAGGACTGCTGTGCTCCTGTTTAGAACTGTGAATTACATTTGCTATAAATTACTACCCTGATATTTTGTTCCTTCATATCAATATGGCTCTTCTGTTACATTATTTTTAAATCTAGTTTTTTCAACTGTACATAAACACAAGCCTCTTTCTACCCGTCCTTCCATTCCACTAATGATTTTTTCCACTCCTACCTTTACAGGACGTCATCACAAAGCCTCCCTTTGGCAAGGCTAATTTTAATGGAAAACATAAAATTACCTCATTAATGCACAGCTATCTTTCTAAAACTTATGCTTTTAATTAAGGATCATTTTCAACCAGCCAATTAGTAATTTCATACATCTGGCTAACTGACTATTTCTTCCACAAGCTTGAAATGTCACAGTACTGATTTTTATCTTTAAAAACATGGACCAAAATACTTTCAATGAATTCAGAACTCTGACCAAATAAGCCACAAAAGCAGGACACTTGATAGTAACGCCATGCTTAAACTAAAGGCAGTGAACAAAACGTATGGGTTATGGTTTGCTGGTTCCTTACAGCAATATATTCTCAATTTCAGACACTTGAATGCTGTTAACACTAGATAAAATGCACAGATAGCAACTACAGTAGGAAACATTATTTGAAAAAAATAGCTTCACCATACTCACTTTCTGTGCTAAAATGAAGCCAGTTATAGGCATTTTAAATATCACAGGGAATGACAATTCTAATTTCATCCTGCAGGATTAGATTCAAGATTACTGTCAAAGCAACATCTCAGCATACATTAACTTTGAAATTACTGTTAGCCCAGGGAGTAAACTCATGTTAGCTCCTTTTTTTTTTTTTCCTAACTCTGCTTCATTTTTTTCAGCTATATGAACTGCCCTTTTTGGAAATCTGCATCAACCATATCAGTTTTTCCTTCAACATACTTTACAATCAAAATAAGGGTGATTTAGCTGCCTCTTTATAGGTTCAGTACAAGGCAATTTATGCTTCACATCTCTCACTATGTCACCAAGAACAACTTTTGACCAGAAAGAAGAAAATGTCCCTGGGAAGAAATCAGTCTGAAATTAGTCATGCTTTCTTTATATTCGAGAACATGCATTTACCAATGCAGGAGGTTTTGATCCTCCTTAAGCAGAGGAAACTCAGCAAAACAACCATCAACATATCCAAATTGCTTTATTTTCCTACAGCTATGACATTTCTCTAATTAAAAGACATGATTAGTAATCTCATCTGAACACAACACAATGATTACCCAGAGATGAGGTTCAACAAATCTCTGAAGATCAGGCATTACTCCTGCCAGACCAGAGGCTAGAGCAAGGTGATTAACCACAAACCTGTTGATGTGCTGGGGTCCTGGTGGAGCTAAGACTGTGTCAGTGACCTCCTTTCAACAACTGAGCTGCCCTTTCCACAGAAACCCAAGTAATACATCTCTGCTGCAATTGGCAGGAATTTGAGGAAGAGTGGTACGCAAAAAGGTAATTTTACAGTAAAAACAGGTTAATAGTAACTTTTTCTTGAGTTATGTCATCAAGATTCTACTTTGCAATACAAAATTAAGGAATTCTATGCAACTTTCTTCCCTGTTTCTTGCTATTCTCTTCAGGGAATAAAGAAACATTAGTCCTATCTAGGGCAGGGCCTATTAACAGCTTGTCTCTCTGATTTGAGCACATTATCCCTGTAAAGCAAATATCTGAGCAGCATGGTAGTAAATAAAAGACAACCCATCTCCCTGTTCCTTTCAAGGGTCAGTTCTCTCCCTGACCTCACCACACTGGCAATCCCAAGTCTTTTGCATCAGATAACCATTATCTCCTCCCCATTCTTCTGCCCAGGCTCATCCTTCTCATACTCTGCTTTAAAACAAGAAAATCTTTCTTTTGGCCTTGAAATCAGCAGTTGCTTCAGGGCAACAGTACATTTTCTGTCAAATGGCCTGTGAAAATTCAGGCTCCCTTGCATCAATTAATCTGTCTGTGTACATCAGTAGAACTGTTAGTTCTGTTTCAGTATAAGACTTCAACCACAAAAGAGACAGCAGCTTTTGTAGCAGGTAGGTAGTGTGGCAATTTTCAGTATTTCTATAAGTAAACTGACCCTCATGCTCAGTTATCTCCTCCTTCCTTGATTTTATCTTCCATCCTTCACCATCTTATTAATAGATATGCTCCTGCCTGCCCCTAGGCCAAGTATTGATGTCTTCTCGAAGACTACATCTCACATCAATACCAAACTTCAATATATTTGGGCAGAACCAAGATAAGGACAGCAGAGCTTATTCTCCAGAGCTCTACTTCAACTACCACACACTCAACAATTCACACAGAAGTCCAGCTTCACTAATTAGAAATTGCTCAACTGGTCCCCAGTGCGAACAACTGTTTTGCTCACGTCTCCATCTCTTTCCCCATTATATCAACAGCACAAGGGAAACACAAAATTTGCCTTGGATCCTGGTCTTATTCTCAGATTTTCTTCAAATGTTTGGATGAGAAATGCACCAATTAAACAGAATTAATTCATTCTTGGTTTTAATGTGGATGGAAATACTGCTCTTATGCTATGCGCTGTTCAAAAGCTAAGAGACCCAATCTCCAAGAAGAGGACTTGGAAACTGTTAAATATTGAGGTTTTAAATATAACTCTAACATTTCCACTTCTGTAGTCTTTGACATACGACTCCACTATGAAGATATGGCCTTATTTTGTCCCTGATAATTAGCTATCTTCCCAGTCACCTTTCAATAAGGAATCAATTTCATTGCATTTAGAGTTTTACCTTACTATGCAAACAGTTATTTCACATATTCAGACAATTCCTGTTCCACAAAACAGGAGGAATGCGGCTTTTACACAGAAACATAATTCTTTCCTATCCTGAGGAGAGGCATTCCTTCGTTCCCATTCAAGTTCTTTCTCAGAGGTTACACGATAGCTCAGTTTAGTAAGAACAGCAGTTTTACCACTTCTGTGCTTAATACAGTCCACATAGATTGAGAAAATAAAGTGCAGTAACTCAGGTCACTTATCAATATGTGTTTCCAATTAAGTCCTTCAGTGTCATCTATTCTTCCAGAGGGGGTCTAAACAAGAAACCTAGCCTATCATGCTGTGGAAAGCTTCCCTCACCTGAAAACACTTTATCTCTTAGATCTTAATTATATATAAGCTTGTGAAATGATAATTTAGCATTTGTGGGTTTTTTTTCCTCCTTGATATTTGACAATTTTTACATCTTGCTTCATGCAGTTTTACTAATATAACATGGCAGAACTAACACCATGTTAAAGTGACACAAATCAAACCCTAAGAAATTTAACAGTAAAGTATACACGGGTTGTTTGTCTAAGAAAAAAAAAAAGTCTCCAAGTAAAGTACTGAATTTGTGTTTGAAGAGATGCTTTTCTCAACATGGCTATATTAAAAAGAAGCTTACATGTCCTTCTTCCTTAATATTATATAGTGAATTAATGCATTTCTACTCTCAAAATAACTCTGATGTAACATACTAATCTAGTGCAGCCTGGTAAAACTAATGTCATCTACTGTCATCCACTAAGGCATTTAATGAAAACTTTATGTAAACGCTAAACAATGACTTAATTGACCTAGCACCAGACTTGATTGAAGCTGCCACAAAAAGCACTCAAAAACTAGGTAATGCAGCATTAAGGCTGCCGGTGCAACCCTTATTTGTCAGTGTAGCACACATGCTGTAACACTCAAACCAGGCAGTGCTTTTCCATAGGACCCCCTACTTATCTCTGTACACATAATGGACCTCCTGTGGAGATGAACACTGATGCCTAGTGATTGAGCTTATTGTCTGTTGGACCTCTGCGTTATTTATTGAGGAAAAGGAACAAAAGAAGGGATCATGCAAGCGAGGACAACAATTGAGACAGTAAAAAGCCACTCTGGAAAAAGATAGCTACCCCTCCTCTAACACTCATCTCTCCTGTGGTAGGCAAGTCTCCTGTGGTAGGAGAACCCAAACCAGCCAGTTTTGTACCCCACTTCTGAAGCCTTGTAGCTAGAACAGGAGCCAGGATGCAAAAGTATTAGCAAAGGAGACAAGTGAGAGTGAGTTTTCTACCCCGAGAACTAAAACACTCCACAGAGAAACGAATCAAAGCCTAGGGTACTACGCTGGCTCCTCTTGACCACAAAAAAAAAAAAAAAAAAAAAAAATCTTCCTCTTTTTCTCTCCTAAATCAACACATAACAAAGCTGCAGCAAATGCACAGCAGAACAGAGCTCAGGCAGCCCATACAACTTAAAGGCTGCCCATTAAGTGCTCTGTCTTAGTATAAACATAGATCCATCCTTACCTTCCCACACCCAAACGCAGGACTCTGCCACCTCCTTTTCACTGTCTAGAGGCCACCCACAGCATTGTGGAGAGCAGCACCTTCTTGCTCTTTGAACTCACTCTTGTTGTCTCAGCAGACGTGAACTGCAAGTCACATCCTGCTCAGATTCTACATCATGAACCTGCCTACAAGCAGAAACATCACAGATTAAGTAGCCGCCCAGCTAGCCAACTGGTCTTTCAAAAGGTTTTTACAGCTTTAACTTTCTAACAGTGGGTTAACACAGTGGGGACAGCAACATGGGCAAATCCACTTCAAAAGCATATTCTAGAAAAATGAGATTTTTAAAACCAGCAGTTCTCACGCTTTGCTATATAACAATATAGTCCATAAATACAAAGTTTAAATTTGCACATTGATATATACAGGTGACTGTAGGTAGTCAGGTCATTTTGCTACACACTGTTCATCACTTTAACAGATAAACTGCTGCTTGGAACAAATACTATTTTAGTAATCAAAGACACCAAATCTGCAAAACAACTTTGCAAAAACATTCTCAGGCTCCTCTGGGAAACCAAACAAAGAGCAAACAAGAGCACAACTATTTATACATCTGCCAAGCAAACATTCTACAGCAGTCAACATAGTAAGAAAAGAGAAGGTATGAAATATAAAAAAACCAACCCTCCCATCTTGTGGGGTGGAGGGGAAGATAGTTACCGCTTGACATTGATCTAATCAATGCTACCATTTTTACTCAGCATTTTGTATTAAATTTATTTGGAAATACATCTACTTTAATAGTAACATTTGTTTTTCTGACAAAGTCGAAGCACTAACTGTATGTATTTCACCTCTCCATTGCAAAGCTTAGAATTAGGTATTGCATCATGACATAGCTGCTCTTCACTGGAAGGTGGCAAACACTAAGCCACGAGGATTCACTTGCACTGGCCCTGCTTCATCAGATGGGAAAAGCCCAGTTTTTAAGTAGCAGTACTGTGTGAGTTGCCCCCAGCTCCCCCAAAAATGTATCCTGTTGCTCCAGGGAAAGGGAAAAGAAGAGAAAATTTGCTTATCTTCATTTTCACAGCAGTATCATCACCATCTAGGGACAGTAATCTAGGAACACTCTCACATATAAAGCTTTTCCAATATTCTCTTGCCATTACACAAATTTTAAACACATTTTTTTTGCCACAAAGGAAAGCTGATAGCTTCCAAACCGGGGTTTGTGTCAGGGCAGAAGGCAAACCTTTTTGGAAAACCAAATATCACTTCTTCAATATTCAAGTTATCACTGCTTTTTACATACAGGTCAGACAGAGGTAAACTTACTGAAGAAGGTGGGGAAAAAAATACTCCTCTATTTCTTAACCTCATACATATTGGTTCTAATAGCTTCTAGGTTAAAACTTCTGTTCAGTAGAGTCAGGAGATACCATTTCCATAGAGAAGCTCTTAAACAAACAAACAAAAACCCGCATTCCACTTTGTCAGGGAGTTAAACTGCGCTATAACAATAATCATCAGTAAGTGATCAGACTTCTCAGTGCTGTCTATTTAAGGCACCAGAAAGCCACCTTACAAGGCCTGACACAAGTCTTCACCTGAAGTTATCCACTATAAAGTTTAACGGGAGAGAAAAAAAAAAAAAAAAGGTTACACTACACTACTCAGTTATGCAATCACAAAGGTACAAATTTAGATTTATATTTAGTTCTTCAATTCCCACCCAGAGTTCAACTCAGCAAACTGATCTACTTTTAGCTTTTGACTCTTTTGGACATTTCCTTCCTTCATCTGTGTAAATGCGTCACAGCTTCTCAAATGTTTCCCTTTGGCTGGGGAAGGATGCATCTGATTCCAAGCTTAAAAAAAAGAGTTAACATACATGCCAAGTGGTTATTGTTAGCTGAGTTGTACTGAGTTGTTCTGAGTCAAGGATAGGCAAATTTGACTCCAGTCCTTGCATCGTATTACAAAAGATATTGCTCTTTCTGCACTGACGAGTAACAGAATGTCATGGCTATCCTCTGCAAGGATTGCCAATAGCCAAACCATATTTTATCACTTTCTTACAAGCAGGCTTGCCTTGGTTCTGCTGCCTTGGTAATTCAATAGACAGTCAAATTTTCCCATAATGGGAACAGAAATGATGTCCAGGTTTGTAACTTTGCTCAACCACCGAGGCAAGAAATTCAGTCAAACTGAGCATCCTTGTTTTCCTTCCAAAGACAGCTTTCCACTACATTTGGAGAAGCTGGGGGTTTTTTAATTTTTATTTACTTATATTGTAACTTGTTGATTGTCTTGTTAATGTTTTATATTAAATAAGCCATTATGGCTGACCTCATCTTTCCATCTGAAAAGGTGCCATTGTCCTAATAAATTTTAGTTGGCTTGCCTTTGTTGTCCTTACAGAAGCCTGGCTCCACAGTCCTGTCAGTCAAGCAATGCACAGCACTGATGTCCTCTTCAAAATTTGCAAGCCATGGCAAGTTCAAGTCTAACAACTTCCCTTAACTGCAGAAAACAAGTACTTGAGAGACATAAAGTGAGACTTTATGGGGTGCAAAGCAAGAGCATAAGCAACTGCTGTAACTGTCCCATTTCCATTCTTTTAGGACCAACCTGGAGAACAATATGCAACCCAAACGGACTTGCTAAATAACATCAATAAAGCAAATAAATACATGAATACAGGGATAAAAGCTTTATTTAAAACGGTATTTAAAAATTTATTTAAAATTAAAAAAAAACTTGCCTGTCCAGTTTCTTTTGCAGAGAAATCATATCCTATTTTATTTCTCTATAGTAACAGACAAAAAGAGGCCTCAAAAGATGGGGTTTAGTATCTTCTCGAGTCTGATCTTAACCACACTATGTACCATCAGCTTTTGTGTAGAACAGGACAATACAGTCAACTCATATTTCAATTCACCTTGATTTGATATCTATGCCTCTAATTCCAGAATTACTAAAGGCCAAGACATTTCAACCTCAGCCTAAATTTTTTAGAAGGGGGTGTAGCGTTTTTATGATCTTGGAAACCATCTGTGCACTCAATGCTGCATAACCCACCATGTCCAAAGGTTAGTGACATGATAAACTTTTGGAAAACGAAGGACTTACTACCTTAATGCTTGTAGAAAATTATATCCAATAACATACAGCCAACTCTACGCAATGGGTACAGCAAAGTCCATTGTGTAACTTAAGGGGTTAGCCAAGTAATATTTAGTATTTAAACACTCCATTTATTCTAATTCACTTCTTGGGATGTTCTTGATGCATCTTCCCTTTATTATCTGGGCCAAGTCTTCAGAAATGTCACCTCATTTCATCCCAATATTTAACATCTGCTTGGATTCTGAAAAAAACAGTCCTCAAGACTTCAACATTTGAGACTTTTCTTTTTTCAAGCAATAACATTTCTCATTGTTTGACAGCCTCAAAGTTATTTACCAGCTATGTGACCATCACAAAGCTTAATTAAAAGCCTTTGACCAAATGCCTTGACAAAGTATCTCATAAGGCAGAAGGTTTCACTGATGCACAAAAAGGCAGGAATTCAGTATAAAATCTGGAGGTTTTGGATTTAAATTCACTGTTTTATGCAAAAAGTGAGGTACTGACTAGATAAAAACAAGCACATAGTTAGCATGCCCTTGTGAGCTCTACTGGCTGCAGTATATTTCCCTGATCATTTTTAGCACTTAGGAAATCTCACTTCACTATGATCCTAGACCCTCAGTCTCTAATTGCCAAACAGTTATGTATGAAGCTAACCACAAAAATCACTACTGGTTGTTTACGGTCTGCAGACACCTCACAAATAACTATTACTGCTCATATATGCACTAAGCCTACAAGGAAACATGAGTAACTGAGCTCTGGGTAGTTTCAGAGATGACTAGAACACACTGGGACTACTCACAATAGTCCAGTTCAGCGCCTGCCACCTAGAATACTTTCTTCAATTTTTTGTTGAAAAGATTCATCATTCAAACTCAGTTTTCTAAGCTACCTGGAATATTTAGTTTGACACTAATACATGCAAATGTATATCCCCACGCATACTGGTAAAACAAACCGTCCTGAATCTCAGCCTCACATTCTAATTCTGTAACCCAAGTCAGTAACATTAAACTGACCCTTGCACAGATTTGTAGGAATTACCTGAGCTACCTGTTGAAATGCTATAAAACATACCAAGCAAAGCAAACTGTTGCCATATTTTGAGTGTTGGAAGCCTATGCTTTTCTTCTTATCATTTACATCTTGCTTCCTTATCTTAGGCCCTAAGAGACAAAAAACTTAAGGAATTTTCTCATTTCCCTGCGAAGGTTCCTTTTTTTCTCTTAAGGATGATAGAAAG
Source organism: Streptopelia decaocto (assembly GCF_964273445.1). Lineage (NCBI taxonomy): Eukaryota > Metazoa > Chordata > Aves > Columbiformes > Columbidae > Streptopelia > Streptopelia decaocto. The sequence continues at coordinate 77,964,725 of NC_138655.1, read as the reverse complement.
AAAATAAAACAACAACAAAACACCATCAAACGCACACAACACACAGCATAATTTCAAAACAGCAATACTGATTGCAGTTCTTAAGTAAGGTCCAGGTTACAAAACATCACATTCAAAGTACCAGCCAGATGCACAGTTCAGCACTGCTCACTAGGAAAACCTGTTACGTATTTAGTGTTTCTTATTAACCAGTGCTGTTGCTACTTACGCATGGCAGTAACAGTGACACAGAAGATGAAACAAATTTGACTAAATGATCTGAGAAGACTCCACTCAACAACCTCGGGAAACAACCCTATTTTTTAAACAAATACACAATGACATTTCTCCTCCTCCATGCAACCACAAGATGCTGAGATCAAAAGATCCAGTTTCAGATGAGTTAGAGCAGTTACTTGGCAGAGAAGCCTCTGAAAAGACCTTTGTATCTTTAAAGCAGTCTTGTCAATCAGACAGTTTGGTGAAGCTTTGTGGACACAATTCATTTATGACCCTCCTCTTTGTATATCACTGTAACAAACTACTCTAGAGGCTGAAAATCAGATGCTTTAATGTACTGTAGTGTCTACTGCTAAAAGCAGTTGAGTTGTTCCTTGTCATTTCAATTCCTCCTCCTCACTACTGGGTAAGTGATCTGTTTTCTCAAAACAGCAGTATCCTTCCTGAAGGAATATGACTCAGCTTTGCAGATCATCAGCATTACTTCACCAGTAGTCTACTTCTTGATTTCGCTGCACCAAGAAAAATGGTAAGTTAAACAAAGATACAAATCAAGCAAATTTATTTAGGAGAACCACCAAGTACATGCAACCATTTCAGTCATTAGATTTAAAATAACCTGCTATGACCTTCAATATTTTTCTTTATTTTAACCAGTAGCCTTTTTTTATTGTTTATTTTTATTTTTTTTTTTTAATATTAGACTTGGTTCTCAAGATCATCAAGCAGAAAAACTAGTTTCTTTTGTTCTCATTAAAATCATCACCCACTTTCAGAAGAAAAACCCTCAACCACTAGCTCATTTCCAAAGTTTCAATGTCTTTCCTATTTTAACAATTTTGCTGACCACAAACAGCTATTCCAGCAATTTCACCTCCTCCTTCAAGCTGCAGACCAAAATGACAGTGCAGTTTCACCTTATTAATAAACTGATCTAATAGTCTGCATCTAAACAGGCCCATTTCTTGATACTAGATTTTTTTTTTTTTTTTTTAATTTGTAATTGAAAAAGAGGAGAGTAACAAGTATTTTCTCTTCATATTGGGGTAGGGAAAGTTTTTCCAGTCTTTATTCAGATTTTTTTTTTTTTTTTTTTTTTTTACCTAGATGGTCATCTTATAAGGAAAAGCTTTTGGAAGCCATATGACATTTCAGGTTGAAACTTCATACCTGTTTCAACCACGTAGCTGTGGGACACATTTAACTGGAGAGAAACCACTTATTTAAGAAATATTTACTACCCACCTTGTTTACAAGGTGACCAAGCTCCATAATTAATGAAAGCCTCAGCTACACCAAGTCTCTTCCTACCTCTGTCAGCTCCTTCCTGAGCACATCAGCACTTCACACCAGCTCAGACATACTCCTCTCAAGGACGGGCCTGGCTTCTCTCTAACTCCCATTTACCTTCCACTCCAAATGTGCATTTAGTTTATCAACAGTCAGCTATTGCAGATGCTACAAGCAATTCTCAGTCCCTCTTATAAATATTCATGACTTCTGCCTCCACCTATTTTCAAACACACCCTAACCTCTAACTTTCTCCATCCTTCACCATCCCCTGAGAAGCCTGGTTGTTCCACACTAAGCCAAGTTGCACGAAAACTGCTGCATTTCACACTGCAGCTCTCTGTCCTTGTCTTCATTGTTCTAGGAAACATCGCTCCAACAACGCTATTCCCAGAGTAAATTCCCCACTGTAACTTCATTGTTTCTGTAGTTATTTTTGTTCTGCTAATTGCATATCAGCAGCCATCAAGATTTGATATTTATCTATGGTGTTTTTCAAAACATCATTGCCCCCCACATACATACACTTCAACCATCTTATTAAAATGGGTACTGCTGGAGCTGGATTCAGAACTTCCTAAGAGGACTCCTTTTCAGCCCAGGTCAACCAATACTAGTGACAGCAACATTTTTTGCAACCTTCTCTCTGACTAAAGCAACTCAAAGGACAAAGTAACAGATTCTTCAAAATCCAACATACCACCTTAAGTTTTTTGTTGTGTTTTTTGCTGTTGCCACTTTAAGCTGCATGAAAGAATGGTCAACTTGTTTCATACTTCACATTCTCTGCATGCTCACCACTCCTTAAAACCCCCCAAACACACTTCAGCTCCTGCCAGCCATGGGCCCAAGAATTAATACTTGCAGAGGACAGCATGAAGATATCATCTGGGTACCACCAGCCAACATTTCATTTTTGGTTTCACTGTTAAGATTATTTTTGTTAGACATTTGCCACTACTCTGTGGCTAACTCCAGCTGCCACTATAAGTAAGCCATACAGCCACAGCTCTGATTATGTTCTCTGGAAGTTGGATACGACACATCAGCAGGAGATGGATGAACCTTCTTAGAAAGTCAATATCTTAACTTTATACACTGCGTGTTCTGCTTCATGGATTTAAGCTGAAATTTGACTTGTTTTTCATGTTTGATGCCTAATATGAAAACTATTTTGCCCATGATCTAAAAGCTGGTGTGTTTTTTAATAGTAGGATCCATGAAAAAAATGTTGCTTTTTCATAGTATGCTTGTTTTTTTTCTTTTCCATGTAACATCTCCCACCCTTCTCCCTTTTCTTCCCCTCTTCCTAGGAGTCTTTCTCTACTACAGTAGTATTTTTAATGTTGTCTACCACAGGCAGCCAACTTTCCAGGTCACTATCACACAGGACACTAATGCAAGCAAGCAAGGCAACAGTATATAAAACAATATGATCAGGATGAAGTAAGCTCTTGAAATAGCAAATTTCTGAATATATCTTCTGGTGTTTAGAGTATTATTTGTTCAGTGTTGTTCATGAAAACTAAGCAAACCACATGATCATTATTTAAGAGGGGAAAAAAAAAAATCAATCATGTTTTCATGATACTCATTAATATTTCCTATATGGTCTCAGCTACTCAAGCAATCATCAGCCTAGGCTGCTATAGACTGAACTGCTTGAACGCAGAGTGATCCACATCTCAAGTCACTAATACCGCAGAAGTCTTCAACTACAATAGATTTCAGCATTTCACTTTCCCAAAATACTCACTAAGACATTTTGACACCTACATATATCTCAAAACAAAGTTTTAAATTCTCATATCATTAAACTTATATTTAAAAGCACATATGTAAGCAGGAAAGAGTTTGCGTACTATGTTAGAACCAGGTGCTATTCAAAGCTATTCTGGTTACCAGCCTGTTCTCTGACTTGACCTCATGACACCCTCTCCCCTAAGATCCACATTCACCTTACAGACTTACTCCTCCTCCTAAGAAAGGGCTGCTACCACTTGGCATAGATTCATTTTTAGATGGAAAAATCTTCCACATTCCCCCACCCCCGATCAAGTGATGAAGTATGATTAACAGTTATATTTCGTTTTGACCTGGCAAAGCTTGTGACAAGTGACAAGACTTCCAGGGCCTCTTGTTTTTCCTTTGTTTTTTCAAGCAATTATTTCTCTCCAAAAGGTCCCTGCCCCTTGCTCAGTATGTAAATTGTGCTACTTCTGGAAATGTAGAAAGAGTTCTTATAAACAGATGGTGACAACACAAATCTCCTCCATGGCTTTGAAAACTGTACAGTTTGTCCATCCATGAATGCAGCCACTACACAGTTTGCAGAAGCCACTCATATCAAATATATCTTACAGGAAGTAACTATATCCATTTTAATCACAAACTGTGAAGAGTTATCAGTTGATAACTTTTTTTCCACACTAAGACTTTTCAGAGTCATTTGTAAAGGCACTTGCTACACTGTCTAGCCAGGAGTTCACTGAAGTACTTACAAGCCTCCTTCTCTGCATCCTTTGATATTCACAGATTCCTCCATCATCCCAGAAAGGTAAGTTTAATTACAAAATGTATGATCAATATATCTTTTACTTAGGTGAAAAAAGTTTTGTTCTTTATGCTCAAAACCAAAATTCATTAAATTCATCTAGTGAAATTTTTTTGGTTTGGAGGACACTGTTAGAACAGTATGATTTAAACCTGACAGCCTTCATTCTTGCATGCTAAAGATGTCAGCTGACGGTTCCCTTCTCAAAATATTGAGGACTCAAACTTATAAAGATATAAGCAACAAAAACAACAAAAGAACAACCAAACAAAACCTCTGTATGGTTACTGCCCTCCAAGCCTGATGGCAGTCCCTCAAATTCAACTTTGCTCTTATTAGCCATTTTCAGCCCTTCCTACTACATACAATTTGAAGTTGAAACTTAGAATACATTTTGAAAAGTTTTATCTTAATAACTTGTCATACAGAATAGATCTCGTGTACTTAACATATGTATTAACACCCCTCTTCCAAGCCACTTACACCCTCTGCTGCTGGGTTTTCCTGCAGTAATAGTCCTTCCATAATTCTAAGAGATTTTATTAGTCCTTTCGAGTCACACCAGTGCACTTTAGTAAGAAAAAAGGGAGGCTTGTCTATACATCTTCAGCTCAAAATATATCCCTCCTGTCCGTTTAGACAGTCATCTCTAATCTTCAATTTACATATAGGACAGAAAGGCACTTCCTACTACCACTGTGTTTTCTCTGTCAAAATGTAATCACTTCGCTTGGCACTCAACTCTGCTGCTTAACAGTTTTACTCCTAATCCTGCCACAAAGAAGGTGACAGATCTAACAAGGTGTTCTTGTCTTTTCAACTTCAAATAATGAGATTTAGATACCAAATGGATAACAGAAAGCAAGCTGCCTCAATTTCTTCCAATTCCAATAAAGGGATTCTTCATTGAAATTCAAGACACACAATCTTAATATTTTCATAGTACTACCTCACTTCCAGTTCAGCTTTCTTCACATTTCAATTGCAACTTATTTCCACCACAACTCAGAGTTTACATTTACATAACCAAAGTGAAAAATGGAAATGTACACATTTCAAGTGATGTGAACCAGCTGCTGTTCAATATCCTAACAAAACATCTTCCAAATAATGAAATTCCATTCTTTAGGCTCTTTTAATTCTACTTCAGGCTTAGTCTTACAAAAGGACGGGAGGAAAGCAAATAACCCCACTGGCGACTCAACTGATCAATTTCATCTAAGATTAGAACTGATTGTTTAGGCATTTTTTTGTTGTTTGTTCGCATTTTTTGGCTTTTTGGTTTATGGTTTTTAATTTTTCCTCCTGGAAAACACTGTAACATTTTTACTCATTTTCTCTTTTAAGTAACAGCTACAGCTTTGCTGAGATTCTCTGCAAGTAACAGGAAAAAGGAAGCATTTGTCATTGTAAATACTGTGAAGAGAAAAATATTTTGTCTGCTCCCACATACATCAAACAAATTTTTTTTTCCTTGTTCAATGATAGGTGTGTCCATTGTATTTCACTGGGGAAAAAAAAAAAAAAAGTGTGCCTCCTGTTCAAACAAAGAGAAGCACCAGAGATCTCTTAATAGATCCTTTCCTTATAAAAGAGTAGATCATGTACAGAGGCAGGGTGTGAAGAGATGTTCCCAATACCAAGCACCCACAAGAGATGCCAGAACATTTTCCAGTGTATGTCACAGCCCAGGCTGAAGCAGATAACCTCCACATGTAAATACGGAAATGAGAATGTCAGTTGTTAAATATGCTCTAAGAGTTTTTTGATAAGCATTTGACATGCCCTTCCACTGCTTTAAGATTTTCAGTTGCTGCAAGACTAAGCTCATCGCAACTTCCCTGTTATCAGAAGTTATTGGTATCAAAAGTCATCCCTGCACCACTTACAAGCTTATCAACTCTGTGTCATCCCTCTACCCACACATAAAAGTGGAAGTTGACTATTAATACAGCTGGCAGGGTCTTCCAGAACAGCAAGGTTACTACACATGTACCCATTTGTAACTACACTAGACAGACTGTAAACCTACTGTTGTAATCCATCATTTTGCTTTCAATGGGATATTTTCCTGAGAACGACAAAGCTCAGTCCTTCCACGACAAAACCCACCAAGGCCAGCATCTTGACTCGACAAGGAGTTTCACAATCATTGCTGTCACGTGAAACAGGTTGCCGAGGGAACATAAGGCCCTTCAGAGGGGTAGCAGCCCCCTGTTTGGACCGTCTGCTCAAGCAAACGCAGCTCTGAACCCTGCTTCAGGGATGCCTGCTGGAAATCACACCTCCTCCTTCATCCTCATTAAATCAAACACATTCAGCTGCAAGCACCAACCGCAAACAGCACTGGTTACGCCGTTTCCCACTTCCCTCGCGGACTTTCCTTAAAAACCCAATTAACACAGCTTTTATTATTATTACTATCACCATCGTTAGTATTTTCTACACACGAAATCGGCAGTCCCCCTCATCTGTCCAGCGGTGAGTCTGCATTTTCCGTGCTCGACGCTACTTTTTAGGCACCCAAACGGACCAAGTGCCCATCCCTGCCTTGCTGCCCCGCCCGGGGGGTTCCCGGGGGGGCGCGGAGCCGCCGGCAGAGAGGAGGGAAGGAGGGAGGGATGGGAGGAGCTGCCGGAGCTCGGGGGAGGGCAGCCGGCACCGGAGGGAGGCTTCGCCGCCGCCGCCCAGGCTGCCGGCAGGGCTCCGTCCCCGCCGCCGGCGGTTCGTGCAGCCCGGGCAGCCCTGCCCTCCGTCCCCGCCGCCATTCCCCGGGGGACAACGTCTCGCTGGCGGGGACAGTCGCCCTTCCCGCCCGGTTGCGTGTCAAGAGTAAACAGCGAGGGAGAAGGCGGCCTCCATTTTTTTTTATCCCGGCAGCCTGTCAACAGGCTCCCCCCCTGCCCCTCCCGAGCCTCCGCGCCGAGACTGCCTTCCCTGCTCGGTAGCGCCCGAGAGCCGCTGCTGCCCGGCCTTGGACACCCCTTAACGTGGACTTGGGTTTTTTGTCTTTTTCTTCTCCTTCCCACTATAAGCACCCTCTGTGAACGGTGCCCTCTCCCGCCCCTACCCTCGGTCGCCACACAGCAGCACGACACCGGCGGAGTGCGGCCAGAGGCGCGTTGCCTTTTATAGTGGTGTCATCCCTGCCTTCTCGGGCGACCCCGACCAGTGCAGCCTGCTCCCCGCAGCCCTGCAGCGCGCCGCTCCCCTACCCCCGCTCACCCTCCCCGCCCCTCCGACACCGAGGGCTGCCCGGACGCGCGTCGCCTCCGCCGGCCGGGTCCCGCGGCGCAGCCCCCGACGGGACATTTTCGTGGGCACAGGGTTCGCCCGGCGCCAGGTGGTGCCGCCCGGCCCCGGTAACACGCCCATTATCGGGCCGGCATCGGAGGGAGAGTCGCACCTGTCACCGGTGACACCGCCGCGGGGCAGCACCCAGCCACCGCACTCGCCCCGGTCGGGCCGCCCGCCGCACCCGTTTTCACGCCGCGCTTCTGCCGGCAAGGGTGGCGTCCCGCCCGCAGCAGCTCCCGCAAGTTGCCGGGCCCGAGATGAAGCCCCGCTGCCGGCCGGCACGGGACGAGGGAGCTCGGCTTTCTTCCCCCGCTGCCGCCCGGCCAGGCCGCCCCTAAGCGGGCCGGGCCCCGCACCGCCGTGTCCCCAAGGAAGAGCGGCGGCGCCCCGCACGGTCGGGCACTGCCGAGACGGCCCCGCCGGCAAAGGGAGGGCGAGCCTTCCCCGAGGCCACCTGACAAAGCCGGCTGCCCTGGCCCTCTCCCTCCCGCAGGAAGACATCGCTTCCCTCCACCTTTCGCAGCTACCTCCAGCGCGGCCTCGCCGCTGCCCTTTCCTCCCCCACAGCCCATCCCGGGACGGGGCCACACTCACCGGATCGGAAGAACGCCGCGATGTCCGCCGAGTCCTTGGCCGCCTCCTCGGCCCCTTCCCCCGCGCCGCTGCCGGCCGTGGTGGCGGCGGCGGCGGAGGTGGCGGTAGCGGCGCTGCTCATGGCTGCTGCGTGTGGCGGCGGCGGCTCCTCCGGGCGAGACCCACCACCAACCCCACCGCCCGCTCCGCGCGTCCCGGCTTCACCTCCGGGCAGGAGCGGCCGTTAGGGCGGCAGCCGGAGCAGGCGAGCGATGCGGGGCGGCGGCGGGCGGCCACAGCGAGCGCAGGGACATGAAGGTATGTGCGGAATGGCAGCTCCGGGAGCGCCCACCCCCCGCAGCCACCTAGGAGGCGGCGTGTGCATGCAGGGAGTCAGGGCGGGCGGACGGGCGGCAGCCGGAGCGCAGACAATCGCGGGAGGAGGAGGACGGCGACGACGACGGCATGGGGAGGGCCAGCAGTCCGCGCAGCCAGCAGCCGGTGGGCGGAGGAAGACAGAGCGTTTCCAGCCTTCTCCTTTTTTTTTTTTTTTTGAGGGAGAGAGGAGCGAGCCGGAGGCGCAGCAGCTGCGCTAGCCGCCGTGCTGCCGGTGGCCGCAGCAACCGCTGTCCTCCATCTTGACTGGGAGGAGGAGGAGGAGGAGGGTGGGAAGGGGGGAGTCGGGAAAGGAAGCGAGTCCCCGCCCGAAGAACAAGGGCGGCGGAGCCGTGGGGGGAGCTCGGGAGTCTCCGGCTGCGTCCGGCACCCGTCGGGATGGGGCGGGGCGGCGTGGCGCAGGACGTCAGCGCTCCCGCCGAACCCGCTCCCCATTGGCTGGGGAGAGGCTGCCGGGGGAGCCGCCGGGAGCGCGGGGGCGGTGCGGGGGTTCCTCGCGGCCGTTGCCCGGCGGCTGCCGGAGGCGCGGTCGCGGCCTGGGGATTGTTGGTGTATTTTTTCTTTTTTTTTTTTTTTAACCGCATCCGACTGACTTTCGCCATCATACGCAGCTCTGCGGAGCAGTCCGGGTGCTCTCTCGGCCATGTGCGACGGTCGGGCTCGGGATCCTAAAGGTTCCGTCAGTCCGCCTGGCCGTCCGTCCCGTTGGGCAGAGGCCGCGCCCAAGGGGGCGGGAGGTGGCAAGTGGAGGGTTGGTGCGAGGTCACACCAGCTCTGTCGTCTTTCAGAGGGCTCCTGCTCGGTAAGAGCTCCAGCATCCCTGGTTTCAGAGGAGAGGCACCTACGGCTTGAAAGGAAAATTTTAAAAAGGGTACGCCAGTTTTCCAGAAAGGTGCCTTTAAAAGGCATGGAAGCAATTCATTACATTGCTATCTCATGTTGCTGGTTTTTTATTCAGTCATCACAGGGACACTTAAAAATATTTCGTGTTGTAGACTAGTGCGGTTAACATAAAATAAACAGCTCATGATGGAAAGCGCAATTGGGTGCTTGGTTGAGGTGCATCACAGCACAGTCATGCTCCCCATGTTAAACTGCCAGAATAAGATTGTGTGTGGGTAAGGTTGGAGAGATGGTGGCCAAGCAGGCAATTTAGTAGTTGCACAAACTGATAAAGCTGAGTAGCCCATCTCAAATGCTTGCGGTAAATGGTCAGAGACATTGCTTTGTAGCACGCTTGAAACACAAAAGTACAGCTCTCAAACCTTTGGTAAGTGTTAAAAGTAGAGAGAACTTCAAGAGAAATGTGGTTCTGTTAGTTTATCACAGGCAGATGATGTGGAAGTCATCCACAAGTTTCCCAAGGTTTGTATTTATCTGAAGTTGTATAGCTTGATGAAAAAGCTTTTGTGCAACTCCCCCTGCTCTAATTTCTCTTACAGAGAAAAGATCAGTTTGACTGAAAAGATTTCTTTTTTTTTTTTTTTTTTTAATGTTTTTCTTTCAGGCAGCAGGCATGGCAAAGAGTTCCAAATTAACATCCCACTGGCAGAAGTGGTTGTAATGTGAATTCCTTTCTAGCTGGCCTAGCACCATCCACCTAGCAAAAAACACAACTGGGACAAATGCTGCTGTTCTCTAGCAAGCAGTGAATTGGCTTGGGAGTAGGAACAAGATATTGTACATCAGCACAGAAAAAACTGCATAAGAATATGAGAAAATGGGATAAGTGAATGGAAGGAGATAATATAATGAGTAAAGAAAAATAGGTCTCCTGGAATCTCCATTATTTCAGCTTTCAGTGGCTGGAGAAGAAGAAGTGCTCAAGATTATTTGTTGTCTGAATTTGAATTAAAACCGATAGACCGAGCAACACTGGAAAAAACTTTTGAAGACTGTTCATCAGCTATTGAAAATAGAATACTGTCTGTTTCTACTTCATTGCTCATCTGGCATAGTGTACAATTTGTCAGTGAGTGCTAAAAAGCCAAGGATCATTTGGACAATTTTGAAGGCTGTATGACTGAAGTTTGTCCCTTCCCCTGTCCCCTCCATCTGCTGAATTGCAGGAGATGCTGGTTTTGTTTTTCTCTAACACCTGAATGCCCTGAGCCGTGCCTCCCACCAGGAGAGCCACTCATCATGGTGAAAGTGATTGAGATGGACTACTTGCAGTTAAAGTTCTTCACCTGCGCCAAAGGTGATTGTTACAGAGAAACCTTCAACAGCCAAGTATGCTCATAGCCTTTGCAGCATTCAGAAGGATTATAGCAATACAGTTGTGCGCGTGCTAATGTTCAGGATGCAATATTTACTAAAGGGTAAGCTAAAAGAAAGAGACAAAGATAGGAAAATGACATGACAAAGTTACTTAGCACACTGTAATGCAACAAGGATTTCATTCACAGGCATCCACCTTGGATATCAGATGCCTGATTTAATATTTTGACATTAGGAATTAAGTTTCTTAGTCTGGTTCTTCTTGATCATTTTAGGCTTGAAACTCAAAAAAAAAAAAAAAAAAAAAAAAACAACAACAACAACAAAAATACCAGGGTATGAATTGTCTTTGTGGAGAATGTTGCACGTTGAAACGTTGCATGAGTTCGGTACTTTGGAAGCCTGTCATTAGGGAATAGCCATATTCTCCATCCTCATCTCCTACTTTGCTTGTTTTGTTTTCCATCAACCTGCAAGTGGTTTTGCATCAATTGTAATGGTAAATGCAGGAAAAGAAAAAATACTATTCTTCATGTAAAAGGTATTTTAAGGGTGTTGTGACCTGCTAAATAGCAATAGTGTTAAGGCTGAGATTCAAATTAGAGTTTATTTAAGTTTTACACCAGGAGTTTTAAAAACTAAGGATGCTGAAATCATGCTTAATTTCTGTACCTACTCTGTATGTATATATAAAAGCATTTAATTTTATGTTTAGCAGATTGTTCAAAAAGATATACACTTCAGTAAAGTAAATGCTCTAAAAGAAGTGTTGTTTGATTTGAATGTCCTTTGGGTTTTTTGGGCTGCATCAAAAGCAGCGTGGCCAGCAGTTCAAGGGAGGTGATTCTGCCCTTCTGCTCTGCTCTGATGAGACCCCACCTGGAGTCCTGCATCCAGCTCTGGAGCCCTCAGTTCAGGAAAGACATGGACCTGTTGGAGAGGGGGCAGAGGAGGCCACAAAAATGATCAGGGGGCTGCAACAGCTCTGCTGTGAGGACAGGCTGAGAGAGTTAGGGTTGTTCAGCCTGGAGAAGAGAAGGCCCCAAGTAGACCTTATTGCAGCTTTTCAGTACTTGAAAGGGGCCTATAAGAAAGATGGGGACAAACTTTTTAGCAGGGCCTGTTACAATAAGACAACAGGTGATGGTTTTAAACTAAGAGAAGAGAGACTCAGGAAGAAATTATAAGGAAGAAATTTTTTACAATGATGGTGGTGAAACACTGGCCCAGGTTGCAGACATTCCAGGCCAGGCTGGACGGGTCTCTGAGCAACCTGATCTAGTTGAAGGTGTACTTGCTCATTGCAGGGGGATTGGACTAGGTGGCCTTTGGAGGTCACTTGCAACCCAAACTCTTGTATGATTCAGTGATTTGATGATTCATTGTCTTGTGTCTTACTCCAGTTGAATGGTCACTCTAAAACCAGTACATCAATGCACCAAGATCTGTATTCCTGTCAAAGAGGTCTTTTGTGAGGAAGGCAGCTTGCCAGAGCCTGACCTTCAGTATCCAAGTGTCACATGTCACCCGATGTTTCATCCCTAAAGGAACACGCAAACTGGATACTGCTTCTGTTTTTTTTCTTGCATCTTTTGCTGTCCACTTAATGAAGAAAACAAAAAACAAGTTTGCCCCAGTTCTAGAAGACATTAAAGAAAGCAGAACAACAGTTTGATTTAGAATCACTGTTATTTACAAACTTTTAAGAGAAGTAAACTAAAAACTTACTAGTTCTGGACAAGCTAGTAGACAGGAGATGATACTGACCTGGGCAGTCTTCTTGCTCAGAACTAAAAAAGCCTTTAATTATTAAAAACAAACAAACAAAACCCCACCCAGCAACCAGATTTTTACAATGGAATTATTTTCTCATAGTTGTTCACAAGCTTTGCTACTCATTTCACAAACCAAAACAGAGAACATACAAGAAAATGTGAGGGCAAGTCTTCCACCTGTAAAACACTTGGAGGGAAAATGCATGTGGACTTCTCTTCAGTCTAGCCAGCCTGTAAGAACTGCTTCTTAGATTATTTTTCTTCAGCAGGCTTTCAGGGGATTCCAAATGAATCTATAAAACAAGGCAGAAGCATGTTAAGTAGTAGAGAAGGCCATACCAGTTGCTACTGTGCTTTTAAGATGACAAGGCTTCTTTTAAGTTTGTAGCAGTTAAGGAAAGCAATAAAAGTTATTGATGTGTACCACCTCCCAGTTGCTATCTGGTTTCTGATCTAAATGGTGCTTGTGTTATAGCAACATTTGTCATTTTCAAATTATTCTCCATGCGCAAGATGCATCTCTTTTATCTGTAGACTAGCACTGAGGCATTTTCTGACTGTTATCATTATTATCTCCCTCATTTCTGCAGAAGCATCCATGCCTTTTTGAAAAGTTGTCTGAAACAGTACTAAGCCTACGTGCTCCACTTACTTACACTAGAAAATCAAGGTCTTGTTTCCTCTTATGACTTCTGGCAGCTTTTGGAACTTCTGTCTTTGCCTCTTCATTGGTTTTTCTACTTTTACAAAAAACAGTAAAATTTTTTAGTATCCAGTAGCAGATGAACTGCCTACCACCTATGTAAAATATTGCCAGTCTACTTGAAAATACTTTCACTGTACTTCCTCTGGTAAGGCCTTCCACATTCTTACTTGTCCTTATAAACTTAGAACAGCACTACCAGCACCCACCAGGACATAACATTTCATAGATACTCTTAGCAGCCATAAGGAGAGGTTTAGTACACTTAAGTCAAAAACTGTAAAGGAACAGTGTTTGTTGGTCACTGTGACTAAAGTTTTCCTGCTTATATGGTTATGACTGTCAAATCATACGCAAAGAATCAAACAGGTTTTTAATAACCTACAGACCAACTTGCGTGTTTTTGCATATTGCTTACAAAAAATGTTAACCATCCTGATTTTATTTATAACCAAACCACTTTTTTTTTTCTTAAATTGTAATTCTCACCATTTCAGTGATGTGATATCTCTATAAAAATACAGCTCCTAGTTATGCTATGTGGCATGTACTGACTTGTCAAAGTCAAGGACACTTCTGTTATGTGCAGAAATTACACCAGCCGTCAGATGTTTTATAGACTATTGGTGGTCTATATACCATCTGCTGACTAACCTCAGCCTAATGAAGCGTTGTTTTTTCTTTTTACACTTAGGCACTCATAATTCTACATTATTGTACAATTACTGGCAGTGGAATCACTTGGCTGCATCTCAGACAAGTCATCCCATTGCCTTTGCTATCCAGGTTTTCAGAAATGCTTGTTCTCTCCATCAGGAAGTATGCGTACATATAAATGGACACACGCATGCACACCCTAATTTCAGACTTTCTACCACTAGCATTAACATTGAAGCCATACTGTGCTTTCAAGAAGTATTTTCCTATTTGTCCAAGATTTCCCAGGCAGAAATGTGTGTGGTGCTTCAGAGACTTTCTGAAAGAATTCAACTTACCGTGCCTGACTGAAAACAATGTGCATGTTCTTCATAAGATCACAGCCTGGCTGGATTATATGCAGAAATCCTAACAGTAGGACAATGATGCATGCCAAAGCATCTGCAGGTGATTTACTCCTCTTTTTAAATCAGTTGTTCTCAAGGTGGCATGATCTCTTATTCTGCTTGTAAAAAAACTTTAGACATTCTGCAGTATTCTCCTCACTCCACAACACATCAAATTGCACATTCTTTATCATCTAACGTTGTCATCCCTGATTTTTTCAAAGACTAGGTTTAGGTTAGGATGTGGTTCCAGGTAACTAAAGAGGAGGGACATGATTTTTTTTTCCTCTGGGTAAGGAGACTGGCAACACTAGATGGGTTTGTCTTAATTGATGAGGAGTTAAATGCATCTCCTCAGTCTTTCTTTAGCTTTAAGAGCATTTTAGGAAAAAAACTCAAGAGATAAATTCAGCATTTTCCTTTTCCTGTTGAATTCCACCTTCTAGTGTCTCACATGTTAATCCTTACAAGGAAAACCATCCGTTTTCAGGTCTTTATAAATTTAAGTTAAGAAACTGGGCTCCAGCAATCTAGATCAATTGAAACAATGAAGATTTAGCGTGGCTAGTTACACTCAGAAAGCATAAAGAACTCAATGCTGTATTCCCTCTTAGGCTTCCAGAATCTTGCTTTCCTAGTTTTGGCTCTTTAAACTAAGCAACTGAACATACAACCTACTCGGTGGCTTGTATCAGATCATTCCCATTCTTCTGAATGGAAATACTGCCAAATACCTCTAGAGACAAACCATGTTAAGCCCTAAAGGAAAGCTTTTGCATCAAGCCTGGCGTCCTCCATAGATCTGCCCATGTCTTGCTCCTGCTCAGGGGATGTTATAGAATAAAAGGTTGTCAATAGCAAGGTGGGCCCCAATCAAGCTTACGTTGCCAACATTATCAACAATCTGTGTGTGTATGATTACTACTGGACAGTATTCCAACATCATGATATTTTATGCATTGAAGGCATCAGTGGTATCTTGTTTCATCATGATGTACAGACAACTTGTGTCAGAACAACCCCTGCCTTTCATGCCCAAAAAGCGCTAGCATGTCCACAGAAAAAAAATGCACTGTGCATACAGAAAAAATATACCATATGTATCTTTAAACACAGACCACTGCTTTGTATTGTTGTGGTGGAAACTCAGAAAAATAGGTCACCAATTAAGGGAGGCTATTAAGCTAATGATTGCAAATAGATCAGTAGACAGCCTTACATTATGTCACTTATTTATGCCAAGCATTTTGAAACACCCTGTACTACATTTATGAGAAAACTGTTCACTTATTATCAAAGCGGTATTAAGTCCAGTTGACAATTATCCTTCTGCTTTAACAGTAATAATCTGTTAATTGTACTGGCTTGCCTACAATCGGTTGTCAAAATAATGTACAAGAATTGGCATAGAGCAGCACACAAGAGCCATGTGTAAAATGGAATTGTAATTTATGAGCCTAGACAAAGTGAAAAGTCAATCAAAAGTGAAGCTTAAAACAAATGGCATTCTGCTTCAAGAGTTATCTCCCAGAGGAGGGCATTTAAATCTGTTCTGCTTCTTGCTTGCTTGTATGCATTTAACTTCATCAGCATGCTGGTTTAGAGTTGCCCAGATTGGAAAGCATCTTGATGCCTATGTCTATATCACTTCTGTCAATCAGTATCTTGTAACAGGGATTGAAGAAATTCGAGTAGTTGCTTATGCAACAAATAAACCAAAGTACCATTTTTTCAGCCAGGTGATATTTACAATTGGACCTTGAGGTTTTCCAGGTTAATTTGAGCGTTCAATAGACACCTCCAAGACATTCAGGGTTTTCGGTCAGGATACCAGTAAAGGCTGTTGTGCTGTAGTGAATCTAGACTGCATGAGTTCCCAAACAGATCTCCAGAATTGTTTCATTTGGAAATAATGGATTTGCACAGAAACAGGCTTTCCAGATTCCCAGATAGACTTCTTGAGACCCATGATGTGGTTCCCCATCACTATCTCCTGCACAAGAGGTGATCTCTAGTATCAAAGCCACATTTTGCAATCTAATTTATTTATTTCTATGTATATACATATATAATGATTTCTCCTTTTTTCTTGTTTTTTTCAAGGCTTTGTTTCCGGATTGGTCTTTTTAGTGTATCCTTCACTTTCTGCAGATACTTCACCGTTGCCTGTGGTCTCTATACATAATATGTGATTTGCTCAGATTGATAAGTGAATAGTTTTGTTAGGGAGGTCAACTTCAAGGTGAGGATTCATCATTCCTTAGTACCAGTTGGCCAACACTGTCATCTGGGTTGATTGTGCTATTAGCTAAACAGTCACAACAGACGTTATTCCTGACATTGCTTAGTCTTAATTGTATGAAGGTGCACAGCCGTGAATTGCCAGCCTTGCCTTCTTCCAGGACCTGCTGCAATGGGAAAGAACTGACCAGTCTGGAACAAAGTTCCGAGTGTTTTCTTTGCTCATAATCAGAAAGCCAAATTCCTTGCCACGATTGGGAAGCCACTTGGCTTTCAGCAGTAAAAAAAAAGCAGCAGCTGCAGCAATGCTCTGTGGGACAGGGGACAGTAAATAAACTGTTTTAATTTTTCTTCTGTCCTCTCCAATTTTTCAATTAGAAGACAAATCCTCTTTCATTTTCCTTCATCCTGCTTGGTATATCCCCTTCTCCCCATTGTACCACAGTAAGCTAATTGAGCAAAATGCAACTGTTGCCAGCATTTTGCTCCTCATGTGCTTGCTTTCTTCTCTTTTCTATTTAGCAGCTAATTTCATGGGTAGTCCCAGTTTCCTATTTTTAATTGAATAGGCTACTTGGAGTGGAACCCTTGGGCATTAACAGGGGTAAGGTTTTGATCTTGACCCTGAAAGGTATCCAGCACATACTGCTGTTGGCATGTTAACCCGTTAGAGCTATTTGCTTCCTAAGACATTCAGCAATTGAGAGACCGTTCAGGCTCTGCAGAGTCACTTGGTGCTCCACATTCCCTCCAGGGTCTCAGCTGCTGTTTCTAAAGACAAAAAACACAGAAGGGCTTCAGCTTCCAAGCCTTTCTAGTCCTTAGCCCCTTTGCCAATACTTGTACACAAGACTGAAGACATCATCTGTGCATGCTTTCATTCTGGGATAAAGGACTGTTCAGTTTGTACACAAAGCAAGTTTGCAGATCATGTGCTCAGCGTGGCTTACACTGTGTCCCTGCCTCTCAGTCCTTGCAGAGGAGGAGCAGATAATGTGGGACAGGAGCTGTATTCAGTTGGCAGCACTCCCAGGAAATGCCTACAAACTTCTGGGCCTTAGCGTAATTGTAGGACTGAAGCTATTTTTGCATTTTTGCTAAAATGATTCTGCCCTTTGATGCAGATTAAAAACCCAAAATAATCTTTTTACAGGTAGAAGGCTACATCCAGTCATCCCAGTTGTCATTGTTATTAGTGCATAGCCTTGAACTTTCACCACTTGACTCTTTCGTATTGATAAGAGGTGTGAAATGACTTTTTGACAGTAAATCTCTAGCAATAGAGCAGCCAGATCAGGAGGAAGTGGGATGCCACAGATACCCATTTCAGTTCACTTACCAAAGAAATTTTAATGTTTTTACCTAAGCCCTAAAATTTAAATTGTCAATACTTCGTTGTGAAAGATTTAATATTAGGTCTCAAGAAACAATTACTTGAAAATTTGCTGTTCAAATTATGTGCCTAAATTTATTTCCTATTCACTGCTTTCACCTAATAGAAGTATTTCCAGCATGGCACCTACTGGCTATATTGGCCTGGGTTTTCCCTAGACTTAGACACTTGTCCAATAGGGTTAGAAATTTGCAGAACTTTTAAGAAGCTTTTGATTTGTCATGTCTGCAAGGGCTTTACAAAGGTGCCTTCCATAGGAACTATAGCAGCTCATGTGATGACTTTTTGTGGCATGCAGTGGAGATTAGGACTAAATCATGTCCTCTAGCCAAATATGGAATTTTAGAATCTTCACACTGTGAAGATTTCATGACAATCATTTCATTATAAAGGCAGCTTTTCCTTGCTTGGGTATTTCAGCTAACATGTTTCTTCAAGCTCTGTCTGTTCATTTAGCACATTCTTCATAGGCTTTGGTTGCTGGATTGAGCCATGAATCAATACCCCTGCTATCACAACCTGCCCTTAAATTTTATAAGAAAAAAACCATCCTTTTTGATTTGCTGCAGTACATACTGTATTTTGTCAATTTACTCACATTCCATTCATGTCTGTTGTGTGGAGTTTAATTTGAATTATTGTCTATTTCTGCTGTTGATTACAGTGACTAACTTCTAAGCTTCTGTAATAGTTAAACACCAGGTCTAAGAATGACATGATATAAAAATTACTGTTATGCTACAGGAGAGGAGCAAATTCAGTCAGCTATCTTTGGGATGGTACTAGTTTTATTAAAGTTTTTGTTCACATAGAAGTAATAGTTTCTGATTTAACTGACTGCCCCTTTTAGTAGGGTAAATATCAAAAGATATTGCACAAGTCTGACAGATGTATCCCACCACAAAAATATTTTATTTCTTACAAATGAAGATAGTGTTTGACTGTAAGAAGCTAGAATTGCAAGACCTTTTTATTTCCAGTTATTTCACTCCATACTAACATCTACTACAAGGATTATAATTGCTCACAAGTTCTCAAATTCTATCCTTCACTGTGGGTTTCATTCTCCATTGTTATATCTTGTGCTGTATTTGATAAATGTAACTACTATTTAACACAACCATTCTGTTTTAAATCTGGTTTATGTAACATTTAATGTGGAAATACTTATACTGACTTGTCCGAACATCTGCTGGTCTTTTTTAGAGTCTTTCCCTAAATATGATATCAAGCTCAACGATGAAGGATTCAAATTCATTTCCTGTATCTGTTAATGAAGATTTGTAAACATGCAGTTTTTCAGAAAGATGTTCCTTATTTTTTTTACTAAAGTAAGAGTAATCAAGCCTTTACTCCTTTTAAGCCATTTTTTTTTCTCTGCTAGCTTTAAACCATCAGTTCTCTCCAATTGTGATTGCCTTGGCAGGATTAAAATCTAGTTTCCTCCTTTTTCAGACATAATGAAATGAATTTACTCCATCATCACTCATTCATGAGGCACATTTGTTCTTTATAATGTATTTAGAAACACTGTTTCTCATTGATTACTCAGCAGTATTTTTATTTCTAAATGATGTTCAGAAAATAGTTAAACATTAATATTTTCCTCTATCTAGGAGTATTAATATTTTCACCTATCATAAGCTTTTTAGATTATTTAGAACGAGGTAATAAACTCTTCTGTGAAAGAAAAAATGAATGTTGCAAACATCCCAAAGAATTAAATGTTGCTTTTATTAGTGTTCTGTCCAGGTTTTGTGAACAAGGCTGGTCAGAACACCATGAACAGACAAAACAAAACTGCTCCCAAAAGTGTTAGCAGTGAAGGAATGTGGTGGCAGCTGAAGCTGAGGACCAGCAGTGGAGATGCAGAACTGCTTCAGAAAGCTTTTTGTAACATGCTGAATGAAGTGAGTCAGTTGATGGGAAAGGAGGTGGGGAGAAAGTTTGCTGTGCTGGGATAAATGTGCAGCTAACTGCTATTCATGTTTTCTATAAAATGAACAGTTATAGATGACAGAGTTGTCTGTTTTTTTCAGTGACTGGTGACTTTCATATGGAACTCTGAGCAGTATGATTACAATGGAAGGTTTCTTCTCTATTCACTAAACACAAGCCATATGTCATAAGGAGTGAAAATGCTAATCTGAAATGTAATCCCCTGTCTTTTTTCAGAGAGCAATAGATACCAAGTGCTACAGAGAAATAAAATTATAGTTTTACCAATATTGGAAGTTCTTTCTGGACTCATACTGCTATCACAAATCCTAAACTACAAGTATCGCTATCCTTTAGTATATGTGTATGTATTGTGACTATTGTACCTCTAGGTGATAAAAGTTAATTGGAAAACTAAGTAGGAAAAGGTAGTATCTTTAATCAGATGAGCTGGTACAACTGGAAAAGCCAGACAAGCTTTTAGACACATGCGTTCTTTGAATCAGCTGGAGTAGTCTTGTACTTCTTAACATTTTTTTGCTAGCAACATTAATTGGCTTAAAGAGACTTTCTTCTCACTAGAATTTGTGTTTCTCTTACATCTTCAGAAAACCATGGCTGCAAATGTATTATTTTCAAATGTTATGAGGTCCATAAATTGTTTCTTTTGATTTGTTTTGAACATATTGATTTTTAATTAAATAGGTTATTTCTTTTCCCTTTTGTATTAGAGAAAACAGTAGAGGTGAAGACTCCTCCTTAATCTCTCTATGCCATTTACCCAATTAAACTTTGACCACATTGGCTCTTATCATTCTCTGTATATTAAATGGTCTTAATTTTTTTTACATGCATTCCTATGTGTACCATATTATGCTTGTAAACAATTTTGTTCATTTTTTCTGGACTTTGTTGCTCCTTTATCTTTTGTATCAGACAGAGTACTAAAAGCCAAGCTTATTTCATAGTTCATCTCAAGCTGAGGGTTACCTATGTATTTATGCAATAGTATTATATGTTCAAGTATTCTATAAATAATCTTACGTCCAAACTGTGAGTTGTGGTCAATCCTTATAAAAGGTTCATGGCACATAAATACATTTGTTGTACCTTTATAATGTCTGTATCTTATACTTGCACAAAAATGGGAATTTATTACATTAGGCTTGGTGGAAGAATAAGTTTTACATTTTCATAAGGGTTTTGGTTTTGTTTTTTTTTAGTTCTGATATGATAACACCAACAAAGTAAAAGAGATTAGAAATAAATCAAATAAAAAATAGAACTAATTTTCTTTAAAGTATGCACATAAATCTGTACTTCCATAAACGTGGGATAAGGTTGAACAAATAAGCATAAGCAGGGAAACAGATTTAGTTCTCTCTGCCTTGGGAGGGTGTTCTAAATTGCATGACCTATTAAGGTACCTTCCAGGGCTCTAATTTTACACAATGAAATGCATCATTAAAATGTTTAGACCTCTCTGCACATGCATTAATCTAAGTAATCTAAGTAATTTATGAATAGTTAGTTTTACTCTTTCAAATAGCTAATAAATTGAGTAGATAACAGTGGTCTTAGTATAGCGCCTTTCCTCATTTAAATCAAATACAAGGACAACAGAAGTTGAACAGTCACTCCTCTTATTATTTCTCTTTCCAGTTTACTTTTTTCTAATTGCTCTTTATTCTGTTTCTTGCTTCTTTTCTCCTTCAAATGCGTTCATCTAAGAATTTTTTCACGTGGAAAATGATACTACATGTTCTACCATGTCAATTTATACAGTAATTTTCATATCTGCATGATTCCTTTCATAAAAACAGTATTTTTTTTCACTTTATATTGTGTTGCTTTGAAAGGAGTTTTAGCCGCAGTGAAAAGGCTTCTTTTAATCTAGAACAATTACAGCCATGCAAAGATTGATGCCATTTTAATGGCTGCATATTTATTTAACAATATCACTATAACATGTACAGTGATATAACTGTTTGTATAGAAACAATCAAATATTCCAACATAGACAAAACCTTTCTCTGTTATACAATTATTTGGATGAGCTAGCTTTAGAAAGCTCATACCTGAGAACCAGTATATGACTGTATGGATTTTCATTAATTTTAAATAAATAGATATTTCAGTAAACCATGGTGGGTGCATTCCCCTGTTGCAACAACAACAACAAAAGAAAATTCATTATGAGAATCAATAGGACCCTTACAAGAGGTTAAAATGAAGCTTTGAAACATCAAGCTTTGGCTATAGGTAAATCCAGATAGTGTACATTCAGGTGCTTTCAAAGTCATTGCTAATTTTAACATTCTTATAGATCTGTTTCACAATGAGCTGTACTTCTTATTTTTCTGTCTTAACTGTTGAGTAGATGGTTAATATCTGTTTTCCATCAATTGTACATATGCTACCAGATCCTCTGCCTAAATCCTATGAAGGAAGAAACCTTCTAAGGTGGATGCCCAATTCCCAGCCAGAAGTGCATCTGTGTGGGTTGTGTATCTACTATGTCCTCCAGCCCATGGGTCTTCAGCCTTCGTAAAGTGAAGGATATATATATATTTTTTTTTAAATCTGTGGACAAGCTTATGAAGATATTATCCTGATCTTCACTTACAAACGAATTAAATTTAAGCTTAGTAAGTTTTTTTAGTACTTTATATTTTGTCCCATTTTCTTGTCTGCTTGCCTGGGAATCCATCCAGTCTGTGAGATTTTTTAATTATTTCACTTCTTCTTCTTCTTTTTTTTTTTTTTTTTTTTTTGTTTTTCCCAGCCTATCTTCTGATGCCTTGTGATCTTCTTGCTACAATTTGAGAGCCACTAATCTGCGAGGACTCTTGTCATCAGTAGAGAGACTGAGGAAGGCTCTAAAAGTTGTTCTCTCTCAAGGCACTGAGGAGACAGTGGGTTGAGATCCATCACAGTGTCTTCACAGACACATTTGTCTTTCTCTAGTGAGCGGCCATATTTGAGAGCAGACCAAAAAAGCATACCTAAAGAGGTCCAGAAATAATTTGTCCTGAGGTACCAATATATGTGTAAAGATGTCCTCCCTTTGCTACCTCTTCTTTAGGTCACAAGAGCACCATATAAAGAGGTGACCGTGCTCATTCATTACGATGAATATTTGAACAGCTTTTTCATTGCTGAGTTGTCAGCTGTCAATCTATTCTTTGGTTAATTTTTAATTAATGATATCTGAATTGTAGTAGAGCTAGATGACATCTGATGAGGTATAGATCAAACAGACACGTAAAAGTTCCAGGCAGAAGCAATTTCTGCCCATTAATAAAAGATCACAGGATCACAGAATCACAGAATGTTAGGGATTGGAAGGGACATCAAAAGATCATCTAGTCCAATCTCCAGCAGGAACACCTGGATGAGGTTACACAGGAAGGCATCCAGACAGGTTTTGAATGTCTCCAGAGAAGGAGACTCCACAGCCTCCCTGGGCAGCCTGTTCCAGTGTTCTGTCACCTTCACTGTGAAGAAGTTTCTCGTCATATTTAAGTGGAACCTCCTGTGTCCCAGTTTGTACCCGCTGCCCCTTGTCAGCATTAATGAGGTCACCCTTCAGTCTCCTCCAAGCTAAAGAGCCCCAGTTCCCTCAGTCTTTCCTCATAAGGGAGATGCTCCACTCCCTTAATCATCTTTGTTGCCCTGCGCTGGACTCTCCCCAGCAGTTCCCTGTCCTTCTTGAACTGAGGGGCCCAGAACTGGACACAGTATTCCAGATGCAGTCTCACCAGGGCAGAGTAGAGGGGAAGGAGAACCTCTCTAGACCTACTAACCACCCCCCTTTTAATACACCCCAGGATGCCATTGGCCTTATTGGCCACATTGGCTGGCTCATGGTCATCCTGTTGTCCACCAGGACCCCCAGGTCCCTTTCCCCTATACTGCTCTCTAGCAGGTTGTTCCCCAGTTTATACTGGAACCTGGGGTTGTTCCTGCCCAAATGCAAGACTCTACACTTGCCTTCGTTATATTTCATTACATTTTCCCCCGCTCAACTCTCCAGCCTCTTGAGGTCTCACTGGATGACGGCACAACCTTCTGGTGTGTCAGCCACTCCTCCCAGTTTGGTGTCATCAGTGAACTTGCTGACAGTGCACTCTATTCCCTCATCCAAGTCGTTGATGAATATATTGAATAGTACCAGTCCCAGTACTCACCCTTGAGGCACTCTACTAGAGGCCTCCAACTAGACTCTGCTGCATTGACCACGACTCTCTGGCTTCCTTCCTTCAGCCAGTTCGCAGTCCACCTCACTATCCGATTGTTCATTTCACACTTTCTCAGTTTAGCAGCAGGGATGCTGTGGGAGACTGTGTCAAATGCTTTACTGAAGTCAAGATAGACCACATCCACTGCTTTGCCATCATCTATCCACCTGGTTATGTCCTCATAAAAGGCTATGAGGTTGGTTAAGCATGACTTCCCCTTGGTGAAACCATGTTGACTGCCCCTAATGACCCTCTTATCCCTGATATGCCTTTAGATGGCGCCTAGGATAAGTTGTTCCATCACCTTTCCAGGGATGGAGGTGAGGCTGACAGGTCTATAGTTATAGATCCCAGATATGGATCTTGCATTTTTAGCTGCTTTTTATTGACACCACTGAGACCTTGCCCTATAACATTTAAATCAGTACTTTTTCTCATGGCCAGAAGAGAGGCACTGTTAACTTAAGAATACAGAATAAAGGCTTCCTTATATTAGTCTAATGTGGGGGCAATACCGCTAAGCATCTGATGTCAAACAATTGCTCGGCCACTCACTGGAAACACTCTGGCAAACAAGTCCATGCTCCTCTTGTAGCAAAGAAGTTCTTTCTCACAACAGCTACTTAGCCAACTGATATTACATGGTAAGGACCCTTCCAGAACAAATACCTATCTTCTTTTTACAGTCCTTGTAATACATAGCAGTGCACATCCAGAAGCAAAATGCAGGGAGGCACAACTTTAAAGGTCATGACATGGGCTAATCTCTTGTTTTCTGCAAGTTCATGGCTTGCAGGAGGGCTCTGCTATGTGATAGCATTCCTGGACAGCTGGAGTTCATGACAGAGGACTTGGCTGGGCAGATGCTGCCATGCTTAGACATGAACTTAAAAGAAACTATAAACATTATCTGTTCTTACCTGGTGAGTGAAAAGGAGAAAGAAGGGTGAACTGCCTGTATCTGTTCTCTTTTACAGCCTCAGAAGGGGATAGTCTTGCAATTTTTAAAGTTAGCTCCCAACCTTAAGAAGCCTTTAGTGTATTCTGCTCTCAATAACTTATGGCATGTAAGCCAAAGTAGATAACAGGGTGAGTGGTGCTGCTTCACTTTTTGTTAAGAATTATTAGTAGGGTGCTTCAATGTTTCTTAAATGTAATGGTGGGACCACAAGTGATGATCTGAATTGCAGATGGTAATGGTTTCTTCCTCTTTAATTTGGCTTTCATAGTTCCTTTGATGTAGAAGAACTGTGAGCTTAATTTGCGTAACATTACTCCCACTCCTATAAATCTGTTGATGAGCTATCTTTATTAAATTTTTCACCATTTTGGGATTATTTACATAATTCCTGATTTTATAATGAGATCTTGCTTTACTACATGGGGAGCCTACTGATGAACATCTGGTACCTTATGAGTTTTGATACTCTTAGTATGGTGTTTAAAATTTTGCTCCTGTTACAAATTATTCCACTCCATCAGAAATTACTACTATTCTTAATTGATGTGTGATGTCTTGTCAAGGAAATGGCAACTGGAAATGATAAGATGAGTAGCAGGATAAAAATTACGAAGAAGTTGAATTGATGGGTTTGCCTTTTATTAATATGAACATATGGGATATTTTAAAAATAAAATATGGAAATAAATATGTTTGCATTTTTACAAATTCTCTTCTAAGTTATAGTGCTCACTTTTATTCTAACTCCATCTTTCTTCTTCTCTTTCTATAGCAGAATGTCTTCTGAAAAGAAAGATTTCTCTTACTGCTGAACAGAAGAGTAAAGATCTGTTTTCACAGATCTCTTGAATACAAAGAAGCAGCAATATTTGGCAAGAAGATAGATTAAGGTTTTTGAAACTCTATTAAACATGAAATGTACACACTTACTATTCTTTCTGTCATGAATTGATACAGCTATAATATTTAATGTTTTTATTAAGAGTGCTGTGTGACATCACTCACTTCCCAATTTCTGACACTTTTTTCTCTTACCCATTAGTATTTTGTTCAACTCTGGTTTTAGGCAGCACAGTGAGAAAGAGAAGAAAAATCCAGATTTGCAAACATAAGAAAGATTTCATTCAATTTTTTATTTTATTTTATTTTAGAATTAATTCAGGAGGTAGAGTCTAATTTATTACCCTAAAGAAACAAGAAATACTGGGAGCTGTTATAATCTGGTTTGCAGAGGTCTCAAAGGACATTCCCAAGCATATCCCTGAGACTGGAGAGAGGGAAGGTGCTAGTGCACCAAGGGGCTTCCACTGCAATTCAACTAGCAATGAGAGCATTACTTGTGCAATATGCAGCCTATTAAAATACTTAGCCATGAGAAAGAGCTTATTTGGCTGCAGAAATACACAGACATTTAAAAAAAGATGCTGGATGACAGCATCAAGGAGCTGCAACTTTCTTTTTTTTGGTGGGGGGAGAGGGACAAAGACAATATTACAGACCACTCTATAGCTTGCAAAGAACTATTTTTATACACTTTTGAAACCTTTTATTTCACAGCTTGCCAGATTGCCCACCCTTTAAATCAGAATATCTTGATGCCTGGAAAAGTCCAAGAGTGCCTCTTACTAATGACATTCTTCTTGCTGGAAATAATGTACAGAACTCTGTCCTGGTTTTGTTAAAAAACAAGTTTCTCTTTCAGTGAATTTTGCCTGTCAGCTAAAGCCTTCATATTAACTGCATTTTCCTGGAGAACCAGACACATGTTTTGGTAAACCTAGCAATGGAATGCAAACTTATTGATAAGCATGGATGGACATCTCACGAGAGGGGCGACGAGAAACAAGTGACTAAGAAACTGACCAACTGTGTATAACATTCCATTCACGTGAATACTTCATATAAAAGTGGGAGATCACGATCTCGGCCCTTTTTCCTTATGGCTGACATTAGGAGAGGATCTTGCTACTCATCCCTGAGAACTGAGGCCTAGTGAGAGACTGAATCCAGCTCCGGTTGGCTGCAGAGTCTAATTCAGGACTTTGGGTGCCGGCTCTGCAGTTGCTGAGACTTTCAAGATTGGTTTTGTATATTTTGTATTATTTTCTCTATTCTTATTAGTAGCATTAGTAAAACATCTTTAATTTTTCCAACTCTCTTCTCTCTGTTCTTCTTTCCCTCCCGATCGCCTGTCCTTAGTGGGAAGGCGGGAGAGGGAGGGGCAAAACGGGGGAAGTGGGGGGGAGAGGAGGTTAACAATACATCTGCCAGGGTTTTATTGTCACCCCGCAATCTTAATCCTCGACAAACTCAATGCAAAATTTTTTTTAAATCTGCTTTTTTTTGCTCTTTGAAGATCTGTCCCTTAAAATAGAGTTTACTGAATAATGCAAAGTATTCTAGGAATTAGGTATGCAGGGTTAAATCAAACATCAAAGAATTGCACCACTAGCTTGTTCTTATAATTTCTGATTTGTAATCTGTACAATGTGTGCCTGCACAAGAGAAAAACAATTTATCTGAATCTCCAAATGGTACAATCATTTAACCTGTGTGATTTATTTCGATTGGAAATATCTTCTCATTTGGCTCTCCCAATGTAACCATTATTTTACGAATTGAGTGATAAGATGTGGTTAAATATTAGTGTTTCAAATAATTTTTAAATATATCTACAGGGTCTGTAATACACAGTAGGTTCTGTAATTACAAATAAAGCCCTATATGCAATAATGTGATATATTTTAAAATGCAATGTCTTTTAGATTGTGCTTTTCCTTCCTCTAAAAGAATGCTAGGAATTTTGAAGGGTACATGGAGAAGATAACTTTTTCTTTGATTAATTGAGTTTATAATGAAATGGCTCCAAAGACCAAATAAAAAATATCTGAGATGGCAGAAGGCAGGATATTAATGTATTGATATCATCTGGATAATAATACAATATGTTCCTGAACTTAGAGGTTTTCAGAAACTTTAAGGACTAAAATGACTGTGTTTTTCAGGTATCAAAAAGTTATGAAGTACATTTTATTATTTAAAAATAGGTGATATATACACACATACACCTGTGACTGCATTGCCCTGATGAAGCTGCAGAATGAATCCATTAGGATCAACTCTGTTCCTGAGAAAATTTCCTCTGCAAGGACTAAGTGGGCCTGCAGGACTCCTGTGACATCTCCACACCTCACAAAGCAAGAGGCAATGATGCATAAAAAGCAAAAACCGACTGCAATGTATAAACATCTCAGCTGTCCTCAAATGCCAGAACAGCCCTTGAGGCAGTGGGTAGCTTTTGTTGGTGGCTACATCAATACATCAAATAAGTTCCTCTGCATCACCTTTGCTCTCTCCTTACGCCATCAGGCCCAGCACTAGTCCAAACTTGTTGGTTCTGCATGTTCGCATTGTGGCTGTGTTCTTTACTACTGAGCACGTTCCAAAAATAACCCTCTTTTCACTGCTCTCAAGGGTTAATTCAATAAACAAAACACAATAAAAGCTACTGAAAAGTCTGGAGCAGGAAGGAAGCTGGCTTACTGCTGCTTGGTTTCCTATGCTGCCAGTGTAATAAATTACCATTTTCAGCAAGTTGGCTACACCTGGCTGAGACTTTAACTTCTTCTTTTTTTTTTTTTTTTAATTTCTAAGTGTAAGTAAGAATTAATACATCAGTCCTAAAAGCATGAGCCCTTGTCATGGGAGGAGGAGAAAGCAGAAGTATTTCATTGCTGAGACACTCATGGTGGGAAATAACACCCTTTGAAAGTATCAATCATCCTGGGTGGTCAGTGGCGGTGGAGTAAAACACTCATCCTAAGCAAACTTTAATGTCTGTAAGGACAGGAGTCTGCCTTTTTAATTTACAAGAAAACCTGATAAATATTTTTTTAACTTCTAACAACATCTTATACCAACTTTTTTCATGCTTCTCAGCTCTCTAGCTCTACCTGGCACTTAACCTTGTGCATAGAAAAAATTCTATAATTTTTTACTTTGTCCTGTTCAGTTGGTTTGCTGAACAACTGCTTTAAAAAGGTGTATATTATATCGAAATATTTCTTCCATAACCTAATTGCACTGGTCTCTTCAGATACTGTGCTAAATTTCTGATCACTGTGTAAATTTTAATTAAAAAATAGTTCAGGACCATAGTTGAATTAACTCTTTACTAATTTAACTATTAACTATTAGCTAATTTAATTAACTATTAACTATTTACTAATTAACTAATAGTTGAACTTAACTATTTTTAGATGGCAGGCTTTATTTTTATGTCAATTTTTCTGGGTGTTTGATATGAATGAAATGCATGACAATGAAGAAAATGACACTGGTTGTTTTTCAGCCTTTCGGAGCAGTGGATAAATACAGTTTGTACAGATGTTTCTCTCTTCAGCTCTGTACTAACACTCAGGCCTGATCTGAGGATGCAAATTCTATAAGGGGATAATATTTGAAAGCAGTATTTTAACTTCTACACATGCAAATACCTAATTGTTCACAGGGCATTTAAAATTATGTTCTTAAAGGCACAAGGCAAATTTGTGTTCTTTGTACCAAAAGGACTTATTTCTTTATTCAGCAGATTTTTATACCATATAGAAGAGCAGTGTCTGCACAGTATTTGAAAGTTAGGCCTTTGTTTTAGCAAATATTATGTGCCTCTGGGACAGGAAGAAAGCCTGTGCAACAGGTTTCTGCACCCTCACCAACGTGTTCAGACAAATTAACTTGTCATGACGAGTTTTGCTTGGTCTTCCTGAGGAGAAGCAGAGGGGTGTGGAGTGCCATAGCGCTGCCTTGCTTTTTCTCAGGGGATGTCTTTGATTTGTGGCTATTTGAATGGATTTTTCTTTATGCACGTAACACTCACCCTCCAATCTCTGTGCTAGCATAGACCTTGTGTAAAGTAGGCCTATATCCTTCTCCTTGGAGTATGTACAGCCAAAACAGACAGCTGTTTAGATCTTCTGGCAGAGGATCCCATTGGTCTCACCCACACTGGATGTACATACATGGTCTCCTGGCTGTCAGACCCATCTGCTGGGATGGCGTGGTGCCCATCCTCAGCCTTGTGAGGTTGATTTGCTGCAACACAGATACAAAGCGACCATAGAGTTTAGGGCAAACATTCTATACAGTGTGGCAAATAGTGTCTGTTATACGGGAAATAACACCTTTGGGCTATTAGCAGCACTATATGTTTATTTAGGTTATATGTGTTATGTAGATACATGTCATAGGATATGTGGATACAAAGACATGAGTAAAAATATTAGTACCTGGAAGCATGAAATTAGACTCCCAAGTGTGTATGTCTGTATAGATACATATAAAAATATATACAAACATATATGTATGTGTGTGTCCTGTTTTTCAAAAAGCAGAATGCACTGCAATCCACTGTATAGAAAGTGACATACACGTAAACCTTCTGAAAATCAAATCACCTGAAAATCAAATCACCTGAAAATATGCACTTAAGAGTCATGGCATTCTTTAGCAAGAACTTCTCCTTTGACCTCCTGATTTTGTAAATGTTGTTTATTTCTGATACCTCTCTGGAGAATACTTTTATCTGGAAGTGAGACTTTGAACAAACAGGCTTAGTCTTCTCAGCACAGTCGGGCAATGCACTAACATGCATGGAGAGCACTGCATTTACTTGCTGCGGAATTGCCTCTACAGCATCACTTCATGAGCACGTAGGCAGCTTTGCATTATCTTTTTCAAATGATAGACTGTGGGGCTCCAGCAAACTTTCTCTTCAGAGTTTTGTGTACAGCTGCACTCTGTGCACTCGTGGTGTGAGGTCTTCTGACTTCTTGATCTGTGTGAGGGTGGGTTAGCATTTGCTAGAGCTGTGGGCTCAGTGATGGCAGCATGCTGGCAGCAGGGCGGCAGGACTACATCCACAAGGCCAAACAAAGGTCCCTTTGTGGGAGTGCAGGAGCTTCAGAATACACAGTTTGTCATCAGCTGTTATCTGAGTGTCATAACTGAAGATCTGTTACAACACCTACAATCCCAAGACACAGTGTGTCTCTGTCTTGTAGTTAGGTTTTGTTTTGTTTGGGTTTTGATTCATTATTACACTAAATTCCCTTTGTAACCATCTGGCTAAGTAAGAGGGTCAATACACTGCCAGATATAATGGACATACAAAATTGCCCAAGCACCATTGAATGTTAGAAGGATGTAAAAGAGTGACAGAGTAAATGAAAACCCATCCTGTGTATCTCTCTGTGTGTTTATGGTTAGACCTCATAGAATTGTATGAATTCGTTATTGTTTTAAAGAGTCCTTTTTGAAACACATAGAGGTCCATTTATAGCCTCAGAGTTCATTAGGGACTACTTCTGAATAGACGAGAACTACAGTTGGTCACTGGTACTATTTTCAAAATTTTCTCTTTTCCAACATTCATTTAAAAGAAGAGGTTTATTCATTTATTCACTTAAATTCACCAGGGATAGCTGCATAGGAGAAGGGACTGAAAGCTCCAATTCACTTTAATTTGTCTATTTGCTTACGCTCTGTATTGGAATGCAGTAGCAAACAGCCAGAAGTTTTTTATTCATGAACATACTCTTTGAACTAAGTATATTTGAAAATACACGTTTAGTTCTGTAATCATGAATATAGGTTATGGTTCCAGTAAAAGACCGGCAATGAACTCTACCATAAAAGCACTGCAGAATTAAGTTCTTTGTGGGCCTCAGTGTGGCAGAAAGTGGAAATACAAAAATTCAGTGATTCACACCATAGAGGCTTTGACTCCTCTTTGACACAGCTACTGGGGCTCAGCTCAGAGCTTGCTGTCGGACTGAACTATTCTGATGGGCCTGACATTAAGTAAAAGCTAAATCTCAGTGAATTCAGGCCCAGCTGGTGCTTAAATGTTATGCTGATTCATGCCATGAGAAGGATAGCAATCCAAATAAACAAACACAGAAAAATAAGAAAGCAGGGAAGAATAAACATTCAGCATAAAACTTCAGTAGTTCCTACACCTAACACCAGCTCTGCCTATAGCCAAAGGGATGACAGAAATACTTCCTATGGTATTGATGTGGCAGGGCAAAATTTTGTCCGTAAATTCAACAAATTGCCAAAACCCAGGTACCCAGAGTCCAGTTCATACCTCTGGGTTACCACCTACACTCTCCAGTCAAAGATCCCCAAGTGGGTTTTTGCAAGGTTCAAGCTGCCTCAGCTGCCATATAAAACTTCTCAACTCCAGCCTAGATTTAAGCAATGCCTTTGCTGCATGGTGGTCTGCTTGCTACATCTCTCAGACTTTGCTCATCCTCAGCGGAGTCGATGCCTGCACATCCTCATCCCACCCCACTGACCATGCAGGGCCCTCCTGAGCACTCCTTTATCCGCCATGGGTTAGGAACTAGTCAAGTCCCTACTTGGTGGGTGATCAAGTGGGTCCTTCTGGTCCCAGAAACAACCTATTGCAAATTGGCCCAGCTCTACGTTTTTTTGCATAACTCCATGGATGAACCATCAGAATTACATATTTCTCCCCCTCTTTTTTTTTTTTCTTCCCAAATATATGACCTACAAAGCAATGACATCTTATAAAAGGAAGTGGGGTGTGGCTTTTATAGAAGATCTCAAGTACTATGTATGTATGTATGTATGTACATATCTGTCTATCTGTTTATCTATCTATCTATCTATCTATCTATCTCATAGTTCTCATTTTGTTTTGTTCCTTTTTTGCAAGCAGATAATTTAATTGATATTTGCTATACGACATATGAGTATGTGGTCATCATATTTGATACATAATTCTCTGAATGACAGATAAGGTATCATATTAAAACCAGCAATTAGGACCTGAAGTATAATTACAAAATGAGATGCCTGTTTAAATAAATGAGTACTGCTGTACTTAATTTTTTAGTTTTATTTCCATGTTTTCCTTTAGTCTAGGAAGCTTTTCTGAAATAAAAATCTGCATTGAATGTATAGCCCCTTGTCCAGTTTTACCTTTTTTCTTCAAATTCTATTACATGATACCTTTTATGTGATATGTGTCCATCTAATTTAATGGCTTAAGGAAATAAGCAAGCCTTCTTAGTTGTGCTTAACCCTGTCAAAAATATTCCACAGTTTGCGGAATCACTGGACCACAGGAATTTTTCTCTGGATGTTAAAATAAAGGCCTTCTTGTACATAAATGAAATATTTGTAGTTCTATAAGGACACAATAATTTCCAAAATATGCAAATTAAATAACCGCTTTAGCCTTGCTTAATGTACAGAGAAGATGGGACAAAAAGTGCCTTTGTACCTGTGTGTCCCCAATGATGTGCCAGCACCTCAGTACAAAGTTACTACTATTAAAAAAATCTCTTGCACTTCTCTGCAGCTCAGAAGACAGCAGAGCCAGAGAAGCGAGCTATGTCATTCTGAAAACCACTCACACTTTCCTTTATCAGGAACATCTCCTGTATTTTTGCACCCTTGAATAAATTACAAGGCTTTAATTACTTTACACAAACTACTTATTTTTTTTTTTAGTAAAACAATTTTTTCATGTTTTCCCATACCAGTGGAGTGGACACTCATGACAGTCAGATATACTTGCTCCCTTACTGCGGGACTGAATGTGACATTTTTTTTTAAGCCTGTGTAGTGGACCATTTGTTCCAGGAGGTTTTTTTCCCTTGGGTAGCAGTGCCAGTTCCCCCACCTGTAGCCACTGACTTCTCATTCAGTCCTCTGGGCTGTGCCAGCTGTCTGTGGAGCCACATGCTGCACTAGATGGGTGAATGAAAGAAATAATGAATGAACAAACTTCTTGATACTTCACATTTCCATTTCTGCACTGGTGTGGTCCTCAGGAGTAAGTAAAGAGTAGCGGCACAGACTGTGGACACCAGTTAGAGAAGACAACGGCCATCTCAATATACTTATTTTTTTCACCTATACACTTTTACCAACATTTTTGATCAGTCATAACAAAGCATGTTTAATAGCATA
Organism: Streptopelia decaocto; assembly: GCF_964273445.1. Lineage (NCBI taxonomy): Eukaryota > Metazoa > Chordata > Aves > Columbiformes > Columbidae > Streptopelia > Streptopelia decaocto. Next base: position 77,930,875 of record NC_138655.1, on the reverse strand, counting down.
AATATTTCTGTGTAATATCACTTAATGATTAGAAGTTTAGGACTTTATTTACTGCCTTATCTCTCAAATATTTGGGTAATTTTGTGTTTATGTAAAATGAGGTTCCAAGCATAAAATGAGTACAAACTTCTAATTTAAAATTCTCCTAGAAGCTTGTATGAGATATAACAAAAAATATAACTGATAACTTATACATTCAGTACTTAAGTACTCCTAGCATTTAAGTGCTGTTATCTGCACTGAAATTGGCTTTTTTTTTTTTTTTTTTCACCTTGGTGTCAATTCAGAGGTTGCTGTCTCCAAGAAAGCACAGAATTGTAACCTGAAAATATAGTATTTTCTGAGTGCACACTCCCAGGTCCAGGAAGCATGATGAAGGGAGAAAAGTTACCCAGTTTGGTCACTTATAGATTGACATACCTGTTGTGCACTTTGCCACAGGCAAGACCAAGTTAATTACATCCACGGCAAGGTATACCTCTCCTTATATATGAAGGCACAACACATATGTCTAAATTGTGATTAATACAGGTGTGAAAGAGACATATCTTGCCAGCAGAGTATGACTGAGCAGATGGTATGTATCCCTTCAGAATTAGCTTAGTCGCCTTCACGGCAACTTCTTGATACACTTTGAATTTCAACAGGGTAAATGATTGAGAATTGCTACACAGTTTAACAGGCATCAAGGATGCTGGAAGACAGCAGAAAACAGAAAAGGTGGTGCATAAAAAAAGAAAAGATGGCATAGAAAATCACCACTGTCTCATTTTTATCCTAGATTGATAGCTGGGCAAGAAATAAGCCCAACAAAATATCTGTTCCTTTGGACACTGACACAACCCTCATGGTAAAAAGGTTGATCTAAACTATGCCATTGACATAAATGAATCAAAAAAGTCACGATTAAGCATAAAGACTGCAATTTATGACTACTAGAGATCTGCAGTGCTGTTGAAAAAGGTAATAGCAGGTACTGGCCTACAGGGTCAGAAAGAGCAGAGCAAGATGATTACAGCCAGGAAGCGAACTGAAATTGTCCAGGAGTAAAAGCAGCACACAAAGGAAAAATTCAAACTGAGGTGACTTTCTCGTTTCAGCATCTCTAGAGAATCAGCTTAAAGTAAAGTAAATACATAAGTTTCTTGGATACAGCAAGGAATATTTCCACTTTGAAAAAAATATCAATGTTATGAAGCTGCTATATGAGATGTTTTATATGGGTGTCATTCATATTGTTTGGTTTTATTATTTTAAAAGTATCATATGAGTAGCTATAACTACCTTTGTGGCCTGGCAGATGAGGACATGACCCAGCTTTGAAGGCAGCAAAGTTCCTTTTCTTCAGAAATGCAAAGTTTCCTGGGATATCCCACTCCAGCTCAGGAACGTCAGACAGACTCCAGCTGTCTGCAGCAGCCTGGACTGCTCACTGATCCTCTTGCTTCAGTCTTGTCTACTCATTTTGAATAGAACCAAAAATTACATATTTTAGAGAGGGAGGATCATCTGGACACACTTATTGGCAATTACTTCAATAATTTTTTGGTGTGGTTTTTGCTCTTCGGTAAATTCACTGAGCTAAGTACACTAGATACATGTAACATACAATCCTTTCACAAAATGTGGCGTCACTGATGGATTTCAGCAGCTTCCAGAATCAGCACCATGAAACGTGAATTTTGCAAGGACAGGTAAAAGGGAAAAAAAATGTAAATATGTATCATCCTGCCAGCTAGTTTAAAGAAACAGGGTGTGGTTCAGTTAATAACAAACAGCATCTAAGCAGTCAGTGATTTCCTTCCTGTATCATTCCTCTCAGGTGTTTCTAGTTTGCCTCTTATCAAGATAGTAAAAAACCAGTTACAGTATTTCTTTCTTTTTCATAAAAATCTATTTCTCAACATGAATTATTGGTCTGTACCTGAATAATTTTAAGTGTATGGCTTTAAAAAGTCCACTGGAAAACAGTATGGTTTAGAATCTAGACCATTATATTTTCTGAATTTCATTTTGCCACTTAACATCACTTGCAGCGAGTAACATAATATCCATTGGTAGCTTGATTTGCATTCTATGTCAGTGTGAACCAAAGTTGCTGTTCCAATATTCTTGTTAGGCAGGTTTTCCAAAACAGTAATGACTAGTCAGGCATTTTTCTCACTGTTTCACAACACAGTTTTTAAGTCTGAACTAGAATACATGTATGATCACTCATTCTGTTTTCTCTGTATTTCTCTTCAGTGATCAGCCATGAGAAATTACAGATTCTCTGACAGAAAATTTAACTATTAGGATTTCAGACAATTATATTTTTCCTTACTTAATACCCTAGGTCTCTTTTTAAAGAAATCACTTTACTGTCAGGACAGGTGTATGGAATCACAGCAACCATTGAAACAAATTTTGTGGCACCTTTTGTACTTTAAAACAAGAATTGAAAATAGACTGGGCTTTTCTTTCATTGCAAAGGAATTTCTTGCTGTTTGTAATTTCCTGCCATGAAAGACTTCATGCAGATAATGGTTTTCAAAGAATGCAATTGCTGGCACAATTTGAGATGATAGCTTACTAGTTTTTGTTTCCTGTCCCAGCCAAAGAACAATAAGGAAAGCTTAACAGAAGCCTAGCAAATTTTGGACTGCTTTATCCTCCTGTTGCTGCAAAACAGACACAACCTAGTATGATAGAATATCATTTATATGCACTCAGTCAAAATAACTTTATTTTTACTGACCTGCTCTCTTGATATTGCACATTACAGATTCTAAGAATACATCAGATCACTGGGTGGGGCTTTATGTAGTGTTGGGATTTCTGGTCAGACTGATACACACAACCATAGGAGAGATGCCAGGCTTCAAAATAATTCTGTTTTACAGTATATTTGTACCAGTCAGAAACACTGGAATTAGATTTTTAATTGTATGGTCAGTATATGTATTGTCAGCTTTCTAAATGTACTACATATTGTTATTTTCATATAGAAATATTTATAAAACCTAAGTGGTTTTGTATTCAAAGCACATGTTCCTCTCAGTTTAAGATATTGCTGCCCAGTGAATAGTTTCACATGTGCACCAAGAGAGCAGGTCTGCTCCTGGAAAATCAAAGAGAATTATGAAAAGTAATTGCCCATGGATTTCAGTTCTGCATTAGTGTTTCATGTGAGTTGCTCATCAATCCTGCAGCCTTCAACACTTCATTAATATTCAAGAACATTTATACAACAAATTATGGCCCCTAAACACTTTATACATAATGTTAATATAATCAAACAGCTATACTTTATCCCCAGGTTCTATTCTGTGAACATGAAACATACTGTTATATTTAGTGGAGTGTTTTATTGTGATTATAGTAATTTCCTAAAGGTATAGTGGCATTATTAATATGCATTTGTATTCCAGACAAATAAAGATCTTAGTTGGTTGATAATAAGGAATGAATATCATACTTACCAAGACTCAATTTTTATTTTTAAAGTGGCCTTAGTCTAGGGAATAACAAATTATTTGAGTAGAAAAACAGAAGTGATGGTAATAACAACGACTGTAAGGCAAATTGAAGGAACAAATTAATAGATAAACTAGCAGAAAGAATCACCAATTATTTATCATGTAAGCTTTGTTTTGTTATGGTTATGCACTTTGTAACAGCAATTGTGAGTGCTAGAGACAGGTGAAATGTGCACATTAGCAATAGGGTTTCATACTTACCCAGCATTCTGAAAGAGAAAAAATATGCTAGAAGTAAAAATTGTAAAGAGGTTTATACACAATTTTACCTTTTGAGGCAGCGTTTTTATGTTCTTGATATATGAAGAGATCTTATGACTGTGGGAACTGCATATCAGCAAATATTTTGTTTCCAATGTGTTTACAGTTTGGTGGTGTGGAGCATCAAAGATGTTTTATTCTCAATGGGAATGATGAAAGATGTGAGGAAGGAAATCTTTCCTTCTCATTTGTTTTTTTCTGATTTTGAATCTTTCTTTCCCTCCCTAAATGGCTTGCTCCTGTTTCCCACAAAACATTTTCTATAAAATTTCCTTTCCCATCAAGCATGTGGCAGAGGATCTGCCGTCATCAGCCCGTCAGCTTTCCTTTCTGCCAGACCCCAAAGCCTCCTCTCCCCAGGCCCTTCCACCGTCATCTCCACACACTCGCTGAAGGGAGAAGCTGTGAGGAAAAGTAGGGGAAATTTTCACTCCCTGCACAGTCCTGGAGGAGCCAAAAATACGTGTGGGACCGCACAGCCAGCCAGCAGGAGTTTCTGTGTGAGCCCTGAAATTTTGTATGCAAGCGGAGAAGACAGCAGGAAGCTTGAGTCATTTGTCGAGGGACAAAGCCACCATAGCAGGGGAAACAGCTGCCTTTGGCCGTCTTTCCAGAGGATACAGGAGAAACAGGGGTGGAGCAAACCGGGAACTTGTCTGAGTCCTAGATACATTTATCAAGGGGTCTGAAAATTCAGGACTATGAGACGCTCCCAGTGGACCTGGCCTAATTGTAGCCTGGGTTTATACTGATTTCCATCACTGGTAGGGGCCATGATCTGGAACAGAGGCAGGTGTGACATGTACATCTGCATGCTTGGAATTAACAGCTGCCTGCATTCATATTACGATTTATTCCCTAGAGAACCATTCTATCCTTCTATTTGGAAAGGCAGTAATATGTTATACTCATTATAGGTGAAAAACTCACTGGTAAGTGTAATACGTTCCATGCATCACTGAATATAAACTGACTTTGCAAACAGTGCTTCACAAGAATTTATACATGAAAAATATTTTTCTAAACCCACAACTTTCCACAGCGTTTGTCTTTGAGATCATCCACATTTCCCAAAGAAAGCTGTGGGGTTAGAGTCATACTCCTTGGGTTGACTTCTTTTCCACCCAGGGAGTTCAGCAGCCCACAGCTAAATGGCCTGCATGGAGTAAAGCTTTTGGAGGTCTCTCCTCTGCTCACTGCCCTGCCTGTGGCATCTGCATGACACCGTCAGGGCAGCCCTGTGGCTGGTGCATGCCGGTGGCTGCTCCAGCCTCCTGCAAGTCCAGGGAGGCTGTGGCTTTCGGATCAGGGCACACAGATGAGCAAATCTCCACACAGAGGGATTTTTTACCATCATGGTCAGAAAAGTGAAGGGATCATAATGCAAACTGGTTTGTGTTGCCCACACAAAATACTGCAGACATCGGTGCAGAATAGACTCTACTAATTTTACAAGGTGTTAATCCAAAATGTGTTAATCCAAACTGCAGTTCCCAGGCTGCTAAAACAGGGATTGAATTTAAATTCCATAGCCAGACAAGGTGAAGATGAGAAATGTAGGAAAAGTTTCTGAACAGCAGAAATTACACACCAATTTTCAAATTGCATAATCACACTAAAATGTGCCTGTTCCCTCAGTCTTAAACAACCTCTCTGAGATGGGAACCTTCAGCAACAGCTTCTTGGTGACCTGTGGTTTAAGACTGAAAGCTGATTCACCTGGAGTCTTTTGTAGGTCTCTAACCTTTTTGACGACCAACAGAGTCACGTTGGCCCATTTCCCAGTAGGAGTTTGAGCACTGTCCGGGGTAGGATAGCTGCATAGCTTCCACGTCCGTCAGAGGCAGGGCAGCATTCCTCTGCTCCCAGCCCTCACCCATCTGTCCCCCATCAGCTGGGGGATACTAAAATAAAACGGGAGTGGGCCGATGCAGAAGCAGTGTTACAGAAGGTATGTCCTCCACAGGAAATGTGTAAACAAATATTTGGAAGATCTAAAAATACGAACAAGGAGGCCTCTGTGCTGCAACAATGAAGCTTAAAAAGTCTACAGCACATGTTCTACACATAGTTGTTAAATAGTAAAGTTATATTGCTAAATAGAAGTAGTTTTAAACCGCCAAAGCTATAGACTTTTCAACCTCAAGGTAGCATCCTTAGTATTAGCTTTTTAGTTTAACATCTGGCTGAGTTTTTGTGTAGCCTCATCTGTGTAAAACAGCAATGTTAGATACAATAAAATAAATATTATTCCAAAGCATCCAATGAGCACTTGCTCCAACACCTGCATATTCTTCTCTTTTTGCCTGGCCATTGTTACTGAAAAAAAAGTGAGGCTTACGTCTGTAATATTGTTAAAAAAAGTTTTGTAAGTGCTGCGGGAAATCACTGTATCTGCCCTGAGTTGCATCTAGTGCTAAACACTGGAGAACTTCCTACTCCAGCACCAGTAGTCCTGCTCCCTCACTGTACTTACTCAGTTAAAAGTCTGTAAAAAGTGCAATGTTGGGGTAGTGCTACAACATTTTTACTTGTCCAGTCTTCAATACCACCATTTCTCTCAATTAAAGCACACAACTAACTCATATCCTGTTGTTCTTGCTCTGCCCGAGACCTTCTGATGTTAATGACTCTTTTCTCTTGAGCTGAATCTCTGCCCAGTGATGTGTCATGAACAGACTCCACTCCCTTACAGTCTTACTCCCTCGCCCTGGCCAGAGACGTGCATGCGAGGAATGAAGTCACTCCCAGTCATTACTGGTCTCTGCGGCACACAGCTCTTCATGTTTCTCTGGCTCATACTCTTATTTTACACTGTTGCTCTCTGCCTTTGATATCCAAACTAGTCCTTTATCTGCCCAGTTAACTGACCCTTACAATACTTAATTATCTGCTTCGTAAAGAGGTCTTTGACAAACTTTTTAAAGAGGTTGTAAGGCAAAAGTGCTCTAAAAGACCTGGTAAATTTGGAGCATACTTACTCAGCTATGTTTTCTAAAAGCAGTCTGATTTGTCAGAGATGAAATCCCTTCTGTGCCTTTACGTGAATTATCTCCAGTTGAATCCTAACTTTCTGGGAATTTCCTGAGTTTCACTCTAGCTGGTACTTCGTCCTTTTCTCTTCATTCTGGTATGACCTTTCTCAGCAACGAAGGACGGAAATTTTAGTGATGGGATTTGTTTGTATGGCCACAGTCATTCAGATGTTTAAATAGTTTTTACTCTGTTAAAAATGGATATTTTTTTTTCTAAAGACTTTCTTTAGCAGCTGGAAAGCAAACACACGCAGACTCTCATATTCTATAATATTAGCCATTCCAGCTTCCAAAGAGTTTCCCAAATTAAAAGGATCTCCACCCTTTATGAACAATACTGTTTGATTTCAGGGCTTCCTCTCTTGTTTCTCAAAATGGACACTTTTGGATCAGTCCTCCAGGCACTTCTCTCCTGCTCCCATTGCTCTACCGCATCTCCTTCCTCCAGCTGTTGGTTCTTCTTTTGCAGAGAACCAGGGAGGAGAGACAGGAGAGCATATTCCCACAGCACTGCTGCTTCTCTAAATTGTTGCCAATGCTTCACACTCCTACCATGCCCAATTTACTCAGTGTAGCCCACACCCCCACTAAAGGGCATGGAAAAACCAGTCACTTGGTCTCCTGCCTTCAAAAAACTGGAATAAATTTTTAATTTGTTCCTTTTTCAAAAGAGATCAGTATTATAACTCCAATGTCAGGTTAGTTTCCATTTCTTTTCTTTAAAGTATGTTTCATGAGTAATTTATTTGCCTGTAAGCCCAAACTTCCTTAATTGTAAAATTCCTGTTTGTTTCTGAGACTGACCATAACACCTGCTATTTCCAGTTGCCACTTCTTCACCTTTTGATCTGTATCACAATTGTAATTTCTCTTTATGATTACTGCTTAGGCCTTCTGTCTTCATGTAAGAGTAATTTTCCTCAATATTTATTTTTCCTCCTCTGGGAAATAAATGTACGCTAATTTTTATTACTTAACAGTCTTGCCTGAGGGAATATATTTTTATAATATATATTGGACTTGGCAGTGTTAGGCTAACGGGTGGACTCGATGATTTTAAAGGTCTTTTCCAACCAAAGTTATTCCACAGTTCTATGATATCTCTATATATGTATTGTGTAGTATGTATTGTTTATATATGTATTGTTTATCCATATATATGTATTGTTTAGTAACATTAATCTCTCTGTAAATCACTGATTTATCTCCAAGTAGGACATATAGAATAGTTCTGGGTGCTTACATCACCCAGGCAAAAAGTCACAAAAAATAATAACAATTCAGTTCGTGGTTCTTCCTGGCCATTCATGTGAGATGCTAAAAGACACAAAATGTTCTTTCATTTCTTCACCTTGCTTACAATAATTATCATGGTGGGCAATCAGTCTCTGCAGTCCTGCGTTTCCCATCTCTGATAGATGGTGAAGCAAGTGAGACTGGGAAACTCCTGAAGCTGGTATGCAGATGTACAGGTCTGTGCTGGGGCACATCTTCTTCAGTTTTGCTTCACAGATTTCCTTTCTGGAATTATGGTAACATATTTTCTCATGTCAGCCTCACAAATTTGCCTAACAAGTTACAATAAAACATGAAGTAATTCCTCCCATAATCAAGTGCGGCCATGGTTGCCTCAAATGAAGATTTTATCGAGGCTATATTGTGTTTGACAAAGTTTATTAACATCATAGATGTAGATAATTATTTTTTCCTCTCCTATGGAGAACCATTGGTCTTGATTGCTTTGTGATACCATACATATAAACCTTGTTTACCTTGACTACCGTGGGCCAGCAACAGCTATAGAGATACTCTGATCTGAGTGACACACAGAGAGGTGGAGAAGTGCGTAGTGTCAGTATCATCATTAACAAATCTTTTTTTTTCATGATTGTGATAGGAAGTATAGCTTGATTTTCTGTTTAGCTAATAATTGGTATTTGCTCTAAGTGTGATAATCTGTCTGCTTGAATTTATAATACTCTTTCTTGTTATCTCAATAAGGGCACAACTGTGTGAGTGTGACATGTCATAGTTTTGTGGTCTGTTATAATTAGTGAGTCTAAGATTGCTGAAGTTCCTGCAATTTTAAGATTACTTAAAGGAATATTACTGAAATTTACAGTCTCAAAATCAAATCAATTTTACAGGCAAATTACAATTTAAAAAATACTCGTTAATTAGCAAATTAATAAATAAACAGAGCCTTCTGAGGAAAGGCCTTTGCTCCTGATTCATCTGTTGGGCAACCTAATAACAATAAATTCAATGTAATGCATTGTAGTTGAATATTAGTACTGTAAAAAAAGGTAGATTTTGGACTTGTGGTCTTGGTGGTAATCAGAAAGTAGACTCAAATGTAGAATTTCTGCTAGGTAGGATTAGATGTACCTGAGTGTTTGGGATTATCTCCCCCTCTAGTGGCTACTTTATGCAAAAGTATAAAAACTGGGATTATCTAGATTTACTATAATTTCTTAGGGACGGGGGTCATAGAATCATAGAAACATTTAGGTCAGAGAGAAAAGACCAAAGTGGGCTTCTTAGTTTTACTGTGCTGGATTCAAGTGAAAGGGTGTTAATGTAAACCCCAATAAGGTGTGAAATTCTCAATTTTCTGACAAGCTGGACAGTGATTTGGATATGTCACAGGCTAACTCACAAAACTATGAGCTTTTGTTTTTGCATGTTTACAATCATGTATTTATTTTGTCCCACTATGATCTTATGCTTTTTAATTTAGTATTGCTCAAAACTTATCTTCAGTGCCATACAAAGTCATACTAGGTGTTGTCACAGGTTTTAGCCATGCCGGGTGACCGATCGTTACTGCTAGTGGTATTGCCAAGGGAAAGTGAATGGATTGCAATGCTACCAAGCGAGGCAGTATCCATTAATGTTTTATTTTTGTCTTAAAATGTCTGAAGACCTATCCTCCTTGACAGGCTGGAGGTATAGCCCACTGGGAATCTCCTGAAATTCAGCAAAAGGATTTACTAAGTCCTGCACCTGGACTGTGCATGGTCATGCACCCAGCAGAGAAGACCGACTGCATTAGGAAGATTGTTGCCAGCAAGTCAAGCAAATTGATCCTTCCCCTCTACTCACCCCTGTGAGGCCATGCCTCGAGTGCTGTATCCATTTCAGGGTGCTTCAGTATAGGAGGGATATGGACATTGTGGAGCAAGTGCACCAAGGGCCACAAAGGTGATGAAGGACTAGAGCATCTGTCCTACAAGGAGAGACTGAGAGAGCTTGGACTGTTCAGACTGGAGAAGAGAAGGCTCAGGGGGATCTTACTAATATATGTAAGGCCCTGAAGGAAGGGTGTGGAGAAGGGGGAGCCAGACTCCTTTCATTGTTGCCCAGAACAAGAGGCAATGGGCACAAATGGGCACAGGAAATTCCACTAAAGCATAGGAAAAGAATGTTTACCTTGATGATGGTCAAGCAGTGAGGTTGCACAGACATGTTGTGGAGTCTCTGTCTATGGAGATATGAAGAACTCAACTGGACATGGTCCTGGGCAACCTTTTCTGGCTGACCCTGCTTCGAGCAGTGATTGTACCACATGATCACTGGAGATCCTTTTCAGCTTCAAATATTCTGTGACTCTGTGATATCATCTTCACTATATTTAATGATATTAAAATCTCAGTGGGATGCCTTTGCTAAGATATGTTTGTGCTGAAAGTTAAAAAATAGTAATATGGAAAATATTAGTGGTAAGGATAAGGACACAATATAGAGAGATATATAATAAGCAAACCACAGAGGGATAAAATTGGAAGGAATCGTGCAGAATGAGCAAAGTATAAACAGCAGAAAGCCTAGGGAAGACAACAATGCTTAGTGCCTTTTTATTTGGTCTTAATAAAATACTATTTATGATAAGACTGTAAAAAATAATAAAAAGAATAGGAAAGCATTAGATCAACGAAATGCTGTGAAACACTTATATCATTTTCAGCTATTCAAGACAATAGGAAATGAAATACATCTTTGAATGCTGAGAACAATCTCCCAGTCAAGACCAGGTTTGTGGAGCACTACTTAAAGATCCGCAGAGTCTCAGGGTCTTAAAGAATATCAGACATAGCACTTTACCCTAAAAATGAGGGAAGAAGGATCCTCAAGACTACTAGAACAAATTCTTATGCTATGATTTTCCAACACTTCAGGGGACAAGAATAAGAAAGAAAATGTACCACACAGATTTAAAAAAAAAAAAAAAAGTCAGGTCAAATCAATCCAGTTACCTTCTTTGATAGCTTAGCTGCTTGACAGGCATGTATTCACCTAGTGGGAACTAATACCTCTAGCATGCCCCTAATTTTTTGCAAAGTTTCTTGCATAACTCTTGTAATTCGTATTTTTTTAATTCAACATTTTTTTAAGAAACAAGACAGATATGATCTTGTTTAAATTACTATGATGGAGGTCAGCAGCAATTTGAAAGACAGTGCTCAAGACAAGCTTTAAATTATTTTCAGAGAAACTCTCTGAAGATACTATATGAGGTCTCCCAGAAGCCTGACTTTTCAGGACATTTTTCCTAAGGGAGCTAAGAATTTGCATTCAGAGAGAGTACCAGGCTGGGAGAGCTGATCCAGATGTGAATCAGAGGGTGGAAATGAAACTAGTTTTTATTAGAGAAGCAGAGCATGAAAGAAAAGCTCAGAAATTCTGTAAAGTACTCAAGAAAGGAAAAGTCAAATGAACACGTATAAAAGGGGATAAATATCAGTACGCAAAAATGTATCAGAAAATGATATGTGCGATCCTGTGGATGTCAAAGTGAATATTGAAACAATCCAAAGTAAAAAGAATCAGCATTGTTTGGCAGCATTTTAGAAGTTTGTGTTCTGACCATCAGTGGAAAGCTTCCCTTTCTGCTCTATGGCTTCTAAGGCCAATGGAAGAGTTTTATGTCTGGTTTTGTGCGTCACATTTTGGCAACAGTACAAAAATTTTCCAGTGCGTGGAAAATTGTAAAGAACAGAACCTATGAATTCTGAGGAAATGATGAAATAAATAGCTTTTAGCTGAAACAGTTAGTTTCCTTCTAGGAGAGAAAAAAATTGAGGGAGAAAACATTTTCTACTGGGGGGAAAGTGAGCAAGTGGCTCTGTGAGCCTTAGCTGTCTACCAGAATTAATCTACAACGAACACATCAAAAACTGTGGTTAAAAAGGTAATTTTTTTCTGCCTAGTCACTGAAGGATATATGTGAAAATGTGTACTTTGAAATAATAACTGATATTAGTAAAAAAAAAAAAAAAATGAAATGAGCAAATGAGAAATGGACCATCCCTCTGGGATATTTGTGTAGACACTGTTTTCCAGAGATTTTGAAGAGTAGGTGTCAAAATCCTGTTAGGAAATGTTTAGGATTTGTTGGGCCAAGACATGGAGTCTCTGCAGGAATCTTGCAGCCTGTGCATACATGTGTCCATGGAGGCTCTCTGGTCCAGAGTTCAAATTACATCAAAAGGAGCAGAAGAGAAACACATTCCAAAGTGAAATACCTACCTCAAGCCTAGGCGTTTGGTTTCTTAGACATTTCTGTAAAGATTTTCGTTTTTTTTTGCTCCTGAATTATCTGTGCTTTACTCTTAGTATTCAGCTTTCATATTCCCATGGATGTGTTGATGTAGACTTTGGGTGAACAAAAGCTGCTGATGCCTTCATGACAAGTCATACATATTTAGCCTGTCCTTCACGTATATTTAACCTGAGATAGCCGTCAGTACTTTTGTGTATATATTGTATCAATTTTCTATAGTGCAATTACTGCCCTGAGTTGTATCTTCTGTCAGAAGTTAAGAAGAAAGATATTTCCTTGAGAATGGATTTATTTATGAACACATTTACAATGTAATTTATACATAAATGATTGGTATGTCTAACAGACTGTCAGCAAGATCATTATTTTCACTTCTGTGTTCTGGGAACAAGGACTGCTGGAAACTTGATAATGAGACTGGTCATTTAAGAGGGTAACCCTCACTGTGTTATCCAATTAGGAGAAAGATGTATTATGTGCACCTGTGGCATCCAGGTGCATTAAATTTCATTGCCCTTTTGTCATGCAGCTAAAAGAGCAGTCGTTTGAAGCTTTTAAATCTCCTGCCTGCCCCAGTAATGCCAGGTGTGAGGGCTGCATAAATCCACGTCTCTGGGAGTTGCTGAAAATGAGATGTTAAAGGTTAGATTATTTTGCCTTGTCTTGAATACTAAGGCTGTACCTGATGCAAGTTTTCAGATTTTAGTGAAGTAAAAAAGTACGAATTTTCAGGTCTCTCTCCCTAAAATAAGTAAAATAATAAATAGGGTAGCAGCTGATGGATTTGCAAGGAATGCACAAGAAGTTGGCTGGCCTACAAACTGGTCAGCGCTGGGACTCGGAGTCCTGAATACCCGCAATAGTTTTCGCAGCATCTGGCGGCTGCGACACCCCCCGGGCGAGTGAGGAACGCTGGATCCCGGTGCCGGGAGGAGCCGGGGAGTCCCCGCAGGCAGCGCCGGGGCTCACTCAGCCGGTCACAGCAGCGCTGGGTGCCCTTGGGGGTCTGTGCAATCCCGGGAGGGGCGGCGCGGTTGGCGTCGCTGCGGGTTTGGCGTCCGTTTCCCAGCCCCGAGCGGCACCTCGTGTTCAGTGGAAGCCGGGACTGGAGTGGAAAGTGAAAAAACAACAACCCAACGGCAGGGTCGGCAGGGGGAGCCCCTCGCCATGGCAACGGCACCGGGCGATGGAGGCAGCGGCGGGGCAGCGGCAGGGCCCGGCAGCCTCCGTCCCCGCAGCCCGGCCCGACTCGAGGGCGCAGCCCCCGGCCAGGTCCGGCCGTCGCCGCGAGGGGCCGGGACAGCCCCTGGCCTCGCCGGAGAGCGGCAAGGAAATGCAGGTGCAGCGGGGGCGAGTGGGTGCAGGGGCAGCGCTGAGGGGCTGGCTGGCTGTGGCAAACAAACGCACACAAAATGCAGAGAGAAAGAGAGCGGGTGCCGTGGCCGAGCGTCCCGGGGCGGGCGCGCCGCTCCCCGCGGAACCCCTTTGGTCCGGCCGGCCGGGTGCCCGGGAGATGCGGCTCCGACGTCTGACGGAGACCCGGCGGGGGAAATCCGTGTTCAGGGGAGGCTATGCGAGTGGAAGGAACTTACTAGCGTTTGGAGTCTGCGTGGAAAAAATGCAGTTTTAGAGCGCTTCTTATTTGGTAACTTTTTTTCCCCGTAAGATTTTTTGTGGGACAAGGCGCCCTGCAAAGGCTGCGTCCAGAGGCTGTTAGCACGTATGTAACTCGTTTTGTGCGGCAGAGCGGTTACTGGTTATCTCGTTGATTTTCTAATGTGGCGGTATGTGTTGATAAAAGAAGATAATCAGGGTAATTTCCCCTGTTACCTCCTCTGAGAAGGTATTTTTATCTGTGATTAAATTCACAAACTTTTGTGGCTTATAAGCAAAATACTTGTTGCTGTATTTTGAAGAGGGCAGCTGTTTGTCTTGTGACAAGACTTCAGGTAGGAAAACAACTTAAGGTTCTTCTTTCAGTAGTTTCTGAGTCCTCAATGTATGTAAAATCAGGCAAGTTCATAGTATGGTCTTTCACTATTAAGGGAAGCTAACTTGATTAGCTTTTTCTGGAAGGTGTGTGTAGTTAGTAGATCCTAGGGATGGTTGGATTCCATCAGATTTCCATAATGTTAAAGCAATAGAAATGCACCTCACTCTTAACTTTTTTAATAGTTCCCAAGAGATGTTCCAAAGCAATTCAGGCTGATATTTCTGTAGTTATAAACATAACAAGTTATTGTGTCTATCTCTTGTAAGAGTAACTAGTTTACCAGGAGACCTGTCCTGATGAAAAAACTTTCAACTCAAGAGAGTCAGCCTCATGCTATGGTAATGTCATTTAGAATACCCTACAGTTTCATAAAAAAGACATTATTTGGTTTACAAGAGATTAATTAAGAAAATATAATTAATAAAGTAGTTGATATGTAGAGCTAAGGATAAAAATGAAGCCACTACCTCTTTATTAACATTCATTTAAATTTTGATCATAACATTATTCACTTGAGAATTTGACTGCTGCTTTTTCCTTTCACTTTCATGGATATGTAGCTATGAGATTAAGTAGTCAGAATTTTTTTTTTTTTGGTGTATAGTTGGTTATATTTACCATTTAGCATTTTCGCAGGCTGTAAAATTTTGCTTTTGAGCAACTTGGGAATTAAGTCCATATTAGCAAGAGGTGTGTCTTGTTTTGTCTCTTTTCTAGAATGGGGCTTGATGACGTAACTTCTCAATGACCAAATATGTTTTCATGTGTTTTAGCAGCCTATCTGTTGCAGGGAATGGGGTGGAGGAAGATAGAAATGAAGGACGATTCCTTCCTCACCTGAGCAATTCACAGTTTAACCACAAAAGACTAGAAAGCAGCTGTTTTGTGCAGGGTGACTTGCCTACAAGGAAGTTTTCATCAAACAGACCAACATAATAATTGTTAACCTTTTCACTTCTACCTTAAATTTAATGTGAAATGAAGAGAGAGAATGTTTTTTCTACTTTTGTGCTTGTATTATTTTTAGGCAATGACTGGATATCTTTGATCAGATTAAAGAGTATACATTTGTTAACTGGTTGCACACAAACCATTGGATACAGTTACTGGTATCAAAGCACGCAGCAAATTGCCTGAGGCAGCTGTTACTGGTATATGAGATGGCTGAAGTAATCTTAGCAATGGCTAATGATAGCTAACCTGCTGGAAGATAGGAAAATGTGCTGTTTCCATCACCATTAGAATGGTAGAAGAAGTTAAAAGAATATGCAGCAATGGAAAGAGGAACCAATGTGGTAGCATGGCAACTACAGGTAGATTTCATTAATTTTCTAACAGGTGTTTCTAATGAAAAGAAGACAAAAAGCCAAGTAGGCTGTCTTGTTTGGAACATGGCGACAGTTGAGCAATATGTCAATACAGTTAGCATTTGCTAAATGTATTTGGACAAAGCACAACATCAAATATTTATATGGGAAAGAAAGATTTTTCTTAGCCAGAATCAGGCTCTGAATGGTTAAAGGAATGACACAAGGTCGCTACTAATTTCAGTTTTCACTAGCCAAGTAATGTATTTGAAAACGCAGAATAGACACAGGACACATTTCCAAAGAACTATGTCTGGTAATGAAAGAATGTGTCTCATCATTACAATTAATATTCAGAAGATTTACAGGTATGGAAGACCTCTGTTGCTTAATCTAGATCAGACAATGTGTCGTACTCCAAACTCATCAAGAATGATAAACCTCCATGATAAATAACAATCATGTACTACAGGAGCAGAAAGAGGTTTAATAAGGCTGGAAGCTACAGGGCATCTTGCATTTTGTCCAATCTCCTCCACTCTGAATATACAGGGGAAAGACGGCAAGCTGAGGAAGCTGCAATTGCACAGCTCTGGTTGCTCAGCAACAATTCCAGCTTTTTACTGTGTGTACAAATGCAGGCAGTAGGAGTGGTGCTGTTTCCAGAAAGGTCTCTTTTATCCCAAAGGAGTAAATTCCTCTCTGGCACAGTTAGAAGTTATGCCACGTAGGCATGGGCTGCCTGTGTACAGCTCTGAAAGCCCAGGATAACTTATGACTTTGCATTATTTCCAGTTCTGTTGAACTGAATGGTTTTGGCATTTGTTTATGTAATATTGAAGTTTGAAATCTGTACTTTAATGCCAAACCTAGGTAAAGAGAAATGCTTGCTCACTGGCAAATACAGTTCCATTTCTGTTCCTAGATGTTTGAGTAGATGTTTAAAATACCTGAAGAGTGTTGAGCTGAAGACCTAGGGTTGAACAGTGGTGCAGGGGACAGTGCTGGGTGACTTCTGGCTCCGTGCTGTTAGAACACTGATGCCGAAAGGCTGCAGCTGGTTCAGTGTAATTGCATGACAAAAACAGGCACTATAACACCAACGGTTCTAGGAAATAACCACATGGTTCGCATGCTGGTGTGTTTCTGGGGAACTGGGTGGATCGTAGGGTATTAGGAGTAGTGGATTTAAAATGAACAAAAAAGGTAAATGCAGAGAATGGCACTTGGCATTGCTTATGTCTTCTAGGGTAAAGAACGGCAGGCCAAGATACAGAAGATTTCTCGGGGGATTTTTCAGGACAAAAAACCCTCTCTTCGTTTCTTCAGTATTTTGAGTACAGATTTGCTCTCAAGCATTTACTCCATTTGTACTCAAATTGCTTGTTTCTGGAGAAATAGAAAGGAAGTGCCCTCTGAGAAGATGTCAGAGTTGTTCAGGACTCCTAGAAAAGCTGAAGAGATTGCTAAAGTATCATAACGAAAAATAATATATTAGTATGTAGTATAAAGAATATTAAAATCTCAAGGTTCCCAAACTGATAAATCCTTCATGATGTTGTGTGTTGACTTGTATCTTCTAATCTAAATACTGCAACAAATTTTCTCTTACGGTTCCCATGCCGTTGTTCTTGTGCCTTGCACCCACGAACCCAATAGCATTGTTACAGCACATTGAGGAATGTGTGTCTAAACTGCAATTCTTGTAGCAACTTAAATGATTTTCCTTTTATTAGCAGAACACAAGTGAAGCTGTATTTTTTGACTGAAATATGTGACTTGAGCCTCTGTTTGTTGGATAATAGTTTATAAAAGAAAATATAACCATTTTTTTCCATAACACGTATGAACACAATGAAATTAAAGGACCATCAGATTTTTACTACAGAAAAAAGGTTTTTTATTTAGTAGATGATAGTGGGTGGAGTATGGAAGCTACAACTGCTAAGGGATTACAAGATCATAACATGGATGTGCAATCAGGTGTCTGAAGTTGGAGGCAGTAGGATGTAGTTGATTCCTAAATATTTGTATACCTAACCCATTTTAAACTTCCAGTATGGAGAAAATAACATGAATTCTGCTTTTTATGAAATTTATGTCCTGGTTTTGTTAAAAAACAAGTTTCTCTTTTAGTGAATTTGCCTGTCAGCTAAAGCCTTCATATTAGCTGCATTTTCCTGGAAAACCAGATACATGTTTTGGTAAACGTAGCAATGGAATGCGAAGTTATGATAACAATTGATGCACATCTCGTGAGAGGGGCAACAAGAAACAGGTGACCAAGGAACTGACCAACTGAATATAACATCCCATTCATGTGAATACTTCATGTAAAAGTGGGAGATCACGAGGATCTTGTCCCTTTTCCTTTTCCTTTTGCTTATGGCTGACATTAGGAGAGGATCTTGCTAATCATCCCTGCGAACTGAGGCCTAGCGAGAGGCTGAATCCAGCTCCGGTTGGCTGTAGAGTCCAATCCAGGATTTCGAGTGCCAGCTCTGCAGTTGCTGAGACTTTCAAGATTGGTTTTGTATATGTTGTATTATTTTCTCTATTCTTATTAGTAGCATTAGTAAAACATTGTTAATTTTTCCAACTCTCTTCTCTCTGTCCTTCTTTCCCTCCCGATCGCCTGTCCTGAGTGGGAAGGGGGAAGAGGGAGGGACTGATGGGGGAAGCGGGGGGAGAAGGGGTTAACAATACATCTGCCAGGGTTTTATTGTCACCCTGCAATCAAAACGCTCGACAATTTGACACATCTTAAGACAGGAAAATGTGGAAATCAGGATTTCTTGTGGATGCTTCAGATGATCAACAGTTGGAAAATAAACAAAACTTGTCCTCTTCCTGCTCTTAATTGTTTTCTGCTTTCAAAGTGTTTGACTTCTTCAAGAAAAAAGCTTAGTATGTGTGGTGGATTGTTTATAAATTAGGTCAAGAAACACAGAACTCCTCTGTACTAAATAATTTATTTTAATTTTCTATGAAATTTGGAGTGTGTTGTACAAAGAACATACAAGTGAGGACTTCATATCGACGAAGATTTCTTAGCAGGATATGAAGCTGATGGCATATACAGGCTCTAGTGGTGAAAGATTTTGTTTGAGGAGAGGGAGAGATGATGCTCTTCCCAATGTGGCCAGGTACAGCAATGATGGGTCCCAACTGAGCAGTCTCTTGGGGTGGCCTGATGGTGCCTCTGGTGCAGCACGTGGCAATGATAAAGGTGAGGATCCTGATGATGACTCTCTGCCCTGTGTTTTCTCTGGGACCTGTTTGATTTTCCTATTGACTGATACTGCTGATTGGAGTATGCTAATCAAATACAGATGTTGCACATAGGTTGTTAAATCTTTTTTGCACACATATTATCCAGTAATGTCTACCATGCATCTCTATGACTACTTTCTGCTTTGTTATACATTATGTTTGGTTTTCTGTGATGTAAACTAAAATCTTCAAAGACAATAGGCAAAGAAAGGAGGAAAGTGAGGAGGGGTGATCCTTTTGCCAGAGGGAATGGCTTCCCATGAGAGGCACCCTAACAGTAGTGTTGGGGTTTGCTGGTGCTGGCCATGGGGGATTACAGCACAAGAGCAACAGCACTGGAACAGCAAAGGAAAAAAATACACCACAGAGGCTCTGGAAAACCCCTCCCTGGCAACTTGAGTGCAAGGTTCCATAGCTGCAAGCATTAGTGACATGAAAGCACCTGGATGTACCATGCAGCAAGCAGCTTTTACATTTGTTGAAATTTAAAACCTGAAGCTTAAATCTACTAAAATACACCAAGGGATTGTTACAGCCTGAAGAAAAAGGTGATTTTCACTTTACATGTGGTAGGGTTATTGTATCTCCCTCTCAGATGATGCTGTCTATCCTCTGGACAATTATTTCACTGTGGTGGAGAGGGAATTCCTACTAAAAGCTGAGTTCCTACTAAATCAGTGTTGGTTTAGCTGCATACAGGCAACGCATTAACTTCAGTGAAAAGCTTTTGAAATCTTATTCTGTCTTCTCGGAAGCACTGTTACAAGAGTCTTCAGGTAAGAGAGCCCTTTTAAAGTTTGAGGAAAATGTGAATAATGGCGATTGGATGTAAACTTCCCCCTGCCCTGCCCCAAATTACTGTATAACATTCAGAGGATCATACTCAGAAAAAGGTACTGCAAGTGTTAAGTAGAAGAGGAATCTTGATACAATGGTATATTAGGGAACAAACTTCAAAGGTGCATTCAAAGTAGCAATCTAAATCCTGGGTTAATCGATAAATAAACAAACCTCCAGAGGCTTAGAGCAAGAAGTGCCTTGTTAGAAGATGACTGGTTTCAGAAAGAACCAAAGACAAAAAATTTACTAAGCGGAGAGGGAAAAAAAAAAAGAATTACACTGCAGAAAATAAGTATGCATCTATGGCCTGTGTTTGTGGCCTTTTTGTTTCTCCAGAGAAAGAGAAATGGTATGAAAGCAGACACTGCTATGTTGGCTAGTTGGTAAACATTAAGTTTTTCATGCCAAAGCTGCTACTGCTAAAACTTGCCAAGAGAGTGCTTTTTGTTATTAGTAAATGAATTGGGTAGCCTAGATTAAATATGCTCAGTTGTTGCAGCTCTGTTTCATTGAATTTTTATCTAACTTAAGTTGTAAGGAAATGAACAGGTGAAAGTTGCACTGAGTGGAATCATGTTTGCTGGTAAATAATGCCAAACATATAGATTGAAAAATGAGCAGTAGTTTCTTAAAGTCTACTTGGAAGTAAATGTTAATTGAGAAGGTCATAACCTTATTAAATAAATAAATAAAAAAACCCAACACCCCACACTTCCACCCCCATGATTTTCTACATTTTGAAATGTATGTGTTGAAGGAGTTAATTTTCTTTAATTGTACACGTTAGTAAACTATGAGGAGGGAGAGGAAACAAGGAAGACATTTTACTTGAAATGTTTTCAAGCTAAAGACTTGTATGAGCTCGTAATGCAGCTGAACAAACAGCACTTTCTGAGTTACTGTGGAAGAAGTGCCACGAAACTTCTATTTTTAGCTACTGCATGTAGATATTTTCAAAGATAGACGGGTAGGCCCATCTGAAACCAAGATTAGTAGGGATGATCCAAAGAGCAACTGGAGGTTGAAATAACTTCCACGTGACTGGAAAGAAAACACCAACGTCAGCAGAGCTACTGGACTGTTTTAATGAATGTGTTGCTCATAATGGAGTGATAGAGTACAGTGGAAATACCTTTTCATTAAATCTGTAATGATACAGAGATGTTGCACACAGGTTATTTGCATCCTGATTGCTATATGGTCCAACTTTAAGGTTTACAGTTGGACTCCATGATCTTAAAGGTTTTTTCTGACCTAAATGATTATATGATTCTATAACTTACCCAATATTAGTACAGCATGCCTCAGCTACATAGCTAGCATCTGTATCTATAGCATTAGGTGTGATTTTTCTCGTGACCCATAGGTCAGATGAGTGAGTGTGAGGTTGGTGCAGCTGTGAGTGGAGTTTTAAAAAGCTTTAGAGCAATTTAGTTCAGCAGTGTTTGAACAACTGTAATAGCTGTTGATTGCAGTTAAAAAGTACTGCTAAACGCATGTGGTGAAAAAAGCCTCAATTCAGCAAAAGTAATCAAAAACTTCAAAATGTTAATATTGCTGATTAAAGGGGACATGAAAATTTCACCACTGGAACTATTTTACTTGCTATTGTGTGAATCCAGCTACATTTCTGGTGCTGTCAACTAAGCTTAAGTTAGATTTGGGCCATGGAGCAACTCGCAGGGCTTGAATCAGATGGTCTTATCTGATTACCATTGATAGCCAGACAAAAATGTGAGTTTTTAATTGACAAAACCTTTTGTTGGTTATTCCATGGAAAACAAATTATCCAAATGGACACCTTTTTATTAATACTAAGCTACCCAGAAACATCCTAGGTTAGTACAATCAAGCTTTTATTTATTGATTTACTTATTATCTTCTATGATTTGCATGCTAACAAAAAATCAGGTGTGTATTTGTAAGGCTTATGCTGCTGAATCCCCTTGCAGGTGTAGTAAATAAAGAGCAGTAGAACAGAAAATATGAAGCCAGTTGGCATGGCCTGCTGACAGCCTGTTGGAGAGTCTGTAACTTCCAAACGTGAAGCAAACAGAATGGAAACACTTCTTGGCTTATCATTGCATGCTACACAAATAATTAGCAATACTTTTACACTAAAAATCATAGCTATTTATGTTCTTTTCTTGAAGCTAAGTTCTTCACTTAATGTAGTGAATTTCTGCAGATGTCAGAAAGGAAATATTTCATGGCTTTCTAGAAAAGATAGGGCAACATTATCTATTACCATTGATTTGGTGACCCCATGAGGCATAAGACAAAGCAGTCTTTAGAGATACAGTATTACAGCTTCTGCTGTTGTGCTGATTGAGAAGTTGAAATTTTAGTTCTAAGGTGGATAAGGATGTACTTACAACCTTTATGATGGTATACTGATTTTTTTTGCAGAATAACGTGCATGTCATAGAGTATGATAGTCAATTTTTACAGATAAATGGTGATGAATAGCATTTCTAAAGGAGGTTTCTGCAGAAAGAAAGCATGCTTAGAGTGTATTAGGATTAGAGACATATACAGATGTTTCAAAAAATGGATCCAGTTTGAAATTGCTGTATCTCTGCAACCATGAACCGTCCATGAATGAAACTCCTACTACTTGAAAGGACAGGCATAGAGTTTCAAATGATGACTGCTCAACTTGATAATTCGTTAAACAGTTTGTAAGTTTTTGTGTAATTGTAACCTATTGTGATCATGAAATATACTGCTTTGAAACTGGGTCCCTCTTTTTGAAACACCCTGTATTTCAGCTGCTGTGTAATGTAGCAGTCTTTATGGTACAATAATTCTCAACATAAATTTTGCCATTATGGACCAACTTGTATAGTACTTACCTCTGTGTAGATTACAGATAGGTTCATGCAGTGTTCATTTTTTTCTTCTGAATGCTGAACTTCTATCACAGTAGTTGAAATAAATTGGATTTTCATCCCTTCCTTGAGCAGGAGTCCTTAGGGATTGTCAAGTAGTTGCGTACCTCTAAAGGCTGATGTAAAGATTAAGATAACTGTACTGAGACCACTTAATGAACACAAGAATTCAGTGTTTGGATTGCAACACTGTCATTGCTGCTTAGACAATCTGGATAATCATAACACCATATATTAATCCTACATCCGTGCTTGTTAACAGGGAACAAGGAGGATGTTTTGAAATTATTAAAAACATTTTCTCAAATTCTGCCCAACTTGGAAATATCTGCCTTAACTTTTGGAGATTTGGCTGTCTTAATAGTGAAATTATATTTTCAATATAAAAATGAATGGATGTCTATAATACAGAACATGTAGCCTGATGAGAGATTATATAGTCACGCTTAATGTCAGTACATTTGTAGTGAGCTAAGTGGACAAGTTGCTCCTTACTCTGTCCAGAGAGATAACTAAACTGCAGGAAACTATCTGTGAAAGGTCTATATCTAATGCAAATGGCCAAAGTGTTGGGACTCAAGTATATGTAAAAATACTCAAGGTGTTATAAAACGTACATAGGAGTATGCAGTGTTTTACAGCTAGCTAATTACCAGAGATCGACTTATTAAAATAATTTTCTGATAGTTTAGAAATCAAATGTATTAATATGGTTTTTCTTCATCTAGATGGGAAAAGCCTTGCAAAACAATTAAGATGGCAAACACATCCCCACCCTCCTAATATTATCTATTCCAGGATTTGAGTACTCTGCTGTGGTTGCTGGCAAGCTTCTTACATCACTGTTTCTTTGCAAAGATTCTATCTCAGTTCTTTCTGCCCTGATTTAGCAGTTTCTAGTAGCTGTGCAAATAGCTAATGGTAAGGCAGAATCAGGTACTTTGTTGTTTCAAGGTTTTTTTTTTTTTTTTTTTTTTTTTTTTTAATCTGGAGATAGTTACTAGTAAGATATAAATGTGAGCCACTGAGGCAGCAGAATGACATAACTTGGAATCCTGAATGGATTGAACAGATGAATTAGTTGCAGTTCTGGAAATGGGGGTCAGAGCACAAGCCTAATTTGTTATAAAACCTCATATTTGATGGCTGACATGCTTTCAGTGTTGCTGTTTAGATTTGGTGTTCTGGTAGTGCCAGTTACGCAGCTGTGTAGGCATGATTGCTTGTACTAAAAATAGACATAATATTAGGCCTTTCGTAAAGCAGACAAGTGAATCCATTTATTGGGGGTCAAAAGGAAAATGTTTTTACTATGGTACACATAGTGATCTGGAGGCTTGGACAACTTGCTCAGTGTGAATTCAAGGCAGTTGGAAAACCCTTGAAGTTTGTGGTAGAATACCTGCAGTGCAGCATTTTAGTAGACAGGTGGTTTGGATTTCTTGCACAGAACTGCAAGAGGTTTTTTTTTTTTTTTTTTCCTTGGTCAGGGTACTCAGCTACAGTTGCATCTACAAAACAACACACAGGCAAGTGGAAAGAAAGTTAAACTGTATTCTAATTTAGGTCTCACAGGGATGCGACAATTTTCAAATCAATTTATGTTTTGACTAATATTTTTCTACTGATATGTAGTATTATATGTTCAATCATTTCATCATAAAGGAAGGGCTAATAATAGTGAAGTAAAGCAAGATTTTATACGTAACTGGAGCTGAAGAATAGTTTAAACTTTGTGACCATACCGAGTAAGCTTTGGGTTAATATGCTATCTGACCTGGGAGGTATTCCCTTTTGATGGTATGGAAAGAAAAAAAGGCATTTAGCCTGCCCTGCTGACTGCTGAGACAATAGTTTTAAACTGGACTGTGTGTTTGCCCAAGAAAAGCAAAACACAGGTGAAATCTCTTCAGAACTGGTCCTTGAACTTTTGAGGTATAAGTCAGCACCAACTAATGAAAAAATGTGAAGTTGGATGAGTGTGAGTCTTTTGAATTTGGAGTTAACTTTTGAAAATGCATGCCTTAATACTAAAGCAATTATAATCTAATAAAAAATGCTGAATCCAAAAATATGCTGCCAAGTTAATGAGTAAGAACACCCTACCTTAACCTCCTGGCAGGGCCTGCAGGGATGAAAACCGAACTTTATTTCTAAAGTTAAATGAGCAACAAGTTACTTAGTCTATGAACTGTTGTTACAGTGATGCTTTGTTTGCCATGCAACAGCTTGAAAAGAACATCTTTAAATTGTTTAATGCTAGGCAACAGCTACTCAATATCATCATTTGCACTTCTGTTGCAGATGGTATAACAGTGCCGTGTCTGCATAGGAAGCTGTGAGCTACTTTGATGTAGGAATGGCTGTCCTGTATGTGTGTGTATATATATGTATTAAGTTTTATCTGTTAGAGATTTTTTTAACTATAACCAAAGACTTGCTGAATCCCCTTGTTTGACATAGAGTCCCAAGAACTTTTGGAGTGACAGAGAAAAATGAGGGAAAACTAGTTGGTGCTATAAGAAAGAAAAAGTAGATGCCACTGTATTTATGTTCGAAATGTAATCTGTGGTAGTTTGAAAAGTCATCAAGACTGAATTTTTGATGGGTAAACATTGCTTCCAAGGGAAGTAATCCTCAAGAACTCTTCTAAAAAGACAAGTTCAAGTGTTGGATCCTCTTCCACAAGAAACCTTGGATTTGGCTGCCTGTTTTATGCTGGAGGCCCTTATTTCTGCTTCAGAAATACATGAATGAGAGAATGAGGACCTCGGAGCTGGTTTTCCTCTGAAGGAGCAGTATGAGGAAGAAAAGGGATAGAAAAACATTATAATGAAATGCTAACCAATTAGGGAACCTTTATGTGATAAACTGATCCAACCATGCAAATATGAAGAACAGGTGCAAAATTTGGGTTGGGTTCCAGACATCTGAGTGTATGCTTCTCTCAAAGAAGAGCAATCCAGACAAACTAGGAAGGCTGCAGAGCTTTAGGATGAAGTTTTATGTTCGGACTTATCCTGCTTCATGCTTATTGAAACCATAGAAAATGGTCTGCATCTTGCACTTTCCTTGTGCCAGGCTCAGTAGTTATGTGATGATGGAGTAAACATGTTCAGTGAACCAGATAAGAAGATGAAGAAAAATGTCACCTTTTTTGCTAGTTTTATTAGAAGAAAACAGCTGTGTCCCCATTGTCTGCCTTAATTCTAGCGGACAGTTTGAGTTTTCATTTCATGTGATGTCATGTATGTGTAATTTAGTTCATGTCCAGGATGATCACTAGTTTCTATATGTTAGCCAGTTGTTTACAAAGGTAGAAGCAGACTTCATGGTACTAGTGATCAGTTCAGAGACCATCAGTTTACATGTCAAATCTGGATTAAGGTTCTTTTTCCATTTTTCTACACTGAATTTTCATCCACCACTCTAACACATAGTTGCTCCATCTTGGAAGGTCCTGTCATTCTTTGTGATCATCCTTATTACCTTTAATGACTTGGTTTTATTTGCAGACTTCGTCACTCTCACAGCTTTTCCCTTTTCCACCTGAATATGTTCAGATGCCTGAAGATCTTCACTGGTGACTTGTTGCTGTAAGAACAAACTATTAATTTTATTCCTGTCTTCTCCTTCCCAACAATTAATCAAGTTTTTTATATCTGAAGGGCAATTTCCCTCATGCTTCTCCTAAAAGCATTTGACAATGGATCTTTTTGAAAGCTTTCTGCAAATCCAGGTCATGTAGATCAATCTTCTATACATGAATGCTTATTAACCTCTCCAGTGAACCTCAGCAGTTCGAGTGTTTCCCTCTTCCACAGAAACCTTGTTGACTTTTCTTTGGGAAATGAAATTATTTGAGGTTCCCCTTAATTCTGTTATTTATTATAATGCCTGTTATTTTATCTAGTCGGACTTCCTCATCAGTTGTTTCTCATTCAGCTAGCCCTACAAGTGTGATTTTTAAGCTAGTGACCAGTCCTCGATACTGATGCAGAGTACATGTCACATTAAACTTCTTTGGTCTTTTGTCTTTGAATTCCTTTAGAATTTTTGAGTGACTACCCACCTCATCCATTACTTGCCATTGATACTTTTTTTTTTGGTCAACTTACTGTTCTTAATGTGTTGCCATTTATGTGAAGAGTTCCTATGAAGGAAATATTGAATGTTTCTGCTGAGAAAATATATACAAATTTAGTAATCTTCTATTGCATTCTTGCAGTATTATGATTTATTTTTTTGTTTAAGATGTTCTGAGAGGTTTCCTGCTTCTGTGATGCACTGTGAAAGAGATCTCATTATCAGCACTTTGTATCTCTTATCAGCTGTTATTCAGACTGCTTCACATTGCTTAATTGCATCTTTGTCTAAGCTGTCAGGGTTTAATCCACCTGGATTTTTTTTCATATCATTGTTATTCCAGCTTTTCGGAGGATGCCTTCTTGCTTTTACTCTTTAACTATGCTGGCTTATGCTCTGTGTTTCTAATATGGTAGCATCTGACTGCATGGAACTTTATTTTTTTTAATTAGCTTTTGTCAGTGCTGTGAGGAGGTTGAATTTTGTGTTTAATTCTCTCTAACACTAGCATTTTGAACCTGGTATTGTGCCCTTTTAGGGACTAAGGTAGGAGTCACTTGCCTTCTTGTATGTTTTTTTCTATTATGATAAACTTTCTATGACTATTAATGATGTCTTGGAGTTTTATTATCAGCATCATAATCTCACATGGTATTTCCCTAGTGTACATGGAGACAGCTGAAGCTTCTTGCTGATGCTGTTTCCTGCCATGGTGACCCCTCTCATCGTTGTCAGCATGCCACAGTCATTGCAATCATCCTAATCAAGCTGCCAGTAATATATCATATGCTATGTCTGTCTTGTTTATGACTGAGACTTCATTCCATTTGGCTCTGGTTGGCTTGCTAGGTTATTTGAACACCAAGCTCTTCCACAGTGGTATATGTTTTTCCATGTTTCCTGTACAGTAAATACCTCGATGTATGGTACAATGTACTGATAACACCTGCCTTATGCTGAGTTTCTAGTGCTGTTTTATAGCACATTATGTAGTTATAGCAATGTTTTTGTTCAAAGATAGCATCCCAGTTCCACCAACATTGTTTCTAGTATTTCTTGTGCTTACGTAGAAACATTTCCTATTTCCTTCCACCCTGTTCAAAGGGACAATATCTCTTCCAGCCTTTTGCTATGTTTTGCAGTGGGGCAGCATCTGCTTTGTGTGTTTGAGCTCCCTGTACTTCATACAAGTGGATATGTATTTTCAGACCAGAGGATGTTTAGGGCCTGATAGCTTTTCCTCAGGCTAGGTTTAAAAAACCCTTCTGATCCTTTTTAGAGTAAAAGCCACAAAGTTTACCTTACTTGTTTCTTCCAAAAGCATTCCCTTTATTTCAGGAGTGTCCCCAGCTTCCATTGAATCTGGACCTTGTTTCTGTACTGGTCTTCAATTGCCAGGGATATTTGGAACATCTGAGCAGTGTGGGGAAGCTTGAAGAACCTGAGGTAGTGTAATTTTTGCTTTTGACCCTTACTCTGACTGAAGCTGATAGGCACAATGTCCACATACTTAGTACTGGAAAAAGGAAAGTGTGAGATCCTGTAGTTCCTTAAAATGGAAAATGTATTACTTGCATGGTTACTTGAACTGAAGTTGTCTGTCCTCACGATAATGTCTCTTCATTTGGTAGACCCATGTATCCTGATGTCTTGTTAAACAGAAGCCTAATTATGTATCTGTCTACTTAATGTGTTCAGTGTTTTGTCTTTAAGTTTTATTTTCTTAACAGTGGATCAAATAGTCAAGCAGATCCCGGAGAACAAATGTCTTGCTATAAGCAGAACAGGGAATTAGACTAGAACTTCCTACATGGTAGGTTAATTCTTTAAGCAGTACTTTCACCATAGAAGGCTGGTTGGGCAGCAAGATGATGTTATTGTAGGTTAAAATCTTAGCCGTATCTTACCTTATCAAACAAGTAAGATGAAGAGAAGTTGCATTTTTTTCAGCTATGATGGCCTTTTTTCTGTTCTTTACTTGTTTGACCTGGAGATATTAGGTGGCTGACAAATTGTACACTTGTCAGATGTTTAAGACAAAAAGGTTTTTTTGGAATGACAAGCAACCCAAATGCCTACTGATGGTAAAGTTTAGTCTTTCTCCACAAAGCAGTCAAAAATCCTTTCCTTAATTAAAGGTATCAAAGCTTCAGTGTTATTTGACTTTAAAAGCATATTGAGGTAAGAAAGACTGCTCTTAGCTTTGGTTGTTCTCATTGCAGCTGCATGAAAAAAATGCAGCAGAGTAGTATATGGTTTTATAAAAGTTCCTTCGCTTCCATTCTGTGTAGATTTTCATTTGTGATTTGCAGGTGGTCAATTCCATAAAGGACACTTTCAGTTATGCAATTTTATATGGTCTGTATTTTGTGGTCTTGTGAAAAACAGCATAAAAATAATGTACACTTTTGGCTTTTAACCACTAGATGGTAGTTAACTACTATCTGCAATTACCCTTAGTAAAACAAGCCTTGTTGCTGGAGCTGTGCAGTATAACACTATATATAAAAAAAAAAATCTTTTGACATTGTGAAATGAACTGTCATAATTCCTAAGCTAACATGACAGCTTAATATTTTCATCTAAAAAGTTTTTCTCTGATGCAGTTGATTGTGCACTTCATGGT
Source organism: Streptopelia decaocto (assembly GCF_964273445.1). Classification (NCBI taxonomy): domain Eukaryota; kingdom Metazoa; phylum Chordata; class Aves; order Columbiformes; family Columbidae; genus Streptopelia; species Streptopelia decaocto. The sequence goes on along the minus strand of NC_138655.1, from coordinate 77,901,482 downwards.
TTTGCTGACCTGCATAGCGGTGAGTTACTCCAAATGTGACAATGTTTTGTAGGGTGCTGAATGTGGACAAGGATATCCAGAAATACATGACAGACTAAAATTATTATGAAAATGCTGAGTTATAATACAAGATGGCATATCCTCCTTAATGTATATATTATGTTATTAAAACTAATGCAACTTTACCATGGATCTTACACTCCTGAAGCATCTGGGGAGGAAAAGTAGTTTTCAAATCACAGATCTGATTGTGGATCACCAATGACATAAAGGGTAAAAGAGCAGTTTTTTTTTTTTTTTTTAAAGTTGATTAAAAACAGCAAGAAATCTTTTTTCTTTTTTTCAAATGATAAAAAAGTTTTTTGTAAGTGTTAAATCTGACACTGTGATAAACCAAGGAATGATAAACCAAGGAGTTCTTACTAAGTTATTGATTACATTACCCTGCCTCATCAATAACTGTTCTGTTCAAAAATCTTTAAAATGAACTTGGATTATTGGGTCCATTTGCATAGCCATGAACCATTATTCAAACTAGTGCTCTTGTAGATGTAAAGCCAATTCCTAAAGCAATATTTTTATAGCAGCTTCAGCAATTATCAGGCTATACCAAACTTAAGGCTGATCATTATTTGTTTTTGTGGCTTGTTAGGCAAAGAAGTGGTACAGGTGATAAGAATCTTGTGTATGTTTGCTGATCAAAAGGTTGCTTCTTAGCCTTCTGGGTTGTTGGTTATGTTGAGACTGTGCCAAATTGGTCTGCTAGAAGTCTGGCTTTTCACCCGAGGACAATAGTGACCTGACAATCACAGTTAAGTACTGGCCCACCACTTCATTATTTTCAGTTTTCCTTTTTAACAAATAATGAGCTGGAAGATGACAGGAAGTTGCTTTCCGTAAATGTCAAAAATCTTTCCAAGACTCTAACAAAGAGCAGCATGTTATCTGGTACTTTAAATGCAGTCTAGTTAAAAGGTTCTGAGTGAGATCTGATTTGGGATATATTACAACTGCAAAGAGGTTTTCTCTGTAAGTTAATGATTTGTGATTATTTGATATTAACACATATATGGCTCCATTCCATGGGTTAGATTATTCCCTGTCATGATCGCCAGTCATTTTAATTTTGCCAGCCTTTTAATTAATGTAAAAATGCTAAATTCCAAGTTATATAAATGACTGAGATTTCTGGATTTTGTTGAAGACTAATTTCTTTGTGGATGATAACTGAGCTGACAGAGATGCTCTGCTGGGCCTTCCACTCACAAACAAGAAAGAACTAGTTGAAGATGTGGAGGTCAAGACCAGTGATCATGAGGCTGTGGAGCTTAAAACCCTGAAAGAAATGAGGAAGATAGCTAGTAGAGTCACAGCCTTAGACCTCGGGACAACAGATTGACTTCTTCAGGGATCTGCTTAGCAGGATCCTATGAAAGGACTTCCCTAGAGGAAAACAGGACTGAGAAAAACTGATCTGCAAGAATAACATCTTTGGCATGTAAGGATGAATTACTTAATGTGCAGAAGGAAGAGCAGGCCTTGTAGAAAGCCAGTATGGATAAACAAGGCAACCCTGTCTGAGTTTAAACATGTGAGCTTCCATAGAAGGTAGAATCAGGGATTGGCCACTGAGGAGAAATATAGAGACAATGTCTGAGGGTTCAGAGATAGAGTTAAGAAAGTTGAAGCTCAGCTGGAGTTTGAACTTGTGAGAAGTGTGAAGGGAAATGAGAATAGTTTTTCTAAGTACACTGGCAGCAAAATAAGATGTGGACCCACTGCTCAGTGGGACAGGGGACTAATCGACAAGGGATATGGGAAAGACTGAAGTACTTAGTGCCTTTTTTACCTCATTTTTCATGACTTGGGTTTGCCCTCTGACTTTTTAGGTCTTCAAGCCATCTTGCAAAACGTGTGGAAATGAAGGATTATCTATGGTAGCCAAAAAAGTGTCAGGGAGCACTTAAGCCAATTGGATGTATGCAAGTCCATGGAAGCAGATAAGATGTATCTGAAGGTGCTGATGGAGGAAACCAATGTCATTTTGAGGCCTCTCTCATCTTTGAAAGACCTCCGGGGAGGTTCCTGAGGACACACATCCATTTTCAAACAGGAGAAAAGGGAAGATGCAGGGAATGGCAGACCAGCCAGCTGCACCTCAGTCCCTGGTAAGGCTGTGGGGCAAACTGTTCTGGAAGCCATTTTATGGCACGTGAAAAACCAAGATGATGGTTGTCAACAACCGGCATAGATTTACCAGTGTCAAATCCTACACGACCACCCTGATTGCCTTCTATGATGAGACAGCTGGCTATGTAGACAAGGAGAAAGCTGTGGTGATGTTCTTTATCTTGACTTCAGCAAGGTATTTGACAAAGTGTCCTGTAATATCCTTAGAGTCAGACTTGTGATATATATGGACTGGATAATTGTCTGATAATTTGGGTGGGAGATTGGCTGACAAGCAGACTTCAGCCAGTATCAAGTCCAGCTAGCGGCCAGTTGCAAGTGGTGTCCCTCAGGGATTGATACTTAGGCTAAAATTGTTTCGTGTCTTTACAAATAATGTGAATGATGGGACAGAGTACACTCTCTGCGGGTCTATTGATGATAAACTGTGGGAAGAGGCTGATATATGGAGGGAAGGGGTTCTGTTCAAACAAACCTAGATGTGCTTGAGAAATGAACTGAAAAGAACCTCAAGAAACTCAATGAAAGAACATACTAGGTCCTACAGTTAGGGTGGGATGACCTTGTATGACAATACAGGCCAGTGGCCAACTTGCTAGATAGCAGGTTTACATAGAAGTACTGAAGGATTTTGTTCCACACCAAGCTGAACGTGAGCCAGTAATGCACATCACAGCACAGAATGCTGACCACAAACAGAGCTGAAATAGTCAGCAGGGTGACAGAGTAAGGTCATCTGTGGGTCATCAAGATGGTCAGGAGTCCAGAGTGTGTGATGCATGAGAATATACTCAGAGAACCAGGTTTCTTCATCCCTAGGAAGAAAAGGTTAAGGGCAGATATTATTGCAGCCTACGATTGCCTAATGGGAGGGTAGAGAGATGACAGAGCTGAACTTCTTATTAAAGTGTATGGTAATAAGAGCCAACATACACAAGCTGAAACATAGGAGATTCCAGTTAGATGGGAACAATCTTTATGTTGGATGGTCGAACACTACTGCAGTGCCCACAAGGCTGTGGAATTGCCATCCCTTGAGATACTCAAAACTCAACTGCATGCATCTCTGAGAAACACTCTCTAATTCGATATGTTTTGAGCAGAAGATCAAACTAGATGACTTCCAGAGATCTCTTTAGACCTACACAATCTTGTGGTTCTGCGAGTTAGTTGCTATGACCTTACATTGTTTTATGAAAAAGCTCCATGATTCTTAGGTGGGTCTTTGAGAGATTTATTTATTTGTTGTTGATGCATGGCAAAATTAAGCCTGTTGGGCTGAGTTTTTACATAATAAATCACTTATATCCTGCAAAGTAAATAATTCCTCAGTGTTTTGAATATATTCAAGAATTAACTCAATGTGTAATACTCAATAGCATGTTTAATTTTAAGAGAAGGCTGTAGAGGATTCAGAGAAAGTTACGGATGTTTACTTTTACACTGAATGCGATTTTTTTCAGTGTTTTTCAAACATACATTCAGATTTGGCTATAGTACGTGGGGAAAATTGTATGGAAAAAATCAGATAGTGTGAGGGAAATGGTTTTTACTTATGTGATTTTTATCAGCATGGGAGTTATCAGCTGATTTTAGATGTAATTCGGATTGATATGAGTGGAAGCAGAAGTATTTAGGGGCATGTTAGGCCTGAAATAGCTGTAAAAAGTTATTGTTTTTCTTGTTCCTAATTGGATCATTAGTTTATTTTTCTTGGCATTTTCAAGAGGATGTCAGATTAGATTCTGTCGCTGAAGTGGAAAAATTAAGGCTATTTTAAGAAGAAAAAGCTTTACATTCCTTGCAGAAGAAAAATTGCTGTATTAAGCAACCATTGTACAAGCGAAAAATAACTGAGACTGAATGTGCTTGTATAAAAATATGAAGAGAAAACTTGGTAGTTTAGTAGTCTGTGGGTAAGAGCTGTTTGAAAGCCGCTTGATTGTTGTTGCTATATATTTAAACAGTCATGTGTGACAAGGAAATAGAGATGTCTGTTGACATGAGGATTACTTAAGAAACCTAAACACAAATCAGATAAACAGTTATAAAATTGACTTTTGCAGATGGTTATGTTGCCCTTGAGCCTGACGAATTGTATCGAGCGGTGTTTGTATATAAACAATATCACCTTAACAACACTGTGGTTGGTAGCAGTAATTTTCAGCTCCTAAGCTATAGGCAGTAAATTCTGGGGGTTAGAGACCTCTAGTTTCTAAAGTAGTCCAATTTAGTTTTTGAGTAATTTAAATGCACATCAGAACTGAATTTTAAATACAGAGTTAAGGTTAATAGTTGCTGGCTTTTTAAGTCCTTACTGTATTTTCTAGAGTTTTTGGGGGATTTCTACAGATAAGGAATGAAACAAATATGAACAAAAAGGTGGGGGGACAGTGTAAAATGATGAATCAGGAGGCTTGCTCCATGGTCTAAGGCTTATTGCTGAAAAACAGTACTTAATAATTAAATCAGATAGTACAATGTTCAGAGCTGGAAGAAAGAAACTTTGGAAACAGAGCATTGGCAGAGTTATAAAGGTAAGGAAAACTGAACTTTGGACTAGTTCCAGACTAGTAACTGTGTAGTTTGAATAAAGGTGTGAATTGAAGGTGGGAGGATGTAGAAAAATGTGTTTTTTAAGATGTTGTATGTGGATGATAGTGGTTTCACAAAATATTCTGATTATATAAAAATGGATGAACTTTGCCTTTTAAAGTAAAATATAGTATTTGAGTAGGTATTTGTCATGAGAGGCAGCATTTTTGTGTAACTGGTCCTATGAGTGAGTTGGTAGAGTAACAATCAAGGCTTAACTGCATGATTTGTTTTGAAAGGTAAATTTGCACTCGGAGATATTTACGCATTTGACTACTAGTACTCGCATCTTGTCCAGACTGTTGTAGTGATCTGGTAATGGTATAATTTACAAATGTTATACTGATACAATAAAGGGCTTGATGCTAGTTCTGGCAACAAAACAAGGGTGGACTGTGCCACCAAGGAAAATTGAAGTTGAATTTCACCTTTTCCATAGTTGGGAATAGAATTTTGAAGACACTGCATAGCACTGAGAAAAAAAAAAAAAAAAAAAAAAAAGTTATGGAAGTCATTAAGACTCTTATACTAATTTTAAAACTGGTCGCTTCAACTAACTGTTCCTGAGTTAATAGGTTACCACAAATGTGGGAAAGCTCTGATTATGTTTGAGATTTAAGAGTCAGCTAATGACGCTGTCCTAATTCTGTAAGGTGTGATTTTTGGAGAGCAGTGCATAGAAATGTGTGTGTCTGAAAACTCAGGGTGCTTGGAAAGGGTAAAAGTTTTGCAGTTTACTTCTACAGGGAAATCCGTGAGCAACGCTTATGGAATATGAAACATCTTAGCAAGTTAAAGGAGAGACAGAGGAATGCCATGTTGATTAAATAAATTTTGAATAAGACAGTAAATTAACAATAGAACACACTTTTTCACTTCTTTACTATGGAGCTTCCTAGTAAAGTTCAAGTGCATTGCTTATCCGTAAGACTTTGATCTGAGCGTGTCTAAATTCAGTAATGCACAGTATTCTGAGAGCAAAATGCATCATTTGCTGGATAAACTGTGTTCCGGAACAAGTTTTAACTTGTGTAGTTTTGACTTGAATGCTAAATAACATTCATGCAAACTCTAGAGTGTCTGCAGACACATCAGCAACTCACTCTATAATGAAGAAGTTGGCAGTAGTCAATATTTGGTTTCTGAGGCGTCTGTTACAAAGGAAGGACCTCTGGCATCCCTGACTTCTGATCTTTTAGTACCTTCTGCTTAAATATGTGTACTTATATTCTCCTGTGCTAGTTAGAAAACATATTTTTTTTAAATTTTGACTTAATCGCCATTTGTTGCTTTAGACTGATAGTGTGATGGTTATGGGTTTGGGCTTATGCTAAAATGATTTAGGAATCTCCCCTTTATTCTGCTTCAGGAGCAGATGTCTACTGAAATGAGTTTCCTGTGTTAAATTTTTAGTAGTTAGTTATTAGGAATGTTAAGGTTTTATGTAACATAAACCAAATTACTTGTTGTAACTAGACTAATCATCAGATCAGGCCTTTTTGGTTAATCAGTGTAGTTTTGGACTTGCATCTGCTGTGGGACTGTGTCATGTGGCCTTTCTTACCTTTGTAACTAAGAGGGGGAAAAGAATCCCCAAACTAAACATGGCTGTGCTGCTGTTCTGTAAATGAAGAAGTGAGGTAAAGCTCTACTATATAAAAACTTGGACAATCCTTCCACATATCTAAGTGAGAAAGGATTGATCTCTCGTAAATAACATTCCATCTGGATCTTCCTACATCACAGAACATTATGAGGTGGCTTTATTTTATGACCTTGGTCATAATTGCTGCTGATACTTTTCAGAGTTTGTGAGGAGAGTGTTACTGCAGGTACCAGCAATTCCTCTCTTACCTACACAAATGATAGCTTATGTGTTTTAGCAATCCTTCCATCTTCAAATCTCAGTCTTTCAGTGTTCTATTAAATTATGTTTATTTGAATTAAATAAACTTGCCTGTTTTTTTTTGGTATTTGTTTGCTATTTAGGGTTATATATTTCTGTAGTGAATCAGGCAGGACGTTAAATATACAAAACTCCTAGGCCAACACCACATTGTTGACTTGAAGCAAGATGTGTGGGTAGTTAAAATTAACATCTAGAAATCCAGAACCTGAATTTTGGAACAGGTTAGTGAATTCCTTCACTGAAATTGTGGTTGATGCAAAAAAAATGAGGACCTGAAATACACCCCTATGCAAAAATCAGGAAAAAACCAAATGTGGAATAGAAATCTACTTGTTCCTCCATGACCATTTTTCTCGTTTATGCTTAACCCTTAAAGATGTGATGGCGGGGGGGGGGGGAGAAGGGAAGAATGACAGGTAGAAAGCTCAACATTTTCTTGCAATTCATTCTCTGAGATTCCTAAGCCTAAGTAAAGAGTATCTTAAAAATTTGTACTTTAAGTGGTATGCAAAGGGAACTGATATTTTGACCAATTTTCAGTCTAGCTTCTGAGTTTTTAAAAAATATTTAAATTAATGACTTGCTATTGAAGGCACTGAAGTTAGGTTTCTTCTATTTTTGGCGAGGCAACCTAATCCTAGAAGCGAAGAGAGAAGTGTCTTCTGATGTCTGCAGCAACAGTGAAGTGAGAGGTTGTGATTGGGGAACACCGCGTGTGGGGTGAAAAAGTTCTTAGAAATGGTATGGGAGCATGACAGGCAGGGTGTGTTCTTGAATAGCACTGTAGTGTCTATCAGGAAAAATATCCATGCAACTTATACTAATTAGAGAGATATCCACCAGAAAAACGCAAATGCCCTCCAGAAGTGATGCATGATAAATGCAAGAGAATGTCTTAATCTTCATAAAACTATAGTTCTACTATCTAGATAGTAATTCCCTGTTTTCTCTAGGTACAGTTCTTTAAAATAATAAAGTTTTGTGATATATTAATGAATGCTCTTGTGACCAGACTTAGACATCAATTATTGCCTACTGCTATGTGAACAGCCATACACAATAGATGGTATGTTTGTTACGGGGCTTGAGAGACTGCAGTTAAAGGATTGGAAAACATTAAAAGAACTGAAATGAGCAAACACTGCCCAGTTTGAGAAAGGTGCTCATAATTTCAGCCTGCATAAACAGCAACTTGTAGAAGAAATTTAGGCTGTGAACACGTCAAGGGCCACCTGTGTAAGTGGAGTTCGGAACAGATAACCAACAGAAGATGAATATCTCGTATAGCAATATAACTGGAGTTCTATGCTGGAAATGCAGCAGAGTACAAAACGAGTCTCTCTGTGGCTTAAGTAAAACAAAAAGAGCTTTTTGCTTGATTAAACAGAAGCTAGCTAATTGGCAGAGTATTGGCTGTATTTTTCTTTGTTGAATACGTGTTATCAGTTGTGCTCTAATTACTGAAACAACCAATTTTAGGATTCTGGTGTTATCATCTAGCGTGAAGCTGATTCAGCCCCAAATGGTCGCTATTTGTATGTCTAAATAGGGGGAAAATTTCTTGCCTGATTTGAGAAGATGTAGGGAAGGCCAATCCTGTGATGACTTTTGATTTTTGGGAAAGCGGAATTCATGTTAGGGAATGACAGAGATAAAATAGCATGCAGTACAAATAAATCCGCTACTGCATTCTTCAGGCGTATTTGTGTAAAGAATAGGATTTGTATGTTTGTCTTTTACATGGAAAAACATTTCCAGTGCATTCAGCATCTATGAAGGCATGCTATTATAGTAATGATGAGTTTACCAAACATTTCAAAATTCCTTCAGGAACCAGGAAAGATATTTACATAAGTGTATAAAGTGTATTATGCAAGTCCTTTTGGCTATGCAGAAGCGTGTGGGTAAATCGCTTGTGCATACTTTATAGAGTTACTAGATTTTTTTCATAACCACTGGGGAAATAAAATTGAATTTACCACCAATGAAACTTAATTCTAAATTTCTTTTGAAAATGAAATGATATTAAATCTTGTAATCCTCAAGCACAATAATACCACTAAGTATTCCAGTAGGCGATTTTGTCTATAATGTAATGAGTTGTATTACATATGGGAATTCAATTTAATTAGAAGAGTAGGCATACATCTTGAAGAATGGTATAATAGCTATAGTTGAGCACATTTGTAAACACTTGTGTACCTTGAGGCTTGTGGCTTGTTTTACTTCTCATTATATTAAAGAGATAATGTATGAAACCCTAGCTTCCTCCAGCAGCATCTGTCTTGATTAGAGAATGCTTACAATATCTTCCATATCTTCCATGAATAGCAAAGAAGGGTCAGAATCCTGTCTTGTCTTGATAATCATGTGTGACTAGTCTGAAAAGCTGGGACTAAGGACTTAGGCTGTTGTAGATAACTTGCAGAATGACAGTGCTATACATATAAAATATTTCTTTTTTAACCCCCTACAGAGCCTTTCAATGTGTAAATAATGTAGTACAAAAGACTGATGATAGAAATTTTGTGCTAAATCTGAAAATAGAACACAGGAAATCAACTGTAGAATCATAACAGGGGTTGCTTCTGAAAAATTAGACTGCCTTAAAAACATAAACCACAAATTTGGAAGAATAATGTAATAGCCTTTATTTTTTGTAAATAAATTTTAAATTTTCTTTATTTTTTGTCTTCAAAATACATTGAGAATTATTCATTGTCCACTGTGCTTTATAACAGCAAAAGCTGCAGGAAGAGAGAGAGGCTAAACGTGCTCGACTGGATGGCAGGCATGATTACTTACTGGATACCATTGCCTCTTGTGTGAACCTGGACAAAGCAGAAGTAGAAGATGCTATTCTTGATGGTAACCAGGTAATTGATAGTGAAGCTCATTGGGTGCTTTAGAACTGATATTACCATCAAATACTGTGTGAGAATTGGTTAATGCAGGGAGTAAGAAGTTAGAAATATGTATACTGAGGAAATGGTGCATTGAATTTGATAAGTATTATATGCAAAGGAGTTACATTTTGTGATTTGAAAATAAATATGTTTTAAAAACCTAGGTAGACAGCAAGTAGATCTTGTTTTACTCCCTGGCACTAGAGGAAACATGGGTGTGTTTTTAAAAACAATTTCCTTTGTGTTCTCCTTCCATCTGTGTACCTTCTTTAACTTATGCTTTCCCATTTCAGTGCTAATATTGTTGAGAGACTGAAGAAAGTCCAGTGGAAGACTACGAAGATAGTGGAGGACATAGGGCATGTAAAATATGAGAAGAGGGAGAATAAGTGATTGAGGGGCAGTCAGAGAGTGGGCTGCAGTTACTTCAAGAGTAGTTATGAAGATGACAGAGCTGAGCTCTTCTGGGCAATTGCAGATGATATAGGAAAGGCAATAGCCACAACTTGGAAATTGAACACCAAGAGACCCTTCTTCTCCAGGAGAGTAATACAGCTGTGGAATTCCTTTCCTTGAGGTTTTTGAGATTCAGCCTAGGTAAAGGTCTAGATAACCTGAGCTGTTGATGATACAGGATGTTGGCCTCAACATCTCCCGGAGGTCCCTTCCAACATTTCTGTGATTCCACGCGATATAGGAAAATCAGCTGTCCAGAACACTGTCACAGAAGTTAAAAAGCAGAACTTGTTTCAGCCTTTGTGCATTCTATCTCTAAATGGGTTTCCTGGCAAACTATATTGCCTGAGAATAATTGTCAAGGGAAGAAAATATTGAAAGTTGTTATACTTGAAAAGAGGAAAGTGTAATAGTTGTTGTGACCTCATCTTGAAGGTTCACCAAAGATTTTCTGGAATAGCAGTTTACGTGATCTTGGTGTAACAGGCACATTATTAATTGAAGAGGGATAATGCAGCATTTTTCCTGCACTAGGAAGCACAAATATTACCAGCAAATGTTTCCAAAGGACTTCTACAATTAGAAGCCTTTTCTGCTGGAAGATTAGAATCATGGAATCATTTTGATTGGAAGAGACCCTCAAGGTCACTGAGTCAAACCATTACCTAACTCTAGCACTAAATTAAACCATGTCCCTAAGAACCTTGTCTATACAACCTTTAAACACCTCCAGGGATGATGACTCCACCACTCCCTGGGCAGCCTGTTCCAATACCTGACAACCTTTTCCATGAAGAATTTTTTCCTAATAACCAATCTGAACCTTCCCTAGTGCAACTGCTGTGTAGCTAGGGACTATGTGAAACAACGACTCATAGATCTAGAAAAATAACAGATTAGACCAGACTTTCAGGTACTGAAACACTGATCAGCATACTAGCATACAGCAATTAACTTTCTTCCTAGGTCTATATGGCCTGTACATGAGATTCCTGGACTGAACTACTAATATATGGTTAAAGGGTGCTTGATGGCAGCCTTAAATTGGTGGAGAACTGTGCAATTGTCCTGATGTCTAAATCAGAAATAAATAAAGGCTTTCTCTGTTGCTGTGATATGGAATAATTGCAGCTGTGTGTTTTCTGCTTTCAGCTCGTTATCTGAATGGCAGTAAGAATAAATGGGTGAGGGACTTCAATGCGGTGCTTTTGCACTTCAGTAAATGAAGAAATGCCCTGTGCCCTCAGTTTGAGAGATGATACGCAGCATGTAAACTAAGTTGTCTCAGTAAACTGAAACATGGTCTAGCAATGTTCAGTTGTGTTCAGCATGGAAAAACCTAAGTGATTCAATTAAGTAGATGTGTGCTGCTAAAGGACAAGAAAACTCCATCTTGTTTGGATGGTAGTAACTGGGCCTGGTATAATTTTATTAGTGAACAATGAAAATGTGTACTTGTTAGCTGTGTATGTTAAAAATCTGAGCAAGTTAAAATTTTCATAGTGGGTATGCTATACATAAATATATGAATGTGGTCTCAAACAGATAGAACGCATTGACAAATTCTTGGCCCCCGGAGGTCTGCGTCATCTGATGTTCTACTATCAAGATGTGGAGGCAACAGATACAGGTAAAGCAACTTATGTTCTCCTGAAACATGTTATAGTTGTGCTGAGCAAGTGTGCAAGAAAAGAGCAAATAGTTAAGTTCTTATAAATTGGGGGTTAATGCACATCAATTTGGTCATACTGGACATTAATCCTTGCTCATGGAATGAGGATTGATGAAATTACTGAAGCTTCTTAGTGCACTTCTGCATTTTGCTAGTATGCAACAGCAAGACACTTCCTTGCGAGCCTAGCAACTATTGCCTGGGGGCTGGAAAATGGTTTTTGATAGTTAAAAGAGGACTTTCACACATGTGTATAATGACAGCTCTACTCCCTCCTCTCCAGTCCCACCACCAATTTTCCCCTAGAAGCTCTTGGCACATGACCATCCATCCAGATGGTCCTGTCACATGACAGATGACCCCAGGAGGTCTGCCTTGTGGGTAGCAGGGCCATTATCCCTTCTTTTCATGTCCCCTTCCCTTCCCCCATGCCACCACGTTACCACACTTCTGGGGGAAGCCTACTTCTCAACTGGGAGGCAGCTCAGGACCCCTGTGACAAGGACATCCTCCTCTTGTCTGTGACATCTGTCCCAGAACCTCCAATGCTGCAGCCATTGGGACTAGCCAGGTGCAATGTGACCTCTGAGACCCTGTGATGGGTTGGTGGGACTTGACCCTGCTTTTTTACCCTGAATGTACAGAGGCCTCCTAAATATGGCTATGTGTATCTGTAGAAATATCTGTGTTTATACATATGTAAACATATACCTAGAAGATTGTACAAATATGTGTTTATGTATTTTCAGTATATATCTATATACCTGAAAGGTATGAAAAGACTGTTTAGTATAAGCAACTTTAATTATTAAAATTTAAGCATACCTAGAAATAAAATTAAATTATAATACAAACTCAGCCACCAATTTAGAAATCTGCAGATCAACTTTTAACATACCTGAGTTGAAGTGGTGGAAGTATGTTGGAGAACGTGTAAGGCAAGGGGAAAAGCCTGGGAATCTAATCAGAGTTCCCCTCACCAACCCTCAAAGTGATCAGATGACCCTATAGTATGATTGTGGTGGCCTTTGGTCTTTGAGATGTGCTGCTAGATACAGGCAACATGAAAGCTGGAGGAAAATAAACAAAAACTCAGACATGTTCATTGAGTGAATAAGCAGAAGTCCCCAAAAGACCATGTGCACTGGAGGAAAAAAAAGAAAGAAAAAATAGACTGGTGGTAAAGGAGAAGACAATTGAGTGTAGGATGAAGTGGGTGTATGGGAGGCTGCCCTTGCTGACAGCCATGAGTGTACAGTTACTGGTAACACCATCACAGTGTGCAGCTTGTGCTATATGCTTTTCCTTAGATGGTGCAGAATTTGTAGAAGAATTTTCTGTGCAAATCATTGTGGGGCTGTGGCTCACAGGCTAGCAAAGCAAAAATCATAGCTATAGTGGTAGCTACTAAGCAGTAAAGTTAAGTGAATTTTTCACATAATCATAGAATCATTTTGGTTGGAAGTGACCTGTAAGATCATCAAGTCCTACCATAATCTAACTCTAGCACTGAACCATGTCCCTAAGAGCCTCACCTATACGCCTTTTAAACACCTCTAGGAATGGTGACACAACCACTTCAGTGGGCAGCCTGTTCCAGTGCTTCACAGCCCTCTCCATGAATAAATTTTTCCTAATACATATTCTGAACCTTCCCTGGCACAACTTGAGGCTGTTCCCTCTCATCCTCTTCCTCTTGTGGCATTACATGTAACTGTATACTTGTAATGTAAAGATTACATGTATACAGCAACAAGATTGTTGGCAAGGGCACTTTGCTACACACCACCTCAAATACAATGTGGTTTTCTGACTCAGTTGTGGATCTGTGAACACTTGGGCAGAAAATGACCCTTTGAATGGTGCCTACAAGATACTTTGTGTCCATGTGGAGGAGAGACTGTGTATCTCTGAGTTCAGGAAGACACTCCAGAGCCGTAAGGGGTCATTTCAAAGTCTGGTTTTATGCCTGCCCTCACATGCAGTTTTTTTGCAGTGTTTTGAATGGCACTTGTAATATGCAGCTTAACAAATTCTAGCACCCTTTTCAGCAACAGTACATCTTTTCTATAAGAGAATACAGAATAGATTACCTACTACGTTTCTTTACATCATGAGAATGCCCTGGAAACTGGGGCAGCTGTTGCTGGTGAGGCCTCTGTAATTACTGAAGCACAAAGATAGTGCAAATTCATCTTAATTGGCAATAAATCAAATTAATAAAATTCTCATAGTCAAGACTGTATTGCTGGTGACAGAGCCCTTGATATAGTTCCGAGGTAAACAAAAAAGAGACTCTTTCAGGAACTGTGGTGAAAAAGGGGAGGAGGAAAGCTGATGTGAAGAAAAGGTTGGGGAGGGGACTTATAGTTGTCCACCTGATTCAAAATAGGGATCTCTGGGGCAGATGGTCTTCAGCCAGGAAAAAAAAGTAGCGGGGGACTTGTAATTTTTTTTTTTTTTTTTTTGATGTTGTCCTTTAACTGCTAGTATCAAAACTTCACTTTTTGATCCTTTTATTGTTTCACTGTCTCACTGAAATGCCTGTGCATGCACATTTTTCTCTGAGGTAACACTAGAAAGCTAATAACAGAGAAGTAACATGGCCAAAACCACAATTTGAGAAAATATTTTTGCAAAGGCACTGCTGCAATTGGTACCAACAGCCTAATAAACATGGTAGGAACACATTTTTGTTAGGGGAATAAGAAAGAACAGGGAAGTCCTTTGTAGCTCCCTTATTTTTTTGTTTTGTTTTGTTTGTTTGTTTTGTTTTTTCCCCAAAATAATTTGCTGTGGCCTGTCTCCTTTTTTTTTTTTTTTTTTTTTTTTCCCCCAGAAGCACTTTATTTATTTATTTATTTATTTAAAAAAATTAATGTTAAGAGTTGTCTACATGTTTTTAAGGAAAGACGGTTGTTAATAGGCTCCTTTGAGGTAAATACATTACATTTGCGTGGCGCTTTTTTTTTGGGTGTGTGTGTTTTTTTTTGAGCATTATATGCAACTGCATGATAAAGAGCCATGTAAGAGGATCTTGAGTCTGAACCTTTACTTAAAAAGAACAGAAAGCAAACAAATGAATAGAAGTGAAAAGCTTTTGATGTGAGAATGCAAAACTAGATGGAATAGTTCTCATTGTGCTGTGAGGACTCTAGATATGTATACTGTCTGAGGATAGTCCCATGGGGCAACTCCAGGAGACTGAGACTTAAATATACACAAATGATGACTGAGTTGCTTGTTTAGAAAACTTTTATTTGAATAAATAATCAGTGATTTTAAAAAATGTTTCTTTTATTTGAATCTACAGAGCAATTTGTCCTTCCAGGAACAGGAATCAACTCTCATTTGCCAAGGCATAAACCTAAAGTATTTGTGACAGAGGGAAAAGAAGTTGCTTTAACTGGTGTATGCATTTTCTTCATTAGATCTGATCTTTTTAAACCTATCACAACAGAGAATATCTATCAGGTAAGAGTCAGTGACGCTGATCACTGTACATAATCTTTTTTAAAAATATTTTTCCTCATGGGCTATTTTCAGCATGTAATTTGACAAACTTTGATATGGAGGAATGAGTAAAAGGACACAGTTTGGCTAAATGAACCATGGGACAAAAAAAGAGGAGAATGGAAAACCTGGCATTAGCTAGCAGCAGCAACTTGAAGTGTATCATTGCTATGAAGAAATGATGCTAACGAAGAAAATTCACGATAGTCCAAAATGACAAAGAGTAATTAGTCAATACCTAAATAATACACTGCTAAATTTCACAAGCACTAGCAAATCCATTAAAAGAAAAACAAAAAAACAAAAAACAAACAGAAACAATTTTATTTTTGAGACCGTATAGGCAAATAATATATAGACAAGTTTTTACTGGTGAAAGCCTCCTTAAATCTCTGATGGTCTGAGGTAAACAAAGCTGGATCAAATGTTTCAGTAGCAAGGAGCACAGAATAAAATGTAGGGCATCTTATAGCTGGAGCACTATAATTGGAGCACTAAAATAAGAATGATGGGCTAAATGAGAATTTGGTGTTGTGGAATACTTTCTATACCCTTCAAAATGGGAATTCTCAAGTACAGCTCCTAAACCAGTGAGTTTTAACACCCCCCATCTCTTCTACGAAAACCTTTAAAACTGTATTTTGCCTAGATATGCAAGAAATACAAGAGCTAAGGCTGGATGAGCTGGCTGTCATCACCACATTGTTGTTTAATTTCTACAGATACATACTTTAAAGTTTTGTGTTTTTCACAAGTAATTATGTAGCACTTGCTGATAGTAGATAACATGTTAAAACTAGAAAAGTTAAGTTGAAAAGTAAAAATGTTATGTCTGAAGACACATCTAATGTGTGACAAAAGTTGTTTGGTGTTAAACTATGTTGCTGAAAAAAATTCTTGTGGTACCTTCTAATGAAGCAAAAAGTGCCTGGCAGATCAACGTAATTTACCTTAGAAATCTTCAGCGGCTTTTGCAGAATGTCTGAAAAATATATGTTCTGTGAGGTGTTGCATCTCAAACTGGGTAAGAGGTATCCTTCCTGGACCAAAAACTTTGGGCAACAGGAAGTGAGAATTAACTATAGATCATAATTCTTTTTATATCTAAGCCTTTTAAGTACATTGATCTCTGTCTACATATATATTTCAAAAGTTAATGCTGATAGCTAGAGAAGTGGCAGGGTGGAATCATTTTACTTGTCTAAACTGAGCTTTATAAATTGAGGTCTCTCATACTCTCATTGTGTTTTACAAATGCATTCAGATCTTTGTTTCCTCAGTTTTGTATGACAAACTGTGATGCTGTGCAAATCTTGCAGGCCCTACTAGCAAGAATTGTGCTGTTATCACTTGAAGAGCACTCACACACTGGTAATTTCTGAGATGCTCAAGGCAATAGGACTGAAATAACTGTAATGATGGCAACATTTTGTTTTCCATTTTAACATGTATTGCATTTATTTTACAGGAAGTAAACTTTAATATGATGAATGTAGGTCGAGATGGCTTGCTAAAAAGTGTTGAGCAGTTGATATCAGAAATCTTCATTCCAGCCTTACAGACTATGGACCATGGCTGGGTTGAACTTGGTGATCCTCAACAAGCTTCCAATATTAAACAGGACTTCCTCGCTTCCCTTGAAGCATTTGTTAGTGTACTATCAGGAACTCAGCAAAATCTGTTGGAAAAGGTAGTGTGTTTATGAGGCAAATAGAAGTTGAACTAGCTGCTTAGAACGTCTCTTGCTCTGGAGCTTTTGAATTAACTGCTGTTGCAGAATACTAATTAAAAATCTATTTTATTAAACTGGAGGGAAAAATAACAATTTTGTTTGATGTCATCAGTAACTTGTTATACATTAATCTGTGGCTTTAACAATTCTACAGGTGCTTCTGCTCTGGTGCCAGTTCTTTAGAGCTATTAACATCTTGACTCTCCAATGGCTGTGGCCACTCTTAAACATAGAATTATTAATGTATGACAGGCAGTTGCTTTAACTGTCATTTCCTACTCAGCCTTTGTGAAGGAAAGAGCGTGAGCACTGCCAGGCTGGTAAATTCTCCAGATTCTGGAGTCTAGTTCTGGCTCAAACCAGTTTAATTTAAACTGATACAGGAATATGAAGTAACATACCCCAAGTGGGGCAAACAGTTACTTTTTAAAGTACTGGATTATTTGTCATGAACATTTCAGCATTTCAGGGTTTTTTAACATGTGGTTTAGGTGTATCTGAAGAAATGTGAAACATATGATCTGGAAACTCTAAGGGGACCTTCAGATTACCTGACAGTTGCTAACAGCATTGATGCTCTTGGAAGAATTGAAGTCTGCATGAAAGGATGGACCAAACAAATTGAACAGGTGATACACTGGACAAATGTGAAATATGACAACATCTGTGTATCGGGAGATGATGAATTTAATCTTGTTGGCTTAGATGTGATAAATCCCCGTATTTTAAAGTATTATTGGCATATCTGCTGTGATTTTACTTCTCGAAGATAACATTATTGAAAGCTTTTTCCATCTGTTAGTAAAAATAGCATACGCATGTCTCTGGAAGCTTGGTTCCCTGTTTTTGATAATCATCTCATCTTAAAGAGAAGACATTTCACTGATGGAAACTCTTCATGTGGTTAGAAGTATTGTAAGGTCAATGTACTTGTTTTAAGTGCAGATAAAATTAAAAAAAAATGCAGATGAGATTTTTAATTGCATTTTTTTCATCTCAGAAGCAAGTCCTTTGTAGACTACCTAGCATATATCTTGTTCTTTTCAGAAAGAAATGAAAGTATCAATTGAGTTATTGCATTAAATTATTGCATGATATTAATCAGGTTCTTGTGGTCTGTGCATCACCTGAAAAGCAATCCAAGGTAAATCATAGAAGCTTCAAAGAAACAAGTTCTGTAATGTTTGTACAGGCAGACAATAAGGAAGATGACAGCATGAATAGCTTTTAAAGCTGGAAAATGGTAATTTAGTTGCTACCTTATTCTCTACTCTGGCTGTAAAAATTATTGCAAAGATTTTATCAGAAAGGTACGTTTATTTGCAAATTAAGAAATCAGCTCCGTGAAAGACTCTTCTTTATTAAAGCCTCTGGTGTTCTTATCTATGTAAACCATCAGCTTGTTCAGAAAGCATAAAAATGTGCACAGAAATTATTTCAATTCATGTTACCCAGCTCAGAGAGAAAAGCTGAACCCACTGAGAGATAAGGAAGCCTCCTAAGTAGTTTGAAGTGCCCCTGAATCTACCTTAATCCTCAAGAGTGATGTATTTCAAAACAGTAAAAGGAGCCGTTCTACTATTTCAAAGTTGTTTATGGTTTTTGCAATTCATTCATTATATTAATGGTGCAAGCCTTCATGTTCAATGATATTGTAGACCTGCAATGCATTCTTCTATTTGGTGTGACTGAAGTGTTGTCAAATGCTAAGTAGAATATGTTACAGCTAGTAGGAATTTTCAGTGGATAGTATACTTCTCAAAAAATGTAATGAAGCAATCTTCACTTCAGAATATTCTTAAGTAGCTGACTGCCAATAGTTGGATTACCCACTGGAGAAGGATGACAGTAAATATGCTCCTTCCTATTCTTACTTCAACATTTACTGTGAGATCCTTGTGTCCATATTGCAACAGGGAAAGCATTCTGTCTATGCTTATATCATGGTTACTAAACTGAGCATCTCTACCTCTTGTAACAAATAAGCTGCTAGAAAAGATTCACCTTAGCCAAAAAACCAAAGTAGAAAAGTTATTGATTCCCAGTGGATTTAATCAAAGCAAAAGGAACACAACAATTCAGTGAATACTGTTCTCAGTGGTTAAAATCATACTTTGAAACATGCTTTGCAGATTATTTGCAGATAACATTATATAATTGTTTGTAAACATGCTCTTGAGATACTTCTCCCTCTTTATCTCAGAACTAAAAAGGCCGAGCAAAATTAAGGTTTCTTGTGGTGGTTGGGTTACGTAATTTATCATGGGAGGTTAATTTTAGGAGTTACATAATTAATTAATCCATGTTATCCATGTGGATAAAAATATCAACATCACTCAGTAATATTACTGTATGATAAAAGGTTCTTGCAGAAAATGACCAGTTGAGAAAGGAAGCTGATGACCTTGGGCCGCGAGCAGAGCTTGATTACTGGAAAAAGAGATTGACGAAATTCAGCTACCTTATAGAGCAGCTGAAGAGCCCAGATGTGAAGGCAGTACTTGGAGTACTCACTGCTGCTAAATCCAAACTGCTGAAGGTTTCTATTTTGAATTATGATAGTTGTAAAGACTAGAAATGTTCTGTCTAGCCTAGTTCGTTTTGGTGACATATGTAACATCATATAACATTTTCTGGTGGGAAAAGCATTGAAGCATCTTTGACTTTTGTTTTCTTTGTCTTTCCCTCTTCCTCACCTTGAGTAGCTAAAGTTTAAATCTCCTTTGTCTAAAGGCTGATAATGTACTGCATCCACACGGCTCAACAGAAATAAATGTTTATAAATCTATGAAAAGTTGATTGTTGAATCAGAAAATTGAATTATTGAACTGGGTATTTAATGAAAAGAAAATGAAAAAAAATTAAACCTCTTTCTCATATTGTTACACTGTCAAAACTGCTTGTGGGGTCATAATTTCTCAAGCTGACAAAGTTAAAGACCCATCACAAGCAGAAAAATAAGTAAATAAAATAAAAAGTCTTAGTGAGACACATGTGAAACAAATACATGGTAATATATTAATCATCCATCAAGCAAAAATAATTAACATATGATATCTATGTATTTTACAACAGCTTGACTTGACACTACTACTGACATAACTTGTTGAGCTGAGTGGTCTGAACTGACTGTATGTTCGCAGTTGAGTTATTGAAACAAAACAAGGATCTGTTCCTCATTTTGGGTAAACAAGTGTAACTATGAAGTAAATCCGTGCTTTCAAATGTGTTTAATGTCAAACCAGACTGATCTCAAAACAGTTTTTCTGAAGTGTGTAGTTCTATTTTTCTTCAACTTTCTATTCTTAGAACTGGCGAGCACTGGATATTCGCATCACAGATGCAGCAAATGAAGCTAAAGATAACGTGAAGTATCTATATTCTCTGGAAAAATACTGTGACCCATTATACAATAGTGATCCTGTAAGCAAAACTTTTAAATTCTTAACATAAATCTCTTCAGACAACTAAAATGAGTGTATTTTGTAGGAAATTTGGAAATGACATAGGTAGCATTTTAGGTATGCATCTCCAGTTTGAGACCTTGTTCACTTATGCTAAAAGTAGCCTAGTGGGAATTTCTGGCTACAAAATAAAGTACTTATTATTTTCTTGCCATGGTAATTATGAAGCTTCTGGTCTGATGATGGAACTGAATTCTGTGCTATGGGAAGAAGTGAAATCTTTGAGATTAAAAAAAAAAAAAAAAAGCAAAAATAAGAAGGTGAAAGTGAATCTGGTGCTATGCTAAGAACAAAAGCTAGACTTTGTGTTGGCAGCCAGGTCATGCTTAGCCTAATGTTTATAAGGCAATTTTCAGCTTCTTGGGGTTAGGAAAACATAAATACGGTTGTGTAAATATTAAAGTGCAAACATAAAACACCCTCTCATACCATAGTAACAGGATGATGCAAGTATAACAAGTAGTAAACATAACCAGACAACCTGAGGTATGGTATAGGAGGAAGGATTTTCACTGTCCCATTATCTGCTAAAGTAGGTCGCAAATGGTTGCTTTTATTAAAACTGGTTTTGCAACTGATTACATGTGTCTTGCTAGTCTGAGAAATGTGGTGAGTATCCATGAAGACTCAAAGCTTTGACCATCCTAGCTACCGCTTTCTCTCTCTCTCTTCGTACTCCTCCCAAAGTGAAATTACTTCCAAGCAGCACTCTGGGCAACCATGGCATGGCTCTGTTTGTTTGCATTTGCTGGAGGGTGTTAGAAGGGTGTGTTCTTTCAGTGTTTCCTCATCTGATATTTGAGTCTCTCTGATGATGTGTTAATATGATACCCCTACAAAACAGAGTTAAAGTGAACACACTTGCTGTTGGCACTGTGCAGGGTCTGTTGAACATGATCAGCTTTGTGCTCCCTGTACTGACTTTTACCAAGGAAGAAGTGGTACCAGCTTCACAGATGTTTAGTTTTGAGAGGATGTAGCACTTGGGGTGGAAGCCATCAAGGAATGGAGTGTGAACATTTCCCTTACTGATGTTTACTCGTAAAATTTTGAGAACCAGTTTGTCAGTAGCATAGAACTAATTGCTTTGGAAATTCAGATGCAAGGAGGAGCTGTCTGAAAAAACTCTTTCAATCTGGATCATTCATCGGCTGAGGACAGGACTGCTGGTTTGTGGTTGGACTCAATCTTAAAGGTTGTTTCCAACTTAAACAGTTCTATGATTCTATTTGTTTACAATCTAAATGCCAGTGCTATAGGAAAGTTGTTCATTGTAGTTCCTTTATTCCAATGAGTGCCATGAATGTTATCTCTATTTTTTGGCTCTCTTTATATGCACACTAACACCAGGTTTAACAAAACAGTGTACAAGCATACTCTTTGTGAAAACAAACGGTACTTTTGAAGAGGCCTTTGTCTCTATCAAATTTTACTCACTGACAAGAATTCTTCCAGCTAAGACTGTGGAGAAATTTTTTCCCCCAAATTGAATTTTAGAGCTTGGATTCTGAAGTAGAATAGGCAGCTCTGCAGAAGACACCCAGGGAAACAAGGGCAGAAACATTAGGAAGACCATGTTTGTAATGCTCCTTGGTTCTCTAATTAAGTATTGAGCTAATGTCTGGTAACACAAGTACTGAGCAGAATTCAGACTCTGTTTCTTTCCAGGTGTCCATGGTGGATGCTATTCCAGGACTCATAAATGCAATTAAAATGATTCAGAGTATCTCTCAGCATTATAATACGTCTGAAAAGATATCCTCTTTGTTTGTAAAGGTCAGTGCTACAGAGTGAAAGGAAATTTTCAGGTTTTTTTTTTTTTTTTTTTGTGTGCTGTTGCTTAAGTGAGAGACAGAAAACACAAAAGGACAAAGCAATTGAAGAGGCAACATTTTGCTCAATTTAATACTGCTTTTGGAATGTACAGAGAATTGGAAATAGTGATAAAACTACTTCAAAATTAGAACTTAGTTTACTGTCTGTAATTTGGAGTTCTAAGGATTTTTTCAGACTTCTTGAAGATCGAGGCTAATCTCAACCCTGATGTGAATAGATCAAGAAACATTTTATTACAATGAGTTCTGATGGTGGTGAACTGTTTTTTGTAGAACCAATTATGTTAAATTTATATAGCCCTTAAGCCTCCTTATGACTGCATGAAGAAGGAAATGTGGTTGGAAGGACAACCAGTTCCTTAATTATCATTGTCTCATGGGCCCTTGTTTTTACTTTTGCTTTCAGAAGTGTCAAGGACTTATGACTTTGTAGTCCTCAAAGTCATTTCAAGGGTAGTATAAGGTATTTAGGTTTAGGGTGATCATAGTTAATCAACAACATTTTGGTGGTGTAATGATCTGGAGGCTGGATATTGCAAGGAGGACAGTCTGTCTAGGGGAGTGGTATTTGGTCAGAGGTGTGAGACGAGACTGAAAGAATGGCAAAATCTGCTTTGTCTTGAAATGTTTTTTTTCACGAGGTTCAAAATGCTTTTAGGTGACCAATCAGATGATCACAGCATGTAAAGCCTACATTACAAACAACAATACAGCCACAATCTGGAATCAACCTCAGGAGAGAGTTATGGAAAAGCTACAAGCAGCCATTAGACTTAAACAGGTAGGTGGGAAAATGATGAGGAAAACAGAATATAAGGTGAGATACAGAAGGGCATGATTAGGAAAACTTTATATGAGGAAGCAATGTTGCAATGAAGGAAAATGAAGCACCAGAAAAATAGCCTTTGGAACTGGAGTGTTTGTATTGGAGCTAACAAGGTATTTAGTCCAGTGTCTGTTGATCTTCTGGAAGCAGGATTTAATGCTTAGCCTAATTTACCTATGCTTTTTATATGAGAAATACTTGGATTTTCATGCCTGAGTTTCTCTAGAAACTTTCTTCTCGGGTGATGAGGAGGAATGTGTGATACAAATGAAAACAGCAGAAGTTACTGAGATGAATATGTTCCAAAACAAAGATGTGTGGACAAACTAGAACTTCAGAAAGGGCAATTAAGTCAACTGAGAAGAATTCAGCTGTTCAGATTGCATAGACTTGTTGGGAAGATAGCTCTTTTTTTTTTTTTTTGCATACATTTCCATGACTGTTTTGGGATTTTTTTTTTTTTTCCTCATCTCTAGAATATAGGAATATAGGATAATTCAGCTTAGAAGGGTCCTCAGCAGACATTTAGGTCAACCTTCTGCTCAAAGCCAAAACAGGGGCAGCTTGGTTGCCTAGTCCTTTATCCAGTACTGTCTTAAAGTTCTCCAAGGATGGAGAGACTGCATAGCCTTTCTGGGAAATCTGTTTCACTGCTTGACTGTCCTTAGGGTGAAATATTTGATCCTTACATCCAGTCAGTTCATCATCTGTTTCAATCTATGCCCATTGCCTCTTGGCTTCTGTCCATGTATTACCTATGAAGAGCCTAGCTCTGTCTTCTTTATAACCTCCCTGTAGTTATTGGAAGGTTCATATTAGTTTTTTTCCATTATTACTTTTTGATTTGTTAATTGTATGTGTTTGTAAGACTAGAACTGTATCCTGACACCTTCTGAAACAACAAAACTTGTGTAGTTCTACCATAAATTAACATAAATTTATATATCTTACCATCAGCAATGAGCAGTAAATTTGTGTATTTCTATAAAGATATAGCAAATTATTCAGTTGCTGTATTAAAATAAGTTGAAGGTTAGGTTTTTATTTGAGTCTCTTGATTTTCTGAAAGCTTTTGGAACTAAACAGATAAAAACTTAAAATTTGAGTCACTAACAACTTGAGAAAATCTGTGTCCTTTGTGTTAATATCTCTAAGTGGGGTTATTCGACATATATGTGCTAAAAAACAATGAACATTGTATTTTAAAGAGAACTACTCTCAAAAGTAACCATTTCAGGCAAATCTGTTGACTATGTAATCTGACTTTGGGAAGAATTTTATTTAAACATGTTTGGAGTAAGGTTTGTGCCCAGTTAGCAAAGCAGAATGAAAACGGGAAGCTGCGATGGAGCAGCATTCTAACTTCAGAAATGTTTTTGATCTGGAAAGTGATTTTGGAAAATTTGGAACTCCATTACTTGATAAAACTGCTCCTCACACAATTGTTATTTTCAGTGTCTGAAAACCGAAATCGGGGTTGTCGTCTTGGGTATTCAGTAAACACATCAAGCTCTGCTATAAAATGGAAGGAACAGAATTTTGCTCTAGCTAAGGATGGAATGTACAAATACATACATGTGCAGTTCATTCATTTGATGAAATGTGTGATCCTGTAATGGTATTGCTGGGCTAGTTTTCGGAGACTGTTACTGTCTTTGTAGTGTTCGTGATTGTTGATAAAACTACTTGCTATCAAGTTAAGATAATACCTGCCTGCATAAATTTTGTTCTAGCTGATGACAGTCCCTTTTATTATATGCTTGACATTCTTTGTTTAAATTCCTCTTTGTTTTTAGGAGTATCAACATTCCTTTCACAAGGTAAAAGAGAAATTGGAACAAAATCCAGCTGAAAGACAGTTTAATTTTAGTGAGGTGTATATCTTTGGAAAGTTTGAAACCTTTCATCGACGCCTGGTAAAGATAATAGATGTTTTCAATACTATAAAAACCTACTCAGTTCTACAGGAGTCTAAGATAGAGGGACTGGAAGGAATGATCACAAGATATGAGGTACACAGTAAATTTCTGATATCCTGACAGTCTGACTTGAACTTTAAACAATGAATAATGATGCAAATTAGAAAATGTTTATCAAGAGAAAAATCAACTCTTTAACTTGTGCTAAAATTACTGGGTAATAGTTAGCAATGTGAACATGTGATTGCTGGGGAAGTGAGCAGACAAGATGAAAAAGGACAGGTGGGTACATGAATGAGGTGTGTTAAAATCAAAGTTGATTGAAAAAAAGCAATAAAATGGGGGGACTTTGTAACAGGAATAATTGGAGCTGTGGTTTTATGTTATGCTCAGGGGAAAAAGTGAGAAGTGTAACATTTCTGACTTTCATAGCTAGCAAAGTATTTGTAAAGTGCTGTCTTCATCTCCTACCCATTATTCTAGGAATACCTACCTGATCAATGCCCTTCAGTGAGGCTGGCTGTGTTGCCCTGGTAGTTGATGCTGCAGTCAGATTTTCCTTGTTACTTGGAGTGAAACAAGAGCCAGTTTCGTTTCTGTGCTACATAAATACAAAAAAATACAACTTTGATTTCTTGAAATAAGTAATTTAAGAAAAACAAAACCAAAGCAAGCCAACCCCCCCAACACCTTAGACTCTCAGATTCACTTTCTTTTGTTAATGGAATAATGAGTTTTATCACAGCAAAACAGATTATTAGGTTTACTTAAAAACTGTACTCTAGATTGAGAGCATAATCAACAGCTGTGTGTCTTATGAGGGAAGTAAGAGTTAATGCACAGATGGCTGTCTTTGGGGTGAGGGAGGAAGAGAAATTTCTCTAGCTGGTTTGCTCTGTAATGCTCTCCAAGTTGAGTTTTCTTCTTTTGGAACAGTGAAATCCCTTTGAGTGTTAGTGTTACTATTCAAGGCTTCTTTCCTGGTCCTTAATTTAATAGGACTGAGACTTTAAACAGCAAGGAGCTCTTCTAAGAATTTAAATATGCTGACTCATGTCCTTTTCCTTTCTTCTGAGAATTTCTTTTCTAGCAAGTAGAATCTTCCCTGCTTTTCCTGAGCCTGAGTTAACTTACCTTAATGTGTGTCTTCTAGTGCAGTGTCATAATTATGGCACTTGTAAATATTAAAATAAATCAAAAGTATTCAACATCTGGAGTTTGTAGACTGCTTTTAGAGATCACATGTGATGCAATGGCAGTACAGAAAAATGTTGCATTCTAATTTAGTTTACTCTGTCCTTCCCAATTGTTATGGCAGTAAGTTAATCACTTCGTTTTAGTAAAATAGCTATGTGGTAAAATGCAGGAATTCCCTGGTCCATTCTGGTTTGATTCACTCCCTGTTGCAATCCAGGATTTTGATTCCTTGACTGCATCCTTCACAGTAGCCAGTTCTCTCCCTTGTTCTCTTCTGTGTTATTCTGAGAAGAAACATGGGCACAACTAGAAGGGTGGCTTGTTCCAAGTCTATTCTACATGGGCAGGATGGGTATGGGCTGCTCTAAATTTTACTCCCTTCACTGAGAGCTGCTCTCTAAAGCTGTCCCAGTAGGCTTCTTAGCAACCCAAGTTTCTTTCAAGATACTGTTTTGGTAGACTGTAGCACAGACATCTCATTTATTTGGGGCATTTGTATTTGAAAAGCTGCCTGTGATCATTAGCCCAGGCTATGGTGCAGTCAGCACTCTATACAGATATACCCCATTATCCATCGAAGGTTTGTGTGAGACCTTGTTACTGTGAAATTAATCTCATTTGCAGGGGGATTGGGGTGAGCAGGAATTATACATGCTGAGGTAGAAAATAATACATGGAAGGTACTGGATAGTATTGAGCTACTGAAATACTTGACATGGATCATTACTATAGTTACATGACTCGAAAAAATTTTAAAGCAGGAAGTTATGTTGCAGTTCTTCACGCTTTACCACTTTGTTGCTATGTAGGATTTGCTTGTTTTTAGAGAAAAAGATGGAATTTTTCTGTCCAGCAAAGCAATAAAACTGAAGTTCAGTTGACTTATAACAAAATGGTGGAAATCTTCTGTACTGAAAATGTGTTGAGCTTCACAGCTACACTGTTGTAAACTACTAGGAAGTTGAACAGTAGTTCATCATTTGAAGTCCTTTAACTGTGTACACAGCTCAGGGGAGATGCTGCTTAAGATATACTTTCATTTCAGTGGACAGCAGCTATATTAAGTCTTGGGCTGGTGATGTGCTTCATCTTACTGTGACTTTTGAATAGTCTGTGTATGGAATCAGTTAATTTAAAGATGTGGAAAGTGCTAATGTGAAAATATTTTTCTATGTTGAACTTTATTGACTCCTAAATAGAAGTTATAAACCTCTGCATGAGAGAATATTTAATGGGTAACAAATATCTTGAATGAAATGCAAGACTTTGTCAGCTCTAATTGACTTAAAGCAGAAGTAAATACTAAAAATGAAATTCATATGGCCATTGCACCAACATTTTTCCTGCAAATATGTCATCTAAGTGGTTTACTTATGTTGCTCAGCAAATACTGGTGAGTAAAGGCAAGGGTAAAATGTGAATGTGCACAAACTGTTTTACTAAATATTTTGGTGTAGTAAGTCTTTTTGATAAGACTTTTTTTTTTTTTTGTTAATAATTTTCTTTTTCTGTGGAACTGTTTAGAGCATTGTTGACATCATGAAGAAAAAGCCTTACAATTTCTTGGATCAACGGAAGACTGATTTTGACCAAGACTATGAAGAGTTTTGCAAAGAGATAAATGAACTTCATGTACGTTTTATGATTCAGATAAAAATTTAATTTACAGATGAATCCTCATGAAAACAAAAATACCTCTATCAGAATTACCACCAAACAAATTACACAAATCTCAAAGTTTCTACTCTGAAAATGAAAAAACATTCTAATGTATGTCCTCTTTAAAGCTTGCATTTATTATCAAACATTCAGATCAGTTTCATGGAATAGGCTGGAAGGGGCCTTGGGGGCCTGCAAGGAAAGGATTTTTTTTTCATTAATGTACTTGATTTGGAAGTTATGCTAGCAGTAATAACAAAAAAAAATAGATTATTTCATTGGGTGAATGGAAGCATAGTGCAAATAAGTCAGATGATTAGTTTTCTCATCGTTCTGAAATCAGAGGTTGGTGGAAGGAAAAGGTATCTGTAGAGGAAAAAAATGCTTGGCTTGCTTTGACTGCCAAAGAGGTAAGCAAGCATTCTCTGAGGGCTCTCAGCATGGTGGAACATTTAAGGATAGAAAAGCTTTTGTTGGTTGCACAGCTACAGAGGGAGCTTGGAAAGAAAATGTCTTGCAAGTTGGTTGTATTTTGTTTAATTCTTGAGAGAAGGAAGAAAGGGAAAATTGATACTTACTGAGGTTAGTTTTAGATAAACATATTAAGTTATAATATAGTGCATGATAAATTCTGACAAATAATAATACCTGGTATATTTGAGGTCTGGGACTTACGTAGTTCTTTGCTGTAGAATTCTTTGTTCTCCTTCAGGATCAATTAAGGACTTTCATGAGCATCACATTTGAAAATATTCCGAACACTGAAAGAGCACTGAGTATGTTGAAGAAATTTGAAAGGTACTATGTCCTGTTTAGATTGCTAGAATTCTGCCAGGAAATGGAAATAACACTTTGAGGATTGTGTGAAGTTGGGAAAGCAGATCAGGAGGCATCTCTCTCCTTAAATACAAACAAATGAAAAACAACTCAACCTCCTCTTACTCAACTGTTCAGCTCTGTTAAAGGATCGTTCAAAATTAGCCTAAGTACAGGAACACTTTATGGCTATTAGAATATTTGCCTTAGCTTTGTCCTTGAACAATGACATTAATTTATTAACACAGTACAGTTAGGAGAGAGTAAATGCTTGTATTAGGAAACAGTGAAATTTGTCTTGATAAATTCACAGCCTCAGTCTTTATTTTATCAGTTTTCTTCTAATATTCTGTTTAATGTAGTAGACTGTTAGTGGTGGACTGGTTACAGTTTGCTGCACGTAATTTCAGCTCAGTGTTTGAAAACAGTGACAAAACAGAAAATATGTAGGCTCACTTGGAAACTTTTATCATCTGGTCTAAATCTTGGTTGCTTAGAATCAGGTTGTGACAGCATTTGTTCAAGATTTAGTGAAAACTGCTGCTTAAGTAGTTATTTTATAAAGAATGCAAGGGAATCTGGAACAATTGTATTTTCTAGCAACAGTATCAGAAGAATTTCAGAAGTATTAAAGGAATTTTTTTAATGATTTTTTTTTTCTCTAAGCAGATTACAAATCCCTAATCTTGGCATTGATGAAGAGTATCAGAAAATACTTCAAAACTATGGTCATGACATAGAAACAGTCTGTAAGCTCTACACTAGGCAGAAGCAGGACCCTCCACTGGCTCGTAATCTGCCTCCAATAGCTGGTAAGATCCTGTGGGCACGTCACCTATTCTACAAGATCCAGGAGCCCATGAAGTCTTTCCAGCAGCACCCAGCTGTTCTGCAAACGCCAGATGGAAAACACATAATCCACAACTACAATAAAGTAGCAAAAGTTCTTATGGAGTTTGAGGTGACCTACCACAGGGGATGGCTTCAGCAGGTAAAACAGCTGATTTTGATTTGGATGTTTCTTTAAAAAAAATGTGGTGGATTTTTTTTGTTGGTAGAGTAATAGCTTTACAGACCAGACTGGATTCCTGTTGTTTCAGCCCTCAACAAAACATTGGTTACAGCAGTGTGAAGGAATCTTTGGCTAGTAGCAGTATGCAAGTATGCTGAGCTATTGACTTAGGATGTCTCTTAAGTGAGGGGTGGAATAAGAAAAGGTACTTCCTGATAAAGTGTTTCTATTAATAAGCAGTGCCTGTACTTCCTGTACCTGAATTTAGGAGCAACTGAAAGATTTTCATTATAACTAAGAAATAATTATTATGGAAATGTACAACAAAGATTCAATGGTAGCCTTTCCTGTCTCTCTCTCTGCCATATCCTGCTGACTCTAGTGCTAGAAGATCACGGTGGGGAGAGGAGTTCTGTCAGTTGGCTAGCTTAAGGTAAAAACAGACACAGAGGTTTCCTCTGGTCTGGACAATATAGATTTGATTTTTGAGTTATGATCCATGGGTATACTCCAAATGAATGCACATGTATAGAGCATGCACCCTCAGCAGATAGAGCATCCTGTAGAATTAATAACATACTCTGCACAAATGTGTTTTGATCCTGTTATGGATTAACCCTGATGCTCACTCACTCTCTGCCCCATCATTGACTTCCCACCTAGTGAGACAAGGAAGAGGAAAGGAAAAGTAAAAGAAAAAAAACATGTGGGTTGAAATAAGAAGTTGTTTAGTAAGTGAAGGAGAAGTGGAGAAAGAAAACTAAGTATTGCAAAGGCAATGACTCGCCACCTCCCATGGGTAGACCAATGTCCAGCCAGTCCCAAAACAAAAGATGGCTAACCCCCTCAACCCCTGCCTCTCTCTTTTTATTGCTGAGCATGACGTTATATAGCATGGAGTATCCCTTTGGTTGTTTGGGGACATCTGCCTGGTTTTGTCCCCTCCTAACCTCTCATGCATCCATTCCCCTGCTCCCCAGTCTATTCACTGCAGGAAGCAGAGTGAGAAACAGATGCTGTACAAGCAGCCTTCAGTGACACCTAAAACATTAGTATGTTATCAGCATTGTTTTGATTATGCATCTGAAACATAGCACTGTACAAACTGCTATGAAGAAAATTAATTCCATCCCAGCCAGACCCAGTACAGAGTAATTTAATTTCCTATCAACCATTTGGTAAGGCAGAACGCTTTGTAGTCTGAATTTTCATAGAATCATTTCAATTGGAAGAGACCCTCATGATCACTGAGTCCAACCATAACCTAACCTAACTCTGGCACTAAACCATGTCCCTAAGAACCTTGTCTAAATGCCTTTTAAACACCTCCAGGGGTGGTGACTCAACCACTTCCCTCGGCAGCTTGTTCCAATGCCTGACAAACATTTCTGTGAAGAATTTTTTCCTAATATCCAATCTAAAACTCCTCTGACACAACTTGAGGCCATTTCCTTTTGTCATATCACTTGCTACTTGGGAGAAGAGACCCACACCCTCCATGCTACAACCTCCTTTCAGGTAGTTGTAGACAGCTATAAGGTCTCCCCTCAGCCTCCTTTTCTCCAGGCTGAACAGCCCCAGTTCCCTCAACTGCTCCTCATGAGACTTTCTTCAGAAAGTATGGTTTATCTTAATTTCTAAATCTCATGTGACTGATTTTGCCATTTTGGGTTTTGTACACAGAACCTCTGACTGCCTTCATATTATCAGATGGCTTCTGTGGGGACTACTTTATAGCCTTAAAAATCTCTGTGATTTTCTACTGTCCTGTTGGCATATTTTCCGCCTCTGTTTTCTTTGTTGCCTTGTCAAACAGCATGTTGTAGAAAAATTTACCTCAACCTCTCAGATCTCAAAAAGAAGGATAAGAATCTCCAGATGACTGTTTTGAGAATGGTGGTACAACTGGCAGTGCATCTGCCTCTTGTTCTTGGAGCTCAGCCCCAACTATTGTACAATGTTAAAATTTCTAGTGCTGATAAACATAAGTCATCTCAAAGCTAGTCTTACATTAGACCTGAGACCAGATGTTCCTACTGTCTCTTGTCTCATCAGAATATACAAAGATTTCCTCACCCTTCCCCCTTCACTCTTGCATTTGCTATGAAGGTTTAGAGGATCGTAAGGTTTGATTGATACTGTAAGTGGGAGCATTTGTGTCAGTTTGGTGTACTAAAATGGGAGAAGCGACTACAATATTAGACGTTGTATAATATGCTGTCTTCAGACTGCTGTGGTTCTGGTGCTGGGTATGTGTTACTGGTGATTAATCTGGTGCTGTCTGCCAGCTGGGAATCAAAGAACCTGAAGAGTATTACCTCAACTGTTCTTTCATTATTGGTTATGTTTCAGGTATGTCAGATCTAAATTGGGCACTACTGACCTCTGTATAACTGGTCCTTCTGGGCAGTAATGAAAATTTCCATTGTTTTCTTTAACTTCAAGTGCTTATTCTGGTAACTTGACAAGCCCATCTTTGATTTCATGTGCTCTTCACAGAGAGCTGGTGTGTTTTGTGTATCCCTCATGTTTTATGGAAGAGGAATTGTGATGCTTCAGGAAGCCTTTGGCATGTTTTCAGTGTTTCTGTCTTGGACTCGGTTTCTGTTTTGATTCCAGTACCGTGCTGGATACCTGCATTGTTCCAAGTACACTGATGATAGCTTTCACTGAATTGTACCTGCTGCTGCTATCATGTCCTTGTCTGGGCACTTTTAAGATATATTCCCTGTCTCAGCTATAAAGACTAAGGAGGTTGTATGCTTCTTGTTGGGCTACATATGCCTTCTTTGGCTAGACGATCTAGTGGTTAGATTTTATGACATGTTCCGTGCCTTGATGGAGCAGTCAAATACCTTCTCCTTTCATCTGGTACAAAATGACTGTAACATCCAAGGCATCTCCCCTGAACTGGTGCCTTTTTTGTGAGGTCCTAGTGATCTGATTCTGATTGGTGTTAAAATTAAGAGTCTGGTTTCTCTTATAGTAGCATCAAATTGCACTTGGCAGCCATATAAGCCCCCTGAGACTCCTCCAAACTCAACAGGTGGGAGCAAAGGGAGGTGGATTTGAAGAGAATTTCAAGTTTTTGAAACAAGTACACTTGCCTTGAAAATATACGAAAAGTATATCCACTTTAACATCAATGCATTTGTCTATCAGATACAGCAAAAAACCCGTGACAATTTTTTTCAGTAGTCCTTTCTCTCGAGGCAACAAGAGTGCAGATGGATGTGGACATGAGCTCCATAGAACACAAGGTGGAGCTCCTGCCTTACTGCTGAACAAGAGAAAAAGGCGAGGAGAGCAAGTGGCCTGTGGGGAATACAAATACAACAGAAATACAGCTGTAGCTCCTACTACTTTTTATTCTTCAATACAATGGAAATAGTTAAGCTTAGTGGTGCTTTCTGATATTTCCGAATATTTTTCCACCGTTTTTGCCTGTTCGTTACTGGATGGTTACCACCTTGTTTATCCACTTTTTTTTTTTTTTTTTTTTTTTTTTTAATAGCACAAGATTTAAACCCATTATTTTTGTACTATAGATGATGTTTGACTTAGACATACTAAAATATTAAAATACTGGGAAGTATGAAAGCTACTGTAATTCTATGGCAGCATATGATTTGTGCCTTCAAGGTATCTCTTATTTCTGTTACCAATATTTGTTACCTTAATAATGAAAATTGCATGGAAAAAAACATGAATGTGAGAGGCAGAGATTGATAATGGGAATAGTGAGTCTGAAGGCCAAAGAAGAGTGCAGTAAGATTTACTGGTGGACATTGCAGATAAAACATAAGCTCCTATTTAAGGCAACTTTGGTTGAGCAGAACATGACAGCTTCACTGACAAAACTTGATTAGATAATTTCTTGAAAAATGCTGCTTGAAATGTCATCATAGTACCTGATACAGCTGAAGGAAGCAGTATAATCAACTATAGTTTGGACAGGAAAGGGGGTGCAAATTTTCAGTGTGTGTTCCATGAAAAAAGGAAAAAGTACACTGAAAGAAATCAATGGGTTATGAAACTCTTGCTTAAAAACAAGCTCCATCTCAATATAATGTGTTATATGAAATTGGAGAAATGAATGAAGAACAATAAAACTACATCAGCAAAAGAACAACTGGAAAAATAGGAAAAGCAGAAAAGTTTTTCATGTAGGAAGTACTTCCCTATTTAAGGCATGACTTCTTCCTCATATCAGCTAAATTTTCCATGTGTGGTGGTCTTATGAATGCTCTCCCTTCCAGTTCCATGGGAAACAAATGCTATTCTAGTGTTCAAATAAGGCTGTTAAACCATGTGTGATTAGGCTTCCCTTTTAAGAATTAAAAAACCCCAAACCTATAATAAACATTAATCTTAGCATTTTCAAAAAATTGTGCAGAAATTGGATATAATTGGGAGTTCCGTTAAGATTGGAGTGTGATTTATCTATTAGGGAGTGTGAAACAAGTGAAAGGATGAACAAGGATAAGTTTGTTCAAAAGATATCTGAAGAAGTTAACCAAGACTAATTTAGTTCATCAAGAAGGTTGTGTGCAGGCTTTTTACAGAATGTGTAATAAGTTTTAAGGAAATGAGAGTTCAAATGTAAGAGAATTGGAGTAAGAAAGTCCATGGCTCTGCTTTTTATGTTGGACTGTGGAATGCAGTTTATGATATCCAAAAACCAACAGAAAATTGCCTGTTGGATAAAGAACAGTTAATTTGATTTTTAAGCTTTTGGGTACTTAAATACAGTGTTAATAAAGTTTTGTTGTTGACTCATAATATATTAAACTTTATTGTCAGCAATACCTGATTCTAGTATCTGCCAAAGTGATACTTATGTCCAAAACAAAGTATTTAATTGTACTGGCTTGTCTGATCAGGAATGATGACTTTGTTTCCTGCAGATTGAATTAACTAAAAGAGGACTTCAGTCATCCCTCTTGGTAAAAGCTCCAGAAACAGGAGAATTATTTGTGAATTTTGACCCTCAAATATTAACCTTAATCAGAGAAACAGATTGCATGACTCACATGTGCCTTGAAATACCACCATTTGCAAGTGTTATTCAACAGAAGAGAGACTGGTATAAGAAGATTGTCAACAATTTGCAGGTGGGTTTATTTTATTTGTGTGTAATGTACATTAAGATGTCAAAGTTCTATATATATGGAAGAGAAAAAATGAAGACCAACTACTACACATTAGGAAAACAT
Source organism: Streptopelia decaocto (assembly GCF_964273445.1). Classification (NCBI taxonomy): domain Eukaryota; kingdom Metazoa; phylum Chordata; class Aves; order Columbiformes; family Columbidae; genus Streptopelia; species Streptopelia decaocto. Next base: position 77,866,565 of record NC_138655.1, on the reverse strand, counting down.
CTGCAAATCTACTTTTTATCTTTATGACTGTACTGAGGCACTTTTAAAAAGGATTTCTTTGCTTTGTATTTTCTGTGAAGTCACTTCAAAGGTGGACAGGTTTAGGGAAGCTCTGCAGAGCTTGTGAAAGAGATGAGGAGGCAAGAAGGCTCACAAGGTGTCTCACTCTGCCTGCTTTCTAAATGATAAGCAATTTACCTCTCAGCAATAATGGAGTCAACATTATATACACTTTGTTTTGGAAGATAGCTGGGAGGGTGGAACAGCTGGTATGCCTTTAAAAAATGTAAAGCATACAGCAAGCAGGAGCATAGTTCCTGCACCAGTGTTTTACGTAGATGTCTGTGGAATAGTTTTTAAAAAGGAAGCTAAAACTTCCCCTTTTCTCATCTTTTAAATTCTTTGGATCATTTTGCCTGCCTATGAACAGACAAGGTTCTTGTTGACACAAGATGAGGATTCAAAGACAGGTGTCCAGAAAACTATAGCTTTAAAGGGCTACTTGATTCTGAAATGAGAAAAAAATGTCATATTAGGTCATAAAGTTATTGCACAGATTGTTTTTTCCAAAACAGGTGAAAATAGATCAGCAGTTTAAAGATGCACTAGAAACCAAATACCATATTAAAGTTCTGGTAAAGCTGATCTCTAATAAGCTGCTGAAAAATTAAAGTTCACTTAGTTTTTGGTGTGTGTGTGGTGTTTTTTTTATTTTTTTATTTTTTTTTTTTTTGTTTGGTTGTTTTTTTTTTCCTCCTGGAATATCCAATTAGAGCTGAAATTTACAACCCTTTTCTATGTTGTGGTTTAGCACTGGTAGGCAGCTAAGCATCACACAGATGCTCGCTTCCTCCCTGCGGTGGGATGGGGGAAAAAATCCAAAGGTTAAAAGAGAAAACATGTGGATTGAGATAAGACAATTTAATAGGAAAAGCAAAAGCCACACAAGCAAGCAAAGCAAAATAAGGAATTCATTTACTAATTCCATCAGCAGGCTGGTGTTTATCCATCTCCAGGAAACCAAGGCTGTATCACAGTTGCTTGGGAAGACAAACACAATAGCTTTGAATATCCACCTTCCTTCTTCTTTCCCCAGCTTTTATTTTTAGAATGACGCTGTAGGTATGGGATATCTCTTTGACTAGTTGGGGTCAGCTCTCCCCACCGTGTTAGCTCCCAGGTTCTTTTGTATCCCCAGCCTCCTCGCTGGTTGAGCAGTGTGAGAAGTGGAAAAGGTCTCAATGCTGGATCAGCACTGTTCAGCAATATCTAAAACATCCATGTGTTATCTACACTGTTTTGGTTGCAGATATAAAACGTGGTACCACACCAATATGAAAAAAAATAACTCTATCCCAACCAAAACCAGTACAATCTACAACAATGAATTTCCATGTGAAGTAGTACTTACATTATTATAAAGAGCAACAAATAGTGAACTTCTGCCAAAAGTAATGAAAACATTTCCCAAACAGTTAATTATTAAATTATTTCAGCGATGTACACCCAGGGGATTTTTCTTAATTTAGGTTGTGATAAATATGTGTATGTGAAGAGGTTCAGATCAGTGTATGTTAAGTAATACTTCTATTCTCTGTTTATTTCAGATGATGCTGGCAGAATATAAAAGAATTAAACTAAAAATACAACACCCTATGGAACAACTGATGGCTCCTTGGTTAGCAAATGTAGATGATGCTATACAGCCAGGTCTAATGTTTCTGACCTGGACATCCTTGAATATTGAGAAATATATTAATACAGTTTTTCACAAGCTAGGTAAGTCACTTGCCTCCTTCCATTAACTTCTGCTTGTTTGTTTCTATGCAAATGCAAGCTATATTATTACTATCCTTTATATGATTTGCACTTAATTGACTTACATGTGAAAGAAATTGGAATTTTCATCTGTCCTGTACTTCAGGAAAACTCTGCTTTATAACAACACTTTCTTTTTGTTTCACATATTTGTCAAATTTTTACTGGGGGATTGGACTAGATGAGGGGGATTGGACTAGATGATTTTACGAGGTCCCTTCCAATCCCTAACATTCTGTGATTCTGTAATATGGATGGGATGGCAGTTAGAGTTAAACCAAGCATAAGGTAGTGTGCAAAAGGTCCTGTGTATTCTGTAATCTCAGAATGATATCTACTTTTTAAAAGAGCTCCTAGGTTTCAGACTTTTCCTAATCTTGCCTTTTGTTTCTATAATGTACAAAACAAGTTCACAGGGAATAATCTCAACTGAGTTGACGCTGTCCCTGCTCAATAGCTTTTCATAGTAACCTTTTTATTTTGTACATCAGTCTTTTTAAAACTCATGCACACACATTTTGGGCAACAGCTTTAGTAAATAGATGAGCTTGTATTTTTTGCAAAGATTATCACAAGATTTCACTGAGATGCATATTGTTTCTGAAGATACCAAGTTCCTTTTACTTCAGCTTAATTACTACTTTTTTTTTTTTTTTTTTTTTTTTTAAAATTATGTAAGTAGTTATAGTGGGCATTTTCTTTACTTGAAATGGCAAATTAAAATGCATTTTGGATGCTAACCTGACATTACACTCAATTAAATTTTGGATAATACAAGTGGTTTGAGTCTGGAACGGGCACCTTGCTGCTATTTCAATTTCAGCGTTGAAAGCAAATTGCTATTAAACTCTGAAAATTCTAGTGATTTTTTTTTTTTTTCTGTTAACTATTATTTGGCTTCTAATAAGGACAGACATTTTAGTTGTCAAAAGTTTCTGTTGCTAGTAGGTTCTCCAAGTGGTAACTAGTTCAAGCTATAGGAGAAGTATTCTGGGACCTGAACTGAATTTTAATGTATTTGTTTTTGAAATGCATACACTTTAAGCTCATTTTATATATGCTTATAATATTTTGCCTGGTATCTTTTAGGATCTAGGTAATATATGCTAGATGAGCATATGTTATGCTATGATTTCAATGGCAAACCTTGCCATGAAAGTTTACATATTTGAAGTGAGTTGGTTAAGGTGTAGAATTCATATAAAATTGAATATAATATTTTGTTGAAGTAAAAATTCAAGCAGGTCCCTGCAAAGACAACTGTTTCAAACTTTCAAGCTTGTCTTTAATCTTCTGTTTGCTTCAAAAGCTGGGCTGGAGTTATTGCTTGACCGAGTGAATGACTTGGTTGAATTTCGCATTGATGCTGTCCTTCAAGAAATGGGCAGAGTGCCACTCTGTAAGCTGCCTGAAGATGAACCACTGAGCTGTGAGGAATTTCTCCAAAAGACTCAGGTTATTAGATTAAAGTTTCATAAAGAAGTGTTCAATAACTTTGAATTAAACTGTTTTCCCTTTTTTATATAAGATAAAATCAGTGCAGACTTAATGAAGCATGCGTAGGAAAATAAAGTAAGAAATTCCTACTTGCTTGGCTGGAACCTTAAAAAGGAACAAAAAATACCAAATGCAAAGAGTCCAGAGCTGTTATTTTCTGAGCTTAATAATGTCAAGCCAATTACTGTATGGTATTTCTTTTATGCTTTGATATCACTCTGTCAAAGTTTAATTGCAAGGTGATAATAAACTATGGCAGATGCTCTCTGTTAATTCTGCCCCACATATGAAAATGTCCTCACTAAGGGAAGGTGATAGGAAGGTAGGAAGGAAAAAGGGAGAGAGACTTCAAGTTGGAAAGGTTTTTAAAGGCCTTACTAATGCTACTAATAAATAGAGAAAATATACATAACATACTGTTAGAGTGAAACAAGGACTTAGCAAAACCAGTCGATTCAATGTGAATCATGCTAAGCCATTTATTACAGAAACAAGTCTCCTTATATACGTAACTATATACTAATCACGCGTCCACGCTCCAAGCATGGATTCGCTAAATGAGTATCATGGGCTGTCCGTGCTCTGGAGTCTCACTGATGATACGTCCGATGATTCATGCCACGCCAGGACCCCGCTGATTGAGGAACGCCCCTCTTTCTCACAGCAGACTCTGCTTCTCCAAGTGGCCTTGAGATTCCTTTGAGCCTGACTAATTCAGCAACAGATCTTTATCTATCAAGACCCCTCCACAACATACAAAACCAATCTTGAATATGCTGGGTAGCAACAGGGTTGCCCAGTGTGGAGTTGACGTGACTCCAGCAGCTGCAGGGCAGGCACCCGGAAGTCCTCGGTGGGACTTTACAGCAAAACGGAACTGGATTCAGGGATGCAGTGTCTTCTTAGGCCTTGGATTGCAGGGACAACAGGCAGGGTCCTTTTCAGATGCTGGCCATGGTTGAAGAGAGAGAGAGACCCTCATGATCTCCCTCTTATACAGGGTGTATGACATGTATGGGTTGGAATACTCGGTTGATCAGTTTTAGTCACCTGTTCTGTTCACCCCTCCTTGCAAATATACCCCTATCGTGATGGAACATGTGAAATCTTATCAGAATTCCTGATTGTTATAGTAATAAATCTAAACACGAGCTGCTTCTGCATTCCATCAGTTGCCCTTATCAGTCCAGAGCACAGTGTCCGAAAAACACGCAGGCAAAAATTCAGAAAACTGCACTTACTTAGAAGGCACTTAGAAGAACTTAGCTGAAAGGAAAATTCACTAAAAGAGAACTGGTCTTTTTTTTTTTTTTTTTTTTTTTTTAACAAAATCAGGACACACTCAAATGTTTTTCCTCCGCGATAGTGTCTTTTTCTGTCATTGTTGCTTATTAGTGCCTTTGAATATGGGAATTGCCCATCTGATGCCTGTGTACTGCATAACAAGTGCACTTCGTTGCCTGGGAGAGTAAATACTACAGAAATGATTGTGTACTGAATACCTCTGTTAATCTCAAGCTCTCCTGAGTTGATAATGAACTATCCAAAACATACTCACAAGTACCTGGATAAAAGTGTTCTGGGAAGATCCCTTTCCTTCACACCATCAGAATACTTTTTATGTTGAGGAGGATTAACTGTAAGCATGTCAGTTGTTAGCCAGTTAGAAAGCTGATTGAGCTAGTAATAAAATTGAATGGCAGAATGATTTTTATGAGGCCATAGGGAGATATTCTGCCATTTTAGGATATTATGTCTACCTTGTATTTTCTCCTGGAATAAACTTTGTTTTGGAAAAGATTGTAGAAGATCATGTAGGTAATCTTTGTCCCTGGCCTCTTGTAGCAATAAATGCTACGAATCAAAGCTTGATTTCTCTTAGTGTACTTAGCTTTTTGGCCTTTCCTCTTTTGTCTCTTGTAATAGCTCATCTTGTTGTTAAATACATGGTAAAACTTAAAATAATATTTTATGGAAGGAATGATTATTTGTAAACTACACAGTCCATAGGTGTTTTGGTGTTTTTTTTTTTTTTTTTTTTTTTTTTCTCCTGGGTTTATCCTGCTGCTGCTTTCCTGGTAGGGCTGGTAGTAAAATGTATATTCACTGAAGTAAAAATATGTGAGAGTGGACACAAAAAACTTCTCAGGACTGTGTGATAATTGATACTGCTTAATGTTGATCTTCTGCAAGAAAACTTGAACTGCTACATAGCAATTACCACACCACAACAGCCAATCAATTTGAGTTAGCAGAGTAAGTGGTATACTAACCCTGGTTACATTTATAAGGAAAACAGTAAAAGTATTTGTAATCTAATTGTAGTTTTTAATTAGAACGGACTAGAAATAAGTTCTGTTGCCTAACAGTTGTGTTTAAGGTTCTAAAGAAGTTTCGGCAAAAAAAGTAGTTATACAGTGTGGAAAAAAATACAGAATATTTTGTTTAGTATAATAGTTGCTGTGATATTGAATATCAGATCTGCTTTCTCTCTCAATTAGACTGAATCAAATTTGGAAATGACTGAATCTTGCTAATGGCTGAATTTTTCCGATCATCGATTTTTAAGTAAATGGAAGTAGCCAGGTTTGATTAAGCTTAAAGAAAAAGGGGATAAAAAGAGCAGAAAAAATGAAGAGGCAGTTATAGTTAGAGATGATAATTGGCTAAAGCATACATGGTCAATTTTATCATAAATATTTAAGAAAAAACTGCACAGTACTTTAATACATTTCTGAATGTTATTATGACTCATTCTTTGATTTCTTCTACCCCCAGTTAATAATTTCTTGTTTATTCTAATAATAAATATAGCTTTTCATAGAATTTATCTCCTGTCTAGCTATAAACAGGAAATATGATTGGCTGATACTTCTTAAGGAACAACCAAGAAATGTAAAATGACAGTGATGGAAAGAGAAGTTAAATCTTCTACATCTAAATTGGAAAGTTAAGAACATAAAGCAGCACTTGCTTTGGGAAGCCCTTTAATGGAACTGGACTTTATAAACATCGATTCATGAGCCTAACTGTGGATGAGTCTTGATTTAGGAAACAAGTCACAGCAATTTTGAAAGACATTTATGATGTCTTGTTTGTCACAACAAAGAGAACAACACTAAATAGTTTGGAACAAACCAATTTAAAGATAATGTTGTGTATTGATCTTGTTTTTCCACAAATCTGAGGCCTTGACATTTGTGTTAATAAAGGCTGCTATGACCGTGAAATAGACATGAGAACTGGGAAGATAAGAATGTATGTTTGTTTTTGTTTGATAACAGGAGCTCTGTATAAAAGCTTCTCGGACTCTACGTTTAAAAAGCTCGCTGGTGGAAGATGCTGCTAATGAGCTGATTAACATGTTACTTGACATTGAGGTACATCTCAGAAAAGAAAATGAGAAGTCAGTTGTGCCCACTAGGGAAAAAATTGCAGGTAAGAAAATTGTACTGTAGCTCTGTGCTTATGTTTCCTTTGTATGATGATAGTATGTATTGGGGCAATATTGTAGATTAGCTGACTGAAGTATTAATCAGTATCTAACATTTAAAGACGTCTGTTTGAATTTGCCTAGGTAATGGATCATCTAACAATCATCTATCATCTGCAAATTAGGTCAATGTTATCAGTCTAACTTGCATGTTGAAATGTTAATGTCATAGAAGCAGCTGCTTACAGGCCTTGGTTAATTGCTGCACTTCCTAAAGAATATTAATAATAATGTCTAAATTTTTGTGATAATCATGCCAGTTTGTACTAAGGAGAGAAGGTGGATGGGAGTAAAATGACTTTTACATTGAGGTACGAACTACAAATGAGTAAAATCTGCACTTCTGTAAAATTTATGTGTATTTCAGATGCCAGTGGAGGTGTTGCTTTATTGTGTTTTCAAGTCCCTTAAGTCAATTTAACTAACTAGATTCATGGTATTTTAGCAACTGAAGAAGAAAGAAGATCAAAAACCTTGACTTCCTCCCACAATTCCACTGAGATATGGGCTGGACTGTCTTTTCCAGCAAAGAGGAAGAGAACAGATTTAGAAATATTGGAGGAAGAAGCCAATGAACTGCTTTCCTACTTCAATCATTGTAATGCTGATGCCCTTTTGAAAGTCACTCGAAACACTCTGGAGACCATACGCAAACGCATCCACGCTTCTTCCATGATCAGCTTCTTAGGTGGCCATATTGCAGTACTTTGCTTTCTTAGACTATAAAAAGAAATACATAAATCTAATATCCCAGAACTAAGAGCCACATACGTAAATGAGGGAATAACAAAGGGAGTTTGAATAAGTTGTCTTGTTAAATCATGGTTGATAACAGTATATTTGCAAAGGATTTTTTTCCATGTAACAGTAGGAATGTGTCATTGCAATGCTGTTTCTCTTAGGACTGACTGTACTGTTCTGAAACTGGATATTATGTTTGGAGATGAACTTGATAAGTGATTACCCATTTAACATTGGCCTTTACATAAAACTGTATGAAAAAAACAACAGAGAAATAAGTGTGTTCTCTTTCTCTTATCAATTGCCTATAGATCTGTTTACCCATTATGATGGAATGCTCTTTTGAAGTGTGTTCTTGTTATATGCTTTTAAGAAACAAAAATAAAGGCATTTGTATTATATTTGGTCTCTATAGCATATAAGGCATACAATATTATGAGATTCTAAGGAGTTTTTATGCCCAGTTTAGTATGCTGACTGGGCCTACAATCCAGATGATAAAATATTCTGCTAAACAGAGTTTAGCTGCACAGAACGAGTTGAAGAGGAGCGTCAGGGAGAGAAATAGCTTGGCACTTAGTTTCTGCTTGTGCTGCTATAGATTTTACATCTTGTGAATTACTCAGGAATATTTTTTTTTTTTTTAAGAAATTACACTCAATACTCAACACTAGGGTAGCTGTATAGGTTTATATCTTTACAGTGCCTAGTTTGATATCTTGAAAAAAAGTGAATAACCTTTTTGTTGTTGTTTTGTTTTTCATTTAGAAAACCACAATGCTTCTAAACAGAAAAAAAATGCTTATCCTATAATTAGGACTAGTATCAACCTATCTATCCCTAATATCATGATGACACCTTCTTTGGATGAGGTACAGCAGACACTTAATAAAGCTGTAGATAGTATTGTGAAAGTAACAAAAGGAGTTGGACAATGGAGTAAAGAGAGAATATCCAAGGTTTGTGTCTTTAACAGCCTTACTTAAAACTAATGTTTCAAAACTACTAAAAATAGAAAATGAAATTTTATGTCTTCCTCAGAAGAAAATGTTAGAGGGACAAGTGGCTGTGTCACAGTGTGAAAGCAGAGACAGCGATTCTGATGATGGAATGAAAGAGACTGGAAAGAAAAACATTCATGGTAATGATAAACTCTGACATAGCTCAATTTGAATGTTAGGTAGATGTGATTTATATGGAATGTATTATGGGATCTGAAATACAAAATGCATCAAAAGTAGTAGAATGAAGACTTCATAGATTTTAAACTACCTTGGAGGAGAAATATGATATAATAACAATGCCAGAGCATCTCTTTGTGATTAGAAACCAGTCTTGCCCAAAGATACTTATCTTTGTGTGGATTTGAGTAAGGAGATTTTTTTTGTGCATCTCAGAGCATTGCACTGCTTTGGGTTCTACCTGCAGCATGTAAAAGGCTGACAGGGTGCCAGCTTGGGCAGCATAGTAGAAATTGTGAATGAGTTTGGAAAACAATTATAGTCACCATTGCTATGCAAAAGATATTTCGTGATTTGCCAGTGTGGTTTGTAACTTGGCATGTTCAAATGGCATCTTAAAACTTGTGCTGGAACTCCTTTAAGCAGGGTGAGTTGAACTTAAACAAAACCTGGTATTGAATAGAAATTTCTATATAAATTGTGATATTGGTGTAGAGAGGATTGTGTAAAGGATTGAATAGATTAAATTTCTAAAAGGATTTTTACTTAATCTGTTTTGTGATCAGACATGGAATTAAGTTATTTGAGGTATTAATTCAAGCAAATTTTATGATGGTATCTTTGATTGCTGGGTTTTGCTTCTCTGAAATGGTTTAGAATCAAGTCTAATTAATTGTTCTACTTTGTGCTTCAGGTACTTCAAAAATATATTGAGTTTTTTAAAGTTAGCTCCCTCTTAAAAGTGTAGGAAAGTAATACTTGAACCAGTTAAGAGATGAAATTGTTCTTTTTCTTGTCCAAGTTTAAATGAGAAATGATGGTAAGTTCTGTCTTGTGGGTTTTTGCTAACTGAGGGACCTTCCTTTTATCTTTTTTTTTTTTTTTTTTTTTTCCCCTTTTCCTTTTGAGGACTGGCTATGATCATCTTCTCAGATTTACTGTAATTTTTATTTCAGATTGTCGGTTGTGGTCTAACCCACATAATTTCAGAAAAGTAAAATAATTTACAGATTTGCTCAATACTGACATATCAGTAAATCAGGTGTATCAGTAAATCAGGTGTAGTGTACAGAATGAAACTTGAGGAGGAGTGAGAGAAAAGGAAATATTATATTTGGAAGACTGGAGTGGAACTTGTTCTGAATTTGAGAGAATACCTAGAAGAAACAGGTTTCTAATTATATTGTCTAACTAGACTTCTAGTTGCCTTCTTGATTAATAAGAACACATCACTTTAAAATGCATGCTCATTGAAAAATAGGCCATTAGTTTTTTGTCTATAGGAATTTGCTTGACCTAAGCAATGTGTCTGTCTTAAAACTGCTTTTGTGTTTGAATCTGCTTTTATAGATAGTGTGTCAGATGCAGCATCACTCAGTTTGTCTGATCCAGTGCAAAGCCAGGATTTCTTCAAGAGTGTTTCAGAGAACCAAGAAATTATTAAATTAGTATCTTTACTCAGCACTGCTATTAATTCGACAAAAAGGGTAAGGCAATCAAGATGTTAATTTACTATCACTATCCAAGGGATCTTCATGTATTGCTTTTAATATCCTTGGGTAATATGAGTAGGTATTTAAAGCAGTGGTTAAACATATGAATGAAAAAATGTAGCATGGTGGATGGAAAACATGTGGCTGTAAATTTGCTTCTATGCTTTGAAAGTGTAACATGGATTGAGTGTACTCTGCTCAAAAATTTATGAGATTTTGAATATCACATGGAGTAAAACTTGGGTCTGGTTAAAAACATACTTCCAATTGGTAAAACATTATAAAAAACTCTAACTATAGTTGAGTTGTATGTATTTAACATAGGACTGGTAGTAATTGTGCAAGTGTGTTTTATTCACATAGACATTCTAATGAAGCCAACATGACTTCTGGCCTGTTATGAAGAATTTATCAAGATTTTTGGAAGAAAATTGGCTGTCAGCTTGGCAATTGTAAAGTGCTGCATAGGATTTGCTACTGGAGATTAGGAGATACCTTAAGAGATATGGATCATTTATTTGCCCTTTTCTTATTCTATACACTCTCTAGTAAACTGTAGGTATTGAACTGATATTTCTTTGGGGAATTCTGCATCAAGTTCCTCCAGCCTTACAAAAAAGCCCTGCCAGGTGTAAATTTTGACACAAAGCTTTGTAACTTCGGTGGTACTACTGCCCAATTAGTTTTCAATTGCTGGTCCAATAAGTGGTAGGGAAGGATAAGTATACTGGATCCTAGTCTTAAAGGAGCATTTTACTTCCTAGTGATTCCTAGAATTTTATTGACTGAAGAATCACTTCATTGGAAAATACTATAACTGATTTGACAAATTGAATGTGATTAGCATACAGTTCTTGGCAAAACTTGTGATTGCTAATGGAAATAGCTTTAGCATAAATTTGCCAGCAGCCTTCTGTTCAGTGAGGTGATACAGCCTGCTCCACTATGGAGTCCTTAATGTATTCTAATAAGCAGATGCTAAGAAATTATATGTATGCTATATATATAATGCTGAGAATCTCTCTTTGAACTAATGTGTTTCAGGAAGTTCTTACAGCTTTGGACACTTTTAGTTGTTACCACCATATATGGCAGAGGGACAAGGAGGAAAACATTAATAAATTAATGATGGGAAAGCCATTACTCTCTGAATTTGAATCTGAAATTCTGCATTTTCAAGACTTGGAGCTGAAAATCAATTCTGAGCCTGAATACATCTGTGTGGGAGCTATCGCATTGTACACCGGTAGAGTTCAGCTTTCCACTTCTCTCTTGAGACATGTACTTTCTGACTCCTGTAGGAAGCAGAGATGTTGCTTAGTTTTGGAAGGGTGACCTGGGTTAAAGCTAGAGAGTCAGAGAATGGCTGTTTGCTGATTTGGCTGTAAATGCATACAAACAAAGCGCTAGTGCAAGAACATCTGTGAGACTCAGCTGGAGTTTCTTCCCCCACCTGGATACTTCTGCTCACTTATGGGGTGGATGGTAGATATTTGTCAAACCTTCTGTCATTGACCCCCATAGCTACATATTTTATCAGAGTAAGATGTTTATGTCGATTTTCTGCTTTCCTGGCTGCATATAATGAGACAGCTAAAAAGCCTTCTATTTAACACAGCTAGTTAAGTGAAACATGCATGTTGTTGCTGATTCCTTTTTTACCATGAAAACGAGGCCCAAAAAATATATATATAATACATATATATATATATGTTTGGTTTTTTGTAGCTCAGGTTCCACAACACTTTACTAATTTTTTGTAAGTATTTTACACCAGTATATCAGAAAGAACAGTTGGGAACTGTGATGGACTGTAAAAAATGCATGCAAGTGATTTTGCAGTGCATGTCAAAACTGAGGAAGCAGAATATTTTCTTCATTAGGAAAGAGTGTCAATCAAATGTCTTTGATTATATCATAAGGCAAAGAACTAGAGAAACAAGCTGGCTGTTGAAACTCAGTGGAGGTGAGGTAGTTCTGAAATTCAATAAATCAAAAAGACAATCAAGTGTGAGAGCTAAGCATGGGAAGAGGTGCTGTGTCAAAAGGAAGACATACAAATGAAATCTGCACAGGGAATGAATATTAACAGGGTCGAAATTATATTCAGCTAAAATTTTATATAGTGGTTATTTTGGTATTGTTTTTTGACTGTTTTGTTGAGAACTGGGAGGAAGAAATCTGAATTTAATAGCAGAGTTTTAGAGAAATGGACTGGATTTTTTCAAAATAGGGCAGTAACTCAAGAAAACTTCAGTTTTCTCTCTAAATGTTTGTTACTTGTTTACACTGATGCTACAGATGAAACTTATAAAAATTAAGTGGTTGATGGACCATTTGGTTTCATTAAAGCTCAGATCAAACTTTCTGTGTCTTCAGTTTCCCTAATCAAACTCTTACCCCCACATTATTTTTTTTTAAAGATTAAGTTTTGAAAAGACTTTAAACTTAGACCAATTTGTTAGTGACGTGTAGGACAGAAAAAGGTGTAATAATATGTATGATGAACAAGATGACAAGTGTGGAGTCCAGCCTCATCTTTCTAGTAGGAAGGGTGAGATATTCTGAGAAGATTATGAGGAAAGCAATGGTGAATCACAGGCAATCCTCTAAACCATTCAAAGGTGTCAATGTGATTTTATCTTCTCTGTACGTGGGTGGTTAGGCTGGAAAACCAGAACTGGAAGCAAAGGGAACACACATAGAAAAAAGATTAAAAGTATGTCTTAAAAAAAATATCTATAATATCTAACTGTCTATTCATTTTTCAATGTTTTTAGCTGATCTGAAGCTGGCATTGAGAGCAGAAACCAAAGCCTGGATGAATTTATTGGGGTGTCATTGTAATAAGAAGTACCGAACAGAGATGGAAGCAATTTTCACTTTTATAGAGGAAACTAGCAAGAAGCTAAATCGTCCCATCAAGGATTTGGATGATATAAGAATAGCCATGTCAGCTTTAAAAGAGATTAGAGAACTACAGATCTCCATTGACTCTCAAATTGGGCCCATTGAGGTAGTTAACAGGAATTTTTTATGCATGGATATTGTTTCAACAGAACAATTGTTTTCTGGGTTAAAGCTTACCAGTGAACTTTGAAAAGCTATGGTTTAATATTATGTTAGATGTTGGGTGGCAGACCTGTTGTATTCCTGTAAACTTTTTTTGCATGAAATTCTGATTTGGATAAATGTAAACTTGTTGAGGTGAGAAGTGGTCTAGTGAATAGTGCAGAAATTGAGTGATATAGGTAGAGGGAAGATGAGAATACAAGTATTTAATACAAGAAAGTTTTTGGTACTTTGTGGAATGTGCATGGAAAGCATTGATTTTCCTTTTTTTTCTTTATGTATTTTATTTATTTTTTTTTTTAGCTTAGCCTGTGGAAGAGGACAAAGCTAATGTTAGGAAGATAATATGAGAATGCATGAGAATGATTGCTTTATCAGCTATATCATGGGTTGAAATAAACATAAACAGTTGACTTCCTTAAAGAAGTTCACTTACTAGAATACAGTAATTAAACATCTGACAATGTAGGGGCTTCTGATCAAATGGCAGGGTTAAAAACAGATAAGTAACTGTTTCTCCACATTCCTGACCAGAGTCTGGGTTTCAGAATACTATAGTTCTGTAAAATTCACCATTGGTTAGATGTTCAGTCGAATATTTTTTTCCTAAGACATGTTAATAAGTCCTGACTGCCCATAATTTTATTGTCAGGGTTGTGTCTTTATTGTTTTAAATAAAGGTAACTTAACACAGGATTTTTATCTACCAAATACTGACAATTCTATTATTTCATTTTGGAGATGCAAAAACTGTGTTTACTGTCAGTCAAGTGCCTTGCACCTGTTTTCTCTGAGATGAGTTAAGTTATGGAATGCAGTATGTATTCATAGGGGCAAATAATGGAAATGAGTGTGAAGCCCTTCCATATTTCACAGAACACAGTTTAGAAGGAATGTATCTCTCAGTCTTAGAAGCTGTGAGGATCTCACTAGTTGTATGGAGAAGCAAGAGTAGGAGAAGCATGGTGAGAAGCAAAGCATATCTTTAGCTGGAACCTTCTGTGAAACTGTCATAGGTAATGGAATCTCTTAGGAGATGACATTTTGGAGTTTCTGCTAAGACCTGTCCTGGTTTGCCATGTGATGTGGAGCCAAGGCAAAAGCCGTAGTAGGCCAGGATTCCAAGTGCTCCAGTTCTGCAAGGAGGAGCTCTGAGTCCCTAGGCATAAGGAGTTCTCCTTCAGTTTTATGAAACTGAGGTTGATATATTTTCCAAATAGTGGGGTGACAGTTATATTTCCATTTTGCAATTTGTCTGCGATTTGATGAAACTGGAAAATATAAATTGAAATAATTCCACTTTATACAAAAATTTTCAGGCGAAAATGTTATGCTACAAGATTCTTTGCTACCCTACCTTATAATAATTTACAGTAAGCAAATTTCAGTCCTGTTTTTATGAAACTTGACTAAGGGTTTCAGTATGTGGAGCGTTTATACATTGGTGGTACAAGTGGTGATCAGTATTCTGAGAAAAAAAGGACCATTAAATAGTTCTTCAAGTATATTGCTCATTCTGAATGATGTCCCCTGTGACAAGTTATAACATTTGAAATAGTTGCAACATGTTAGTTGTGGTAACTTTTGATGTGATTTCCTAATTCATTTTGTTGAAAACAAGAAGTAGGGCTTAGAAGTCTTTATGGAGAAGTTAGTTTGCTTCACTTACTTGAAGGCCTCTACTTGGATGCTTTCTCATGGCCCACCTCCTGTAATATTCAGCTTGGGTCACAGCTGAAGGCATGGATCAGAAAAATATTCTTATTAAAATGAAACTAAAACCTGTAGACTTAAGGATTATTTTAGCTGGAAATAGCTTTTTAGAGAGGGCACTAGGGCAAGTAATCTATCCAAAAGCAGAATGCTATGTGAAAGGCAAGGAGTTAAGGAGAACTAGCTAGTTTTCATATTAATATTTCTTCCAGTTTTATATTGGTTTGCCAGATTGTGATAATTACTATGCAAACAGAAGAGGTTTTCTTTTTCTAACAAATCATTCTCTGTTCTTAAAAATCTGAAATGTTAGTATACATACATGTGTAAAATTAACTTCAGTTACCATTTTGTGTATCCAACATTCTGACAGGAATCCTATGCTATGTTAAACAAATATGATCTACTTGTGGCCAAAGAAGAGACAGAGAAAGTGGACACTTTGCACTACACTTGGGAAAAACTGCTAGTCCGTGCAAATGAAGTGCAGAATGATCTCATTGCTTTGCAGCCAAACTTCAGAGGGGAGCTTATTAGTACTGTCAAGACTTTTACTGAAGACTGTGCACAGTTCTATTCAGATTATGATCAGGCAAGTTTTAGCGTTGTATTTTATAAGAGGAATTTTTGAGGAGCAGTTGGAGCATGGAAAGATTGTGGAATTGACTAATTAATGGGATGTGCTTCTACTGTCTGAAGAAGATATTTATTCTTGTTAATGTGGTATTTGAGTTTCAGTGCAGGGCAGGGTTTGGTTATCTTTTGTATGGTGCTAAAATATATAATGTTTGTAACTAGCTCTTAAAGATTAACACTTGAAACATTTAGGGTTTATGATAAACATCTAGTTAGCATGAGCAAATGTGAAGATTTGGATTGATGAGAAATTATGTTAGAATGAAAGAAACATTTTCTGATGTTACGAGTACAAACGACTGAAGCTCATATTCTTTCTCATGTCAAATATGAGTCAAGCTCAAACAGTCTTGTATCATCTTCTAAGTAACTGTGATTTTTACTTGAAAAAGGAGCTACCATTGCCTAGCTTTTACACTATTTTTTATATATATATATATATATATATATATATATTTTTTTTTTTTTAGCATGGGCCAATGGTCGTTGGTTTAGAGCCTCAGGAAGCCAGTGACAGGCTTACTATGTTTCAGGTACTGTTAATTCTAAGACATTGCTTAATATTTATTGCAAGTAAACTAACACCTGAAAACTCTAAGAATGAATCAGAGTAGTTGAAGTAATTGTCATTGATACATAAGGTTACTGTTTTGGCAAAGTCTCTTTTAACTTAATGAAGGCTAAGTTGGCTTTTTTCTATGCCTTTGCAAGGAATGCTGTTTAAAATAATTTTTTTTAGGACCTAAGAGAAAGACTGCATAGATAATGAATAATAATTACTAGATTCAAGTATCCTGATGAGACCCTACTCTCAAGTTTAGTTTATTTGGCTATAGGCTGTTCTTATATTTGTTATTGTGTCTTTTCCTCAAGAATACAACTCTTCAATCTTCTTTCTGTCTCCTTTTTTTTTTTTTTTTTAATAGTATTAAAGGTTCCCATTTTTTCTTGTTGAAATGTTTCTTCTTACCATGATTAATTTCTCTTCTGGTGATGCTGACTTTAATGTTTTTCCATTTTGCATAGTACTACTCTTTTGGCTTCCTATGTTTCCCCAGTTATATTGCAATTGACAATTAAATTTTTTCTTCACTGCTTGAACAGTAGTAATTCTTACTACACCCTTTCAATGAAAGAATCACACAGTATACTTGGAGAGGTAGACTTTACTACATCCACTTTTCTTTGCATCTTTCCACCTCTTTCAAGTGAAAGCTTAGCATTTGTTGTTCTATCGTTGTGCGACATACAGTAAATGGCCTCCCTGTCAACTTCTAAATATGTGCCTCCAAGCTAACTAAAAGTTACTTTTCTCATGAAAATTATTGACAAAACTGTTGAAAGTGCAAGTTGTTAGTATGTCCTGTATATCTTTCTAGTATTTTTTAGATTTTAATCACTAATGCAGCTCTAAACATAATGCTAGATCTTGAATACTGAGTATTTAATTTTATTTAAATTAATATTTTTTCCTTTCTTTCTTAGAATCGATTTGATAATCTTTTTCGGAAATATATTACTTATACTGATGGGGAACATCTTTTTGGTTTACCTGTTACTCGATATCCTCAGTTGCTTGAAATAAAGAAGCAACTGAATCTGTTACAGAAACTCTACAATCTGTATAACAATGTCATTGACACAGTCAGTGGCTACTATGATATTCTTTGGTCAGAATTAGACACTGAAAAAATTAACATTGAACTTCTGGAGTTTCAGAACAGGTGAGAAACTGCTGCTGTGGTAAAGATGCCTAAAATACTTTTGTTACTTCTTAAATATGATTATAATTGGTTAGCACCAATAATAATATCTGAGCATGTATGTGTTCATTGAAACATGAAAAATGTGAATTTTAGTTGAAAAATATATCCATTACCAACTTCTTAAAATAAAGGAGCCAGTTTAAACTCTAAGTGTTGAGGATTATTGTTCCTTAGAGAGCTTCTTGGTTAACTTTTTAAAAATGATATTGGAATATATGTTAAAATTGTTATTTATTTTGTTCATGAAGGGAAATTTCACTTGTTTATTGTAATATTATTATTCATGAGAGTTAGATTTACCCTAGATGTCTAAGGCAAGTTAGTGAATTGATGAATAGATTTCCTACAAAATGGGATATGTTGCATGCATAGAAGCTGAACTTGTCATCAGACCAGGAATCAGATTATTTAAAGAATAAAAGCTGAATGTTTTGAGGAACAGGGTTTTTTCCTAGAGCACAAAATGGTGTGTATTATGAGTCTCACCAAAAGATGAAATCAAGATGTAAAGTGGTTAGTTTGTTTTTAAGATCACTTGGACAATTAGGCAGCTACACTCCTCAAGGGGAGCCTGTAGGTGCCTGCCCAGCTATCAGTCAATGAAACAGACTGCTAACAGATTTTCTCATATGCAGAATCACATACAGAATCTTCAAAATACAGGTAACCTGAATTTGGAATGTATGTGGTCTGCTGTTAAAACCATATGCTGTGGTTAAATGGGTAACAGAAAAAATATTTGAAACTGTTCGAAAAAGCTTCCATTATTTCTACATAGATGCCATAAGCTTCCTCGTGGTGTAAAGCAATGGCAGGCCTTTTTTGACCTCAAGAAGACCATTGATGACTTCAGTGAATGTTGCCCATTGCTGGAGCGTATGTCAAGTAAAGCAATGATGCCTCGACACTGGAAGCAGATTACGGATCTCACTGAACACACCTTTGATGTGGAAAGTGAAACATTCAAACTGAGGAACATAATGGAAGCTCCACTATTAAGATATAAAGAGGAAATAGAGGTATTGTGTAGGAAGAGAAATGGATGCATGAAACAAAACAATCTGTTTGAATAGCATAGGAGTAATAGTAGTAAGAAGGAAAGCAGAATATTTCTAAAGAAAGAATAGGGAAACGGACTGTCGCTTCAGTTATATAATAAAATAGTGACACAAATACTTTGTGGTGTCCACTCCTCTTTTTAAATCATGCTGCTTAGCCCTGGAGCTAATTTGTGAGGGTGCCTTGCTTTGCAACATTAAAGATATGAAAAGTAATCACTGTAGTATTCTTTTATTCCCTCCAAAGCTGGCTGTATCGCTATGTAGTATACAGCTTATTAGCTATGGTATTTGTATGTCTGTAGATCTTTCCACTTGATAAATAGTTGCTCATCAGCTTTACTAGGGTTAAAGGCAATTTGTGTTAAATTTGTATACCAGTGACTTGAACCATTCATAGCTTGTTTTGACATCCTATTTATTTAAAAGGATATCTGCGTAAGTGCTGTGAAGGAGAGAGACATTGAGCAGAAATTAAAACAAGTGATAGCTGAATGGGACAACAAAACATTTGTCTTTGCAAACTTTAAAACCCGTGGGGAACTTCTTTTAAGAGGTGACAGCATATCAGAAACAATTGCTACCATGGAGGACAGCTTGATGATTCTTGGCTCTCTCATGAGTAACAGGTAACAGGAAAAGGGTGGGAGGGGTGAAGGGGGAGATTAAAATATCAGCAAAAGGCTTTGTTTTATTGAACAAATCTATCTTACACAGACCTGAAGGAACATAAACAGCTAGATAAAAACTAAGAGCTTGCCTGTCCTTGAACTGTTCCTGGGATAGTTCTTATTGTCTGTATCCTTCCAACAAGTTCTTTTGGAAGCATGTGGATGCAGCTCAGATATCCTGAATAATCAGCTGCCCAGTTTTCATGGATGGAAGAAAGGGGTGACGAGAACAAGGGGGAACACTGCTTGGTTGTAGCAGGCGTACTGTGGGTGCTACAGGCACTGCTACTCTGCCCCCTGTGACAGGTCACTGCTTCATGCCAAAGGTGCTGAAAATCCCAGTTAAAATGAGCTTCAGTTTGTCTGGTTTCACATGCCAAGGCCTGCAGATAAAGTAAGGAACACAGAGACTGATCAAAAGCAAGAGTTCAGTTGATAAGGATCTCTGGGAGTCTTGCAGCTTTCAAGATGTTGCATAGTCCCTTTTTGAAACCGCTTTACCTTAGAGGAAAATTGAAGTCTTGCTCCTATTCAGCTTCTGTTGGATCAGAACTGTGCAAAGAACTGTACAAAGCAGCAAGTTGGAGTTGATTTGGCTTATAACTGTTAACTAGCTGAAATAAAGTTTAAGTTTTTATGCTTACATTTGACAAAGAAAGAAGCAGCAAAATTATTCCTCATCCTCACGAATAATGTGTTGGCTTTCAAGAGACTTGTTTCCTTCTGAAATAAAGCAAGTGTCTTCTTTTTATTTTAGATACAACACACCCTTCAAGACACAGATTCAGAAATGGGTGCACTATCTTTCCAGCACAACTGATATCATTGAGAACTGGATGACTGTGCAGAACTTGTGGATTTATTTAGAAGCTGTTTTTGTTGGTGGTGACATAGCAAAGCAGCTTCCAAAGGTTTTCAGACATGCCTTTTTCAGTTTGGTTTTCTACATTTTAAGAATAAAACTTAACTGTGATGTCATAGTCAATGCAGAAACATAAACTTTGGAGGTTTTTTGGTTCTTAACAAAACTAGTCTTGCTAAGAAATTATGTAAACAATGCCAACAGAAGTATTGTGTTAGAAAGAATAATAAATTCGTGTAAGTTAGTTGATCTTTTTATTTCTAGATTGTAAAAATGTTAACCAATATGTGTTTAATTTTTGTGCCTAGTAGCAGCCTAGCCTAGTTAGACTGACTTAGTAGTACCTACTGCTAGCCCAGTAGTACCCAGGAATCCTTATTTTAAACTTTTCTACATAGATTTTCAAATTAAAAATTAACTCTAGTTTTTTGAAAAAAAAAATCTTTGAAGCATGCAATTCAAATGTAATGAGTTTTCTGTCTTTTCCTTTAAGAATGACTGAAAGAGAAAGTACATATCAGGCTTCATAGTCAAGTATAAAATAAGATGAATTGTGTAAGGAGAAAGATATGTGCTTTTGTAAAATGAAAAGTCATGGGATTACTAGTGAGAGGATTGCAAGCAAGGTTACTGGGTGCCACTTCTGCAATCAAGTGCCTTTTCCCTCTTCTTTCTTCCTTACACCATCTATTCTCTTCAACATTCATCATCATGTTTCAACAGGAAGCAAAGCGTTTCTCTAACATTGATAAATCCTGGGTGAAGATCATGACCCGAGCTCATGAAACACCTAATGTTGTTCAGTGCTGCACTGGAGATGAAATCATGGGGCAGTTATTACCTCATTTACTAGAACAGCTTGAAATCTGTCAGAAATCACTCACAGGGTAAGATTACTACAAGGCCACAGTCTTGGGCAGATGGTTGTGAATTGTATAACTAGAGAAAAAATAATCATTTAAGTACTGTCCAACAGACTTTGTAAAGATCATGTTCTTATTCTACTAGGAATTCAGTTGAACTAACCAAACAAGTTATCAGGATGATACAACTCCTCCAAAGAGATTGCTAGCAACTCACTGATAAGTATTTGATTTGTGACTAATTTGTCACCAACTCTCTGTCTCTGTGAAATCAAAGCTTGTTTCAGCCTAGTATCAGTCCAGAAGGCAGTCTAGATCTGTATGTCCTACTCAGACCCTTCATGAGTCTGGGAGAAATTCAGCATGAGAACCCTAAATATCAAGTAATGGACTTCACGTAAAAACATTTTATTTTGGTTTAGTTTCCTTTATTTTTACTGGTGCTTACATTGTGGCAAATAATAAAAGCTTTCCATGAAATTATTTCTGATACTAAAAGATTAGCTTTAAAGCAGGTGCTTAACATAAAGATATGATGGATAAGAGTTGTTGTCAGCGCTCCTGCTAAAAATTGTAATGATACATTGTGAGAAATGCCACCTTTAAAGAGGAAAGGATGCATAAATTAACTTAATTCACTTACCATCTAACCCCTCCCCTGCCATTTTTTTTTAATTGCAGGTACCTGGAGAAAAAGCGTCTCCTATTTCCACGTTTCTTCTTTGTGTCAGATCCTGCTCTCTTAGAAATTCTTGGCCAGGCATCAGACTCTCACAATATACAGGCACATCTGCTGAATGTCTTTGACAACATTAAAACTGTCAGGTTCCATGAAAAGGTATGTACTGCCCACACCTCAATATTATAATATTTCAAGCTAACAGGGAATGGTACCTGTTAAATCAGAAAGCTAACTGGGTGCATAGGGCATTCAGCTGTTTTACCAAGCTCATCAACTATTTGATGCTTCATTTAAGATTTGATGCTTAATTTAAGATTTACTTTCATATCCTCATTTACATGATAGGAAAACTCTATATAAGAGAACAAAACAAACAAAAATTTACACCGGTGCTTAGGTTTCAGAAAAAAAGCACCCAGGTACTGAACTGTTTTCTGTAGCTTAATATAGGCTAGCATCCTCTCAGATAAGCTTCTGATTCCCTATGAGCAGATTTGTTTCTCTAGTTTGCCTGTATTTTTACTTTTTCATTCATTTATTGATTGTAAGAAAAAGTGTGTCTAGTGTCTTATCTGTTTCTGAGTTATCGTTAATATCCATTCAAACAAATTGTTTGAAGAACAATTTTCTTACATCCTTTACAAGAAGAGATAACAACATTTTTTTTTTTTTTTTTTTTTTTTTTCCCCTGAGTATGTATACATTTTCTTAGAAATTTAGTACCTCCCCATGCATTTGGAATTCTGTTGATTGACCACGTTCCTTAAATTTTGTGTTTCCATTACTTTGTACTGTATGGCTGTAAATTTCGTTAGAATATTAACCCACCAGTAATGGGGAAGGTTTCCTTTATTGTGACTGGAAAGTGGACGTTGTCATTGACATTTAAGTGAAATTCAGTAATTGTCAATGTCCTGGGGTCTATCTCTTTGTTTTGTTTAAAGCCTTTCTGCACACCATAAGTAATGATTTAATTGTTTTTACATTTAACTTAACAGGTTGATATAATTTATTAGTTACCTGAATAAGTTTATTGAAGTGATGACAGGAAAATCAGAGAGTTATGGTAAAGATAATAATAAATCTATAAACACAAAATGTTCTTGCTTTGTTTTTGCTAGATATATGATTGTATATTGTCGATTAGCTCACGGGAGGGTGAGACTGTAGAGCTGACTAGACCTGTAATGGCTGAAGGTAATGTGGAAGTTTGGCTCAATTCTCTGTTGAAGGAATCCCAGCTGTCACTGCATCATGTTATTCGCCAAGCAGCTGCACACATCCAGGAAACTCATTTTGACCTGACTGAATTTCTTTCTGCTTACCCAGCCCAGGTAATACCATTATTAAATCAATGCAGAATTGTTCACAGATCTGTAACACAATGATATTTTTTTTTCTTGTCTTTGTATCAAAATTGCAGCCAGTGTTAGAAATGCACATTTAAATTGATCTTAATCACCTCAGTCTTTTAAGTAAGTTATCCTTTACATATCTGAAACCAAAGGAAGAAAACTTACCCTGAATCACTCATTCAAAAACAATGCTGAGTGTGATAAATTAATGCAATGGAGTTAACACTATTTCTTTACAAGCTTAATACTTGATTACTGAAGGAAAAGTAGTAAAATTGTATATTTATTTATATATTCAGGAAAACACTATATATTGCTGAAGATTTGATGATGAGGGTAGTGAAGAGGGAAAATCATTTTCTTAGTACAAGCTTCTTCACTTGTGATTGGGAATGTTGTTGGAGAGGGAGTAAAGAGTTTGTGAAACATTGAAAAAATATTTCAAATCAAATCAAAGTCAAAATTTCTAAAACTCCAGTTGAAATTCGTGAAATCGCTGTCGAAATTTTTTCCAAGTCCCTTCAAGATTTTTCAATTTTCGTCCCAATTTTTCACATTCCCATTGAAACTTTTCAAATTCCTCTCAGAATTTTTGAAATTCACTGATTAGTTATTAATTATATAGTTAAAGTATATTAATTATATAGAGTATTTATATATATATGCTGTAAATGGTATTGAACAGTTGTATCAGCAGTGCACCACAGTCAATATCTACAAGACTGAAGTGTGGACTTACTATGTGTTTATGAATGGAGTTGGGACACATAAAACAGATGCAAGGGTTGAATAATCTCTATATGGATGCATGAAGAAATAATTTTATACAAATTGTAGCAGAACCATTTCTTAAGTTTATCTTTGTCTGTGAAAGTACATTTTAGTTGAAAGAGAAAAGATTACGAAGCATATACTTTTATGTTTCCTAAGGTTGGACTGTTGGGGATCCAAATGATTTGGACAAGAGACTCAGAAGAAGCTTTGTCTAATGCCAGGTATGACAAAAAAATTATGCGAAAGACGAACCAGCTGTTCCTGGATCTTCTAAACATGCTGATAGATATGACAACAAAAGACCTTAGCCCAGTTGAGAGAGTCAAATATGAGACATTAATCACTATTCATGTACATCAGAGGGACATTTTTGATGGTCTGGTAAGTACTGAAAAATTTTCAGTGAGTTATTAGGTGATTTGCACCTAAAAAAAATATGAAAGGACAAGAAGAAGATATTAATAGTCCTATGAACTCCTGCCTTCTAAGCTGAATATTTAACTTCAGGACTGTCATGATTATGTGACCTGGAGTGTTACAAAAATGCTGATGTTGCTTCAATCCATGTCTTAGTTTCCCTTTAAGTAATTCAGTGTTGTGGTGTGGTTTGTCTCCGCCCCCGCTCTGTCCCCAAAGCCATAGAGGAATTTTATAATGCTTTGTGTCGGCCCACTTACATTAGAGGCCTCTGTTGCACGTTCAGTTCAGGACTTCTTTTTCCTCATACATTGTGTTGCAAGTAATTGTCCTTTCTCTGGAATTACATTGTGAGTTTCGAGGAGTAAATAGAATGAATGTAAAGTTGTAGTAGAGGAGAAAGTTTGAAGTTGGTTGAATCTGCTATCTGTTCTGTTCTAGTTTTAATAGCATACCTAATTATTACTTAGGGATTTATTTATTCACTTCACACCTCATGCTGCCACAGAATACTAAAATTTGCATTTAAGTCTTAAACAATCAAACTTAAAAGCCAGCATAGCCAGCATACCTTTTTACTTATAGGAAGCTCTGGACCTGACTGAAATTCAGCTGAGAAAATAATTACTGAGTTTTAACTCACTGCTGATAGGCAGGCACCTATCTTGTCATTGTAGAACCACTGGTTCCTGTTTATAATCATCTTATGTAAAGTATAATTTTTTAGATACAACCTACAGTGTTTTCTTTTAATCCTGTTTTAGCATTCAGTTGGCCAACTTTGAATTACTCACAGGTCTGTTGAATATCTTAACTAATATCTGCACCATGACACTGTCTTGAAATACCCTTTTTCCAGTTTGCATGTGGTTTCATAAAATTCTTATGACTTTTGTTTAAGATCAAGTACATTACATGCTTCCTACTCATATGTAAAAATAAAATGGTAGAGATGAGTAAAAGAAATGGCAGTTTTAATGTTAACTGAATTTAATGACTTTTGTTTGAGGCTTATAGACTGTTCATTTGTATTTAGAATTTTGACACACTCATCTAAAGCTTGAAATTTCTTTGCCTTAATATGGGTTTCAGGGACAGCAATAACACCTTAGTAATTTTTGAGAAAAATCAAGATAGGGTCTCCACTATTCTTGTGTTACTAGGTGTTTTTTATGGCTTTTATTGTGACTGAAGTGCTGCCTTTGCAGTACTACTTAGATGAGATAATGTAAATGCAAACATAAATGTTAACCATGAATACTTCAACTTCTTCTTTCCCTCTTTTCTTAGTGTTGCATGCATATCAAGAGCCCTACAGACTTTGAGTGGCTGAAACAGTGTAGATTTTATTTTAATGAAGATTCTGATAAAATGATGATTAAGATCACTGATGTGAGTTTCACATACCAGAATGAATTCTTGGGCTGTACTGACAGGCTTGTCATAACGCCTCTTACCGACAGGTGAAAAGAACTGGTTTTATTCCTTTATTCTTTGATACCAAACCTAGGCTTTTATAAGAGCAATTTATTCATTCCTATTGGGTGCGAAATATATCTGTGCCAAGTTTATCCTTCACGATCTTATACAAGTCAATAATTCTACATAGAATTCATGAATATTTTTGTTTCTGTGCCTTCCCATATGAATAACTTCTAGATTCATTTCTGCCATATACTTGTGTGATCCCCACACATATGATGTGTTGGACTCTGATTCTCATGTATGTGAATTTTGTATACCTGCGCAATAGGTACATTCAACAGATAGAATATGTAGAGAGAGATACAGGTCAAAAAAAAGTGTTTACAGGCAAGCTGATGAAAACATCTAAGGAAGAATAGACTTGAAACCCAATTTTATTCAGCTGCAAGAGACTGGAGATCTTTGATCTAGACAGATGTTGAAGGAGTTGCAGTTCTGTTACCAGAGAGGCCTACCTACCTAAGTAGAATAGCATGAAGAATGCTTTGTAAGCTATCATTGTCAAAACAAGAGCATTTTTAAAAAACTTATTACATACAGCAAATTCTAGAACTTCTCTTTAGATATGATCATTAGCTGGTGTTTTACTGCATTACACATAGAAGTTTTATTTATGAAAATGTGATGCACTGTATGACCAAATTTTAAAGCTGGATGAGAAAGGAAAGTTTAGCTAACTTTCATTATTGTACTCCACAGTATAATGTAGTTCAGAACTACTTCATTTAAAGTAATTCAGGAACTAGGCTAACCAAACTAAATTAGGCAGTATATCTGTATGTGCTTTCTTCCCTTCTCCTGAACTTTCAGATTGTTGATTATTGAGGATTATCTTTTGTTCCACTTTATGTATGAGGAAACAAACCTTAATATTACCTGCATCAGAGGCTGAGTGAAGGATTTTCCTTCTTATTGATTTAAATGGTAATTAAATGCATGTCATTTCAGCAGTTTCCTTGTCTTAAATCTGACCTTCGTCATGTAACACAGTTAAGTATGTTCCTCTGTCACTATACAGAAAACTATGTGCTGCAGCCCATTAGGTGATGATATCCTGTTGCCTTTTAGATGCTACATCACTTTGGCTCAAGCTTTAGGCATGAACATGGGTGGAGCACCTGTGGGCCCTGCAGGAACTGGAAAAACTGAAACCACCAAAGACATGGGACGGTGCCTTGGAAAATATGTAGTGGTCTTCAACTGTTCAGACCAGATGGATTTCCGAGGACTTGGGAGGATCTTCAAAGGTAAGATGTGGACCAAAGGTAAGATGTTTGCCAAAAAGATCAACCATATACTGGAGTGCATTAAACACAGTATAACTAAGCGGTCAAAAGAAGTGATTGTCCCACTGTACTTGGCATTGGAGTGGCCTCACCTCAGGTACTGTGTGTAGTTTTGGGGTAACAATATAAGAAGCATGTAAAAATATTAGAATGTGTCCAAAGGAGCAAAAAAGATGGTAAAAGAACCAGAGGGTATGACTCATGAGGAACGGCTGGGTATACTAGGTTCGTTCAGCTTGGAGAAAAGTCATGCCTTCTTTGCTGTCTACAACTTTCACATGAGGGGAAGAGAAGAGGTAGGTG
Organism: Streptopelia decaocto; assembly: GCF_964273445.1. NCBI lineage: Eukaryota > Metazoa > Chordata > Aves > Columbiformes > Columbidae > Streptopelia > Streptopelia decaocto. Next base: position 77,839,399 of record NC_138655.1, on the reverse strand, counting down.
CTGGTCTCTTTTCTTTGGTGTCTAGTGACAGGACATGAAGGAATGGCTTAAAGCCACATCTGGGGAAATTCAGATAGGATATCAGGAAAATGTTCTTCACTGAGAGCATAGTCATGCACTGGAATAATCTCCCCAAGGAAGCAGTCAGGACTGCAAGCCTGACTGATCAAATAGTGCTTGGACAACTAACTCTTAGGTAGCCCTGTGTGGAGTCAAGAGTTGGACATGATGATTCTCATGAGTCCTTTACAAATCAGGATATTCTGTGATTATATGATTTTATGGACCATGTGAATGTTACAAATGCTAAGAAACCATCTTTAAAAAACAAGGTCAATACATAATTAGCATGTTGTTTGCAGCCTTTTAATAAATGCAAGTAATGAGTATCTTCTTATGAATGTAAGATATGTCTGCAACACTGCCTCCAAGAAATAGAAATGTTTGAAGCATAAGACAGTTTATGAAAGGATAAAGACAATTAAAATAATCAAAGATGACTGTCAGTAGAGAAAGAAAAAGCTGTGAAATCTATTGCTGAACTGGTGGAAAGTCTTGGATTCTGTATTCAGTATTTAATCTTCTTCAAATGTCAAACTTATTAGTTTAAGGAAGTGCATGAGCAGCACTATATAAGTTAAAAACAATTGGCAAAGCTCACTGCAGTTAGGCACCTGAAATTGTTATCTGTCAGTCATGGTAGATGCCAAATTAGAGATCAAGTGGGGGTCTTTGACTATTACATTGTCGCAAGTGACTGTGATGATTTTTTTGTTTGTTTATTTTCCCAAAAATATCTGAGGAACAATGCAGTTCTGGCACAGACTGGCCCCTAAATTATTTCCAGGTGAAAGCAACTTCATTATTCATTTTAATCTGTGCAATAAGCTATTGACAACCCATCATATTTTCATAGACCTATTGCAGGGATTTTTTTTTTTGTGGGGGTAGGGAGGAACAGGAAAACATTCAAGATACTGAGAGAAGGAGCAGAAATTGAAGGATTTCCTAGACAAGTTTGAGGACTTCAGGAACTTTGTGAATTCTTCCTTGAAAAAGAAACTCTTCTCCTTGTCCCTCTTCCAACCCTCAAAAATAAACATTTTTTTTTTTTTCCTGAGGTGGATTAACCTGAATTTTGGCTTATGAATTACAGCAAAAAAAGTTTAACAGCATAACAATCAGATGCTTAGTTGCTTTTCTCTTTGAAGGTCTCGCTCAGTCTGGCTCCTGGGGTTGCTTTGATGAATTCAATCGTATTGATTTACCAGTACTATCAGTAGCTGCACAGCAAATTGCAATTGTGTTAACATGTAAGAAAGAACATAAAAAAAGCTTTATTTTTACTGATGGCGATAATGTGGAAATGAACCCAGAATTTGGCATATTTCTTACTATGGTAGGTATTCCTTAAGTTACAAATATACCAGTGATGATTGTACAATAATTGCTTCTAACCTGGTGTGTTAAATGTACTTGCTAACTCTTATGTCACTCTACTGTTTAGAATTCACTGAGAATTTGAGAACATTGAGCATTACTACAAAGACAGTTTACAGGGTCTTGTTTCAAAGACATCAGGCACATGCAATTATCAAGCACAGCCAGCATTGTAAATACAAGTTATCTCAATGTCAGATTACTTCTGCATGCTACATTCTGTTTCCCAAAGTTTGCTTTTTGCAACAACTATAGATGATGAGAGAGGTATAGGTAGAAATAGCCAGTAAAAACAAGACCTATGAGACAAATACTGATTGAAAGTGTTTATGTGGAACATTTTTGATACATCATGGATGTAAGAGAGGCTAAAATGCTGTAGAGCTATGGTGGTAAATCTGCATGGCAATTCATTTTTACATGTGATTTAAATCCAAAACCCTTTTTTTTGTCTAACCAGATTACATGTTCCTTTGCTGATTCTTCTGTTTGTGCACGGTACACTCAACTTCAAAACCTGTTTTTCTCTCCAGAATCCAGGATATGCTGGACGGCAAGAACTTCCTGAGAACTTGAAGATCAACTTCCGTTCAGTGGCTATGATGGTTCCTGATCGTCAAATCATAATTCGTGTCAAACTGGCTAGTTGTGGTTTCATTGCTAATGTTGTATTGGCAAGGAAATTCTTTACACTGTACAAGCTGTGTGAAGAACAACTGTCAAAGCAGGTGATTATTTTCATATGAGGAAAAGTTATCTTAGGGAAAAACTATATAAGGTATCACAAATTATTAATGTCTATGTGAAGAAAATAGAAAAACTTAGTTTCTTTAGGTAAGCTAAATGACACCTGCCGTGTAGTAGTGCAACCCTCTGCTCACCTGCAGGGTTAACTCCTGTTACAGGTTATCTGTGCAAGAATGGAACTGTCATTCAGAACACTGTTATTAAGATTTAGCTTTAATGAATGGTGATGATTGAGACAAATGAAAGGCTTATATATTAGTTGGTCTTATAGAGTGGCTTGAAAGGCATTTTGTTTGTACTGCCTGTGCTGTTTAGATGTTTCTCAATTAAAGTCAAAGATCCACAGAGGATTCAAAATAATATGGGTGATTTATTTCTTAATAGTCCTTGGAACCTTATTTTGGTTCAAAGACTTGTGATTACATTTATTTTTCCTCTCACACTTTACAGCTTAGTAGACGGTAACAGAGGTGAGGAATGAAGTCGCCCATAGTCATACAGCCAAAAACTAGTTGTTGGATGTTACGACGCATTTGTGCCACGTGTACCACTTCTCATACATATCCATATCTTAAACGATAAATAAGAATTGTTTAATCCCTGTTAACTAGGGGAAAAATTTCCCAAACTTTGCATATCTTGTAGGTGCATTATGATTTTGGCTTACGGAATATATTGTCGGTGCTACGTACATTAGGAGCAGCAAAAAGAGCAAATCCCACAGCTACTGAATCTACTATTGTAATGCGTGTGCTGAGAGACATGAACTTGTCTAAACTAGTAAGTTCTGAGTGCCTTTTAAATTAATTTAACTGCATTTTTGAGCTACATGGGTGTTTTTGAAATACAATTTAAATCTGTTAAGGTGATCACTAGAAGATTGGATGTGGCATTTATGCAGAAGCTAGCCTGGAAATGTTCAGTTTTCTGGATGACCTGGGTTACTAGTTTTGGCTGGGATAAAGTTAATTTTCTTCCAGTACCTTGTATGGGGCTGGGGAGGGAATGAGTGAAGGGCTGTATGGTGCTTGGCTCCCTACCTAGGTTTAAACAACAACTTGAATTGTTCGGCAATTTTTCACATTTTTCTCCTGCTACCTATAGAAATAAGTGACCAAATAGAAGTCTATAAAGTAACCTCTTTAGAACCTCTGACCTAAAATATTTAGTCTCTTTCAAAATAATCTGGTTTTTGTAGTAATGAGAACCATCTTATCTGCCTTAAATAGCTAACAAAACCTTTCTGTTGCTGTGATGCTTCATTTGCTTTATTATCTTTTTTTACACCTTAGACACATAATTTACTACTTGTATAAGTGTTGTTACTAAAATCAATTAATTTAATCAATTTAATAATTTAATCAGTTCAGTCTGTATGCTAGCAGTTTACTTTCAATAACTTTTGATTATTGAAAGCATCACATAATCTCCTTCTGCTGTGTCCTGCTAGTGTGTTTAGCACCTAGAGGGTTGCCACAGGTGGTCCTTTATGTTTTCCAGTATTTCTTTAGATCTGCAAGTGTTAGAGATTGTTTTGTAAGATGCTCGAATAAATAAAATAGGTTTTAATCTGTGTTTTTTTCCTCCCTGATTTTCACTAGATTGATGAAGATGAACCCTTGTTTCTGAGTCTAATTGAAGATCTGTTTCCAGATATCCAACTTGATAAAGTAGCCTATCCTGAACTGGAAGCTGCCATTGACAAACAGGTAACATTTTCTTGGTCTGTGCTGCTGTGGCATAACTATCATAATGTGACATCTAAGAAAATTATTAGTATTGGATCTACCCACGTGGTAATAGTGTTTTACAATTTAGAGGCTGAGTAAGCTTTTCTATAAATCTTTACCATTGGCATATTATTACTAAACTTATTCTTAAGGATATCACTGAATTGTGATTGTGGTGTCCAGTGTTTTTTTTTGTGAGTCATTTGTGGTGATCAGTTTGAAAAATGCACATATGTACACTTGCCTTATGTGACCAAGGATTTAAGATTTGTATCAAGTCTGACAATTGGAACATGAGCGTGAGAAAAAAATTACCTAAGATGACATTTCTGCTATTTCTTCTCCCAGTAGATCTTTTGGAACATTTTGATAGGGCCAACTTAAGAACACCCATGGAAAATAGAAGGCTAATGAAATATATACACTTAAATGATCACCTCTATTAAACTTACCTCCAGAATTTTTGTAATTCGTCAGATAATTATCTAATAGATAAACAGAGACATAAAAAAAATCAAAAACCCCATAAAAACAAACAAAACCCCTCAAATGAAAAAAATGAAGATCGGAAGTACCTTCCTGAAGAATTTGAGTTACATGTCTTTTCATTTACTTATATTTAATATGATTAGATACAAGTAGAGAGTTCTGATTCTGGTTTTCCAAACAAGGAAGAGTTAAATCATCAGCTAATGTTTATACAACTGTTTTGCTTACTGTAGTTTATACAGTTGACTCTGAAAAAGGACTCACAAATTAACCTTTTATTAGGCAAAACTATGAAGAAATTGAATCTCATGCTTTAAGTAATCATTTCCTAATAAATTAAAAAGCGGTCTTAATAGCATGTTCTTTGTAGCCTTTCTCTTGGTGATCTTTGAAGCCAGATATAGAAAATGTCAAGCCTTTTAACAGCAAACCATTATCACTTGCTTGTAAGTAGGATGTAATGTCAGCCCATGCTGAAGCAGTGTTGGAAATCTGAAGAGCTTTAGGCATAGTAATTATCTTATGTAAAACAAAATCTATCAAAAGTTCAGATCTAGGAATCTCATGGTGCCTTTTTAGGGCTATGACAGAGTTTGGAAATTTTGTTAGCTTATTTTGACATATTTTTCTCATATTGCTAAAACTGAAAATCTGGAGAAACCAGAAACGGTAGGCCATCTTCTTTGTCTTGAAAGTAAATCAAAGTTCCGTTAAGTGGAGCTCTTTAGTGTGTTTTCAGAGCTATAATGCCTGAGTACAATGAAAACAGCTAGGTTAGGACAGAATCCAGTTCAAGAGGAATATTTTTATTAGTGAAGGAAGGCGGGAGTTGTCGGGAAAAAAATAAGGATGAAGAAATATTTGTTATGTTTTTCTATGTTTATATCTTGCGGTGGGTTGACCCCAACTGGCAGATACACCAACATCCAGACACTTGCTCACTTTCTCCCAGTGGGTAGAGGGAGAGATTTGGAATTGGAAAAGAGAGGAAAAAAGCTCATGGGTCTAGATCAAGACAGTTTAATAAAGAAAGAAAAATAAACAAGTGCTAAAAAAGCAATCGCTCACCACCAACAGACTGATGCTCAGGCAGTTTCTGAGCAATGAAGACTCTGGAGAAACTTCCCACAGTTTTATTGCTGAACATTATGTTATCACTGCAGGGGAGCTGGACTAGATGACCTTTAAAGATTCCTTTCCAACTCAAACTATTCTATGGTATGGAGTATCTCTTTGGTCAGTCAGAGCCAGCTGTCCCAGCTGTGTTCCCTCCCTAGGTCTTGCCCACCCCCAGCCTACTTGATGATGAGGTAGTGTAAGAAACAAAAAGCCTTGATGCTGTGCTAGCACAGTTCAGTAATAGCCAAAACACTGGTGTGTTTTCATTGCTGTTTTGATCACAAACCTAAAACATGGCACCATATAGGCTACTATGAAGAAAATTAAATCCACCCCAACCAGAGCCAGTGCCTATGTACAACTGTTAACAGAGGTTCTTTTGAGTACATGTCAAGTCTGCTTGTGAACATAGTCCTTTATCGATAGGGCAATATCTAGTCTACAAGATTATTATAGAATCCATCAGTGTCAGAGATTACTAAGAAAAGGTAAATCTCCACTGACGGTGTTAGATTAGAGTGAAGGAATAGCTAACATGACCATCTTGTTTTATGTAAAGAAAGAAATAATTTCAGATATGTTATGTCAGTGCATCAGTAGATTTTGGATATATTACTGTATATATATATATATATATTTTATATATATATATATATATATGGACACTGGAAACAAGTCAGAAGGCTATATTCTATACTGGAAAGAAAGGCATCTTGACTGTTTTGGTGTCAACTGCAAGAGCTGTTAAAATGTAAACTATAACAGAATTTTATTGTGTATACAGGAAAATGGTGCATCTGATGTCTTTGTTATGCTTTGCAAACTTCATTGCTTTGGCAGTGGCAGCTCATGGCAATGAGGAGTCAGTGGCAGCATATACTTCATGGTTGCTGTTGATTAATTCATCTTGTGCTGCCTTCTGTTCTTGGCTTCCTTGCACAGTGAGACAAGTTGAACTGACATAGGCTTCAACATGCAAGTAATATAGCAAGTGGTAGTGCCAGTTCCATGATTTTTAACTGAACATGTGACAATAATTGTAGAAGCTAGGTTTTATCAGTAAAAGTTTTCTGAGATTTTTTTGTGGAACATAATTTTTAAAACAGAAATTACACTTGAATTAAAATATAATTATTTTGAGAGCTTTACTTTTATAACATGATCTTGAGTGTGGTTTTTTTTTTTTTTTTTTTTTTTTTTTTAGTCAAAAATATATAGTGTGTTTTGAATCCTTAGGAAATAGTTCTAGTTTTCTCTGCTGGCTAAAGGCTTTCTTGTTCACTTCCAGCTGAGTCACTTTCACAAGCAACAGCACTACCATTATAGTAAGATAACTTCTTTAAGCTTGGAACTAGAAAAAAGTAGTAAACAAGCATATGATATTTGATTGTAAACCATCATATCTTCTCTTGGAATGAGGCTGTTAAGAAGTTACTCAAAGGTCTGTCTGTAAACTGAGAAATATTTAACAAAATGTTTTACTGAAAAAATGTGGGCATTTAGAAACATGAGTCATCATCATCATAAAAAGGCAACTGTTCTGAGAGGCAAGTGAAAATGCTGTGTAGCTATTAAAGACATTTGTAGGAAGCGCGTTTCTAAAATTCTTGACTTTTCCTTAAAATGACATTTCAACCCCAAGAAACATTTCAACCCCTAAAAAGAAAAAGAAAAAAAAAGAGATGGTCTATCTTCTTTTATTTTTCTCTTGTGCACTAAACCAGCACTAATTTGGTTGTCTTTGATTTTCTTTCACTATCTATAGGTGGAGGAAGCTGGACTTGTTTGTCATCCTCCTTGGAAACTGAAAGTTATCCAACTTTTCGAAACCCAGAGAGTAAGGCATGGATTAATGACACTAGGACCTAGTGGTGCAGGAAAAACTGCTTGCATCCATACTTTAATGAAAGCCATGACAGGTATGTGAGCATTTGTATTATGAACTGTTTTTAAATTGCTATATTGTAAACTTTAAACCACGTTGCTTCACAGAAAGCCTCAACTACTTAACTGTGAGAAAATATCACTGGAATAATCAGTTTCTGAGTTGTAATATTAATTATTATAGTAATACCTTTTAAGAGCTTGAAAATGTCTGACATTCAAAGTCATATAATACATATTACCTTACTTATATCAGAAGTTCTTATTCTAGAAACAATGAGAAAGAGAGAAAGAGAGAAAGAGGTGCACTGTCTCGGTAGGCAGCTAGAACAAGTGATTAAAACATCTCCCAAGTTTGGCTGAGGTAATGCTGAAATCTTCCCCTAATCATAGAATCATAGAGTAGTTTGAGTCAGAAGGGACCTTCAAAGCTCATCTAGTCCAACCCCTGCAATGAGCAGGGACATCTTCAACTAGGTCAGGTTGCTCAGATCCCTGTCCAGCCTGGCCTGGAATGTCTCCAGGGATGGGGCATCTACCACCTCTCTGGGCAACCTGGGCCAGTGTTTTATCACCCGCATTGTAAAAAATTTCTTCCTCATGTCCAGCCTGAATCTCCCCTCCTCTAGTTTAAAACCATTACTCCTTGTCTTATTGTAACACGTCCTGATAAAAAGTCTGTCCCCATCTTTCTTTTAAGTACTGGAAGGCTGCAACGATGTCTCCCTGGAGCCTTCTCTTCTCCAGGCTGAACAACCCCAACTCTCCCAGCCTGAATCACAAGTATTTAGTACTTTTTGAATACAATTCAAGTGACAGGGTCTTTATCTGCAGTATAAAATAACTACTTCTATAATTTGTTTCTGCTAGGATATAGTTCCCGTTTTAGGCAATGACAGAGTCTTCAAGTGTATTCATTTTATGTCCTGGCTGGACACTTGAGGAGTGTGTGTTTTTGTTCTCTGTATTTCTGACATAATTATTAGGTGAAGAACTTATGTTTGATCTTATTAAACTAAAAGCTCATAGCTAGGGGAGAAAAAACTTTTCCTTTGAGGTAAGATTGTGTTACCTCATTTCATAGGCTTCAGCAGGCTGCTTATACAATCTTACAGAAATTGATAGTTTCTGTAAAAAGTGGTTCAGCCAGTCTCTCATCCACGCAGTACCTTAGTGTGCTTAAGCAACACTCTAAGCTCTGCATTGCAATGACTGTTCCATTTAGGATAAAAAGCAGAAAGAACAGATAGTTGCATTGTGCTATTTTCCCGTGTTTCTGTAGCACTGAGATGTGAGCCACTACCAAGATAGAGCTGCCACAATACTTTTTTCAAGCTGATCTTTTGGCATAACCTCATGAAATGTAAAAGTACATGATTTGCCAGGCTTCTATCTGACATGATAGTGAACTCTGACTGTAATTAAGATTTTCAGATAAGCCTTTTTTTTAGCTCTTTCTTTTTTAGCTCTTTCTATTAATGGCTCCTGTTTAAGTTTTAATATTGGGTTTTCTAAAGGTGTCTGACATAGGAATTTTTAAGTTGTTAATGAGGAAAATATAAAGATTATATGATCATGGTATGGCTTGATAGAATTTATCTGCCTAAGGGACTTCACCGGGATATGCCAATGTCATATACTTTGTTTATTCCAAGGTGTATACAACTGCACAACAGGGGAAAACAAAAAACAATGAATCATGTGGAGCATCTGCCTGGTATTTAGTCATTGAATTTTAAAAATGTACATTCAAATCAAAGGCTTTAAAGCTCTGTTGTTTGATAAGCCTTCAAAATATTAAACTAAACCTTTAATAAATTTCATCTTGCTCCTCTTCTTTTCCTGATGAATCTATGAAATGTGAATTGTACTTTCAAAAGTTTCAGAACTTCTACTTTAAATTTTGATGGCTCCAATTAACAAATATTGATGTATAGCAAGAAATAAGTTTTCCAGGTAATTATACAACTTCCTATAATGCTGAATGTACACGAAACCATACATTTGGGTGTAATGAATTTGAATTTGTCAAATTTCTCTGACTATTAAAAAGCAATACCAAAACTAACTGATGATCTGCTTTCATAGATTGTGGACAGCCACATCGTGAAATGAGAATGAATCCTAAAGCTATAACTGCTTCACAAATGTTTGGTCGTCTCGATGTGGCAACAAATGATTGGACAGATGGCATATTTTCAACACTCTGGAGAAAAACTTTAAGAGCCAAGAAAGGTATGATGAAAAACAATTCTCTCTCAAAAAAACCAAGCTGAATGACGCATCTTTAAAAAACATTAGCAGACTTATTTTATACTGGTATACTCTAAAATATTTTGGTGCTGGCAAGATTTCTACCTGGTCTCCAGCTGCCATACAACAAGGGTGTGAATCTCCTCTGTGTCATACCTGCTAGACCTGTACATACCATAGTCCATCTCAAATGGCACTAGATAGTTCTGTTTAGACAACCAGTTTCTGCCTAAAATAATGCTGGCATATATTCTTAGACTGCTATCTTAAGTAAAAAGAGAGGCCTTGATAGTTTTATACCAGACAGATTCTTCCTTGTTTTCTCTGAATATTAGTATTTGACCTTATCATTAGGCCTTAAGGACTAAAGGAAAAAAACAAGAACAACAACAAAAATACAAGCAAAACAAAACAAAAAAACCCACCACCAAAATACAAAATCCAAACCTTTGTTGCACTGTCAATTTTCAAACAAAAATTCTTAGTCTTTAAGGACACAGATACTTTTAAAACAGAAAATACTTTTGGATTTTATTTTGTTGGTTTTGTTTCAAATCTAGAAATGTAGCACCCCTGAGAATGTAGCATATCATTAACTGTTAATTTTTCTTTTTCCCCTCAACATGAAATATAAATTATCACACTCCCACGACTTCTTCAGATTCACTGTTTGCAACACTTCTGTAATGTCTCTTTATGAAGCAAATTCCAGGCCATCTCATACCTCAGCTACCTGCACTGTGGCTATGAAAAGCCTCTAAATACTAGACTCTCTGCCTCAGAGGTGAGAAAGTTTCTCATTCAGAAACTGCTTGGTTCATATGTACCAACGCATCAAACCACCTACGCCTAGATAATAGGGACTTACTCTGAAGGCAGATGAGAGTGTGACCATCTATGATTGAAGGTCTATCTGGCAATGCACAGCAGGGCTGGCTGCTTCCTAAGGGATGGGGAGCCAGAAGCCAAGGGAGGATCCCTTTCCAGCCAGGGCCTGTTGCTCAGTACCTACATGAGGTGAGCAGGACAGACCCAGACCTTCCTAGGAAATAGAGGCAGGATTTAGGATACATTTCTGTTACTAAATGGAAAGAGCTGGAAAAACATCAAAGAGAGCTGCATCAAGTTTCCAAGCAGGAGAACAAACAGTGAGAATCTTCCCCTAATGGAACTCTCTTACTTAAAGGGAGCAGAGCGTGATATTTGAAAGAGGCATTTTTTCAAGTTTTCCTTTCATTTGATCTCACTACCTTTACACAAACTTTTTGGGAAAAAATGGTGGGTTTAAATAGATCTACAGTTTCTGTCTTCTTTATGTTGTTTTATGTAAGTTGAAACTGACTGATGGAAAAGGTAGTTGTAGTAAAAGCTGAGATTCCAGCTGTGTGCACAAATTCAGAATTAATTTTAAAAATTATTTGCAGAGAGAAGAAAATGATCCTTAAAAGAAATTGAAACTTCTTTCTGTTATTTCGGATTATAGGTGACCACATCTGGATAGTTCTTGATGGTCCAGTTGATGCTATTTGGATTGAGAACCTTAATTCTGTCCTAGATGATAACAAAACTTTAACACTAGCAAATGGAGATCGGATACCCATGGCACCAAATTGCAAAATAGTCTTTGAACCTCATAATATTGATAATGCTTCTCCAGCAACAGTTTCAAGGAATGGGATGGTATTCATGAGCTCATCAGTTCTCAACTGGAGCCCTATCCTTGAGGTACAAGAGTAAAGTGATTATTTACATATTGAAAGTTTTACTGGTTGCTTTTCAACACTTCACTGTTGTTGCTTTAGGACCTAATTTTGTGATTTTTGCTATGAAATAGCTTATACACTGTGTAAACTTCTAGGTCAATATTTAATATAGTAATGTTTCTGGGAGTTTATGCAAGAGTGAATAATGTAATTTTTTCAGGAACGTAGTCAATATATTACACGTGTGAAAACATGGATATTTCACTTTGGGACAAATTTGTAATTCAAGTTATTTTATACAATTGAAAAGCAATTTGATTAACAGAATGACAACTACATGGCAGGCCCTAGTACAGTAAACAGGTTGATTCAGGAATCTGGAAATCCTCAAGAAAATATAAGTTATCTTGATATTTCTTAAAATTAATTGCATTTGGGATTTAGATCAGAAATATAGTCAATGCAACATCAATGAATGTAATTTTTGAATTTATTTTCTCACCCGGTGAAAATACAGTTGGCTTTGTATTAACATTCAGATATTAGTAGATGTAATTATTACTCTCTCAGATTGCTGTTGTTTTAACTTATAAAGCTTCTCATGCTTGTAAGTCTTATGTAGCCAGACTCCTTGTCCATAAATCTTTGATTTGTCTGGCAATGGAGAAAAAGCTGACATGCCACAGGCCATGGTCTTGGCACTGCTTAGAACAACTGTCCTTAGTGTAGCAGAGGTTCCAGCTCAGACAGAAACCATGAGACAGCACGCTGCTGTTCAAGCTCTGAGTGCCAGGCAGTGCAGTGCCATCTCTTTGCAGAGGTGCTGCAGAGTCTTTGCAGAGATGCTGCAGCCTCAAGATCCCCAGCCCTATAATGGAAAGGAGAGCAAGTGAGAGACTGCATTCAAAGCTTTGGCAAACAGAAACTATCAAGATGAGGAAGGCTGTAAAGTTATGATTTGTGGCAAGAGAAGAGAGGTTTCTTTGCACCTGCAGATCTGAAATGGCAGATCATGAATAATGCCCTGAGAAACATTGAGGAGCAACTAGATCCACTAGAGAAGGCATCAGAAGCCAGCTTAACCTTAACTAATTGTGCTGGTTTGACTGAAAAAGAGTTAATTTTCTTCATGCACTAGTAGTGTATTACTATTTTGTTATTTTATTAAACTGAGTTTATCTCAATCCAAGTTTCTCCCTTCCATTTTGATTTTCTCCCCTACTTGGGGGGGTAGAGGGATGGAGTGAGTGAATGGCTCTCGTGGCTGTATTGCCAGCTTGGGTTAAACCACAACACCAATTAAGAGGAAAAAGGAGTGTGATTGTAATCAGAAACTCTTTCCTGTGCTGGAGGCATCCCTGTGCTGTGACTTGTTGCCTGTGGAGTATTCCTGCTTGTAAAGGACTAAGGGTTGCTGCAGAGGGTTGTTACCATCTTTCTCTAGTAGTGCCTAGAGAGCAGTTTCCCTTTTAGAATGACATTAAATCATATGGAGCTGGTGGTTCAATCACTGCTACTTAGCAACACTTGAGAATCATCACTAATTAATTTGATAGGTTTCTTTGCCAAGTCCAAAATGTGTGCATGCACAGAAGTGCCTTTTGTATATTATTGTATATTGTATATTGTATATTGTATATATGTATATTGTATATTATTTGTATATTATTGCAATGTTATATATTATATATATTATATATATATATATATATATATATATATATTTTTAAGCTAATATGGATACTTGAGAAGTGTAAATGTAAATTATGCATCTAGGACAGTGGCTTCCATGAGATTCCACTTGTGTAGTTCCTTTCTGTACTTATTGTACTGCATAGGGGGGCCTACTAATGTTAGATTCTCACAGCTCTGCCTCCATGAATTGGTTAATTTGCAGACAACAACTTCTTGAATGTTCCTGTTTAAATTGAGATGTAGATTCAGCTGCAAAGACAGCAAAACCAAACAAAAACATTTTAGTTTGCCTTATCAGTCATGATTTACCTCCTCATGTTAAAGAGATATGCAGACCAAATTTTGTTGTGTTGAAGTAAGTAAGTAAGCATTGCATGAAAGTAGTTTCATTTAATCCATGACCTTATGTTTTTAATTTATTTTGGTGGCAGCAACAGTCAAAATGAAAACAATAACATGTTTGGTGCTTTTTTTTTTTTCTTTTTTCTTTTCGGATAACACAAAGGAAGTTAAAAATTACATTCACTTCAGCCATGAAACAGCCCTTCTAACCTCCCTTTCTCCCCACACCCCTCCCCCCAGTTGGCTATAAAATTGCAACCTATAGTTATTAATCACTTGAGCCAATAACATTTATTTGTTCTTTGTTTGATTTGGTTTTACTTCATAAATAAAATATCTTGATGGCTCTTTCAGTACACCTCCCTTTAAATCTGTTTTGTAGTACAATATACTACATATTCCAGCAGATCAGAGTAGATGTTAATCTTGCATTGTTCACTAGAGGATTTCCTTACTTTTGTATTGCCTAATTCTCAGATGCTGAAAGAAGCATAGTATCTGTTGATATTTCAGAAGAACTTTGAAAAATAATTAGAAACAAATCTAAATAGCTCAGGAAGTTGTATAGGTTTACATTTCCCATCCTTGCAATTTGCAAACAACTAAAAATAGCAGCTGGGATGCAATATAAGCAATTCCAAATTCAGTGAAATAGTTCTCAAACTTTTCATATTGCTGTTCTGGTCTAATATGCTTCTTAAGCAGCTTTTGCAAAGTGATCCAAGGTTTTATCTATTACTCATCAAATTCCTCCTAAGCAAAAACATCTTACCAACTTTTCAACTTACCCCTAATATTTTCTAAACAGCTGATGAAGTTGCAACCATCTATTTTAAGTAGTTCTGACATTTAATCTTTAGCACTTTGTCTTCTACCTACCTGTTTCTAGAAAGTTTTTCTCATTTATCATTCCCAGATTTTATTTGCTCTGGGCAGTAAAAGGCAGAGTTTCAAAAAATTATGAAGGTGGAAGTATAGAAAATAATCACAGAAGCACAAAATAATTGTTGAGGTTGGAATGGACCTCTGGAGATCGTGTAGTTGAACACACCTCACTCAAAGCAGAGTAAACTAGAGTGGGTTGCTCAGGACTGTGTCCTGTTGAGTTTTGAGATGGAGACTGTGGAGAAAAATGCTCCAGTGTTTGACCACTCTCATAACAACAGCAATAAATATTCCTTCTTATGTTTAAATGGAATTAATTTGATTCCAATTTATGCCAAATTTTAGTTTGAATTTGGGGGAAGAATCTGCAAGTGTTTCTGCTGATGAGTGTATTTAATGTAGGAAATAAATTCATGGGATGTAAATGAGAAGCATTCTGCCACACAGATAAGAGAAAGCTTCAGGTTAACTCAAAGAAGCAGATTACTACTTTGAGCTAAAGGCATCAAAGAACAAATAATGTTCTATGATCTTGAGAAATAGATAGTTTTAATTAGGTTTTGTTTATGCAGCATTACGGATACCGAGAAGCACAATAAAAACACTACACGCACCAGCAGACAACCCTCCCTGAAATTCTGACTTTTTTTTCTGCAACTGACACATGTTTCTGGGGTACCCTGTATCACTGCCAGATGCTAATGTGCAGAATAATCAAGCTCGTCTTCAATACTTATGGTATTATTTATTTACAAAGTTTTGTATACCTTAAACAGCCATTATAGTTTAAAAATATATTTGATAAGTATTATTTTTTTTGCTGTTGAATAAAGTGCTTTTTTTCTTCAGTATCCGTGTTTAACATCCAGTAGGAATTATGTGTATTTGTGTAAAGTTTGACCTTGTGCTAGCCAAACCCTGCCCAACCTTTTGAATTACTAGAGTTGAATTTACTGAGACTTGCATTGGGAACTAAATTTATTTTTTCACCGTGCTTTTTAACAGGGATTTTTGAAAAGACGTTCTTTGCAAGAAGCTGATATTCTACGTCAGCTGTATTCTTCGTCATTCCCAGACTTATATCGCTTCAGTGTTCAGTCTCTGCAATGCAAGACTGAAATGTTGGAAGCCTTTGTGATTATGCAGAGCATTAATATGCTGCAGGGCCTCATCCCACCTAAGGTAAGGTAGTGTGGATTTTTTGATATTTGCTTATTCTAATGGAGATGATTTTTACGTCAAGGTTATGTAGAGAGAATATTCTTTGAGTACACAAATAAATGAAGAGGTATGTTAGTAAGGAATACCTTATTTTTATTCAGAAAATAATAGCTAGGATGTGCCCTCTTTCACATTTGGATTTGATGTTAAGCACTGACATGTAGCATGCATTAGGCAGCAGTTTACTGTCAGTTTTTTTGGTTGTGTTATTGTCAGATCATAAACAAGAATTTAAACAGATCAAATTCTATAATGGGTGATCAAAAGTGAAATTTATGGAATACTTTCATATATCTTGTAGTCTACTTCATATTGATTCAATCTATTCATTGATGAAGACATCAGTAAATTTAAACATGACTGAAAGCTTTTAATCTGATATTACTAATGATTATCAAGTAGAATTTTCAGACAATTGAAAATAAAAACCTAACTTAATCCTTCAGGAGCAAGGAGGGGAATTGACTTCAAAATACTTGGAAAGGCTGTACATCTTCTCTCTCATGTGGAGTGTAGGAGCATTACTAGAACTGGAAGACAGATGCAAAATGGAGCACTGGCTTCGAAGCCATGCAACAATAAAACTTGATCTTCCCTGTATCCCAGAAGGCAGTGAAAATACCATGTTTGATTATTATGTGGCATCTGACGGTTAGTAACTCAGCCGGGTGGTATGGGATTAAAAAAAAAAAAAAAAGTAATTTAAAAATGTGCTTCTTCTAGAAAATTAATTCAGAACTTGTTTTTTTTTTTATTTTTTTTTTTTTTTAGCATTCTTGTTCATTAGCAGGTTTTGTTTTCCAGCTACACTGTACTGTTTATGTTGTATAAAGCTTTTCGCCTGTTTCCTGTGAGAAATCAAAATGTGGATATATTGCTACAAAAAGCTGCATGGACTTTGTGTTGATAAATTGTCAAGGGAACAAAAATAGACAAGCCTTGTCCTTGTCATAATTTATGTATTAATAGGAAAGAGGAGTAAAGCTCTTAGACTGAATTTGAGAGATTCTATGATTATATGATTCTATAATTTTGCTCAGGATTTACAAAGTGGGATTAGTGTGTGTGGGACAGAGGCACTGACTGATGAAACAACTCAATAGAAGATAAAAGTGGCAACAATGCCTTGTATTTCTAAACCACTAACTTAATTTCTTTCTTATTAGGTAAGTGGATGCACTGGAATACACGTGTTGAAGATTATGTATATCCCAGCACCAGCACTCCGGAGTATGGGTCCATTCTTGTGCCTAATGTGGACAACGTGAGAATGGATTTCCTTATAAAAAACATTGCAAAACAGGGCAAGGTACTTTTTCTATATTTCACATCTAAATAGTGCTCACAGTACACATGATAAAGTTTTTGAAGTAGAATTGAAGCACTAAATTATTGAAAAGAAGGAACTTTATTTTTTAATGTAAAATGGTGATTCCAGGAGCTACATTCATATAAATATGCTCGAAGTCTTGAACACTCACTGTTTCTGGGCTTTTTTGTCTTGCCCTCACCCATCCTTTCTGTAGTGGAAATATTAACAACAGTAATTACAGCTGTTGGAGAGGAGACGTCACGTAGGGCAGCAGAGTGCTAGACTCTGCTGATGTGAACTCTGCCCACAAGGGGCAGTTACAGGGTTTATGTACCTTTAGGTTATGCAACCTGTTCTTCACTAAAATTGTGTCAGATAAGCAGGATATAATAAATAACAACAGCAACTGAAATATTTCAGATACCGAGGTGCTAGACGTTATGTGCTTTTTTTGAATAATAACTCCTTTTGCAAGTAATCAATTCCTTTCTTAGTTAAATCATGCTGACTGACATGACCATTAATGGCAAATAGTTTTAACTTCTGAGGCCTGCAAAAGTCTGAGACATTGACTGTTTTGCTTCCACATGACCGTTATTGAGGATTCACTTTAGATGAATTGTGTAGCTTCATTTCAGTTTAAAAGTTAAATGAAGTTGCTGAGGCTTTGCCAAGACACCCAGCTCTTGCGTTTCATCTTATTTCAGTGTTGTCTTTGTCTAGGCTGTCCTGCTAATTGGTGAGCAAGGAACTGCAAAGACTGTTATCGTCAAAGGTTTTATGTCAAAATATAACCCTGAAAGCCACATGGCTAAGAGTTTGAATTTTTCATCTGCAACTACCCCATTAATTTTCCAGGTATAGTAGTCATTAATTTTCTAATACAACATGACTGGATTCAGAGATGGTTCTGAGAACTTGCCAGGAGGATGCTTCTGAAAGTGGTTTATCTAATTGAAAATAAGTGCAAAAACAAAAAAGCACCTGCTTAAAAGGACTAAGTGTCCTAACACATGATTTAAAAGACATTTGAGAAAACCATGTTCTCTTCAACTTCTTTGATAGTTATTGAGCTGTTCTTGGACTATTGCAATACCATACATGTTATTTGCTTCATCACATTTAATGTTTTTATGTCCAATGTATCAGGACTCACTGATTGGGTAGAGCCGTCAGTGACTTCACTCAGATTTCACAAAAAGCCATGAGTAAAATAAGTGCTACCCATAACAGTCTGTCATAAAAAGTGTGTTGTCTGCAATTCAGATTTTAGTAAATTAAATTGCTAATTAAAAAAGTAACACGTGCAGCACAGCTACACTAAATAAAATTATGAATATTTGAATCCTGAACTGCACTGCCTATCCAAATTTCTACTGAGCTACTTCGAATTATTTCAAGTTTCTTTAACCTGATGGCAATATATATGGGAAATATTCTTAATACAGTTTAGTATGCCAAGCTGAAGCACTATTTGTGCTGTAATCATAAGTGCTGTCTCTAAGCTTGATGCATCATCTATCAACTGACACAATAGCATGGTAGAAACTATTAACGTGTTTAATATACAAGTATGTAATTTTCATCTTATTTTCATTAGTATTTTTCCTTGTATTAATTAGACTATAGAAACAAAAAGTAGTGACAACTTTATTAGATTATAGCGTGTTGACCATCAAGACATCTGAAATAGGTGTGCAAGTCTAACAGTCAAATTATAATCTAGACCAAAGCATTGTCTGTTACATGTGTTTTTAAATTACCCTGGCTTTCTGAAATCTTGGTCTGACTGATGCCACTTGTGTAAGAAGACTTTACAGGCTACCATACGGGAGCCTAGTAACAATGTAGGAATGTAGGTACCCCAAGAGGGGCATGAACCTGTTGGAGCAAGTCCAGAGGAGAGCAATGAAGATGATCAGGGGCTGGAGCACCTCTCCTATGAAGACAGGCTGAGAGAGTTGAGGTTGTTCAGTCTGGAGAAGAAAAGGCTCCAGAGAGACCTTATAGCAGCCTTCCAGTACTTAAAAGGGACCTACAAGAAAGCTGGAGAGGGACTTTTTACAAGGGCATGTAGTGATAGAAAAAGGGGTAATGGCTTCAAGCTGAAAGACGGTAGAGTTAGATTAGATATAAGCATGAAATTCTTCACAATTGGGGTGGTGAGTCCCTGGAAGTCACTGGTGGTGAGTCCTTTCCCAGAGAAGTTGTGGTTGTCTCATGCCTGGAACTGGCTCAGACCAGGTTGGATGGGGCTTTGAGCAATCAGGTCTAGTGGAAGGTGTCCCTGCCCAAGGCAGGTGGGTTGGAACTAGATGATCTTTAATCACAGTATCACAGTATGTTTGGGATTGGAAGGGACCTCAAAAGATCATCTAGTGTCCTTTCCAAGGCAAAGCAATCTATGGTTCTATGGTGTTTAGATACGCACTAAAGAATAACTATGCATGGTTAAGTGAGCTTTCACTTGGTGTAGAATAAATAATAACTGGACCTTAAGAAGTACAGTGCAATGGAAAGACAATATGAAGAAAAGTAGTGGTAAGTCTACTATTAAGCAAAGTTATTTCATCAAGTCTATGTAGGTATATTTGTGAATTTAATTATCACTGTATGCTTTTACAAAGTACGTTGATGTCTGCTGGAAAGGTCTTCAATAATCACATCATTCAGATCTGGCAGATTATCAGTTTAATCTTTAATGCCTGTAGCCCTCAATTTTGCTGTTGAATGAATAAAATGAAAGAAAAGTTTGAAAAGGTTTCAGAATTATGAAGCTTTTAGGCACAGCTGCCTACACTAAACATTCGTTATATCTGATACCAATCTAATGCTGTATACCATGAAATTTCAGACATTCTAGTTGAACTAGTGCAATGGCCTCTGGCAGATGTGTTGTATAAACCTTCCTTAGTAAAATTCTGTGTAACAAAACCATCAAGATGTTTAAATGATTGAATCATGTATGAAAGGAAGTGCTCTTTGTAACTATGCTAATAATTGCTTTTTAACAGCGTACAATAGAAAGTTATGTGGAAAAGCGCATGGGCACAACTTATGGTCCTCCTGCAGGCAAAAAGATGACAGTCTTCATTGACGATGTGAATATGCCCATAATAAATGAATGGGGAGATCAGGTTAGTTTGTAAAAGTGAAAAGAAGGCAAAAGATATTATTTCCTTCCTCCCTTCCCCTCCCTTCTCCCTCCCTCCATCCTTGCTTCCTGGATTTTTGTCCATAGATATTACCAATGAGAAGGACAATCTAAATATGCTTATGATTAGCAGTGCATTTTTCTCCTGAAGCTAAGAAGCAGGGGTTTGGGGAAGAAAATATTGGTATACTCTTAATTAGATCTTTCAAGTACATAAGTGTGTTTTGTATTTCATTTATTTGTGTGTATAGTATTCTGTTATATATCACTTGGTTGTTTTACAGGTCACTAATGAGATAGTTAGGCAGCTGATGGAACAGAATGGACTATATAACCTGGAAAAGCCTGGTGAATTTACCAATATTGTGGACATTCAATTTTTGGCTGCCATGATCCACCCTGGAGGAGGTCGCAATGACATTCCACAGAGGCTCAAGAGACAATTTTCTGTGTTCAACTGTACTCTGCCTTCTAATTCTTCAATTGACAAAATTTTTGGTAAAGGGAAATCAGCTTTGTGTCCCTCCCATTTTTGAAAATTGTAGTTGATTGTTATTTATCCTTCTATTTGTAAACAATATGCTTAAGATTGAGGCTTAATCCCCCTCTGGTTTACTTACCAGCACATTTTCCTTCAGTAATCACTCTCGATTTGCAACTTCATCAGTTTAAATTTTTAAAGTCCAGTCATATTTCTGCATCTATTGCTATGCTAAGCATTAGAAAGAATGGCATGAAGGCCATTCCTAGCATTCCTAGTTTTAGTGACAGTACTAGAGAGCTGTTAAGGTGCTGCTGATGCTAAGAATGAGTGACTAATGGCTAGACTTTCACAAAATAAAGGATCATATTAGTCTCAGAGAAGAGATTAGCTATTCAAAAGTGGTGGAAGATATTTTGGCAGACAAAAGAACATTTTTAATGGACGGTTAATTAAGAGCTAAATCTGGTGGTAGAATAGTGTTAAAACCAGTTAAACCATGATTTAAATAAAGACTGGAAAGCCATTTCAACAAATTAGAAGAGGTTTGGGGGATTTAGACTGTAGCTCCTGGTGTTATGCTAGTGTATCTTAGAGAAATCTTTCTTTGCACTGCATTTTTTTTTTTCTTCCCACAGGTGTAATTGGAAAAGGGCACTATTGTAGTGAGCGGGGATTTTCAGAAGATGTGAAGAAAACAGTAGCCAAATTAGTTCCACTGACACGTAGACTGTGGCAGATTACCAAGCTAAAAATGTTGCCCACACCAGCCAAGTTCCATTATGTCTTCAACCTTCGAGACCTCTCAAGGATTTGGCAAGGAATGCTGAACAGTACTTCAGAAGTGATCAATGAACCAAAGGTAAGTGCAGCACATCAGTGGCTTTGTTATAATTAGTGTCTAATTAGTGTAGCAAAGAGGATGAACAGTCTAACTTCTTGGCATTTGCTTTAGAAAAATATAACTTCTGATTAAAAAAGTTTTTCAGGTTTTTTTTTGAGGCAATGATGTTTTAGTCCAAATTTTACAGTGCCAACAGAAATGACAACTTTGTTTCATAACTATAACAAAAAATGCTTCTTTTGATGGAAGAGTTTGCTTCTATCTATTTCTTGCTTCTATCTACTGTCAGTTCCTGACAAATGCTAGTTTGTTTGAAAGTAGCAATCAAAGAAATATATGAGAATGAATGAACTTATTTTAACCTAATCAAAATGCATATATATTGATTAAAAAAATAAGCCGTTATCCTCTCTCCGCATGTGTCTTGCAGCTTTCAGTCACTGCCTAACATCTACCTAACATTTTTCTGGCTTATGTCTTAAAAGGAAGAAGCAGTAATGAATCATAGTGATTTCTTTTTTCTTTTTTCCATGATGCACCTTTCTTCCAGAAGAGCTCAGTACTTTATATGCCTTTTCTATTTTAATTATTTTAAGGAAAAGCCATTTAGTGTTTAGAGCACTGAAACATTAAGTGCTGGAAAGCAATCTTTATGGTAATCTTGGAAAATTTGTTATACATTTGGGTTACATAATAACTTCATGTTTAATGTACTTCCCTGCTTGTTGAATGAGCTTCTGAATTCTACTACATTTCAAATTTAAATTTTAGAACTGATTTTAATTTCTTAAGCTAAAACAGCACTGAGATGATTTTATGTATATATATTGTCAATTAATATCTTTTGCAGTATAACAAATAATTGCTCAAAATCTGATTGTAAAAGTTTGCATATTAGTTCTGAGACTTGACATAGTATGTGTCATTTTTACAAAGCGATGTAGGCTCAAACAATAGGTTTTCAAGGAGTACTTTTTTACTCTTTTTTTTTTTTTTTTTTTTTTTTTTAAATTACTGTGTAATAATAGTGTAGGATTAAAACCAGTGTTGCTAGTATTAAGAACCTGGCAGGTTTTTCTTCTCCATCCTATGACCAAACTGAAGGACTTTAAAGGTATATTGAATTTAGGGAAGGAACAATATAAACACTTATACTTTATTTATTTATTTTTTTTCCTCTAACTACTTTGGATACAGTATTGGGAGTGACATCTGTGTTTGGCATGAAATTATTCAGCCATGATGCTATTAATTCCACCCACCTTCTACTTAATGACCAGTTAAAAGAGTTGTTTATTAGTGTATAAACATGTGTTAACAGGTGTGGATATGGTTTTAGGGCTTCCCTAGCCCTAATTATTTCACTAATAAAACATTGATTTGCTAAATATGCTCTGGTTTAGAATGCTGGGTTAAGGCTTCTTACACAGTTAACTGAATGTAAGCTTAAAATGCTGTTGGGCAGAATGAGAAGATTAAGGTATCTCTTCTAAAGAAACCTCAAAATTATTTTCTAGTGTTAACATGATTTTAAAATATATAAATAAAAGCATGGCTTTTAAACTGGCATAGCTTTGTTTCAAGCCTAATCTGACTGAAATGCTTTATTTATTTATTTTTTAATAGGTATTGATAAAACTGTGGAAGCATGAATGTAAGTGTGTTATTGCTGATCGTTTCACAACTTCAGAAGATGTAAATTGGTTTAACACAGCTGTGGCAAAATTAGTTGAAGAGGAATTTGGAGAAACAAAAGCTTCGCTGGATCCTGAAATCGATGCATTCTTTGTTGACTTCTTAAGGGATACACCTGAAAAAACTGGTAAAAATGAACTCTGATAACTGGGAGGTGGCAAGAATAGGGTAGAGGATATGAAATAAAATGCTAATAGAAAGACGTCTTAAAAATGCACAGTAAGTTTATGCATTAAGGGTGACTATTCTGTCCACTGACTTTGAAGGTAGTCTGTGTTACAAACTGAGGCATAGCTTTATATTCATGGGATTTTTAAGTCCACATTTATATCCAGGTTATCTGTATAGAAAAGTCTTGCTTCCATTTCCATCAGTGTGGCAGACAAAATTGCCAAATAGTGACCATTAGTCTATATGATTCTCAAATGATGAAAGAAGTGTAGTATGAATAACTTGAAGTGATGGGATTGCAATATTAGGTAAAGGACAGCACTCTAACTAGCATCCCCTAGAAATCTGGTAAAAGAATAGTGTCTCTGGGCTAATCCACTGTTCCTTAGGAAACACCCAGTATATGATTTTGGAACAAATGAGTATTATTTCAAAATCTCCTGAATGCTAGTAAAATCTCTTGAATGATCTGTATGGATTATAACAACAAATCTGTGTCCTTTAAATAAAAACACTGTGTCACTGACCTTGCTGAATGATCTGGGAATATTTGCTAGATGATGCAAAAGAACAGAAAACAGTTCTTTGGGTTTTGGGAAAGGTCATTATTTAAGCCATTGGATGATTCAATTATCTGTGTTCACCCCGCTGTAATCATAGAATCATAGAATGTCCTGAGTCGGAAGGGACCCACAAGGATCATTGAGTCCAAATCCTGTCTCTGCATGTGACAACTCCAGAGTTCACACCATGTGTCTGAGGGTGTTGTCCAATTGCTTCTTGAATATTGTCAGGCCTGGGGCCATGACTGCCTCCCTGGGGAGCCTGTTCCAGTGTTCCACCACCCTCTGCATGAATAACCTTTTCCTAATATCCAGCCTAAACCTCCCTTGGCACATCTTCCTGCCATTCCTTCGGGTTCTGTTGTTGGTCACCAGAGAGAAGAGATCAGTGCCTGCCGCTCCTCCTCTGCTTGTGAGGAAGCTGTAGCCATGCCGAGGTCTCACCTTAGTCTCCTTCTCTCCAGGCTGAGCAAACCCAGTGACTTTAGCTGCTCTTCATATGGCTTCTTCTCCAAACCCTTCACCAGCTTGTAGCTCTCCTCTGGACACTTTCTAGTAGTCTCCCTCACCCGGGCGGCAATGCTGTGCTTGGTGCACCCCAGGACATGGTTTGCCGTTTTGGCTGCCAGGGCACACTGTTGGCTCATGTTCAACTTGCCATCGACCAGAACCTCCAGATACATCTATGCTGAGCTGCTTTCCAGCATCTCATTCCCCAGTCTGTATGTACAGCCAGGGTTGCCATGTCCCAGGTGCAAAATTCAGTACTTGCCCTTGTTAAACTTCATGTGGTTGGTGATTGCCCAGTTCTCCAATTTGTCCAGACCCCTCTGCAGGGCCTCTCTGCCCTTGAGAGTATAACAGCTCCTCCCAATTTTGTGTCATAGGTGAACTCACTTAGCATTCCCTCAAGTCCTGAGTCTAAGTCATTTATGAAGACATTGAAGAGTGGTGGCCCTAAGATGAATCCCTGTGGAACCTCGCTAGTGACTGGTCACCAGCCCGAAATAACCCCACTCACTAGAACCCTTTGAGCTTGACCCATCAGCCAATTGCTCACCCACTGTATTGGGTGTTTATCCAGCTATATGCTGGACATCTTGTCCAGGAGAATGCTGTGAAAGACAGTATCAAAGGCTTTACTGAAATCCAAAAAGATCACATTGACAGGCTTCCCTTGGTCAACTAAGTGGGTAACCTTGTTGTAGAAAGAAGTTAAATTTGTTAAGCAGGACTTTCCCCTCATGAACCTGTGCTAGTTGGGACCAAGGACTGTGTTATCATTGCAATGTTTTTCAATAAGTCCCAGAACAATCTTCTCCAATCTTCTCCTTTGTCAGTCATTTAAACTGCTAAGGTTTTGTTACTTGTTTTTTGTTTTAGGTGAAAAATCAGACGAAGTCAATTTAGATATGCCCAAAATCTATGAGCCAATTCACTCCTTTCATCAGCTACGGAATCGTTTAAATATGTTTTTGCAAAGGTACAATGAGAACGTCCGTGGTACTGGAATGGACATGGTTTTCTTTGAGGATGCTATGATTCATTTAGTCAAGGTATATTCTTACTGGATTGCCTATTGTTGTTGTTGTTCACTTGCCCTCAGCACCTATAAATGGAGGTATGCATGAATCAAAATAAATTACTTCTAAAGCTGAAGCACGTAATTTATTGCTAGCAAGTATTTTGTCTATCACTCTGTGACTAGGTATTAAAACTCCGTGTTTCTGAAAATTCACCATATGAAATTATTCTTTTGTATCTGTATTTTATGTCTGGTGGGATCATGGTCTTAACTACCCCGTTTCCTTGAAAATAAGGCAAGCCCCAAAAATAAACCCTAGCATGATTTTTTCAGGATTTTTGAGGATGCTAGAAATATAAGCCCTGCTCCAAAAATAAGCCCTGGTTACAGTTCATAAAAAGGTCAATTTAAATAGTGTCCAGGCAGCTACGCATGTAAAGAAGTAAGCATCATTTGGAGAAAAAATTGTATAAGACCCTGTCTTATTTTTGGGGAAACAAGGTATTCTAACTCTATCTCAGCCTTTCTTCTTGTTTATTCTTCTGAGAGCCCTGCTTTCGTGGGCATGAGTAAAATTAAATTCAGGTTAGGACATCATTGCTTGCTTATGAAGGAGTAGGCACAGCAGCGAAGGAATAAACACAGTACAAATTTCCTTTGCAGATCCACAGCATGCTCATGTCTTTTAAAATTAATTTGAATATGGATTGGAGTTTACCATAATTTTTAGCACAGCACATTTTGATATAATTGTCCACTCAGAATAGGCTTTATACAAAGGAGAAGCATTTAAAAAACAAACACTCCCCCACAAACAAAAAAAACTACCACAATGAACCCAAAACAAAAGTACCCACTAAACCCTCAATTGTTTCTCAGTTGCACATTGAGATTATCTGTATTTCTTCTCATAAATTATTAAGAACTACATATTGGATTGTACTGTTCTAACAAATAATACAATAAATACCAAAACAATAGAAATTTAATAATAATTTACAAAAACATTGCATCCACAGTTTTCAAAATTTTGGGGTGGTTTCTTGTCATTTCACAAAATTAGTCCCTTACTTTTAAGGCCTTCTCTGCAAAATAGATAATGTTCTGCTATGGATTTCTTTAGGACAATTGTTATAATCACACAATATTCTGGTTTATTTCTAGTAAAAAAAATCTATATAAATTCAGGATCAAGCCTTTTTTTTTTTTTTTTTTTTTTCTTTTCTTTTCTCTCCCTCCTCTCCACTGAAGAGCCACCTCTCATAGGGGATTATTTCTTTGGGTAGCTAGATGATAAATACCTGAAACCTTACCTTAACTTTCACTTGGATAAAATGTATAGTGCTTCTCTGATCCCATATTCTTGAAAGCAGCATTTACAGCTGGGTATATCTGAGCTTTATGTATTAGTTGGACTTGAGACAGGTTCTAAGAGAAAGCTAGGTAAGCACAGTTAAGGTAATGCCTAATCTGAGCTGATATAGTATGACTTCAATGAGTTAAAGCTGAGGAATATTTTAAACAGATAACAAAGCTTCCAATTCACAGCCTCTGTGCCTCTGCCTGGAAAAAATCTAGTTGCCGTAAGTGGTTAGTAATATTCCAAGGGTGGTGTGCAAATCTGTTTTTCTTTCTCTGGCTCAATACTAAGTATGATTAGAGCAAACTTTCATACTTTATCTTTGCTTCTGAAACTTTGACCTATGAAAAACAGAAAGTACATTGCATGCAATACATAAAAATGCATTGGCTTAAAACTGCAGGAAATTGACATGACTATTTTTAATAACTTTATAAAAAAGTATGTTAGAGGAAAGGCAAGTAAATAGGTATTGTAGGCTGCTTATTGGCATGATGGAATTCTAGGAGCATCAGCAGGATGTTCAAGATAATAAAGAGAAAAGGAGCCAATACTCTGGGTCACTGCTTGTGCAGAGGAGACCAGCTGCTAGCCAGCTGCTTATTGTTACCTTGCCTTTGAGAGACAAGTGGCTCCATGCTGTTCTGGAAATTAACGTAGGCTCTTCTGTGTGCCAAGAGTATCTGTCCACATGCAACTGATGGGGAGTTTCTCTCCTGTGCTTAAAGGCATGTTTTCTCAGCATCAGGTAACAACTTCTGCCTGTTTCTAGATTTCTTGGCATTGTTTTTTTGGCTGTGGATGATGAGACAGGTGCTGCATGCAGTTCACAGTGTTGAAAATTTTTTTTGCTCTGAACTGCAAAAGGTCTATTTACATTGCACTGTCCTGAATTGAAGGTAAATGTGGAGTAGTAGGTAACTACTGGCTTTTGCTTTAAAAAATAAATAATTAAATGAGCAAGAAAGGGAAATCTGCCTGGGAGATCTTTCACTGGGACCAAATATTCATACTTATACTGTGCATTTTTATAAGAAAGTAAACAAGAAGCTTAAGGAGTTTGATTATAAAGCCGCTATTATTACCTGCTGCACAGAATACTGGAGACTGTTTGTCCTGAATTTAACACACTTTGGGCAACTTGTCTTTCTGGTCACAATTAAGGGGCCTGGAGAGATGACTTTTACTGAAGTTGTCCAGAGAGTATGATATTGGGGAAATTATTATTTCCTTCCCAATTTCATTAGTCTGCCATGCTGTGATAGCACTTTGCTAACAAATCACAGCTGAGATCCACTTGTGCTTTGTCAAAGTGTGAGTTGCATTTCTACTGATAATTAAAAGTTTACAGCGATGGAATCAAGTGGTTACTATAATATTGGAAAGTTTACAGAAAATATTGCAAAGTGCAAATATCTACAGAAGATGTTAATAGTAATATAGAATCCCTTAATTAAACCTTAACATTCTTGTTTGTTCGCATTTGTAATATAACTTTTTTACTACAGTAACATAGGATTTTTGGGTGTATTACTCTTACACATTGTAGCAATAAATGACTCTGATCTTATACAGATTTCTCGGGTGATTCGGACTCCTCGTGGAAATGCTCTTTTAGTTGGAGTTGGTGGCTCAGGAAAGCAGAGCTTGACAAGCCTGGCATCTTTCATAGCTGGTTATGATACGTTCCAGATAACGTTAACAAGGTGAGCATTAATTAAAATTTAAGTAAATAAGTGCTTTTTGTTTGAACTCTTCCTATTAATAAAACAGGCTTCCAGTCTCTGCAGTGGGAGAAAGAATAAGCTTAACATAGGCTGAGCACTGTTGCATAGACTGGAAAGACATGAAAATCCTTTGAGACTTAGTAAATTTGCTTGATTTTCTAGAATAAGCCAGAGCTTTTTCCACATTGGGAGTAGTAAACTCTTTTTTGTGTTTCACAGAATGAGAAGGAATATTGGCAATGTCAAGTTATCTTTACTCTGTCTTCACATAGTATATCAAGTTGTACTGAATGTATTTGTAGGTAGTAACTATCCATAATGCCTTTAGGAGTTTATCTTGTAGTATTTGAAATAATGCCTGTGTGAGGAGGTAGAATCATCATACCGGCCCATTAGTTTGGTAGGCCTTATGTATATCAGTATTTTGACAGACTTTTCCAAGCATATCTTGCCTTATTTCATATTCTTCAACCCAAAGTGGTTTCTTTTGGAATAACTCACAAAAGATACAAAAAATAAATTATGAATCCTTCTCTAAGTATTTTGGTGTGAGTGCCTCCCAAAACATCTGCAGGAGAAATTGTGATCAGGAAATATTTTTAGCACGTAAATAAGATGTCATTGAAGCTAAATAATTTTAATTCTTCTGCAGCTGTGTTGGCTGCAGAAGAAACTGTAGACTCACATGTGGGAATACCTCTTGTTGAGGATCTCATCAGAGGATCTATCTGAAATAGGAATGACTTCAGGAGAGATTACAGTACAGTTGACAAAACAAGCAGTAACAAATTGCTGGA
Source organism: Streptopelia decaocto (assembly GCF_964273445.1). Classification (NCBI taxonomy): domain Eukaryota; kingdom Metazoa; phylum Chordata; class Aves; order Columbiformes; family Columbidae; genus Streptopelia; species Streptopelia decaocto. The sequence goes on along the minus strand of NC_138655.1, from coordinate 77,810,262 downwards.
TATCATTCATGAAGAATTATGAAACCGCTAGAGGGTGAAATATTGAATTAGGAAAATAGTGTGCAGCTTCCCACTTGAAGTTTCCCTGACACCTGAGGACCATAAGAAAACCTATAAAAAGCCCATGAAAAAAAAAAAGTCCAGAAAAGATCCTGGGAACCCTTATACTTGTGTTATACCTGAAGGCTTGTAAACTTGGTGTGTGCACCAGATGAATTAAAGAAACTATCATGAAGAATGTACTGAGTAAGGATTTGAATAAACATGATTTTAGGAAAAACACATCAAAGATTCTGATAAAACATAATCCTGCCTTACAAACCCCTTGGAGTCCTGCAAGTTCATCAGCAAGCAAGTGTAGAAGTGTGATCTGCTTGATGTTCTTGCATCCAGCACATGACAAAATCCTGTGAGACAACACCTCTCTGTCTTTTCACATTTTCTAGCAAAAGATAAATAAATAGCATAAGACTTCAGTGTTGTTTTTTTTTTTTTTTTTTTTTTTGTTTTTTTAAACTGATATGGGAAGTGAAAAGAGAGCAGTGAAAAGAACAGATTAGGTATTCAATGTCAGACTTTGAAATGAACTTTGTTTTTCCTCCTAAACTAGAAGAAAATTCTTGGACCTTGGTACTTTTTTGCCTTGAATACGAAGAGATTGTTTTTTAAAGTTACCAGTTGTTTGTTTGTTTGTTGTTTTTTTTTTTTATTAACTTGTAGCCCTTTTAAAATTGAATTAATATTAGTACAACTGTCTTTTTTTTTTTTTGTAGATCATACAACAATTTGAACTTGATGGAAGATCTGAAATCCTTGTACAGAACAGCAGGACTGCAAGGCATAGGCATCTGTTTTCTTTTTACAGACAACGAGATCAAAGATGAGTCTTTCTTGGAGTACCTGAACAATGTTTTATCATCAGGAGAGGTAAGATTCCTTCTCATTATATTTTTTTTTCTTTTTAAGTTTTATAATTCTGAAATAAAATAACCAAATATATTTGAATATTTTTTTGTGTGTCAATGGACACACTTTCACAAACTAAAACACCAGCATTACAGTATGAAATGGAAACAATCCATTATACTGCTTAGAGTTATTGTAAAATTAAGAATGAGCATCATCATTCAATACAGAGAAATTATCTAAGTCATAGCCTTTTAAATGTGTTGACAATCTGTCAGGGGCATGAGGAATAGCCCGAGACTTGGGGAGCATAACTGAAGTTTAACAAAACTGTCTGTTAAATTAAATATTAGTGTAGAATTAGTTTTTGTATGGTAAATTTATGTCCAGAATGGACGGGATGGCTTTTACTGTTTTTTTTGAAAAGCTATCTCTCTCTCTCTTTCTCAATCTATTTATTATTTTGAGGTGTGTTTCAGAGTAATTTCTACTAGTTATTAGAATATTAAGAGAAGAAAATAAAGCTATTATACATAGATTTTTTTTTTTTTTTAAATAGGAGAATGAGTTTTACTTTTACAGCATGTTAGATATCAGTGTGTTTAATGGAAGCAATTTAGTAAAAGTTCTAGTTTAACTATGTGGAGTAGGTCTTAATAACTTCAGTGTCTGAAATGTATGTCTCTTCCTGCAATGCTATGCATTAAATGAACCTTGTGCTACATACTCTATTTTTTATCATCTCTTAAATTGTGAAAAAATCTTCCTTTTTCTCCAAGGTGTCAAACTTATTTACACGTGATGAAATAGATGAGATCATTAGTGACCTCATACCTACTTTCAAAAAAGAACATCCACGTAAATCTCCAACCAGAGAGGTTCTATATGACTACTTCATGACCAGAGTCCGTCAGAACCTTCATGTGGTTCTTTGCTTTTCACCAGTAGGTGAAAAATTCCGAAATAGGGCCCTGAAGTTCCCTGCTCTCATTTCTGGGTGCACTATAGATTGGTTCAGCCGATGGCCTAAGGATGCTCTAGTGGCAGGTAGGTGTGGGTTTTGTCTTTGCAGATATTTAATTGTCTGATTGGTGGTAATGAAGTTGTTTTAACTGCTTTGAATTTTGCCAGCACACTGGCAAAAAAGAACTTACTAGGTTCTAGAATTTGATATAGATGTTTTCTTCTTTAAAGCTTACTGTATTAAACTGTTGTTTTTAACAGAGGAAAGGCTTTGAACACTGTTTGAAGAAAAATTCCCATTGAAGATGGCTTAGAGACGTTAGTAAAGACAGCAAAATACTACTAAAGAAAGAGACTATTAGTGACTGTGCTTGTGATCAGGCATACAGAGGAAGGCTGTGATTACCCAGTTCCTCGTAGCTAGCAGTTAGGTTTAGAGACAAAAAGCAGTTGCACACTTTGGAGGTGAAAGAATACCAGATCCTTGGCTATGCTTTTTTATTGAGAAGCACGGAATAATGTTAAGAATCTGATGGTGAAGAGTAAAGAAGGCTGGGGTTTCAGAAGCTGTGTGAAAGCCAGACAGAAGACATGCTGATGTGTTCAATATTGCCTTGTTAATAAGCTAGGAGTTTCTCCTGAATATTTGTTTACATTTATGTTTTTCTTTCTTTCCTAAGTATCTGAACATTTCCTGTCCTCATTTGATATGGACTGCACTGCTGATACAAAGAGGGAAATTGTGCAGTGTATGGGCTTGTTCCAGGATGGAGTGGCAGAGAAGTGTTCTGATTACTTTCAAAGATACAGGCGTTCTACACATGTGACTCCCAAATCCTACCTGTCCTTTATTCAGGGATATAAAATCACATACAAAGAAAAGCATGCTGAAGTGCAGACATTAGCAAACAGGTAAAATGCTTCGTTTACTACTGTCTTTCTGTAGTTTTCTTTCCCAGGTTCTTTCCCATGTTCTGATCCGCTTCACTTCAATGCATGGCTTGTCTCTTTGCACAGTAAAATTTTATTTTATTTTATTTTATTTTATTTTATTTTATTTTATTTTATTTTATTTTATTTTATTTTATTTTATTTTATTTTATTTTATTTTATTTATTTTAATTTCTTAAAACTCTAAAGGTGTAACATGATCAGATATTAAAATTGCTCTTGGCATATAAGTTAAAGACTATGTATTTTTGGAGGGGGAGAAATTGTAGTGATGTAGGAAAAAACAAGGTGGTGAGGAAAAAGGTGAGTATAAATGATTCCCATGTATATTTAAGGAGTAAAGGAAAACAGTTACATGTAATCTCATAATATATTCATTTAATTTACCAGAGACCAATTTTTGTTTTCTTGCTAAACAGTTGTATCCTTCTGATACGAACATGTAGAAACACCCTTGGCATTTTTGATTTTGTGATCATAGAGCCTAATATCAGCTGCTGAGCTTTTTACTCCTAGATTGTTAAAATGGTCTTGTTATGTTCATACTCCTTTTCAGATACTTTATTAAGCTAATGAAGTCTATTTGAAAATTTGTCTTCATGTCAGAAATACTCAAATAGAATGTAAAATTAGCATTTAGTGCAGTAATTGGTATCACTCTTAAGAAAAACTGTCTTCTTGATTTTAAAAGATTGTCACAAAGATCTGGAAGCCTTTAAGAAAGACCCAAACTAGTTTATTTCACTTTGAAATATTCTTTGGCTTCAAAGCCAAACTGAGTTAGAAATCTGTAGTTATGTTATAGGTAAAGTCTTGTAAAACAGAAAGGTCTGATCATGGTTTTTACCTTCTGAAATGTACCAGATTACTTCATGCATGTCAATTTGTTTCACTTAACCTGAGTGGCTTTGGCAGGTATTATTCTTTATCTGTTCTTCTGTATTTGTTTAACTGTCCAAGTACTGCTTAGCTTTTGCAATAGCAGCCTCTGGAGAGGCCACTTAAACTTTTTTGAAAAGTCCCAAGTGAGGACTTACTTTTTAATAGACAGAAAGTACTGCTAAAGGGGCATTTAATACTGAATGCGAAAAGTAGTATCTCAATGCTATATTTCTGTTACTCCCTTTTGGTTGGCCTTGATTTCAATATTTTTATTTTCTTAGCCTGTTCATTATACTTTTCAAACAAGAAATAGTGATTTGAAGTATTTCTTAGGATTTTAGTGATCAGAAAATGCTTTCTGTTGTATAGAGGTAAGTTGTTTGATTATAAGATTGGAGCTCAACCGGGACAGTGACAGATATGGAGCCAACATAAAGGATTTTTATGCAATTGTAAAGGTATAGCGTTTGATTTAGAAGTGAGTAAAATTTCAGTCTCTTCATGTAATTCTTTATTGTTGGCTTTCTTGTTTCCTAAGACATCAGACACACATGTGAAAGTTCCTGTACATGTTTTATTTTTGGTGTAAAACATCTTTTGCTAATGTTCATTCTGATAGATGTGATTCCTTCTATTGATGGAATAATTTCAAAAGTGGAGTGTAAATTATACAGGGAATTACATGCTTTTTATTTTGTTTGTTAACTCCAGAGTGAATACTGGACTGGAAAAATTGAAAGAAGCCTCTGAGTCAGTGGCAGCTCTAAGCAGAGAGCTGGAAGTGAAAGAAAAGGAACTTCAAATTGCCAATGAAAAAGCTGACATGGTATGTATAGCCTTCAAAGTGTATTGCCGCTTGATTTTTTTTCTCTTTTTATTTTTCTATTTTGAAAATATTAATAAAGTAAAAGAACATTAAGACCTGGGAAAAAAAGGGATTTTGGAAAGTTATAACAGTCATGAAAGTACTCTCGTTTGAATTTTCTGGTTCTGGAATTCAATAGATAGAATTTTACAACAAAAATTAATACATTCTGCCAACTTGTTATTTTCTTTAACATTTGGCATGTGTTCTTTTTTTCACATTCTAGGTATTGAAAGAAGTTACTGTAAAAGCACAGGCTGCTGAGAAGGTGAAAGGTGACGTTCAAAAAGTGAAAGATAAAGCTCAAGCTATTGTAGACAGTATCTCAATTGACAAAGCCATTGCTGAAGAGAAGTTGGAAGCTGCTAAGCCTGCTTTGGAAGAGGCAGAAGCAGCCTTACAGGTTAGTACTTGGACCACATACCACATTATTTTGCTGCTGAGAAGATGGACTTTGAAAACAAATATAAGATTGTGGGTGCATCACATAACGCATCAGTTGACAGAAAATGTGTTAAAAGAAGTACACGTTTTGAGGCTTTTTAGGCTCAGTTTTGTTTTTCTTTTTCCACAGAATAACAGAATCACAGAATGTTAGGGATTGGAAGGGATCTCGAAAGATCATCTAGTCCAATATCCCTGCCGGAGCAGGAACACCTAGATGAGGTGTTTTTCCCTGCCCAACTCTCCAGCCTGTCCAGGTCTCACTGTATGGCAGCACAGCCTTCTGGCATATCAGCCACTCCTCCCAGTTTTGTATCATAGGAGAGTTGTATCAGGCTGGAGAGCTGGGTGGGGAAAAATTTAATGAAATATAACAAGTGCAAGTGTAGAGTCTTGCATCTGGGCAGGAACAATTCCAGTTTCCAGTATAAGTTGGGGAACGACCTGTTAGAGAATAGTGTAGGGGAAAGGGACCTGGGGGCCCTGGTGGACAGTAGGATGACCATGAGCCAGCACTGTGCCCTTGTGGCCAGGAAGGCCAATGGCATCCTAGGGTATATTAGAAGGGGTGTGGTTAGTAGGTCAAGAGAGGTCCTCCTCCCCCTCTACTCTGCCCTGGTGAGACCGCATCTGGAATATTGTGTCCAGTTCTGGGCCCCTCAGTTCAAGAAGGACAGGGAACTGCTGGAGAGAGACCAGCACAGGGCAACAAAGGGAGTGGAGCATCTCCCTTATGAGGAAAGGCTGAGGGAGCTGGGTCTTTTTAGCTTGGAGAAGAGGAGACTGAGGGGTGACCTCATTCGTGTTTATAAAGATATAAAGGGTGAGTGTCACGAGGATGGAGCCAGGCTCTTCTCGGTGGCAAACAAAGATAAGACAAGGGGAGTGAATACAAACTGGAACACAAGAGGTTCCACTTAAATGTGAGAAGAAACTTCTTCTCAGTGAGGGTAACAGACACTGGAACAGGCTGCCCAGGGAGGTTGTGGAGTCTCCTTCTCTGGAGACATTCAAAACCCACCTGGATGCCTTCCTGTGTAACCTCACCTAGACGTTCCTGCTCCAGCAGGGGGATTGGACTAGATGATCTTTTGAGGTCCCTTCCAATCCCTAACATTCTGTGATTCTGTGATACTCTATTAGATATGCACCTTAGGCTTACTTGACGTTACGAGCCTAGGTTTTCATACATTATTATAATTTATTTGTCTTTCTCACAGACCTGCTTCTACAACAGGATCATTCCCAGTAAGATGAACCAGAAGGTGCAAATTTATATGTCTGTCAGGCCTTATCACTGGTTTCCTTAATTCACCTTCATTTGCCAAATATCAACATACTGTATCTTCCTTTCTAGACTCAGTTTCTGGTCAATACATTTTCATTTTTAAAAAATAGGTAAAATTTCAAGACATTTCTGTTTTGCTCTTTGTTTTGTCAAAAATGTGCATGGTAGTTTTAAGCTTTTTGGTGCTGCTATGGAGGTGGCTGAGCTGAGGTTTCCTACTAGTTGCTAGAAGGTAGTATTGAAAACCTGGTTGGAGGGTCATTCTAGCATCATGCTTCTTAGAGGTAAAATTATTTTCAGTCAAAAATAATATGATTTAAAAAAAAAAATTCTCCCATGGATTTATACTATTGGTGAGCTAGTACTCTCTGTCTTATAATAAATAAACAGTAACTGCTTTATCCTTTGTTTCGAATTCATAGACAATAAAACCTGCAGATATTGCCACTGTCCGCACACTGGGTCGACCTCCTCACCTCATTATGCGTATCATGGACTGTGTGTTGCTGCTTTTCCAGCGAAAAGTGAACAATGTGAAAATTGATCAGGAAAAATGCTGTACCATTCCATCCTGGCAGGAATCCTTGAAACTGATGACAGCAGGGAACTTCTTACAGAACCTACAGGTGCTTGTGCAACCTTCTTTTAAATAGTTTTTTAGTTTAAGAAAATAGGGAACAGTGCTGTCTCTGGTGTTCGTAAGAGAACAAATGCACAAGGGATATCAGACACACAATAGATATAAGAATGTCATAATGAAATAAATTTAAATCCTTCTGGTAAATTCAGGTCATAAATCAATTATAGTTTCTCCTGTGTAAGGCAATGAAATTACTTTCCCTGACAAATGATTCAAAGCTTTAAGCATTTGTTTTGAGTAGCCATTACTTATCTGTTTCATTAAAGCTGATGGAAAACATCTTTTTTCTGGTACCTAACTTTTCACTAATTGTCAGCATTGTAACTTGTGCAGTGGCTTGCAAAAGAATAGTTGATTATTAGGATGTAAAAAATCAGATTTTATTTTTTTTTAAATTTGGGATTTTCATCTCCATAGCATGTGTCTAGGGAACTGGGAAGAGTAACTCATGAATAAATCCCTGTCCATAATTTAAATTAATAATATTATGATTAATCTACTCAGAATGAACTGTACCTTGTCTTGCCCCACTGGATGTTATTATCTCTGATTTGTGCATTTCAAGGAGTTTACTTCATCTGTCTCTGGTCCAGCGGGAAAGCACAGATGGCAGGCTTGACCAACTTTGTATAATTGGTAATGCTATGGATGCCATTTATGCAGTATTCACATTGCATCTACTTGTAAGGATTTTTAATTTACTGAAGGGCTTCAACATTTCATTGCCTGTGCATAAATAAACCTATTTGTGCTTCAGGGAACAGTTATTTTTCAAGTTCATCAGTGATGGACTTTTGTTATACTTTGTAAATAAATCTTTAAAGAACACCAAACTTACCTAGAATATTTAACTATCAAAATAGATTTGAGGGAGAAAACTGAGAGCTTTTGGGAATGAGAAATGGAAGAGTTGTTATTTGTAGAAGAGAGAGAGTCAGAATAAATTCTTAAAATTGAAACACTTTCCACTAATCATATCAGGTAATTTAAGACGATAGCTAGCTTGCCCTTCAAAATTACTGTCTTGTGGAATGCATGTTTATGAACCAGAGCTAAGCTTTTCCTTTTCTGTTTGAAGCTTGTTAAATTAATGAACAGTAACTTAAAAGTTACTGTTAACCATCTTAAAAAAAAAAAAAAAAGGAATTTCATGCAGGGTATCAGTGATATTTTGTATCAACAGTTAGCTGTGTGTAATGGTAATGAATAGTCTAAGATAGCAAAGACTATGAATGAAGGCAAACTTTGTCCATTTTGTAAGAATATAGAGCAGAGTGGAATGACTTTGGAAAGGTCTCAAAGATGCATGAGACAGAGAACTTCATATCAGCTGTTTGTAAGTAACGTTGTGATCTTGGTAGTGTTCTGTGCATGCTGAAATACATATATATATATATATAGTCTACATATATCGCATAGATCATGTATATTGCATTTGTTCTCAGCAATTTCCAAAAGACACAATTAATGAAGAAGTGGTAGAACTTTTGAGTCCTTATTTTGAAATGGTGGACTACAACATTGAGACAGCTAAGAGAGTATGCGGGAATGTTGCTGGCCTTTGCTCATGGACCAAAGCGATGGCTGTATTTTATTCCATCAACAAAGAAGTATTACCTTTAAAGGTAAGTGTTAATCAATGGGAAGCACACGAATGTCCCTTGCTCCTTTTCCTTCCCACCTGTGTGCACTTGAGGTTGTCATCTGCTGGAAAAAGTCAGCTGCCTTATACCAACTGGTTCATGCCTCTGTAGGAATTTATTGTCTTTAAAACAGTAACTCTACAGCTAAATGTATTTCAAATGTACTACCACTTGTAAGTTGTCAAAATTATGAAAGCGACTGTGCAGTTTTATGCCTTTGGGCCCCTTTCGAGTGGTGTTGAAGCAGGCATCATCTAGTTTAATTCAATATTGGAATTGCTTTACTTTAATTAAGAAGGAAAAAACTCGAGATCTGGTTCTTTTAATGTTCCTGATGTCAGTTCATAAGACTGCACAGAGCCTCTGTTCGTCAATGTTATTTAGAGAAAAACAGGATTAAAAGTTGTTAAAAGGTAAGAGTGGAAGTCAGGAAGAACATGGTCAAGCATGATTTTAACACAGAATATCTTGTATTTATAATAGGAATGACTGAGAGGGAAGCAAGATTTGTAGTCAGAGTCATTAGACAAAGCAAATTGTTTGGAGAAATCCAGTAGTCTTCTAGTGGCACTAGTCTTTTCTACAGGCCAGATCAAACTGACTTTTTTGTCAGATGGAGAATGGCTGGTATTCCTAGAAGTTTTTCTAATTGACTGCTTAACTGCAGCTACCTGCAATAAAAAGTTTGTTGTAAAATTCAAACAAAAGTTGTTAATGAATGATGAAATCTACTGAGCAGTTTGATTTTGAAATGTAGTACAGTAAAACTCTTCAAACTACATTATAGCAAATGCTTTGAGAAGTTGAATGTACAAATACACTTTTATATTTGTATGCTTCATAGGCTAATTTAGCAATCCAGGAGAATCGCCTAACTACTGCTATGCTGGATCTACAGAAAGCTCAAGAAGAACTGGGTGCCAAGCAAGAAGAATTAGATATTGTGCAGGCAGAGTATGAAAAAGCGATGAGAGAAAAACAGGTGAACTGCTCTTTACAGGAAAGAAGTTACCACCCTTACGTTAAAACAACTTAATACCTTCTCACAGGTTCATGATTATTCATTGGAAAGGATGTTGATGGACAGAGGATAAGAGATATTATTTGGATATGCCCTCTTTGGATCCCGCCTCTCTCCTTTGCCACTGATCTTCTCTCACTACCCATGCACCTACCTCCGCAAAACCAATTTTATTTGGATTATTTGTTTAGGACCTACTATTGTAACTTCAAATGTCAGTAACGTCTGTTATCTGTGTATAATCTATTTGAAATTCTGGGCAGAATTCCCCAGAGTTAATATGTATGAGGCATTTTGTATATCATTTAACATGTGTATCAACATGAAAGGTAAGAGCAGAAATATTTAGAAGTTGAATCACATGACAGCTGTTGATAGTTTGTCCTGATATATTTTTTCCATCTCACTTTCCATTCTTCTCTGCATGATTGTATAAGCATTTGAGAATTTATTTTTAAGATGTTATTTAATTAGTCATTTAATTAGATGTAGACACTTTTTTGGCCTGTCAGCTACATGACTGTTAACCATATTGCTTTCTGTATGGTTTTCTCTAGACTTTACTTGAAGATGCTGAGCGTTGCCGTCATAAAATGCAAACTGCCTCAAGTCTTATAAGTGGTTTAGCAGGTGAAAAAGAGAGGTGGACAGCGCAGAGTAAAGAATTTGCCATGCAAACCAAGAGGCTAGTGGGTAAGTTTTTGTCCACATCTTTGAACCTGGAAGCTAGTCACTTGAATCGTAATGGGTAGTGAAACTGAAAACATTTGAAATTTCAAACTTTTCCTTTGTAACTTAGCTTCCCTGTTGCTAAAATGAGGGCACTTGTTATTAATTCTCTTTCTAAAGCACTGATAGGGAAAAAATGCAATATGAGACTAAAGGTCATATTTAAAAAAAAAAATCAGTAACTGGATGCTGTGCATGGATTTTTACTTGATATGTATAACATGCAATGCGTACTGATGTTTTAACTTGAGTGCTGTTTGCAGGTAGCAGTCCAAAGAGAGTGATATATTAGCAAGTGCCAATAAAATGTCTGTAACTGAGAATACATATGGATGAAAGGAAGACTGATACTCAGACACTTATATTTATATGTAGAAATCAATATTTCTAAATAGAGTTACTAATGTTCATTAAATTTATGTTTCTTAGAAGCTCATTTTTATTTCATAAATATACATTTGGAAACTAAAATACTTTGTAATAAAGAATTTATTTATTAGTTAGATCAAATAAATAAAATTTATCTTGTCCTTTACTGTGGTCTGAAGTTTCTTCTCCAACTTCTGCCTTGAAATGCTGTAAAAAGCACATATTATTGTATCTTAGTTGCTGGTGTAATATATGGTATAATATGTGTATGTGTATTATTAACTTACTAAAAATACAGAATACCTTCCTCGGATACTAATTTTTTTTTTTAATAGATAACCTGAAAAAGTCTAAAAAATATTGGTACTTAGTATAGAAATACAGTATCTTTTTCAATTTGAATCCTGCATTCTTACTTCAGAGGTACAAAAAACCACAACTGTGGTGTCGTGAAACTTAGGGGGGCAATTTTGAAGCTGATCAAAAGACTGAAACTTGTCACACTTAATACCTCAATAATGTCTGTTACACTTTTTTATTAGTAATAGTAATAATAATAAATAATTTGTTCTTAATTAGTAATACTAAATAAAGGCTATTTTCTAAAAGAAAAAAAGAAAGGAAAAAAAATTAAGCCTGATTTTATGATTGTGCAAGGAAATTATAAAATTGGAAGTTTATGAGTAACTTCATTCTGCCATGTCCTGCTTGTGCAGCATCTAGTGTTTGGAATAGTGTTATGTATGTTTGTTGGGTTGACCTTGGCTGGCTGCCAGATGCCCATCTCTTCCTTCATTTGTATTGTAAGGATAAAGATGGCATCTACTGAAATGTAGCATTGTCTTGCCATATTATGAGCCTTGGGTAAAAGGCTGTTTTGTCTTCTTCATGGGTCAAAGTGTGTTCTTCAGTTACCAGCCAAACCATGTAACAACTAGACAAGGAAGCAGCTCATTCCTGAATAGAATTAACAAACCTGTAATGTGTTTTTTTTCCTTTTTCTCTTGAAGGTGATGTACTCTTGGCTACAGCTTTTCTGTCCTATTCTGGTCCTTTTAACCAAGAGTTTCGCAGTCTGCTATTAAATGACTGGAGAAAGGAAATGAAAAGCCGGAAAATCCCCTTTGGTAACGACTTGAATCTCATAGAAATGTTGACTGATGCTCCAACTATCAGTGAATGGAACCTGCAAGGATTACCAAATGATGACTTATCCATACAGAATGGAATAATTGTCACTAAAGCATCTCGTTATCCTTTATTAATCGATCCACAAGCACAGGGTAAAATTTGGATTAAAAATAAGGAAGGCAGAAATGAACTTCAGGTAATAGGAATGCTGATGCTTTCATAATCTCTAGAAACTCTTAGCTCACCAAATATTACAATTCAGTGATTCAAATAACACTTAGAGAATGTGTTTTACATACAATGCCTGGTCTGGATATAAAGAACATCTCGTATTTTGGTTGATTTGAGATATCTGGCTAGATATGAAAATGTACATTTGAAGCTTATTAGTACCACTGACTTGATTTGTTTAATGAATTTATTTTAATGAAAAATAAAATGTTGGAAAATAGGTTGCATGGATAATATCTGATAACAGCTGAAGCATGTTCACAGAGTACTATAAGTATTAGAAAAAAACCCAAACCAACAAATAAGTGCTTGATACAGGTTCATATATATGTTCAAAAATGAAGATGCACAGCATGATATTAATATTTTTGTCATATTTTAATGAGAAATTATTGATAATTTATGATGTCTTAGCATGGATGTCAGGTGCTAAATATTCTGCAGGGAAGACAGTATTGAAACAACATACAGTCTGAGGCAAGATACACTAATTCAGTGCAAACAGAGGAAAATATGAGAAAGTCCTTGCTTGCTATGGCTATGATCATACCAATAAATAAGCTTTTAAAAAGATATCCCTGAAAAAGATTAAGAGGAGTTTGAAGTATGATAATAGAGTGGCTCTGACAGTATTACTAGGAAACTACTTTCATTCATGTTGATTCTTATCACAGTGCAGAACCCTTTAATGATTGCCTAGCTAGTTATTTTAAAAAATGATTATTAGACTTTAACTATGGAGTTATAAACAAACTAAGCTGAGTGTTCTTTGTGTACATGTTGAAAATCAATCACAATTGTACTGAGGACTACTTTTTAAAGCAAAGACTACTAAATGGTTTGTTCAATATAACCCCCTAATTTTCAAAGGAAAAAAAAAAAAAAGAGCCCTAATGTTCAAATTGGTCTTGTTGCAGTTTGACTTGGGGATGTTATTCAAGATAAAGTTGAGGTGATAGAAGTTTCCTGTGAATTTCTGGTCTAGTTGTGCTCATGGAATATGAAAACTTCGGATGCTCAGTGTTGCTTTGCTTCTACTTTTTTAGTTGTAAAACAGAATTTTGCATTCAATGAGATCTGAGAATACAGTACACTGATGCTACCTGTTCTTGTGGTCACAGTCTTTGCCTTAATCCTAGCCTAACTATAGGATCATTGTTTTTGTCAGTAATTTAAACAAAATGAAATAAAGTGTTTAGCAACTGGGCATAATATATGCATCTGTGATATTATTTTTAGATCACTTCTTTGAATCACAAGTATTTTAGAAATCACTTAGAAGACAGCCTTTCTTTGGGAAGACCTCTTTTGATAGAAGATGTTGGAGAAGAACTTGACCCAGCACTTGATAATGTTTTGGAAAGAAACTTAATTAAAACAGGTTCGGCCAATAAGGTAAAAAAAAACACCAGCCAACCAACCAACCAAACAAAAAACCCCAAAACCCAATCCAAACCAACCAACCAAAAACCAAAAAGTGGAAATAACACCCTAACTCCACCGTCAACAAAGTAACTCCTAAATAGTATATGACCATAGAAGATTAAACTCACAATTAAATTAGAATAATGCTAATACAAAAAAAGCAGAGCGTAAGTTCAAGATTGCAAATAGTTAATATATTTAACCCATACAGTTCCTTATCCCATTTCTTACCACGATTTTTAAAAATGGATATAATCTGTGAATGAGTCATTTAAAGTGTTCCATAGATATTCTCAAAAAATTCTTTGCATCAGATGTATAATTTAAAGCTGAACTTTATGGCTTTGAAAAGAAAAATATAACCTTTGTTTCTACATGCAATATCTGAAAGAGTTTGTACCGGTTCTTGATGTCTCAAGACTTTTTACTACCTTTTCTTAAGGTGAAGGTTGGTGATAAGGAAGTAGATGCTATGAATGGCTTCAGACTTTACATTACCACAAAACTGCCAAATCCATGTTACTCTCCTGAAATTAGTGCTCGAACCTCCATCATTGACTTTACTGTGACCATGAAAGGTCTTGAAAATCAACTTTTAGGCAGAGTCATTCTCACAGAGAAACAGGTAAAATAATTAATTGTATCTTTTTCATGGCTATATGTCTTGAATCTACTTGTACAAGGTTTTAGTTTCATTTTAGTTTATTACTTTCTATTCCCATATTGTAGGGTAACTTTATGGCTCTCTGTATTGTGATTATTCTTAATATAACCTATTTATGATGGTTTAAAAGCTGGCACAGAAGAAATGGAATCATTCAAGTGGAAGTTTCTGTTTGTCTTTATGGTTGCAACTGTACCAAACCCACCTTATTTTTCCTGTCTTAGTGAGTTATAACCTCATGCGAATGGCCTGTGTAAAAGAAAAGGGTGTGGAATAAAACCTGGTGTTCTGTGTACACACTGTGGAACTTAAGGCAACACTACCCAGTGCAAAGGATTCAGAAGTAGTTCCTTGCTCCAAGGGGAAACAGGCTAACTACCTATTTTGACATTGCAGATGTATTAGTTGAGGAAGTCCAAGTTCAGGATGACAATCCCAATAAACATGCCACCAGCAGTTCTGGAAGGAGGCTGGCTGGCTTATTTTGAACTATTGGACACTTAATCCCTGTAACTATAGGGTCAGGCAATGTCAAAGTCAAATGAGACACTGGGCATCTATGACTATGTATTTACTAAGATTTTAGCAATAGTTCCAGTTTACCTCCACTAGAGAGGAATGTGTTTGTTTTCTTACTGTAGCATCTGTTGTGGTCCTTCCGTCCTACTCCCTCATCTCCCTCCCATGTAAGACATTTGTCTTTAATGGACTCAGCCATCTTGTTAATGTCAAGTAGTTGCTTTTCATTCCTGATCAGTCCATGGATCTTATGAGAGAAATCATATTAATTCTATAAAGTCTTGTATTTTGTCAGACAGCTTCATTGCACCATCAGCTTCACTTCAACCAGTGACAGCTTGTCAACTCACTATGTAATGGAATTATCACTGTCTGTCTGAAACACACTGTGATGTGTATATTTACAAAGCCTTATGCCTAGCTACACTTCCAGGCCCTGCAACAGAGTACATTTTCTCAGGATGACAGTAATTTTATCAGCACATTCCTCTGATCATTGCAGTGGTTGTATACCTGATTGTAGGACACAGAAAAGACAGGAACTTAATTTTTTCTCAGAGGTGCAAAGCAATAGACTGAGAAGTAGTGGATTCAAGTTGTAACATGGGAAATTCTGATCAGTTATTAGGAAAAAAAAATATTTATGTTGAGAGTAGTCAAAAAGGGGAACAGAGATGTAGAATCTCATTCTTGGAGGGGCTCAAGACTTAACTGGACATGGCTTTGAGCAACTGACCAATTTAGATCTGGTTTGAGCAGGAAGTGGTACCAGTTCATTTCTGGACATCCCCTCCAAACTAAAATTATTCTACTATTCTGTGGCATCTTTGCCACTGACTGGGAACGTCTAATGGGTGGACATACTGTGCTCTCTAGACCAGCTTCTCAGAGTAGTGTACTAACTACTTGCTTTGTTAGTGACCATCAGGGGATAGTTCTGCCAGATAAATGACAAGCGGACCACTTGAGAGGAAGAGGAACTTTTGCAGAATATACTTACTGCTTTTCAGTTTGCTTGGCCTCTGTTTTTCTACCCTGTGGTCAAGGTTTTCTGAAGAGTCAATTTGGACATATCCCATCATCCCAAACCCTTTTTTTCTTATGGTATCTAATTATGCACCTTTGAGAATTTGAAGTGTCTGGATTTTTGCTACCTTCTTGTAGCCATTGGTAGGGAGGTATTGGAATTATTTAACTGTGAGACAGTTTGCCAATTGATTTGAACAGTATGACTGCTTGGTGATATCCAGAGTTAGAATGTGTGTGTGGAACTTCTGTTTCCAAAAGATAAGAGATTATTTATCTGAAGTTAGTGTTTTTCAAGATTTGCTTGAAATAATTTTTGCCACTCCACAGTCTCTAATATGGTTCTACCTTTAGAATGAATGAGATTTGGACAAACAGTGAGGAAAAAAAGGGTTTACAGCACATCGCTTAAAGATTTTGCGAAGTCTGACTTTCCATTTCTTGTTGTCTGGTATGCCCGTTGGTAGAATCTGTGTGGCATACATCTCAAATAATTGATGGATTAATGGTAAGAATACTGGTACTGGATGTTAAACCAGTTTTCAAGATGTGAGCTAAGCATAAGAAGATCAAAGGGTAGCTGGTATATCTGTGTAAATTTAATTCTACTTTATATCTTGGAATAATTGGATTTGGGAGGCTGGATATATGTATGAATGTAGTATAACTGATACTGTTTTAATTATATGATTGTTTTGATACATTGGCTGTTATGTAATTTGACAAAAATTTGCATATTTAGTGTTGTAGAATTAGATAGATTTATAATATGCAAGAACTTTTTATAGCTTTTTGAATTTCTCATTCACATTTCAAAATTTGTGGTGAAAAAAGACTCAAGTTTTGTAAGAAACAGTTGATGCAAATTCTTGCACTTGTTAATCGTTTTGTGACAGAATGATATAAGCTACATAGCAGCTTTTATATTTTATGAGTATTAACAAGGTCTAGTATTTTCTGGTACAGCCTGTAAAATGATGTCAGCTTGTGAAAGCGATTCCTTAAAACTGTATTTGATATAGCCTCTTTGGTGCAAGTTCCTTGAATTTATGTATATGGAAACTTGGCTTAGTTTTTTGCATCTTTGAAGTTATGACTGGAAATTTTTGAATACATGCATAAGACTTTCAACTGTGTAATCTTCCAGATGTGCAAAAAGTATTTAAAAAGCTTAATAGATTATTTTTTTCACTAAGGTTTTTATGTAAGATTAATTCAACTTTAGTTTAGTCATTTTGTTTCCAGTGTGTTTCTCAGTCTCTTCTTAAAAAAACCCAAAACCACTTCCTGTTTTTAAATGCATTGCATTCTCAAATATATTTAACCTTTTAAATTGAACTCAGCAAAACACGAAATTTAATTTGACTCAGAATGATTTCTCAGCATGATAATTATTATATTTAATTGGATGCTAACATGCTTATAATGTTATACTTTAAAAATTGTTTCTGCTTTGTCAAACTTGTATAATGCTTGTCTTGCTTCATAATTGCTACCTGCTTTTCTTCAATTCTGTTAAGCATAAGCTGATTAAAATGGAGTTAACTGTAGTTTTCTTGTCTTTTTTCACCAGTTTTTGTCAGAATTTTTTGAATCTGTATGCACATCTTCTAAGTTATGTGACATTTACATTATTTTATGACAATGGTCCAAATAAATCTTCTCTACCTGATGATGATGATGTTTCAATATACCTTTTGTACAGTGACAAGAACCTAATTCTGATAAAGGGATGAAGATTATTTTTTTTTTTAATTTTCCTTTTTAAGATAAAAGGACTTTGTTTACAACAACTAAATACTTGAAATACTTAAGAATGTTAGCAGAATGTAGGACTGAGAAGATCACAAGTTTAGAATGTGGGAAAACAAAAAAACAATTTCAAAACTTGTAACAGTTTGCAAAAAAAAAAAAAAAAAGGCGGCTACTCAAATAGGGTAGTAAAACCTTTCCTTAAGCCTTGCTAAGGTCTCAGGTTCATAATGCCTCTAGTGCTACGTGAGAGATCATGTGTTTCTCACTGTGGTCCCTGTTCCTTTGGAGCAGACCACCCTTTCTACAGTGCTGCAGTGGACGTGACAAAAGAGGAGTGAACACACAGCTTCCAACTTTGGAGAGACATTGTTAAAAGTAATCCAGCAGACCTTTGTAAACAGTGGAGGAGAGCAGTGCTTCTGTAGACATAACTAATATTTCTGCTAATGGGCTCATTCATTGTTGATCTGTAAGATTTGTATTATCTTTATCTTATGAAAGACTCTTAACCCATCCTATCCCTTTTTATTTCTTTTTACTTCATTTTATTGAGACATTTTGTATTGTTTCAACTGAATATTTTTATCTTTGAGGGATTAATTTGTAATAGTTTTTTAAGTTTAAGAGTAGTATAAGAATGAACTGAAAGACCATTTATGTCTGAAGAATGTATTTTTCTTTTTAAACTTTTTTTTTTTTTTTGAGTGTGTGTGCATTTTCTGTGTGTGTGTAAATGCAAAACCATTAGACAACGTGTCCGTCTTTTATATATGACCATGGGAAAACAAAGTAGGTACATAAAACATCCAGCTTGTAATACAAAAAGTAATCAACTAACTACTTCTAGTGGAGCAACTCAGTTTGAGTTCTACATGCTTTCTTTTCCTAATCAATTAAACATTTCAGTAAGGGGCTGAAGTTATCCCTGTTTGATGGCTGAATATTTTTAGATGCACTTCTTGAAATACTTGTTGCTTGATTCGTTGACTAAGGATGTTCATTATTACAGAGACTATATTTTCAATATGGTGATTGGAAAAAAAGGCATAAACAAGAATGGCATTAGAATAGAGTGAAATGAAATCCTCTGTGTGGAAAGGTGTTTGCACTTGTCTTTGTTTGCAAAAGAAAGAAAAACAATTACTATTCTCTATTCTGAACTCCTAATTCTATTAGGGCATGATATGAGCATGCTCCACAGTATTTGTTGAAACGATTCATCAATGAATACTTACGTAGCAGGTTGAGAAAACTGGCAATACACCTGCTGTCAGAAATACCACTGGAATTCTTTCCCCAAATTAATGCAGTTACTCTTGATCTACACTATTTTAGTAGGATCAGTACTTTTAAAACTGAATATCTTGTTTTATTTTGTTTACATTTTTGATTACTCTTCTGTTTTCCAAATTTTACCTTGTATTCCAACAGGAACTAGAGAAAGAAAGAACAGATCTTATTGAAGATGTGACTATGAACAAGAGGAGGATTAAAGACCTAGAAGATAACCTCTTGTTCCGACTTACAAGCACTAAGAGTTCTCTGGCAGATGATGAAAGTCTAGTAATTGTATTGAGTAACACTAAGAAGACTGCAGAGGAGGTAACACAGAAACTGCAAACTTCTGCTGAAACTGAAGTACAGATCAACTCAGCCCGTGAAGAGTACAGACCTGGTAAGTGAAGGTAGTGATGAAAGACAAATAACTAGAATGTATGGTCAAAACAGCAATACTTAGAGAAATGGTAGGATGGGATCAGGAAGACCATAATGGGTGGGAAGGATCTGTGTTTTCCTGTAAGTAAAAGTGTATCCAGGAAATGTCATATTAAGCTATGGTGGAGAAAATAGCTAGCCTTCATGTGGAATTTATAAAATAGAATGATCTATTTTCTTTCTAGACTTCCCATTACTCTCTATACAAGTATAATTGTCCATCTAGTCTACTGGGTAAGAAACTTGAGAGGACTTTTTTGTTCTTTCTTAGCTGTTAAAATGTTGACACTTTTTAGGGACTGTCAATGAGACCATTAATTAGGGTATTTAGGTAACTGTATGTTTGAGTTCGATGTGTTGACATTTTTAGGGAGCCAGTATAATTGTAAATGCCTTTGTATCTGGATGAACGCTTTGTTTATTCTGTCATAGAGCCTTAAGTTGTTGTAGTCAGCACATTTCATCAGTCTTTTGACTTTTAACTGACAGAGGAAAACGTGAAAAAAATGAAAATAAATGCTCTCTGGAATTCAGTGTTACATCTGCATTTTAGGAAATGTGTAAAATGATACAGTTAGTGTACCAGAAATCATTGCAGATTTTGTAAAACCATTATATTTAAAACTAAATGACTGCTGAAAGTAAGTTAAAACAACATAGTTATTTTGGCTTTTATATGACTCCTGTAAAAGTCTGTAAAGATAAATTTGTTTCGATGCTCAAACGGTAACTCAAACCCTCTTACTTTTTGTATGTTCTACTGGTGATCTGAATATTGTGGAATACCATCTGGATGCTCTCCAAATATGCTCATATTTACAAACCGGGCTTTACCTAGTATACACTAATTACAAAAAAGATTTATTTCTTTGCTGATGTATAAATGAGGATTAAATTATCATTTTATTTTTCTGGCCAGTAAAGAATGCACTGACTCAAGGATCTTCAGTTAGTATTAGTGTTAAACTCGCTGTACTTAATGTAGGAAGTTAGGGTTTTCTGCTCTGCATTTCTACTTTGAGCACAGTCTTGTTTCCTGTCCTTCAGTTGCAACTCGAGGTAGCATCCTATACTTCCTTATTACTGAGATGAGCATGGTCAATGTGATGTACCAGACTTCACTTCGGCAGTTTTTGGGGCTTTTTGACCGCTCCCTAGCCAGGTAATGTAGCTAATAATAAGTAACATTTGTATTTACCAAGTCCGGGAGGTGGTTTTAATAAAGGAAAGATTTGTTGTAAGCTCATGTCAGAAAGAAGAGTGTTGCTTGTTACAATCTCGACAGGAATTATAATTTTAAATACCTTTAAGCCTTTGTCTCTTAGTTACCACATCAAAGAAGCTTCAATGTACTTACAGTCCTTAAAAATTAGGCATTAGGTAATTAAAACCCATTATACTGTGTTGATTTCAGCTATGCAGAAAGGCTTGATTAGATAGGATTGTATTTTGTTGATCATTCAATCTGAAAGTTGCTCCTAGCTTACTGTCTGATATTCTGGGTTTGTGATTTATTATTTTTTCATGTTTTGAAGGTTCCAAGCTGTGACTTTTTGTCTTTTACATAGTATTCCTTTTAATAAGTTTTATGCAAATAGGCATTCAACTGCAGACCTTTCTTCCAATAGGTCTACCAAGAGCCCTATAACTAGCAAGCGGATTAATAACATTATTGAACATATGACATATGAAATATTCAAATATGCTGCCCGAGGACTTTATGAGGAGCACAAATTTCTTTTCACATTATTACTTGCATTGAAGATTGATATACAAAGAAACAGAGTGAAGCATGAAGAATTTCTGACACTTATTAAAGGTTGGAACTATGGAACAATTTTAAGCAAAACACATATTGTGTTATAGAAAATTTTTGAGCTGTAGTTATATCTCCTAGACAAGTTGCTGCTTCCTTTTGTACATGAAAAGCCAGCCAATTGACAGAATACATGCTTATCATTCTGTTCAGGTGGCAGACAACATTCTGTGGTAGTTCTAATTTATCAAAACACACTGAATATTGATAAATATAGCTCTGAGAATAGTGAGAATTTAAAAATTGTCCTTTCAGTTCATGTTTATGTTTGCTGCTCAAATTCCAACAGGTATGTATTTGACTTAGAAAAATTATTATTTTACTTATTTTATTTTATTTTATTTTATTTTATTTTATTTTATTTTATTTTATTTTATTATTTTATTTTTTAGCTGCAGGAGGGTGAGCAAGCAAATAGGAACAAAAAGTGATGCTAACATTTTGACAGAATAGCAGACTCTTAGCTGAATGTGACAAGTTCATGGGTTTGGTTTTAGCTGCATGCAAGCACTGTGTGTCCAGTTGAAAGCTTGAAATAATTTTATATTGCCTTTCCAAAGTACTTAATTTTCCAGGCAACATGTATTTGTGGATTATAACTGTTAGTTTTTCCATGTTGAGTCTTCAGAATATCATTTCCAAACAAGCATTTATTTCCAGGCATATTGCACAAAGAAATAATCAATCCTCAAAAGAGAAACTGGTTAGCAAAGATTAAGGTACATAATAAAAGAAAATAACATAAACTAGCCAAAATACAAATTCTGCTTCCCCAAAGATTACAGGAATGTATAATGTAGAAAAACCTGTGAATGCATGAATAAAAATGTGGATTCTTGTAGCCTGTGGGCTTTATTATTTATTTTTGTATTTGCTTTCTTTTAGCTTCAGTTCAATTCCAAGGAATGCAAACGGACATATCGGCAAAGTTATTACATTATCTGCAACAACAAAAAAATCAAATAAAAATAAATTGAAATTAAGCTTATTCAATTTTTTGTTAATAAACTCAAGTGTATTCTTTTACAGTAAAAAGAAAAATAGCTTGTAATGGGAAGCTGTTACAGATTTAAGAAAATCAGATTTAAAAATAAATTTTGTGTGTTACATTTTCCAAACAGGTCTTTTTTTTTTTTTTTTTTTTTTTTTTTTTTAATCTTTCGAGTATCTCCAACAGTTCTAATTAAAACTAATACCTAATTTCTTGCAGGTGGTGCTTCCCTAGACCTTAAAGCTTGTCCTCCTAAGCCAGCTAAATGGATTCTGGATATGACTTGGCTGAATTTGGTGGAGCTCAGTAAGCTCAAACAATTTTCAGATATTCTTGATCAAGTAAGGAAGAGCTTTTTAAAATGAACTTATCTGACAGTGATCATATGATAGTGATCAAGGCATGTGGTGGGAAACTGGTTTATTTTATATAACAGAATGAAATTTAAAACAGATAGCCACAGTTGTGGCCCTGACTGCTTAACAGCCTTTATTGATAGAAACACTTAAAAAACACCTGGAAAATAAGAAGAAAGTAGAATGTTTCACACCCTATACAAATATAATGCTTTCAGATCGGGATACAACTTGCTATTATCCAGTTAATGTCATACAACTTGAATCTTCTTCTGTTTGTTAGACTTTTTTGCATCCCTGTTGTGCTTTCTTACACTATGTTTCATGATGCTTTTTCCAATATTTCTCTGATTACATAGAGCAAGAGTTAGGGAAAGGGCGTTGAGTAATTTGAACACTTGCATAAATAACATTAATGGACACAAAATGTATGGTAGCTAATGGAGTAAGTAAACATCATTTGGTATATGTGAAGAGTACCTTGTGTGCAGTCATGCAGGGAACAGATATGAATCTAGTGCTCTCAAAGCTATGTCTAAGCCTAGCTATTTGTGTTCTGACCTTGTTTTGCTATTATGTCGTTACTGAAGATGCTGAGTAGTAGCTCATTTTTTCAGAATATCAATACTTATGGGCATTGTTGCATGCTACAATTTTGTACTTAAAATCTGAAAGCTTATCCTCTTTTTTATTAGCTTGACTAAATCTGTGTGCTAACATTGCTAAACAAATGCCTACATGTGGATTACATGTCTCTGACCCTCATTTAATGTATGTGACCTCATGGCATTTGAAATGTGACTTGTCTATTTAGTGAGATTTACTCCTTTGATGCTATAACTGCAGATTTCCGAAGCAGAGAAACAGTGGAAAATCTGGTTTGATAGTGAAAGTCCTGAAGAAGAACTGGTTCCTAGTGGCTATGGTCAATCCCTGGACTGCTTCAGACATCTTCTTCTTATCAGATCTTGGTGTCCTGACAGGACCATAGCTCAGGTACATTTATATAGCAAACATAGTCTATTTAGATGTCACTAGAATAATAGTTACAGGATTGCAATTCAGTACTCTTTTGTTTAATGCAAAACTCTTTTTGTAATGGACCTTCACTTTGTGTTTTCTGAAATTATTTTCAGACAACTTATGCATTTGTTACAAGGAAAGTGTTAGTAATATTCTTTCAATGTATTGAAAGAATATTACTGAAATATTTTACTATGGAGATAGTATTTCATCTGGAAATATGTTTTTACCCAGTTCTGCTTTATCAGTTCAGAAGGTATTTTTGACTGTCCTTGCAGATGTTACTCACTGGAATTGTAGAAGAGTCATCATTTTAGGCTGAAGTAAAATCTTTTAATGAACTCATTTGGCTGAGATAAAACAAACAAACAAACATGAAAACCGTTTAATTAAGGAAGAATTAGACTCACCTTATAAAAATCTATATTAAGGTCCGTTCAAAATTTTTAAATTAAAGTCATCTATTTAGAAAGTAGAGAAATATAAAAAAGTTTATGGAATGGCTGAACCTATTTTAAGAAAAAACAATTTCTAGGAGCCTTTTTGTAATTTTTATACTCTTCTCCAGAGCAAAAGAATAAAAATTTTGCAATTGCTGTCAATTTCAGAGCAATGGTTGGCAATTTACTGAAGTCAGAATGCGTCACTAAAATTGCGGCATTAATTTTCTGGATGCAGACCTTTAAACATTGTGACTGGATTTAGAGAAAGTCTCAGCAATTATTGATGTAACTGTGGTCAACAGAGGGTTAAATTATACTGTTTAATGAGTATCTTAAACGTGTGCTATTTGTCTGAAATAGATCATGCAAAATTAGTTCCTCAGCTCTGTTAATGGGGGCAGTGGTTTTATGAAAACTGATAGTTTATCAAATGCTAAATGTTGAATATCGTTTATCTCTGAGAAGCAACCAAGTGGTAGTAAGGGGGAGACTGGTCTAAGACAAAAACAATATAATGGGAAAGGATACAAGAAAGGTCCGTTCAAACTGTTTGAAAGAGCCTTTGTATTTCTTAGTAAAAAGGAACAATAATCTAACAAATTTTGAAATAAATAAATAAGGAGTAACAGAGGTGGTCTTTACCTGTTCCTCTGGATTTTCTACTTAGTGACAGTTATTTTCATCATTACTACTATTAATACATTGTTTAAGCATGAAAAGGGGAAAATCCTAACACCTTTGAAATATATCTTCCATACTCCCTCCTTTTTTTCTCTAATATTTGGAAAGGAAAGCTAGATTTTAAGATTATGTGTTATGCCATCTAATTGAGATGCCACCTTTAAGTAATCACAACCTTTCTAAAGGTTTAGTAAGGTTATTATTTTTATTATACTGTAATTATAGGTATTATTTACAGCAATACATGCAGATATATGTAATACAATATTTTTTTTGTTTTAACTGGTCTTATAAGGCTGTAAGAAATAACACTTTCAAAGACAGTATGAGATGTTAACATGTAAAAAATTTGTTGCATATTTGTATTTCTGATTTATAGCAACATTTACACTGCAGTTTACTTACTGATTTTATTTACATTGGGAAGAAAACAGTATTAAATGATTACATCACAGGTTACATTCACCCTTTTAAATATAGGCAAGAAAATACATCATTGACACTATGGGAGAGAAATATGTGGAGGGAGTCATCTTGGACTTGGAGAAGACATGGGAAGAGTCAGATCCACGTACTCCTCTCATATGCTTTCTTTCCATGGGCTCTGATCCTACGGACTCAATTATTGCTTTGGGAAAAAGACTGAAGACAGAGACACGTTGTGTTTCCATGGGCCAGGGGCAAGAAATCCATGCCCGTAAACTTCTGCAGCAGACAATGGCTCATGTAAGAGACAAAAATTGAATGTTTTTGTGTGTGTATTAAATCCTTGGAAATGAAAATCCTGACATGAAATAAAATCATTTGGTGTATAGTTAATGCTGATGCAAGAAAGTATGTTTGTTTATATAAAAAATGTTCTAAGCAATAGAACTGTCTTTTTACAGTCATTTAATTGGCTGTAGCAAGCTTTCTGATACTGTGCAGACACCAGTGTTTTTCATGGAAAATGGAGATTTTGTTGTAGGTCATTGACTGATGAACATAGCTGAATTGATTGTTTCAATTGCATGAAGATTAAATATTCTTCAAGAATTTCGCAACTTTTTTTTTTTTTACTTTTATATTTTTAGTAATATAAACATATTTTGTCTTATGAAGAAGGTTAACTCCAAATACACTGTTGATAGTTACATAAACTTGAGAAAAGCAAGGCTCTGTATAAAAATATTTTGTGCTGCTATAGTCTGGATTTTAAATTGGGAGGATCAAACTGATAGCACAGGCATTTTACAAGTGAAACATGGAAGAACTAAAGAATAAAATTTCCTGTATGAGAAAGAAAAGTCGAGATGTTCCAATTTAGCACACTTTGCCCATCAGGTGGTAGAACTGCTATGCCTGCTGATGTGAACAAATTAAACTTCTCATGCTACTGTGTTATGAACTTCTTCCCTATCTTTGTAACTGGTTTTCCTCTGAGTTTTGTCTCAGACTCTCATTTGACAGCTTCACATTAAGAGCTAATTAGCAGATTGGATAAGAAGAAACTTATTCAAAAGATAGGGAAGAAGAGCTCCTTTAGTTATGAGAAATGCACTGTCTCACATACCCTATTAATGAAGAGGTATGTGAGATTTCTGTATGAAGTATGGTATTTAATATGAGAAAGTTTGATATCTCTTAATTGATAGCAATAGATTAATTATGTATATGTATTTGGTATATATATTTTTCAAGCCTGTGACCCTTGTGAGGAGCAAGGTTTAGCAGCTTGCTCTATGGCACTACTTCTGAGCTCCCTTATGTAAGTCAAGATTTATCAATGTTTATCAGCACTATAGTCATGTGCAGATAAATTTTAAATGTACTGAAATGGAAAAGGTAAGGACTACTTGAGAAGACTACATTGGACAAGTAAGGATCACTTGTTTAGATGATAAAACCAAACAAGATAATAAGGCCCCCAGAAGGAACAGCCCACAGTTTAGCTCACATGAGCTTTGTTTTTGAAAAAAAAGTACTTTGTTAATTGCATTTGTAGCATTATTATGGATACAGGTCTCCGTACATAAAATGCACATGAAATCAAACAATCAAGGGCTTGGTTTTGATTTGGTGAGCCTGTGGTGCAAAATTGACTGTGAAGGATTTCCTTCTTTAGCAGCTCTGATAAGCACTTAAACATGCTGTATTTTGCTATAGCTTAGATGTATTGGCTTTGTTGTTAACCTACAGCACAAACAAAGAGTGATTTTAGTGACTGCAGTTTGTAAACAAGGTTCTTAACTTTATATTCTGTTGTTTTAAACTAGGGAGGTTGGGCACTTCTGCAAAACTGCCACCTTGGACTTGACTTTTTAGATGAGTTGATGGACACACTAATAGAGACAGAGACTGTCCATGAAAGCTTTCGACTGTGGATGACAACTGACATTCACAAACAATTCCCTATCACCATTCTTCAAATGTCTATCAAATTTACCAATGAACCACCACAAGGGCTCAGAGCTGGACTAAAGAGAACATACAGTGGTGAGTGCTAGAGTGGTGATGATTTAAAATTAAATTTTGCTCATTTTTGGACTCTGGTGTTATCATGTGATCACATTGTAAACACTGATAGCAGATGTAAGCTAGTATGAGGAACAGATCACAATGATGCCAGGACACATCTTGATATCCTTGGTTTGAGCTAGGAGTTGTGAAAATGAACAGGAAGAGAAGATCTGCTGAAATTCTATTGCCAGATCTAATTGGACAGAAACAGGAAATACTTTTATCTTTTCTCAAATGTTGGCTTCTAATATCTCAGTTCAAAGTGATTTTTAATCTTTTGGCAGAAAAGCATCATGTTAATCTATTTTTCCTGTTAAATACTCCTTACATTGCATAAAATAAAGGTCAAAGAGTCTGTGCAGAAAGTGACTTCATGTGAATTCAGTGAAAAGCAAATGGTGTGTTTGTGGTGTTTTTTTTTGTTTTGTTTTGTTTTTGTTGTTTTGTTTTGTTTTTCCCCTGATGTTTACTCTTCTAATTTGAGCAACTTAGTAACATGCTATAAACTGCCTCCAGTCTACAATGCTTTGGCTTCGTAAGACAATAATTTACTCTTGGGAGAGGCAGTGAGAATATCTCTAGGAATGGCCTTTTGGCACTGATTTGAAGTAGTTGTGAAAAATACTTGTTGTGTGTTTCTTATAAAGTACACTTACAATCAATAGGTGTCAGCCAGGATTTACTAGATTTCAGTGACATGATGCAATGGAAACCAATGCTGTATGCTGTAGCCTTTCTACACTCCACTGTTCAAGAAAGACGCAAGTTTGGATCTCTTGGTTGGAATATACCTTATGAGTTTAATCAAGCTGATTTCAATGCGACTGTGCAGTTCATTCAAAACCACTTGGATGGTGTGGATACCAAGAAGGTACTTCATGTTTTTGTGGGAAAGGTGGATTAGGGTTATGTATCTTTCTTGGAGTTGCATGTGTATCCATAGTTCCAGATAACTGAAAGACAAACATGATTTTAAATTATTCTTTTGTTTCTTTCCGCAAACATTCAACATTCAAAATATACGCGTCTGTAGAGCAGCGGGCTTAAATTAGACTTTCAGTCCTGTCCATGTTAAATTTCTATATTAACCTGTACATTAAAGAAAAAGTCTCTCCCAGCTGTCTCCTGCAATAACTTCAGAAATACAAACCTTATAAGTATAGATCTTCTTTTCAATGAAAATTAAGTGGGATAGTTAAAAAAGGACCACTGAATTTAAAATATTCTTTTGTTAAAATCTCTTTTGAGTAAAAATAATAAGGTTTGGTTCCTCCACCCTGTCTTGGCAACATAAAGAAATTGAAAGTGGCTTTAAATGACTATGTAGGAATTCATCTTGCATTCCTCACTTTTGTACAGGCAGTTGTCATATAAAGGTCTGTGGCAGTTCACTTTGCGATTCTCATTTTAAGTGAAAGCATGATAGGAATGAAGCTGTAACCCTCTTCCTCAAATGCTGGAATAGCCTCTTGAATTAGTTCTGAATGAATTCTATTTTGAGAAATCCTTGACTGTGTTCTGGGAATGCAGGGTTATAGGAAAAAATGAGTGTTAAGAAAATAACTTTCTTCCAAAAGGGAGAGAGATGCAAGACTTGGTATATCAACACTTCTTACTAAGGTGGATGTAAACAAGTGCAAAGAGGATAGATAAAGTCAATGCTTTCTCCTTGGTTTTAGGGGATCTCCTGGAGTACAGTTTGTTACATGATAGGTGAGATCCAGTATGGTGGCCGTGTGACAGATGACTATGACAAGAGACTCATGAATACCTTTGTAAAGGTTTTGTTCAGTGAAAATACATTCAGTCAGGAATTCAGCTTCTACAGAGGATACAACATACCCAAATGTGATACGGTAGATCAATACCTTCAGTACATACAGGTTGGTAAATGAAAGGTTTTCAACACGAAACCAACCCAATTCACTTGTTTCTCACAAGTTCCTGAGTTCCTATATTTTGTCTTTTCTTTCAAGTGCCTGTATTTTGTCATTTATTCACAGATTCTTTATTGATTTCTAGCAGTCTATGTATGTATTAGTGACAACCAATTGTTATCATCAGTGTTATGGTGGTCATGACAGGAATCTTTCCTTTTTCATTTGATTTGCTTGAGGGACATATCTGAAAGCATACAGTTATTAAAGAGGGCGAAGAACGGAGCCCAGACATTGGGTACAACCTCACAGAAATAAAAAGTGTGTATATATGTGGAAGTACAACCTGACTATTAAAGTAACATGTAGAGGTTAAAACTGAATTTGATGTTAACCTGAGTGTGATTTGGGCTCTGACATGGCATATAGATCACAGCAAATTATTTGCCCTAAGACTGTTGGAAGAGATCTAACCTCTTACAAATCCATCTCCAATTGTGCTCTTTTTATTTTTTATTGTGTAGAGTCTTCCTGCTTATGATACACCCGAGGTGTTTGGTTTGCACCCCAATGCGGATATCACTTACCAAAGTAAACTTTCCAAAGATGTTTTGGACATCATCCTCAGTATTCAACCTAAAGATAGCTCTGGTGGAGGAGGTGAAACCCGAGAGGCAGTTGTAACCAGACTGGCTGATGATATGCTGGAAAAACTTCCTGCTGATTATGTACCATTTGAAGTGAGTTAATGAAATTCTGTCAACAACATTTGCTCCATCGTGCTTTGTGTGGATTAAAAAAAAAAAAAAAAAGTAACTTAATTTTTCTAAAAGTGTATCTGAATTTGTTAATACAGGTAATACTTCAAAAACATATTTTAAAGAAGTGTGACCAGACTCTTAACATTTATGATGAAGTCACTACATTTCCACTGAAGAGCTTTTGTAAGAGCCGTTTTAAAATATTAAACCACTTAATGCTTGAGTCTTCATTTGCTCTGCGGGAGAAGAGGGATCATCAGCTTTTAACTAAAGTTGTTGACACTGTAGAGAACTGAGGTCATGTTGCGAGTGTGTTTGTGCTTCTAAAAGTATTACAGCTTCAACATATGTATTACTTTGGGATTCAGCCTACATCCTGAGGATATTTTTAGGTTGCTTTCTACTTCAGTAAAGTGAATGTTGAAAAGCTTGTCAAGTGATAGCTTTCATTGATTGAAAGCTAGTGTTAGTATCTCAGGGATGCGTATTAACACATAATAGCCTATGTAATTATGTTTGTAATGGGCACCTACTGCCTTGCAGCCATTTCTTTTCTGAAATAGCAATTTCCTTTCTGTTTATGTGGAAGGTGGAAGGACTCTCAAGGCGAGAGGGTTTTTTTTTAGTTAGAAAACATTTACTGATGACTAGATACATATACAGTCCAATTGATTGTATTCTGTGTCCCTGTTCTAGAGACTACAGTTTAACTGGGTGTTTGGACAAATGGAGTTTTTTCCAGGTCTTTGCATAGTTCTTAGTTGTCCTTTAGAGTCCCGGAATTTTAGGATGCTGACATTATAGTTATTACATCATAGTTCTTCCAAGTTGAGGGTGGTTATGAGCTTCAAAGGCATGAGAGGTAAATGCTTGTAAAACAGTTCAGATTCCTTTATTTTCTATATCAGTGGATGCTGAACCTTTCTTTGTGTTTCATTATATGTGCAAAGGCTTAAAAGCAAGAAAGATTAGTTATGTCAGTAATAATGCATTTGCAACACTTTTGTTATGAAATGGATGTGAATCACCCCAGTGTGTCATCAGAAAGAAGTTCATAACCATGTTTGTACTTTAACAAATTTCCAAGGTAGCCACCTGCTAAGATGTTTTACTAATTAGATAATTTGCCTGCCATCTCCTCCTTGAGGAGAGTGAAATCTCTTATCCCTAGTCTTCTGCTATTTTACGTTCTCTTTAATGGAAGTTAGCATGAGGACCTGATACAAAGCTAGGTGGCTTACGAATGCCAAACTTCTCCTGTCAGGATACTGAGCTATGAGAAGGAGCAAGGAGGCTTGTACAATCTAAAGCTCTCTTTTTTTTTTTTTTTTTTTTTTTTATGCAGTAATAAGTTTCTCTTATATGTCGTATGCTCATGAATATAGACTCTCCTCAGGTACCCATGTCTTACATCTGTTCACAGTATAACAGTATCACAGTATGTTTGGGATTGGAAGGGACCTCAAAAGATTATCTAGTCCAATCCCTCTGCTGGAGCAGGAACGCCTAGGTGAGGTCGCACAGGAACATGTCCAGGCGGGTGTTGAATGTCTCCAGAGAAGGAGACTCCACAACCTCCCTGGGCAGCCTGTTCCAGTGCTCTGTCACCCTCACTGAGAAGAAGTTTTTTCTCAAATTTAAGTGGAACCTCTTGTGTTCCAGCTTGATCCCATTATCCCTTGTCCTATCTTTGTTTGCCACCAAGAAGAGCCTGGCTCCGTCCTCATGGCACTCTACACTTTCCCTTGTTAAATTTCATCACAGTTGTTTTATGTTTTCTGTAGACCATTTTGTATTACATAAACTTACTTCCCTCAAATGGCCTAATTATAATAATATATTTTATCTGAAAAGATGAGTTCACATATCTGAATTTGGAATATTGATTATCTAGCAGTCTTCCAAAATTTGCACTTGATGAAGTTTCTGACCTACTGTCTTTCTTGAAGCCTGCGCTTTATGACTTTCCAAAAGGCTGAACCAGGTGTCTGAGATCTGCAAAGGATTGCAATTTGTTGAGTTTCTCAGAAGGGTACTGCTTTAGTGATGGGTTAAATCTCCTGGTAGCTATTAGTTTAATTCTCATCAACTTCTACTTGACGTGGCTTAATAAAGACATGTATTATAATATATAGTGTCATTATATAGGCACAGTTAGCCCTCTTAAGTTCACAAGAGCTCTTTTTGGGCAGATCAGCTCTGATAAGAAATAAGAAAGTGAAATTTAGTTTGTATTAATGAAAGTGGAGCACTAAACTTTCTCACGTGGTAAAAATTGTTCAAATTCCTATTTGTGTAGCAAAATACTGATAAACTTAGGTTATGGATATTACTAAGAACAAGGCTATTTCCCTGTACAGGATTGAATACCTACTATATGTATAATAGCCTACTCATCTATCTCCCAATGGGACCGTGTTGACTACAAATTTGCTAGTTATGTCCATACAGTTTTTAATGTTACAGTATCAGTTAAAAAGATATCAGCAAGTTTTATTCAAATGCAAGACTGCCTGACACTGGGATAGTTCCCAGCCATTGTTGTAAATAGTGCTACTGTGTTGAGGCAAAGTGGCCGGGGAACTCACTCTTGATTGGTTTGTGCAAAGTGAAGGCTGAGAACTGTCCATTGGAACTAAGGCTGAAATCCTTGAAATAGGGTGTGGCCTACATCCTGTTTAAATGGCATGAACTCATAGAAAGATATACAGCCTAAATAATGAGATAGGTTATAAACACAGCGAGTCTCAGCATCATAGATTTTTCTTTGAATAAATCCTGTATTTGTGTCTTGCAGAGGGTTCAAGGAAGATGCCAAACTGACCATTTAACTTCCTAAATAAAAGTATTATGTCTTAAAAATTGTGTTGGGACCAAACCTTGGCACAAAGCCACCTTTGTTTTTTGCTTCTGTTGAATGATCTTTGCTTTTCTACCTACAGGTAAAAGAGAAACTAAAGAACATGGGACCTTTTCAGCCTATGAACATATTTTTACGACAGGAGATTGAACAAATGCAGAGAGTTATTTCTTTAGTGAGAAGCACTCTGACTGATCTAAAACTTGCTATTGATGGGACAATTGTTATGAGTGAAAATCTGAGGGATGCTTTAGACTGCATGTATGATGGAAGGATTCCTGCTAGATGGAAAAAAGTAGGTGTA
The DNA here is from genome assembly GCF_964273445.1 of Streptopelia decaocto. Classification (NCBI taxonomy): domain Eukaryota; kingdom Metazoa; phylum Chordata; class Aves; order Columbiformes; family Columbidae; genus Streptopelia; species Streptopelia decaocto. Next base: position 77,777,483 of record NC_138655.1, on the reverse strand, counting down.
CATCACTTGTTTTTTAAGGGAAAAAACTTAAGTAGTTCTGTAGAGCTAGATTAAACTGCTAACATACTTTTTTTCAAACACAGGTCTTAATCAGAACTGTGCAGCTGCTGGCATAGATCTTGAGCTAAAATAAACACAGTCAAAACAAGCCTTCTTTCATTTATAAAAAATAGAAATGAATGTGGTAGATGCAGGTTTTTCCCATTTTAACAGCTTGTTACATATTGGCAGGATAAAAAGCTAGAGAGAAGAGAATAATTTAAAATGTGATGATAAATTTTTAAAAATAACACCCTCACTAGTGGACTACACTGTTGCTATTCTTTGACATTAAAACTTGTAGTCAACAAATAGTAGAGGCTGGAAGTGATTTCTGGAGGTAGTCTTGTTTAACTCAGCTTCTGAAAGCAGGGTCAGTTAGACCAGGCTTCCTAGGACTCTCCAGAATCAAGAGTCCATAATCCTTCCAGGCAGCCTTTTCCAGTATTTGATCACCCTCACAGTAAAAACCAACCAACGGACCAACCAAAAAACCTTGAGGATTTCCGCATTTTGTCTCATGCTCATTGCCTCTTCTCCAATAACCAACAAGGATTTGGCTCCCCCTTCTTTCATTCTCCGCACATGAGGTTTAAATGTTGACAGTATCTCCTCTGAGCCTTCTCTTCTCCAGGCTAAACAATCTCAACTCCCTCAATTTCTGCCCATAGAAATTGTTTTCAGGGACAACTAGAGCTGCAAATGACAGATGATAAAAAGAAAAATGGGGAGTGTTTATTTTTTTTTTTTTTTTTTTTTTTTTTTTTTTTTCCCAAAAAAGCAAAATAGTTTTGACAGAAGTCCTGTTTTCTTAATGTATTGGCCTTGGCTTTAGAAAGACATGCATATGTAACTTTATCCTAGTTTACACAGCTATCTAATTTTGAAAAACATCATGAAATTGATAGTTTCTACAGGGAGCATTAAGCATGTTTAAATGGCATGGCAGGCATGATTTTGTATAGAGCAAGAATTTGCTTCAGGTTTCAGTGGAATGCAACATTTATGTATTAGGTTAAAAATTAAGATATGAAAAATGAACTTTGAATATGTTTTGCTAACATTACAGAGTTTATTACCTTGTAACGAATTACCTTTTCATGACATGAATATGATGTTTTAAAACTGTTGAAAAAAAATTGAAAATGATGACTTTTTATTATATTTAGGCATCTTGGGCTTCCAGTACACTCGGTTTCTGGTTTACTGAGCTTCTAGAAAGAAATCACCAGTTTTACAATTGGATTTTTGAAAGCCGACCAAACTGCTTTTGGATGTCAGGATTTTTTAATCCTCAAGGATTTTTAACTGCAATGAGGCAGGTAAGTTGTGTTTAAAGTCCCTCTCTGCTTTTTCTTTGATATACTTTTTTTTTTTTTTTTTTTAAAATACATATTATGGGCTGAAGGCTGAGTTATATACATGGCTCCATCATGTCAGCAGGGAAGATACAGGACTGCATAACTCTCTAACATTTCCTGAGTGTTTTTCCTCTGTGCATACTTTTTTGGCATATCTACCCCCAATGTGTTAAAGTATATTTCCTAATTTAACCAAGGCCCAAGCATGTAGTACTATTAAAGCAGACTGGAGAAGTAATGTCTCAACATTGAGATATGCTTGAGAAAGGTGTTAAGCCCATGAATTTATTTTTCTTTTTTCCCCTCCCTTTTGGTCTGTGTTCAGTACTTACCTGGCTGGACACTTGCCAGAACAGCTATTCAGAATTAGTCTTAAACCATATTTTTGCAGTTCAGTAGCCGATTCAATCTCTCTTTATGAAGCGGGAGTTTCCTTTATTAATGTGTACTAAGTTTGATGTTTTTGTTAACATATGTATCTCTTGTCAACTTGGTGAATGTGTTGGCTGCTCAGCCTCCTAGTTGCATTTAACAAGTGAGGTACTTTTTGCTTTAAAAAGACCTATGTTGGTCAGTATAAAGGACACACTGGAAACAGTAATTTTCTGGAATGTGGAAAATTGGGAAAGAATACTCAGGTGGGAATCCAATGGGACCTCAGAAAAAAGCTAACTTTTAGCGGAGAGAAAGAGGATTTGCAGAGAAGGAAAATCTCCCCTCTTTCTCTGAGGTCCGGGTAGTGTAATCGTCAGCTGTCAAACCAAAGTTGTAGCTGATGACCTACTTCTATTAAAATGGTAGGCATATAGTCTTGGAATTATATAACAAGATATCTCTTTTGAGGTACAGTGCCAAACTGGGGTTTTCTTTTGGATCCAAGCTTGTGGAAAAGGTTTATTAGCATGATCTGAAACTGTTGAAATCTACAGAACTTTCCTGGTTTGCTAAAAAGAGGATGTGGCTACATAACAACTTAATGTCCAAAGTGAAAAGCGAAGTGACTTTCTGGGCTTTGCTATGTGGTGGAACAAATAGAAATGAGAAAGATGAAAAGCCAGAATGATCATTGAACTATAACCCTTCTGCTCTTTTAAAGCAGCTAATTAACTGTATTATGGGAGGAACATTAATTCCAATAACTTCAAACAAAGAAACATTTTAGAACATTTACAAGATCGGGATAAAACTTAGGTCTGGCATAACTTAATGGCATGGGATAGTAAGGGATTGGGCAAGATAAAGAAGCATTGTCCAGTGCACTAACTGACTAATTTTGAAGTATATGTTGAATCTTAAGCACGCCTATCTTCAAGTGTTCTCTTAGGTTTTTTTGTCTCTTTATGTAGCTTTAGAGCTGAGTGAGCTCTTACTCATTATTAAGAACACAATCAATGAAGAGTGTAGGTACAGGAGAAGGAAGGTAACCCCAGAAAACATGCAGCAAATTATGCATTTTGCTTTTCTATTTAGAACTATTTTACTTAGCACATGCAGTTAATATTTTGTCTTCTTGTGAAAGCTGGGAAATTTTTGTATTTGCAAGATCCATTTACCATTGACATTTAGTGGTTGTATTATGTAGTATGGTCTTAAGATATTGTGTATAACAGAAAGACTGAAAAAAAAATATGGTGGATAAAGTACTAAAAGTTTTCTCATCATACCATGCCATCACTAGCCTAGAGAGAAGTCAAACTGCTGTAAATATGGACATTATAAAAAGATTGTTTGGTGTGTCCTTGTTTGTTTGTTTGTTTATTTGTTTTGTATTGAAGAGGATAAGGTGTGACCACACAAATGTTTCTAATAAGTATTTAGAAAAATGGCTCTGTGCACATGTAAAAATGTAACCTTCCTACTTTTATCTGTTTTGGGCAGGAAATAACAAGGGCTAACAAAGGATGGGCTCTTGACAGTGTAGTGCTGTGCAATGAGGTCACTAAATGGATGAAGGATGATATCACAAGTGCTCCTTCAGAAGGTGTCTATGTGTATGGGCTGTATTTGGAAGGAGCTGGTTGGGACAGAAGAAACATGAGGCTGACTGAATCTAAGCCCAAAGTGCTCTTTGAGATGATGCCAGTTATACGGATATATGCAGAGAATAACAGTAAGTAACTGAATTGTAAAGTATATTATTTTAAAATAATGCAATGGAAGTTTTTAATCGACTGCATGAAAGTCTTTTGAGCTTTCATAAGTCAGTCATAATTCATTTGTATACATGCTGAAACTTTTTCAACAGGGGAGACTTCCCAATCTTCTGTATAAAACAAGGTTTTGGCCTTCCTTCATAACAGATAATGGGCACTTTTCCCCCTAGTAGTTAGGTCTCTACCTTCTGATCTTTAAGGTGTTAATAACATTTTAAACCTGTTACAGATGAGCTGTTCTCTGCTTTCTCTGACAAACATATTTGCATTGAGTCTTCCATTGAAAATGTGTCCTAGATTGAGAAGATCAACATTTATATACATAAACTCTGTAGCCTCTGTGACCTAAACCCAAATAACCTCTTTCACACATCCCAAAAGCCAATGCAATTCAGATACATATAAAACTTATATATGTGTGTACACAAAATATATATATAAAATAAATATGTATCTTATGTAACGTATTTATAGATAACATGCTATATGACACACAAGACCTGTGGGGAGAGGCTGAGGGAGCTGGGGTTGTTTAGTCTGGAGAAGAGGAGGTTTAGAGGTGACCTCATCACTCTCTATAACTACCTGAAGGGAAGTTATAGCCAGGTGGGGATTGGTCTCTTCTCCCAGGCAGTTAGCAATAGGACAAGGGGGCATGGGCTTAAACTCTGCCAGGGGAAATTTAGGCTTGATATTAGAAAGAAATTCTTTCCAGAGAGAGTGGTCAGGCATTGGAATGGCCTGCCCAGGGAGGTGGTGGACTCACCGTCCCTGGAGGTTTTTAAACTGAGATTGGACATGGCACTTAGTGCCATGATCTAGTAAATGGACTGAAGTTGGACCAAGGGTTGGACTTGATGATCTCTGAGGTCTTTTCCAACCCAGTTGATTCTGTGATTCTGTGATATATGTAAGATATGTATTTATAAAAATGCATTTTTTTTTCTGGACAAGGCTATTTTTGAGCTAACAGAAGAAAGCAAAAAGTGGAGCAAGACGGTAGAAATGTTTTATCTTTGAGGCAGAAAAGGACCGTAAGAATTGAGAGGAAACTTACAGAGCTGAAGGACAATGCTGTTATGTGAAAATATATAATTCAGGTTAATGTAGGCTCTTTTTTTTTTCCTTTCATATAAAATAGGCAATATTTTAGAACAGGGATGTGAAATAGGATAGAACTATCCACTGTTGAATGTAAAATTGGAAACTTCTGTTGAAAAGCATTCTGCCTCCAAAAGCAAAGCCTGCTTACATGCTATTTTGCCGAGATTTTGTGTAGCTGACCTTGTATAAGAGGCATGATCACTATGAAAGGAGCCAAGATGCTGAATAATGGACACTGAAGGATTAAGTATGACCAGACTACTGTTCCAGTTCTGCAGCGAAGCAGCTGACAATTTATACTCTGAAATACTAAATGCATTTCAAAATTGGACATTTTTTATTTTGACACATTAATCATGTATTGATAAGTAGTTTTCAGTAGGCAGATCAAACTAATAATAACTCTAATCACGCTAGATTGTCCATTTACCTTTCATGCTACATCCAGTTCCCAGGTGATGATAAATTTTAAACCTACAGGAATTTTAAGTCATATGTGGCTTTCAGCTGGCAATAACACAGTGGCAAACAGTGTGAGAATCAAGTAAGAATTTTTGTTTGGTGGTGATGAAGAGCTGCGTGCTATTGACCTTCGAGTCAATTTTACATGTGCATCATGCCTAGTCCCTTATGGCCATGATTATCAACCTAGTTTCATTGTCTTTTATGTCTCTTCTGTCTTTTCAGCTTCAAAAGATCCATGTATGTATTCATGTCCAGTCTACAAAAAGACCATTCGAACAGATATGAATTACATTGCTGCTGTGGATCTTAAAACCCTTCAGCCTCCAGAGCACTGGATACTGCGTGGGGTAGCACTTCTGTGTGATGTTAAGTAGTGTTAAAAAAAAACCAAAACAGTTTCTAAGAGTTTGCTTCTGTTTTTAAATGTAAACATCAACATGTAGTTAGCTGTACAATGGATCACTTGTAAAAATATATTTTCTAAGGCATAGAGTCCATTATGTTATTTAGAAAATTGTTCTTGATAAACCTCTACAAGAGGCTTATAAAAGCTAAATCTTAGAGTTATATTAAGTTTGGTAAATAAACTAAAGCACTACCTTTCATGTCTTGACAAATATTTAGTGTTCCTATCTCAGTATTATGTGCTTAATTTTACCTTGAATAAAGATTAATTGACTTGAACATTGTTAGTTTTCAGTGCTAAATACGCTTGTACCCTCTTTCCCTTCAAATAGCTAAGTACAAAGCTTTTTTTTTTTTTTGTGTGTGTGTGTGTGTATATATGTGTGTGTTTATCTCTGGAAATCTAAGCAGTTGCTCATTCATATTAATTAATCACCCTCAAGATGATGTTCCAAGATTTATCTCCTAGTTGGTAGGCTGAGAGTTTCTACTTTACTTGCTGTCTAAAGAAGAAAGGTTAGACTGGAAATACGTCACATGATTTCACCTCTTGGAGAACAAGTTCACTGTGTTACATAGGAAAACAAGCATTTGACAGCTGCTGGAATTCCTTACTATCTGGTTCATGACTTATAAGTATGTAATGGATAGGAAGAAAATAGTTCCATAAGAATCCTTAGATATTTTTTCATGTGCTGGAACACCTGATTTGAGTCAACCTTCACCAAGGTGATTACTTTTATGACATGAGTTTTAGGGTTTTTTCTGCTCTAATTTTGCAATGTGATGTTTTTTGTTCTTTTTAAACTTATGTGCTGCAGCTTTTTTTGTGTCTCAGCTAGGTAGGAACTTCTCACATAGGAATCCATCTTGAGACAAATGTTAGCAACTCCATTTCCTTGAACACTATTGACTTCAAGCATCAAGGACACTTGTTTAACCATCAAAAAGCCACTGTATTTTTGTTGCAGAATCCAATACATCATGTATCTTAGTGGTCCACTAGTCATTCACAATAATGTGCTGCAGGAGACGAAGCAGAAAGAACCAATATTTCTGGTGCGTCTGTCATACATAAATGCTGCAATGTAGAGCTGTATTCAATTTTATGTCAAATCAATACCCGGAATTTGAACAGTGTATTAATTAGTTTATTAAATAAACTTGCCAAATACATTTATTTCCCAAAGCTAATGTTTTAAGAAATAATAATAATAATAAAGACAGAATAGTTGTCTTTGTATTTTGCTGGAGATTTCAGCATTCATTTCTACAGTCAAACCAGTTATTTAACTTAGCTGGAACATTGATTCTGTTTGAAACTCTATTTGTAGAGGTCTTTCCATTGTCTTTCTATCTTGGATTTTTTTTTTCTTCTTTCAAATAACTTTCAGTGAAACAAACAAAATGTATTAAAATCTCCTTTAGGAAATATTTTTAATTTAGACATGGCAATGAATAAATAAAAGATGGGAGGGTTGAATTTTTCTTTACTGGACCTTGGAACACCATGCTCAGACTTCCAGGAGATCCTCTAGATGCTCATTGGAGTTCTAAGTTGCTCTGGACTTTTGTTAAGATCTTCCACTCCAAAGGTGATGCACATACTTCATCCTTGTGCAAGTCATTCACACAGAATTTTCAAGCCACATACGTGTTAAATGCCACCTTTCAAACAGTGGATTTGTGGTACTATTATTGCTGTGGACACAGTGGAAATGTGAAACCCCATGGTAATTCTCAGTGGGTGAACTGTGCACATTTTTTTTCAGTGTGTGATTTTCTGTGAGGGTATTGTGGAAAAGGGTAGTTCTACAAATAAATACACTCTGGTGACCCCAGTTATGCCAAAGACTGTTAAATCAGTGAAGCAGTTGACAGTTACTGTTATTTCTGTTCTGTTAGCTCCATTTCATAAGAAGAATGACATTGACATCTGCAGGAATGGAATGATGAGGCATGGGAAAATTCAGTGAAAAGGTCTTTTGAAATGCAGTATCATGTCATGTCGGGAGTTTTGCTGCCTGGGCTGGGGGACAACGTGGTGCAGCTGGAATTGGACTTGCCTCATGGCTACAGTCTTGCCTGGCAATCACTGATCGGTGGGAGATTCTGGTTTACCCTCATCAGATCAGACCCTGCCTTGCTGACTCACCTGCCTGGTGTGACCTCAGATATGGCTTGTTATTACAGCCTCGTCTGAAGGTCACTGTCTTGTTTGCTGGCCCCTGCTGCTGTCATGGACCTGCTCTGCTTTTTTGTTCGGATGCTGTGGGACTGTGTCCTGTCAGAGAGAGTCTTGCCATGCCCACCTTGATGTGACTTGTGGCTTCCAGCTCCACTTTCCTTTCCAAGCAGCCTGCCCTTGCTGCTCCCTGACATATGGCTTCTAACAGGTGAAAAAGTGAACTGTTTCTTGTTCATCTTCATAGCAGAAGTGGGCAATAAAATGCTTCTATAGAAAGGAACATCAATAAAATAACCAACCTTGACATATTAATGAACTGGATGTGCTTTCTCTGTGTTTGGCTCTGCTATTGGTATTGAATGGATTACTCAAGAAAAACCATTCATAGACATAAATTGTGTTGTTATTAAGCATGCAGCACCATAAATTTGAGGGTCTGGAAAAATGTAGGATTACAGAAGTTATTACCTTATTTTCTTTCTGATATTTGGCATGATACATATGTTTTGGAGAATATTTAAAAACAAATGTTATACAAATTTATCTTAGAAATTAATAGTAAAATAACTTTCTGAATAAGGTAGAGAATTCCTCAAATTCTATAAGTGTTTTAAAATAAACAAACTTACCTTCATAAATACACTATGCTGTTTAAGCTATACTACATAGAAAGGTCTCGTCTTCTGAGCTTCTCTTCAGAAATACTTTTTTCCCCAAGCTCTGTGTCTACATTCATCCTTTTTAGCTCATAGATCACTCGTATTGAACATTTGAAGCACCATTGAACCAACACTAGAACATCTGGCAGAAGAATGAGTGGGAAAAACAACATGGTTAAAATATTTTTTCAGTTAGATCTATTATTTGTAATGGATACTACCCTTTAACTTTTTAGCAGAACTATTATTTACGTTGAAATCACTCTGAGAACTGAAGTAGTTATTTTAGGTTTTGCTGTCAGAGGGTATGAGATATTCTACTTTGGTATGAAAACAACAGATGTTGGTCTGCTGATGTAAAAACATGATTTTTTTTAAGGTGCTATTTTAGAATAAGAAAATTTAGACAAAAAAAAAAAAGTTAGGAAACTGTAACCTTCTGTGAAAAGAGATTAACATGGTTTAACAGTTTAACTTGTTAAGATGCTGTTTTTACATGAATTGCCTGTGAATAACTGGAAGTTTTCAGCTTCTTTGTTAAATGTCTATGAGAATGGCAGCCAATATATATACAGTTACTCCTCTGAAACTTCTCCACCAGCAACTTGCATAAGTATAAAAAGTGTATTTTTTTGAGAAAAACATAACCTGGAATATCTTTTCCTGTTAACCGACCTGCTCTAACATACATCATAATATGCTTTCCTCTATTTGAGTTTAATTAGATTTTGTCTTCCTCATTTGCTCTGAGTGAACTGTGATTTCAGTAGGTTTGGGAAGGGCACTGTAAGTGGTTCATCTTTCAGTTTCTTTTCTCATCTGATCGATATGTACTTGGTAAGTAACTGTTGACTGATGATGAAGCCCATCAGCACTGTATTGGACTGTGACAAGAGTGTGTGTGCAAAGAATGTCTAGAAATGCTTTGCAAAGTACGATGTGTTCAATACATCTCCCTTTATTGAGCTGTCATTTCCAAAAATCAATTAATTTGTATTAACTTTCAATACTTAAAGGGGGCTTATAAGAAAGATGAGGACAAAGTTTTCAGTAGGGCCTGTTCCGATACAACAAGGGGTAATGGTTTTAAACTAAAAGAGGGTAGCTTTAGACTAGATACAAGGAAGAAGTTTTTTACAGTGAGGTTGGTGACACACTGGCAGTTTGCCCAGAGAGGTGGTAGATGCCTCATCCCTGGAGACATTCCAGGCCAGGCTGGACTGGGCTCTGAGCAACCTGATCTAGTTGAAGATGTTCCTGCTCATTGTTGGGGGTTGGACTAGATGGCCTTTGAAGGTCCCTTCCTACGCAAACTATTCTATGATTCTTTGATTATGTAACCTGCATAAATCAATATTTTTTTCTATTAAAGTGTTTTGCATAAAATGTACACATGACAAAAAATTATAATCATTGCAACCAAAGCTCACATGACTTTGTGCCTTCAAAGAAAAATGTTTACTTCATTTCACACATAAGTTGTTTTGCTTCTCTTATTGACGCTACATTGTGCGCAAAAATGTATATCATCATAGAATAGTTGCACGTTGAGTTTTCATTTTAAGCACTACAAGGTATTTTATAATTCTGAAGTGAACCAACAAAGAAGCAACTTTTGCAAAGAAAATAAATCACTAAACACTTGAAGTATCTTTTCCTTTTTGCATTTTGGTCTCCAAATTCTGAATAATAATCCTTCCTCCCAAGGGCAAATGGAGCTTTTTTTTATTCTTTCGAAGTAAGATGTGTCAGGCGAATAATGTTTGAAGCTCAATATGTTATTTGGATAAAGTGATAAGAGAACTAAGAAATACATGATCTGTGCATAACAGGAGAAATTTCACAATAGGAGGAAGAATGACAGAACACAATAGAAATTAAATTGTTATAGAGATAAATGGTGGTTGCTGATCTTTGAGTCACAAAAATTTGATCAATTGGCGTTAGTGTTGCACTGTGTTATGTCAGCACAATAAAAATTGTGCTTGATCTCTGCATACTGAGTGAGAAATTCAATACTGAGTTGAGCTTTGCTTTTAGGAAGGCTTGAGTGAGTGTCCTCCTTTTTGAGACTTAAAAAAAATTTAAAAGTAATAATGGTACAGGAGCTCATTGTTTTCACCACATGAGCAATGGGTCTTTGTTATACTAACATGATCAGATGGAAAACCAGGCCCTGGAAATAATCCAACCCATGGTTTGGTGTGTGAAGTTTTATAAAACCAGACATCTCAGAATACTACTTAATCAACAGGATGCTCTTTTGCACTATATGTGGAATGAATTATTGTGTTTGAGAAAAAGAAAAAAGATTGGGGAAAAAGGGAAGGGAGGAGGCCACGTGAGAAACTTGTAGAGGAGCAGAATCACCTCAGTATTTTATTGTACATTCTATTTATTGAATTAGTTTTATTACAGGCAACATGCTCTCTACGTTTATTACTTGTAACTAGGGATTTTAGTTGTGGTATCACAGAATGGTTGAGGTTGGCAGGGACCTCTGGAGGTCATCTGGTCTAACTCCCTGCTCGAGAAGGCCACCTAGACCTGGCTGCCTAGGACTGCGTCCATGAAGTTTTTTAATATCTCCAAGGACAGAGAATTTACAACCTCTCTGGGCAACCCTTGCCAGTGCTCAGTCACTCTCACAGTGAAAAAGTGTTTCCTGATATTCAGATGGAACCTCTTGTGTTTCAGTTTGTGCCTGTTGCCTCTGGTCCCGCCACTGGGCACCATTGAAAAGCACCTGGATCCATCATATTTGCTCCCTCTCTTCAGGTATTTATACACATTAGTAGTATCCCCTTGAGCTTCTCCAGGCCAAATGGTCCCAGCTATCTCAGACTCACTTTATGGGAGAAATGCACCAGACCCTTCATTGTCTTTGGAGCCCTTTGCTTGACTCCAGTATTTCTGTAGATTTATTTCTGGTAAATTTCTTTCACAAGAGTTGACATACATTTGGTTCCTATCTATTAATGTGTTACAAGAGCATGTATTTTAAATACAACAGGGTAGCTGGCTTTGTATTCCAGTTTTGGTACCATTGTGCTTTTACTAAAATCATTTGTTCAAATGAATCAAGATGTATTCTGTATGAAGAGGTGGAGTGCCTGCCTCTTTAGTCTGGTTAATGCATTGCTGATGGGTTGCATTGTAATGAAAATTGGTAAATTTTCTATGGTATTTTTTCTGATTTAAATTTAAACCACTTTACTTTATCCATAATGACACTTGTGTATTGAACTACAAAACAGTTACTGAGGCTGGCAATATGTTGTGCAGGTGCTGGATGTTAGACATGTACAGTGCACTTCTGCTTTTCTTACACTAGATAGCAAAGTTTCAGGTATGCATTGTGTTTTCAACTACTGTATCAAATCTTTGAGAATTCTGTTATCATTCTGAGTTATCTTGATGGCTTGATCACCTGGTAGATTCACAGTGCCTATGGCTGTACTGAAAGTGGCAGGATTTAACAGTTTCTGTTGAGGAACTGGATGTATCTGGAATTTGGATGCAGTTCTCAGCCAATTTAATCACACTAGTTTTGTTTCTTTTTCTAGTATTGGTGCATTGGGAAAAGGCAAATCAGGTATGTTCCAAGGATTAAATCATGTTTATTTGCAAAAGGCTCTGACAGTGAAAGGCAAAGAAACAATACAAATGTGTTCATTTTTAGACAGTTCAGGGCTTTGGTACATGTTACTATATCTTGCACCTTATGGGTTTTACAAACCAAGTAATGGCAATGGGGCCATCGATAAAAAACATTTTTCTGCTTTTTCTCAAGAAAAAATGGTCCCTTGCATTAAGTGCAGATAAGAGAGATCTGAGGAGGGATCAAGACAATCGAAATAAGAACAAAGCAGTTTCTGTCATTCATCTAAACAAGATTAAGGCTAAGGGCCGAAAGCTTTTGAAATAAAAACAGCTCTGCTCCTCAACTTGTTTGATAAAATAATCTTGCCTGGTCTCTTTGGTCTGTTTCTTTTATTTTTTTTTTTTTTTTTCCGTCCAATGGGAATGTATTATTTTCCTTGATTATAGTATTTAAAGCCCATAGTTATTGTTGTAAAGGGCAAATGTAATGAATTTGGATATATCAGTTATATTTAATACACATCTTGGTGAATGACATGTTAAATGGTCCACGTTTTTCATTAAGTAATAAAAATAATCTGTTGCAGCTCAGACCAAACCAAGTCAGTTATAAAAAATACTAAATGTATATAGAATAAAAGCATACTTCTAAGTAAAAGAAAAAAAATCACAAAATGAAAGTTTTAACTTGAGTTTTGATGACAGAGATTGTATTTCAAATTTCACAAAATCATAGAATGGTTGGAGTTGGAAGGGACCTCTGGAGATCATCCAGTCCAACCCACCTTTTAAAGCATGTTCACCTAGAATAGATTGCACAGGAGTGTGTCCAGGCAGGTAATGAATGTCTCCACAGAAGGAGACTCTACAGCCTTTCTGGGCAGCCTGTTCCAGCGCTCTGTTACCCTCAAATTAAAGAAGTTTCTCCTTATATTCAGATGGAATCTCCTGTGCTTCAGTGTGTGCCCGTTGCCACTCATCCTATTGTTGGGCATCACTAAAAGGAGTCTGGTCCCATTCTCTTGACACCCACCCTTGAGATATTTATAAGCATTGATAAGGTCCCTGCTCAGCCTTCTCTTCTTCAGGCTGTGCTCCTGCCTGGGGCTATTCCTCCCCAAGTGCAGGACCTTACACTGACTTTTGTTGAATTTCATTAGGTTCATCTCTGCCCAGTCCTCCAGCCTGTCCAGGTCTCGCTGAATGGCAGCACAGCCTTCTGGCACAGCAACCAATCCTCCCAGTTTTGTGTCTTCGGGAATCTTACTGAGAGTGCACTCAATTTCTTCATCCAGGTCACTGATGAGTGTCATGAGCACTGTAAGAAAAGTACACCCTGTTGGCACTAGCTAATTTCTTTCACTAACAGTATTGTCTATTCTCTATCGTTTTGTAGTCATATTCAGCCTATGCAATCATTACCATCTCTGTTTATGAAACAAAGAACTACATAGTGTTTGTTTTAGTGGCTTCTTTTATGTCAGTGAAGTTAAATTACCTTAAATTTGTTATACTGAAAGTTTAGACCAGCACGATTCTCTCTACATAGGTGTTTTTAAGCATCCAGCCATTTGCACATTTTTGTAAGATTTTAGTTATTTAAACAATGTACTTCAGAAAGACAGATAGTAAGTTCTTTTAGGGAAACCTAAAAATTCCTGACCAGTAGGTCTCAAGAGACTAACTTATGTGATGGCAGCGGTATGTGTTCTGCCATTTTTTTATGCACGATTAATGATCATGACCTCTTTGAGACATTTTTAAGGGAGGTAAAATGTGATATTATTAATCATTGTTATCACAGGTAGTCAGCAGTTAGGTTCAGTTCTTCAATTGTTATTTTAAAAAGGAGGTTGATTTTTTTTTTTTAATTGTTTTTGTGTCCATTGTAAGTTGCAGAATTCCTTGATGTCAGAAAATGCCATATCATCTAACAGATGCTGGTTTCCTAGGCAATATTAAGCCACTTCTGTGAAGCTCATGTGAAATTGCCATTCTCCTAAACTAGGCCAAGGATAAAGTGACATGTTTATTCTATTGCAATTGTAAGATTAGATTGGAATTTATTTTGAGACAAAAATAAGGAGTTGCTTGTAGTTTAAATTTTACACTAAAAACAAACAACAAAGGAGGCATTAGCTGAAAGCTACAGGCACTGAGATATCCCAGTTAAATATGTGAGGCACAAAAAAGAAAAGATTGAAGTCACAATCAGTGGTAAGTTTCTTTGAGTCCGTTGTCCTTGTAAAAGGTATTTAGCCTGGGAGGGAAAGACTTTGACCATTACTTCTTTTCATTGTGCTTCCTTTCCCTTTCTCCTCTTTATCGTCTTCTCACATTTTTACTTCTCATCAGTATTACAGAGTTCTCTGAGTTGATATATGATTCATTACTCTGCTGAATCACAGATACGACCATATAAAATGTTTTACTGCAAGTGGGATGGAAAGAACAGCCACTCCGTTAGCCCCTCTTTTTCTAGGACCTTGTGTGCCTGAAGCTGTTTGAGCTGAGGCTCACTAGGTGTCAGCAAAATAGTCTAGAAAAAAAGCTTTTTTTTTTGAACCCGAGAATTAAAAAAGGAAGTGACAGTTAAAACCAGTGTTATTGTGCTTTCCATGCCACTGGCGCTGTTTTATTTCATAGGCAAGCTGCTATTAATACACAGAAAGTATTATGTGTGTGTTTAGGAAACAGTGACTATGTGCTGCATTTCAGGCAGTAAGTAGGAAAGGCTATGAGTTAGAAAAGTGATCGCTCAGGGAACTTTTCGCAATACTGTATCTGCTCAGACATGAGGTATGCTGTCTGTCATGAATAACTTTCTCTTCCATTTCTTGTGTGTTATCAGGTTATGTGGTTTCTTCCAAAGACACACAGAAGTTGTCTTTTCCTTTTCCTCCTCTCCCTTTTCCCTTTTCTTTTTCCCTTTTCCCTTTTCCCTTTTCCCTTCTAATTCAACTAGTTGGTAAAACTTTCTGTATTTTCTCTGGCTTTTGGCTTGCTTCTGCCACAGAAGATAGCATCTGTCTTTACACTCAAGGCAATCGTGCTTACCAGACATTCAGATGTCATCTTCCACTGACAGGCTTCATTCTGGCTAATGCTGGGCTCAGCAGTGGGTTTCTATTTTATTCCTTGACAAATATGATCTGACAGATTAGCCTCTCTAAGAATTTTGCCTTTATTTCCCAATGTCTTTTTAATATTTTGGCCTACTCTTAGGGTGTTTGCAAAGGCTTGTCTTGCTGCTCAAACAGTTCAGAAGGAAACAGTTCAGAAAAGCCTTTCTACAATCTTCACAAAATTAGCTTTACTTGGAACTACTGTAACACTAGCCATAGCTTGCACCTGAAACACAAGCAGCTTCTAGTTCATGCTATGCAAAAAAATGTAACTAATATAATCCACATGTAGGGTGCACAGTTGCATACGTTTCAATATATATGCATTTATATGTGTATGAAAAGTATGGTTTTTAAGATTTCAAAATAATTGGTATATGATGCTCTCTCAAATAGCTTTTTTCTTGATTTTTTAAACCAGATACTTTCGTGTCCATGTGGAAGCAAATGCTAAGTGGCTTAGGGAATTGTCTGTAGAAAGTCGAGCTTATTTCTGTATTTATTTGTGGAGCTGATTCGGCCTCTGTCTAAGCATGAAAGCATATATATTGGCTTATTGAGGAGGCTGAAAAGTTCATCCTTTGTGTCTGATGAAATCTGTTGAATTAGGGATGTGTGATGCTATAAGGCAAGAACTAATGACCTCTGAGGCTCAAGAAAGAATTCCAATAAAAATTACTTGGCCAAATCTAAGGCTGTGCAGTATTAGATATGGTCTTTGAAACTGCTGTTTAATGCTAAGATACTGAAAATATTCATGAGGATGCATCATCCAAAGAAGTAACACACTGAATTTAATTATTGTTACCTTCTTGGTATTTAAGATTTTAAATTTACTTTTGAAGAGAGAGTTTTGAAGACAATGTTGTACAAGACTACTGTAATGTTTAACTTCTGCTGTGTTAGAGTGTACTGACCTATTTAAAATCTATGGATCTTATAAGCTTTGTTGTTAGTGGACTACTGTAAGTAGGACAGTGGATAAATGTTGTCTTTACCTTTCCTGTATCTGGAACATTTGTCCAGAAACTGAAGGAACACAAAACGCAATAATTGCTTTGATGGTAATTCAGTAAAGAAACATATGGGTTTTCAGTTTTCATAAATTTATAAAGATTTAAACTTTTTTAACATGGGAAAAGGAGCATATTATTTATTGTGACAAAAATATCTATACTAAAAATAAGCAAATGTAGTATGAAAAATTAGTGATGTAATTGATGAGACTGTAAAAATGGTGTGAGATTCAGTGTCAATAATACAAGAGGGGGAATCTCCTAGGTCTTAAGCTGTTATGGAATAAGTGGATAAGTGTAGCTTATTAGAACTGTAGGAATTCTTATAAATTTGTGGATTTAGGTGGGCATAGCAATAGAAGAATAATAATAATAAAGTCAATATCATCTTCCAAACATAGCATCTAAATATCCTGAAAGCTGCCATAGCTGACTGCATACTTGCTTGCTTGTTCAGAAACCTATGCTGTCAAGAGGCACATTTTTGTGTTACGTTAACTTTTGATAAAAATAATTCTCATCTTAGATTTGACATTAGTGTATGGACATTTTCTGCTTTAAACTTAATAAGAAGAAGTAGCTAAATGTAGTGTATTTCATTCTGACAAGTAGATCCCAGATGCTGTGTAAATCAAATATCCCTGTTTTCAAGCCCCTTCAAATTCATCTCAATAAGATTTAAAGGAGTTGTGCTAGTGATAAAAATCATTAACAGTCATGTTTGTAGATCGCAAATGCTGTTTAGCACAGTGTTTCTTGTGACCTAAGGTAGAGTTTTTCTGTATTAATTAGATTTCAAATCATGTTGGCACTCTTCGTTATACAAGTGCCCTGAATAATAGCAGTCACAGTGCAGTTGCTTTATCTTTCCATAGTTAACTCTGGAATGCCACATGCAATATTTTCTAATATTGCAAGAAATGTTCTAGGGGTTATTGCTGAAGTCTGAAATTGATTTTGCTGGCAAATGGAAAACAGGAACAACAGGTTGCAGGTGTAGCATGATTGCTACATGATGTCCATTCAGCTTCTAATACATAAAAACACTTCAGTGTCAGAGGTAATATTCATTAATTATAGAGAAGGTGCAGGAGTACCCAAGCAAGAGAAGAGTCGTCACTGAAACCAGGCTCACCAAGCTAGCGAAGTGTCTCAGGAACAGAGCTAACAAGGGACCCATGAGTTTGGTTTGGTGCTGTGTGCATTCTATGAAGCAGTCAGCCTTTAGTTTCAGGAAAATGATGAACAGAGGGACAACCCCTACAAAATGTGTTTTATTTTTTTTTTGAGGTGAGCAGCCTTCTGTCATCTCTCACGGTTTTTGTGCTGTCAAAGGCATCCTGGCTTGGTCTCATGTGTGTAACTTTGTAGTGGGTTGGCTTTGGGAAAAAGAAGGAAGAAGCTCACTGCATATAAAAAGTTGGCAATAATAAGTCATAAAGATTTGACTTGCTTTTAATAACCCCCATTTCTTTATTTTATTAAAAAATACTTTTTTTATGCAAAGTGTCTTAAATGCTGCATGTTCTGATTTCCTGAAATCTTCAAATTTATTCTACTGCTTTAGCTAAACATTCATAATGGAAAATGACAGTAGTAGAATAGAATCTTGGGTTTTGTGTTCCAAGTGTACCTCTTCTCATAAAAGCATTTACTGAGGTGAATTAAGAGCATGGTTCAGACCTCTGCTGTTATTTCTTTGAACTGTGTGTAAAAGAGTTTTGTAAAGCTAGATAATTAGGGCAGAACTGTGATAATATTGTCGATTGCTTCCCTGGCATAATAAAAGTTTGTTAAATTAATTTTTGTAGACACTTCCCTACAGACCCCCCAAAAAGGAAAAACAATCAAACAAACAAGACAGAAAATCCTGCATACCTTTGAATGCAGCAGACCTTTCTGGAGGAAAAAAAAAAAAAAAAAGAATTAAAAAAAATCAAAACCTGCTTGCATTGAAGTTGCTAGCCTGAAAGTTTTCCTTGAAGTTATAGGTTTTTAAAACCTGTGGGTACATTGTTATTTTGCATATGGTATATCTAGTATGAAATTTTATCTTTAAAGCAAAGTGTCAGAGTTCCATGTTTCTCTCATTCCCCTTTCTTCATTGACAATATGCTACGAGAGTGTGAAAGGAAGTATAGTAACAGCTTTAAAAAAGCAGCCATAAAATCATTGAGGATTGTCCATGTTTCTGTGTAAAAAAAGAGAAAAAGGCAAACCCCTTGATATAACCATCTCTTGAATGAGTGCTTGAAAGGCACATGCTGATGTGCTTTTAAAAATGAAAGTTCTTAATCATAAAATGTTTGAAAATTGATAATATTTACAGTATGCAAGCTGTATGCAAGCATGCATCTTGTATTTTCTGGGGATACACAAAAACAAGCCCAACCTCTTTCTTCGATAGTGTCTAATCAAGTGATGTGTATTTGAATCAATAAAAAACCATATGGTTTTCAAATCAGTGTAGTACAGCTAAGTTTCAGCTCATCTTTGAAGGGCATATTAGGCTACTGTATTGGCTGGACATTTTAAAGACACTGACAATTTAACTATAGAAAACCTGCAAGATAGAATTCTTCTCTATTTGTGATGAGAATGAAAATGGGCATTAAGAAACTTAAATCCCAAGGTAGTGCAGTGCTTCTGAAAATGGTTATATCTGGTATGAACACAAGCTAGAAGAAAAGAGCTGTTAGTCTGAGGCATAAAGTCTTCAATATTATATGCTAAAAACCACAACAGCAAGAAAGTGGTATTTTCTTAAAAGAAGATATACATCTTCCTTAAGAAGCACTGCATATGACACCAACACATTGAAAGGAAATATAGAAATTGAGTGCAGTTGATCACAGAAGACATGGAGAATGTTTGAGTAGAAACTGATTGAGTGGATGCAGACTACACAGCAGGGCTTCAGCTTGATTGAAATTCTCCAGACTACCTTGCCTGAGAAAGCAACGTAGCAATTAAACTTCTTTCCAGATAGTGCCAATTAGAAAGGGCACACAGGCCATAGTTGATAACAAAATCTCTTTGATACTTCATGCAGGATACTATTTTTGCAGCTGCGGGTATCTTGGCCAAATTTTTGCAGTTGAGAATGAAACTGTGATTCACATGTGCAGTTCAGAGAGTTGTCAGGGTTGTCGTCAGCATTTACAGATGAGTCAGTCTTCAGCTTTCCTCTGACTTTTCCAATATGCTGACTGGAAACACTTTATCCACAGTGTTTTATGTGACTCCTTGACGGTGACAAAATTTTTGGGTCCTCTTTCCTTGCAGGTTGCCCTGGCCATGTGCAGGAGGATGAAAGGAACAGCTGAGAATGTCAACAAAAGTGAAGAATAAAAGACTGGTGAATTAAGCCAAGATTGGCATGTGGAAGAGGTAGCGGCCAATATAAGGAAGATCTAGGGTGCAGTTAAACGTAGATGGGAGTAGGGGAAGAAGGAAGGGATATGAGCTGAATCAGAAACATAAGGGTTTAATGTATGAGAACAGGCGAGAAGGTAACTGACAGAGATGAAACAGATCGAGAAAGGAGGTGACAAAATGAGTGCAGGAGCCTAGAAACAAGAACAGGCTTTTGCACTGGCTATAGGCATCTATTGCAAAGCATGGCTTTGCACCAATGATTCCTGTATCTTGGTGCTAATGTATTGGAAGAAGAGTGAAAGTGAGACTTAGAAGTTACAAGTGCATTCCTCCATATGTTGGTATTCATATGAAATCCCCCAAAATTAATTTCTGAGTAGTTAGTTACCCTGAAATGTTTGCTGCTGTTTTGTAGTCTCAATTGGGAGCCAGTAATGAGCTCCATGACTCTCTGTTTCTGCCCAGTTTCCCAATTTAGTATCATCTGGCTTTACAGTTTTAAGCTTTTAAAAAACTATTTTAAATATTTTTATACAAATAACATTTATTGTTTGGGTCAAAGCTTGTAATTTTTTTTTTCCTGGAGCCTTTCTTACTGAAATGATAGAACCCAATGCAGTGAAATGACCAAGTGTGAGAATTTTAAATGTTTCTGTGGATTTTGCTTTTATTCCACAGCTGTTGTTTCTATGGAGTAGTCACTGTTGCTATGTACTTTTTCTCTTTGTGGTTGCCAGAAGATGACTAGCTGGGTCAACATTCTCATGGTGTTAGTGGGGAATAACATAATTACTACTTGATTAGAGGAGGTATTTTAGAAACAGCTTTCTGAGTTAGAAAAATCCCTATAATGTTTAATTTTTTCTAGCAGTAGCATAATCACAAGTAATTAACTAAACAAGGCATGGTTAATTGTAATGAGGTAACAACCTTTATACTGCAAAGAAAGGCAGGGGAGGAAGTAAATCTGAACAATATTTGATATTGTGGTGTCCTGAGCTTTGCTACTACTCAATGTGCACTTACGCATATCAATCTAAAATCTCTAGAGCAATGATTCAGTGAACCTTTCATTATTTTAATCAGTACTATAGAGTAATACAGGCTAAGTAGTTACCTGTCAGAGCTGAATAAACCTGACTAAAAGAACCCACTCTCAGTCTGTGTTCTCATGGGTGCACTCAGATGGATGCACTCAGATGGAGGTACTTCCACCTAAAGGGCATGCAGAAGCCTGACAGCAAACTCTTAGTAAGTGTTTTGAGTTATGAAACTTTTAACAGCTATTGGGTTGTTTTTCGCAGAAGTGAGAAGAAGAGAAATGAAGAATGCATCACCAGCAAAAACTGGCACATTATATTCTCTTCTCCCACTTTCTGTGTTCAAGCACCGATGTTCGGTCACATGTGTTTTGCCTATCATTCTGAGACATGCTGAATGTAACTTACAAACTAGCAAAAAATGAAATGTTGTACTTTTTGTACAAGTTTTCTTCAGAGGCTGCTGAATTTCCAAGTGAGTCAGATGCCATTGCCTTGCAGCTTAGAACGTACTTGAGGTGAAACTGAATTTTGTCATATTGAATATAATGCTGACAGAGAAAGTACCTTAAGAAAATCCCTAATGGAGCCAAGACAGAATGTAGTATAGAGATGAAGCAGCCCAGGGGTCAGAGGAGCTGATTTGCACTGTCAGGTGCTGCTGTGGCTGAATTCTGACCCCCACAGAGGGACAGTTTCAGCCTGGTGAAAGTTCGGGGATGCCAAGAATTTCCTGTCAGCAGAGAGAATTCACACTTTCAGTGTTCATTTCAGCGAAGGCTTCTGCAGACACAGATTTGCCTTTTTGTTGCTAGAGACCACCATTTCTAAAGAGAGGATGTTAAATAAAAAAGTAGCACCTCAGAGCAGGAAGCAGACCTTGAAGAGTAAGCGTAAAGGGAAGACAGTGTTCAGACTGTTCTAGTTATACAACAGGATGAAAACTCAGTTGTTTGCACAAGCTCAAAGTTTTGCAATAGAAATGACTGTGTAAGATCAGTTAGGAATAACAGGGTTATGCAGTATCATCAAAAGAGTTGAAACAGATGCTCACTGCCAGCCTTGCCAGTGTGCCATCCTCAGCCAAATGTGCAATGAACTCCTGCACATAGGGTGATCATGCTGTACTGAGATCATGGGCATCTGAGGATCATTATTAAACTGTAAATATTCCATATCCACTGCTTTTTGTTTCTGCTTTGCTTTGGGCTTAGAAGTTCATTAAAATGCTACAATGTGACCTTTAGATTTTTGAGAGGTATAATTTGCTACATAACTTCAATATTTTGATAGATTTTCTCAAATGAAGTCTAAGCTTGGAAGAAACTGTAATATGGATAGGCCTGTTATCATGACACATGTGAACAAATGTGTTGCCAGGAACAGCTTTAAATATGTGCTATAGTTTTATAGACCCAGTAAATACACAGAGCTTTTACCTCCTGTAAACCAAGAGAAGACAGATATTTGTTTAGAAAGTTAGAAAGTCTATGAAGATACAGCTTACATGAAGTTGTGATTGAAGAGAGACCTTCGCCATGCATCATAAACAGATTAATTGGACACACTGTGAAAATAAGTGTATATACATTAACTATGAATACACCTCAGCATTAATCAGAAAAACTGAAACTGCTACCAAGACACAATCATACTTTGATAAAAGTGTGCTTCAGAAAATACTTGAAAAGAATAAATATGCACAAGTCATGAAAGGAATCCTGAACTGACAATACAGAAGCTAAAATAAGGTCAGCAAAAAGTCTTTCAGTGTTAACTAAAATTATTACCTTTTGGAAATAGCAATGTCCTGGTGAGAGTGATAATGGCAGGTTTATACACCTTTGTTATGAGTGGTGACAATTAAAATTGCAACTCACATACCATTCTTGATGACAAAGAGATTTTTTGCTTAACACAGCAAGGTCTTCACTTGTGGTTGAGACAGATAATTTGTGACAATAGCCTTCATATATCGGGTTTGTGAATTCAGCCATTGGCCATGTGATGCTACTAGCTTTGATAGAGTTATCTTCAGTACTATTTTTTTTTGGTCAACAATATCTCCATTACTTAATTAGTACTGTACTGAGTGTTGTGTTTTTTTGTTGTTGTTGTTTGGTTGTTTATTTTTTCTTTTTTTTTTCCCCACAACATGACTAGACACCATAATGGATGATTTCACTTGGTATGTGTTATTTCATACTTTTTGTGTCCTTGCCTGCTGAGGGGACTTTACTCCTGCTTCTCCTCTATGAATTACAGATATTTCATGTCTACCTAACAGCAACATTTTTCTAAGATCATCTGAACACTGGTGGAAAGTCTTGTCTTCACTATAATTTCACTTTTGAAAGGAAAATAGAAGGACAAATTGGGGAAGGAAACTGGCGTAGAGAGATCATTAGAAGCAGCTTTTAAGGGGAAGAAAAATGTCAAATTCCAGTTTGACAAACAATTCAGTCACCTTGCTGAGATATCCTCATCTTGTGAATGTGATTGAAGACATCACTGATGATGTTTCCTGGTAAGCTGGTGGATGATAGAAAGCTACTGGATAAAAATAGGTGAAAATTAAATTAATGAATTGGTTCATTTGGAACGATGAAATTTTGACCTTTGAATTGAGAGAAAGAACAGTAAAGTGCTGCTGTAAGTGGAAGATTCTGTACAGTTGTGAAATAAGTTCCATAACTCCATCTTTAAACTTAAGAAACACAGAAAACTCTTAACTTTTTGGGACGATCAATGCTTCTCAAAAATAATAGAATTAAAACTTGAGGACCCCTTTGCCTAGGTTTTTGAATAGTTGAAGACAAAATTGGTCCATTGTTTAACCTAAAAAAATATATATAGAAAAAGAGACAGGGTGAAAGGTTTATACGGTGAGTCTGCTACTGAAACTACATAGTCTCATGTAACATAATATTTTTGCCTATTTATATCAGGAAGATTTACTAGATAGAAACTGTTCCTAAGGGATCAGAAGCACAATGCTGGTCACTTGATGTTCCCAAAAAATTTCCCTGTGAGCCTCTTGTACAATTTGAGAGGAAGAGGTGTACATTGACTCTTTTTGATAAAGATGCTGTGTATACATTATTTTCTTTCTATCCTAAAATGTCACAGGGAGTGAAGTGTGTGTGGAAAGATACCCTTTGAGATAGGGTTGGAACGCTGCACTTTACTATTAAATAGTGAAGCTATTAGTGTATGGCATTCTTCCCTACCTCCCTTGAAGTCTTTTGGGATATCTGAAAAAAAGAGCTACCAGATTTTTTCCCATGGACGTGCCAATTTCTTGGAAGCTTAACAGTGTGCAAAAGGTATTGCAACCTTTTGCAAAGAAGCACTAATTCTTTCTTAAAGAGCATGCAAAGGTTTTTAGTACAACGTTTTTTCCATTCAGAGTACTTAAAGAATAACATTTCCTTTCCATATCATGGGATGTAGACTTGTTTAGCAAGGACTAGAGATAATATGGGAGTTTGTAACATTCTGAAACATCAGCAATGAACATGAATAAAAATGTTTGTTCCCTATCTACTTATCTTTTCAGTAATATTATTTTGCAGTTTAAGGACACTTTTGTCACTGGAACTGCTTCCCATGCCACAACATCTGGAAGAGAGAGAAAAATTATTTGGCTGATAAATTGTATCATGATAGCTGCACTGATATCCAGAGGGGCTACAGTTTTATAGGATAAATGTCCCATGCAGAAACTTTCAGCATATCACCATAGTGTATTTCCTTACAAAGAGAAAGTAAGATTTTTTTGTGTTTTATTATGCTAACAATTTGTGGAGCCATTTGAAACCTTCTGGAAACAAATGTGTTCTACTCTTCGAAGGTGTCCCACTGTCCTGAAGTGTGGTAGAGGGAACTGAAATGTTAGGAAACTTCCTGTAGCAACAAGAGAGAACAAGAGTGTCTTTGGATCTATGTTATTTGGGATCCTGTTCAGATTTTACCACATGAAAAGAGGATTGCCTCCAGTTAGCTTAGGATATCATTGGTAGACAAAAATGCTAATTACATTGCCATGATGCATGATAACAGCTTTGACAAGTACTAGACTACTTTCCATTATTATCTGAAGTTGCTATTCTTTAGATGTTTCTGTACTGATGGAAAGCAGTGCAACAAGCATTTAAAGACAACACATTGGATGAAGCAGGGAGAGAAAGGAAGCAAGATACAGTCAGTTGCTAAACTAGTTGAATATGTTTTGATTTAACGAAAATGAGACACAAAGGTTTCTACTGTAAACATAGATTTGAAATCTTTGTAAACCTACTGGTCAGCTCAAAAGTAATGGAGACATTTTTTAATGGGTAACAAAGTCTTAATGTCATTACAGCTTTCATAAATACCTTAAAATACAAGTTATAGGATTGTTTTTTGCCAAGTTTCTTTTGTTTTGCTTGGTACTAACAGATACAGAATCTGGCCAAGAGCAATCATGCAGAACAGTCCACATAATTGAGTAATTATTTTTTTTTCATGTAGCCTCTGAATGTATGAAGATATGACTGTAAGCTTAAAATCAATGTCCTTTTGACAAAATTTGCTTTATGGTGAAATTTAATATTTAATCTTTGTAAATACTGTACTCTTTTCTAGAAGATACACTTCTGAGCAAGTTGTTAATTTTGTGACTAGCACCTAATATTGATTGGCTTGATCTGAAATGGTGCAAAAGAAGGACAATCAGTACTATTTATGTCTCTGTGTTGATCACTGTCCATTGTGGTTCTATCATTAGACAAGCCATCTGTATTAATTTTAATAACATTACAGTAAGACCACATTTGGTATTCTAAATTTGTACAGCTTTTAGATTCCCAACAGTAGAATCTCTGTAAAATTAATTTCTGGAATTGCCAATTGTAGACACTATCTACAGAAATCACTGACTGAAGGGTGCTGATTATATTACTTTATGTTTAGGCTTTGATTGTGCATGACTTCTGAGAGACGCATTTCTCTGACTATGACATTTTAACATTATCTAGTGCATCGGGTTTCCCAGGATTCTATTGAAAGAGCACAGATCTTAGTAAGTATGTATATGGTGATAAGTACATTCACTTTCTAGGTGCCAGACTGGCAGAACCTTGTATGTGGATATTTCTTGTTTAGTCATGGGGAAAATGCAGTGTTCAAAATGGTGGTGCCTAGGCTGACATGATCTGTCCATTTGCCTCAACAGTGAACCAGAACTGTGCGTTGTGTCAGGGAAAGGGAATGAAGTGTCTAAAGAAGTCATCTTTCTCCTGTGTGAGGGCTATTGGCACTGTCATATTGTAGTATTTTCAAAATTGTGCTCTTAAAAAGTTAACTGGTGTCCCAATTCATTTCCAAATGGGATATACTGGTTAGGTATCAGACTAAAAAGCTTTGTTTATGACCTTTAGCCAAGACTAACAGTGGAGTGAAGATAAAAATATTATTGTATCCGTGGTTACTAAATCTATTGAAATTTCTACAACTTCTTTATTTGCAGTTATTGAATATGTGCAAAAAAACCCAAACCAAACAAAACTAAACTCCTCCTTCAGTGAATTATGTATTTAACAGCTTCAAGAAGTTCTTCTGTTGATAATCACAGGTCAAACATGTGGGGCCAATGTCTGAGGAGCTTGCTGGAGAAAGGATGTTTTACATCTATTGTGCTCAACCTACCTAGCAGCAGGAGAATGAAGAACACTGTCATTCCATTTATTCTGCTTCCTCAGCAGTGTTGTCTGGTATTCCAAGTCCTAATCTCTGCTGACAGACTCACAGAGTCTGTGCCAAAAGGATATAAAATCATATGATGAGGTTACGGCACAATGTGTGAGGACAAGAATCTGAAAATAACACTTCTTCAGCCTTCTTAAATGTCACAGTTTCTCTCTCCTGTAAGTTTCTGATAACGTTATATTGCATGCATGCATGAATAGTTTGGCAATATGAAAAGAGGTGACATTTTAGGAAGTAGATGTTCCTCCCGTATGGCTGTGGTAAAGCATGTTACATAGTAAAAGCTGCTTCTTTACACACTACAAGTGCCTTGTTGGTCACTGTCTCTGTCCTTGCAAAACCTAGGTGAAATAATAAAGCATTAATATAAAATACAGTAAGAAACAAAGGGACACTGAAGATGACTTACCTATGTCTCTGCAGTAAAAGCATGATTAAGTTGGTGTTTGAACCCAGATCTTCTGAGTCATCATGCAATATACATAGACTCTTGAGCAAATTCACGGTGGCTACAGTTTTGCCAGTTAAGATGTGAGACAACTGTTTATTTTAAAAAATCTGTTGATTGCCTGTGAAGCTAACACACAAAGATGTCTGTATTTGTCTATCTTTTAATCTTTCCTTTTCTTGAGTCTTAGACACTTTGGGACATTTGATGAGAAGTGAAATTATAACCAGATATCTACTGTTTGCATGATATTTATATGTAATTAATCTTCACTGCCATGTTGCTAATTGAGAAACCTACCATCAAGTTGAAGTGATATTTATTTAAAAGTGAATCATACCATCATGATGTTCTTCTAGTGTCTGACTCATTACTGTGCACAGAACAAGTTTGCTGCTGGTAGTCTCTGGCAGATTAGTGTTTGATATAAAGAAATCAAAACTGTCAATTGAAAGAAAACATGAAAAACTAATTTCCAACCTAGAGGAAACACTGAAGAAATTTTTCTTAACAACTTCATGAAACCTTTTCTATTACACTGAGGCTCTTCATCGAAGTATCATAATGAGTAAATTTCCCTCTAGATCACGCTGTTGAAAATGTGGATTTCTAACTCTGATGATTGATTAAGGGTGTTAAACTAGTACCAAGCATTTTAGAAGTTAGTTTGGGTGTGCTAAGTGGTGTTAGATGATAGGTTAAGCAAATGTTTCACCTAGTCAAACTAGTGAGAAGGTTCCTCAGTTCTGATGAGAGACACAGAAACGATTCAGGAATCTGTGAATTAAGTAAAGCTTGGCATTTTAAAGATTATGCAGTTGATTTCTTCTGCACATAAATGGTTAAGATATGAAATTTTCTCCATTGTGTCAGCCCTTTCAGAAATAGGATGAAAAGTAGAAAAGAGGCACACTGTTAATATACATTGTCACATCAATAGAGTAAGTAGCAGGGATGAGGTTTGGGTGGAAAAACTAAATGTTCTTTGCTGCAAATCTTGAGATAAGTTGGACTACAGAAAAAATCAAATCCAGATGCTAGTCCACCAGTTATCTAGCCAAACAAAAGCCCACTGTGAGTGGGCAAGGGGAAATGTAGGCAGCCTGACAGGTTTTGAATCAGATGTATTTGAGACTTTGGCAGAATAGTGGGAAATGACAAGATTTCAATTATTGAGCTATCAATAACAGCTACATCATAACACCTGCTTAATTGAATGGCCAAACAGGAGTATTTTATATTCTGAAAAACAACTTTTTGTGGAAGAGATGGGAGGTTTTAAAGCAGATAAGGGTACTATGCAGATTGAAGAACCTGCACAGACTGTGGTGTAGAAGAAGATATTGATTTTTATGGCTGTATCTCATCCATGAGTCCTGCTGCAGTGAGGGACTAGACAGGGCAAAGGAATGGAGTTAGAAAAGAAAGGCTTTAGGAAATACTATCTTTACTGTAAGAAACTTAGGCTGCTTTTTAATTACATTTGAAGATGTAGAAGTAGTTATTAAGAAGGTATCATTCTTGATAGGAATACACCAGACATCAAGTCTAGAGTTAGGAAAGTTTGTGTTCAACTGCTTTAATATGACTTATTTCAATTATTCAAACAAAATGCTTAATTATCTGAAGGAAAATGTCTTATCATTTGTTTAACACTGATAGGAAGCTTCATAAATCCATTCAAGTAAAGAAGAGAATTAATTCTCTTTCCTTTATTTAAAAATATTTCTGTGATGAAAACAATGCAAAACCTAATTGTGCTTGAAAAAGATGTATTTCAACAGTGGCAGGAAAGATTAAAATATGTGATGAATATGAAAACAATTTGACTAAAAGTTTTCTGAATTGATAAATTCCAGGTCAATGCTGATTCTTTTTTCTTCATTTCATCCTAGAAAAACATGAAGTTGCTGTATTAATTCATCACCTAGTCACCTAGCTTTGTTCAGATTGATTAGATAATAACAACTTTGGATCCTACTGGTGCATTATTTAGACTCTCTGTAAATAAGTAATTAATCTCTCTTGAGGACTTTTCCTCCTGGTGTAAGAACTGAATACTGGAAGAATACGAATATTTTTTTTTTTTTTTTATTTTGTAAATTTTATTACCATAATTACAATCCACAAGATTTTAATCAGAACTGTGATGTTGATAATATCTAGAAAGAGTTTAGTTTTAGTGTGTTGTGATGATTTACTTTTGGTTGCATGTCACACAACAAAAGTGCTTCCTCAGAGTCATAATAGCAGGATGGTTTAGTTCACCTGGTCAAAGAAAGTTTAAAACTTTCCTGGTACTTAGTTTCACAGCTATAAGCTTGGGGAATGAAAATAAGAGACTGAAGATAGGGATTGTTGCTCTTATGGGCCTGGATTTAAAAGCTGCTGCTTATAGGCACTCATCCCTGTCTCCATATCTTGCTACTACCAGCCACATGCATGATATAGACACTTCACAGGGTTTCCCATCTTGAATATAATCTTTTGGCCTTTTATTTTAGAGATCTAGTGATTTGATACATATTATTATTTTTTTTTTTTTGGACAGACTTGGTTCACACAGTTTTGGCATGAATACAGGAAAAAGTGAACACCACTCTAGAATTCAGGCCTCCTCAGGGATATTACACAATTATGTCATATACAAAAGTTACTGTAGTTCTACTTTGACTATATATACTGCAATATTTTGTAGGTAATGTAGTGATGCCTTTGCTAACAACAGGACACAAGCTTGTTATTGAATTTGCAAGACCTCAGAGCTAAGGCTTGCTCTCTCTGAAGCTGTCAGGCTTGCTCTGTTTGAGTTTGCCTTGACCTGTCTGGAGCTTTGTTCTTTACTTGATATAGCTTTAACAGCAATTTTTCTTCTGAATTCGTAGGTGACTATGGCCAGTCATTTTACTTTCCTTATCTCGGTATGGTACAACTATAATTTCATTAAGATAGTAGTAATAACTTGTTACTCTGTGTAAAATGAGACATTTATGACTGAAATAACAGTATATTGTAGTTTAGAGAGGTATACAAATCTACTATGATAGCAGGGGCCTTAGGAAGTGAGGAGACAGTGCCATGTGGAGGAGTACAGACAGGTGATGATAAGACATGGGGCAGAGACTAACATTGCTTATGGCTACAAACAACTAACCAGTGGTCAGCTAAAACAATGCAGACCTGCAGCTGGACAAAATGGGTTTGAAAGTGTTAACAAAGAGAACAAAGAAACAACATCTAACATCTGTAAAATAATATGACTGCAATGTGGAATTGCAGACCAGTAAAGAATATGATGTAAAAAAGTCTTAACACACATATAGAAGTGACTCCAACTGAATTCTAGACAAGGAAGAAGTCATCATATTTGTGTAAGCTCTCAGAATGATACCACTACGTGTGAAGTACACTGGATGCTGACATTTTGCCATAGCCCTCCCAACCAGAATGAAGTGTCCAACTGTAGGACCCAGAGAATCAGGGAAAGGTTGAGCATAACACTAAGAAAAGAGTGGGAACTATAAGGTGTATTTGTGTAATAATCTCAATCAAGTGATTTCTGAAGTTATGATGGCATGCTATGGTATTTAACTTCATGGCAGCACTGATTACATACAGGTTAAAAGCCAACAGGAAGGAAACAAGCAACTCTATTCCTCAAAAAGGCTTTGTTTTGAGCAGGGTTCTACATACAGGGTTAACATTTCTTTTGCTCTTAATGTCAGTCTTTTGTACTGTAAATTGTTCAATGACATCACTGACTGCTTTTCACCTTTGAGTGTCTCTATGAACACAAGTGTTAAAACTCACTTTCATTATTCTTGAGAGCTGGAATCCCTTTTTCAGCACTGTTGAGTGCTTTTAAGGGAGTGAAAATGTCTTGATAAAAGCATTTTTAAAAGGCAGCAGTTCCTGACTGCTCCTTACTTCCACACACCCTGGAAACAGTCTGGTATCTGTGCAGCAGCAGCAGCCTCACTTTTTGTGTTTCATAACCTTCCAGAGCTTACACTAGTGTTGTTATTAAAAGAGGAGAAGAACTGAAAGGCTGATTAGGTTTTTTAAATTTTTTTTTAAAATGTGCTTGTATATTTCAGATTACACACACAATATTATTTTTAGAAGATTGTGAGTTCAAGTGACAAACCCCAAAACCTTAGTTTAAACATTCTGGGTGATACAAATGCCAGCAATTTCTTTACTGCTTCTCCTGCTCTCCACTTTCTACCCTTTTTTCTACCAAGTCATGTGAAAATAGCCAGAAAATGCCGACCTCTACACAGGACTGGAAGACTTCTAAGTGCCAAGAATCTCTTTTGGACCAAGCATACTAATAGCACTGTCTATCTAGCCACTGCTATAGAGGTGACTGCCACCAGTATACTGTGACTGCTTGCAATGGTCCTCATTGATAGTATTACAACAGATTTATTAGTAACTCTTTACTATCAGTTTGGACCATTGATTTTTAGGGCTTCAATTTTTCCCTGTGAACATTTGTGTTAGCACAGTCTTTTTTTTCAGACCCTTTTTTTTTTTTTTTTTTTTTTTTTTTTTTTTTTTTATGGTTCAGGACAGAAAATGTTTAGAGAAGAATCTAGAATACTGTCATTGAGGTGACTGATGTGTACGGTTCTTAGTGCCTGTCAGAGCTAGAGAGCATGTCTGGAGCAAGGTGAAGAAAGGTAAGAATAGAAAGGATAGACATGTAAAGGTAACTCAGTTCCGCATTTGAGAAATGCAAAAATATCCCTTGTGCTTCTGAAGGCCTTTGTGACACTGGACAAATGACTGATGCCAGAGATGGCGCACACAGTAACTCATGCTGTATATCTCATTCCTGAGTGCCTAACTCTGCATCCTGGAGTTTCATTTGCTGGAGCACTCATCCTTGCAGTAGAAAGTGGAAGTCAGCTTGGGAAGGTAGGTAGTAAAGAAACACATAAGAATACTAGCAACTCTGGAAACGTTAGTTTCTGCGTATCTGAAAGTATACTCATAAATTCAATATAAAATCCTGATAATTTTGATTTAATGCTTGCTTTAATTCTCGTTCATTTAGAAGACAATAGCTTTATTTTGGTTGTAAAACTGTAAGTTAACTGTTGTTTTGAAAAATGTTTTAAATAAAAGTGAATTCAAAAATTCTCTATGTCTCTTCATTCATTGATGGATTTGTCATTAATTATAGCAAGAGTCAAATGCTGAGTGGTTGAAAAGTATGAAGACTGTAGAAAGCTTTTAAAAATGAAAAAGTGTAAACATTCAGTGATCATAAGTATTGTTGTTTCTTCAGTGAAACATATACTTCAAATTAGACTACAGAAAATATAATATTTTGAGATCATATTAATAAAGGTGTCTGTATTTTTCAGGACCAGTGGCTTGTTTAATGTGCCTATATCCTACTATACACAACTGGATAGAAGGACCTAACAGAATTTCAATTGTCAAGTGTATTTACAATAAAACTTAATTTTAACATTTTGCTTCAAAAGCTTAAATGTTTTAAATTCTATATTTTAGTCAAGTATTAAACACTATAACTTTGATATAGGAGGTCCTTCTCTTAAAAAAAACCAAACAAACAACAAAAAACCAAACCACTAAGACCAAATGCCTAAACCCATGAAACTTGATAGGTCCTTAGTGAAACTAAAATGCTACCTCTAAAATTATAGATACATGTCCATCCATCTGGATATGTCTGTTTCATTTGGAACAATTATGACATAAATGGTTCATTATGTTCAGCAGTAGCTTAGTTTTAATTTTTGAAGTCCTGTTGAGTCTAAGTCGCAACAAAGTAAGCCATCTGTAGGGGAAATATTTCTAAATGAAGGATCTCATATGGTGTCCTCTAAACTTAAAACTACCTTTCTTTGCAGTGGTGAGGTTTGTGTTCATGTTG
The DNA here is from genome assembly GCF_964273445.1 of Streptopelia decaocto. Lineage (NCBI taxonomy): Eukaryota > Metazoa > Chordata > Aves > Columbiformes > Columbidae > Streptopelia > Streptopelia decaocto. The sequence continues at coordinate 77,744,840 of NC_138655.1, read as the reverse complement.
AGGAAACATCTGAATTGATTTTGTAAGGCTTGATGTTGATATGGTTGTTTGTGGCTATAGTAAAATGCGATAATGGAAAATTAGTGAGTGGGACGAGACATGGTCCATAAAAAATAGGTAAGAAATAGCAGCCATACTAAAATGTATACATTAGACAAAGCTCTTATATGTATGTGTTTGATATCTTCTGGAGAAAAAACTTCTACAGATGTTTTTGCATTATGCCAATATTTACAAACTTAACATTCAAAGTCATGAGATGCAAGGATTTGGACAGGTCACTTTTGGACCTTCAGTGCTCCAGTTCTACAGTAAAGAGCAATGACTGGCAGTAACCCCATGTGATTGATCCTGATGGACTCACCACTACAGGTGGACTCAGCCTGCTATAAAGGTGCTAATCCCTCTTTCTTTTTTTCCTGCACTAAAGCTGGATCCAGCATTTTGGTACTTGGTTTTTATTTGGGTACCAAATAATCCTGTCATTAATATCATTTTAAAATTCTGATCCCACCCATTTTTTCTCAGCCAGTGAGTTCCAGGAAGAGCAAGTCGAATATCAGCACCAGACAAAAGACAGGGTGAAAAACCATTGCACACACTGCAATGCCAGCAGTTGATGGTGACACATTCTGTTGATGTCCCATCTGAAAAAGTAAATTATGGCATATTCCACTCTTCAATTAAGAAATATATCCATCTGCACACCTGTACATATGTGAAGTCACTGTACAACAGAGTAAGTCAAATTATGTGACTTAATTCCAAAATTCATAGGGGATAATTAGAAACTTTTAATGGCTCATAAGTAAGCAGCAAGGGGAAAACAAGGATCATCTCCTTCAGAGAGCACAGAGAACATTTTAATTAAAACAATAAACTTTGTAGTATAGATTGGAGATAGCACTTTAATGTACTGCTAATACGTAAGTGTGAAGGTTGCACAATAATTTAAAGGTGGCAGTTTCGATTTAGTATAACTCTTTGCACAAAGAGATAGTGAAGAAAGTAATCAATTATCTAGTGCTGAGGGTTACCAAACAAGGCTAAAGTGACAGCAAAAGGCAACGAATGCACAGTGTGAAAGGCAAGTTTGCAAATTTAAAACCTTAGATGCAAATGCAACAAACTGAGTAATGGTGCATGCAGCAACAAAAATGACAGGCTGCTGCCATAGGCCTCTTGCTGTCTGGGCTGCTGAACACTGATACAGATGCTAAGTGTTTCTTTGTAATGATGGCCTCAATTGCCACAAGGAGGAAGGGAATGTTTGGGATAGTTACAGTACTAACACTTTAGAACATACGCATTATACTATAATGAACATTACTAATTATTAAATCAGGACTGAGATAGAGACTTTAAAAAGCTGATGATCAGTGCTGTGATGAATATCAAACGCAGTGGTTGATTAATCACCATGTATGTGAGTGGCTACGTGAGTGGTTATGTTAAAAAGATGTGAAATAGCTGCATCGATTCCATTTTAGTACAAGGTTGGTGGAAACATGCAGTTTGTGTTATAAATTAATCACAGAAAAGTCTTCATTGGAGCAGCAGGAAAAAAATGGCTTAGTCTTGCTTGTATTACTCTGATGCAGCGAAAAAACAATGAAAGGGTGGGAGCAAGACTGAGAAATTACATACACTTTAAATCAAGACAGAGTAGGAGGAAATAGTTCTCACAACTTGACTTTACTCTTTAGTAGCCTAATAGTCTTCCTCATACATTGATGATTTGATTTCGTCAGAGCTGGCCTATGCTTACTCATCTTTCGGAAGGTTTAATCTTTTCACTTTTCAGATCAGTAGAATATGAAGAAATCAGCATGACTAGGGTAAAAGCAGTTGGTATGTATATATCTTCTAGGATAGACATAACTAAATAGTAGAGATTCTGAAGAAGAGAAGCAAGAGTTTACTGCATCAAAGAAGAGGTGTCGAATGAGGGTAAATATGCTTAGGTTCCACCAGTGGCTGCTATGGCTACCCCAGAAAAGGGGGGGGGGGTTGCTGAATTTCTGATGATTTGGGGTATGCAGATTTAGAGCCAAAATATGGAGGCTCATGTAGGTCTGAGAGCTGCACCATCACTTCAGGTGGATAGAGTTATAATTAGTTACAATGGGAAAGAGCAACCAACAATAAAGAATGAGAACCTTCATTCAAAAGTAATAAAACATGCTAAAATGTAAAATCTTGCCATGTGTTGAAGAAATCACTTACACAGCTTTAACAGGCACAGTATTGTCTATTGAGTCATGTGGAGCTCTGTTTCAAGATTTATTAACCTCGAAACTTACATATATCTGGTTGAACAAGCTAACTTAAGTGTATGAATTCCCTCTATAAGCATTAAGCCCCTGATTTAACATTTTTGCTCATAACACAGGTGCATGTTCACACATCCAGAACACCCAGGCTGTCTGCTCTGAATAAACTATCTTTGAATTAGAAGTTAAGAAATTCTGCCTCTGTCATTTGGTTTTGTTGCTGAAGCTAAAGAAAAGTACTTCTGTCAATATTAAGAGTGTCATGCTTTCCACTGTGTTGGAGGTTACCCTCTTGTATCTCTTCTACACACTAGTGCAGAAGAAAAGTAGCTTTAGCTGAGGCTTAAGCAAAAATCTTAAATTCCCCAAAAGAATAAAGTATACATTTAGCTAAGTCTTTTAAAAAAATGACATATAGGCAGTTTGCACTTCTCACGTAACACCAAAAAAGGCTTATGTATTCTAAAATGAAACCTGAGCACTAGAGTAAAAAATAATAAAAATGTTATCGTTCCCCAATGGCCTGTCTATAAACATAAAAGAAATAATGGTCGGTAATGAATGTTTTTAAATTATGTAGCTAGCAATAAACAGTTAGGGAAAAAGTCTGTGCTTTGTACTATTCCTTACAGTTATATTAGCTTTCCAGTCCTGCTATTTCAAAGTGTCTTCTGCTGAAGTGTTTTCATTCATATGAAGATTTGGGTGTCTTGGAACATGTGGCCAACACAGAGTACATTGATTGGATAAATATTATGATACAGAGCTAAGTCCAGTGAAATATTTTCAATTTGTTGTTGGTTGGATGACCATTGCTTACATCTATGTAGTTAATTTCTGAGGATGAAGTACTTGCTTGATTTTTTTTTTATCACCACTGATAATGACACCAATAATAAGGCAATTTTTTAAAATAGCGAACAAAGCAAGAGTGTAAACTGAAGTTAGGCAGTTGTGGATGAGTGATGACTGTTGCTTAATTTTCTAAGGATAAAGTTTGAGAAGTTTGAAGTATGGTGTGTTAACAGCAAGAAACATGACCCTTGCCTGGTCTCAAACAGAAGCTGCATTCACAGCCTCCAAGGATGTGGTTTGGTGCTGAGATGATAACATCCACTGGCACTGTCATCCAAATATCCATCTTTTACATGACATCCTGGATCTGTTTTGAAGTTGTACTTATCAGTGGGACATTTAAATTATTTTCTATGTCTCTGTGTTGTCAAAAGCAGATTGCTTTTTCCAGTAAACTTTGACAAAGTTTCTTTCTCTAGAAAGCTGGGAGAGCATTACTGAATTGTCAGTATATAAAACATGAGGATTATAATCCCTGGTAGAAGAAGTGTATCATTGTATGGTATCACAATTGAAAGGCTATCCACAGTTTTGTCAAATCACCACTAGCTTCTGGTGACAAAATAAAATATATGGTTTGGATCCACTACAGACACAAAAGTAAATTAAGAATTTATAGTAATTTTTGTATTGAAGGAAGCCTACCAAGTTATGCATCTGAAAAACTCTCATGACATGGATCAGATAGATCAGTTTGAATTTTCTTGTGAATTAAATTCTTGTGAGTGAAACAAGTGAAAAAAAGCTTTTCTGCTGCTAGCAGTTGTGTTATATCCAATTCCTTACAAAACAGTTTAACTAAAAGGTTGGGGGAAAAAAAAAAAAAAAAAAAGAAGAAAGCAATTATATTCTATTATGATGTAACCAAAGGAGTAGAGTCAGAAATATGACTGAACAGTGGAAATGCATAAAGAATGAGAACAGAGCCATGAGGCTTCTGGATGGTGTCAACAACAACATGCTTTGTGTCCTGTCCAAAGTCCAGTAACTGCTAATGAATTTAGTATGTTTTAGAATATAGACGGGGAATATAGCAAGGGAAGAAGATAGGCTGAGGATACCATAGATTTACAGTGGACAGTCATCACAGAACAAGAGTTTACGGAAGTTGAGTGGAGTAGCTATGTTACATGAAGAAGTTATCTAACTAGCAATTGGCAATATTGCCTACTTCTTTGGATGTGGTTTTATAAAAGCAAGAGTACTCTCTCAGCTTCATTACAGCATTGGAAAGTTTAAGTATATGTATGTGTTAATATAAAATCAGCTCTTCTTTTTCATCAGATCTATTTAGATGCACTCTTAGAAAAATTATGAAGTCCTTAAAATCATTTATTTCCTAAACATCTCAGTTTATAAACATGACTAGTATATGGCCTTCTATGTATTCCAAAATCCAATGGCAAATCAAATAAAATTCTTGTCTTTCTGGTATTGGTCATCTCAGAAGTAGAGGCTAAACTTCTGTGTTGTGAATTATATGTACACTGATGCTTATTTTGAATTATTTGTGGCTCCTTAAGTTAAAATACGATATGGACACCTATATGTAAATTTATTTTTAGTTTCCTTTTTGAAGTTTGTATAGGAAATATTGGAAAAAAAACCCCTAGTACAAGCATTAATATGAATGGTAACTCACTCCTATTTGCAGAAGAATTATCTAAACTGAAGATTTTTCTATAGTTAAATGAACCAGTAATCCTACTGTAGAGCAGGAGTAAAAGTAACTTGTACTATTTGAAACAAATCTTTCCAAAACTTATACAGCAGGAAAATAATATATTTTTATGTCCCTTCTGATAAAGTCAAACTAAGTTTATAATTGCATTACTTGCAACAAGACTTTAGAGAATTCATGTGTGAACACAAATACTATTGTGGAAAACACTTAAAGCTATCACTTAAAGAAAAGATAAGGTTACAATTTCAAAGGACAGAAGAGGAATTCCTTCACATGCCTTCCAGCCAACTGAGGCAAAACCTGGTATCTTTACATCGAACAAATATATGTGAAAATAAAGGAGAGGGAAGCAGTAACAAGAAATTATTGAATAAGATTCTTAATTTGCTTAAGAGCTAGTCCTGGGGCTGTTGTAAACGAGTTAACATTCTCTTGAAGCCATTAGCAATGCAACTTTTTGCACTGTAATATTCTGTTTGCTAGAGTAGGAGAGGAGAATGTGACAGCTCTGGGTGTCAGGGCCCTGTGTGCTCTTTTCCAATCTGGGACTTTCCTGGCTGTGTTCAAGGCTAGCTAACCCAGAGCTGATGTGTCCTCAGCGGGGCTGCCCCTCCTTCTGGTGGGTGCAGCTTTGAAGAAGGAACTCTTGCTTCCTCTTGTAGCTTCTGCCTGTGCCTGATGGGTTCAGTGACCTCTGGGCAGATGCTTATCCCATCTTCAGGCAGGTTGCTGATGCTGGGGCTGAGGCTGCCTGGGTGTCCTCCTGACTGGGTCGATGCTCCCAGACCCAGGAAACCACTACCCACGCAGCTCCATGACACTGGGAAACATAGGATTATTCTTTTCTGAGATAGACAGGTCCTGGACCAGCAAGGCAATGGCTTGCCATGGAAGCTACTCACTAGGAATGCAGTTTCTGAATCAGAGCATCAACTCTTCAGTAGGATTAAGTGTTGCGTTCAGTTGCTTTGGCAGCATGAAGCCCTCTGTCTGTTATGAATTTGACTTTCTTTTTTTTTTGTTTATTTGTTTGAGTTTTGGGGTTTTTTTTGACAATTCAGTAAGCCAGATCACAACTGCCTGTTGAAATATACCTGTATTTAACCTGAGGATGAGAAATCTCGCAGTTATCTGTGCTTTTGTTCACATAACCGTAGCTGAGAAAAGCACCCTAGTCTCATGAAGATGTTGACTGATCACGGACTCTGGGTATCAGGTCATAACTTGCACTGTAGTATTGTTAGCTGGTTTTGTGTGTGTGTGTGTTTTAAATTTCACATTAGTTTCTACTGGGAATTTACACCTTTTATTAGCATTATTGGATTTTGACACTGTTTCCAAGAAAATGTCCACAGGTTATGAGTTACATGGTTGAGGAAGGCTGAATTCATATTGTATTCTTCTGTGACTCTGTATCAAGAGAGCTTTTGCTCAATGTGGAGAAAAGTAATTTCACATAGTAAAGTTGGCTCCTAGCCCAGTTTCTTTATGAAAGTAAGATAAGTGAAAATCAAGATACAGATATATATAGAAGTTGATTACGTAGCTTTTCTTTTTCTCTCCCCTCCCCCCTCCCCCTTCCCCTTGTATCAGCTGCTAAATAAAGTTATTAAAAGTTATTAAAGATAATTCCAGTCCCTTTACTAAAGCAGATTTTATTTGAAGGAAAAGTGGTCTGTGCTCCTGGGAGCAATTTGATAGTCTAAAACGTCTTTCTATGAAGTGTTTATTGAAATGGAGAAATTATTCCCCATATTCTCCCTATTTGAAATGGAAAGCTACTCTAATACAGAGAATGACCTAAGGAAATGAAGAGTGCAGAGCGAAACAGTTTTTGCTGAAAGTGTGGAGGAGACAGGCACAGGAGACAGGCAATAGAATCATTTGAGGAAATGGGAACATGAAGTGCAAGTGTATGAAGAGATAGAAATTACCTCATTTTTCATTGGTAGAATAATGATGACAATTTGAAAAGTTGTTTAGGCCAGTGACTTGCAACACTTCAGGCACTTGCATGTTGACCTTTCTGTGGATCAGCTCCTTCGAGAAAGTATCTGGTTCCTCCACTTACTGAGAAACTTAACTGCAGGGAGCAAGACTTGAAGTCTGCTGAGTGAGTTCAGGAGAACTTATAAACAGCAATGTATTATTAATATGATAGTTTGAGATCTGTGATATTTTCAGATATAGTTGTCTTTATTAAGAACAATGCTTGATCTTATACCAAATGTGAGATTTCATTATTTTTTTAGCTTGAAGTTAGGACCATGACTAGGTGAGCAATATCTCCTGGAACTTCTGACATGCAGGACAGAAGTGGAGACTGTACCCTAACAGTATGCTCTACTCGGTCATCTTTCTGTCCACAGTACAGGGTGTTTTGAAAAGATGGACTCAACTTGAATTGCAATTTAGCAAGAAATTTGGTCCATATTTTTGAAGCACCCTGTATTTCTGTCCTGTGGCAAATGACTATTTGCAGTTTATGGAGAACTTCAATAAAGACAGAGCTATAGGCTCAGGAACATGATAATCTTGGGGAGTTTTTGTCTGCCAAAGAAAACCACACCTTAAAGAAACCTCAGCTCCTCCAAACCACCTCCCTTAAAAAGGCTGCTTTTCAGTTTAGTTTTTGGTTTTCATGGCTGTAAGTTATACCATGGATTAGGACAAATATTAATCCTAGGCACATTTGGGCATACTTACTGGCTCAGACGTTCATGTATTTTTACAATTATAAAGGTTAGTGACAACTTCCTTTAAATTTAATTTTTTGCAACTGAAATTTCCTTAAAGATTATAAACAAAACTCTGCATGTCTCAGACCTGCTCACTAGTCTTATGCACTTACCTTTCCCAACCACTTCAACTGATTTTCTTCCTTCTTCCCTGGGATTCTGTATCTGACTTTTTCTCTCCTAGGCCTCTGTTACCAGTTTTCTACATGGCATTTTTGAATGTTTCTCAGGAAAACAAAGAAAGCTGTTCCTAAGCTTTCAAGAAGACCAGTGACATAGCAACGGGTGTTTATAAGGTATGATCATCACCTTTAGAACAGCATCATATCTAGTTTTGGGGAAATGTTTAAAAAGGAAAAAAAATAGGATGATAGGCAAGGGTTTTCTTTTAGTGGCAGATTAAAAGAGGCAAGAGCAATTTTAGAAGTAGTGCAGGTCAACATGACATCAGACATTGTCTTTTGCCTAAGCCGCTGCTTTGTTATGAATTCAGGTAACACAGCAAGTGAAGCCTTACGTCTTTTTTTGTTTGTTTTGTGGGAGTCAGTGAGAAAATGTCTTCCTGGAAATTAAACATATTGTTATTTGTAATTTTACAGAATAAGAATGACTTATTAATTGCCCCCCTCCCTTTTTTTTTTTTTCTCTGAAATAAACTTTGACTACTGCCACCTCGACCTATTTTTTCAATGACGTGTGTTACTGAAAATGTAAGGGTTACAAGAGTTGTATGTTTTGCGTCATTTAAAGCGTAATAGAAGGAGCATGGAAACTGCTTGTGAATATTATACTGCCATCGGCATGATGCTACTTAAGAGGTAATAGGGTTGTTTTTTCATGTTTAAATCCATAGGCTTATTATATCTGGTTAAGGTTAGTACTTTCATTATTATTTCATTGATTTAAGCATTATCTGGAGAATGAATTGCATTCGGAATTAAATTACATTGTTAAACCTGAATGGGAAAGATGTTTCTTAGAAATGCAAAATAAATTTATTTTTTTTATTTTATTTTTTTCTTTATCCCCTCTCCCCCCCCCCCCTTTTTTTTTTTTTTTTTTTTTTTAAAAAAAAATAAGCAGGTTGGGCAATGTCTCAAAATAGTAAGAAAAATAATATGGAAATCTTTGTTGTCTACTGGAAATAATTAAGCAAAAAGTCATAACAAAATTTGTGATAAAATACCAAACATTAATCCTTTAAATTTAGACAGCTTTTAATGAAATTGGGACTGCATCCATTGTTATGTATCACTGAAGCATCAGTGATACATAACTGGCGGTATCTTATGCCTAAAATATAAATGGTTAATAGGATTATTGAGGACAATCAGGAAAATGTAAGTAACCTCAAGTGTGTTTACATTTCTTTGTATCAAGGATCAGTGAAAGTTAGCTGGAGACAGCCATGTCCTCATGACCTCTTTTTTAGTCAGTATCTTGTTGTTCACTGTCACAGTGACAAATGAATACATTTCATGGCAGCTACTGTCAAAAGCCCTCTTGTGAGCCCTGAGTTTGCTTTTTATTTCCCAGTCAACAGCTGCCATGAAATATGACTGCATATCAGTAAGCTACAACTCTGTGATCAAATGGCCTAACTGTTAGTCACTGGCTGGTAGCCATTTAAATGGTGAATGATGGGCTTTAGTTGGCCATTTTTCACTGAAAGAGGAAATAAATCTCTCTTTATAGGCTACCTCATCCTACAAACATGGAATATTTATCTGTGACATAAGAGCCTATTCAAACTGTGCAGTGTCAAACTCACTACAAATGAATGTGCTGGCTGATACATAAAAAGGTGCTTGGCCTTTATCCTGCTAGCTGTGAAGTTTCCAGCAACTTTGTCTTTGTGGTATCCATGTTACTTGGAAAGTATGCACATTTATTACTGTGTATGGAGGGTCCCTTCCAACTGAAATGATTCTATGATTCTACAGTACTGGTCTTAATAATTAGTAGCTACCTGCCATCCAGCTGCTTTTCTTCTATTTCTTCCACCTGATCCTCCATATCCTCTTACCTGGCTACAGCAGAACTTCATTAAACAGAAAAAAGTTAATGCGTTTCCGGTCATAAACAAGAAGGGCTAATGGGTGGGAAGGACAAATCTGGAGTGGGGCATAAGATTTTTCAGGGAATTAAAGTTGTATGCTGAGCATTATTACTAGTACATAAAAGAAATCACAGCTGAAACTTCCTAGGAAGTGAATTTGTAGGTTGTCTAGAGCATGAAATATGAAATTGAACTATAATATAATGTGAAGAAAGAAAAAAGACATCTGGAAATTATTCAAGTCATCTTTTTATAATATCACTGCTTTCTCCTGATGAATATCCAGTGAAAATCCGTGCATGTTGTATTTTCTTGATGGTGACTTAAGTGGAGAGAATAAATTATTTGAATGAATGGAAAGTAATTTGATATCAGCTGGTGTTGCAGAAATAGATTATGTCATTATTGATCATCCACTCTCAAGGCTAACAAGTTTTGGAGTAGAATTCGACCTGTCAGATTTCTGTCTCTGCTCTGCCTTGCTATTTCCCGTTCTTTGTCATGGAAAATAGTTCAATATCATAATGAATTTTTTATTTTTCTTTAGCTTTAGAAAGATAATTGTAAAAGAGAGAATATTTTGATTATAAAACAAAATAAATCTACTAGTAGTTGTCTGCCCTTCAAATTATTATTATTATTATTATTATTATTATTATTATTATTATTATTATTATTATTATTATTATTATTATTATTATTATTTATTTGCATTATGTAGTACTTGCCAAAAGCTGGTTTCTGGAAAATCAACCCAAAATAACACTTTCACCAATCAAATTGTATCTGACCTTGTTTTGATGTCAGAAAATTTGACTAAAGGCTCAGAGTTTTCACATCAGTGTTTATATCACTTTGGTATTTATTTTCACAGCAGTGTTGGGACTTTGTATTATCTCACAAAGAGGCCCAACACTTTTTTTATATTTCTGTCTGTCCTTGTCAATGGGAAGGGAATTTTCATGATGATACTGCAGGACATGAAACTCTTCAGTGTTCATTCTGGCTTGGATTGGGATTTGTGGAATGAAAAATGCAATGCTGACCTTGGTATTAAAGGTAGAAAAGCTTGAAACAGGCCCTGGGGCGATGTGAACTATTTCTAAAGACTTTTTTATTTTGTGTCAGAGGTAAACTGACTCATGTCACTTGATCGTTTCCATCTGGGAGAATGTGCTTCTCATTGTCATCGCTAACATGTTCTTTCTCAGTGGTTCAAGCAGAGATATCTTTGCTTTCAGTGAAAAAAAGGCTTGATACCTTTTGCTCACATTTAAAACAGGGAAAGGGACACAAGGGAAGAGAAAAAAGGGAGAGGCATACAAAATGATCTTCACTCTTGAAAGTCAAAATTATAAGTTCAGCAACACTTTGACATTACTTTAAGCTGTAGTCCAGTTTGTGTGTCAGCCAGTGTGTGTTTTAACTCATATACTTGGCTACATATGTGCAATTTGCAGAACACACTGAAGTTTTATACAATACTGTTGTCTGGGCTGACCTGTCGGAGAGCACTCACAAAGAGCTTTCACTTACCAGAAGTAAAGACTCTCACCTTTGTCTTTGTTCCACTGGTCAAACCACTGTAGTTTTGACTATTGAGTCTGGGCTAAACTGCCTGTTTACTCCATGGCTTAATTGCAAGCAACTAACAACAAGTGCAACTAGGACCTTCTTCAGATAATATGAGACACTTTCTTAAACAGTTACACCATTCCATCAATGTTAAGTTTTTATGCTTTTTGTGGTCTTTAAGCCTGCCTTGCTGATGTGCCACACAAAGCATCAGTCTTGAAACTTTTAGTATTGCTTGGCCTTAGGCATTATCAACACTGAAGACAGTATATATGAGTTTGAATCTGAAAAAGAAATTAAGTCACCAGCTTGCTTGATCTGGGTGTATGTAGTACTCAGTGATGCAGATTTAGAATTTTCTGTTCTTGTTAGTTTTTGCATAAGATATTGAGAGAAGCATGCTAGGCCATGAAATGCATTAAACAAATTTTGATCTTCAAGGTAAATATGCATGAAAGAGATTTTCGTTGTTTCTGCATGTAACATTAGTGTATGTGTTAGTCATGAAGGCTCTGTAAGTCTTCAGCATACGCTACTTGCAGCAAGGCCCAGTGTTTATTAGGAATAATTTATATTCATCAGCTTGGAAAAATGAATGCCAATCTGCTACCTCAAAATTCTTAACAATTTAAACATGTTCCATTGATTCTTAGCCAAATCCCCAAACTTTAGTTTCAAATATTGAAATGACAGTCTGTGGCAGGAAATCACTTTAAAAATGCCTTTGCCAGACATTTAGATTTTTGTTATTACCTAATGAATTATGTTTTGAGCATATGTATTATTTGCTAACGCGTGAAATCATAGTTCTTATTGTAGCTACTTTTAAATCCTGTTGCAGGTGGTCATGAATGAATGGAAGATAACATATATAGTAACTATATTTAAGCAGGAGCTGTGCAGGGAAAGGAATTTGAGCAAACCAGTATAATACAAGATGGAAGAACAAGGAAAAAGAAACAGTAGCAAACTGATTAAATACACACAAATTTATATTATATGAGACTAATCTGTCATCTATTGAAATATAACTGATTGTCTAGAGGATATAACTGCTTATCTGGAGGAAAGAAATATGGTAGATCTGAACTACAAAGATTTCAATAACTTGTATCATATGCTACCACAAAGCAAAAGTGTTAGTACAAGTTTGATGACATGAAGACTCTTTCGAAACTTCTTTTAGTGGGTGCACATGAAAAGATGGGATATCTGCTGAAAAGAGCGTGTGGTAGATTTGGACATGATGTACAGGCAGACTTCCTTAAGAACTGCAGGCTGACCATCCCATGGAGAAAAAGAAAATTAGAAATAGGTTAACTGAACTGGTTCATTCAATAAATTTAGAACACTAATGTATTAAAAAAAGGACTGAATTTTAGACATGATGAATTGGATGGTTTTGAGAAATAGGATATTAGAAATTATCCAAAACTGAATAGTATGAAATACAAGGTCATTTATGTGGAGACAAAGAGAATTTTTACTGAAGCAGGAAGCTTATAGTTTGGAAATATCTAAAGGCATAAAAAATCTGTGTGCATTTATTCAATTACTTATTGAGTCTGAATTGTCCATGAAATCTGTCTTTGCAAAATGTAATTGTGACCTTACGTTATATCTGAAAAGTTGTTTCCAGGAGAAACAGCAAATTATTTATGACATTCTATGAGGCATTGGAAGGAGATCGTGTCTGGAATACTGAAAAAGTGAATTAAAATTGGAACAGGTTTAGGAAAGGTTTAGAAGGATGGAGAAACTGAAGATACGGTTATACTTCTGTCATTTTTGAATGTTGCTTTGGTAGGTATGCACTAGCTAGTGCAAATCTTAGTAACATTGGAGGTAAGTGTTCTAGAAGCATCTCAGAGTTCTGGATAAGAAAATAGCCAAGGTGTTAATTAAATTTCTCAGGCAGTTTTACGGCCCCTACTAATTTGTGTGACCATGAATAATTTTAGTCTGGAAAAGGAAAATGACTACCAACTATTTGAGTGGATGGATTAATGAAATTGTTTCTAGTAAGAGAATAAGAAGTAAATGTTGAATCACTTTTAAGACTCGACTTGATCACTTAATGAAAAAAAAAAATTCTCATGTTCTGCCTTGTCATCAGAGAATTACACTTACTGGGCCAGAAGATACTTGTCATTCCTTTGTTTGTGGTTTGTAGAACAGTAATTTGGCTGTGTGTATGCCTGAAATAGTAAAATCACTAGAGAGAGAGGAGAAAGATATTCTTTATCTCTGTGGGTATTCAACTCTTGCACTGTACACAAGATGCAAAGATACATCGCTAATCTTGTTAGCTGCACTTCAGAAATACAGTTTTACCTGGTATGGTAATTTTAAAGTTTAGCTTCAAAGTATTGCAAAAGGATATCTTACTGAGTCTCCAGTGGGACAATTTTCATAATGATTTTGCAGTCATTACAGACTTTAATTAAGATGATGCTGAAACACAAAACATCCCCCTCCTGGGTTATTAAAAACAGAAAAAAAAACCCTCCAAATACTCTTCCACTGTTTCTGAGATACAGGATGTATTGCTGGGTAACAAAAGGAGAAAAATAAGGCTGTTAAATATATGCACGTAACAGTACACTCTATTTTGAGAGATCATGAGCATCTTCAACTGCCACAGTTGTAAAACTCTATAATTGCCTGTTTTCTCACCTAGCTTTTGAGTTTTGATCCTCAGTCATTCCTGTCATAGCTGAAACAGATCCAAACAGACCTTATCACTTATGCAAATGATGATGTTAGCTTTATCTTCAATCAGTCAGCTCCAATGATTTGGACTCATTCAACAAATTCTCATCTTCACCTACCTTTGGTGGAAAAGAGATCATCCACTGTAGGAGCTTGAATAGCCACATTCAGAAAATAGATTCTACACTACTTAAGATATATGATGTTGAGGGGAAATTTAGTTAGACTTAAACTAATAAAGGGGTGGGTAGGTAAAGAAAGTGTTGAAAAGCTTTATTTTCCATGGTAACAGATAAAAAGCAGCTTCTGAGAATATAATGCTGAAAGAAGAACAAAACACAAAACCAGACCAAAACTGAGCAGGCAGGATGAAGATACTGGTATAGCAATAACCTCCTTGACATTCTTATTATTCTTGTCATCTTGAATGACAGAATTATAATTATAATACAATTATATGATTTTTTTAAAAAAGATTTTTGTTTGAACTTTTCAAAAAATTGTAAGCATGACAGAGTAAGTAAAAAAAACCAAACAACATAGTGAATTTTTCTCTTGCTGCTTCACAGTACAGAGTAGATAACAAAATTCTGTCAAACATGCAGGATGTTTATTTAGGAGTCAATCAAACTCTCATGTCCAATGAGGTAATTTCTAATTTTCTTTCACACAGTGTCTTTGATTTGGAGAAGAAACAGTGGTTTATTTTTTTTTTTTCCTTTCAAAATTTCTTCAAATGCAACTAAAATATAATTTCAGAAATATTTTGATAAATATAAGTGGCATCAAAGTTCCCACAGAGTGGCATAGCTGGTAGGTTTCATTGATATTTGCTGGCACTAGCAAAGCACTGAGACTGAAGAGGAGGCCCTGAGTCTGGAGGCAGACTGTTGCATGCACCTTCATTGATACATTCCTCCTTTTGTCTGACCTTTTTTTGTTCCATTGCTTCTGACATGAAAATTCTGCTGCTTCTTCCAGATTTCAGGGATCTCACAATATTCTCACATCTACAATCCATTTCTTCACAAGGTAAGTTGTGTCTTTCCTCTTACCTGTTTTCTTGTGGCGCTAGCTTACAGTTGGCTTAAACTCACAATGGAAAACCCATTTTCCCTTATTCCCATCACTTTTAGATTAATGGGTATTTCTCCTATTTGATCATCCTTGCCAACTCCCCTAACCTTTTCAAGGAGGTTTAGCACTTTCCTTTGTATTGAAGCTTCACGTGTGTTATTTTGGTTTCAGCAGTGCATTGCTGAGAGGGGCAGGAAACCTGCTAAATGTACCCAATGCAGACAGAAATTTTGGGAAGTGTGTTTTTTAAAGTTCAGTAGGATGTGCAAGTTTGGTAAAACTGCAAGTGACTGCAGAATGCTGCCAGTGCTAATAATATCATAATCCAGTTGTGACCGAAACATTAATTGTGAGATTGTGCACTGTATTTCAGCTGTAGTCTATGTAAAAATTAGTCAACCATGTAGCTGAAATTCACTGGCTGCCATCTCTCATTGGAGAGATTTGAGAGCAAACACGTTGTTAAGGTACATCTATCATACTAAATAGGTTGGATATTGTTACTGGGTTTAGCTTCAATATCTGTAGTATGTTTTTGCTCCATCTGATACACAGTGACCATGTACCTAACTTCTAACTTCTTAAATCAATGATGTACAGTGAGACAAACCTAATGCTATTTTTGTTAGGAAAAGTCATCCAGTCTGTCATGAGGACCTAACTGAAAACAATAACTTCTTTACTTTAACCATTTTGACCTTTCAATTTTTCTTTCCATAACTACAGTTGCAAAAAAAAAAAAAATTAGCTAAAGAAAATTGAGATGCCGATCCCTCTTGTGATGAAGCCAATATTCTTAGGAAATGAGACTCTGATCGTTTTCTAGGTTTAATCTCATTTTGACACTGAAGGAATTAGAGGAGTGACAAACAGACTAGCCTAGGGGCTTACTAAAGGACAAGTCACTGTCCTTTTCTAAGAATTATTAGCATGTTAGCCTTGAGACTGCTCTGTAATATGGTGTTCACCAGTAACACTTCAGATAGAAATTTGGTTCTGGAAATGTCGATGAGGCAGGGAGCTATAGGTGGCTTTAAAACAGCTGCTCCTGCTCCCTGAATGCCTTCATCCTTAGCACAATCAGCTGGAAATCAGAGGTGGAAAGGTTTTCTACGTGGCTCTGGTAGTCTAGCGTCTTTAGTCAGTTTTATCTGTTTTTCAGTTGTTATGTGTCTGCTGGCTGAAAAAATAATGTTGCTTCCCCATTTCCTGAGTTTAACAGCTCATAAGCCTTTACCTTTTTATGACTGTAATGATTTGTGTTTTACATAATGCTACAATGATAACTGATGTGTGATGTATTTTAATAAAAGTTAAAAGATTACTTGATAATATGAACTGGAGATGGTTTTTGGAATGGTTTCCAGTTTTTCCAAATTAAGAATTATGATGAATTGTTGACAAATGCTTATATTAATACCTTTCTTATAATTGCAAAGCATTATCTTCCACTTGTGATGGTGCCTCTGTTATGAGAGCTTAAATGCATTTCAAGTGACTTTATTATATATTTTTTCTTGAGCATCCCTTATTATAAGTTAATGTCATTTCATACAAAAAGATTAAAGACATAACAGCTGCTGAAGCTAGTTTGATTTTAAAACTTCAGGGTCTTTTTTATTTCTGGTCATTATTTTTTTACAGAACCATTCTTTGAATAAGTCATTCCTTTTTCTTATTTTCTTAATTATTTTTACCCCCTGGCATAAAAGCCTCATTTTGAAAGGGAAACTATAAGGGAAACTTATTTTTCTAGCTCTGAAATAGCTTTCTCAACCCAGAAAGAAAGCTGTATTGCTGCTACCTTGATTGTGTTCCTAACCGTATTTGATCTCAGATGATTCTTTAAGCATTTTGTAAATCAAATTCCTAGGGATGGTTTCCTGAACTGCATTTCAAACAGTGAGGTGAAAAATAGGTAATTGTTTTGCAAAAAAGGAATGATAAAGAAGGCTTTTTATGAGCATTGAGAGTGAAAAGGATTTACAAGTAATCATTACTGACTGGGCCTGCTGAGATAAAGAGCGTAGAAACCCTTTACTAGCCACTAATTGTCTCACTTGATTTTATAGCCAAAAGAAATATAATTTTACCTTTACATTGTTGAAGACCAAATTCTAGGCATTCAGTTGCAAGATGTCTGGGCACTGTATACATCAACAGATAGCTCTTTAACCTCCAACAAAACAACATACCTGCAGGGCAGACCCACTTCTTAGGGAAGTGTGCTGCCTCCCAGGGGCCAGGGTTAAAGATGTAAAAAGAAAACTTCCTGCCCTGCTTAAGCCCTCAGAATATTATCTCCTAATAGTTTTTCAGATAGGCAGTGATGAAACTGAAAAGGGAAAACTTAAGGCAATCGGGGGAGACTTCAGGGTCTTTCCATCTGCTGCTCCTTCTCTCTCACCCTTGTCCTACACTCTGGTGTTGGTCCTCCATAGGCTGCAGAGAGCCCATGTGTCTGGTGCTGCAATGGGGGAGGGAAGAGGACATACACATTGTGCGAGAGTGTGTGTCAGTGTGTGGTCACGAGTGAATGTCAAGCTAGACTAGCTAGCCAGTAGGCAGCCTAGTGTCGGTTAGGTTTCCAGGTTTGACAGCCCTAACAATTTATGGACATTTTTATGCTTCTTTATGATCTGTTGGGTGGATCTCCCATTTAACAAGGTCAGTAGGATCTCAGTCAGCGATTTCAGCACAACAAATATAGGTTAAAAGAAGGAAAGTGTATTTTTAAACACCTTTTACATGTTTTAGACACCTAATTTTTATAGGAGAAATTATTGTTTCAAAAGTTTTACTGCAAGTGTGGCCTCTAAGATACTCATGCTTTCCCAGAATGTTAATTTATTTTTTTAAAAAAAGCTTAATACAAGGTCTGTCCTTTCACATTACTTGTTAAACTTTTCCATGGTCAGTTACTCATCACTCCCCTGATCAGAGTTTTCTGCTTTGAACATTAAATGTTATACCTTATTACATTTTCATATGATGCATGTAGGAATGCATTAAATCAGTTTAAAAGTCTGTGCAATATCTGCCAAAATTTTAAACCATCTAATCAGTAGCTGAATATCAAAGTGGTTTGCCTCTTAAGTGAGAAACATAAAGAAATTACTTTCCTCTTTTAGGTGTAGATCACTCTGTCAGGGAAAGCAGTTCATATTTTAGGGTGAAATATTGTTCCTGGTGAGATAAAATTGCTGTGGACATAACCAATGTAAGATTGCGTGCAGAACTTTAACATCTGATATAAGGTCAAAGTGTTTCAGCATGGTTCCTTCAAAGTACAAACACTTTTGGTTTTTGCACTCCCCAGTCTCGAGTCTTGCTAAATATCCTCGTGGGCCAACCCACTAGGGGAGCAGAAATGGGGTGTCTGAGTGATATAGAGAAGTTATGGTGTCATTCTTTATTAATAGTGGCTAGCAGGCTATGCCAAGTAAGCAGAAGTGAATTCTGATTATGATAGCTTTAGTCCTTGTTGCTTCTGAGAACTGAGGCTATACGAATTATTGCCAGGTGGAAAAAAATTATAAGTGACTTTAATGGGCTGTCCTACAGCTAGAAACTGTTGGTCATTTAGGTACTGGGTATGATAACAACTTAGAACAAGAACGACAGTTGGATTTTACCCTTTATGTTTTGTAGTTATTTCAGTCTTTTAAATTATCTTCCCCCTACTTCCCCCACCCCTGCAGCATGTGAGCTTTTGGGATAATTGTGCTTTTAATATGCAATTGTGATTGTTGATGGAGAGAGAAGGGGAGTTAAACTCAATTTCTAATTAATTAAAGCAAAGAAGAATAAGAAATTCTTCAAAGGGACATTAGGGATGAACTTAGAAAAAGGATTTATTTGTTCTTGAAGAGAATTAGATAGAACGATGTAACTGAATGCACCTTTTGAACAACGTTAGGGTTGCATAAATCAGAGTGAGATTAGAAATGTAGTTTAATTGACAACCTGTGAAATTGGAATTCAGTCCTGAAGTCTAAACGTGCTGAAGGTTCATCAAAGACTAATTCTATATTGTTAGTTACCCTTCCTCCTCTTTGTGAACAGTTGAGGTACACTGGGTAAAATATATAGAGGATTCTCCTGGTTCCCATTTTTAAGTTTGTTTGCAGTGAAATATTTCTAGATTCTGCATTACAGACTAAATTTTTAATTAGCTTTTCTGTGGCACTTATAGTAATCAATGCTTCACAAATATCAACAAATGTATATTTGAAACATCCAAGTTTTGTGAGGTGACAGACATCTCAATTTTTACCCCTCTCAATTTACTTATGCACTAAGTCAAAAAATTCCAGTTTATTGGAATGCTCAATAAAAGAGTCTAGAACCTTATTTGGGAAATAGTGTTCCGTGACACTTCACATTGGAAGTACATCTCAAATGCCCTTGTGCATATTTTAGCTCTGTAGCACACACCCAGAACAGTTGCCAGTCATCTGTGGAAAATTCAATTAAGGTCTTGATGGCAAAAGCCAAATCAGCCAAAACCTGACTGTGCTGTTTACTTGTAAGAGGTTTCTTTATTCCTCAAACTTACCTCACCATCAGGATGACTGCATCCCCCACAGCAGCTGAGGAAATAAGGCTTTTGGTGAGAAGCAAGTTCCTTACTCATCCTCAAGCCACTACCTTCTCTGCCACCTTGTCTGTGTCTTTTGCCTTGAACCCTCTGTCCAGATAAGTCACTTCTCCAGGGGATCATGGTGCCTATCCTTTTTGCCAAAGCAGTTCCTCCTTCGCTTTACATTTATTTTTCCAGCTGTCCGTAGCTGTTTCTGTGGAAAAACCTATCTGATCTACTTTTGCTTGCTTTTGGACCACTCTCAGTTCTTTTCCATTATTCTTCCCCTTACTTTTTCATGATTATTGTCTGTCCACCTTGTTGCAGGATTCTTGCTCAGCTATGTCCATTTCTGTGAATAAGGTTAATCCATTTTTGAAAGTGTTCTGAACATATTTGGAATAAGAGTATATTCACAGGGAGCTGATTAAAGACAAAATTAAACTGCCTCTGAGGGACAATCCTTATTACAGTCTCTTGTCAAATACCAATTTCCAGGTGTTAAAGTCTGCATGTAAAACCTGGCTTTAGTTATTTAATGTCAGCTTTGCTTCTGGCATGCTTAAAGTTGGCATTCTGGTGCACTACCGTATACTGTGGACAAAACCTTTTGTTAATAGATGATATCAGTTGACACACTGGGGAGAATAAACAGGAAAAAAACTCAACAAAAAATTACACATGGAGTTCTCCCCATAGAGGTTGATTAAGCCTTTCTGATACAAGTATTAGGAAATCCTTTGGTGATATGAGGAGAAAAGTGAAGTACTCTGAGCATAAGTTTTGAATTGAAAACATTTTTGTCTTGTTCTTTTGATGGGAAAACTAGATGGAAAAGGATAACATGACAGCTTATAAATAGATTTTCCAGAAGTTATCTGGTCTAGCAGAGAACAAATTTTCTTTAGTCTCTGGAAGAGATAGAGCTTTTTTACAGCAGCATTCCTTAATCCCTGTAAGTCCCCTCACTCCCCCAAACCCCAACCAAATGACAAACAAACAAACAAAAAAGTTAGATTAGTGGAATCTTAGTAGCTTATTCAGTTAACCTACTAATGAGCACGTTAAACATCTTAAGTGGCTTAAGAGAGACAGCAGACCCATTTGTATTTAGCTTGAGAAAATGAGATGCACTCCTGAGAATTCACACTCTTCAGAACTGCTCTTGAACTCCTCATGGAGATACAGGAAAGTTGGGAAGGTTCCAGACAAAGGCTGTTCTTACTTCAGTGTCCTCATATTTTGGATTATTACTAGTTATTTTTAAATATATTTTTCTCAAATGCCTCTTACTTCTCCTGATTTTTGAAGAGCCCTTTCATTTTTACCTTGGTTTGATTCCCATTCAAGACTGTGCATCATAAAGGTAGCTTTAATTGACATTGGCATTAATACCTGGAGATAATTGATGCAAAGTGTATGACTTAACTGTCAAGACTGTAATGGAGCTGTTCCGTTCTAGGCTGCATTTCTGTTTGTACTATTTGTTCAAGGCTAACATCAGCAGTCTCCTTGACTATTAATACAGCTTGCAGTTCTGGGATTTTTCCAAACAGCTTCACACTTTGGATTAGCAGAAATGTATAACCTAAGGGAACAATACTTCAAGGTTAGTGCAGTCAGCCTTGACAATCCTCCTCCTGAAAAATTATACATTACCCTATATAGGAACATCTGTGATACAGCACAAACATCAAATATTTCAAGTTTTTCAGATGCTGTATGAACAGCTTGTATTTTTATTTTCTCTCCACCTTCCTACTTTCCTTGAGAGAACTGGTTACTTTTGAAGGTTTTTTTCTTTGTTGTTGTTTATCATACTGAAATTTGGCTTTGTTGTAAGTAAAGCATGAGGATGTGAAAACAAATTACTTAACATACCTGAAATCACACAGATACAATAGAAGGAGAAATAGACTACTGCCAGATGACACTGTCAGGATCTTATGCTTTATTTGAAAAACAGAATGAAAAGCTTTTATGGCTCTTGACCACAAATAAAAATGAGGGACAAGTTGGATTTGCTTTCTGCAGAAACTATGAAGTTAACCTTTGTATTCAAAATGTGCTTAAACATACTGTATTGATATATGAGTTGACTGATAACACAAAGGGGAAGCAGTACTATCAACTTGCAATTAATTTGTCTTTCAAGACGGATGGGGAGCCAAAATGATGCCAGATACTGTAGCTAACCCTGCTCCTGATTCTGTGACTCACTAAATTAACAGAATTAAAAAGAGTTGAGTGCAGTTTCCAGAAACAGTTTCTCATGGCAATTTTGGCAATTTTTAAAAAATTATAAAAACAAAAATTATCATAGGTGTCTATTTATGCCTATGCATGCAGGGAGCAGAGACAGAAAAGAACTCAGAATACAACCTCTTAAGTCCAAGATATAAACTCTGCTTTCTAACATGTTCTTTCTCCAAGCTGTTACATGGACAAATTGGTTGATAAAGTAATAGGAATTGACAACTCTTTGAAATATGACAAGAGCAATCTCATTATTCAGAAAAATGAGACACACATTGAAATGCCAGCAGCATACAAGAATAACACTATATTAATCCTTAAAGTTCTGATTGGCGTCTCTGCTTTTTTGAATTGTCATGCAAACGGTACCTAGTGCAGTGGAGGAGAAAAAGTCTTTAATCCTCAAATTAAAATATAGTCATTTCTCTGTATATTTAGTGCTTTTAAAAGAAAACTTATTTTGCTTTAAATTGATGCTACAAGCACTCAAATTACAGGAAGGCAGTAGCAATAATTTTTGAAAACACTTAAGTTTTATTATGAGTTCCCACTTGATTACATCCTAAAATCAGTATTAGATGAAGAAGGTCACCTCTAACATAAATGTGGAATAGACTTACCTTGACATCTACTGTTACATTGTTTTTGGAAGAGGCATCTATTTTACAATATAATGTAAGAATCATTAGTACAGTGTGCATTATGACAGAAAAAAGGATGCATATTTGTGTGATAAATCTCACTGCACTATTCAAACCCTTCTATAGAACGTGTTCTGAATCTTGGTGAAGGAAATATATCCAAGATTATGACAGTAGACTATATTGTTATTAGTCAGTTATAGGTTCTTTGACCAGCTGAAGAGAGTTTGTCTTTATTCTCTTCCATACATGAAGTGAAAAAAAAAAAAAGTCTTATAATTTTTAAAGTGAATATTTTTTTTTCAGTTATGGGTGGTTTCTGTGAACCTTATTTCTGAGTTATTGTGATACTGGATAATGGATGGAAGTCTGCAAGTGTGAAATTTCCTTTCATGGAAACAAGTATAGAAAGCCTGCATTAACTGTTTCTCCCTATTCACAGAATTTCTTTTGCAGCAGAGAGCACAGACTTCATTTATGTCATTAATTAGCTGTCAAGCAGGTTTGATGTTTTTTAAAATGTACGTTCATTCCTCCAAAAATTACTATCTACAGTTTTGGGATTTTTTACCCCCCTTCTGCTATATTATGGAAAAATCTTACCAATACTCCCATAATGGTATACAGCAGCTTGTGATAATATTATTAATGAAGGAGAAATTTAAATGTTATTCAGCTATTAGTCAAAAACCTTGATGTGCATGATCATTATCCAGTCAGCAAAGGGGCTGGGCTGTCAGTCAGATGTTTATTTTGCATGGTTCTAGAGTCAGTGCCATAAAGGAGAACTGAATAAATCCTGTAGGCTTAACCAAAAACAGCGTACTAGTGAGATGCAGAATTACCGACCTAACTGACCCTGTCATCACACATGACAAAGTGCAATAGCTGGGGAATTATGGAAGAGACTGTTGATTAGGCCTAACTGAAGTTAGACATAGATCTTAAAGCTGGTCAAAAATGTTTTTTGAGTCTCAGAAGTGGTATAGTATGATGAAATCCATTGGCTTCTAATAGGTGCAAGTGAGTACCTCTGAGTTCCTGATTTTCTGTGGCAAGGCCTCCCAGACCTGCATTTCTGCCGCTACTCATTCAAACTCCATAGTTCACACTTACCTCTGCCAACCCTACTCCATCCAATCCAATGTTTCAAAAGCTCAGGCTGTCAATCCTATCATATTCCCATTGTGCTTCCTTTTCCTCCTTTGATGCATTGGAAAATGCATACTTCAGAACTTTAGGCACTTGATTTCATATGTTTTCCACTTTCTGTTTGTATAAGCTGTCAACTTTTTCTCATGCTTTCAGTATAGTGTAGTCACTGTTGATAGCTTTAGGACTCTCTGGTATATACCCAAGTTTTACTTTATTGGCTGATACCTGCCTCTGGATGTTGACAACAACCTCACACCAGGCCCTGGAACTAAGGTGTGCAAGCTCCTCAGTCATTACATCATTGACTAAAGCTCAGGCTGTTGGTGCTTTGAATTTCTAGTACAAAGTATTTTGGAAAAGTGGGACAACTTGATGTAATAAAGCTTAGCAAATTAGTCTCCTATTCATTGAGGTATCTACCTGAACTTAAATGTTTGTGTATGCACTTGAAAACTGTTAAAATCTTGAGGGATGCTGCCCTCTGGTATGACTTGTTTTGCTTCTTGGAGCTTTGAGCTGGTTCGTTCTGTCCTTTTCCCTTCATGTCTTTTTTACATGTTATAATGGTTGCCTCTGTTGCAGAAGAGCAGTAACTTTAGGTATGATGTCTTCTTGGTGTTGTATGCTGAGACTAAGAAACAACAGCTCTACTAATTGTAATTTCTCTTTTCCCCCTACTAACCCCTCCTGATGATAAAATAAAATGTTTCTTGGAGGTAGGCCAGTAGTGAAACTGACAGTCCCAGAAGCCTCTTATACTTCTTCAACAAATTTCCAAGAAGGGTGACTGCAATGCAGTATAGTAGATTCTTTAGACAAGGTCAGACTAGTATTCAGCAGAATGCAAATAGAAACCATAACTCAGCACAGACATATCTCACTCTGTCACATATGATGCCTTGTTGACAAATTAGTAGCTCTTTCAGGATTTAAATGCAGATGTTTTTCAAGCCTGTTCACTATTTTAGTGGCAACTGTAACATTCATGGGTATATCTACCTTGTACATTATTTTTTTCTTTATGAGGTGAATCACTGAGCTGAAAACTATTTTTGACTAAATGCTCATATCCCACTGAGTATTACTGAGGGTTGGTATTAGTTTGCAATGCTGTCTGCAAGCTGTCCAGATACGAGTGGTTTGAATTCTCATGATGTGGGCAAATGCAGTATTTTCTTTCTATTTGTCTTACAAAGATGAGGTTACCACACCAGTGCTTGTGACAGAAGAGTGATACTAAAGCTTTTCTTTCTGCTATTGGTTACTGCTAGTGTAATTTTAGGAAGTCATGCTGGTGTTAGTTTCTGCTCTCTCTACTACTATTCTGTGGATCACACCCTCCATATATGTTTTTCAGGAAGTGATATGTGAAGGCCTGGCATGTATTAGATGTTGACCTGGAAATATTCTTACAGCGTAGTGGGGGGGGTGTGTGTGTGTGAAGAAAGGCTTATCCAAACACATTTGAATGAAGATTTCCAGGTAGAAAAGATGAAGATCTCCCAGTGTTGCCTGTCCTTCACTTTGTGGCAAAGATCTGCTTTCAGAGGCTAAGAGGAGGGTCTGACTCAAAGAAAGAAATGACAAAATGTGGATGCAGATAGTCTTGTTTCAAGATCTCTGTCAAGCAGGCGTGTGCTCTACAGCATCCACATGACTCTACAGCTGTGTATGACAGGAAGGAGGGTTTTGCAGTAAAAACTTGTAGTAGGGGACCATAGATTTGACCAGGACAAAGCTTATAAAGGTGACCCTTTATCCAGGTGATGACAGACATGATCTTTCTCTGGAGGTAGAGGGCAGTAGCTACTCAAGATGAAGTGGGAGGCTAAGGAATAAGTAGAAGACTGAAAATGTCTCAAGAAACTTGCTGTGGTGTTTGGCCCAGTGCTAGTTTTCATCTTCTTAAAGGACCTTCTTAAAAGTGAAGGTCCTTTCAAATCTTGCAGAGAAAAGTGTGGTTAGTTACTTCCTGGTGTTGTCTCCTGCCTAATTTTCTCAGCTGCAAACCCAAGGCCTCTGTCCTAGCACAGTTGGACCCAGACAACAGCTCACTGCAGTGCTCAGGGAGAGGGCCAGGTACACCTGCTTCTCTAGAGCAGCAGAGAGAACAAGGGAAGAAAGATAATGTTAAGAAGATGAAGGGTATGTGAAAAGAGGCCAAGAAGGCAAAAGCAAGGGGAGGGAGCTGAAGAGGAAAAATATCTGCAAAGGTGAAAATAACAACTAGCCAGTAGCATGGCAAAAAGTAGAATGAAGAACAGAGAGGCACATGAGACATGGGCTTGGAAATATGCCACTGAATGAATCTCACGATTCTTGAGAGCTCTCCTTTACACTGAGGTAGCAAAGGAAAGGCTTCCTTCTGATAGGGTGGGACGAGTGGACCCAGGCAGGGTCAGAAGACAATGGACTGTTCCACTCTGCTCCATCCTCCTTGCTGAGGAATTCTTGGAGTGAAATTTCTTCTTTTCCATATGAGAGTTTATCTGCAATGGAAACGTTTTTTAAAAATTATTATTCCAGCTATGTGTCAAGGAGTGATGGGAGTTGATGTAGCATGTGTCAAGTGAGGGTATTCTGAAATGAACCAGGTCTCATAACAAACTGTAAGGGTAGATACATACCTGTTACTTCTGTTCTCAAAGAGATAGACTATGCTTGTGTCATATGTTACATATGTTATAAATGTGCACAAAATTGTATTCCTATTTCCAAAATATCTGAACTAATGCTCATATAGTTACAGTAGTAATGCTTTAATTGGAAACAAAGACCATGTTTATTGTTGCATCACATTCCCAAAGAAAGTAAAAAACATTTCAATAACTGGCAACATAAAATATAGCAAGGATTTTATGACAGAAACAGCCTGCCTTGGTCAACTTCAGGTCAAAAGCATGCTGCTGTGTATTAAGAATATCAATTAATTTGTCTTTTTAGCTATAGAAGTAATTTTGAAAAAGAAGCCTTCACAACCATGAAATCTCTATGAAAGTATCTCTTGGAAGAAATAATAGAATCACAGAATCAGATAATAGTTTAGGTTGGAAGGGACCCTTAAAAGTCATCTAGTCCAACCCCCCTGCAATGAGCAGGGACATCTTCAACTACATTAGGTTGCTCGAAGCTCCATCCAGCCTGGCCTTGAATGTTTCCAGGGATGGGACACCTACCACCTCTCTGGGCAACCTGTTTCATAAGTGTTTCATCACACTTATAATAAAAAAAATTCTTCCTCATATCTAGTCTGAAATAGCAATAATGTTCCTGCTAAAATTTGACTTTTTAAAAAAATGAAAAATGATTGTCAGAATGATAAACTAGTCTCTCTGTAAAAATAAAACATGATGTAAATTCAATAAATGAGAGTGTACTTAAGTTCTTTCACAGAACCATAGAATGGCTGAGGTTGGAAGTGACCTCTGGAGATCACCTAGTCCAACCCACCTGCTAAAGAAGGTTCACCTAGAGCAAGTTGCACAGGAGTGTGTCCAGGCAGTTAATGAATGTCTCCAGAGAAGGAGACTTCACAACTTCTCTGTGCAACCTGATCCAGTGCTCTGGCACCCTCAAAGTAAAGAAGTTTCTCCTCATATTCAGATGGAACCTCTTATGCTTCAGTCTGTGTCCGTTGCCTCTCATCCTGTCATTGGGCACCACTGAAATATCTGGTCCCATCCACTTGGCGCCACCCTTGAGCTCTCTGTCTCTCTCTCTATATATATACATAGCTATGAACATTACAAAAAATTGCTATAAAATTTCTAAAATGTGTTTCCAATCTTTGAAAATAATTCTTATAAGGATGTAAGTAATTTTTTTGGATGTTACATTTGGAGTAGATTTGAGATCCAATTCCAAGGTTAGTGGTGTTGAGAAATGGGGAAATAGATTAACATGCATGTTCAATTTTCCAGTTGTGTCTTTTCCATTCGTGAACTGCATTCTTTGATCTTGAAATCAATGAAATAATATTTTTCATCTTTTAAGGGAGAATAACACTTGAATGCTGTCAGATTCCCTCTCCCCGCCCCATGTAGAATACACAGACACACTGTCTCTGGTGCTTTTAACCTTCGTCTACTGTAGAGCTAGTTGGAATGACTGTTTCAAGGAAAACATAACCGCCTGCTATCTGATATTTTTTCTGGTTTTGCTCAATTGAAGGCTTATTTTAATTTTAATATTATATGGTAAATTTCTACCTTGATTGCTGGTACCAGAAATACCTTTACTGATAGACTTCAGAAATAAAGCCCACAACTTGTGAAATTTCATGATACTACCTGATCTTTCTATTGTGTCAGCATAAATTGACACATATTTAGACTCTACCTTCATTAAAAAATTTGGATATGCCTTTTGGATTTCATTGTTCCTGCTGAGGCGTGGAAATGACCTTACAACCCTTGAGATTGTAAAGAAGGTATGTATTTATATACAGCGCCGGCCACAAGGGGGATAGCTCCGCCCAAGTCGTGTGTGTGTTTACAGTAGCTGTGAGCTTGGTTAAATGCAGTAAAATGTTACATATTCGTGAAAGTTTTAGGAATGCCTATATATATTCATAGCCTGTCCCTGACAAGGCGGTTCTTATTACAATGAGTTCCGGGAGACCATTTCCACAGTCTCCACCTCCAGCTCCTCCTGGTTGCAGCTGAGCAGTGATTGTGAACCCGGGTCTTCTTTCTCTGTACATGGTCACCTTTGATCCAGTGTGATGAGTTGGTTAGGACTCAGACTGCTGAGTTGGTTAAAACTGGCATATCTCCTGTCCTGTGCCCAAGTTTCTGTTATCATGTTCACCCAAGGATGCACCCAAGGATTATTATCTTTGCAAGGCGTCAGCAAACTCCTGTTTCTCATACAATAAGTTACACGAAGCTAAGCAAGGCTAGGCAATAGTGATGTGGGTTAAAGGGTTAACTCTCTGTTGGCTCTTTACATCTAGTGATGTGGGGTAAGGGTTAGTTCTCGAAGTGTCTTTAAGTGTGAATTAGTTAATTGTTAATTCCCTGTATCACTGCCCACTTAAGAAATCTATGGCCAAAGGTGCATTCCTACCTAGAATAAAAATTCCTTTCATCACTTTCAAAATCTTCTGTTCAAAGGGATAAAGCAGGTGTTACAAGATTTTGAGCAGGGGTATGGAGTGTTAATTAGACTGATCAGCAAGGCCAAAGAGACTTTATGGCACCATCTTAAATAGGCACATAGGAAAGTTACCACCTAAATTTAAAATGATACCATGGTGGTCACTCACAGTCATGGGAATTTTGAACGTGTTGTCATGCTCTGGTTGTTGTAATTTTGTTAGTTTATTTAAGAAGTGCTTACAGTTCTACCCAAGACATTATTGTTCTATTTGAATAGCTGGAAGAATAATGGTAGACTAATGTCTTGCCAATTGGAGGGCAGGCCTGAAATGGCCTCTTAATAGTGAGTCTCCTGGAAAGCACTAGGAAACCAGTGATGGATTAAACTCCTGTGAGCTGGTGCTGGTCTAAGACTTGTCTAGTGTAAGTGTTATCTAGTAAGAGCTCACAGGGCTTTTGACATTTGGGTTAAATGGGAGATTCATAGACTGCTGTCAGGCAAGGACAAAGTATTTGTATAAGTTAGCAGAAATACTGCAATTGTGATAAGTCAGGACTTGTGTATAAAACACCATGGTAGCTGGTGAAAAAGGAAGGTAGTTAGCCACAAATACAAGTTGTTATGTTAACTTGGTAGGGCCAAATATGAACAAATTACGCAAACTGGCCCTGAGTAGTGATAAGAATAGTTGACAAACACAGTGTTGTGTTGTGGTTGCGACAATGTGAATACTCTTGGAAGCAACCTACCTCTATCCTCCTGGCAAGCTGATGGGTTTGTCACCTACTGATGTCTCTAACACAGTAGTCTGTTGGTTTTTAACTTCTGTGTTGACCTGGGAATTTGAACTGAAATATATCTGTTTTTACCTCTTGGGTGCATGTTCCTTTAAAGCACACTTGAAAAGACCAGACACTTCAGATGACCTTAGTTTTGTTTCCTATCTGTCCGGTCTGCCTTGGAGAGAGTCCCAAGATCTTGTCATCTAATCTTGACACTTTATTCTGTAGTAGTAAGAAAAGGGAGAAAAAGCAAGTAATTTGGCAGTTAGGAGATGTTAACTTACAGAGAAAGTGAAGCAACCTGCTCACCAAACTTAACTAAATGCCTCTGAAGAGACCTTGCTCAAAAGTTTGTTTTTCTGGACTTCCTTTACCACATTCTAGACAATAAAGTTTAATTTATAGTACTTAGAATTTTTATTTTCACTTAAAATTGGAGTGCATGTTTTATAGACTTGTAAAGTAAGCAAAGCTAGGAAAGTTACTGAAGAAATGATAACTATAAATTGACTTACTTGAGACTAGTCTAATAGTGGATTCCTTTATGTCACTGTTGTACAGTTAGGACATCATGATAGACCTAACTATTTATAAGCACATGTAGAGAGATAGAAGGTGAGCACATACAAGGCTTTATGAGAGTCATTAAAGGTTATGAGATTTCACACATTTTATTTGTGGTTTTTCAGTGATTTTCTTCACATTTAACTTTATTGCTTTATTTCTTGCATTTCTTGTTGGACAATGTAAAGTCCAGGAAGTAAATGTAGGCTGCTTTTTTTTTTTTTTTTTTTAATGTGGACTTGGTAAAAATGTACATAGACATTTTATTTTAAAAGAACAGATTAAATGAAAGTGGCAGAAGAAAATTTCCTTATCAATAAATTACCAAAGCACTAAGAAATCACAGTTGATTTCAACCCCAAATTTGCATACTGAAGACAAAGGATTAACAGTTTTAAGCCTTATTCAATTCTACCCAGCATTTTTAGTAATGACATATATTATCTCTCTTTTTTTTTTTTTTTTCCACACAAAGAGTTTTTATTTTATATTTTTTATGATTTTGAATCTATCTGAGAGTGAGAAAATGTAGAAACTCATCACCCTGGCACGGGGTACTTAAATGTTCATTTTTCTGAAATATGATTATTCATTCTAGCTGATTTTCTAGAAAAGCTGAAGACATTAGTTGCTAATTTTTCTCTGTGTATATGTGGGTATGAACATATTTGCACATATAAAATAATATATTAATAAATACATTGACAATTTGTGTTTTACATAAAATAGTGACAATAAATTAGGGTAATTAAATGTCAGACTAAAATAATAATAAATACTAAGTTTGAACTCCCAAATGCAAGTATACTGAAGATCACTTGCTGATCACCCATTCGTAGGTTTGAATTTCCATAATAGCTCTACTCTGTTTTATTTTGATTTTAATGAAATATGTATGATGCCCTCAAATGAGAGGGCATTCAAGCAAAAGGTGACAAAAGAGCCTCAGGTGAACTGAAATGTGAATATAATTAAATGTTAGGTCACTACTTCAAAATATTTGTGTGCATGTTTCTGATCCACTTTAACAAAAATCGTCTCCCTGAATGGTGTTTTTTACTACTGCATTGAAGCAATCCCTCTTCAATGACGTGTAAATATTTGACTACATCTTTATATCAAATTTAAAATTGGAGGATAAATAACAGTTGATGCTTCCCCTCTTAAGTATTATAGGCCTAGATACCTTCCTAAACATCATACATATTTAAAACACATTTATTTTTATATATTAGGTGAAAAACATATAGGATTTAGACAAAATCTGTTTTTATATTTTAGGTAATATGAATTTGTGCTACCTGCCAAGGGAAGAGAGCAGAAATTGAAATAACATATATTTACCTTAGATGCTTCAAGTGGAATACACTTTATGCAGATTTTAAATAAGGATATCTGTGAAGGTGTATGTGTGTGTGTGTTCAGTTGACGAGGGTTTGTGGATGGAAAGGAATAAGATTTATGCCATGACCAAAGTATCTTGGAAGTCTTATCTACCATTGTGAAACATAATTAAGAGGTTACACAATCATGGCCCCACTTATGACTCCTGGGGCACACAAGTAGTTACTGGCCTCAAGCTGGACTTTTGTGCCACTCATCACCCACCCTCAGGGCCTGACAGTTCAGCTAGTTTTCAGCCCACCTCACCATTTACTAACCCAGTTTGTATTTAATCAGTTTTTCAGCGAGAACTTTATGTGAGACAGTGTTGAACACCTTGCTGAAGTTAGGATAAAGAATATCCACTGCTCTCCCCTTATCCACCATGCCATTATAAGGTTGATCTTCTGTTTTATTTTTAATCACTTGTGTCTGCTTGTACAACTTTCTTCAGTTTCTTTCTCCACCTTTTTTTTTCTTTTTTAAAAAATGTTTTACTATTTTCTTTCAACAGTCGGAAAACTGTGTCAGTGCTATAAATTAGTAGAGTCCTACAGGTGAATATGAAGCTTCCAAGTTAATATTTGAATACAGAGCTCCCAACTTTGACCTTAAAAAGGTACTGAATTAACTACAATGGACCCTGGAACTGACCACAACAGAATTGACTACAGTGGAACCTGGAGAAGAGAAGGTTAAGGGGGGATCTTATCAATGCTTATAAATGTCTCAAGGGTGGGTGCCAAGAGGGTGCGACCAGACTTTTCAGTGGTGCCCAACGACAGGATGAGGGGCAACAGGCACAGACTAAAACACAGGAGGTTCCATCGGAATATGAGGAGAAACTTCTTTACTTTGAGGGTGCCAGAACACTGGAACAGGCTGCCCAGAGAGGTTGTGGAGTCTCCTTCTCTGGAGACATTCAAAACACGCCTGGACACACTCCTGTGCAACCTGCTCTAGGTGAACCTTCTTTAGCAGGTGGGTTGGACTAGGTGATCTCCAGAGGTCTCTTCCAACCTCAACCATTCTGTAATTCTGTGAGATAACAGATTGTGTTGAAACTGAATGTATCAGAATTGAAAGACATGGTTAGTAAAATCTGACTGTGAACTGGGACTCCTTTTATTTCATACGTGCTTTACTGTCTTAGTAGGAAAAGGGGGTATATTAATAAGCTAGGATTTCATACAGAAGGAAGTAGATTTTGTGAAATGTTGAAACAACAGAAGGGATGGAACTTGAGTAGAAAAAGTAAAGTTTGAGTGCATACTACCAAGTGGAAGCTCATTAGTTTTTAATATGAGAAATGAATTGAACTATAAGTGTAATATTAAATCCTAGGTTGGTGTTTGATTAGTTTGTGAAGGCGATTCTTTGATGTGCTCACCTGGAATCACAGAAGACTATTTGGGATATAAGTGCCTAGAGTGTTAGTGCACTGCTTTTTCAAAAGTAAGTGATCATTTGATGCATCTGATGATAGGCTTTCTACTATATTCTAACACTTTAAATTGGTCACCTTAGGAGAGCTAGGCTTTCTTACCTGGAAAAAATGGCTTTTTGTTTTTTTTTTTTTTAATTTAAGTGGCTTTGCAGTCACATAATCTCCAAGGTGAACTGAGAGATCAATTGACCTTGTGAAAGTGAAAAATACGTAAAAGAAAGTTTCTTGTTCTTTCATGCTGCCAACAAGCAAAAAATGGAATAATAAAAACCCCCTGTCCAGTAGGATCTTAAAGACATTTCAACTACCTCAATACTCCTGGCAAATGTTATCTAATATGTTTAAAAATCTCTAGCATTTTGAGGCAATGCTATCTGATACCTAGGAACTTATTTCAGTGCTCCAGATTCTTTACAATTGTAAGTGCGTATATATAAATTTTCTCAAAATCCCAAAGAACCAACATCTATTCTTGGATATCCCTTTTCTTGTTGAGTATAGAAGATATTTATTTTATATAATGTTCTTGCTTTTTCTGTTAATCTTTAACTCTTAGAATTCGTTTGTAAGTGCCCATATTTTCTAAACGATGCACAAATCTGGGCAGAGTACTCCAGCTGGGAATCTACCATTAGTAGACAGTATGGAAGATTATGTAAGAATAGAAGATATGGACACTCTAAATCCACAACTTTCCCTTAAGGAAAACCGTGATCTTCTCTGGAACTATTGGAAAAGTTTTTAGCAACAATTAGACATTTCTGCACTGGAAAAAAAAAAAAAAAAAATCAGTGTTCAGGAGTTCCATATGGCTTAAGCTTCTTTTTTTTTTTGGTGTTTTTTTTTTTTTTTTTTTTTAATGAGTAGAAAAAATCACTTATTATAATGAAGAAAAGTGGACATGAGAATAAGGAACTCATATGTGTAACAAAAAGAATTCTAATAAGTGAGTAATCAAAATGTTTCTTCTGGTCTGTCTGACCACTGTAGTCTCTAAAAAGGAGTAGGCATGCGAATTTTGCTAGCTTGAGCATAATGTTTTTTGTGATGTCCTGATGTTGGAAGACAGGATGAAATCATATGGATTCTTATGTCATTCATAGTTTTTATGAAATTGAAAGCTTAAGTAATCCTAACTCCATATTTATAAAGTGATTTTTCCAATTGAATGCACAAGGCCTTTGTATGGCAATGAAGTATGAGAAGGGCTAGTGTGACTAGAGCACATGTTTCTGAGATGAAAACTGTAGGCCAGTGCAGGTACACCTTACAGTTGCTCTGAAGAAATATCTGTGGAATGACAATAATTCTTCTGAACTATCAGTTAAGTAAATTTCTGCTGAGAAGAGTACTTGAGAAGTACTATTGTAGGAAATTGTTCAAATGTAATTGAAAGGAAGGTGATAAAAAGAAGTACTTACACATCGTGGTCACCTGCACGTTGAGTTCTGAGAGAGGAGAGATTGAGATGTGGAAAGGGGATCTTGTTCAGTCATTTGAGGAAAGAAATATCTAAAAGCACATGTTCAGTTTGAGAATCTCATTCAGACTAGCTATCCATGTCCTGCTCCATTTAAAAATTAGAAACAAACATACTTATTTGAATAGTGTCTCTTTTATTATTGGTTATTAGAAGATTTAGTAGACTAATGCTAATCAGTCATATAAATGGTAGCAATTATATTAAATGTGTGCTAGCATCAGTAAAGCAATTGATTGCATAATTATTACCTAAATTTGTAAATATTGTTACCATCACAGTAGAATTTTTAATAATTTATTTTATTGTTACGATTTCCCAGTGTAATCTAGAGTCTCTGCTAACTGTAACAAATGAAAATCTAAATGTCAAACTAACAATTGTCACACTAACAATTGATATAGTGTGTTTCATGCTTATTTTATCATTACATTAATTGATAGTAGAATGTACATAGTTTTGTGTGTTTCTCTTCTTCAGAATGAACTGCAGCATACAGCTCTGTCCTGGAGAGTAATTCTTTCTACCTACAGACAATGTAACCTTATTTTCCCTCCACTCTTTCACTTAGATATTTATTCACTTCCTTGCCTTTGAAAAGAACACAAATATTTGAAAGGTTGTTTCCAACTCTGGACACTTTTATGTCTCAAACCTTTTCATCACATCTCTTACTTGAGCTTTATCTATCACTCTTAATCCTTCTCATCCTTTTACACCTCTTTCTTTCTTTTTTTTTTTTTTTTCCCTTCTTTTTCTTTTGCTGACAGCTTGTTCATGGGAACATCTTGTAACATTGCTGTAACTGGAATGCCAAAGTCTTGCTCAGTGAAACTACATATTTAAACCCTTAGAGAGGATGATTAGAAAAATGAATGAACTTCTGGATTTCTTTTAAAAAGAAACCAATGCATTGTGACATGCAAAATTGTCCTCTTGAATGATTGCAAACCCGAAAATTAAAAGCTATGTGGTAGTTCATTTTGATACACTCTAAAAGATCAAATGTATGAATGTTTCTGAAATAAATTTTACTGCTCCCTTAAGCTCCCGGAATCCATTCTGCAAAGCCTTCTGTTAGTGCTGGAAACTGCTGTGGTCAAAATTCCCCTGGTTTCTTTCCTCTGCCAATGAAGAAAATAAGGTTGAAATTCTTAAAATTATTCAAGCAAAAAATGCACAAAACCAAGCTTCCACCATAAGGACCTTTATTGTCTAAATGTTGCAAATTCTGCTCCTGGAATTCAGCATGCTGCTCTTCTGCTGTAGTTTCTGTTGTTATGTGTATACTGACCTGGCTAGCCTTGCCATGTAGTCAGTCAAACCTGTTTTGCTCATACCTGAAGACTAAGAGATTTTAACTCTATCCTGGAGGTTTGATGCATGATTGTTCTTTTCTACACCTGCTCAAAGTGCAGGGAATCTCTACATTTGTATTAATGTAGTTCTCCTAAACTGCAGTCCTTTGTTTTACTCTTTCTCACTTTGCTTCATCCTTCTACTCTGAAAGCTGTCACCCTTATTTCAAAGTGGTCACCCCCAGATTTTGCCAAAGTCTACCAATCAGCAAAATGCTAGCTCCTCTGTGAGCTACTAGAGAGTTATAGTATCGGCATAATCAGAGAAATAGCTAAGCTGTTTGGAAAAGAACTCAATATCTGCAGTTACCCAGGACATCACCTTGTCCTATGATGTAATCCTGGCCATATACAGTCTCACCTATGGAGCAGTGCAAAAAATTACAATGATCCATGGCCTGCACTGTGAAATCAGGGCAAAACCTCTGGAATAGTCCATGGAGCGGCATAAGCTAGCAAGATTTGTGTTCAAAGTCTGGAAGCTGTACTTGAACACCTGCTTTCTAATTGTTGCTCACTAACTTCATTGTTATAGGAGAAATGGTAACCTTACAGAGTAGATCACCTGGTTTAAGACAAGAATAGCTTTTAATGCAGAAGAATACACATGCAATCATATGACATAACTTTGTCTGGAAATGGCAGCTAGGGCGTTTGTCTGGGAAAACTTTCCTTCCATACAGCCATACTGTGAGAAACTGTGTTTTAAAAGAGAGTTTTATGGTGAAAAGATGGAATTGAACTCATAATGAGTGATAGTGATAAATAATTTCTGATTCTAAGCTCAGTGATGGAGTTAGCATGAGTGTCAGTGTTAGCAAAAGCTCTTCCTTGTTGTAACTGAGCCATGACTCATTAGAATGATGATGTGTTATAAAACTTAATTAGCTTTAAAGTATTCTCTCAGGTGATAGATGTTTCAACAATCTTGTATTAATAGTCACATCCCACACGTCCATTACAGATTTCATGGTTTAATTATCTCTTCTCAGTGTTTAGAGCCTGTCTAAATTGTCCACTCTTTGGCAATGAGTGGCAAATTCGTCCTGGTTTTAGTAAGTTTCTGCATGAAGTAGTTTCACATCCTGTTACTATCTGTCTGAATTTTGGCTGTCTGGGCAAACAGATAGTCAGGAGTAGCCAGCATGGACTTATGAAGGCTAAATCATGCTTGACATAATTGCTTTTTACATTGAAATGAGTAAGGGGAAGCAGAAAGAGTGGTGCAGGCAATATATCTTAATTTTAGTTAGAATTTTACACCATCTGCCACAGTATTTTCAGTTGGAAGCTCATGAAATATGGACTGGAAATATAGATACTTAAGTGGACTGAATATTGTGTGGATCTTTATGTTTAAAATGTAGTAATCAATGGATGAACATCTACCTGGTTTCTGGTAAGAAGCAGAGTGCTCCAGCGGTCAATACTGAGGCCCAGGTTATTAAATATCTTCGTCACTGACTTGGGTCGTTAGCCAGACTGCACTTTTATCAGATCTGTGGATGACAGCAAATAGGGTGAAATGACTGACATACCAAACAGTAAAACTTCAGTCCAGAGAGACCTCAGGAATATTGAGGGTTGGGCCAACAGAAATGTATTAATTTCAGCCCACAAAGAGATGCAAAGATCTGTACAGGAGTAGAATAATCCATGTATTACAGGCTGGGAACTGACTGAGCAACAGCCCTGCTGAAAAGGACCTGGATGCCCTTGTGGATGTCAAGCTGAATATGAATCAACAAGGTACTCTCGTCTTCAAGAAGGTAAACCACGCAGTGGAGTTCCTTAGGGTGAATGTGGCTAGTGGTTTTGAACTAAGTTACTCTCCTCTTCTTGGCACTGGTGAAGGCACACATGGAGTACTGTGTCCAGGTTTGTCTCCCTGCTTTGAGAATGATATTGAGTAGCTGGAAGAGGGTCTATTGGAGGGCTACTACAATGATTTGGGGTACACATGTCCTATGAACTGAGGATGCGGAACGTGGGCTTGTTTCATCCAGAGAAGAGGAGTCTAAAAGGGCAGCCTACAGCTATGTGAAAGTGTGAAAAAGGTAATAGACACAAACTCTCGTCTTCAGTGCCAGATGATAAGCAAGAGACAATAACCTCAGGTTGCACCTTGGGAGGTTCATGTTGAACATTAGGAGAAAACTTTTGCACTAGAACTGTAGTGCTGCAGTGGAATAGGTAGTGATATCTTGACCCTAGAGCTTTCAAGACTTTGCTAGATAAAGCCCAAGTTGACCTGAGTTGTTGATAGACTGACTTTGAGCAGAGACTAGAGATTCTGGGTGCCTTCCAAATAATATTTTTTACGATGATGTGAATTTTACTTCCATTACTACTACTTCACTGGATGACAAAAAATGTTTTAAAATTTTATGAATAGAGATAATTATTCTAGGTGACACTTTCTCAGTTTGTTAGTATGCTGTTGATTCATCAAATGAGAGATAATTTCCTTTCTGTTGACAACTGAGACATGGAAACATTGGTCATGGTTCTGATTTTAGATCTCTTAAATAAGTAATATTTTTAAAGACTTTTTTCTAAACCAGGATTAATATGAATATGGACAAAGGTCTGCAGCTGAAATCAGCTAAATTTCCCCTTCCTTAGCTTCTCTCTTCCTTCTAACTCTCTCGGTTTTAGGTCACATTAAAACTGAATTACCTACTAAAGCCACAACTTTGGCAGAAGCTGTTCAATGTGTCATGAAAAAAAAAAAAAAGGAAAAGTAAACTTTTAAAAGAGTTTTTATGTTCATTTTTCACTGAAAGTTTGATGCAGAGAATGAAATATGAAAGACGGAGTTAAAATGCTGAATCACTTTATATGAATACAGGTGTTGTTACCTCTCATACCCATTCAAAAAGAAAAGGAAAAAGATCCCGCAGACTGCTTTACAGAAGTTTCAATCCATGAGAAAGAAAGCTGAAGGACAGCTATGTGACGGTAAATGTTAAATCCTAGGCCAACGTGAAAACTATTCCATTGATCTCTGCTGCTGCTGGTCAGGGTACAGCATACCTTTTGCCTGGCTCTGTAACAATAGGGTTTACTCTGTTGGAGTCCAGCTATAGTTTTATCTCAATAATTTCTTAGGATAGAATGGGGCCTCTGCTTGTCCAAATAGTCAGCTCCTAAATTTCATTGCCATTATGCTATGTTATGCAGGTTTTTCAATGAACCTACTTCTATTCAGTCACAAATTTTAGAAGAATGGAATGGTACCTTTTCAACTTGACATTCACTTACTCTAATGTGCAGAGCATGTGAAAGTAAGTGGCATTGGTTCCTGGATAGCTTGGAAAGCCTGTGTGCTGGAAAACCAACTGTTACTTCAACTTTAGTATTTATGTCAATCATAACAACTGTGAGTATGAATGCCACAGCATTGATCAGTTCAGACTTCCGTCAGTACAATACTAAAATTCATTGCAAGCAGTCAATGTAATATTAGGCCACAGTTTAATGACAATCAATCATAAACAGGTTTCAGAATGCCTTTGAAATGTGTTTCTAAACTGTAATCACCGTGTTTGTGTGGCCAGCTATTAAGGAATGGAGAAAAGGCATCTGGAAGGCCTGAAAGTCTCTTCATTGACAATTATAAAACAATAAAAGTTTCAGATGCTGCTACTCTTTCATGCTTGTTGTTTCACACTAGAAACTAATTATTTTCCATTACAAAATGCCGTGATAAAATCTGTTATGATTTCCTCATGAATATTACATTTGTTAGAAATGCAACAATTTAAGAGCTGGTAGCTTCTACAATTCAGATAATAGTGCTTACAACATCACTTTTAGTTTCAGCAAACATCTTTTTGCATTCACACTTCACAAACAGAAACAATTCATTCCTATCTTAACCTCAGTTTGGAATGGATATGGGCAGGGTGCAGATAAAATGAATTAGGTAGAGATGGTCAAATATCTCCAGTTAACAAGATGTAAGGGACCTTGGGGTGCATACTAAGGACCTAAAGTCCATAGGGAATAACAGGTTCCCATGAGGAATTGCTTGTTTAACATTATTGTATAATGCTGGAAAGTGGATCTTGAGATATGACCAGATAATGAAGCATAATAAAGATGTAGATATATTTTGCAGTAATGTAGATGTCTCTCTCAAATTCTTTTCCCCTTCACTAGTAATATCCAAAGGAATTGGATTAGCATAATTTCCTGTTTATTTTTTGAAATTTAATTATTCTGTCTCCTACTTTATCAATCTTTTTCTATTTCTGTTGCCTAACAAAGGGCAATATAGTTTTTTTTTTTTGTTGTTGTTTTTTTTTTTTTTTTTTCTATACTTTCCATGGGCCTGCACCTCTTGCCAGGAGCTTGCACTGGTGTGGGCTTTCCACAGGGTCACGGCCTCCTCTGGGCATCCACCTGCTCCAGCATGGGGTCCTCCCTGGGCTGCAGGTGGATCTCTACTCCACTATGGACGTCCATGCACTTCAGGAGGATAGCTGGCCTCACCATGGTCTGCACCACAGGCTGCAAAGGAATCTCTGCTCTGGTGCCTGAAGCAGCTGCTTCCCCTCCTTCTTAATAGGCCTTGGTGTCTGCAGAGTTGTCTCTCTTACCTCTCTCTCCAGCTGCTGCTGCACAGGTCTTTTTCCCCTTATTGAATATGTCATTCCAGCGGTGCTACCACCGTCCCTGATGGCTCAGCCTTGGCCAGCTGTGGGTCCATCTTGGATCCAGTTATGCAGTGCCCAAGGTGATTATTTATAAAGATGCCCTACAAACAGTTTGAAGCTATACTATGAGAAATAGATGGAATATATTCATTTGGAATAGGACCAGATGCTTCATGAATACTATGGTTTGTTTTGCTTATTTTTCTGGTTGACTTAAATCTGTTAAAAACATTCGAACCATTATGTGCTGAGCTTTCTTTACCATGGGAGCCTTCTGTGGGAAATTAAACCTGCAAAGAAGCCTTGTGAATTTGGTGTGTTACTCCTGTGGTCTGATTGACTTCAGCTGAGGCTTTTTCATGAAAGGTGTTTGTGTATCATGAAGTAGAGAAAGCAAAGAATTTTTCCTTCAAGTGTTTTTATACCATTGAGGTAGACAGCTCGGTAGACCTAAATCATTGGAAACACTCAGGTGAGTTGAAAAAGTTGCTTATAACATATTTTCTTAAAGATGGTTAGTGATGACAGTGCTCTGTCATATGGACACCACTATCGCAAGTGAACCCAGTTGTTGGAGCTACTATTATTTTTGTGACAACTCAGTCTGGTTGAAGACGAATAGTTGGCCCTAGTGGGTTATGAAGGCACATTTCTAGGCTCAGCTGTCCTGCCTGAGGCACATGCTTAGGGTCCAAGACTCCACTTGCTTGTTGTCAGGTACCTGGTGTTTGATATCTTTTCCTCCTTCAGTTGGCTGTGCAGTCTCTAAAATGGGCTCTGATGTACCTGCATCTCAATTTAAATTCCTTTGGGGATTTTAAACACTACTGAATAAGCAGAAGACTCCTATCAGCAGTCATCTGTCCTGGTAAGTTCTACAATGGACATGATGAACTATATTTTGGTAAAAGATAGTGCTGCTAGGACATGAGTTTTCTGCCATCCTGAAACTAAATGTAACCTAGGATTCAATTTTCCAAAAGGCTGTGAGTACGAGTAAAAACATTTTTAGAGATGTTGTGCCACTTCTCACTTAAGTTCTCAGAAATTACTAATTCCAGGATGTGGAAAATTTTATTTCAATTTCCTTCTTTCTATAGGTAGCAATATACTTCATCTTAAAAGAGTATCCTGATTGCAGTAGTATTACTGTTGGTCTTGGCTCTGGCTTTGTTGGTTTTGCAGTGGATTTCTCTCAACCTGTCCTATTAGATTTTTGCCTTGTGTCATAAAACTATTATATCTGAATTTTAAAATGAGTATGATCTAGTTTGATGGTTAGGGTATCTTCTTGGTAAGTGGGAGACTTGGATATCCCATTACTTATTGATCAGATGACCATAAAAAATTGAATCATATCACCAGAAAAGGTGAGCTGGACAGTTTCCAAAAAAGGAGGAAATGAAGATTCTAATCGGTTTTCACAGTGGAAGAAACTAGTCTGAATCATGCATGTTTTTTCACCTGTACTATTAAGCTCTTATGTGAACCAGTCTTTTTTTGTTTGTTTGTTAGGTTGTTTTGTTTTTTGTTTTTTTAATCAAAACTTTTTAAGAAAATAGTAAGACAAAGGAAAGAATTTCACTTTTGTTTCCTATCAACGCTGCTTTTAAAATACTGAAGAAAAATTAAAACAAATCTACCTCCTTCAGGAAAGTTAGGGATGTGCTTGCTGTAGTGCGAGTTTTACTTAATTCTGATTTACACATTTTGTGAATCTAAATCTGTCTTTCTATAAAACTGACATTTGCCAGTGTTTGCAAAACTGGTCAGAGTCCATTCTTCCTCTTTCCTACAAGTTCTCATTACATGTAAAATTAACCATGCCTGTGCCAAGATAGATACTTACTTCTATAAATACACAAAACCTATATCAAATCGAACTTTTCTGTATGCCATGTATTCCACCTGGGAAGTTGTAGTTTCTTTTCCCATGTCTTCAGAGCAAGGGAAAACAATAAACAAAAAGCCCTGTCCCATGGCGGGCTGTCTGGTGTTTGTTCTGCTTAATAACTTTGAGCTGTTTTCAGCAAACATTCTGTCAAAGGGTTGTCAAATAACTATTTCAACAGAGGAATTATCCAGATGTAGTGCGGTAGATTCTCACCGGGCATCTTCAATCTTCTTTCCAGTCTAATAATTTGGCATCAATACATCCTATTTAGTCATTTAGTGGAATACTGACACTGAACTAGCTACTGACCTAATGAAACAAAGAAACTGTAAGTTATCTGCACCCAAGATGTACTTAATAAAAGCTTTGTGGAAACATGGAGAGCACATAAGAAATCAGTAAATATTGTTGTAAGCATAAAATATTGCTGAATGTGTGACAGAGGTCTCAATGCTATGAAAAGATTGTCAAGACAAATAAAATTTCAGTAAGAACTTACTGGCATTCATCCAGAGGTAAACCCAAGTCTTGGTAGCTGGGATGACTAAAACCTTGGTACTCAAGAGAGAAAGCCTACGAATAAGACAAATAAATGAATAAATGTTTGGACAGGTTTTATCTGTAAAATCTTGTATTCATTGACTAATTCCTCTAATTCAGTTTAATATTCGGGTTTCAGATTTGCTTACTATATCAGTCAGAGTAAAAACTCAAATTTGTATGAAAAAATCATTGAAATGTTATTGCTGGTAATGTTATAGGCAAAAACCTTGTGAAAGTGACATCTGAGAGAAGGTCTAGTTCATTTGTCCTGATATGAAGCGGTTGAAGCGTGAGAGTCTGTAGTCCCACTCATCTTTTTCCTAAATAACTGCCCTTTCTTCCTGGAGGGTATTGTTATTATGATATAGATAAACTATTAAGCTCTGCGGCAGTAATTGTATATACATGTAATATACCTATTTATAGCGACTTATTAGTGAAGACACAATTTGATTTCTGAAAAGAGCTTTTGTCCTATTAATCATTGAAACAATTCTGAGTGAAATAGAGATTTCTAACAAATGAAACAATTCTGTGTACAAGAAAAAAAATACAGACACTAATGTCTTCAACACCAAAACATTATTTTGCCCAGCTGACTTAGAGCTTTGAATATATATGCAAATAAATCCCCTAGTTTACTTGGAAAATTGTCCATGTTTTGTTTCTGAAACTTCATTTAGACTACTCTTTATCTAGACTAGAAGCTGGAAGCAGAAAAAAAATCATACTTATATTAGAATCAGTAAATGGGCAGGTTTTGTGTTTCATAAAGAAAATGGAGCAAAACCCCCTTTTTATGTCTTTTAAATTTGAGATCACTAGCAGTATCAACAAGGGACCAAGAAAATTTCTTACGTAAACATCAAATAATTGTTTAGACAACAAGGTTCCTTGATTTGCTCCATTAGCTTCCTAATTTTGGTTTATGAATATCTTTGTGTTGGTTCTTTCAAGTTATTCCTTATTACTGCAGTAAGTTTTAGAATACGTGCATGCAGCAATTCACAGATTTTGCTATGGAAACAGCAAAATATAGCTGTATTTTTTTTATCATGCTTTTCTGTGGTATACTATCATTTTTGCCTTCTAGTTTTATTGCCTCTCCTTTTGAGGAGATTTCCTCTATTGAACTACTTCAAACCAGGTATTTGAGGTATTTAAGGTTCCAGGTGTTATTTTATGTTTTTCTTTTGCTGGTGTATGTGGTATTCTTGTCCCTTCAGAAATTAACTCTGCAAGTGCTGAAACTTCTATACAGAGGGAGCTTTATTAAAATGAGGGGATGGGAAGCATAATCTCAGTTTTCTAATACAGTTCCTGTCTCTTTTCAGGGTTGTATGCAGCCAGATTGAATCTCATAGTCCCTTTCCTGACTCATCAGTTGGCACTTACAGCCCTTATTCTATGAAATACCTGTTTCCTTTATTTCAATGTAAAATGTGTCATTTCATTACTGTTGGATTTTGCATT
This sequence comes from Streptopelia decaocto, assembly GCF_964273445.1. NCBI lineage: Eukaryota > Metazoa > Chordata > Aves > Columbiformes > Columbidae > Streptopelia > Streptopelia decaocto. The sequence goes on along the minus strand of NC_138655.1, from coordinate 77,700,548 downwards.
TTTTGATAGGGATGCACTGAAAGCATTATGCGTAGTGATGAACCAAAAAATAAATCAGCTGGTCATCTCATTCCCTTCCCTAGGGATGGGATGCTACCGAGCCCCTAAAATCACTTAATTAGCCAGTGATACATGTTATGTGGTTGTCACTTGCAGAATTTGAATCAAAAATAAGAATAAAGAAAAGTTTCACCTGTACTGGACTCTTGTGTAATTGTAGAGTGTACTTCTTCCTACCTTGATTAATAACCATGACAGCAACAATTTGGCCAGATAGTTAAAACTAGTAATAACTGAGCAATTTTTAAATTTACCATCTGTGTTCTCGAAAAATGACACTTAAGGCTTTATAGTACAGAAGTGTGTTGTTTCTGCTGAAAAATCTAGTAATTATATTCATGATCCAAAATGCATACTCAAAAATGTTTTGATTATATAAGACTTGGAAAATGCTGATAAACACAGCAGGTCATGAATATGACTTCCTTCTATGCTGGCAGAATAAAAATATACATAATAGAAATTGAATATTATTTATCCTTTGGATTTCAGACAAAGTAGTTAGAGTTGAATGTAATGTCAGAAGCTGGTATTCTGTGTGTGATGTAGTGAGGTTTACTGAGAAATGCTTGGAGTGGTTATAGATATATGCTGAATCATAAGCAGTGTCTTTTATAGCTAGAAGCACCCAGAAATGTATAGAGAAGGAGTTGATAGTTACTAGACATGCTCCACGTCTTTTTCTGAAGCTATATAACAAAATTCCACTCAGAGGAACCTTCTAAAATGAAAGCCTTGAGAAGCTGAACTGTTTAGAGCTCTAAGAAAAACAGTGTTAAAGGTAGACATGGGAGACGACTCCAGACACTAGTGATGATTGTCTCAGTGCCCGGTATGGTGTTGTAGGCTTGTTTTAAGGTACTCATCAGCTTTGACATATGTTTCCTAAACTAGTCTAGCCTTTTCTCAAGGGCTGGGCATGCTGCTAGATCGAAGATCTTATAACTTGAGAATGGAAAGATGAAGGACTGGGTGCTTACTCCGTCACTTTGGAAACACTGTGAACACTGGAAGGAAATGTGTAGGTTCTTGTTTACTAAAGTAAAAGTGTATATGAGCTGCACTGGAGGGAATGTTACAGCAACTGAACAAGGTGGTCAGTGTAAAGCATATAAATCTCTGCTAGTGCTATGTAGCTGGCTTGGACTGACACTGTCTTCTCTCCCTGCTTCCTTAAGTGGTTCTCTCGGAACACCTTGCAGTTATGTGTGCTCAGCTGATATCAAGCAAATTAACATCTCCTCCTTTTATAGAGGTTTCAACCCAATCCAGAGCACAGCAGCTAGAGCAAATTTAACAGGCGGCTTCCCTCCGACTTCCAAGCTACTTTTTAACAACAGATAAAAAATGTTACAGTACACTAAACAAGCAAATGTTTATATAAAATTTACATTACCTTTTTCACATTAGCAAAAGTCTCTGTTAAGGCAAGCAGAGCTACAAGAAGTGTGTGTATGAAGATATGGGATTGACTGAACCTGGGGGTGGAATGAGACTCCCTGAATAAGCCAATTCAAAGGAAGAAAGCTCAGAGGAGATGTGTGAGGAGCATGTGCCCACAAAGCTGAGGGAATAATGCAGAGTGTGACTGACAGCAGTTGTTACACTGAAGCTGATTATCTCAACACATGGGATCAGAGAGAGGTCTTTGTTTTAGAATAGAATCAACAAAATGGGTAGAAGAAACGCTTCATTTCTCACAAGTTTTGGCTACATTGCATTTAAAAATATTTTTAGGACATTGAAGTAATGATATATTTATGCACCATGGAGTTCTCATAACATTTGCACAAAGAGTAATGATAATTAACATGAAAAAAGAGATCTACACAGGTGTTGAGGTGGGCTTGCCAAACAGATTTTATTTCAATGCTAGGTAAGTAAAATATGAGTTATTTGGAAATAAAAAAAAGATGTCCACTTTTTTTTTTTTTTAAATCAAATATTTTGAAGGTGTTATTTCTAAGTTCAGTTAGAGCTTTGTGTCCACATGATGGTGGAGAGTGAGGATAGCTGATTAAAATGACTGAATGGGAATGTGAATCAAAACTGCCTTTAAATCTTGTTCTGTGAATAGTAAGAATAACACTTTCTCAGTTTGTAATAGAAAAGGTTATCAGCAGTTGAATGAAATAGGTTGAAGAAAATTTTAAGGCAGGTAGTTCGCAGTCACCAAAATGGCCACAAAATTTAGACCAAAGGCTGCAAAACAACATTTCTAGGCATGTTCCATGTTCAACATGATGCGGGTGGATCTTTGCATCAGGTAGATCTTTATACTGGTTATAGCTAAGAGAAGCTGTGTTTAAGCAGGAAACTGGAAAGCATTTTTCTGCTAGACCAAGCAAGCCCAATCTGTTAGAAAATAATAAATAGTTGGCACGGCTACACTGAGGTGCTAGTTCTGTAAATATCACCTGGTTATTAATGATGCTCAGAACACTCATCACTAAGTAAGCATTTTTCACTAACACCTCCTCTATTGCAGATTTTTAAGTCCCACTTTTCAAGCGACACAGATAAATTGTTACGCCTTTGGCACTGGAAAGCCTGCCTTCATTTACTTCTGAAATTCAGGAACTCACTTGAATTATGGATTAGGGTTTACATGCGGATGGCTAACCCTGACCTGTGGCACCGCTAACAAGGTAATGACATGAGGAGTTTCAGGATGCTGCAGATTACAAAAGGGAAGTGAAATTTGTGCAGATGGCCCATCCTGACCTATTCCATCACTAACAAGACAGTGACATTAAAATGTCAGGATGCTGTAGACAACAGAATGGGAGAATGCTAGCTTAACAGAATTAATAACCAACACAGAAATTAATGAGGTATACATATTAAAAATATCAGATCATGCTAGAAGATCAACCAAACTGGGGCCACTGGGAAAGGGAGAAGCAGGGGCATGATCTTGGGAGGGAATTCAGGAGACATAAAGAAATTATTTGAGAGGCAGGAGGAAAGGCAGCTTTTGATTAGTGTGGTTTAGAAGCCCCTGTTAAGCAGCTCTATGTCTGATAAACACAGCTTGAACTGGGACAAAAAATCTGGGTTTGTTTCAGCCATGCTTGTGTATGACTTCAAAGGTTAGGGGGGCCTGGGATGTTTTCCCTACTGCTGGCAAGGGAACACCTTGGAGGGGACTTCTTACCACCATAACACTTATTGATTGTGTAATATCTTGCAATTTTTCCCACCTTCAACTTAGATGTCAATGTTCCTCAGGCAATCATGTGCTCATCTGCCTAATGTGCTAAGAATCTTATCATCTGTCCCCTTACTAATATTTACTTATTTTTCAGACTTAGTGCAAGGTCTATGCATTGAAAAGCAGTCTTTTTTCTTTTATTTATTTATTTATTTTTAAATTTAGTCTTACAAGGTTACCTCTTTCCATGTGTCTTGAGACACTTATCCTGCTTGAGAAATGATTTTTGAAAACACCCTTACTCAATCTGAGCTATGTGAACTTTTCTTTCTTTTCTTCCTTCTAAATTACATAAAAGAGGCTTCCTATTCCTTAAGGGGAGCCCTATTTAAAAATCACTTTTTTTGTCCTTTCAAGTTTGCCTACATCTGTGGACAGTATAGCCCAGAATTGGGATTGACAAAGATTGGAAATATAGAATAGGGGTGTTAAATTTTACTATTGATTTAATTTTTATAGCTTGTAAGATAATATCTAAACAACACCCAGGTAAGAGGGCTCAGTGTGAGAGATAACAGACTTCTCGGTCAAGCTTGTATAGAAGTGATGCTGGGGGCAAATTTGGGATAATACTTCTGGACTGAAAGATGCTTTGGCACTACTGTTTGAAAATATGTAGCCTTGTTCTGCTATAGGAATTATAAAGATTACAATTTAGTTACTTTTGTTGCGCAGTATAAGGTAATGTCATTTAAAGAGTGTTTGTGAGGGAAGATAAAAACGATTTTTGGTTTTCTCACAGGATGCAGTGATGGAGGGAAGGAAGCAACTGCTTTGAAACACTGACAGGATAAAACTTCCAGAAAGACTTGAAGTTGTTAATAGCTGAAAATAGGAAGGTAACAGATTTATGAAACCTTTACAAAATACAGAGTTTCTTTCAACATGACATGGTTGCTTGTCCTGAAGCTTGTTTCTCAAGAATCAGTTTAAATGCAGGTTTTTGGATTTAGCAGTTTGTCCTCATACATTGTCATGAGTTACATTGTGCTGAGAAACAGGTCCTGGAGATTCCAATCCTGAGAAGGTACAGGGAAGTTTGGTGTGTAATGTGAAGTACTTGAATTTTCGTATTTATTGACCATGGAAAAAAAGAACCCTTTGTATTCAGCTTCAGGTGGATAAACTCTGGACTTTCTGTGGAATGTTGCACCTGCCTTTGCTGCATGAAAAGAAGCTCCGTATTCAGATTCTATGAGTGTGATAGAGTGGTAAGAGGGGTCATAGATGAAGTGCTTATGTTAGGTAGGGGTTTAAGAGCAGAATTTCACCTAAAAAATCACTATTATTGATAGTTAAAGGTTGAATGCATTTCCTGCTCTGAAAAGTTTGAACTTTTCAGTCAGTCTGAGCATGATGTAGGTGAAACATTGAAGGAAGGCTATGACTTGAATCAAATTCAAACAACCTTAAGTCAGATTGTAAAATACTTTTTTTTTTTTTTTTTTTTTGGTGTGTGTGTGTAGGTCAGAAATCTTGCTAGTGAAGTTCTATAGGAGATACTATTAATATTCTTGAGCATCACTTTAAAAAAGTCTTTGAGAAATGCTACATTTGGTTTAAAAAAAAACCAAACCAACAACTAATTAAAAAGTAAGCCCTTATGACTTTTAGGGATAATTGTATTCATAAAATGATTTGTTTGCATAATTTTGGCTATGTATAAAATAGACAGCTTGCTGCACATTTCTGAGCATTAAAAAATCAACAACAAAGATGTGTTCAGCATGAAGCACAACACATTTAGCAGGGAAAGGAGCTATAGTGCAGTTATGTATGCATTCAGTTTACCTAATGAAAGAATATTAAATGATCTTGAAAGAAAAAAAACCCCACCAAACGATATAAACCCTTTATAAATTGTTTTGTCCACAAAATTAATTAATGATCGTAATCTTAATAATAATAACAAACCCAATAATTTAAGTTGAACTCATGGAGGACCATCTCAGTGTTGAGTAAAATGTGTTGAATTCAAATCTTGAAAATTTATTTCTCAGATATATTAATCACAGTCTAGCTGATGCAATTCACCTGTAGATGTCAGGCTGAATGGAATAACCTTGCTGGAATGATAATAGCATCCATATGAAGTCATTTGCATATAGTAAAGGAATGCAAACACAGAGTATTTGCAGAGAAGACATTAGGAAATAAAAGTATCTTGCCACAGTAATTCCCTCCATCCAAACCAACAGAGTGCATGTACTGTAGTTCATGTTGAGAGTTAAACAAACTTGTATAGTAAATGACTTTTTTTGCATCTGTTGTTCTAGGAGACAGCAAACAGAAGTGCCTGCTCTTTCCTGATCGCCATCTAATGTACAATATTTCCTCCTTCCTCAGTGTATATTCTTCCTTAACAGAAAAGAATGCTTATGTTCAGAATGCTTGTGTTCTGTTTAACAAAATAGTCCATTAACCTGTGCTAGTAAAAAGCAGGAGAGCATCCTCTCTGGTTTTCTTATAGGTCTTGGTTCCTGCCAAGATAAATAAGGAAGAGACTACATACTTAATCAGGGTATGAATCCTGGTGTCCTCAGATATTCTGGTTGGTCTGTGACAACGAACGGCAGAGGACTAATTTTTATCACAGCACAAAATTAGCTATGTGATGTCTATTGTTCTCTAATTTCTCACTCATCACTCTATAAATGTAATCCCAGGTGTCTCATTCTTATGCAAGCAGATGTAGGAGCTCATAAACTGAATTGCAACCTGAAGGAATGAGTTGTTCTCAGATCTTTTGGTTGCCAGGGAAACTACATGCTCAGTCTGTGTATGTTTACAATAGCTTCTTCTCCAAAGCTGTCTAAATTTCATGTTTTAGCATTCAGGAACAGACTAGGATAGAGAAATAGGAATATATGTCTACTAAATGTTATCATTGGTTTCTTAAATAATATTTACGAAATCAAGTCATACATTCTGTCTCAGAGTATGTACACTTTAAATAGATACGTGACAAACATGAGAATTATTTAATATGTGTTGGATCCTTTTGGCTACTTTCCTGTGCTCCACTTATGAACCAGTCTCAATTAGGGTACAGTTAGGTATGCCCTGAATGTCTAAAGAGGTACTTCTCAACAAAAAGTTGTTTCAGAAGAAACTGTATTTTTTCTCCCCCAAACATAGCATACTTTTGTAAATTACTTAGTGGCACAAAACCAGAATGGGGGCTATTTAGTCATGCTTGATCAATGAGGACACTAGATCTAAAGAACTTTCCTTTAAGTGACAGAATTTGAGAATTTCTTAATAATAGTTCAGAATCTTAAGTGGCACTCCTATGTACACTGCATCTACTCTGACTAGTATATAGGCCTTCTTTAATGTACTAATATCCTGTTTTTCCATTGAGGATCATAGGGTTAGATTTCAGACAGTAAGAAAATTGAATTAGCAGACAAAGGTACCAGACTGGTGTTTTTTTGGTGGCGTTTTTTTTTGTTTGTTTGTTTGTTTGTTTTGTTGTGGTTTTTTGTTTTTGTTTGTTTGTTTTTGTTTTGTTTTGTTTTGTTTTTAAATTATTATTACAAAATCATATCTCTAAAATGTAGCTGGATAGTGGCATAGTATAAAAATCTGTATTTGTTCTCCATGGAGGCCACTTGTGTGGCTGACTGCCTGACCTCTTCACCGCTTGTGAGTCAATGTAACTCCTCAGATTCAGTAAAGCAAAAGAGGCTGTCCTGAGTTGGTAGACAGCATAAGCACAGGCTATTTCTAACTAAGTTTGTCCACAGCAGTAGCAGCCTCACCTGAATTACTTCCTCCTGGGCAGTAAAATACAGAAATATTTGCACTCCTCTTCCTCTTCCTCTATGAATTGTTTCTCAACAAAATATATTATCACTAATAAAATAAAAGACATAAAAATCTAAAGCAGAAGAATATAATTCCTAAAAGTCCCACTGGAACAGCAATTCACTTAAAATGTATATCAGAGGTGAAGTAGCTTTAAATGTGCTGTGTTTATACCCAACAGGTGTCAGTGGGAAGGAAAATAGCCAAAAAGTGAATTAGTGACAAGAGCTAGGTTTTGAAACACTTGAGTTTGAATACTGTTCGGGTAGCTCAGCAAAGAAACTGTAAATGAAATAAAGGGTATTGCAATTGGTCTTGCAAAAATGTGATGTGTATTCTATGTTTGTAAAATGAATATAAAAAAATAAAAAAAATATAAAACATATATTAGTAGACTGAAAATTGTAGAGTTTTACATGTGCAGACTCCGACTGGAGTTCAAATTTTGCTAGCTTCTGGTATAAAATTCTGAAGATATTGGAAAGACTGTAAGCAATCAGTGACAAAATAGATGAAACTGCTGATAGCTGATGATGCCCTTGTTCTGCAATAGGTAGAGTGAATCCACATTACAATAAACTATTAGAAAATGAGTGAATCAAAGCAAAATCTGGAAGTTCAGAGTCTGAATTAAAAGGTAGTATGTGGAGCTATATGCAGCGTTTGTCACATTTTATCGTGTTTCCTGGTGTTGGAGGGGAAAAGAAAAAAAAACCAAGATTTAATTATCCTTCAAGAGCTTGTTGCGCTGGGTTGTATTTGTATGGCACAAACAGGTGTAACTGTGAGACAGCTCTGTTAGTACAGAGGAAGACCTTGAGTGACTCAGTAGACACTTGTGTGTCAGGAAATGAATGAACTATGAATCTACCAGGAGATCTGCCATTGGTTTATTTCAGTTTAGAACCTGGTACTCAGTTAACTGACTTATTAGGGAAAAAAACATACTTAGATGAATAATTGTTATGAGATTAATGGTTAGATCATAATTAAGAGGAGATTTTATTGTTATTTCTGCCAGGACAGATAAAGAATCAGTTCAAAAATTTCTTTGCTATAGTGATCTCAGAATGCAAACAATGTGTGCAAGTCAATGACCATGCTCTGTTATACAGACACATCTTACTAATGTGATATGTTAATATCTTTAAGACATTTGAGAAACTGAAAGAGTCTGTGGAAGAGTTCTGTGCATACCAGTGCAGGAAGTATTTAGGAAGTGAAACTGAACCTTGTACATTGGTTGTTTATACATATTTGAAACTTTACATTATGTGAATATTGACTTGTATGTGAATGAGGAAAGAGGCTCACACAGGAGCTGAGAGGAACAGCTGTGATATTGTGTAGAAGCTGCTGATAGGGCTCTTATCTATGCCATTAGGCTGGCTCTGTGGTGGCTTTGAAGAGCCTCATGGTCTAAGTGAAGCACAGATGAATCAAACATTATTTTAAGTTTTAGCTCATATTTAAGGGAACTGAGGAGGTGGCTTGAGAGTAGAAACATAGCTAAGTCAGTTGATATCAGAACTATGAAACTGCTCCTATGGACTGGTCTGATGAAGGGACACAGTATTTGTACTTCTGTGATCTAAGTTGATAGTGGGAAAGAAAATCTTCATGCACCAAAGGGTTGATACTGAGCAGCCGGTCAATACTTTGACTGTTGAGTAGTTGAGCCCATGTCACATGCTACATTTGTGCACTGTGCTGAAGCGTGTGTGTGCAGATAAAAGGCTTAATTTTCTGAATTTCAACTTGACTAATCCCCTGAATACCTGGCCCATTTGAAATAAAAAACCTAAATTCCAATTTTATATTCATATATCCATTTTTGGAAACATATTTTGTTAAATTCTCAGTAGTGTCTCTACAACATCCCTCAAAAACAAAAAGGGTAGTGCATGAATAAATTTGCTATCCTTTGTTGAAAGTAATGTCTTTTCAAACCACATTCTTGCATTACTTCCCTCACACCCACCCATACTTCACTTTCAAAGCAGTCATGATACAGTTATTTGAGCTAAGTAATACTCTTCACTAAGGGGAATATTTTTCAAGTCCCATCCTGTAAAGAACATGATGTTATTAACAACTTAAAGTCTGGCACATCTTGGCATAGCTTTCTTCGATTTGTAGGTATATATTTGCCATTCTGTTTTCAATCACGATGTAAGTTTTTCTTGGACTGCCTCATTTATCTTACATAAGAGATGAGAGGAGTGAGAGCCTACAAGAAGAAAGAGGGGCAAATGCCTTCTGGGAGTACTGATTTAATAAAAAAATTGTTTTCCTGAACGCTTCAAATTTATGAGCACTTGAGTGCACCTAATTCTCTGCCAAAATACATACCTTCTATTCATAGAGGAATTGCAGAGACCAGCTGTCAGTTTGTCTCAGCATCTTCTCTCCTGCTTTACTGAAATACATACTTCCCTTTTATGCAGTCTGCTGCTTTCAGTATAGATATCAGTGACTATACCATACTTTGCAGTGACTCTTTCTTCTGGCTTCTCCTTTAGTGTCTTTGGCTGCCTTTGAAGTGGCTAGAGGGTTTGTTGTTGTTTGGATTTTTTAAAAATTAAATTATCATTATTTTTAAGTGGACTATCTCCTTGCAGAAAGAAAATTATTGTCAATTGTTCTATGCAATTTAGAACTTATTCCAGATTTTTAAAATAGACCTATTGAGACAAAAGTTTGCTATGGCTTTTATTATCTGGCAAACAAAGCTTATATATTTCAAATTAGTCAACTAATTATTCATGTTCTAAAGTGATGTTTTATTAGAATCAATGTGAGTCTCTTACTAAGTCATTCTCTGAAGCTAGCTAAAATATCGCAATAACAAGATGAGATAGCTGGGAAATTCTAATAAAATTTTAATATTGTGAAGAATGTCATTTCTGCTAAACTGCCATTTTTATATATATTACACATGTTTGCACTCTGATTTTGTTTCAAAGAAACTTGATGAGGTATTTAATACTAGAGCTAGCCTATTCAAAATATTTCTGAGCTAAAAGGAAATTTCTCGGTCAGTTCATGGGACGGGAGCACAAGTGATATTTGCCTCAGTTCCTGTGCTATCTGGGATGGATGAGGAGCTAAATAAAGAGAGGAGTAGAAAAGCCCATCTCATCAACAGGTGGCTTAAGGATTGGTGTCACCGTCGAAATTTTGGGTTTTTTGACCATGGGGCAAACTCCATGGTACCTAGTCTCCTCAAATCAGATGGGCTTCATCCTTCTAGGGAGAGCAAGAGGACTATAGCCCATAAGTTGGCAGGGCTGATCAGGAGGGCTTTAAACTAGGTTTGAAGGGGGAAGGGACTGAAACTGGGCTCTCCAAAGATCAGCCTAAGAATGGAAAGCCCGAATTAAGAGTGAAATCAGCAGCCCACTTGAAGTGCATGTATACTAATGCATGCAGTATGGGCAGCAAACAGGAGGAGCTGGAAGCCATCGTACAGCAAGAAAGCTATGACATAGTTGCCATCACAGAAACATGGTGGGATGACTCATATGACTGGAGTGCTGCTATGTGTGGCTACAAGCTCTTCAGAAAAGATAGGCAAGGTAGGAGAGGTGGAGGGGTGGCTTTATATGTTAGAGAGTCACTCGACTCTGTTAAACTTGAGGTCAGCAGTGACAAGGTTGAGTGCCTGTGGACCAGAATCAGAGGGAAGTTCAACAAGGCTGACATCCTCGTGGGTATCTGTTATAGACCGCCCAACCAGGACGATGAAGGAGATGAATTATTCTACAAGCAGCTGGCAGATGTCTCAAAATTGACGGCCCTTGTTCTTGTGGGTGACTTTAACCTGCCGGATATCTGCTGAGAGCTCAATACTGCACAGAAGAGGCAGTCTAGGAAGTTCCTAGAGTGTATAGAGGACAATTTCCTTCATCAACTGGTAAATGAGCCTACCAGGGGCAAGACCCCACTAGACGTACTGTTTACAAACAGAGAAGGGCTGGTGGGAGATGTAGTGGTTGGAGGCCGCCTGGGGCATAGAGACCATGAAATAATCGAATTTTCAATACTCAGAGATGCAGGGAGAACCATTAACAAAACCTCTACGCTGGACTTCTGGAGGGCAGATTTTTGCCTATTCAGAAGTCTAGTTCAGAGCATACCCTGGGAAACAATGCTTAAAAACAAGGGGGCCCAGGAGGGTTGGACATGCTTAGAGCAGGAGGTTTTGAGTGCACAGGAACAGGCTATACCAGTGTGCTGAAAGGTTCGCTGGCGGGGAAGACAACCGGCTTGGCTAAACAGGGAGATTCTGAATGAAATCAGAAATAAAAAGAGACTTTACCGACTGTGGAAAAAAGGGCTGGCTACATATGAAGAATTTATGGAAATAGCTAGATCATGCAGAAAAAAAATCAGGGAAACAAAAGTGCAATTTGAAGTTAATTTGGCCAGTTCTGTCAGGGATAATAAAAAATCCTTCTTCAAATATGTTAACAACAAAAGGAGGGGCAAGGAAAACCTCCATTCTCTGTTGGACTTTGAGGGAAATATAGTTAACAAAGATGAGGAGAAAGCTGAGGTACTTAATACCTACTTTGCCTCAGTTTTTACCAGTAAGACAGGTGGCCCTCAGGACAACTCATCTCTGGAGGTGATTGACAGAGATAGGAAGCCAAATAGGCCCCTTGTATTCCAGGAGGAAATAGTTGGTGATTTACTGAGCCATCTGGATCCTCACAAGTCTATGGGACCAGATGGGATCCATCCTAGGGTGATAAGGGAGCTAGCAGAAGAACTTGCCAAGCCACTCTCCATCATCTTCCAACAGTCCTGGCTCACTGGGGAGGTCCCATATGATTGGAAATTGGCCAATGTTACCCCAGTCCACAAAAAGGGCTGCAAAGCTGACCCTGGCAACTACAGGCCTGTCAGCCTGACCTCAGTGCCTGGCAGGGTTATGGAGCAGGTCATCCTGAATGGAATCACACAGCACCTTCAGGATGGACAAGGGATCAGACCCAGCCAGCACGGGTTTAGGAGAGGCAGGTCCTGTCTGACCAACCTGATCTCCTTTTATGATCAGGTAACTCACCTGGTGGATGAGGGGAAAGCCGTGGATGTGGTCTATCTGGACTCCAGCAAGGCCTTTGACACTGTCTCCCATAATATACTCCTGCAAAAGCTGGTAACCCATGGCTTGGACAAATGTACTCTACGCTGGGTTAAGAACTGGCTGGAGGGCCGGGCCCAGAGAGTGCTGGTGAATGGGGCTGCATCTAGCTGGCGGCCAGTCACTAGTGGTGTTCCCCAGGGGTCAGTGTTGGGTCCAGTCCTGTTTAACATCTTTATTGACGATTTAGATGAGGGGATTGAGAACATCATCAGCAAATTTGCTGATGACACCAAGTTGGGAGGGAGTGTCGACCTGCTGGAAGGCAGGAGGGCTCTGCAGAGGGATCTGGATAGACTGGAAAAATGGGCTGATTCCAATGGGATGAAGTTCAATAAGGCCAAGTGCCGGGTGCTGCACTTTGGTCACAACAACCCCCTGCAGCGCTACAGGCTGGGCGCAGAGTGGCTGGAGAGCAGTCAGACAGAAAGGGACCTGGGGGTACTAATTGACAGGAAGCTCAACATGAGCCATCAGTGTGCCCAGGTGGCCAAGAAGGCCAATAGTATCCTGTCCTGGATCCAAACTAGCGTGGTCAGCAGGACAAGGGAAGTGATCCTTCCCCTGTACTCTGCATTGGTGAGGCCACACCTGGAGTATTGTGTTCAGTTCTGGGCCCCTCAGCTCAGGAAAGACATTGAAGTGCTGGAGCGGGTCCAGAGAAGAGCAACACGACTGGTGAAGGGACTTGAACATAAGACCTATGGGGAGAGGCTGAGGGAGCTGGGGTTGTTTAGTCTAGAGAAGAGGAGGCTTAGAGGTGACCTCATAACTCTCTATAACTACCTGAAGGGAAGTTATAGCCAGGTGGTGATTGGTCTCCTCTCCCAGGCAGTTAGCAATAGGACAAGGGGGCATGGGCTTAAACTCTGCCAGGGGAAATTTAGGCTGGATATTAGAAAGAAATTCTTTCCAGAGAGAGTGGTCAGGCATTGGAATGGCCTGCCCAGGGAGGTGGTGGACTCGCCATCCCTGGAGGTTTTTAAACTGAGATTGCACATGGCACTTAGTGCCATGATCTAGTAAACAGACTAGAGTTGGACCAAGGGTTGGACTCGATGATCTCTGAGGTCTTTTCCAACCCAGTCGATTCTGTGATTCTTCTTACTGTTATTTCTTCTTGGAAGAAACCTCTGCATCTGGCTGCTGAGGATGGATCCTTTGGTAATTTACCTCTCCTGTATGGCAGCGTTCAGGAGGTAACTATCATGTATAGACATGTGGTTGAGTGCTCAGTTGATACCTTTCAGTACAACTCTTATCTTTCCTAGGTTTGGAAAACTATTATTAAAATGAGGATGAATTGCTATGGCAGATTATGGGAAAAACATGGAAAATTTCACCATGGAAATCAGATGGTCTGCCAACAGCCATCTGTATTATTTTTTAAGCCATAATCTATTATGAAGTAGCCACTGTTACTCTGCTCCTGAAACACATAATTTATCTTTTTGCATAGACATGATTTTTTATTTAATCAATTAGCAAAGCTGAATAAATGAAACCTACTCTATGTTCGACTATCTACTGTCAAACCTCAATTATATTTAACAAATACCAGCCACAGGTCTAAAGCAGAGCTACTGTGTTCCTTCTGGTATTTATTTTAGATCAGATGCCTCTGGCTTGTTTTAAATACAAATTTAAAGAGTCAAGTTTTACTCTGAGAAATTTCCATCTAGTGTACAGAATAGAACTCTCTAGAGGAGCATTTGCTGAAACCTCTATTACCCCACCTCCCATTGAGAGCATCAGTTCATACACTGTGCCCCATTCTCTGGCCCAATGGTAATTGATTGCTCTTTGCTTGAAAAAAAAATCAAAAGAATGTCATCACTCCAGAATTAGATATTCACCTGTGATTTGGGTGTTCTCCTATCTGAATTTCAACAGGATTTTGAAGCTATAGATTTTATTTGTAGGCATCAAAAGGAAAATTCTCTATATACATCCATTTTAGGTATAAGCTTTACTAATATTAATAGCTGCTTTTATACTAGTTATGTTTAGATGTTTATGAGTATACATGAGTTCATGCCCTCATGTTGGTAGGTATTAGCATCACAATTAAATATTGCTGGATTTGAAGTTAAAAACATAAGAGAAAATAATAAAGAATAAAATACAATAATATTGTATATTATTTTATATAATTCACTCACCACTTGCTTCATGTTCAGCACATGCTTAATGGCCAACTTTACAGAAGTGGAAATAAGTACCTGTTCACCTGTTAATTTTAATGTAACCTGATTTAGTCACCTTTTTTTTTTTTTTTATTTTTCTGGTCACATTTTAGTCACCTTTCAGTCACCTTTCATTTCCACGTTCTACATACAAACCTAGTTCACCTATGTGTTACCAGGTCACCTGGTACTGAAACATTTTCAGAGTTTAAGGAATCCATGTGAATCTCGTTAATCTTCATAGCAATTTTCCTACCTCCTTGGATGGACTGGGTCTTCATATGAAGCTGAAGAATTTGATATTTTGTTATTTTATCAAGATGGAGTGAATTGAATATTGAGATGCATTTTACTGACAAAAGCAAGAAATCTTTAGTGTGCTTCAATGCATACTCTGCTATATGTCAAAATAAGTTTGTCTGTGATTTTCTGAGACTTATAGTAGGAACTGAGAGAACTATTTGGTTCAAATAAGAAATATAACACTGTAGACCTATGTCATGGAGGGAACCCTTTTTCATAATGTTTCGTTCCTTATGGAAACTGCTTTGCAAGCTCCTGGCTTGGAGAAGAAAAGTATCTTTGGCTCAGGAGAGCACAGTGTTAACCCAGACAGATCAAAAAGCACACTATTGCCCTTGCAGATTTTGCAGTGAAATGGTTAACTGAGCTGTTGAGATTTTAGAAATGTTTGTGGTTAGTAAACAATGAAGTACAGATAATCTTACTGTTATTCTACTCTGGATGATGTAGAGTGATGAGAGATCATTTTGAGAAAATGGAAAACCATGGTATCATTCAATGAACTGAAATGACTTTATGTGGTACAGTAACTGTGTAAAGTGCATTTTCCTTGAAAAGGTCTGAAGCTTGAAAGCAAAAGCTGGAGCAGCTCTTGCAGTCTCCTGTGTATACCCACTTCAATGCCTTTTTTGTTTCTAGGGGCATTTGGACTTAAAAACCAAAACAAAACCATTCTATGGGGTCAAAATGAAGCTGATTCACATCAGAGGCAGCCATTTCCCCACAGTAAGCCATTTCAAACAGTGCATACTGAGTGATTTTTTTTTTTTTTTCTGTCTGTTAATGCTATATTTGAGAGAAAGGTTACTCTAGAGATATTGAAATAAAATGTTTTTGTAGTACTGGAAATCAAAGATGGTATGTAGAGCTTCAAAATTTCACTGGTTTAGAGTGGATCTAAATCTAAACCAAAAATTAAGGTGTGTTCTTTTTCAAGGTGATTTCTTCTGTAAACAATTTATTTTACAAATATCCTCTAATTCCTGAAGAAAAAGAAAAGAGTTCTCCAAAACTGTGAAATTCTGAAATGCGTTTTCTCAATTATTTTACTTTGGCATAAGGAAGATTTAACTCTCATTATTAATGCAACTTGCTTCCAAATTTTCAAAATGGAAAAATTGTTTTGTTGTTGTTGGTTGTTTTTCTTTGCATTCATTTTAATTTCTTCCTGCAAAATGTCAAGAATAAATAAATGAAACACATCCAACTTAGTTAACAATTCTGCTGGTCAGCTTCTGGATAAAGAATTCAGCTCCAGTGAGGACTAGAAGAATGAAATTAGAACTAAGAACTCAGTCCCTGAAACTCTTGCGGATTAAGGTTGTCTAAGTAACCTAAGAGTTTCAATGCTTCCTACTGTATTCAACGCAGAAAAAAAAAAAACCAAACCAAACTGCATAAAATAATTTGTTTCTATAAGACATAACTGTATTTTTTTCAACCCCTAAATTCTTAAGAAAATGAAATTATCGGTTCTTATGGTCAGAATGCTCAAACATGAAAAAATGTCCAAAGCAAACAGACATTTTTACGTATGTTTTTTTTTACTCCTTTAACCTGCTGAATTAATTAGGTGGAAAGGCATTAAGTATCTCAGATAGTGGTGGAACCAGGACCGCCATTATAAAATGACATTGGTAGCACACTTGTTTTCTATTGTATCCTATGGGAATACAATGTATAAGTGACACTTTCAACTCAAAGTATTTTATGTCCCAGTGTACATTTTGACAGCTAATGGAATGTTTGTCACTGGCTGGGAACAAAGAGATTTTGACTTGCAGCTGAAGTGTGTTGTTCTGGAGTCAATCCCAATTTAGCTAAGAGTTGTTAAAAATTCTTGTTGCATTTACAATCAGAAAAGTCACAGACGTTGAGATGCTAGTAACAAAAGTCTTTCTCAGTACTGACGTAAGTACATCTGCATCAGAAGGGTCTTGGATTAATTATTCACAGATTTGTCTGCTTAATTCCAGTTCCTCCTCAGAGCAATGAGAGGGACAGTCATTGCATGTTATGTCCAAGCTGGTATCTTTTCTTCTGTGCTCAGAAGTAATAATTAAAAATTTTCCTGTCCTAAGGTCATTCCTATTCTGTCATCCTATTCTAACGTTAGATGAAAAACTTGTGAACTTGAATTAACTTATTTGAGCTGAGATAACCTGATTTGAACTGACTGAATTTGTATTCCCAGCATTCATCCAATCACATATCAAATTTTAACAAATATTGAAGTATTTTATAAGATTAATTTGCAATGCTGAATTTACCAGAAGATTATTTTCAGTTATCAAACTGGAAAAAAAAATCCTTGAATGATGCAAGAATGAATCTTTCCCTTAGTATTCCTTCTTTTCTTTGGAAAATCACGTGTGACATAGGAGTCACACTTAAGCTTTTAAAATTAAGTTTAGGAAAGAAAAAATGGAGTCTGGTCTCAGTGGAAATGCAAAATATGAGCGTAGATAGAAAGTGCTGTGGGAGAGCAATTGGATTTTCAGCCTGGATGCTTAGGAGTTGTCTGTTTACAGTCGCATAACAAGCTGCCAACTGGCTTTCTGTTATTTTTTTTTTTTTAAACTCATTCATGTGTTTCATTTCTTCTCTTTGGCTCTGCATTCCTGTTTTTTTTTTCACCTTTCTTCCAAATTGTAGAACTTTAAATGTATTCTAATATGGTATCCTCTTCTTCCTTCCCTTTCTTTCACTATTTTGTGTCGGTGAGAAATTAAATTATGAATATTGGGTGGATGTTGATGTCATAAGTGCTTCTTACTTTTTGATCTAGGAATTAATAACATGCCCCTTATAAACAGAAGAGTGTCTTAAATTTATCTTTATTCACTACTGAGGGGAGCTTTAGAAATAGACCTCTTTCAGGATGACAATCTATTGAACGTGTCATACTCTTTCTTCTCTAGCTGAGCACCATAACATGTATTCTCTGCAGTTTAATTTTGCAGTATGAGCAGGGTTATTGTGTGTGGTAATGTAAATGAGCATAATTTCTGATGTACAGTAACAAAAAGGACATCTATTAAGGCTACAGTAGTTCTATGACGATGAAGAGAGCGTGTGCTTGCTAATTTTGTCTACAACCTGTCTTGATGGTTCAAAATTTGAGTGGGAATAGTGGTTGACTGAGTAAAAAAAAAGTTTCTGCTTAGTTCTTTTCCTCTACTACTCAAGATTTCCAAAATAGCACTTTTAATACACTAATTGAAAACAGGATATTGTATTTCTTCTGCTGCTTTGTTCTATAACCTTTTTGATGGTGCTTTACTTTTCCAGAATGTTGGCAATTATTTTCCTTTGTTTCACTGTGTAGAAGTGGGTATAATCCACTATTAGTTTTTATAGTGGAATTGTGTGGTGGTCCCTGCAGTTGATACTAAGAACTTATCTTCAAACTGAGATTTTTTTTGTCTTGACTCCTGAATCATTAGCATGATATTTTTTGGCCAGTATCTTGATTTGACATTATTTCTATATTTGAAAATGGAGATGAAGGAACATATCAACCACCTCACCTTGAGTGTTCAATCCAGTCATTGATGTTTGGAGTTTGCTTATTTAACACATCAAACAAGCTCCCAATTATCTTAATTACTGCTATAATAGCATTTTAAAAACAGTATTCTTACATTTGGAGGGTAGTCATAGACAGTGGAGGGACTCTAGGCCCCTAATAGCAATTCTTCCACATCTCAGAGTGCTGTAATAAAGCACTCTTTGGGATCTAACTACATAACACTGTAGTTTCCTGTTACACAGCAAACTGGGTAGATTGTTGTATTATTAGTTATATGTCTCTGTTTCCATCCGCAAAAAGCCAAGTATACTTCAGGATTATCCTAACTATTGGACACCATTGTGTTTTCATGAGCATCACTGTAAAAAGTTTGGTTCTCTTAGGAAAAAAGACATGTTTTGATACCGAAGAGACTATTTTTCCTAGTATTTGGTTCTGATTCTGTATTAAAAAACTGCAAAGCCAACACATTTTGACATTAGTTTACTATTACTACAGTACTTATGAATATTAAATATAATTTTAACAACTTATAATAATAATATAAAAAATAATTTAATTTTCCCAGAACATAGATACTTCTCTAAGCAATTACTAACTGTTCTCTCCTTCCCCATGTATTTCCTCTGATTAATATTTATGAACCATTTTACATAGAGTGGTGTTCTTTCAACTTCAAGACCCAGGAAGGGAGAGTAAAAATAGAAGGAGAGAAGGGAATAACTACAATAAAGCCTTTTTGGAATGTACTTTTGTGGAAACACCAAGGACACAGTTGGCAAATTTTTTAAAAGCCTGGCCCTTTAGGAACAACCACTGAACATCTTCCATAAGAAAAACACTTTCCAGTTCTGAGGAAATGTCTTGATGTGAATGTATTGATTTTTTTCTCTGCTCTTGGGAAACTGGCCAGACTGCTTGTTTCTCGGTTTTCATGGCATGCTGCTCCCCGGTGCTATCAGGGGCACAGAGAGTCCTGCCAAAACTCTCTGTTCCTTTGTGAAGCCAACCACACAGGGATCAAGTTATTGACTTCTAGGCAGCTTTCTCTTCAGTCTGCTCTGTTTCCCAAAGAGAGTCCTGAGCAGCCATTTCCATGATTCAGTCACCCCATATAATAAGTCATTTGCATCCCATTATATTTAGTCTCACCATAAAATTAGTGACTACCTGAATTTCATATCACTGTAGAACTACTTCTGGAGTTTTATGACATGAAAAATGCATGTACAGAGACTCATAAATTAGAGGTGATTAATGTCCCCTTTTCTTACCAGTTTGTCGAGAAGGAATACATCTGCCCCATAGAAAATATGCCCTGGCAAGCTAACTGATAGTAGAGGCCAGTTACTCAAGCAGTTGGCACTTCAAAAATGTATTCACATGTCGCTTGCATTTTGTTAGGTGGTCTTAATTTAGCAGGAGAGTCATAAGGAGAGTCTTGATCACATTTATCAGGAGGCTCTGGACTGTAGAAATCCTGATGGATATATTAACATTCAGGAGAAATTCTAACAAAGAAATTTTCAAGTTAGAGGTTACAATCTTTGAGGCAGTGCCAAAGGGATGTATATTCTCTCATGAACCTGAAATCAGACCTCAGAAACACAGAATCCCTTTTATCAGGTCATAGCTGAATGAATCACGGAGAGTGACTAAACCCCAGAGGTAGCTAATGAAGTGTACTCTTGCTTGTGTGCTTCATGTCCATTCTCAGATTAGGAAAGTTAGTTTCTTGATTCCATGTGTTAGAGAATAAAACACCTTCATGGTTTTCATTTGCATATTTTATGACATGACAAAGATTTCTAGAAAATTGTCAAATAAGGGGTTCTCACTCCAGGAAAATATGTTGAGAAACACAGTCTATTCTTGGTGCAGCTAGGATTGATGTATATTGTGCTTTCAATGTTAATCTGCAAGAAGAGCATGTCTGGCTCCTGTCTCCTGGGCTTCCCAGGATAGCTGAAGCGATCAAGTAAGTGCAAAAGCCCCCTTGGTCTTTCTTCTCCAGAGTGACCTAAGCCAGCTATATCAGCCTCTCCCCATAGGTCCTCTGTTCCATCTGCCTACTTGAGCACTTGCTACAGTTAAGTCATGTCTCTGTTGGTCTGAGGAACCCCAAGAGAGATCTAGGCCACAGATTCTGGTTGCCCTTCTCCTGTGGAACTAGGGGTTAGGGTGTTCATCTCTACAGGGATTCTGTGTTGATTCTGTTAATTACTTCATCCTCCCTGGTGCTCCACAGCCTGCCTACCTACTCCTGTATCCACGTACCCCGTTAACACACTCCTTAACCAGCCCACACCTTCTGAAAGCAACAATACTGTTTCCACCTGCCCCCACCCTGAGGGGAGACCCAGGGCACTGAGTAGCCACATTATCTCTCAGAAGCTCCTCTGGGTCAAACCTCTGCTGTGCTGTGGGAGCCGCTCCAGGTGCTGCTGGGGACTGTGCTCTGTGTTGTGACACCATCACCATTGAATACTCACATACTGTCATGGACAGAGTTTTCAGCACCCAGTCATGCTCCTTCCTACACCAACTGCTATGTCTCTTTTATGACACACCTGTTAGCTGTGAGCTAGGCCTGCTAGTGCTATCCCTAACATCAGTCAAATGGTTGCCAGAAACTCTCTAAACAGAAATTGGCTGAAGATGAAAGGTTGAAGCACTCTTTGATCAGAGACAGATCATTAGAAACTGCTAGAGTCTGTGAGGAGCAAACACCTGGAACA
Organism: Streptopelia decaocto; assembly: GCF_964273445.1. NCBI lineage: Eukaryota > Metazoa > Chordata > Aves > Columbiformes > Columbidae > Streptopelia > Streptopelia decaocto. The sequence goes on along the minus strand of NC_138655.1, from coordinate 77,679,556 downwards.
AATCCACTTGCCCAGTAGCAGCAGACACCCTAAACCTTGAACAGATCCTTGAAGTCCTCTGACAACCCCAGAAGTTCCCAGAAGATGGAAAAATTCTAGAAGCTGAACCTAGAAATGGCTGCCTAGACTACTGCATTTCTTAGTTACTCCTGTTTTGCTGTTTTTCCATAATGGTAGATGACATCTTTGCAGTGCAATGGGACAGCTCTCTCAGCACCCTTGGATGTCTTCCTTATGGTGCCCTGCAGCTGTGGGGGGGTTTGGTTTGCTGAAGAGGTCCCATATTTGCCTTTTCTTTCTCTTAGGAGAGTTACAGTGTTTTGGGATCATGCTTCAGGGCTCTTAACTCTGCAGATGGGTTTAGGCAACTGGTCAGCCTGAGAGTAGATCTTCACCAAAGCCTTGAGGCACTTTGCCTTCTCCATGTCCTTTGTCACTGGTTTGCCTGTCCCATGAAGCAGCAGGCCTAGATGGACCTTGACGTTCTTTTGGGTGCCAATGCTCCTTGAAAGACAGAAATTTCTTTCTTGTTGTCCTTATCATCCAGTCTGTTATTGTCTCTGCTTATGCTTTTTTATCCTTCCAGTGTATCTATCCCTCCTGCTACTGTTGTCATCCACACAATTTGTGGTCACACATTAGATCCAATCATCCAGATCATTTATAAAGATTAAATAGTAGGAGTATTAGTATCTGTTCCATGGGAGATCCATGCCTGATGTCTGCCAGTTGGACTTTGAGCCACTCATCACTTTCCTTTGGGCTCAGTAGCTTAGACCATTTTCAAACCATCTTGTGGTTCATCTGTCCAGTCCAGAGCTTGACAGCTTGGTCACAAGGATGTTGTGTTAGAAGGTATCAAAAGCCTTGTAAAAATCAAGGCAGGTGACACCCATGACTTGCTCCTCACCCACTGAGCAAGTTGTTTCATCATAGAAAGCAACCAGATTAGTCAAGCTGGCTAAATCCATGCTGGCTTCTCCCAGCTCTCATTATCCTACCGTGATTTCATTGGCAATAAATTAAATTAATTTCCCCAAATTGAGTCTGTTTTCCCATTACAGTAATTAGTGAATGATCTTCCTGTCCTCATCTTGTCACATGAGCCTTTCATTATATTTTCTCTCCCCTGTCCAACTGAGAACTGAGAGTGGCAGAGCAGCTTTGTGGAGCACATGGCATCCAGCCAGGGTCAACCCATCACAGCTTTATATCAAATCTACTGACGCGATATATTTGGCTTTACAGAGGACATTTTTTAGCAGAATGATACAGCAATAAACTGTGTAATGTAACAATTGCTCTATATGGTTGAATCACAATACCAACATGGTTCCTATTACAGGTCTCTGTGTGCTCACTGTCCCAATGTTAAGCATTTTCAGTCATTGGGAAGGAGTATGTGTACTGAAGTCAGCTTAAACTTGTTTTTTTTCAAAGGCTTTTTTATTAGTTGTCCAGTTTTATGTTTTATGTTGTGCTGAGCCATGTATACACTTTCCCCTCAACACACCAGACTGGTCAAACACCAGGAGGACATAACTCTTTACTAATTATCCCAGGGAAGAATGAGATAACTAGCGCAGCCGTATATCCAAAACAAAAGTTACATGCCAGTCCCCCTTGTTTCAAGATTAGTTCAACTTTCTTTATATTGGGTGGTCATTCTTTACATTTTTATTCTTTGCCCATAAATAAAGTTTTGAGCCTATCATAGAGGAAATGTACTAACTGCTATGTAGTAGTGCAAGTATTTTAGTGTGTTGTATTCATTTAACTTCTACCCAGTCCCCCAAAAAGATAATAATTAGAAAGGTTTCAGTTGGAATACTAGAGATTTGTCAGGTAAAGGGTACATTCTGCTTTTCTCTTCCTGCAAGGCTTTTCTTCTTTGTGTGTCTCAGACTTTTTTTCAGAGGGTGTGGATTTTGATTTAACACCAACCGGTAACTAAGCACCACGCAGTTGTTTACTTACCCTCCCCTCATGGGACAGGGGAGAGAATCAGAAGAGTGAAAGTGAGAAAACTCATGCATTGAGACAAAGACAGTTTAACAGGTAAAGCAAAAGTCCTGCATACAAGCAGAGCAAAACAAGGAATTCGCAACTTCTCATCAGCAGGCAGGTGTTCAGCCATCTCCAGGAAAGCTGGGCTCCATCATGCGTAATGGCTACTTGGGAAGACAAGTGCCTTCACTCCAAATATCCTCCCCTTCCTTTTTCTTCCCCCAAAATACATACTGAACAAGATGTTGTATGGTATCAAATATCCCTTTGTCCAGCCTAGGTCAGCTGTCCAGGCTTGTGTCCCCTCACAGTTTCTTGTACACCTGGCATGGCATGAGCAGCCAATAATTCCTTTACTACTTAGCAAAAGCTAAAATATCAGAGGATTATCAACATTATTCTCATTCTTAATTTAAAATATAGCACTATGCCAGCTACTGGGAAGAAGTTAACTCTATTCCAGACAAAACCAGGACAGTGTGCAATATTCAATCAATACTTTTTACTGTTGCAGCAGTTACAGTCAGTGGAGTAGTGAAGGCTTCATGAATTATAGATGACTGCTAGATCCAAGAATCTTAGAGGAATAACAATATTACTGGATAAAATTCAAGTCAGATATGTGTTCTAAGAAATGAGCTTAAACACTCTTGTATCTGCCAAGAATGTGAAATACCATCTAAATATCAAGTAAGGCAATGTAATGTTAAGAAAGCAGTCTACTAGAAAGAATGCAAAAAGAAATGTACACTTACTGGATGTACTAAAAACTAGATGTTTTACAGCTGGTGTATTGTGTATTAGTTCTGGCAGTGGTGACACTGCAGTTAAAATGCTTGTAATTAATATAGTCTTGCAATTATTTTTCCTGTGACTCTCAACCTGAGATTAGTCTGCTCACATATTTAGAAATATTTAGAATCTACAGATCCAGTGCAAGGCATATTCTCATGTACTCTTCTGAGAAATATGTTACAGAACTCACTGAGTTTTAAGTTTGTGTTTGTTTTTGTCAAATCTTAGCCATGCAAAACTAGGGAATGGATGTAGGTTACTACTGTGTTTTTTTGCTGCACAATTTATTAAAAAAAGTGTGTAAACTGTGATAGACTGTTGATAGTGTGGGAGCATGAGAAGGGGACACTGTTTGAATTAATCTGTGGCTCAATGATGAGACTTCATAGGTTTCTGGTTGGATACTATTTGTAATTTCTAAGCAAAATTGCAAACAATAATGTATTGATATGAAAAATAACAGAACTATTAATTGATCTCTTTCCCGCTGGACATTGTAGAAAAATCTATAATCAAAGATGGAAATTTTATGTGTTCTTTTAATTTATTAAAAAACTATAAATAACAGCTACTAGGGAAATAGGTAAACATGAATGAAAGCTTTTCTGGATTCAGTTAGTGCTCATCTGATCCTACATTTAATGCTTTCATGAATTTTGAATGATTTCTATGGGAGAACTTGCCTTAAGGCTGTTTCACTCACTAAAGTGGCAACATGGTGTGCAAAATGACCTCCTGTCCGTAACTGATAGCAGCAACAACAGCACTTTGGAATTACGCCTCTGGGGATGTTATAATGGTTTCTCAGAGGATCTGTAAAAGCAACATGTACTCAGCTTCTTGGCCTGACCATCTTCAAATAGTATCACCCACTTCATTGTCCTGCTGGGAGTCCATGTGAGTGTCATTTACTCCGTTTTTGTTCTACTACTGAATTCATCTGGGAGCTCTTTGCAGAAGGCTATACTGGGTGAATTTTTGTATGTCATACACTATGTTTTTATAGATGAGAAATGGCTTACACCTCCCAACTACAATAGCTGTTAGCTGACCATAAAAAGCTTAAATGTGTCAGAATCTTAACATGAGCAAACTCATGACTGCAGTTGCCAACAGAAAGCTGTGCAATCATGGTAGCGCAGACAGCTGTGTCTGGTATGACATCTTATGACTGTAGCCTTCCTTCTATCACACAGCTGCCTTCTACACACTGTTCTTGGGCATTTTTGATGACTGGATGACTGAAAGCTGGCAAAGGTTGTCCCAATCTACAGGAAGGGTAACAGAGATGAACCTGGCAACTACAGGCCGGTCAGCCTCACTTCTGTTCCTGGCAAAATCATGGAGAAGATTGTTCTGGGAGTTATTGAAAAACATCTGAATGACAACGTAGTCATTGGTCCCAGCCAGCACAGGTTCATGAGGGCAAAGTCTGCCTGACCAACTAAATTTCGATCTGCGACAAGGTTACCCACCTAGTTGACCAAGGGGAGCCTGTTGATATGATCTTTTGGGTTTTCAGTAAAGCCTTTGACACTCTCTTTCACAGGATCCTCCTGGACAAGATGTCCAGTATAAAACTGGATAAACACACAATACAGTGTGTGAGCAATTGGCTGATGGGCTGGGCTCAAAGGATTCTAGTATATGGGGTTGTGTCAGACTGGCGACCAGTCACTAACGGACTTCCACAGGGATCCATCTTAGGGCCAGCACTCTTCAATGTCTTCATAAATGACTTAGACTCAGGACTTGAGGGAATACTCAGCAAGTTTGCTCATGACACAAAATTGGGAGGAGTTGTTGATACTCTCAAGTGCAGAGAGGCCCTGCAGAGGGATCTGGACAAATTAGAGAACTGGGCAATCATCAGCTGCATTAAGTTTAACAAGGGCAATTGCTGGATTTTGCACTTGGGACATGGCAACCCTGGCTGTACATACAGACTGGGAGATGAGATGCTGGAAAGCAGCTCAGCAGAGATGGATCTGGGGGTCCTGGTCAATGGCAAGTTGAAAAAGAGACAACAGTGCTCCTGGCAGCCAAGAGGGCCAACCATGTCCTGGGGTGCACCTAGCACAGCATTGCCAGTGGGGCGAGGGAGGTGATTGTTCCACTGGGCTCTGCACCGGTGTGGCCTCACCTGGAGTGCTGTGGACACCACAGTATAAAAAAGATATTAAGATACTGGAGAGTGTCCAGAAGAGGGCTACGAAGTTGGTAAAGCATTTAGAGAGGAAACCGTATGAGGAGTGGCTAAAGTCACTTGATTTGTTCAGCCTGGAGAAGAAGAGATTAAGGGGAGACCTTATCACAGTCTACAGCTTCCTCACAAGTGGAGGAGGAAGGGTAGGTGCCAAACTCTTCCCTTTAGCAATCAATGACAGAACTTGAGGAAATGGCAGGAAGATGTGCCAAGGAAGGTTTAGGTTAGACATTAGGAAAAGTTTCTTCACCCAGAGGGTGGTGGAGCATTGGAACAGGCTCCCAGGGAGGCAGTCATGGCCCCAAGCCTGAGAGTATTCAAGAGACTAGACAATGCCCTCAGACACATGGTGTGAACTGTGGAGTTGTCATATGCAGGGACAGGAGCTGGTCTCAGTGATCCCTGTGGGTCCCTTCCAACTCAAGACATTCTATGATTTTATGATCGTTAAAGTTGGCAGAATACTGCATCTGAATTTCCCAATGTAAGCATTTTTACAATTGACTACCATACCTGTCACTCTCCTGGTGGAGGTCTCTAACTCCTAGTGCATTTCATTTTCATTATATGAAATAATTGGCACACTCTAGATGAAACTGTGTATGTATGCATGGTGCTTGAAACTTAAGTGTTTGACAATCTGACTGCATGCACATTTCAATGCTATCAGTAGTTTTTGCATGTTTCTGAGAGGCAAGTTACCTCAGTAGAGAATTGAGTACCATGAACATCTGGGTACATGGGTTTATGTCAAAGTCTCTACTGTGAGAATAGTTTGACTGACATTTTTCCAAATCACAATTTGGAAGTTTCTTTGTTTTTGTAGTTAGCAGTTAAAATGTTGAAACAAGTATAATAAAAACATCCTTTTTGTCAGTTGATTATTTAAAAGCTGTATGAAATAATTATTTTCAAATTGCAGTATTGTTTATGCTTTATAGGGAGGAATAAAATTCTACAGTTTTGCAAGTGTATCTTCAACATTAGTGCAATGGAAAAGGGAAGGGAAGACACTGCTGTCTTTTTATATATACATTATTTTTGTGTGAGAAAAACTGCTACAGATACTCAAGAAAAAGGATCTCTTGAAATAAACACATGGAAAGAACATGTACAGAAATTAATTTTTAAATTATTGATTACATGCAAATTCAAACAACTCTTCTAGAAAAGTCTAACTGCATATGCCAAGTCAAGTATTTTTCCTATGCAGATTTGATAAGAATGACCACTGCTCTTTTATAGGTGAAATAACTATGAAAAGATGTGATGGCAGGTCTATTTGGAACAAGGAGTTTTTGAGCTACACATGCTTATAACACAAATCTAAATATTAAACTAGACCCTGACATTATTGTCTTCCAGGTTTTTGGTTTCTGTTTATTTTTGTTTGTTTGTTTCCACCCAAATAATTGATGGTGTTATTGTCTTATTATTATTATTGTATTTTCTTAATATTTTCTGAATATCTGTAATATTTTTTTCACAAAAATTACTACTTTCAGCACTAGTCCAAGGATTTTTGGAATGCTGTGGACACTGTATTGCATTGAATCTGGTGTAATATAATTATATTGGTATTGCACCAAAATGTTTTGTTGTTGTTCTTGTTGTAAATCTGTCTGTACAACGCTATACAAACTCTATTAGACATAGGATTTCACTTGAATGAATAATAATTTTTTTATGTTACTCTAAATATAATTTGTTTGTTTGTTTTTGTTGATTTGTTGTTGATGTTTTATTTGTTTGTTTTTTTTTTTTTGTTTTTTTGTTTTTGGTCAAGACAATAAATACTGAAAACCTAACTTATAGCACTTAATTTCATTTCCGTAACACTATTTAAAAAAAAAAATCCACTATGAAATAAAAATATGTAAAATAAGTAGTTGATTTTCTTTTGAAGATTCATTTTGAAGAACTATTTTCAAGCCAGAATCCCCATCTGCACTAGATCGATATAGAGGTAATTTATTCCAGGAAGTGTTCATGAAAATAAATGTAAAAGACCTTCTCACAATGTCTTTTTCAACCTTAGAATAAGTTAAATAAAGTCCCTTAGTTGATTGTAAACCATAAGCTTGTGTAGCTTTGGTGACATGTGTTCTGACTTCTCAGCAGTGAAATAATTATCCTGATAATAAAGTAAATTAGGAATAAAAGACAGACTGTCAGAGAAAGATTCTGGGTAGGACAGTGAATTGGGTGTTCTAACATAAAAGTAAAGGTAGAAATGCCAGGATTTGCTTCTGTTGAACAAATTTTATTTCTAGTCTTAAATAAATAATCATGGCCAGACAAACCCTGAAGCTTACATTAGAAAAAACTTCTGAAATTCAATAGTACTTAATGCTGTGGTTTTGAAATGCTGCAACCAGCACTGACAGCTCCTTGCAAACTTAGAGCTAAACCTCTGTGATGTATCAAGTAGATATGTCAGAGCTCAGAAGCCTACATTAGTAGACCCCTATGGAGGGGTGGGTTTTTTCCATGCTAAATATCTGATGAATTACATTGAGCAGCCTGAAAAAAAGATAATCTATTGGTCCAATTTGTGCCCACTGTAGCTCTAGCACATACAGGAGGAGTAGCTACCTTATCAGCCTGCAGCAGGCACACCTTCCATCAGCTGCAAGATTGACATAGTCACATTTAAAGCTTGTGATTGTGGGGAAAAAGTTATGCAGTCTTGTAGTGGTAGGATATTTTAAGTTATCTGACTGTATGCTAAACAAATGAAGCACAAACACCTAGGAAAGATCAAGTGCACAGTATTACCTAACCAGTGAGAATGGAGAATACAGCCAGCCAAAGAGAGTTACTAGACCACTGCTCCTCCTGTGAAACCCACCAGGAGGGCACAAGGACAGGAATGCTCTGCATAGAGTTCCACTTAAACTGACCAAGTCATTGCTTGTGGGGGGTTAAGATTTACTATGAGATGCAGGTGAAAGAGCAATTTTCAAGGGGGCAGTGATAGTTCTGTGGCTTTTCTGGAAGGAGATTTTGTGGATGTGTGTAGTATATTACGGGATGCTTAGAGGAAAGAAGAAAGGCAGGAAAGAAGAAGGATCAATGTGGGTTGGGGAGGAACAGGCATGGGGAAATAGAGGGAAGAGGGGATAAAGAGTTCTGGTCATGTTTAAATAGCTTCCTGGTCTGCACACTTGTGTGGTAGAGCTCTTGCCCTTAAACTGCAGTTTGTCCTAAATTCTTGTTCAATCCTAATTCTATGTTCTGTAAGAATGTACTGGCTGTCCTCTGTGTATGTGTGTACAAACACAAGCAAATATCTAGTTGGATTAACAGAGAAGTGGGGTCAGAGGGTTGAGTACCATCCACTAGAGCTGCATCATGGCTTTGAGGCATCTAAGTGTCTAGGGAACAACCACTGCAGGACACCAGGGTGCTAGCCACTGGATTGGCTGTGTGAAACATTAGCTACCTGAGAGATGTGTATCTGTGTATGGGTGTGCATGTTGCAGCTAGAAAACTCCAGTCTTGCTCAGCTGGTGAGGAAAAACAGGGTCATGTTGATGATTATGTGAGTCCTGTGTTTGTGTGAGTGCAGGTAAAGGAGCTGCTCTTTGTCTGTCTCATCTGGTTGGCTGGTCATATGTACTCCCATTTGTGTTGTGTGTGTGTGTTTGTACCTATTTGGAATAGGTGCTGAGCCTCACTACAGCCTGGAGACACAGAACTGAACCAAACTTACTCAAATAGGAGGAATCCCCTGGGCCCTGTAACAGAATATTAGACACATGAAAGGCAGAACATAGAAATGGAGGAATGATTTGAATATATTCTATAGAAGAGCCAGAGGAGTTCTGTGACATTGTTAAAATTTAGAAATGCACATTGCAGCCAAGCACTTTCATCTTGCATACTATAGGCAGTGAAAAAGCGTTCGTCAGCCCGAAACAGCTGCCTAATGATGTCATTCGCTCCTTCCTGGTGGGGTATTAACAACTTTCAGCTTGAAAAAACTTCTGAAATGTGGTAAGGGATCAGAGACACGGAGATGTCGGACAGAATAAGTGCAACAGGAGAGAAGGCTGGTAGAGCTTACAAAGGGCCTGTAGTCAAGCTTCAGATTCATAGGTATGATCAATCAGTGTGCATCCAGATATGATTTGTAGGAAGGGAGAGAATGAGTCAGAAGACTGCTGATAGACAACATGTGTTCTTTTTCCCATTGAAACTAATAAGAGCAGAAGCTATCTTTAAGACAGAGAAGATCATATGTTTTTTATTTTTTTTTTATTTTTTTTTTTCCTCCTTAAAAGGGATAAATAACTAAATGTAGCACTTTGGACACAGGCAATTTTTTTCCTTGATGCTTCAGTGGGAAATGAAATCAAACAAGGCATGATTCTAACTCTAATTCTGTATTTTTCCCCAATAAGTGTAAGATTATACTAGTGACTTGAAACCTAAATCAGTTGAGGAATGTGGGTAAATGTTAAGTCTGTATGTAAGAGGTTGTCATCAATAAGAAGGAAGATAATTCACAGAAATACTTGTGTATCAGTATTTAGAAACACAGATGAGGAGAACAGAGCCCATCCCTAAAACAATTCTGGAAAAAAAAAAAAATAAGTGCTATATTAAAGCAGAATTTCTTAAATCTCTCTGTGTGTGATAGATTTAAAGGACCATGAATTATCATAGCATTTGCTACACCTGGGTATCTTTTTAGGTCTTGATACTTGACTGCTATCTCTTCACTGTTACTACATTAAAGCTGTAGTGATTAGGGGCTTGGTGGGTAAAAGGCTTATGACAGGTGAAGATAGAAAAAAAAAAAAATCCCTTTTTTGTTACTGAATTAAAAAACAAGTCACAAAAGCCCCAGATAAACAAATGTATACTCCTATTAATATGCTAATATTAGGTGTGTGATGATACACTTTTCTACACCTGAACAGAGACTACAGTAATATGTTGAATGCCAAAGTCTAAATTAAAGTAGTATCTGCTAACTTTCATGTTGCTAGTACCAGAAAAAAATATAGTTGCAATAACCGTACTTCAAGTTAACTTACTCATCTTCAGGCTTATGCCTGAATTGCAAGAGAGTTGTAACGTAATGGTAGGATTACAGTACTGGGTAGGATTATAGTATTTGGTTTTTCTGCACCTTAGAAGTCAGAAGAATAAATGCATACAGACAAAGCTGCTAAAAAGCACAATGGATGGATGCAAGCTAAAACCCTTGCATTCTATTAAAAACAACTATTTTCCCATGTGATAGCTGTAACATTTGAAAGTCACTATGGACAGTACATTCAGATTTGGAGTTTATTTGGTTGAGAGTGGTGTAATTCCTAATGCTGCACAGGGTTTTTTCCTGAAAAACTGAGCCTGTTCTCTGCATCTCATATTCAGTAAATAGTCTGGGCTGACAGAGAATCCAACACTTTTTTTTTTTTTTTTTTTTTTTTATAAATCTTAGAAGCCTTCAGTCTCTCTAGGGTATTATCTGTAGGAATTTTTTCATTCTCATGAACTATAAAAAGATTATCCTTTTCTGGTAGTGGACACAAAAAGCAAAGCTTATCTATCTTGGAAAGGACCAAGCAAGACAAAAAATACTATAAATATATACCAAAGAACAGACATACCAAAGAATGATATTTCCTCAAATTAATATTTTCTGTTGGGTAAGTTATAGTCATGTGATAAATGGAAAGATGCCTTTCTTCCATGCAAAACCTTGAAATATTTTATATAATTTTTCTTAAAAATTCTTTCTATACAGTCTATAATTCTTTCTAGGATATGTTACCAGTGCAAAACAGAAATGTGAAAATAAGTCAAACTTCCCATGGAAAGGACATTGTTGATACTAACCAGCAGTTGATACTAACAGTGCAGTACAGATGAAAACAATACCTATATGTCTGTGTTGAAGCCAAGGTCCCACTGTATTGTTTACTCTACAAATCAAACACAGTGTCTACCTTAACAAGACGTGATTTAAACAGAGAGCTGATTTAACCTTTAGTAAAATAAAAGATAAATGATAGATCTTTCTCATTCATTTACTCTGAGCAGCTATTTTCTAAGACTGGAACTATAAAAGCAAAGCATACTGCTAGATGATTGAAACTGATTGAAAGATAATTAACTCCTGATAGATAAAACCCAGAACCTCTCCCTACTTGGGCTACAGCAGGTTTTACAGCACCATATAATTGTAGAGATTTTAATTCACTCTGAAACTTTAATTATTTGACTTGTGTCATTGCAGAGTGTGAATGTGAGATTTCAAGATATAGAAAAGTAGGCTTTAGCTCTTGTACTGAACAATGTAATCATTAACTTTAAGCAGTAACATACTTCTAAGCTTGTATATATAGTGCTAGACAGGGACACAAACCTGGTCAGATAACAGTGTTCTATACCATAATTTAGGCAAAGTATTTTTCCAGTGATTTTTCTGAAGAAAACATCCATAGCTATGAGTATTATTATTTTTGTGTAATTTTGTTTTTAAGTGAAATAATTTTCTCTTCTATAAGAAATAAAGAAATCTTGCTTTCATGGAGTACAGACACCAAATATCAAGGCCTATGTAGGCTGTTTTCTTGTTGGACCAGTAGATTCCAGCAAGTCTTGGAGGTGTCTTATCTTAACCAAGGAACTTTGATATTCTTATATTCTTTGGAGTAGATATCACCAGCAAGTTCATCAAGACTATTTTGTATTTAAAAGTTTTTTTGTCCAGAACCAATCTTTGCTTCTCTGGAAATAATCTAAGGTAAACATTAATGAAACAAATGAACTTCTTTAGTATAATCCATGATTTCCTCAAAAGAATGGTATAAAAAAATCAAACAGCAGTAGAACTAATTAAGGATTTGCTGCTAAAACATAAATGTTGGAAGAAATGGGTAATAGGCAGAAGCATCTTTCCTATTACTCCAGCTTCACAATATGGTATTGAGAAAGCAGTGGAAGTGCTGGGAAAGATTTCTAGGGCTAATGGTCCAAGTATGTCAATGAGTCTTAGACACATTTACTATGCTTGGGTTGGATAAGTGATAGCCACCAAACTCAAAGGTTGGAAACTTCTGGGTTCAGGAGAGCTTTCTGATTGGCCTACTTAGCACTAGGGGCTGTAAAACCATTCTAGTTTCATCACTGGAGTTATGGACAATGTGAAATTTATAGCAATTTGACTAAGAAGCTGTGAGGAAAAAAAATAAATGTCCATCTCCCTAATATATAAAGTTTCAGTATTTCCAAGATTAAGAATCTGAAGTTTTTTAGAAGACTAAGCTTGGGTCAGAACAAAAGTACACTAGAGATTAGTTTTTTACTCTAGATTTCTTTCTTTTCCTAATTCTAATTATAGACTCTTTCCAAATAGCTAAATGTTAATTGAGGAATACACTAATATGTAGTAAATCAACAATCATGTACTCGGGCAAATATGTAGAAAACCACAGTCTGTTTCTAATTATATGTTCTTTCAGTTACTTTAAAATGTGTGTATGTTTCACTTCACCTAATCCTTTTCATTGTTTTCAGAAATATGAATAATGAATGTATTTCCCAAACCTTCACAGTGTTACTTGATGAATGTATTATAAGCTGGTGTTAAATATTAAGTCTGGAGTATAGATTTGCCACATTTAACCATTTTTAACAGTCTGACAAGTAAAGTAGTTGCCTAAGTATGGTGTTCTACATTGACAATTTCAGGTCTTAAAAATCTGTTGTGAACAAAACAGCTCTTCATAATGATTTAAAGCTTTCTTGCTATGTAGAAAAGTTCACATTAGAGGAAAAGGAAAGCTAAGAGCAGATGGAAGCATTTCCATGTCTTATTTCTTAAGTGTGAGTAATGTATAAGACAGCTGAAGCAGACATTTTGATAACTTTTCCTTTTATTTTGTAATTGTGGTCACTTTTGACTTACACATAAGTCTACTATAAAATAGAAAGGGCAGCAGTGCAAACATTTTTGTGCCTTTGTGAACATATTAGAGCTTGCTCATTTCAGACTATTAATTAGAATAACAGAATGATAGAATATCTCAGCTTGGAAGGGACTCATAAGGATCATTGAGTTCAACTCCCTGTTCCTTGCAGAACTACCTAAAATTAAACCATGTGATTAGGAGCATTGTTCAGACACTCCCTGAACTCTGACACACTTGGAGCCATGACCAGGTGAGCCTGTTCCAGTGACCGACCACCCTCTCAATGAAGAACGTTTTCCTCATGTCCAATCTGAACTTCCCCTGATGCAGCTTCAAACCATTCCTTGTGTTCTATCACTGACCACCAAAGAGAGGAGATCAGCACCTCCTCTTCTGCTGCCCCCCTAATGGAAGTTGTAGACTGTGACAAGTTCACCCTTCAGCCTTCTCTTCTCCAAGCTGAACAAACAAAGGTACCTCAGCCATTCCTTGTAAGTCTTGTCCTCAAGGCCTTTTACCATCTTGGTTGCCCTTCTCTAGACACACATTAACAGTTTGATGTCTTTCTGATATTGAGGTGCCCAAAACTGCAGACAGTACTCGAGGTAGGGCCACACCAGTGTAGTACAGAGTGGGACGACCACGACCCTTGACCAGCTATCTGTGCTGTGCTTGATGCACCCAAACAGTTGGCTCTCTTGGCTGCCAGGGCATGCTGCTGATTCATATTCATCTTACCATCAACCCAGACCCCATAAGTCTTTGCATGGGGCTTCTCTCCAGCCTCTTATCCCCCAATTTGTATGTATATCCAGAATTACCTCATCCCAGGTGCAGAATCTAGCACTTGCTCTTGTTAAATGTGGCACAGCTGATTGTTTCCCAGCTCTCTAGTCCATCCAGATCTCTCTGTAAGGCCTTTCTACCCTCGAGGGAGTCCACAGCTTCTTCTAATTTAGTATGACTAATAGATATTCCAAGGAAGAAGCTGAAGAACTGTTTTACAAACTCTGAGCCACATACTGAGGTATAACTGTAAGAAATACATCTTACATGGATTTATGTTTGGGAGCAGGGGGAGGTACAGTTTTAATTCTGTGCATCATAACAGATCTTGATGAATGATGAAAGATGCATCCCAGTCTTCCATACCCATCCTAGACCCAGAATTACAGTTGCTTTAGGAGTTTCTTGCATGTTGCTAAAATCAGTCTTTAGAATGATACATTGTATTATATTGTCTTCCATAGCAACTTAGTGTCTTATATTGAATATGCTTGATTAGTGAGAGGATGAGAGAATGTTTTCAACATATGCCTGTGAAATATATCTCGTTCATATTAACTAATATTAAAAAAAAAAAACCACAACAAAAAACAAACCCAAGAAATATAATTTACGATAATAGATGCGTTATCTTAAAGGTAAGACCTTTTTTCTTTGTTGAATGTTATCTCCAGCTCTTAATGTGAAGCTGAAACTACCAGCCACACAAAAAGGAAAGCTATGACTTTACAAAATGCTCAAGACTTCTGTGGCAGTGATTATTAAAGGACTCAAATGGTACAACAAAAGACACATATTTACTATCTGATCGTGTAGTAAGTTAGGGAGTTATTGTGGAACTGTAGTGTCTCAGTTATATGAGTGTCTATACAGGAGGATGAAGGCTGTCCAAGAACAGAGCTAAGAAGCCTACCTAAAACGTCTGTAGGAAACATTAATTATAGGTCATGTCATTTGATGGGTACAGGTGCACTTATAGAATCAGAATACTAGGTTTGAAGGGACCTCAAGGATCACCTGGTCCAATCTTTCTGGGCAAAATGCACCATATAGACAAGCTGGCCCAGCACCCTGTACAGCTGGATCTGAATAGCATCCAGTGTCAGGGAATCCACTACTTCCCCAGAGAGATTACTCCCATGGCCGATTGTTCTCATCATGAAAAATTTCCCTCTTGTGTGCAGTCAGAATGTCCCCAGGAGTAACTTGTACCCATTACCCCTCATATTTTCCATGCGAGTCCTTTTTTAACATGAGTCTCCATCTTTGTAGCCACCCTTTACATAAGCCTTCTTTCATCGAGGCTGAACAAGTCCAATTCTCTCAGCCTTTCCTCCTATAGCAATCCTCCCAGTCCTTTGATTAACTTTGTGGCCCTTCTCTGGACCCTCTTCAGGCAGCACATGTGATAAAACTGTTGGAATGTATTAAAACCAAGTTTAGTGACTAATTACAACTTTAATGGTGTTTTACATAATAGTTACTCTGCACATCATATCTTTGAAGATTTCCCCTACCTCCTTCCTTTTAATTTTTTTTAATAGGTAAATAGACCATTTCATTTTCACCTTTTTCTGCCTTGTGTTGTTGAGGAGTTTCCCACAATGCCTCATTTCAGAAGCCTGATGGTGATGCTGTTGACATTCCTTGCAGTAGGATAGTATTTATACAAAACACACAGGACACAAGCATGTTTCTGAGCTATATGCAATCTGCACAAAATAGTTACATTTTTCACCTGTGATCAAAATGACTTAATTAAATATGTCAGCAACAGGGCTGCAACAGTGTGGCTAGTGGAACAGTTTTATGCTTGGTTCCAGTAATTCCTCTGGAATAATTATATATCTGATCAGCAAAATGGAACCAAGGAGGGAACGTAAATGCCAAGTGTTGTTCTGCTTTTCCCATATATTTCCACAGTCAAAGCACGCAGCATTTTTTATAATCTTTGGCTCTGTCAAAATAAGCAGTTAGACAGCAGTTGGTCCATGTTAAATTGAGAGCGGAGCAGCAGAGGTCAGCTTTCAATGTCTGAAAGCTTCCTTTCTGAGAAATAAAAGAAGAAAAGAAAAGAAAAGAAAAGAAAAGAAAAGAAAAGAAAAGAAAAGAAAAGAAAAGAAAAGAAAAGAAAAGAAAAGAAAAGAAAAGAAAAGAAAAGAAAAGAAAAGAAAAGAAAGAAGGAAAGAAGGAAAGAAGGAAAGAAGGAAAGAAGGAAAGAAGGAAAGAAGGAAAGAAGGAAAGAAGGAAAGAAGGAAAGAAAGAAGGAAAGAAAGAAGGAAAGAAAGAAGGAAAGAAAGAAGGAAAGAAAGAAAGAAAGAAAGAAAGAAAGAAAGAAAGAAAGAAAGAAAGAAAGAAAGAAAGAAAGAAAGAAAGAAAGAAAGAAAGAAAGAAAGAAAGAAAGAAAGAGAAAGAAAGAAAGAAGGAAGGAAAGAAGTTAGCCATTATATTATTTTAAAAAAAAGTTTCACAGTGACGCTAATGCTTGGTTTGCTAGCAATGACAAATTAAATAAATAGGAAGATGCTTGGATTATGGGAAGCATGGCATGTGAACTAAACTTTGGAATTGCTTCTGCAAAAGTTTCTAAAGACCTGTATAGAAGTGTGTAGGAAATAAATTTTTTTTATTATAGTTTCACACAAATCTTTAGAGATGGATGTTCACATAGAAGTTCATTGAGGGCATGTTCATAAAAGTCATCTTTTTGTATTGCGGAAAAGAGAAACCTTTTTTTTGTTCTCTGACTACGGAGACTTTTCTCTTGGGCAGTAGGAGATATCTATTTCTCTTTCCTGAATGAGTTCTGGGTTTCTACTACATAGTGATTGTACACTGTTTTTACAAATAAGGTTGTCTTTCTTGGGGAGTTTAGTCACAGTTTTCAATCCTGAACTAGAGGAATACATGGACTTTTACCGGTTAACAACAACTGCAGCTGAAATTTGTACTGGACAAGCCCTCTCCAATGTCAAGTACATGATCTGTTGATTTGCTTATGGTGTTGAAACTCTCATTCATAGTAGTTCTTGTACTGTAATGAGTGGTACAATATTTTTTATGTGAGTCAAAACAGTAACTTTGTTTTGTGTGTTTATCAACATATTTATATGTACATGTGTGTGGGCATGTGTGTGTGTGAGAAACTGTTTTCCAGTCTTAGGCTTTTCCTTGCTTTGTTGATAGTTTTGCATTTTACAACCAATAATTGTTAAGATGATTTCATGACTGAGATGCACAAAAGTGCAATGTGCTTTTTTCATTTTTGTTTTGTTTTTGATGAAGGAGTTGGACACTTTATCAGTTTGGGTTCTATTTCATTTATTTCCAAGGGTGTATTTAAGTAATGAATTTGTCTT
Organism: Streptopelia decaocto; assembly: GCF_964273445.1. Classification (NCBI taxonomy): domain Eukaryota; kingdom Metazoa; phylum Chordata; class Aves; order Columbiformes; family Columbidae; genus Streptopelia; species Streptopelia decaocto. Next base: position 77,662,472 of record NC_138655.1, on the reverse strand, counting down.
GCTACACAGTGCAATCCAGCATTAACCTGGAATTGTTTCCATTGCTGATATGCAGTAGCTATTAAAACTATGATAGTGATGAAAAAACATTTTTTATCTTTTCTTTTTTTTTTTTTTTTCCCCCAGACTTCCTTGTCATCTTCATACCAGCTGATATTTTCTCAGCTTGACTTGTTGATATTCCCAGTGTGGACATCTTCCACAAATAGAACTAGGTATCCCACTGCCACTCAGTTTGATTGGAGAACAAAGTGATCTACACATGACAGCAAGCATGTATGGCTTCTTGGCTGGTGCAGCCTTGCAATTTTGCCTCTTGTCAAGGGCTTAGTGTAGTGTGTCAGCTCTAGATTTGGACCTTAATAAGGTATAGAAACAGATATTCTCTCTACAGTTACTGTCATTTCACTCTTGAGATTGCAATAAATGTCCTGGGTTTCATGTCCTTACTGATGGGATTACATGTTAAGAAAGCCACTAAAGTTTCATAAAATGAACTCCCCGATCTTGTCAGTTGCCCACAAGATGCTTTTTGGTCTTTCTTTCTAAATGCAGAAAGGTCATTGAAATTAACCATTTTGATGTGAAATGCTGCGTTTTACTCTATCAACATCTAGGGAAGGTTGAATGCCATTTTTCATATTTCACAAGACACAACAACAGCTGTCATATCTTATGCAGTAACACTCCTCTGCCTACCTTTTACAAAAAGGATCAGAATATCTTGGAAGGATGTTTGGATTTTTGTTTAAGATGAGGTAATTTGAAACAATATTGAATCTCTTTCATGTGGAGGTTTAGGCACTCATCATCCTTGAGAAATCATGCCCTTTGTAGGTCATGCATGTATATGGTTGTCCTGGCTTTATTTAAAACTACTCCAGTTCTCTTTTAGTGTATTTTCCTTTCAGCTAAGTTATTCTAAGTAACTGCAGTTTTTTTTGTAGTTGGCTGCATGTTTTTCAGACACTGTTTGCTTTGATGCTGATAATGGTAGCAATGGTGTGGAGAAGAGGACCAGGTTTAGGCTTATTGCTATGGCAGCCAAGGTTACTGATAAATTTTGCATGTCTCTTAAGTGAGAGGGACATATTTGCAAGGAGGGGCAGACAGAACAGGTGACCAAAATTGACCAGCTAGGTATTCTATCCCATACACGTCACACACCCTGTAAAAGTGGAAGATCACGAGGGTCTCACTCTCTTCCACCACAGCCGGCATCTGAAGAGGACCCTGCCATTTCTGCTTGTGATCCTAGGCCTAGTTCCAGACCCTGCATTCCTGAATCCTGTTCTGGTTTACTGTGGAGTCCAGCCCAGGACTTCTGGGTACCTGCGCTACAGTTGCAGTAGCAATACCAGCTCCACTGTGGGCAACACCAGGAAATTCAAGGTTGGTTTTGTATATATTGTATTATTTTCTCTATTTATTAGTAGCATTACTAAAGCTTTTAACTTTTTTTTCCAATTTGTTTGTCTCTCTCCCTTTTCCTCCTGTTCCTTTTCCTTAGTGGGGAGGGTGGGGAGTTAACAGAGAACATCTGCCACAGTTTATTGTTGCCTTGCTGTAAATGGTGACAATGGCTTTAACTTTGGTGACTATCATGCTGGGAAGCAGTGAACAAAAACATCAACTTGATGTTACATGAATGATCCACCCACTTGAAAGGTGGAAGCCTTCTTTCACAAGGTAGGAAAGAACCAAGGCAAAGTGGCAGGACAAGAAGTAGAGTGACAATATTTTGATCCCCTTAATCCAAAGGGCAAAGCCTGTGTTTACTCCATGAAGTGTTGATGTGGTAGTGGATGGAAGAGTAAGGAGAAATAGATGGTGATGTAGACAGGACTGTGCAAAAAAGAGTTGCACTATTTCCATGCACTATTTATGCATCTGGAGGTTGCATCAAGAAGCATTCCTTGACTCCAGAAATCTCAGTGATTGTGTCTGTGGATGTTCATTTTAGGAGTCTGGAAGCTAACTTTTGTCTGCATTCTGATGGGATTTAGAGTGCTTTTTTTACCGGGTAGGTGAAGACTTTCTGTCTTTTGTGTTGGATACAGTCTGTGACTTCCTGTCTGTGACTTCTAGGAAGCTGATTTTATGTGTGTAAGGAGAGACCTGTTATTTTTGTGAGTGAAAGCTCTGAGGTAAACCTGCAAAAGGTGTGTGAGAGGACTGTCTAATACAAAAGTAGTAAAAGGATACCTACCTCATTTGAGATTTTCATTTCCTAAACATTTCATTGGTACCTCAGAAAATATAATGTATTTGGATAATCATATATCACAGTATATCCAGAAGGGCTCACTTGAAAACCCCTTTTATTCCTCTTTTTTTTTTTTTTTTTTTTTTAATTTTCTTAACAAATGTCTTGTCTTAGTTGTAATAATTCTAGTCATTTGGAAAACTGAAAATCTCTGCAGATGTATCCTAGAGATGACTGAATTTTGTATATTTGATGTCAAACAAGCTTTTGCCAGAGGAGAGGAGAGGAGAGGAGAGGAGAGGAGAGGAGAGGAGAGGAGAGGAGAGGAGAGGAGAGGAGAGGAGAGGAGAGGAGAGGAGAGGAGAGGAGAGGAGAGGAGAGGAGGAAAGGTGTTTCTTAAAGACGGTTAGTCATTCTCAGTTTTTGTTCCTCCACTGCCAGGAAAACAACTTATCTTTCTACCAGACTTATGTTTAATTTTTTTTTTTCACTTGACTAACAGCCTTGCAGTAATATAAATATTGCAAGATCACTTCATAACTACTGCGTTTCTGAATGAACAGATTTTGACAAGAGTTCTTCAACTGCCCTGGACCAAATGGTAGACTGAAATCTTTATCTGAACTTCATTCTAGTGATTCCTAAGAAAGCTTGTACATGAAAACCTTTGCTTCTCTGCTTAGACTGAGACAGAGGGCTGTTCTTAACATAAATTGGGCAATGTGTCCTAGTATTCCAAAATGGTAGAATATCAGAGGTGGCATTCTGATACCAGAAGATTATGTAGATGCCATTTTCATGGATTTTGAAAATGGTATTTTTTAATGTGCCTTTTTTTTTTTTTTTTTTTTTGTTTGGGTGGGCTCTTGTGCAATACTATTGTAACATTTCTACTGGTAGTTTAGGAGATAACTATTTGTTCTGGTTCTTTCAGCAATGACTTCCCCTCTTACTGTTGCAAAAGACACTGGCATGTAAAGATACAGCTTGTGAAATAAAGATAGATATGTTCCTTCCACTTGCAGAGGAAGGGTATATTTTCACAGGAAATTGTTGTTCAGTAATAGTACTGTAGTTCTTCAACTACTTAGAGGGATGAACCACGTCAATAACATTACAATATCTATGTCTTGGTACACTGTGAAAACACCAACAACTGTAAACAGTTTTTTTTTAAGAAAGTGTAAGGGACTGTGTCTTATACAGCAATTTCCCTGAAATGTGAGGAATACTAAGTAAAATTGCATGGGAGAGAGTTAGAATGTTAGTTCCTTGCTTACATGAATTATTCTGACTGAGACAGACATAGTAGTTTCTGTTTCCAGTTTCCTTCCTTTCTCATGTCCTCGTTTCTTTCTCTATGCTACAGTGGAGACTATATCCTTTCAATATTTTTATTTTTCCTGGCTTGAATATTTGTGTATCCATTCTCAGTCTTGTTTCTGTGAAATAAACAGATTTAAGAAAAAAAAACCCCAAACCAAACAGACCCTTCTGCCAAGTGAATGGTAAAACTGATATGATTGAGCAGCAACCACTAGCATGTTGTGGAGAGATAGCTAGGGTGATAATCATTTAACATAGATCTGCCATAACCACAGTCCAGGTAACCATACCCTTGGGCAGGATTATCCATTTAGTTTAAAATATCTGGAAGGTTACTTTCCAGAGATTCTTTAGCAGCGTCACTCCTGCTGTGAGGCCCTTTGCTACCTAATGGTGTCATCTGCTTCCTAAATGTCAATGCAGTGTTTGACTGCTGTTGGTACTTTGATTCTGTACAGCATTACTCTATAAAAGCTAAAGGTTACTGTTTTACTGGTGGAAAGTGTCTGAATGATTTGCAAGAGCAAAGCTAAAATCATAAAAAGAGGGAGTTCAATAGATCAGGGAATGCCCTAAGACATACTGGTATAAAATCAATCAAAAAAGTTGTTCCAACCCCTGCTCCTCCTCTCCATCAACAAAAAGGTTAGGAAAAGTGGAGACAACAACAAAGAAACCATTTCTGTATGAGACAAATGGCATTTTAAATGTTTTGAATGTACAATTAAGTATTCTTATGGAAGGATATAACTTTCTGCAACCTTTCAAAGTCTTGTAGTTAAATTACTGGTACTGAATATTGTTTTTGTCTAGATAGCTAAGGATTTTGTGTGTGTGCATTTTTTTTTTTTTTTCAGCCCAAAACCTTTAGGATATTTCACAGGAAATTCAAGTTATTTGAATCCAGTGAACTAGCTATTCATAGAACCAAACAGCAAAGTTTAATGCAAAATCAGCTGAGACACTTAGAACAGTTGCAGCATCTATTTTAGTGCATACACGTCTGATTATGGTAAAAGAAAATACACTTTAAACCTGCAACAAGCAACCATATGGAATAATAGCTGTAGGGGTCTGCAAGAGAGATGGTGTTATACATCTCAAGTTTTCTTTTCAGCTTTTCAGCTCATTTATATTAAACTATAATCCCCTGAGGTGTCAGGAACTGGAACTGGAGTGTCTGGTACAGATCTGAGGCAAAGCTGTTGAGGGCTTTAGGGAAGAACAGTTGCTTCTTGTGAACCGTAGTCAAGTATCAATATTGAATATTCAAATTTCAATGTTGGATGAATAAAAATAAGTTGGCTTACTTGCCTCTGGTCACCCATGTCAGTAGCAGTTAAGATATCGTTCTAATTTGTATTAATGCGATCAGAAATATTGTCTTTAAAACATTTCCTTGGCAACCATCTTTTGAAGTTCAATATGAAACCTCCAAATTACTGAAAGAAGAATAAAAACAACCCTTTAAATACTTAAGTCTAAAGTAATTTAATTGGTCTCTTCAAACAGGTTAGATATTTCCTGTATATACTCTCATGATTGAAGAATGAAAGAAGAAAAATACTGCTATCCTATAAATTGCTCCATTATCCTCTGTTGTTTTAATATTATATGCAGTTGTTTATAGCATACAAAAGTACTATATCAACTTTTATTCTGTAAACACATGCATGGCTGTGGGCTGCCTGGCATGGTGATCTCTAATACAGGAATTTGCATATAAACAATTTCTGATTGTAAATTCTCTGCTGTACATGGGATTTAGGTGGCATATTTTTCAGGTGTTGTGTACAGATTGTCTGTCTGTCAAGTTGAGTTTCCTTCCACGAAGTCCCTCTGCATTCTGTAATGAATACTTAATATGGCAAATCATCCAGTATCTGACAGGCTACCTGTGCTGTGGTAATCTGTGCAAGCCAGTTCCAGTTCCTTGTTTCTCTTCCTTTGCTCATTTGCTATTCTCTTTCAGTAGTTGAACGCAAACCTCCTCTAGCACTGCAGTTTAAATGTTGCCAATTACTTCAATCATCTGACTAATGCTCAAGAACAACAAAGATGAGGATAAATACACTCTGCCAAGAGAATCTCCATTAGCACCTATCGTGCATGGATGTGAGCTGAGCAGTGGCTGATTTCTTCATTGCTCTGCACTCTGCACCAGCAGAATCATGCCTGTGGCAGTCAATGCATGCCCTATGCCTTTTACGTGTCACGCTGAAGTTAGAGGAAAGGCTGTTTAGCCTGACCAATATCTAATTATTACACAATCTTCTCATATTTTAAGATTGTTTTACCCTTTTCCTTCTTTTTAAATTGTGTTCTTCCCAGAAAGTGCCTTGCAAAGCTGATGGCTAGAGGTGAAATGTGGTGGTTGATTTCTCCCAGCACATGACATTCTGTGCAAATGCCAGTGTGCCTATTTGATTTCACTTAGGAATGTACATTCTCTTTTCCCCTTCCCACTCCCCTCCTGAATATACAGGATGATATTTAAGAAAACATAGTTCTTATATTAAGTGAACTTACGGGTGATTAAGAGCAAACAGAATGTCAAGAAAAGGTTACGGGCTAAAATGTTCCTCATTGTAATTCCGTGTTTTTTTCAGTAAACTCTTCCATCATGTTCTAATAAAAACAGTCTGCTGCATAAAACTTGGTTTCTGACATTCTCTGTGTCAGTTCTTTCCTGAAAACAATAAAAATATTTATTATTGGTTTGCTAATTCCTTAAGAAAGAAAACCTGGAGCCTACTATTCACTTTTTAGATAAATTAATGGTGTTTAGCCCTAGATCTTGAACCCCTGCATCAGTCAGAAAAATGGGTGTCACTTCAGTCCCTGTCACCAGGCTGAAAATTTGTATTTGGTCACCTGAAACAATCTTCCCAATAGTTATAACGGCAATCTGTAGAATGCAGCCATTATTTTCTCAAGAAGAGAGGGGTAATTCTTTTTCATGGGAAATTATGCAATGTAGCAGAACTGTAGACTTTGATACTTACAGATGGGTGTTTTAACAGCACTGTATAAGAAACCTATCAAAACTTTTCTTCTAGTTAAGGTGCATAATCTAATGAACATGATTTGGTTTGCCTTCATTCACAGGAACAGTTCTGCTTCTACCATCCTCTCTCTTGAGGAATTGTGTGTTCCTGCTCTGCCTCTAATGTCAGCACTAGTGTTTGATGCAATGGTGAGCTGGTGCAAGATGCTAAAGGGAAAAAAAAAACATTTATTTTTTGTAGGGTTAGTTCTCCATCGTTTAGCTTCCAGGATTGGCTTGCCATATGGTCAACTTGGTACCTATGTATGTATGAAGAAAATGAGATGAGTTGTTGGTGGGAGTCTGGGACTCAGACTGTGAGGGGGCAGGACCAGCACTTCAATGGCAGCTGCCTGCTAGTTTGATTTGGTGGTACTGTGAAACAACAGCTCTATGTAGAGCCTTTCTCTTGATGTTTGTTCACAACAATAAATTTCAGCATAAATGACCTTTGATTAATTCACAAGTTATTATATGTTTAGTTTTTTCTTTATGTTTTAGTATTGCAGTCCTCAGAAGCTGTTAATTTAATACTGACCAATCAATGCAGCGATCCAAGTTGATACATGAATTTTCCTAAAGTTCTTGAATTTCCTAAATGTAAGAAGTTACATCTCCTGAAGTTAGTCAGAGTACTAAACAGAATAGTAGTAGCAATTCCATTTCATATAAACTAAAAAATGTATTTCCTTCCCCAGATAAAGCAAAATCACTTGAGTTTTGTTTTCAAAATGGAAAAAAAAAATCCTTTTAGTAGTGGTTACTGTATCTTGCCTGCCTCACTTTTCTTACAAAATCTTGGTTTACATCATAGGAAATTCAAACTCATGAGGCTAATATCCCACAAGAAAAAAAAAAGTAAACATTTGAAACTTCAGAGTAATAATACAAAAACTTTTGTGTATTTTAATAAACCATATTTAAAGACTTGAAGTTTAAAAAACCCCTAGTTTTATTCTACTTATTACCAGAAAAGGATAATAGTTGTAAATACAGCACTTCAGAGAAAATGAAATTACCTGATGATCACCCATTGAAACCTCTTGTGGAAAGGAGGTCGAATCAATATTTCAATAGATTACATGGAAATACATGAAGCAGAAGCTTAGAGATCGTAATGAACCTCTCTGCCATGTGTGTAAACATAAATTCACATGTATTATGCTGCTGACATTAGACCACAGTGTATTATTCTGTCTGCTGCTGTCCCAGTGGTCCTTTTATAACATCTATGTCTATGTTAATTTTATTGTCTGCTCTCAGAGCAGTTATTATTTCCTATATTTGTATTGCCTTTACCATGTGTTAAAGTCTGGCTTAATAAGCAGAGATCATAACAGAGCTAGAAAGTGATTTTTGTGTTTAAGGGGTTTGGGCATAGATTTGGATACTCACACTTTCCCAAAGCCCTTTTGCTACAGACGATCTTTCAGTGACCATCATTACATCAAACCCTGTAGGCAGGTGGCCAGACCTTGATACCTACGCAGATTACCTAAGTGAACACATTCTGGTTTTATCCTAAATCAGAAATCAATGACTTCTACATCAACTTAGGAAAAGAACTTTCCAAAACCATAGCAGAGAAAGATAAACATTATTTTTTTTTCTTAGTTAATGACAAAAAAACTTGCTAAAGCTCAACATTAGGTATTAGATTTTTGGTTTATTTAAAAGTGTCAACACTTATTCTAACTTCCGTATTTTGCCAAATAGTTAGCTTATTTTTTGCTAAACAATATGTTACCTGAGCAAAAATGTTGTTACACTAAAAAAAAAGAAACCTGAAAAATCCTCCTCAAATGTCAGGTTCTCATGGCCTACCAGTCACAGAAGTTTTCATCCCTTTCTCCTTGTTTTGTAAACAATTTAAATGCATCTTTGTTTACTTAAATGTTTTCTCAGTAATTAAGCTAAAGGAAGCAAGATTGTGTTTGCTTTTACTTTGATCAAGTGTTAGCCTTAATTGCCTGATGAGTGGACTGATATGGCATTTCAACTTAAAAGGAAGATTATGAATGGGTTTTGCCTGGTATCTTGTGGGAAGTGTTCTGAAAAAAATAAGCCTCTTAGATAGTGTCAAGTGTTAATGATTTGTTTTTAAGAACAAATTTTATGAAACCCTGTGATTACGTGAGGGTTAGATAGAGGTAATACCACTAATAGTGAGCAGCTGGGCTTGATAAAAATGCTGCTTTCTTCTTCTAGATAGGTTATAGACTTTGCCCTGTGGCTCGTTCTGCTCCAGTAAATAAAGATACTTTAGTCAGTAATGGATTTTTCATCTTCTCTTTGCTAGATACTGGCTGAAGCCCATAAATTCTGATGAGAGGCGAAACTTGTTTTGTTGCTGTACATCACATAAGCCAGTTGGAGTTTTATGTAAATGATAATATTAAATTTTCCCAAGGGAATGGAGGGAAGAAGAAATTCTGGGAATGTGAGGAGGGGCTTCCTTGTAGCTGTCTGGCATAATACGATTTGCTCAATGATGCGATTATTCTGTCCTATATGGTTTTTCAAGATTGCAGGTGGGATGTGTCTCAGAATCTGGTGACATGCATGCTGTGATATAGCTCTGCGTCCCCACTGTTTTGTTCAGTACCTGTTGGCTCTCAAAATTTTATTGCAACATATGGCTGTCTGATGTTAGCATTTCACTGTGGACGACATAATGAACTTTCAGCAGTCTATTGATCCCATAAGCCTCATGCTAGCTGAGCAGCGCTGAACTTATCTGGTAGATACGGTGCTTTTTCAGAAAAAGAATGTGAGCAAGGACCCTCTCCAAACCCCCCTCTGTAATTAAAACTTCAAAATCTTAGTTCTTCCTTAAACTCTACTTAGGTTCTGGCTTCTTTTCATGTTTTTATTATTATTATTATTATTATTATTATTATTATTATTATTATTATTATTATTATTATTATTTTAATATCTGGGTTTTGATTGCTTTGCTATCCCTTCACCAGTGTAGCAGAGGACCTTCTCCATGGCTTTGGTTTCTATTCTTAATTTAGCTGGCAAGGTATAAGGTATAGGAACACGAATTGTGGTCCAATGCCTTCATGATAAGTAGCCCTGATAAGTAGCCCTATTATTATTTATTTTTTTTTTTACTCCTATATTAAGTTTTTTTTACATTTTTTTACTAGATTTCGTGTGAAATGATAAACTATTTCTTCTTACTTTAATCTGTTTTATTCTTCTTCTGTAACTTCCTATCTTTATGGGCTATGTTAAATATTTCGACAAATTTATAGTACTTAAAATTGTTGCCAGCTACAGGCAAACACTCAAGATTTTGCAGGTTTAATAAACTACCATGGAACTTGCATAACTACATGTATTTCTTAAGGGGGAAAATACAGCATTTTTTAGGAGTGTAATTTTTGAACATCATCATCTATTCTTGGAGAAAAATCCAAAACAAAACAGAAAGTTCAATGGAGGAACTGAAACTGAAGATCAGTCATGGTGATATACCTGTGTGTAAATGAGCTGTTTATACAGGCTTTGTAAAACTATATATATTTATGGAAATAGATCAGAACATACCCATTGGTTACCTCATTTGAGTAGCTGGTGTTTTGGAGGGATGTTATCATGTACTGCCTGGGTTAGAAAACTGGCCTGAAATTTTCATTATTTCATAGATGCTGTCATATTTTAAAGCCAGTAGAGGTATAGTAATGTGTCTTTTTGATAGTATTGAAGTGAAGGGTAATTCATAGTTACCCTCACATTGAACTACAACTTTCAGCCATTTATTTAATACTTTAGAAAATTTAAAGTGAGACTCTTAGAAGTATTTAAATTCATGCAAGAGAAGGTATCAACATTAGTCACTCAGAAGAAAAGTTGAGAGGACAATCCATCCACTCCTCGTCTGGAATTTTCTTAAGATTCAGTCTTCCAGTAGAATAAACAGAAATTCAGAATAATATTGTTTGATATCTTAGTCACAAAGCACCCAAAAATTTCAGCTGTCTGTTAAGTCCGGTCCTTCTTATATAGTCACCATGTTTTAGATTTTTGTTTTCATAAATTCATTGATCTTCTCATAAACAACAATGAGGCATTTTGCTATTGCTGCTTCCCCTGGAAGTCTGTTCTGGTACCTGAGTGCTCTGGCAGTTAACAGTATAGCAATTTCTATGTTAACTTCATTCTAGGATTTTTTGTTTTGTTTTGTTTTGGTGTTGTTTGATGTTTTTGTGTGTGTTTTTTTGTTTGTTTGTTTTTCCTTTGACTGAGTAGCTTGAATTCTAGGCCTATTTAGAGACGATATTTACATTCTATTTTTATTCATCATTGGTAGTGCTTATAAAGCTTAAGTGGTATGGAGATTCCTAGTATGGCACAAATTTAAAATCCAGGAAAAGTATCGTGTTTAGTCAGACTGTAAAGACTGAATTAAACTAATTCTTTGTTGGTTGATTTCAACTGTATAACAACTTTGCTTTGAACCCATGAAAATCATTAGGTGCAATTTGAATGCTGCTAAGGATGCAGTCCAATGATGTCGAAATTTTTAAGCATAACAGCCTAAGTAGTTGCTATGAAAAAGTCATAGAGCTGCAGGCAATATGGGTGAACAGATTGCCTGGGACACTCTGGACAATTTACACTGTGTAGGTAATAAAAAAGACGGTGGAAACTACTGCTTGAGGAGCTTCTTAGATTGACTGAATCCCTATTCAAGGGACAACATTGATTTTCATTCCAATGACAGAAGAAGAATAATCAATTCTGAAAGCAAGTGTTTTGTGAACTTACTATCTCACGGTACATATGAGTTTTAGAGAGTGATCTTTTCTGTAATAAAGATTATTTGGTTTTATGATAATTGCATGCTAATATTGACTATTTGTAGTACTGGTCTAAGGAACAATTGAGAAACCACAGCTGCTGGCCTCCCTTTCTAGTGTCTTGAAGTGCTGGATAGAATATTTATGGTCAGCTGAAGCCAGCCAAACTACTATGTTTCTCATTTCTGTTAGGGAAACCATACTTGTCAGGGCACTGAACATCCTCTTTTTCTGCATCCTGGTGTTTATCTGCCTGGTCCCCAGATTTGAAACGGCATCTGTATGGCCTTGAGTTGGTGAGCTGTTTGAGCAAGAGGTTTCCAAAGCCTTGATACGTGCTCATCCCCTTCACTTGAGTGATACTTTAAAGCTCAGGCTCTTACCATTGGGATCTGCATGAGCAATGCTACAGCTCTGCCTGCACCTGGCCATGTGCCTTGCTGCACCTCGAATTCCTGGCTGGCCTTAGACCTGTCTCATCACCATGGACTTCTCTGGACATCACTGGTCTTCAGCTGAACTTTGTTACCATAATCAGGCTCACTCTGCTCAGCTTCTGTGACTAACATGAGTCTGTGTCCTTGCCAACGAGTATGCTGCCCTGCTGGGCTCACTGTCACACCCAGCTGCCAGCTAACCTCTCTTTACTGAACAACCCTCTCCTGCTACCTGCTTCCGATAGCTGCTAATACTTTTTTTTTTTAACATAAAGATTCCTCGTTTGCAGCCATGTGGGTGTGATTTTCAAAACAAAGGAATTTTTTTATTGTATACATTTTACAGTTCCAGAAATTTACTGATAAATCTGTTCAATCCCCTGATATTTGAGGTCAGTGTATGGTGTCTGATCCTCTTCTACTCATTGAATCAGGGTGTGTGATGGGTACAACACTGTTCTTTTTTTTTTCTTAATTGTTTTGAAGGATATTGGCTAGCAAAGGAAGGTGTGCTAGAATATGGATATGCTTCTAATTATCCTAATGGACTACAGTGCTCCACAAAATCATTAAGGTAATCATGCATGCTGATGACTGTGCCCTTGAAGCAGACATAGAAAAACATGCATCTGATTGTGAATAAATTGGCATAACCAGGAGATATCCAGCACTCAATTTATACACTGGCCTTTATGAAGTAAGTTGTATATAAATCCATAATTATATCTGGAGCACAGAGGGTTAAAGGCACCTGCAGATTAGCCCATTTTGTCAGAACTTTACTGAGTGATATCCTCTCATATAAGACATTGACAAATACAGAACCAATGCTTCTTTGGCTAATGGTCAGACAAAATTTAGATTCAGTGTTACCGGAACATGAGTACTTTAAGTGCCAATCTTGCCTTTTCTGTTGATGGATATATATGGCGTTTGGCTGTGTTCAGATTGCATGTATATGTACATGTATAACATGGCAAAGTATAATCTGTAACAATAACATTGTTGAGCACTGCAGGATTCTAAGGATTGAAATACTGACACTCACAGGATAGTTTTGGTGGGCTGGGCATGTATTGGGAATGAAATACATCAGAATGCTGAAGTAACTTTCCTCATGCTGAAGTAGTACACTGAGTAGCATGAGACTGAAATAAATAGCTGGGAAACTGTAGAAAGTAGAGCAACACACAGACATTTTGTTTAGTGGGGCTCAGCTGGGGAAGTAAAAGACAGAGCTAGCGGGACAGGATGGGTATCAGAGTTTTCTGGGAGTGGGATGAAAATCAAAGATTTCAAGTTTAGTTACTAAAAACTCTCCTTTACCTGTTCATAAATTGGACATGAGGTTGAGTTAGTTGCATTTGTATGTAGAAGAGAGAATATTCTCAGTCAAGTAATTTCTGATTAATCAAGTGCTACCACAACAATTGCTGTACTAAGTGGTACAGTGCCAGTAAAACACAAGACTAGTTACAGACCCACAGAGAGTGTTCGATGGCAGTGGTGAGAATACAGCCCTGTAACTTGCTGTATAGGTAAAAGCCTGTTTCAATTAGACCTGATTAGTGGCTTCCTCCATACATCGAAACCAAAGACATTTTGGTTTTTCTACTTCCCTCTGTTTTCAGCAGGTATCATAGTTACTTGCCCTTACTTAAAGCAAACCTTATTTCTTTTTAGTATGTCCATGTCTTTGTTTCATGTCTCTTTACAAAAATCTGTTCTAGTCCAAAAGGTACCTGTAGCAAAGAATATTATAGGAATGTAAATCACTGTGCCATGTAGATCACCAAATCAAAGACTTTGAGTTCACAAAGGCCTACAAAATATTGGTGTATTCTGACAACAAACCTGTAATGGGTACTTAAAGACTAGATGTCCAACTTGAGATGTGAAGGCACTCACCAAAGGTTGCTTAGTGAATGACACTAGGAAGCACCTAGATAAGCAGAATATAAGGGATATATAGATATTTGGAATGTAAGGATACCTGGTTTGTGGGCATATCTGGTTAACAGGTATTCAACATGAAAACAAAAGATGAGGGACAGAAGCAGTACTAAACCCCACCTAGAAACAGAAACATTCAGGCACAAGAGATAGGGGAGACCAAAGACCAGGTCTCTCAGGTCACAGATTGAGGAAACGGGACTGGGCTATGGTGTTCATGTCTCTGTAAGCACTGGTGGTGCTTACATGGGTGCCATCAAAGGCATTGTTCACTTGTGGCTGGCTGGTTGCATTTTAATTGTGCCTGTTGGGAATACACGCTCAGCCTCACTGCTGGCTGGACCTAAGAAGACCACAGCAAACAGACTGGGGAAGAAAATTACCTTAAACTGGAAGTCTATCATATCCAGGTTCCCTTAGTAAGAAGAAAGCTACATCCCTACACTATAAAGTGAGGCAAAAAATCTGAAGAAAAAAGTCACTATTGGTATGAACTAGGACACATGTTGCTTTCTGATTTTGCTTCTAATGACTGATTAATCTTGTGTGTTAGAGAAGCTTCTCAGGTGATAGACTTTGTTGTCGCTTTACACTTCACACCTCTCTTTTCCACTTGGTTTCTAACTGTGAGTGATCACTACTCTTTTTCCAAGCTTTCATTTGTCTTTAGCATATCTGCAACTTCAAAGGGGAGAAGAACTCTTTGTAGGTCCAGAAACAACTTTTAAAAACCTAGACATAGTGGCTGAATTACAAATGGCTCCAAGATTTAGTGTTGATGCATTATCATTGGTAACCCATCAGGGAGGTATCAAATGCCCTCATAAATAAAGCAAACTCACTAATACTGCAGTTACAAAAGGTTGTTACAGAACAATCAACAGGTATCTCTGGTTACTGACACTGGACTTAAAAATTGATTACTCTCACAACTGCATGCATAAAAATAAAATAAACTACTCCCCTCACACACACTCCTTAGTAATAATCAGCAAGAGAGGAAAAAAAAATATACTTGAATATGTAATTTATCTGTCCCATCTGTGCTTGCATTCTCTTGCTTAGTGTAGGCACATTCAAGGAATTCAAAGTTGTGCTGTTAATCAGTAAAGGCTTCCTGGTGATCAACTGGAATTACATAAACCTCAGAAACTTTTGTGTCATTCTTTTCCTTTTAAGGAACAAAAATGAGTACAATTTCTTTTGCTTTTAGTGACATGAGGCAGTGGAGAGTCCAAATCTCTCATTCTCATGGTTTAACAAGAGCTAACAGTATAATCACAATAGCCACTTGCTCGGCCCCTTCTCCACCCCCCAAATAGCAGAGAGAACTGAAAGGTAAGGGAGAAACTTGGATTGAGAAAAACACCATTTAACAAAATAACAAAATACTAATACACTACTAGTAAATATCTATATAAAATAGAATTAGAATATAAAATAAAGGATACTCAAGGTAATTCCCCATGAACTCTGTCTGCACTGAGCAGCCAGTCCCAGGAAACAGCACCTGATCCCAAAGCTGATCTCAGAGAGAGAAAAGAGGAAAAAAGGCGGAAAGGCCCGGAGGCTTCTGCAAAACAGCAGAATGGCAACAGGCCAAACTAATGAAAGTTCGCTGGCTCCTACAAAGAGAGTAAAGAAATGTAAAAGAACACGAGAGAGAGACCAGAAGATCCCAACTCTTCTTAAATATGAAGCATGATGCTGATGTGATGGAATACTCTTGTTGATCAGTCTGGATGTCAGTCAAGCTCTGCTCCATCCATGCCCTTCTTCCTCAATGCCTCACACCTGTGGGCAGAGCACTCAAAACATCCTTGGCTCTCAGACCAGAACAATAAAAAACATTAACTCTGTACTGGGGTGTTATCTTCTTGCTCTCAAACTAAGTCCAAATAATGACCGTGGTAGCTATGAAAAATAAAGGTTTCTAACTGCATGAAGAAAATTAACACATTTTTGGTCAAACCAGAACACTCATTTATACTGCCAAAATATATTCAGAGTTGTGACATTTGTAAATTCTGTGTTTACTAGTAGTTTCTCATATCCTGAAAAATGACCATCCTCATGTAAAATACTAAGCCTTTTGTCTTGGACACTCTTATGTATTCAAGCTGTAGATTTTGTTCTCAGAGCAGTGTGCCTTCTTCCCACTATTGGATGTGGGGGAAGAAAGCATCTTCTAGATGAATTGACTAGCACACCTGGGAAAAACAATAAAACACTTGAACTATCAATCATCTCCATGCATCCTGACCCCTAAGTAAGTAAAGCTCCTTAGTAACCTTTCTGTGTTGAGAGTCAAGGTCCCTTTCTTCTCTGCAAATTGAAGCACTGTAAGTTTCTGTTGCTAAGTGATCCATGTCAATTACATTTTGCTTGAGTACATAATTTCTCTTAATTCAGTTGTAGGATCCTGTAGCTTTTATGGTTTAAAATCTAGCTTTTGAATGAGCAAACAAGTCTGACTTACTTGCAGTCAATATTGTCATTGTAAGTAACTGTCTAGCTTGCTTTATTTGACAGATTTTTCTCCATTATTTCCCTTTCATTAACTATTCTACTGGGATAAAACTTCTGTTAAATGAAGAAGACTTAAAGTATTTTTTTTAAATTGTCTTATATACACAGACTTGAATGACAGTATGGCCACCTTAGTTTTGTGCAGATGGTTTGAGAACAAACTTTATTTGTGCTACTGACCATTTGAATAATCTAAAAGCTTTATGGTCTCAGTTTCTGTGCTACAGGACTTTGCCACATCTACAATCTACCTATTGACTAATACCTAGTATGGGCACTGTAGCAACCCTTCTCTGTAACCCAGTCAAATGACTAGAAAAAATATGAACAACTGCAAATTATAACGTTGTGAAAATTCCTTTCCCCCTTTGAGAAATTGTTTTTTGCAACTGAAAAGTAGAACTATACAGTGCTCTGACTCAATTGCTTCAAATATATCCAGATCAGAGGTTACAGATCACAGCAAATGTAACATGTGAATGTTGTAGCACTTGGTATAGTTTTGAAGCAAGCAGAAATTCTGCTTAGTGCATATTGCTCTTATTAGTTCAAAGTGCAGAGATTTAGATACAATATTATTGTCTTCAGTGATTATTTCATTAGTGATTTCTGTAAAAATTTTTTCTTCTAGTTTTTTACTTTAAAAATTTTGTTATTCCTTGAAAGAAAGAGGCTCTCCTTTTCTTTTCTTTCCTTTTCTTTTCTTTCCTTTTCTTTCCTTTCCTTTTCTTCTTTTCTTTTCTTTTCTTTTCTTTTCTTTTCTTTTCTTTTCTTTTCTTTTCTTTTCTTTTCTTTTCTTTTCTTTTCTTTTCTTTTCTTTTCTTTTCTTTTCTTTTCTTTTCTTTTCTTTTCTTTTCTTTTCTTTTCTTTTCTTTTCTTTTCTTTTCTTTTCTTTTCTTTTCTTTTCTTTTCTTTTCTTTTCTTTTCTTTTCTTTTCTTTTCTTTTCTTTTCTTTTCTTCTTTTTTTTCTTTTCCTTGCTCTTCTCTTGAGAGAAAAATAAGTGGAGAGATAGGTGTTTTTTAAACAACAAAATGTCCAAATCAAACTTATGAAGCCCAACAGAATGAATGGAAGAGTTTCATGCTGTAATTGCAGAAAAGTTGCGTAGATTCCTGCAGGACAACAGGAAATCCAGTTTACATGGCTGAGGTTAGAAAAAGAGCCATTTGAGAAAGAAAAATAAAGAGAAACCAGATTTTTTTTTTTTTTTTTTTTTTTTGTAAAGTCACTATCAACATGATATCTGTGTTGGAAATTGCTCTTTGTTTGAAAAAATGAGGCTGTTAAGGTTTTTCTGCAGTCTGCCTTTAAGGCAATCATCCTCATAGATGCCCAACAAACATCTAGTGGGAATACTTTTTTATTGCTATCCAAGTTCTTAGTATAAAATGCCATAGTTCAGTGCTCAAGAGACAGGTGCATATATCGCTGTCCAGAGTTAAGGAAAAATTAGATATTAGCAGTGTACAGTGCAGTACTAGTTTCTTCATGCAAGTAAAGTATTAATGCATCCTTTGAAAATGTCTGCTCTTGTGAATGGACACACACACTGTAAAGACAGTCAAGAATTAGTATTACATTTTCATGTAATACCGTGGAGACCAAGGACTAGGAGAATGTACGTATAATTTAAAATTTCACGAAAAAAAAAAAAAAGGTATAAAACATACAAACCTAAGTCTTGAGAAAGACTGAAAATACACAAAATTTCCAGCCTGAAACAGTTAGAGAATCTGTATTTAACTGCTTGTGGCAAGGAAGTGGATGGAAAACTTAAATTGAGGAACAAGGATGAAAATGAAGCATCAACATTTGAGAAATGCATTATTGTAGTGAAGAACTGTCTTCACAGATTTTTGGACTACAGCTCTGAGTATCTGATTATCAAGATGATGAAGACCAGTGGCCTATCACAGATGTCAGGAAAGTATGGACACTTCATATGGATGTGTCTCAAGAGTGTAGGCAAAGCTGTGACTGAGAGTTAGCTGCAGGATATGTTTCATAGAAAGGGAATATAACAAAGAAAGTCTTATTATGCCTTCTCTCACTGTTAATCTGGTCTTAATAACAACTATTTTAAGTAGATGTTTGCAAACAAATGCCTTGTTATACTCCTTTGTAGTCCTGGAAGAAGGAAAATAGTGAAAAACAAAGGCAGCGATTTTCAGAATAGGAGGCATCATTCACAAAACATGGTCTGACCAGACTCTTCTCTCTTTGGTACTGTATATTGCACAGTAATTTGAGCCTTACCACAATAACAGCTCAATGACAGGCAGTGTTCACTAAATGCAAATCTTGTTATGCAAGTATTTTAATTTTATAAGGCACATGGACAGACTTATAAATACATAATAAGTAGAAGTAAGGGCTGGCTAGAATAAATATATTTCCTTGATTGGAATAAAAATTTTAATAATGGTTTGATTATAGTGTAATTTCATGATGGTTACTTCTTGAGTTACTGTGTAGATCTTTTTGAGTAAAGATTATGAGCTTGGACAGCCAAAGGGATGCATGGATAACAAAGTAAATGTTCTCCTCAGAACTGCCTCAGTTACTCAAATGTATTTATTTTGTGTAATACTTTATTAGTTAAACCTGAGTAGAGTTAGAAATGTAGTGTAGCTAGGTTTTGGAAGGTGAGTAGGTATCTAAGATGCATCTAATATGTACAGTTGGTCTCCAGTGCAGTTTGAAAAGCTGTCTGCAACATTATCCTACTGCAATTCTAGTACAAGTCTTCAAATGCAAGACTATTTAAAATTTATAATAATGGAGTTCCTCTACTTTGTCAGAGGGTATTCCATAGTTTTTCACCTAATACAGAGCACCGAGCAGAGAAAAATGACAGCGGAAAGTGGTAGCTACAGTTCTAGAGATATTTGCCTCATTTTACTTTCAGGTCACATCCTGAGAGAAAAAATTGCAGACTTTTTTTTCTCCAAGATTAGATTTCAAGCAGGAAATTCATGACTTGCTAAAAAGGCTTTGGTTAGGTCACCATTTCTGTGGATTCATGTCAACCTTTGATCTATCAAATTTGTTTGCACAAAGGATGATGAAAGCAAACTCTGAAGTTGCAAAACCATGTTATTAGGAAGTGATTATATTAATTAGACCATCAGATGTCATGTTTTTCTGTCAGGCTTCTGCTTCATTTATAATGGATACATTAGATCGGCTTTGAGCATAATAGAAGCCTGTATAATGTGCAAGACTCCAGCTTTCTTTCTTTGCTGAAATTAAATTGTACACATCATGTAAAGCATGGGGTTTTAGAGAAAGAAAGAATCCTCATGTTATTCAAAGGGCCATGTACTGTCCAGGAGAAGAGGATTTATTCCTAATTTTTCTGTAACTAATGGTCCTGTTTGTGTCAGATTTCTGATATAGATGTAGATATAATGGCTTAAGCTGAATGCCTAAAATTGTAATTGAATATGCAGTAGGTGATCGTAAGATATACAAAAAATAAAGAACAAAACATCAAGGCATAGCTCTTCATTCTGGCAACAGTTATGCGAGATACTTGTTCTGCAAACACTAGCCTTATACATCTGTGCTTTGTTTCCTGGGTGTAAATTTTTTATGAATTTTGTTTGTCTGGACGCTGAAGGTGAATAACATATAAGATGTGTGCATTTCCAGAGGAAAACAAACAAACAAACAAACAAAACACCCCCCCAAAAAAAAAAAACAAATACAAAACCAAAAAACAAACCCAAAATAAAAACACACTCCTTCCATTCATTGCAATGTTTAGTACATATTATGAATGAGAACAGTACTGCAAAGCAGCAGAACACCACCTAATTATTTTCTCAATGTGGTGGTCATTCTGAATAAAAACAATACTTAATAATCTTACTACTGGGGTGCAAGTTTTTTTAAAAAAATCTAATACCAAACCATTTAGGTAGGAGGTTTAATTTGCCTCCATAATTATAAATCATATTAAATATTTTAATATCCCTATTCAAAGTCTTGTAATCATAACCCTTGCAAACTTGCTAATCGGTAGCAATCAACTGATGTCTTAAAACTGTTTTCTCATGAATGCCTAATGAATGTTCAAGATTATTGCAAATACCTTACAGTTGGTAATAAAGCCAGGACATGTACATTTAAGAAGTAGATGCACTTGATAAGATTTCTTTTTCATATACAGTATAAATTTTTGCTGTCACAGTAAACCAAGGCTAAGCATACATAAAAATTTATTAGTTCATGAACAGATCAAGATACCTGAAACACAGCCATTGCCCTAAGCACACATCAGATGAATTAAATAACACATGCCATATAAAACAAGTTTGCCTAAGTATCTTTTCAGCCTTTCTCTTCAACTAACTCTGCATAGCCTGGGGAAGCAGGGTGTAGGATGGAAAGTACTGACACGTACTGAGGGGGGCCAGGACTGGATTACATGAATACTTCAAACAAAGATGAATGCTACATCTAGTGAGAGACAAAAAAAATGTTTTAATCTGCAGTTAGAATTAGTGCTAACTCACTTCCTGTGCTTCATGGACAGGTATTCATCCACACTGGTGTCATCTGGTGATGATATCTCTCTCTTCTTTCATTCTGTTTATTTTCTAAACAATTTGTAGGGTTGTGTGGTCCTCATCTGGTCATGTTTGCATATTTCCCAGCTTCATCTTTCAAGGAACATTTATTTAAACAAGCTTCTTTTAGCTGGAAAATACTG
Organism: Streptopelia decaocto; assembly: GCF_964273445.1. Classification (NCBI taxonomy): domain Eukaryota; kingdom Metazoa; phylum Chordata; class Aves; order Columbiformes; family Columbidae; genus Streptopelia; species Streptopelia decaocto. Next base: position 77,641,446 of record NC_138655.1, on the reverse strand, counting down.
TCACCATTACAGTGGAAACTAATGAGATGATGTTCAACTGCAGGTTCTATTACACAATACCAAGATCCCAAACTGACACTTTTGTCAGCTGATGCTCAAGATTCTGGTGCACTGATAAAGAAGATTCCAATACTGTTCTTTCAGTGAATACACTGGTCATTTTGGATAACGACAGATTATCAAATACAGCACAGGAGGAAAGAAATTATGAAAGTCTTGATAAGTGAACAGATTACAAAACCCATTTCTGTTTCTTCTAATATTCATAAATCTTATTATTTTCTTTTAATTTTGCATTTTTACTGGAAATTCTGGGAGGTGAAATATAGAGAAGACTGGTTAACATCAGTACAAACAGAATTTTTTTTACCTACAAATACAGATTAGAATTTGTTCTTCATCATATTGTTACTTATTCTCTCTCTGCATTTAAATATTATTTATGTATGCATGGTCTTCAAAGCATTTCTGAAAAAGACAACTTCGATAAACAAAGGAAGCAGAAAAAACTCTAAGCCATTTTTTTCCTTACATAATTATTTATCTGTCTTGCTTATTTATTTAAAATTCAGAATTCTCCCAGTTTGACATAGTTTATGGTATTCTTCCATTATTAACCCACTTCAGTGAAATTTAATCTTTTTTAGCAAAGTGTTACCTTTGACCTTTATTCTGTTGAGTCATATTTTATCACATATGTTCACTCAGTTTCCATATTTTCAGTCACAAGTGTAGTTCTATCAAGCAGTTCATAACATGTACAGATTCTTCCATTCACCTTTTATTTTAAAACCTGTTCAGTATTTTTCAGTAGAAAAGTAGATCATAGGAGTCATAGAAAAAATAGGCTGAATGGAATCTCAGCAGGTCCTCTTTAACAGCCTCCAGCTCAAATCAGGGCTAGCCTCAAAGTTTGATCAATTGTGCAAGGTGTCATCCAGTTGAGTTTTGAACATCCTCCTGGGTACAAGTTTCAGAGTCTCTCCTGGCAATCCCTTCCTGTGCTTAACATACATCACTGTGAAGAATTATGTTTTATTGGAATATCTGTGATTTATTTTTTGTAACATTTGTTTGCTATTCACAGTGGACATTAGTGAATCACATTATCAGCATTATCTTCTGCACATCCAGGAACTTCTCATGTTGAAGTCTTTTGAAGAAATTATAGTGATGTCTGGGAATCAGTAGAGATGCAGAGAAAGTCTTCTGAGTGAATGTATCACTTGCCTAAGTGAAGACTGACCTACCAAAAGTTCCAAGGGTTTGCCAGGGGCAGTAACTGGAATTCTCATTATTTAATTGGGTTTTTCTTTCAAAAGTTCTTTCTCACTTTGATAGACTTATACTCAAAAATGCATGAAGTGATTTTAGTCTTACCATAAAAAACACCTGCAACACTTTCTGCTCTTCATCTGCTGCTGCAACTCAAATTTGTCCTGTAAGTATTAAGGACACACAGCTTTAAGTGATTTGACTCTTTTTTTGGTGATGTTGAGTTTCATGAATTGGACGTTTTCCCTTGTTCCTGAAGAATGAGCTTGGATCATGTCCATTTCATTGTTCTCATTGGGCATCAGCCAGAACAAGAAAGGAGGTGATGTCTTTCTGTTTCTGTTTTTGTGTGTATTACAGACAATAAAACATCTGCCGAGACTCTGATAGTGCTCATTCTGCTCTGCAAACAAGAATGAAACTTCAGCAGAAGAAACATTTTGACAATAGCAATTGTCAAATTTCTGATGTGGCACACACAAAGCCTGTACTGTTATTGGGTTAGTTTTCTTGAATATTAATGTATAGATATTAATGTCAGTGGGCAGATGAAGATGTGATATGAATGACTTACTTCTGAATGATAGAGGGCTGCCATGTGGACATGAATCAAGATTGATCAAAGAGACAGTAAATTTTTCTTAGTCTTAAGGGAATCTAAAAGGGAAAAGTGCTGCATTCCACCAACCCCTCTCATGCTAAACAGTCTCCCAACAGAGTTGTGAAAGGTGAAAACATCAATGTAGAGCAATGTGAATGAGTTACTGAGGCAGAGACCTTGCTAGGGAAGGTATAAGTGAGGCTTCCCTTTCTGTATTACCTGCAAACCTGCTACTCAAAGCCAAATTCTGACAATTTTGCCCTTGAGTTTCTCTTGGAAGTGATAGATGCTGAATTCAATTGTAGTTATTCTTAAGAATGTAATTTCTTTAATGTTTGATATTTTATTTTTATATGTGTTACTATACTTTTGGATTTGCTTGTTTAAGTAGATAACTCATTATCTAGATAATCTAGACAGTTCATTAAGTAGATAACTCAGGTAAAATGCTATTTAGATGAGATTATGATTGATGCTGCAGTTTCTGTCTCCTTGGTCGTGACTAAAATGACGATTCTGCTTTTTGCAACAGGACAAAGTAGTTGATGATATTTTTTTGCCATGTTTGTAACGAACAAATGAGTCTACCCTGAAAGAGGTCACAATTCTTCTTTTTGGGAGGACAGTTATTGCACTTACTTTTCTTTACAGAAAAGCATTGTGACTGAGCAAATGCTGTCTGAGGCTACTATGTACAGCCAAAAGCAATGGAGCTCTGAGTCACAGAATTTTCTTCACTCTTTCTGTAAACGAGATGGCACAAGTTTTCAGCTTGTTTCTCCCTTTGTATATTGCTAGCTCTGCCTCACTCAATGCTGGTTTCTGCTCTTTCTAAAAAATCACCTCCAGAAATCCACAAATTTGTGGTTCGGAATTCAGCTTCAGTGATCCAGCATTAAAAGATACTAGCTCTAGAAATGAAACTGAATACTTAATTTCCTTCAGATATCTGAAGTCCTGGAAATACAGCTAAGGATGAACTCAGCCCAGTGAAAGTAATATTTTGCTCAGTTCTGTAAGTTCCTGAGATATACCCATATATAAAGTTATTGTAGAAACTGCCATTCATTTGTATTGAAGAAGTGGCATTTTCCTAAAGTTTTTAGGGTTATAAAAAGATATTTTTCTTACTAGATAAAAAATGAAGTTTGGTGGGAATTTGATATTAATATGCATATGTTTAACTCAAGTTAAAACTTCTATTTCAAGATGCCCATGTTAATAAACCGATAACATATCTCAAAATTTTTGAAAAGCCTTATATATTGTTATCTTAGAATCTTAATATTTGATTGATATAGTGACTTTATTCAAAAGTTGTTAGATTTCTCAATTTTTATCCTATAACTTAAGGATAGATACAGATAAACTCAGGTGAATAAATGCAAAATAACCCTTTTAAAGTAGATTGTTAAACCACATTTAATGCATGAATAATACTTTTAAAATGTAGAATTAACATGTCTTCAGTATACTTAAAATCTGTGATTTGAGTTAACCTAAAATGAGGCCACTTTAATTATGAGAAAAGGTGTCTACAGAAGAAAATCTAGTGCAGATTAACTAATATTCTACTTTCAGTTAATTTGAATTAATTTTTGAGTGTCATAATGGAGGCAACTTCTCTATTATGAAAGTCTTGTGCTGATGAAATGCTGTTACCGAGTGGTGGTTCTTGAGCTTGTTTTAAATTTATGAATGAAAAAGGTATATTTGCATATGAAGATAAAGGGCATAAAGATCTTTAATTCAAATTGTTGGTATATGAATTTAAAGTAGATTAGCTAAACAATTCATTCCTGAATGGAAGCTCTTCAGAAGAATTAAAAGAGGTCTGGATTTTGTCCATATTAAATGACTTCAGATGTAAATAACTCTAAAGGACATTTTAATTCTTAGTGTAACTTCAAACAAGATTGAAATGCAGTTTGAAGATTAAGTGATATTATTCTTCCATGTAGTAGCAAATAGTAGTTTCAGTGTTTGTTTTCCTGCATTTAGTTAAAAACTCACCAGGGCTGTGTTATTACAGCTAAAAAAAACAAAACAAAACCAAAAACAAACAACCCCTCAGAATGGCAGCATTTTGCATCACACTTTGCCCATACTATGTGCATTTATACACTGTCAGGTAGAGTATCAGGTTTCGTTGTGTCTGTATTATGCCATACAAGTATATCCTGAAGAAAAAATGTTGAGCTTTTTGATGGGTGAGCATGAATTGCCTGTAAATATTGTCATTTATCATCATTGTGTCACTAACACAACAAATATGTTAGTCTCAGCCAAGAGTCAGATTTCTTCTCTTTGAATTAATCATCAAAAGTTTATGTCACATTGCATCTTAATTTGCGTTTAGAAATGGATCACCAAAAATTGCTGGGAAAGCATCACAACAAAACTGACTTCCTTATTTCATAAAACTGTTGTAAAGGTGTGAGACGTCCCCATAACATGGACCTGATGCAGATAAGTCCAGCAAAGGGTTCTGGAGTCTTATGGATGCCAATTGACTTGATAATGTTACCCTCATCAGCAGCTGTCGAAGAGCTGACAGCTCCCAATAGACCTCTTGGCTGTAATTAACTCTTGGCTAAAGTTTGATTTTCTGAATTGGGAGTATATCTCTGAAGCATGCTACTCCCATACCTAGAAACCTTTTAATTTCTTCTCTAAATGCATTTTCCCCTCCACAGTCATTTGCTCGCAATCCAATAAAGTCACCTGGCTCAGTTCTTCCTTTCCCTGTTTTATTTATTTAACCCACATCTCTTTCAGTGTTTGTGCTGCCAGTCAGAGTGAGTTGTGTTGCTTTTGGTCATACATCAATCACATGGTGACATCTGAGCTGGTATAAGCAAGGGACTGGGACACAGTACAGCTCTGGTAGGAGGCTACTAGTACTAAATACCAGAAAGTGCATCTTGATGCTGATGTGACTATATTGTTTCTGGTTTGACATTTCACAGTTTGGACTTTTCCACACTGCACTCAACTAAAGATGTACTCTTCATCTTATCCTCTGATGAGCTTACCCTGACTTTTTTGAATAATGGACTGCCCTGTCATAGTTTGTTTTGCCCAGAACAAAAGAGGGATATTACAGTTTGCTACACTAGCCAAACTACAGTTTTGCAGGGGCTGTTCGTTCACATTTTCCTTCCTACCTAAGCTCTGCCCCCAGTGAGGTCAAACATTCTAGGAAGAATACAAAATTGATGTTTTGAAATCATTAGCTTTTCAGCTGCACTCCAAGGCTTCTAAATAATGGTTAAATAGGTTATCTTTTCATGAATTTGGATCACTGATTTGTGAAGGTGACAAACACTCACGTTAAGTAGTAAGATCTGTAAAATTCTTAATGCATGAGAAGGAAACTATACACCTTCACATGTCTCACCTTTGAAAATAAACTCTTTTTTTTCCTCTACTTTTTGAGGTCTCTCATTCAGACAGAAGATAAATGTGTTACTTGGTTTTCCAAAACTTGTTCATTCATCACATTTATTGGACATATACGGCAATACTAAACACAGTAACTCATAACTTAAGAAGATTATTACCATTTCCTACAGAAAACAGGTTAACTAATTCCCTGAGGGGACTAATGAGGCTGTGCTTTTGTTATAATCATGTTAGTTTCCTGTGTAAAAAAGGTACTAATAATTGGACAAATGCAATAATAGCTCCTCTTAGAAAGCTGTATGATTCTCTAAAGTGCTAAATTTGTTAATTGTGTAGTTAATTTCATGCTGGCACTCTATGTTCAGAAGATAACAAAATTCGTTTACCTGGGTGAATTAGATTTCATTCATATGAATACTGATTCCTGTTCAAAAGAATCTGTTGACACAGATTAGTGACAAGGGAATTGATCTATATTTCTGTGGAAACTTTGGTTCAATCCATTTGTTTCCATGGGCTATTAAGTTATTTGGCTTTTTCTGATGGAGTAATCGAAGCCATAGTAGAAACTCATCAGTTCACACTGACAGGACTAAGAAAATATATCCTGATTGCTTTTCCTTAGTTTCAGTGTCATTTTACAAAGGTAATTGATATTTAGTAGTATTATAACAAAGTTCTCTAACATTTAGGTCTTTATGCATCTACGAAAATCAGACAAATTACATTTCTCTTCACAAGAACTAGATCCTGCAGTATATCAGGCCAAGGCTAGGGATATATCTAGTAAGTGTTTTTCTGACTGACAAAATTTTTGTGTGCCTTGAGTACTTTGAGGGAGAATTGAATTTAAAGCAGGTCTCATTATGTTAAGTGCTAGATGTCTTTAAAAAGCATACCACAATATTTTAAATTTTACTAATTTTGATTAAGATCAGTTTTCATTTATTCATGTAACACGGTATAAAGAAATAAAACATCTTACCTTAAAACTAGTGCTATTAGCACAATTCCTTTCCTAAAGAGTCAGCTTGTACTAAATAACACACAATAAACATCACAATGAAAGATATTCTGACCAAAATTCATCTTCTGCCCTGCAGTGAACAGATGTTCACAAATTAGTTTTCCTTATAAGATACTTCTCAAAAGAAGGAAGATATTTTAGGATCTTAAATGAAGACAGAATTGCTGTCTAAGTTATGTTTTGCTATCCCTGTAGCCTCAGTCTCTTGCTTCTGATGGCATTTTTTAAGCTACAAGCATCAGTTTTAGTACTACTGCAGATGCTGCTTCAATTTACATGGAAACAGATGGAAAGATATAATATTTTAAAAAGTCCTCTCGTCTTTTGAAAGAAAGAGGTATTTTAATATGAACAACTGTAATCCTGCATAAACATGAATTTAAATTAGGAAAAAAAAAATCAAAACACCAGCTAAAGTAACACATCAGGTTTTAAGAGGGAAATTTCATAACATAGCTTTTTTCCCCTATAGTTAACAACAAAAACAATTCACGTTTAGGTCCCATCATTCTGACTCATCTCCCAAAAATACATCACTTAATATCACAAGATCTTCTAACAGTAAGTAGTTATAAGCATTCTGTTGATATTAAATACACCCTCATATTCTCATTCTAGAAGCACTTTGGTTGCATAATTAGGCACATTTCATAAGCTTACTATGTTCTTAGTTTCTCAGAGCATATTTACACAAGATGAGGTTTTGTTTCTTCTTTTCATTTTGTTTAGTAAAAGACTAGCTTGTTTCTAACTGGATTTATTACTTTGAGTAGGAAGTTGTTGAACAATCTGAGTTATAAACAGAAATTCAGGGAAATTTCAGGAAAGACAGCATGAAAGCCTGAATAAAATAGTACCCTACTGTTTTAGGGATGTATAAAACCGAAGGATTCTTAAGGAAATCTCAGGAGACAAAACCATGCAAAAAAGTATCTGTCCATACTTGCAAAACCCATTAATATAGTCAGGAGAAAGTTGAAGAAAAACAGACGGTTGCTTCACACATTTTAGAAGGAAGGACTCTGCATTTTCATGATCCATGACTGTCTCCTTTGGTATGGAATTCACTTTTGTTAAACTTCACTTTTATGTCTCCAAACATAGAAGAAGGTCTTGTTTTCTTAATCTGAAGGATGATAACATCATTTTAGAAGTGTGCTCGTATGCTTAACTTTAGTTATATCTAGGTATTTCAATGTCCTTCTAGTTTCTCACTCTACCTTACTACTGTCCACTGCCTCAAGATCTCCCATAGCAAACCATTTGCATATTTATTCTTTTAAAGTATTTCAGTTTCTGACAGGTATATTTTTTTCTTGAATCTTCTATTAAATATTTCATATATATATATATGTTTCAGGAATTAATTTGAATCTAGTGTATGTGTCTGCATTTGAAAGATAATGCAACTTTACTATCGCTATAACTGAATACTGCTACAGCTAGCTAAATCTTCTGTTCATTTGAAATGACTTGGACAATTGTCATATTGATCAAGATAACAGTAGCTTGACATTATAATCAGACTTACAGAAGCTGTTGTTTCTAGAAAACATTAAGCATGTGATTAGCTATTTTTCCAAATGTTTCATGTGTTTACCTGGTTGTTCCCACAGTAAAATCCTAGATCCTTGTGGAAATCCTTGAGTGAATATCCTTACGTCTGACAACAACAAATATTATGAGACATGGATTACTTTTTGAGATGTTGGACTGTGGTTTCACAGCATTATATCATGTTCATTCTGCAATACTTATCAATTAGCTTTTGAAAGCAATGACAGGTTTCAAGTAAAAGTACAGATAAAAAGAACTGGAGGGATCTCAATTTTGACCTGCATATTTTTTTAATAAGATATTTGATTACAAGTTTTCATTCTAATGTTAACCTATTAGAATATTGCTTTTATAGTTGTATCTCATGATAAAGAAGAAAGTTTTTGAACCACTGCTTGGATTGTAAAGGCAGATATATAGACTCTGGAATAAAAAGAGAAGTCAAAAAGAAATGGTCAGCACTATAAAATATGTCTTTGAGGCTGATGTTTCTGCAACACTTCTTTAATCCCTTAGCAAAGAGAAAAGATGGATATTGACACGGTAAAGAAAATATGAGCAACAACAATCTCCACATTTGATAAAGAGTAATGTCTTTAATATCTTGGAGAAATCTATTTAGGCTCTTTGTAACTCATTGTTAAAGGATAACAGATTTTTTTAAATTTTTTTTTTTTTAGATATCACAGTGTGTTTGAACTTGCCAGCTGACATTTTAATATGAAAAGGTGAAAAGGGATATTCATTTTCCTACATGGATGAATTTATCCAATTTACTATTGTAGTACTATATAGTAGACCACTCTTTGCTTCTATGTATCTCAATTTTTTTTTTTTTTTTTCCCACTATAACAATGAGCATTATCTGTTCCCAGGGGAAAAAAAAAAACAAAAAAACAAAAAAAACCAAACAAAAGCAACACCTAGACTTTAAGTACGTGGCAGTTTAAGGGCTAATAATATCTGAGTGTGGAACTACCCAGAGTAGTGATAACCACTATTGGAAGAACCAGGCAAATGAACAATGCCAGATTCATATCCTCATTTCCTAAGTAAGCAAAGAATATGTTTTCTTTTGAAAATTAATTATTGTGCTGTCTTTGTCTCGAAGTACAGTTCATTTTCTTCATTGTAGCTGATATGGAGCTATGGATTTGTGCTGAAAACAGTGTTGATAAAAGGATGTTTTAGCTACTGCCGAGCACTGCTTACACAGAATTAAGGCCTTTTCTGCTTCTCACAGCACCCCACCAGTGAGTAGGCTGAGGGTGCAAAAGAAGTTGGAAGGGACAGAGCTGACTCAACTGACTAAAGGGATATTCCATACCATACAACGTCATGCTATTTTTGTGGAGGAGGGAGAGTGAAATTGAGTTACTGGAAATTCTAGGGATTAATGCCAAATAGAAACTTGAAAATAGGTGATTCTGGACTGTCTGTGTGAGGAACAGCATAGAGATGCTATGAAGCAGGTGCATTGTCTTAGGAATCTTGTATTTGAAAACAGGTAAGTGTTCTACCTTCAAATCTAGCTTATCTCTCATAGTCTAAACGTATGTCCATTCCTATCCAGACTGGGCCTTTTGTAAGCAGATTTGCCTTTTATAAGCTATTCTAAATAAATTTAAGAAATCTACTGATCTGTGATTTCTTTTATGGTTTAACTTCAAATTTTAGTCACCTTTTTCTCTACATGTAAAGAATATTATTGGTTGATTTATGAATAGAGATATGCACATATTTTCAAATTTATAGAAAATAATATTGTAATAATATGTCGAGATATGTTCACTAATAAGTAAAGGACAAGATGAGAAAACATACCATGTTAAGGGAAATTATGTACCTCTGTAAAATACTTAAAAATAAAACTACCAGGTAGGTATATACAAGCACTTTTTACATCAGTGTGTTGCACACAGTGGGACTTTAACTGCGGCACTGAAGAATCTGTCATATCTTAGGCTAAAACTAAAAATACCCAATAGCTTTCTGTCTAAAACCCAAACAAACAAAAAACCCCAACCAACCAAAAATTACAGGAAAATGCTTGTCCTACCCTTTGCTACTCAAAGTGTTGTGATTTCAGAAGGGCAGAACCATACTGTTTAAGAGAACATACCAGTCCTTGCCCTGACCATATGTTTGTTCTCCGTGGTCCTTCGTTATGACTCAATAATGTATTCAAATGACCTCAAAAAGAACTACAAGCACCAGAAATTAAAAAAAAAAAAAAAAAAAAAATCGAGGATGAGTACCCTTGAAAAACTGATTACTGAAAACAATCTGCAAAAACTGTTCCATGTAAACTGTGTTTGCCCTTAATGGCACTTTTCAAGCCCAGAGGCATGCTAAAACTCTCAAATTCAAGAGGCATATGTTTCAAAAAGCACATAACTCTCAAAGAGTAGCAATTTTTACTTTCTCACTTCCTGTTAAAGGAGCTGATTAGAACATTTATTTATTATACTTCAGATAGAGCTCAGTATCAGCATTGCCTGTAAATGTAAGTCATAGAAGCAGATAGGCATTTTTCTTTTTTTCTATGGCAACCTGGTACTTAACTTTATGTATCAAATCTTTATTGGGTAGAAATCAGCAGGGTCCCATTACAATCTGCTGAACTATACTCCTTTGCAGCAATTAAAGGTCTGACACCATACCTCTGATTTTTTTTTGTGTGTGTGTGTGTGTCTTTCTGTCTTTAATTGCAGTTTATTTGCTATTAATATTTAATTTTGGGTGCAAAGTGCACCACTCCATAATAAGTTTTCTTTTAAAATTTTAGCTTCATTTCAGCCTTTTATGCCTTGCTAGGAATGTATTTATTATGTAGTATAAATGAAATAGCATCTCCAGGATTTCTCTTCTTCCAAATTTTAAATGTAGCAATAAAGTAAGCTTCTTATAGTGTGGCTAGACATTTGTATGTCTACCACATAAAATGTTATTGCACTTCCAAGATGTGATGTATAGATATTTTCATCTTAACAGTAATCTACCTTTCTGTTACTAAAGTCCTTGCAACAGTCACACATCTATTTTAGTTTTTTGCACATTATCAATACCAAAGCTAAGAAAGTGTATAAGTTAGAATCAGTAAGCAACATATTAATTTGCCATAGCTGTCTCATGTTATTCAGTAATTTGGTGAACAGTCAGCTACTTGATAGTAAAACTCTAAGCACCTCTACATGCATGTAGCAGTTGTCAGATCAAAACTTTTAACACTGAGGATAGCATCTTAAAATCAGTCTTCTGCTGTGCTCAGATTTTAAGGTTGTTTAGAAGAGTGGATGAACACTCACAGAATGTGTTTAGTAATGACCATAAAAGCAAGATGCTCAAGTTGCCTGATATATGTTTTTAACTGCTGTAGCTTGTTTATTCAAAATTCTCTAGTTATACATACATTTAGGAGGGTAGTAAAGATCGATATTTTTTTTTCCTCTGAATTTTTTCTAGCTATATTCTCAGCCTTGGCATTTGTTTATAGAATGTCTTACCTTATCTCTCAAGAAGAATCATTTCCATTGTTGGAGTTTTGTGCATGAACCTATAAGCTGGATGATTTTTCTTTTCCCCATATATATCCTTTAAAATATTGATCAAGTTATCTGATTAACATAGATTAGATGGATATGTACAGAAATGAAACAAAACAAACCCAACACCTGCAGGATGTCTAATTTACTTATATTTTTGATGATGTCTATCTCCATTTCCGTCTCTGATGCAGAAGGAAAATACACATAGTGTGCGACTAAACATTTCCTCTTAATGCAGAGGTGGTTCTAACTCTTAATTCATCATGTAAGGATAACTGCAGGCAAAAATAAAATATTCTCTACCATTTAACTTGACTGAGTTAGAAGACAACTGAGAACTAAGTTATTTCAAAACACTAGAAGTAACAGAGTTGGTATTACTTGACTTTGCAGTTCTGAATATATTTCTGTCTGCCTGCCTGTTTATCAGTTTTATTTACCATTACTGTTGTACACTTAAGTATTCTGGACAAAAGGTTAGTCATATAAGGAAGGAGAGGGACAGTGAACCCACATAAAATCATTGGTCACATAGTAACAAATACCCTTCTGACTGATGGACATTAATTCTAGAAGGCAGAAGGAAATCTGTATGATGACGCACCGGTATGATAGCTAGCAATCTTGTTATATTGTGGTATTCTGTACATTTGGAATGGGAATAGCATTGTACCACTGTTGTATTGTGCTCATACTAGAAGAAAGCAGTAAGGTTTGAAGTATTGTTCCATTCAGAACTGAGGTCTCACTCCTGAGCACTTTGACTTCATGTGCCTACTGTGACAAATTTTGGACAGGAGACATTGAGTGAGATTTTACAAAAGTAGTCAACAACTTACTATTACATGATATCTGAAAAAATATTTGAAAATAATATCACCAAGATGGCTGTCCTGTTGTCTATAGAGAGAGTTCATAAGCATTGTGCCAGTAAAATGTAATCTTAAGACATGTAAAAAAAAACATAGTGACTGTATCTGTGTTTTTACCTGTGATTTTCATTCAGATTCATACTCTATAATGGTATCCAAGAACTAATTGCTTGACCCATACTTTTATTACTATCCATTGCAATAGTCAAGTAGATTTGAGTATGCTGGCAAATAAGCTTAATAGATTTTGCGGTTTTGTCCCCAGAGATAAAGCACTGCAACAATGTTAGTCTATTCAATTTCTTCTCATTAATGCAATCAAGGAGTAATACCAAGATTTCACACCATACTTCATGTCTTTTTCCTCAGCCATTTTCATACATCTGAAATAATTTAATATTCAAATACTAATGATGCAAGAGAAATAAGTTTTCTCTTCACAAATTTCAACTAGTCCTATTGATTAAATGAATGCTGATACATGTTTATAACAATCAGGGTGAAAGTGAAAACATTTCCCTTTCTTATGGTATTATTCCCTTTCAAAAATTTCTTTCTACTACAATATTGTCACAATACAAGGTCCTTGAATATATATGTAGTATCTGCAGTAGATTGTAATACTATGACACCAAATGGAAGTTAAATATGCATATTTGAAAAATGAAGTCTTTTAAAGAGAGTGTCTATTTCAAAATGATCTACAGAGGATAAAATGGAACTTATTTTACGAGATATTTGCAAAATATCGATGTTTTAAAAATAATATTTAAACAATCAGATTTTATATTTCCATATATAAGGTGAATAAATGAGTCATAGAATATAACAAGGAAAATCATTTTACTTTAGCAAGACAACTCCAAAGTAAAAATTCAGGCTTTAAAAAATTTGTCTGTTTTAATTTTACATTAATGACTCAGAACATTAGAATAAAAATAAAAGAAACATAGTTTCAATGTCGCATTTTAATATTTTAATTTAAATATATTTAAAAAAATATAGATATATTTACCATGCTGCCACAGAAGTGCATTCAGAGTATATAAAAATTCATCAAAGAAATTCTGTGATGAGTCTCATATAGCATGAGATTGTTCAAGGTAGGAAGTCCTCTATAGTCTTTTATTTCTAACAATGTTTTGAAATTACTGAGTGCTCAGTCATTTTATTTTGACAGTTTTGCAGATGATTTCGTAAGGTTAAAATATTGACCTTTAATTTATGTTAACACTTCAAATTTTTGGTAGAGGGTCACAAATTGTTCACCACCAGTGTTGCTTTCTTGGCTCAGAGAGTTAGAAGCTAGGAAATTGTGTGGTCTGGCAATTAGAGGTGTTAATATAACAGAAGAAAATGAACAGAACAAAGACACCCTACTTGTGACTATGGGTGGTGGATAACACTGCCTGAAAATAAGGCTATGTAATGATTCCAAATGCAGCTGAAATGTCTTGCAGTTTTAAGACTAAGTGTAGAAAAAAATGTGTTTGATCTCCTACTGTGAAAAGTGACATCTTTTTCTCTGTACTATTGCTGTCTAAGAAGAAACCTGAAAACTTGCCAGGAGCTGACCTTTGCATCTTTTGCTAACCTCATTAAAGCCCAATCGCCCTTAATCAAATCTTCAATTATAATCAGAGTGCAGATCACTGTCCTGAATGACTTCCAGGACCTCAGCAGTTTAAATCTCGGATGGCTGTGAGAAGCTGTCCATACTGTCAATACATGTCCATACTGACCCCATGCCAGCTTTCCTCTGCTCAGATTGCTAAAAAGTTCAAACAGTCCAATGTTCTCCTCTGATCTACAAGCCTACAGCAGTAAAATATTTTTCTCCAGTCTCTGCTCTGGATAGGAAAACCAGCAAGCGCTGAACCTCATATCAGCGTTCCTAATTGCCCAGATGCCAGATACTTCAGGTAAAAGTGAGTCAGTGTTTCCCAACCTGTGACAGTCACTAGAGGGGCAGCAGGTACTTCTAAAATGGCTGGAACATTTAAGCATAAAGAAAAAATATAATCAAAATATCTGTGCATGTTCCTGTGCACACAACTGGGGACTTGAAAAATGGGAAGAAATTGAAAGGAATAATAAAAGGGCAAGTTACTTTTATTTGGTTGTAATTGAAAGCTTTTTTAGCAACATCACAGAAGAGGGCTCTTGGCCCTGAACCATGCACTCTTTGAAAGGGATTCAAAGGGTTAGGGTTGAAAAAACCCACCAAAACCACAAAACCAAATACAACAACAAAAGGTAAAAAAACAAAAAAAAAAAAACAAAAAAAACCCAAACCCACGACATTAAAAAAGAAGGAAAGCAAAATGCCATAAGGCAATCCTTCTCGATGTCCTAGCAACTGGCACAGCAAAATAATGTAATTCAAAGCTTACAGTAGACCTAAAGCTTACAGCAGGACATGGGGACCACACCACAGGGAGGGAGGGAAGGGGTGAGAGGTGCTGCAATGTCCAGCATGGGGAAGGAGGAGGATGACTAGATGTCTTGGAACAAACTTCATACAAGAACTTGAGTGGCCAGAAGAAGGGGCTTCTCTCAAAAGCAAGCTGAGTTGACTGGTCCACATCATGTTCACAAGTGAATTGAACTGCAACATCTTTCACAGTCCTCCTCTTTGCACACTCTCCTCCCAAGCTGTCACCAGCATAAAAATGGCTCTAGTGCCCACTTCTGAGTTGCCACAGAGCCCTGTGTGTTCTCATAAGCTTTATATTAGAAATCCAGACTGTTTATTCTCACAATTCATAGTCAGCTATTCCTTCTGTTCAGCTATTTTCATTATAGCTCTATGGTTTCAAGCTAACTGCTATTGCATGAGCGCTCTGAACCTTGTTTGGTGCAAGCAAATGCCCATGAATTGATTGTGTGGGTGCTTCCTAGGCAAGACAGCCAGGAGGGCAGCACCTCAGAAGCCAGGAATGTGAGTTTGACCTCCCCAGGGTGCTTTCTTCAGGACATGTGGGTTGTAGAGCATAGCACTGGTTAACACAAATGAGAGCATCCATGTATCCCACAGGAAGTGTGTGCAAATGGCAAAATCACAGTCCCTGAAGAGGGGAACTAACCCTTGCCTGTGAGGAGAGGGAGGTTTGCTATCACTCCATGTGTGCAAGACATTAGAACTTTCTGAGAATTATTACAGAAGTATGCCTAGCAATTTTTAGATATTAACACTTTGCAAGTCCCTAGGACCATGTTTTTTCTGTTGCAATGATGTTAATCCTCATCCACTGACTGTAGGTTAATGACATATCATTAAGAAATCAATAAAAGACTTCACTTCTGATTTGGTTTAAACTACATGAACTGAAGAGTTTTCCCGTGATCAAAATTTCCTACATATCTTTAGTATTGGTCCAAAAGCCAGGTAACAACTTAGTTTGTGCAGTAGCAAGGGTGTATATTCCTAGAAAATCATGTGGCTTCAATACTAGATATTTTGTAGTAAATTCCTGGAATTTCTTTTTGTCATACAGCTTCTCCTAAAACATGGGAAATATAACAAAAAGAATCTTAAAAGGATATTAATTAAAATTGCAAAGTCAAACACTCAAAATTTAACATAGGAAAAAAAAGCATGAGATAATACATTTTAAATATTGAAATCATAGAATCACAGAGTAACAGAATGAGGAGGGTTGGAAGGGACCTCTGGAGATCACCTAGTGCAACCCCAATGCTAATGATAAAGACTTAAATAAGTAACATACAGGCAATTATTTTCTAGCATAAGGAAGATGACTTTACCACTTACCAGTGATAAGTCTGCTAGGCTCAGTGTCATGGATTAAGACAAGGTGACAATATACCATGGCAGATGCTCTCTGTTACCCCCTCACACACCCTTCCCTTAGATAGGAAAAAGTGATAAAGAGGAAGGAAGAGAGGCTTTGCAAGTTGGAAAGGTTTTAAAGGCTTTACTAATCTACCAATAAATAGAGAAAATGATACAAAATATACAAAAGCAATCTTGAATATTCTGGGGTAGCAGCTTTGCCCGGTATGGAGCTGGCGTGACTCCAGCAGCTACAGGGCAGGCACCCAGAAGTCCTGGGCAGGACTTCACAGCAAATCGGAACTGGATTCAGGAATGCAGGGTCTCAGGCCTTAGATTGCAGGGACAACAGGCAGGATCCTCTTCAGATACTGGCCACGATCCAAGAGAAGGAGACCCTCATGGTCTCCCCCTGTTAGGGTGTATGACGTGGATGGGATAGAATACTCAGCTGGTCAGTTTTAGTCACCTGTTCTGTCCGCCCCTCCTTGCAAATGTGTCTTGTTATCAGTTAACCTTGGTTACCACAGTAATAGAACTAAACATGAGCTTCTTCTGTATTCCATTGGTCATCTTATCAGTCTTGGAGCACAGTGTCTGAAAAACATGCAGGCAAAAATTCAGAAAAGTGCAGTTACTTAGAAGGCACTTAGAAGAATTTTACTGAAAGGAAAATTCACTAAAAGAGAACTGGTCTTGTCTTTTAACAAAACCAGGACACTCAGTGACAAACGTATATACTTGAATTTTGCATCGAGCTAAATTAAGAGAAAGTCAGTCAGAGACTTTTTAAAAATCATAGATGACAGAAATTGAAATAAACATGATTACATGATCAACAGGAAGGCTGATGAAGATATTATCAATAAATTATTCTTATTAAGTCCAAGAGTCAGCTGCTTAGCAATGAAAATCCACAGACTACAGAAATGTAAAGCAGGTTACATAATAAAATAAATCAGAAGCTTAAAAGCCTATAAAGTTTGTTCTAATTTCTTGAGAGTAATAGAAGGAAAAAAGTGTAGTAATAAACTAAACACACAATGATTAAGTAACTTTGGAGTGAACAAGTTCTCTTTGTAATAACTTACATTATTCACATTTTGTTTTGTAACAAATCTCTTTGAATTTTTATGTCACTGGATAATCATGCAAGAGAAATTGAATCACTGGATCCACTCATGAAATCTGAGCTCAAGTACCAATATAATTACATGACTAACTGTTGTAATCATATGGTCATTATCTCAAGAAGAAAATATTATAAAACTTTAATAACTTTGATTCTATTTCTCTGTATTCAAAAATATTTAAGTAAACAGGTTGTGTGAGGTAGAGATATATATATATATATCCTATAGATATCACTTATCCCACAGAAATATTGTTCTCACAATTTGATAGCAAGTACAGAAATTAATGGAAATCTGTCATAATTCTGACTAAAAGCATCCATTTTACTTGCTGCCAAATACTTCAGGTAAAAGTAAAAAAATTAAACTGTCAAAGGTGTGTTTTAAGGCTCATATATATGCATTAAATTGATTATCAAATCCTTGTCACAAGTTGTGGAAAACAGCTAAAGAAAATGACTAAAACGTAAATATATTGCACAACATGTCACTGAAAATTTATGCAGCAGTTCTGTGTTTCTATGTAGATTACTTTGAAAGATATTTTCCTTGTGAGTTCCTGTTAATTGTATTAATCGCTTCTTCCCCTGCATTCTGTACTATGCAAGTGGAAACATGGCTTAGCAGAGGTATTTCTAAAATGTATTCTTTTTACTCAAGAACTTTGAGTCTTGAAAATAACTTGAGTCCTAAGAGACATTTTCACTCGTCTGCATTAGCTGTTTTGTGACTCTATAGAGGCAGAAAACTAGTTCATAAAAAGATGAAGTGATGTGGCAACGGCTCTAAAGCACGCTTCATGGGGAATATAACTCAGATTCCTCCAAGTCTCAGTCAGTGCAAGCACAGTGTTATATCTTCAACATGTATTCATAGCAAGCAGAAAATAATACCTCTATAGATTTCCCCAAATGAAGCATCATTTACCTTTCTTATTATTTTGAATATTTACATTGTGAGGGACATTGCTAGAAAACTCCTTTTCTTGTCTTTGAAGATTGTTTTATTTTCACTGTTTTTAACATCTTACATCACTTGCTTTGTTTCAATTACAATGTATTTTTTTATATTAATATTTCATTCATTGTTATCAGATGAGAAAACCTTAAAAACCATTTTTAAATACAGGTAAAATAGTTTTTCGTAATGCTAATTGGACATTTGTATAATTTTAACTCATAAAGACATGAAAACCCATTATCTCCAGTGAATTCAATAACTTATTTAATTCTTCAATAAGAGTAGATTTACTCTTTCTGTTGGAATTTACATAACCATTTGGTATAATTATCTGCTTTCCTTTTGTGACATTCTATAAAGGAAATAAAACATCTTTTATCTTTGAAGGCAAAGAACAAGAAGACAAAGCAATATTTCACTCCTTTTAAACTCCAGAAGTAAAGCTAAAAAGCTATTAGACAAAATTGTAATCAATTGTAACATTTCATAATTGAAAAATGAAGATGCAGAAGAGGAAAGCAAGACTCTGTTCCCAATTACTCTGTTCTGGCTTACTTTCTATTTTGCAATATCAGTTTTCAATCACAAATAAACAATATTATTTAAACTAAAATAATTGGCAAAGATTTAACATTTCGTTTAGACAATATCAATTGAAATGTTAAACATCGGTTTACATACCAACATAAATAAGTTATATAACAACAACAACAATGACACAATGACAAATACTTTCTGCCATCACATCTTCTACCAGTTTTCAAAAGACCATTAAAAATAGAAAACACCAATCCACTTCTGGCGTATGTCTTCGTTGAAAAGCACCCTTGATGATTAAAAACAATACAGTAAAATCTTCTGTGATGTATGACTTCCCTTTTTGTTCCAGGAAGTTTAAGTATGGATACATAAATCCATGGCAAATGTTAAAATTGCATGTAGCAAATACAGAACTAAAGGAGCAAATAGGGAGTAAGGTTGTTCAGAATAGGTCAGTAAGGCTAAGGATTTAAGGACTTTTAGGCATTTCTTGGTGTGAAAGATGCTATTAAAGACTGCTCCTATTCTTAGCTATAATAACAGGTTGCAAATGGGCCAAAACATTTCACATGTCAATTAAGTCAGATCCATTAATAAAGAATCTGACCTTGTAAATTTGTGATAGTCAGAGGATCCTTATGGTAGAAGATGTCTAACATCTATTGCACAAGTTAATATTCTGTATCTTACAGGAAGTCAAACTACAGAGAATCATGAGGACAATAATCCCTAAATTTAAAATGAAAATTGTTTCACTGGACAATTCTTAAACAAAAATCTATGAAAACTAGTGATCTAGTTAGGTTTAGCTACAACTAGCTAAAAGTCGCTATCTGATACTCATGCAGTGAGTTATGAGAAATTAGTTGTCTCTGTTGCCATTTAATTAATGTATACAAGTGTAAAAAAAAAAAAGCATGAAGATTTGAATTAAGATGGAGAAGGGGGAACAATTTTCTGTCAAACAGAATATATAAAGATACAACTTCTACCTCCCCATGTCAGTGTAAAGCAAGTTCCTTTAAAATGAATAGCAGCCTACACATCATTGCCAATAAGCCAGTTGCTCTTGTGAAAAAACATATTGAAGTATAGGTGTCTGATGGAAGATAGAATTTTAAATGCAAATGAACAGTAGAGAGGATTAAAAGTGTGATCTATAACACTTTTGAGGGCAGAGAGGCCCTGCAGAGGGATGTAGACAAATTGGAGAACTGAGCAATCACCAACCACATGAAGCTTAACACGGGCAAGTGCTGGATTTTGCACTTGGGACATGGCAACCCTGGCTGTACATACAGACTGGGGGATAAGATGCTGGAAAGCAGCTCTGCAGAGAGGGATCTGGGGATTCTGGTCGATGACAAGTTAAACAGGAGCCAACAGTGCTCCTGGCAGCCAGGAGGGCCACCTGTATCCTGAGGTTCATCAAGCACAACATTGCCAGCCGGGCGAGGGAGGTGATTGTCCCGTTCTGCTCTGCACTGGTGCGGCCTCACCTGGAGCACTGTGTGCAGTTCTGGGCAACACAGGATAAAGAGGATATTAAGCTACTGGAGGGTGGCCAGAAGAGGGCTAAAAAGTTGGTGAAGGGTTTAGAGGGGAAGCTGTATGAGGAGAAGCTAAAGTAACTTGTTTGGTTCAGCCTGGAGAAGAGGAGACCAAAGGGAGACCTCATCATGGTCTACAGCTTCCTCACAAGGGGAGGAGGAACAGCCAGCACTGAGTTCTTCTCTCTGATGACCAATGACAGAACCCTAAGGAATAGCAGGGAGATGTGCCAGAGGAGGTTTGGGTTGGACATTAGGAAAAGGTTCTTCACCCAGAGGGTGGTGGAGAACTGGAACAGGCTCCCCAGGGAGGTAATAACAGCCCCAAGCCTGTCAGTATTGAAGACGTGGTTTGACAATGCCCTCAGATACATGGTGTGAATTTTGGGGTTGTCCTATGCAGGGACAGGGTTTGGAATCAATGATCCTTGCGGGTTCCTTCTAGCTCAGAACATTCTATGATTCTATCATTCTATCATTCCTAATTTTCTGTTAGTTATGAATTCCATATCACATTTCATCATTACTGTAAAGATAGATGGTAAATGCTTAAAAATTGTAAATAACACCTACTTAGAAGCAGTGGTGAATGGGAGTACAATATATCAGTTTGACAACTTTTTGTAAATACTTTTGTGAAGATGCTTCCTTGAATCAGAATTTATATTTTGAAGTAACAAGGTCTATTTAATTTCTTCTTTTGAGGGTCTATTTAATTTCTGCTTTTCTCTACTGTTCTGCTCTGATATCCTAGCACACTACAATGTGTACAGTTTATGTCACTGTCACTGTCTAAGACAAAGCAACCAAAGACTTCCAAGAGCAGAGTTCAAATGTAGGTGAAGTGGCTACTGGAACTGGAGCCCTATGGGCAGCATGGACATAAGTGTCAGCACAATTTTCTCCTCTGCCTGAAGCAGCCTCGCAGAAGGCTCTTTTCTCCTACATACTGCCCATCATCACTCCAGCAGGGTATCAAAGCAATGTTAAGCATTCCAGGGGACAACCTTTGTTATACTCTTAACATGTTTTAATCTGTCATTGAGAGGACACACAGAAAAGCCCAAAAGAGACTTCAAGTTCCTTTACATACAAATTCATTGCCCAGGGGACATCTGAGCAGCTGTTTTCTGACAGATCAGCACTGGGCAATGACATTTGGAATTGAAAATGTTAGGGTGGCCAAGGTGCATAAGCCCACAGTTCAATCTGGTGCTCTGCTGCATTCACACATCTCTGTCAGCCCAACCTGTCTCACACCTTTGAATGCAAAAAGATGGAAGAGTCATGGGCTTCTGCAGTCCTGAGTCAGAAACAGTCTCCACACAATGCCCAGAAAATTCAAAGCCTTGTCCAAATGTCAGCAGCTGCATGTTCATCCTTTTCCATCCTTCCCCACAGGTCTCAGCAGCTCCACCAGGGAGGTTGTCCCCAGGGACTGAGGGGTCAGCTGTAGCATGGCAGTATGCTCGGCATGGGTTTTGCATCTTGCTTTGGTTATGACTACTGGAGGAAGGGAGGAAACACATGCAGTGCTTTGTGCCAATGGTCAACCTTTGGCAGCAAGAAGAGCCACAGCTTTTGATGGTGGGGAAAAGTTTCCAGAGTGACCTCTCTCCTCCCATCTCCGTGTCACATGAGCAGTATACCCACTAGGAAAATATTCTTTCTAGGCATGCAGAAGGTTCCATTCTAACATACGGCTTGGTTTTAAAAAGAAATGCTCTATCCTATGAATTGAAAATTCAAAATCCATTTCACATCCTCTCAGACAAATACTCTATAGCAGCTTCTTCATTTACTGCAATATTGAGTCATTCATGTCAGTGACCTAGATAGAAAATGCATTTGATGATCTCTCTTATAACTTGTCAGAAATCAGACAAGTGGACTACTGCTGTCTTCAGATATCTATGTAACTCTAAATATATATTTATTGCTCCTTGAAAAAATATTTAAGCATTTTAAAGAATATAGACTCACAATCATTTTTATGATTTTTCTTTTATGGATGTATTATTGCCAAAAATAAAAGAATGCTGTCATTCTTGAACACGGTGTTTCTACATTTTTCTCAGAAGACCATTAAAATGAATTTGTTTCCGACAGCTCTTTACAGAAAACTGTAGAGTATTGCTTTAGAACAAAAAGCAACTGAAATCTAGTTAAAATCCATTGCTAAAGACTGCCACTTTTATAACTATTATATGATTATGTAGCTGAGCCACTTATTCCTCTCTGGTTTTTATGCATGTCATTTTTTCATATCCATGATCTTTTGTGAAATGAGATATTCTATACAATATCTATTGACACCGAAAATAGTGGCAGAATCAGTCAACTCTTTCCTCTTCCCTCTTGACAAGTGCTGAGGTTTTCCAGATGTAACAGCCATAAGAACCACTTTCCCAGTAGAGAAGGGCTGGAGCTCGGGCACTACTCAGGTTGTGGGACTATGCAGAGGAAGGGAGAGTGCTGCTGTCCCTTTCCTTCTTTTCCATAGCGACCAAGCCAATGTCACTGCCAAAAATGACTGTATCCTGCATATGCTTATAAATTAGCCAGGACTCACAGAGGCAAAGATAAGCTAAATTATTTCAGGAATAACTTTAACCCCATAAACAACTGATCCCCACTGGCTTGAGAGGTGTTGCACGTTGCCTTAGGTGACTTCACCTTTTGTATTGTAAGAGTCTTCTGTCTGCAGCTCTGTGGGCTTCTTTCCAGCTTCAGCTCCATACTCCTTCACCCAAGCTGCCAGGGGAGCATTTCCTGGAGCCTCAGCACCAGTGTTTTTGCCTGCTGTTCCCATGCAATTGCTCTTATGCTCCCATGGCCTCACACCTGCAGACCACAATGACAGATTTTGTGGACAGTGATTGCCACTGATCACTTCTTCCTTCCCTCTTTTTCTTAGCCCTGGGTTGTAGCTTTTGGTTTCATTTAGGGTGACAATTATGTTCATTCAGAGACCTTAGGAGCCAAACAGCATGCAGTCGGCAATAACAACATCACCCACCTCCCCCTCCCTCTCTTCTTCCTCCATTCTCCCCTCCCCTTCTCCCTCTCTCCTTGTCTCCTTGTTTTTAATTTTCCTCAAAAGTAACTGCCCTGTTAATAAATCTTCATATGTATAAACTTGTCTCAAGCCCCTTTGTTTAACCATGAGTCAGCATCATGTGCCAAAACAGCATTAAATTGCAATCTGCTAACTTGCCATATGTTAATTAAGTTGAGATATTTGTATACAGACATGGTGAATAGCCTCAGATGTTTTGTAATATTCCAAATGATAGTAAGCAACGATTTATCGCATCAACACTTGAATTAAAGTTAAAACTTTTTTTGTATTTTTTAAGTGCTTAAAGGGGTGGATTGTGCCCTGTGACACAAATGAACATCAAATGGTGCTGTAGGGCACTCCAACAATAACTATAAGACATATACACATTATATTGCAATTAATATTTTATCATACTTTTGCCTGCCTGTATTAATATTTTAATGACACTTACAGAAAACTATGAGGATATTGGGAAGCTTAGATAATTAAATATTTTGTTATTTCAGGAATAGAAATAAATTTAAGATACTACTTCAAGTATAGAATGAGATACAAGTTTTCAGTTAATGGTATAATTAGGTAATAAATCTTATAATGTCAAATTGCTCAATTAACATGCAGAGGATGTAATGAAACTGATTTAATTGTGTCTTTCCAAGATTCTTCTGAGTTTGAGATGTGGTACATACATTTTGTGGTACTTGCAAAGAGGAGTTAATGCAACCCTCTTGTCACTAGTTTTTAGGTTTGAAAATGTTATGTTTAACTTGATAAAAATGTTTCAAGTATATTGCATGATACATAAGCGATACTATTTATTTTAAAATTGGGAATTGGACACTTTAGGGGAGAAAAAAAAAAATTGCACAAGAGTCTGTGGGTCTGCTTTTCTGAATCTGACATCTCACCTTATTCCTGCCAAAGCAGTGAGGTGTGAGCTTGACATACACATACATCATATGGTAGATAGTGTATGGAATAAAGATTTAGCTGGCCAATCTTCATCTAGCAATCAACAACATTTCAACCAACAGTCACTTTAATTCTCAGGAAACACTGCTTACCATACTCAGTTGGGTCAAACACATTTCTATAAAGTAATGACCATGTTTAGGCACCAGAAATTCTACTCCTTCAAGTATTTACTAAGAGTTAATAAATACTAATCAAGAGAAAATTAATATATTTCAGTCTTTCAGTTAGCAAGTCATGCATTGCTCCCTGCATGGTGTCAACTGCTCTGAGCCTGCAGGTCCCCACTCTGTAGTGCCCAGTTGTGAAAACCCTAGAACCAAACCTCGCACCTCAGTGTAACAGTTTTCTTCCAGACCCACCTACCCCGAAAGCAGGGCCTCTGGAGCTAGGCAGCTGAAGGACAATACTGTCCCAAACACACTCAATATTGAGGACAATGAAGAACCCAGCAGCCACTCATGATTCCCAAGGGTTATTGGCAAACTATGCTATTTTCCCCTGTGTTAACTTGTTCATCCAAAGCATCTCTAACTACAGGATTCCCACCTGCTTCAGTTTCCTTTTGGCTAATACCATTGTTGAAGACTTCTGTGCACACCTAGTTACTCATTGTGCTTTCAGTAACAGCAGGAGCTGTGCCAGGCTGTGCCCACACTTCCAGTCAAAGGTATGAAGCTACTGGAGATTTCTGTGGTCTGGTTTTAAATTAAAGAGCTCCAACATCAGATAGTACTAATTTACAAAGTTGAACAGTTGCTACTGAAGTGTGGAAATCTGCCATAAACACATTTCAGAGGTTTTTACATTGAACTTGCTCTAGTCTCATGTTCTGAGTGCTGATAAGCATTTGGAGCTCATTTGGAGGATCAGGAGATTCAAATCAAAATTGAATTTCTGAACTGAATTAAGATGTTTTTGTTGATACATCAGCATCAGTATTCTGCACTTGGGGTAGAGGTATGAATAGGTAAGTGCTCTGTTTTAGGTAGTAGGCCCCATCTTCACAATGCTTAAGTGCTAAGAAACTTTCACCACATGTTTATGAAGCATGATTATCATGGATCATGGCTAAGCCAAAACAGTTAAGCCAATATTTATATTTTAAAACAACTGAATTTTGAACATGAAAAAAGCTGGCCTTTTATATTAGACTTTCTCTCCCACAAAATCATCAGTGAACAGCCAGCAGTATGTTCCTGTTTAAAGCTGTTTAAAAGAACTCGGTAACTGCAGGTCTGTACCACAAAAAAGGTTAGGTGCTGACCATGTATTTCGCTTGTATGTTTTCAGATATGGTCTCTTTTATAGTCCTCATTTTAAGAGTAGCTCTCAAGCTATTCTGGGTAGCCTCAAATGACATGTGTGTCCATTTTAAAATGCTGTATTTTTCTAAAGCTGCAAATGATTTTGAAGTTTCTAATAATATTAATTGTAGCAATAAAATAGAATTAAATATAATGTGTATACTATTGATTAATGATAACAACGTATAATAATCATTGTAATTTTATAATAATTTCTAATAGTTTTAAAATTCCTTTGAAAGTGGCAACACCAAAGGCATTGTTCGAATGCAGAGAAAAATGCTCTTGCTGTATAACAATAGAGGGTACATTTTTGGATAATATCTACATCCCACTAGGTTTGTTTTCACAACATAATGTAATGTAAACAATAAAGAATGATAATGCTTAGTAATTTATATTTTGATACCTATTATACATTATTCTTTTAAATGAAGTAATCTGTTTCGCTATTTTTTGTCAGTAGTTGCTTTAAGGCTCTTTGTCATTTGCTTATTCAATTCTCATTTGTATTTTCGAGTATGTAATTTTATTCACAACACTATAAATCCTAAAAATGAGGTTTTTTCTCTTCTTCTTTTTTTTTTTTTTTCTTTTTAAAGGATACTAGTAATCAGTTCTCTTTCTTTCTCTTCTTTTTTTTTTTTTTTTTTTCTCCAAGACTTGTTCTCTACCAGAATTACATGTTTTATTTCATTTACAGCTTGCTTCATTCCAGCCTCAAAGGCAGTATGTAGGTTGTAAAGAAAAAAGCCAATTGGAAAGCAAGGTTCTTTTATATTTGTGGCCATGGTTTTATTGAGAATGTCACTAGTTACACAATAAATACGGTTACTTTCTACCTTAAAGGCATCTCTAGAAATTTGTTTGGGTGTTTCACAATGGAATAATTCTTTTGTGCATAGCTCACTGACATACATCAGAAAATGAGAGAAATTTACAAGTTGACACCCTAATCAAATACTGAATGTTGGTACAATGAAACAA
This sequence comes from Streptopelia decaocto, assembly GCF_964273445.1. Lineage (NCBI taxonomy): Eukaryota > Metazoa > Chordata > Aves > Columbiformes > Columbidae > Streptopelia > Streptopelia decaocto. Next base: position 77,614,852 of record NC_138655.1, on the reverse strand, counting down.
CACAAAGCACACAAGAATACCAGTGGAAAGGTCAATTAAGAATCAAAGCAGTGTTTTGGAAGCAAGAAAGAGTGTTTGCAGCAGTGTCGGAAGGACTTACAGTGTTAAAGATAAACAATAATATAATCTCTGTGAGTGACTTTGTGTCTCAAAGTGAATAACTATACCTGAAGGCAAAAGTTATAAGTCAGCAAATCCATTGAATTATTTTAGCTTAAAGATACTTCAAAAGGCTTCCTGAAGGAATACCTTTTTATCTTTCAGTACCTCTGTGTGTACATCTGAAAATCAAACTTATACTACATTCTGAATATGAGATATTCCGTGACTCCTTAATAGCTCTTCTCTCTCCTCTAGTTTACATGAAGTAATGGTTAAACACAATTTTTCCAAACACAGCTTACTATATTTTTTCTTTTTTTTTTTTTTTTTTTGAATTATGAATAGATATAGTGTTTCTTTGCAAATTCAAGTTGGTTATGAGTACAAGATGGAGAGAACTAGCTGTCTAGCTGTCATTTTGGCTATTGTCACCTGGCAGGTTCACTTCATTACAAAGTTACAGGCAGACATAAGCGATGTTTAAGCAAAGTTACTGCGTATTCGGTCATTCCAATAACATTGACATAGTGAAACGAAGAAATAAACTTAACAGCAGAGTCAGCTGTACTGTTAAGCAGGATTCTTTATTTTATCAGCACTGGGGAACACTGGGGATCACCCTCCATAAGTGCTCCAAAGACTGGATGCTTTTGTATTGCTTATATTCACATAATTATTACATAAACCTTACAATTTTTGAAAATTTTGACATACATCTATCCTAAGAAACAACTGATGCCGTTAGTTATAATTGCTTAGTTTCTTACTTACAATACATCTGTTAGTTATTAGTCAAATTTAAACTAAGCACTCTGCTTCTAAACAATGTATTACTTAACCTTCTGTCTCCCTCTTGTTATGCAGAGGGATATAAAACTTGAAAAATATCCCCTCATTTTGCAGGTGGTCAGAAAGCATTTATCATGTCAATTGGTTAATGTTGGGTACGTCTTTTATAACTTCATCACAGTATACACTAATTTGGCAGCTTCTCTTCACAGACATACACCAACTTGACATTGTCAGTTTCCTCCTATGGAATACTTTACTGCTAAGTAACTGAATAACTTAGATCTTCAAAAAATGTTTTAGGATTTTTTAAATCAAGGGGGATTAGGTGAATTAACAACCTCTAGACACTGAATAAAGCTGCATTTTGTTCCATTAGATATGATTAGTTTTTGCATGTTTGTGATATTGATGAAAAATAGATTAAATATATTTACTAGGTATTTAACTTTATGGCTCTATAGTAAACAAACTGTACTTTTGTTAATATTTACTGACAACATACAGTTCAACAGTTCCTGTGTATCCTGTCAAGAAACAAAATAACTGGACAGAAACAGAATTGAACAGGGGTTCATTACACTGTTGCATCTGTTTTGTCTCTACTACGGAAGTAATGCAAATTTCTCTGGACAGATAATAGGAGAATTTAAATTAGCGGAAGCAGCTGGTAGTGTTTCAGGTATTTTAATGGTACTCTTATTGTAAAGTAAAAATCATGACTTAATGAATTAATTAAACATTAAAAAAAATAACAAGAGGAAATAGAGTAAATAGCTTTCCTTTTTGTCATCAAAGACGAAAATCTTTCAAAAGCAGATCCCAGAAAAGATACTAAACTGATGCTGGGTTATACAATAGTGTTCATATGCAATTCCAAATAACCAACTGTTTTTCCAGAAATAATCAGAAATTACAATTAACCAGGCTTGAGAAAAGTGTCTTGGGAAGAGGGAACATGCTAAAATGAGTAACAGACATGGTGCTGTGTGGTAACATTCATCATATATAGGAGTGAAAAACAGGTGGAAAGCACAAATTGTTACCAAAAAACTAGTGGGGGAACAGAGAGGTAAACACTAAAGGTCACAAATTTAGAGAGATAACTGTGTATTGCAATCCCAGTCAAAGAGTTTACAGTAGAGATATTATTACACAGTACATTATAACAACAGCTTTATGAAGTGAAAAAGGCTGCAGATAGTGTTGGTAACATGCAACCTACGTCACAGTTTCAACTTGTTTCCAGTGATTCTCTTTTGCTAATGTGCTCATGGCCTACTGCCATCCATTGTAAACAATGATACAGTCATCTCTTAACACTGTGACCCAGATTACCTTCTTCTGATATCTTTTTATATGTCTTGACTGAAAATACACCTGATTTCTCTGCTGTGAATGTAGCTAATTTCTATTCAAACACTTTTATTTTTCCTTCTCTTATCTATTTCCAATCCCTTGGGTTGATTGAGCTTTTCACTTTCTTTTATTTTTTAAAACACTGTTCTGTTTCAGAGTTGGTTTCATATTTTGCTTTGGAATAAAACAATCTCTTAATTATCCATTTTCCTTTATGCAAATCCCTTATTAGTTAACCATACCTGCCTAAAACAAATGGAATTAGTAGAGTGCAGACTCACTGATCTTTTCAGTACCCTCCCACTATGAAGAAGTGACCACTGTTTCTTAGTCCATTAAATGTTTCTTATACTCTTTGGTTTTCAAAATATAAAAAAAATCACCCAGGATAAAGCAAAGAATAAGTCTCAAGTAGTGTGAAGAAGCATAAAATAAATAAAAGTTATCACAAATTAAATAGTAAAATTCACTCAGAGAAAAAAGGGATTTTGGATATCTAGCTTGTAGTAATGCAAAACCCAAAAAACGCCATAAAATTGTTTCATTCTAACTTCATAGTTTGGTTAGTATATTTAAATAATAATTTGTAAGTGGTTTTCTGAATGCATTTATTTAAAGGACTGATTTGTTCAAAGCATGATTGCTGAGCCTCTCAATCTCCGTGTGTATACTCCTCATGAAACAATCCTCTACCATGGTATTCATGTTCCCCCTTTCCGAAAAAGAAAAGAAAAAAAAAAAAAAAGGAGTTTTATAGTTTTATTCAATTTAAGTATTCAATGTGTTGTATGGTATTCGAGGCTGACACTCTATGCCATGTGAGACTCATTCAAGTAATTTAAGGAACTGCTGAAAATCCCTATTATGTCATTCAAATGAAGATGTTGGTGTGGATAATCTCTCAAAATCAGTATTCTTGCACACTATTTCCCTTCTGAGTATACATCAAAAGACCAAAATGAACTCATCTGCTCAGAAACAATCACTTCTAGTTCATCAGGGACTGAGCTATTGATTCAGAGAAACTATGCATAAAGATAAACAACATTCAGTGTTTTGCTGAATTGGTGCATACACAGGAATACTCCAGTCAGAAATGTTTGTGCTTCTGTTTCTCTCCCAAGCCAATCTATGGAAGCTTAAGCTTTAGGAAAGTCAATATTAGGTCAATACACAGGAGTCAATGAAAGACTTTAATACTGTATGTGTGATTGCTCCTTGGAAGCATTAGCTCATTCTGAATTGCAGATTTCAAATCTTTGTTTTTATTTGTTCTGCCACTGTGAGTAACTCTGCATTTATTATGATCATTTATTATGATCAAACATCTCTTCTTGGTCTACTTCCTCTCTGTCTAATACCACCAAACCATTTTGTAGGTTGGTGCTGTTCACTCCTCAGGTAGCCCATCTACTAATTTGAGTCCTAGAAAACACATAAATCATAGAAAACTTAATCTGATAGAAAGCGATAATAGTCAGAAAATGCATATGTGGATTTTAGGAGGCTTCACAATTTTGTTGGCCGATACACCCAACAGGAAGTTGCAATCAGCAAGAAGTACAATTACTTGAATACTAACAGATGATGCCTCATCACGGTACAGGAAGTTCTGTGGTAAATAATCTGGAAACATGCCATAAAACCCAGCAGGAAAACTGAGCTGAGAATTTTTATTCTGCTGAAGGCTGATGCATACACACATACACAAAGACCCCAAAGGGATTCAGTTATGGTGTTCACAAGAACTCACTTCCATCAAATGCAAATCAGCATGTTAGAGGTGAATGTAAATTGCTTGTTTTTCTTGTTAAACAAGGGGAGCACAAAGAAGAAATTTATTAATATATGCAATCTTTTTCATTTTTCCATGGATCATGGCAAGCCAAAACACTGCACTGGTCACTTCAGCCTGCACATTGTGCTCTGCTAGTAGATTCCACTGAGCGGTTCCATTCTTCCTGAGTCCTACGAGAAGACTTTTGCAAGTACTTTATGTCTAAGACATATAGTGCTCCAAACAAAATAAAAATAATTAGAAAGAAAAGTCTATAGAAGGCCATTTTTTTGAGCAGTCCAATCTCTGCACAACCAGGCACACTGAAAAACAAATCTTTGTCTGCAGCTGTCATATGCTCCTTCATTAACATTGTTAAAGATGTTCTAGAGAAGCTGATTCGTTTGAGTCATAAACAGTTTCACTGTCACTGAATCTTCTTCTGATGGGAAAGGAGTGAAGTTCTCTTCAACAGACAGGAAAGAGATCACTCTCACAGGTGATGCCAGAGCCATGGTTTGCAAGGGATCAGCCAGAAAGTGAGGCTTCAAAACATTTCATTAAATTGGAAAGCAGTATCTTATCATGGCTCATCAAGTTCTTGTAAGATTTTCTTCTTCCGTAGAATTACTTTGCACTCTTTGTTTTCAATAGCAATTGTGATTGTGTAAAGTGATACACAGTCTGGCTTAATTTGGTTCCTGTTGTCATGGAAGCATACAGAATTTCACAGTCCTGAGGATGGCCTTTATAGATATCGGGTACTCACACAGTTATGACAGTTTCATGTGTATCTCCTTATAGGGAAATGGACCACGTTGCACAGGAAGGAAGAAGTTGCACAAAAATGCCATCTTCTCTGGCTGCAGGTCAACATACAGTTAAAACTCTGCTAAGAATTAACCTGTCCTCCTGTCCTGGTTTTGGCTGGGATGGAGTTAGTTTGCTTCCTGGTAGCTGTTACAGTGGTGAGTTTTTGATTTGATATGAGAGAAATATTGGTGATACTCTGACGCTTTGGTTGTTGCCAGGCAGTGTTTATACTGGGTTGAGGACTTTTCAGCTTCTCATACAGTGCCAGGTACACAAGAAGCTAGGAGGAGGCATGGCTGGTGCAGCTGACCCAGGCTGGCCAAAGGGATATTCCATTCCACATGGCATCATGCTCAGTATGTAAAGCCGAGAGAAGAAGGAAGAGAGGGACATTTGAAGTGGTGACATTTATCTTCCCAAGTAACCGTTGTGCATGATGAAGCCCAGTTTTCCTGGAGATGACTGAATACCTGCCTGCTGATTGGCAGTAGTGAATGAATTCCTTGTTTTGCTTTGCTTATGTGCTCAGCTTTGCTTTACTTATTAAACTGTCTTTATCTCAACCCATGAGTTTTTTCCCTTTGAATTTCTGATTGTCTCCCTTATCTCAGGGATGGGGGCAGGGATGGGGGCGCGGGGGGAGGGGTGGCGGGGGGCAGGGAGAAGTGAACAAGAAGCTGTGTGGTGCTTAGTTGCCAGCTGGGGTTAACCCATGACACCTCCAGACACCACCTAACAGATATTAAGGCCTTCATTTTGTTGTGCACTTTTTACAAATCCTAGACAATAAACAGTTGTGAAGACAGAGATTTATTATTTTTCTATTTAATTTTATAACTAAAATATGTTGGTACTACAAAGACAGGAAGCGAACAGGTTCGTGTGTCCCTTGCAGGCTTGTTATATACCATCCTGTTATTTAAATCTCAGAAGTCTGTCTAAGATATTGTTTTCACTAATGATGAACTTCAACCTTTCAAGAATAATCAGAAGTATTTAATAAACACTCGCTCCACCATATTCCACTGATTTCAGTGGGTTTTAGATCAAGCTAAAATCCTTTCCATGAAGAATTTTTTTCCTAGTATGCAGTCTAAGCCTCCCCTGTTGCAACTTGAGGCCATTTCCACTTGTCTTATTACTTGCTACTTGGGAGAAGAGACCAACACCCTCCATGCTATGACCTCCTTTCAGGGAGTTGTAGAGAGTGATAAGGTCACTCCTCAACCTCCTTTCCTTCAGACTAAACAGCCACAGTTCCCTCAGCTGCTCCTCATCAGACTTGTTCTCCGGGCCTCTCACCAGCTTCGTTGCCATTCTCTGCACTCTCTCCAACACCTCAATGTCTTTCCTGTAGTGAGGCACCCAAAACTGAACACAAGATTCAAGGTGGAGCCTCACCAGTGCTGAGTGTAGGAGGACGATCACTTCTCTAGTCCTGCTGGTCATACAATTTCTCATACAAGCCAGGATGCTGTTGGCCTTCGTGGCTGCCTGGGCACACTGCTGGCTCATATTCAGTCTGCTGTTGACCATTTGACAAAACAGATAAAAATTAAGTGCATTCTAAGTGTTTAGATTACTATAATACTTATGGAAAAAATGTTTTAAAGCAGTAAAATAGTACAATTGGTATGCATTATTCAGGAGTAGATTTTCAAATTTTGCATTCAAACAGGAAAGTAATTTAACAGCATTTTTAATATTTGCAAGATATTTGTTTAATCCTTAATGCATTGCTGAAAGAATAAAGCACAATACAGAATGGTCCAATAAGTGTTCTGAGGTTGTACAGAAAATTAATATTGTCGCCTGTCATACCCTTTCAATATGTCCTTAGAGGTTAAGGCAAATCTAATATCTCACATACCAAGATCAGCCGCAAACAATAGTAATGAGCATAGCCTTCTAAGTAAATAATTTCTCATTTACAATGCTAACAGTACTTCTCATTATAATTTCACTGCCAGTTCTAAAACAGGCCATGAGGCAATTCAATTATTACGTTATTAGAATGCAATTGTGTATCTAAAGTTTGAGATTTTTTTCTTTTCTTTTTTTCCCCCTCTCTTACTGAGGAAAATCAACCTTTTCCATCTTGAGAGACTACAGAAGGTCTCTGGCTATTTACTGTTGCCATGCCAACTACTTTGGTCTCGGTTGTTGCCATGTCCCTATATCGTCATGTTGGAAATTTAATTGCAAAGATATAAATGCAATATTTCCATAGCCTATATTAACAGCCAAAGAGAGAAAAGAGGGCTTGACTGTCTGTCCAAAGGAGTACAATATCAACAAGTAAAGGGTAAGATAAAAATATAAATTTCTTGTGTTTATATTTTACATTCAGTTTTTCTCTCCTGTTCACATCTTTGTTGTCTGTTTGAGACAACTGTTTGAGTTTGTTTCTTGTAGGGCAAACAGCTAGGAAATATGGCACTTCATACTGGTTTTGTCTGTGATAGAGTTAATTTTCTTCATGTTATCTTGTATGGTGCCATGTTTTGGATTTGTGATGAAAACAGTGCTGTTAACACAGGGATGTTTTAGTTACTGTTGAACGGTGTTGACACAGCATCAAGGCCTTTTCTGCTCCTTACACCACCCCACCAAGAAGTAGGCTGGGGATGCACAAGAAGTTGGGAGATGATACAGCTAGGAGAGCTGACTTCGACTGACTGTATTCCATACCATATGACATTGTGCTCAGCAATAAGAGATGAAAGAGAGAAGTTTGACAGGGCTGCCGTTGCTTGGGGACTGGCTGGGTTGTGATCAGCTGACGGTAATTGTTGTTTTTTGTTTTGTTTTGTTTTGGTTTTTGTTTTTTTTGTTTTGTTTTGTTTTGTTTTGCATCAGTTGGAGTTTGTTTGTTTGGTCCCCCTCTTTTTTTTATGTTTCTTTTTTATTAAACTATCTTTATCTCAACCCCAGGTTGTTCTCAGCATTATTCATTCTATGGTGTGGCTCAGGCCATATGCCCTTTGTTCTGACACTACAGCTTGGCAAAATATGGAACATGATGGTTAAGGAAAAACTTATAACAGAAAATACAAAAATAGTAGCCTGCAGTTGGACCGTATAATCTGGTTTGTATACATCTAACGTCAAGTCTGATAATGACTGCTAGCAAGCATCTGTTCTTATTTAGTTTTATTCCATAAAAGTTGCTGGAAGGCATTAAAGGAAAGGTTTCAAGCATATTTTAATTTATGCTTGCACATTACTATTAACATGCATGAATATTATTACGCATATTGTTATGCATGTTCTTACATTTCAGGTTCTGCTTTTTAAAGCAGCAGCCTAAGTTGCCAAGTATTGCTCTTGCAATTACTTCAAGGCTTTGTCTTTTTGGTTTCTGAACATGCAAGTCTAGTGTGTCATATCTCATTTCAGGCTTCCCCGGTACAAAACCAGGTATTGACACACTGGAGTAAGTTCAGTGGAAGGTCACCAAGATGATGAGGGTACTAGACCAGTAGATGCATGAGAAGAGACTGAAAGAACTGGTTTTGTTCAGCCAGGAGAACAAACGGTTAATGGCACTTGAGCATCTTACCTCCTCCAGTTGATCTAAGGACCATTAGAACTGCTGTCTTCAGGTAATGGGTAGCTAAAAAGCAGGCATAGCCAAGTTTTGTAAGGGTGCACAGTGATGCAACACATACAAGCTGCAGAAAGGGATACCTAAACTATGTGAAATTATGAATATTTTATATTCTCAGTATAGATATTAAAGCTGAAAAAAAATCAAGGTATAGTAAAATACTGAAAAATTTTGCCCAAGTAGGGTGTGGACTCTCCATCTTGGAGATATTTAACTTGACTGAACAAAACCTTAAGCAACCTGATCTAACTTCAAATTTGGCCCTGCTTTGATCAGGAGGTTGTACTAGATTTTCACCCAGACATCCCTCTGACCTTGAATCATTCTATGGCTTCAAGGATCAAAATGACTAGTAAAAATTTCATAGGTTAAGTTCCAGTGGATTTTTTAAGAATACTTACATTTTCTGAGCTCAGACTACTTATATTAGGATACTGTTTGCTTGTTTGTTTGTTTTTACACAGACTCGTGCTCTTTCCCACGCGCATTTCCCCAGTAAAACACTCATCTTAAAGCTTCACAGTTGCAACATGTGATGCTGCAGATGAAGCAGCAATTATAATTAAATTAACTAGTTATGGGAGAGTTCATGTTTTGGACAGTAACACTAGTCTACCTGCTTAATGTTGAAGCTGTCCTGTCCTGTTTCTACTCTGCTCCCAGAAACTGAATTCATTGGACTCTTCTTACTGAGAAAGGGCATGGACCAGAGGGTTGAGTTATATCTATTTATTACATATCTCCAGTCTTCTGTTTCCTCTTCAGAACACAGGAAGGGAGACAAGAAACAAATTGTAGGTGGTAAATCAAAGAACAAGCTGTGTTCTTAGCATACTTCTTTCCCTCTCACTTTGAAAAGCTGACCATATCTTTCAAAAAATCCTGAGGGGCTGAGCACTTTTTTCAGCATTTGAGAAGTTATAACTGAGTGAAACAAAGAAAAGTCATGTTTCCTGGAGACTACCTCCATCTCAGTACCAATACTCCCCTACAAAGAATGGTGACATGAGTGTTATACAATGGATTTTTATACTGGAAATTGTTAGACTGTATAAATCCCAAGAGTCCCTATCATTCTCCTGGTGTGGTCCAAACCAAGTTTTTTTTTGCATAAATTAAATTGTGTTGGATTAATGAGACCTGTAATAAATGTGTTAGCTAATTTGAGGCTGAATGTGTTCCAACTGGAACTCATGTAGGTTCATGTTGTACAGAACTCCCTAGGGCTACAATGAGTTAAAAACTATTCCCAAATGTGGCTTGTTGATTCTGTAATAAGCATTGCTTTTTTTTTAGGGTCAGAGGTTCTATATAAAAGATTATTGTTTGGTCCATTAGGGAGAATAGGTGGAAAAATGTGGCTTTTAAAGTGTTTTACAATGCTTTCTTAGTATCTCAGGGGAAAAGTATAAAATAAAGGGTAAAAATATGAAGAAAAATTGAGCACTTATTTTCTCATTCTTTGATTGTTAACAACTCTTTGGATGAGTACAGGGCAACAAAGAGCCAGGCTCCTGTGGTGGTGATAACTCCTCAGTCTTGCATCAGTAAAGATGGAACAGAGAGGTTTCAGTTGTGCAGGTTGGGTCTGGATGGCATTACATTTAAAAATACTGCCTAAGTGTACCATATTTCTTTTTATCAGTACATCCCACAACATCTTACAAAGATTCTTAGTGTCATTATTCTCATTTCAGAGACAGAAGAACAGACAAGTGAAAGACCATGGCTAAGATTAAGTGACAAGCCAGTTGTAAAACTAAAAATAGACCAAAGGTATCTGTAGACCACAATCAGTGCTATACTGATTGGGAAATAACATGAATTTACTAACTCTCCCAGTTATTATGCATCTCTACATTCACTGTAACCATTTTCAGCAAAAGAATCAAGGTGGGACCAAGGGAAGACAAACAGCACACTTTCTTTTTTATATCATCAGTTTTTTAATGTGTAGGAACTGTGCCAAAGTAAAATTCTAAAGACAGGAGAAAACCAATTTAATATAAAAATCAAACTTTGGTGACAAGCTGTGGGTCCATTTAATTAATCTAACTTTCAAATCACCTTCTCTCCAGGATATCTAAATCCAATCCACAATAATCAATTCCAGGGTGAACGCCTCATATTTCACACCATTAAAATGCAGCACAATACCAAGTTTCTTATCTTTTGAAGAAATAGAGTAGTTATATTCATCAATATGCATCTCCAAGGGCAAAGAGTTTTCATGTTGCTCTAAGAAACAGGTCTTTCACAGCATAAGTGAGATGAAGATGAAAAATAATGTTTTGTAGTCATTGTAGGTTATGGTGTTAAAACATAAATATCTATATACATTTTTCCATTAGTTCTTTAGATTTATTTTTTCCTACTTAAAATGCACTTTAAACCATGCAATTTTAAAAACTTGCAATAAAAAAAAATCATTTCATAATATCTTGAAAATGTCTACAATCTCAATTAACACCACATTCCAGATCCCAGTGGGTCAGGCTGAGTCAAGGAATCACTAACACAGATGTGTTTGAGAAATTTTTCTCAATTTCCTTCCTCTTAATCTCTATATATGAAAAGAAATTCTTGTTATTAAGAATCAGTTCCAGCAAATTCAAATTAATCTATTACGTGCTCTCTGTGAAACACTAGTTAAGCATCTGTTTTTTGATGACTCTGTACACATAAATAGATGTAGCAAGGCATTTGATTTCTGGCCCTGACTATTTCCTTTTTTCTGAGAGCAACCCTGACAAACTAGACCAACTTCTTCACAGCTGCCTCAGGGCTATGCTCATAGGTGGTAGACTGCAGACAACAAATCAAATTCAGAAATACTTCAGAGGTACTGCTTTTGTAGACACAGTCAGAAGGGACATAGTTCACTAACCAAACAGCGCCTTTCCTCCTTCTTTTAAGTGTAGGCATCAACTAATTCTTTCCAAAGACAGACTGTAGGAGTACATACCTCAGCAACGGCCATGGGTTCAGTCCTCAAATAAACTGAATGGTCACTGTCCTCATAGGGCAAATAAGAGTCTAAATAAAAACCATACTGTCTAATTCCTTTTGTCACAGACATTCCTTGAAAGTGTACCCATTCTTTTTCTTTTCTCATTTATTTCTCAATTATTTTACACTCTGCCTTCTTGTATTTTCCACCCTACCCAGGTTATTTTTCTGTGCCTCATAAGTTTTTTCCTCTCTCACTAGGTGGAGTCACATGAACAGTCTTTATGTATTCAAAGCATTCATCAATGCAAGCTAATTTTGCAAAAAGCCATCTAAGTGCCTAAAGAGCATATGATTCCTTCTCAGAATGTGTTAATTTCTATTCAAAAAATATTAATAATAAACATGGCAGGTAAAGTCCATCTCCAGCGTAGATTTCAAAAGACTGGAAATCCTTGTAATAAGATTTTTTTTTTTCTTTGAGGGATGTAGGCTGAGTTTTCTTCTGCACCTGTGAGAGATTCAAGCAATACGGTTGGAAGAAATTGAGAAATAATGTAGTTTGGAAGACAGAAAAGACACAATAAAAGTTTTCTTACTAAAGTGAATGCATACTACAATGTTTGGAGAACCCTAGTTTTCCAAACTTAGTGTTTACTATTAAAAGGAAGCTGGCACTCCAGAGAATCTGAACCAGTGGGAGCTGAAAAGATTCCCTTCTGTCTAGGGAAGGGTAAAATATAAAGGGGCTCCCATTTAAGGCAGGTGCACCTGAATCTAACCTTTACAGTTCCAACTGCCTTGTTGTCCTGATACTGAAAAAGAAGACAGCTGGGAACACAAGGAGAACATCTGGAAAATTTACTGCTCTTTTTTTCCCCAAATGCTCACATTCCGTTCCCAGTGGACATAACGTCCTCTCACAGCCTTGTTTTTAACAGATTAGTCCTTATTTCTCTTAGTTTAATTTCCTCTAACAACTAAGATTTACTACGTGCCAAGTAGAATAATTATATTTTTCTAATTTCTCAAGAGCCATCACATCTAACACAGTGAGGAGTCACTCTGAGCGAATTATCAGAGAGCAACAAAACTTCCAAAAATTCAGTCTATGTGGTGAGAGTGGAGAATGGTTTCCAAGTACTGGATATAGGAAACTGAATGATAACAAAAAAGGATGAGACTTAAGAGATATCCCAGAATCAAACTGCAATAGCAAAATAAATCTTACACTTCTCCTTGGACCAGTTCCTTCTTCTGTTCCTATTTGCCTCAAGAACAGTCTCTCATACTCTGTTAAAGCTTTTCTGCTAAGCTTCAGTTTAGTCTTTTCCCCTGTTATTCCTGCAGCCCCAGAACCAACTGTTTCTTCAGAAAGCCAGTTTGTTATGCCTGGAGATGTCCAGATAACCTGTTCCCAGTTTTAATATCCATCCCCTCCAGGAAGCACTGCCTGTAGAATCTCTGGGGAGCCATCAGACTTTGCCTTTAAAGGGTTAGAGCATCACATGTATTGGTTGAGGTGTCTATGAAGGTGCCATGACTTTTGCTGTGTGATCACAGAAAAAAGCTGGTTAAAAACAAGGGAAAATTTAGGTATTTTGCCACAGCATTCTCAGAAACCAATGCCCAAGTCTCTACTCCAAATACTGGAGATTTGAAGGAGTAGTAAACAGGTAGCTCCTCAGATCAGGAAGTCTGAAGAAATTTTAGCCATTATCTCTTTAAAAGAAACCAGTTATTTGCTTGTTTGTTTTTTTCTTCTTTCCATTGGTTTTTCTCTCAGGGATCAAGTATAAATTCTGATCCTTATAGGGTAATTTAAAACTTCTGAAATCTCCTAGCAGGAATATGTGCTGGGATATAAACACTCAAGAACAATAAGAGTGTCAGGGATAATTTTGTGACACCTAGCAAGGAAGAATCCATTGGGGATGTGATAGTCAATGACAACCTTGATGCAGTGGCTATGTAATACTGGAAATGAAGAAGTGAGTGAGAAATGTGAGTAGCAGAGTACAGTCCTTGAGGCAGCTCGTGTATTTGATGGGAAGGTGTTTCTCTCTGGCTGAGGCAGAGTGGGGTGGGGTGTCTTCTGGTAATATCATACAATGTTTTCATCACTGTTGTTTCCACTTTGAGATCTTTTTCCTGCAACAATTTTTAATACTTCCTTTCCATCTGTCTCTCTTATTTATTTATTTATTTATTTATTTATTTATTTATTTATTTATTTTTTTTTTTTTTAAGTTTCTTTATAGTTTCCAAGTCACTGTTTAATGATGGCTTCACTGTCTTTAACATGACCCATTTGGGACAAATGTCATCCAGACAGTTTTGTGCATTGATACATATGCACACTCAGACATACAAAATTTGCACTCACATTCTTGTCTTCTGATTTGATATATATTACTCATTATAAAGAAACATGTTTTCCTGGTCTTTTCCTATTGGAAAAAACACTGAAGGATTACCAGAAATTTTTAAGTGGAATTCAGTAGTTATTTATCAGTAAAGAGAACTATCAGTGTAATTATTTATTTAACATAGTAAATTGCAGTAAAACAAATGCATCAAAATAATGAGAATACTTTCAAAGCTTGTCGTTCTTTAAGGTGGCTCTGTTTTTGTAACACAGAATGCCTTATTTTCAAAAAATGTGATCAACCTTGTCATCCCAATAAAAATGCCAAAATTTAAAGCGTAATTCTAAAACTTGAATTCTAAATGTTTTCTTCAAATTGACATCAGAGACAAAATCAGAAAAAAGAATGTGGTTTGAACATGTAGTTCCTACTTTCTCCCCTAGAATACATTGATTTTTCTGGTTCTTCTTTCTCTCATTCTTGTCACTTAAACTTTGTGTTTCAGCTTCCTCATCCACAAGAAAGAAAATATTTCTGAGATAATTTTCTTTTATCTGAGTATGTCTCAGATCGATAGCCTGACAGTAGAGGAAATACACTATTGTTCTCACATATAGGGTAATTTAAATATAGGGTAATATAATCAAAAAATATAGGGTAATTTAAAGATTTGTAATTGTCACATGTAAGACAGACTGTTGTCTATCTCTGCAGGAAAATCTGTACTTAACAAATGCAAATAAGATTAAATTTGTCTGCTTCATCAAGGAAAGGTATGCAGGTTCTTCTCCAAATCTGAAAGTATGCAAAAAATGTTCAAACAGTAAGTTACATCATAACTTAGATTTCATTCAGAACAATAAAGTTCTTTATTTCATGATGGTTCCACAGTTTTAGGGAGACTATTTCAAATAGGATTAAGTTCAAAACCCAACAAAATTGTGGCAGAAATATTAAAAAGCTCTTAGAATATAATTAACCTTTTGGGGAAGGTGCTTTAAAAATGTCAGTAAAACTGATATGGAATTATCTGTAAATATTCTCACATAATCAGGCTGTAACTCAATTTACCAAGAGGAGAAAACTTAAATTTAATTAATCTCTTCAAGGAGATTTGTGAAAAATATGATTTTCAAACTCTTTTTGGTACCTAAAATACATATTCTGGTATAACAGTGCATTTCCAACTTTCATAGACATTACAGGGAGCTATGTGTCTGCCTCTAGAATATTGTCACTGAAAATAAAAGGGTTTTTCATGCCCAGAACATAAAAAGATACTTTTTGCAATCTTATGCATGCTGGTTCTATTGCCAATAGATCACCACTGAGTCACTTTAATGCCATTACACCCTTAGACACATGATGTGAACTATGGAGTTCTCAAATGCACAGTTACGAGTTGAACTTGACGATCCTTGTGGGTCCCTTCCAACTCAGGACAATCTACTATTCTATTAAAATACACAAAGTTATCTTGTCTGTAGTAGTTAGATTCATCATGATCTTTTGGGGACAAAGACTGCCAGGAAAGCAGAAACACCACGAGCAACCTGTAGAAGTGGGATACCCCCTGATGTACACTTAGAAACAAACATCTTCCATATTCACTATAATAGATCTAAACTGTTTCTAAACTGAGCCTGGGGTTAAACATGCATGCAAAACTGACTGCTGGTCTTCAAATCTCATGGAAGCCTACCTTGCAAACCTTATATATGCATGGAAACATTAATTTTAGACTTTTTCTTTTTTAAAAAGATAATCTAGTCTTTTAAAGCCAAACTGAGTCCAGAAAGATTCTTTTTTTTCCTATGCCACATGTCAACAATAAATAAAACTAGTATTTTCTTACATAAATGTTTGCTATATTTTTAATGGTAATGCTGCAGGTAACTACTTCTCTAAAAATTTGCATGAGTAGCAATTCTGCAGTAATGGAATCTGCCAATACAGAATACCTAGGGTGTAAATGTAACTTTGCATTAAGTGCAGCCGTACTGGCATTTGAAACCAACAGTGAGAGTAAAATTTATGTATTAATGCTTCCTAATGATTATAAATGAATATTTCTTTTATTCTCTTCTGGCAAGAAAATGAAATCAAAAGCAGTGTTCCTCAAACAGAAGCCAGTGCATGTAAAATGCCAGGGTTTTCTATTATAGTAAGAATTTTCTTAAAGTCAATTATAAAAAAGATAAAAAAGGATTTTCCTATGTCGTGGGGACATTTAAACAGTTTCTCTTGTCTTGAGAAGATAAAAGAATTTTCTGCCTTTAAAATGTATTTTAGATGTATTTTTGTGCACAGTCTGGGATGCTTATTTGACTTTTAGTCATGTATTAGGACACATTCTCCTTTAAAAGCAACTGCTTAGTAACAAATTTGACAGCACAATATCATCTTGTTAACCTCAAAAATATTTCTTGGGTAAATTTAGCAGTCATTCAATTCAACAATTACACAATCGGCATTTCTTTACTTGCAAGTTAAATGAGTGGGAGATATGTTTGCAGAAAACCTAGCATCAGATACCTGTGTTTGAAAGATATTTATATTTATTAAATATAGTTTGCAAGCATTAGTATGAAGATAAAATGTATTATTTATGCTTTCTAACAGCAAAATTAAAACATGACAATAATAATAGTGAATGTAAGGAAAGGACACACTTATAGTTACATACAGCATATGCTTTTAGAAATAAAGTTAAGTCCTGAGAAGCTGCACACAAAAGGCTATTAAAAAATCCTAAGCAGGTTTTTCAATACGTGTTTTAAAATATGATTATCAATAT
The DNA here is from genome assembly GCF_964273445.1 of Streptopelia decaocto. NCBI lineage: Eukaryota > Metazoa > Chordata > Aves > Columbiformes > Columbidae > Streptopelia > Streptopelia decaocto. The sequence continues at coordinate 77,598,287 of NC_138655.1, read as the reverse complement.
TAACAAGATCTAGAATCTTTCAGTAAATTTTATAGGAACTTTTAACATTACATTTGATGTGTAGTTTTAACACACTGATGTATAGTATGTATTTACTAATGACTAACTCTGACCTGAATCACAGGTATCCAGCAGTTCACTAGAAAGTACAGAATTAGGTTGTTAAGAACAAATTGTCACTGCTGTCATTTATGTAAGGTAATCAATAAAGAAAACAGTTTGAAAATAACATGAAGACTTATGGGAATGATTTAAAGAATCATTCATCTTATTTATAGATAAATAAACTTAGGGCTGTAGTGATAAAGTGGCTTCTAAAAGTATCTATAAAAAGTAAGTGGCAAGGCTAGCTATACAACCCAGCAATTCTGCAGTCGTTGTTCTGCCCATTGCCTTCTGTTCTTCAGTAATTCATGTCTTATTGCCTCCCTGCTGATAGAGCTGAAGTTTGCACGTTGTGCTGGAGCACAGCCTTAAAGTGGCACCCCTCAGGGGAGGACATAGCTGACCCAAGCGATGGCATAGTAGCTATGTAGTTCCACCTTTAGCTTACACCTGGGTGTGCAGGCACACTACTCTGCTCTCAACAACATGATGTCTACTGATACTCTAAGATCCGCAAGCCTATTAAAGAATGGGAGGTAAACAATGCAGAAAACTAATTTAGAATGTAAAAAACCACCTGTGAAGCACTGACTCAAATGTGCTAAAGCAGTATCTAGAAGCATGCTGGCAAAGAGAAAGTCAATGAACAGCAGGAATTACACAATTAGTACAGTAGACATTTCAATATTTCTCTTTCAGAACAACAACAAATAAAGAGGTCATCGCTCCTTTCAGTGTCTATCAATTCATTCGAGGATGAGCTGTTAAAATCTATATAAGGCCTAAACATATTTAATTTTCTACTTCTTGTTCATATATTGTTTACAATATTATTTAAGTTTCAGTCTATATCAAATATCACATCCATGTTGGAGGCTATCAAGGCCAGCTGAAAAAAGACCTGGCTACTCAAAAATGGAGTTTAAATTTCCTTCTATTCCTGAAGTCGAGGTTTTTTTCTGTGAATGACCTTCATCCAGAACTCCTGATTTTATGTTAAAAAGAAATGAAAAAACACCTCCTTCATACTTTCAAGCAAGGAGGATTTTCAGACTTAAATCTCATGTCAGAAGTCGCTGTTCATTTCTCCTTTTTCTTTCCTTCACTTGTGTTAAAAGCAAGGACCTAATTATTAAACGCTAGCCACTTATTGGCACTATAGCAGAAAAATAAATACTGGAGATGTCTCAAATTATATGACTGAAACTGATAACTCCTCTGAAGGAAAGATAAATTTACTGAGATGGTTTGGCCTGGTAAATAAATTCTGCAGGCAAATCATTATCTCATCTCTTTTCTGGAGGAAAAATGCTTGTATCTGGGATTCTTTGTGATTCATTATCAGTACATGTAGATCTAAAGATAGCAGCTGGAGGTCAATGCACAACCTACTTAATACCTAGTAAGCTGATGATTTTCAGGGACCTTTTATTTGCAAATGAGATTACTGCTAATGGCAAGAGCAATTGAAAGTTCAGTATTCTCCAACTGAGCAGGAACAGGGAAAGGCACTCACCTCTTTCCTCCCATCCCCACTAACAGAAGAACAGAAAGACTATTTATTAGCCAAGCAAATCTTTACGATGTATAGAATGGGTATATTTAATTAAAGTTTGGTAGGAAAGTATACTAAAAATGCACTATGAGAAGAATTAAGAGAAGGGAAGGAATGAATGAAAGGGCAAAGGGAGGGAGAGTGGAGGAAGGGGAAGGGAAGAGAGAAGGCAGCAAGGGAAGGAGGAAATGAAGAAGGAAGGAAAGAAGAAGGAAGAAAGGAGAGAGAGAGGAAGGGAGGGGCAATGACAAAAGTTGTATACAGTTATGATACAATGCTGAATAAGGTGTAGATACTACTAGCTAAAATGTATCCCATATATCTGCAAGTCCCAGCCAGAGCCTTTAAAATAAATGCAGGAACAAGAAAGCAGCATTGACCTGTATCTTGATATTTCTAATTACCTGTCCAGAGCACAAACAAGATTGTCTGTAATTATTATATTTTCGGTAATTAATTTTAGTTCTACAGTAAATGCCTTCTGTGAAAAAGCTATTGATCTCGCTTCCTATTAGACACATAAATGTTAATGGAATTTGAAGAACTTGACATTTTCAGATATTGCAACAGCTTCATCTGATCTAAATAATGTCCATCACCTCAGAAGTCCTCTATCAACCACCATGACTACCCTCATTGTATGTAAGGCAATCAAACACTTATCCACATCAGATTTTGTCTAACCTATTTTTGTGTGGCAGACATGCCCATACAATATCTCTGAAATTAATTTCAAGATATTTCTAATAATAAAATGAAAGTTAAAAAAAAAAAAAAAAGAGTAGAAAAGAACCCGTTCAGCTTATACCAGTCAGAACTCAGAGGTAGCTTTCATGTACAGTTGTATTTTGGTTTTGGTTTTTTTGTGTTTTTTTTTGGTTGTGGTTGTTGTTGTTGTTGTTGTTGTTGTTAGGGAAGTGGGGTCCAGGAGACAGGAGATGGTGAAGTTGAAGGTGATGCTGATGCAAAAGGAAGGCTTTGGTTATGAAGAACTCCAGAAGGAGTTCCAGTAGCAGAACAGAACTCCACCAGCTGACAGAGGCGTGAGAAGAGTGCACCTAATTGTGATTATTGCTGACGTTTCCACTGGATTAAGCATGCTTCAAACGTATAGCTCGATCCCTCATTCTTCCTACTCCATCAAATTCTCAGCATGGTTCTCTGTTTGGGTGATACAATTAATATACAGTAAAGGCTGAGATCATGCCTGACTACGTCACAAGGCATTGGAAAAGCTTAGAAACTGGGTCAAATGAAACACAGTATTTAATAGAAGAGAGACACAGCACTTGTGAAAAACTAAAGATATCAGATAATGGATGGTTAAAGAATCCATATGAAATATTGTTCTGTGAAGATCGTAAATTATTTGTATACCCTAATACAAAAGTAAATTTATGCAAGAAAAAGTTATATAGAACTATGCATACATTTCAAATGGAAACAGGTGTTACCAGGAAGCAGAAAACTTCAGTGATGTGCATTGAAAATGAGAGGAAACAGTGTGGTATATTTAGAAAGAAGAGATAAAATATGCACATTTCTCACCCACAAAAAGAAAATGTAGAAATACAATGAATAATGATTCCTTGGAAAATGACAAGTGTTCACAGCTACATGGAGTAGCAAGTGATAAGAAAAAATATCCTAGATTTTGCTTGTTTCAACGTACATGTTCCTTGTATTTTTTTCTCCTTTCAATATCTGGCACCCAAAATTCTGTTTTCAAGACATCGGAGCCTCAGACTGTTTTCAAAGTTCTCACTTCCAGCATCTCTTCATTTAATATTTCTCAAAAAAATCTGAACATCTTTATAAATAGCTCTGCTTGTCCACCATACTTGTTTTAAGTCCCACATGTTTGGAGGAGGCAGGACCCAAGCAACAACTTACAACATATTTCTCAACATATAACAGCACAGATATTTATCATATTTATTATGGTGCTTGCTGTTATTAGTAAGATATTTAGTGCTACACAAGACAATGAGGTATTGCGTGTACCTAACATCTGATAGACGTGTCATCTCCTCCACCACTTTTCCCTACCTGCCAGTCAATACTTTACTTATCTTCCCTGTAGGGCTTAATTCAGAAAACTTAATGTGTCCTAAAATGTCCTAATAGTGTAATATCACAGTTATCTTTTACTCCAAGTTTCCAACACTGGACAGTGTATTGGGAGTGCCAGATAAAGAAAACCAAACCAAAAAACCCACAGAAAAAATCAAGAAAAAACAGAAATAGAAACACCACCACCCCTCCCAACCTTATCTTTTGCCTTTAGAAAATAAAAATCACCTATTTCACAACTAAGCCCTAAAATTTAATGTTTTTCTCTCTATCTCTGTGTGGCAGTACACTCTCCCCCTACCCCCTTCCTCCACTGAGAACTGATGTGGCAGCTGCATGTGTGCACACCTGCCTCTTCCCTAGCACCTCCCCCCTCTCCTGCAAAGGGGAAGCTAATGGCTCTTATTGTGAGACCCAGGCCAGAGTCGTTAGGAGAGAGGAGGGGGTGCACATAACCACATTAGGGGCGTGCAAAGACACCTCGAAGCTTCTAGACTGCCCACAGCCAGATCTGACCAGACTATAAATGGGACTTCCCACCGAGGCTGCTGTTTGTGTGGTCCTCTCGCAGCGTGGGCCAAATGCTGCCACCAAGAGCCCTCCCGGGTCTGGGACGCCGTCTAAGGTAACCTCCCAAAAGAAAAATGGAACTGCCTCATCTCCACGTGTGGGTGAGTGGTAACTTAGATATTTCCTTGCCAGATAAGCAAGTGTATTAAATAATTCCTCACCATTTGGGTGGGTGTTTTCCTCACTAGACCAGTGAGCGTATTCCATGCTTAAATATAAGCACGTGTATTTTCCTGGAGTCAGGGACAGCTCTGGCGTTGCTTTTGGTGAGCCACGTGTATGCACACTGTGGATCTCCATTATTCTTTTTGTTGTACCCCAATAATTTCCTCAGGTTAATACCTGAATCTGTATTTTATGTTACCGGAGTATTAACTGATTTTATAAACCCCATTTTTAATTGGTTGCTTTCCCAGACTTTCCCAAATGGAATAAAAGCCTGTTTTGAACCTTGTTGTCCACCTAAAACTAACTTCAGGGTCCCTCCGTCACACTTTGTCTAGCCTAACATTTGATTACACAATGGAAGACAGTTTGCAGAAAAGTAATAAATAATTTCATTTTGGTATAGGTACTATACTACCCTGAGCTAGAAGCATTGTGGGTTCATTATACTTTGTGCACAGGAGGAGTGCGTGAGCAAGTACGTTTATCTGGTCATCTATTGTCTAAATAGGAATTGACATTAGGCTCTCTTCTTATGTCCAGATAAGACACCAGCTCTAGAAGAGGAGAATCTCTCTGAGCGGTAGGAAACTTAGATCCAGAAGGAGGGTGAAATTAAGACATCTCTAGCTAAGAGAAGTGATTGGCAGCTTTATAGCATAGTCTTAAACACATGTAAAGAGACCAGTGGGTGGAAGGATGCCTAAAACATAGCAATTAGCATTCTTGTGACTAACTCCCTTAAGGATGCAATATGTTATGACTGAACTGAATTATGTTTCACTATACATTTTTTTTTTTTTTTTGTTACTTTCTATCTACTTATTTATTTATTTTCTAGAAGGAACAGATCAAAACCTTACCTTCAGGTTGCCCAGAGAGGCTGTAGATGCCCCATCCCTGGAAACATTCAAGGCCAGGCTGGACGAGGCTCTGAGCAACCTGACTAAGTTGAAGATGTCCCTGCTCATTGCAGCGGGGTTGGACTAAATGATGTTTGACAGTCCCTTCCAACTCAAACAATTCTATGATTCTATTATTCTCCCTCTAGCGGATGTTCTGTACAACACCTGCTTTAAAGTACACTGCAGTAAACAGAGAGCCTCTTTTCAGCACCTTAGATATGATTACTCTAACATACCCATTGGAAAAACCAGTAGCAACAATTTCAGGCACTGCAAGCACCAACTTTTCCCCCTGTTGTTCTGCCAGTTATTACAACCTCCCACCACTCAGTAGAGAGGGACTCGTGTGTCAGCCCCAGACGGCCCAGTGTCCCCAGTGCAGCTTGTACTGCTAAACTGAGAAAGCACGTTAGAAGCTGAAGGGGCCATGGCTGAAGTACACATCTTGGTAACTCTGACAGAGTGGCAAGGCAAGTAAGTAACAGTTGTACCCACTGCACGTAGACTTGCCATATCAGACTGGTAAATTAACTACCATGGTGACAAAACTCCTTCTTTTGTAAAAGTAGCTGGTAATTATGGGAGTGCTACATCAGCTCGGTAAGTTCTACAAGACTGTTTCTAGTAATTCAGATTTATAAAAAGAAAGAAGTCTAAAGAAAAATATGCTTCCATGAGTATGCGTATGGGGGACTACGGTGGGTCCATGGATTCCCTGACGGAGGGCATGGGAACAGAAATTAGCCTTGAAGATATGAAGGCCTACCCGTGAGAGAGATGGGAGTAAAGGAGTATCCAGAGATGTTAAGGATGTATCCGTGAGAGAGAAGGGAGTAGAAGAGTAACATTGATGATAGCAAAAATAGCCAATGAGATGTTACTGCTGTAACTTGTAACCAATAGTGAAGAGACACATGAATTGGTAAAACTGTATAAAAATGCACTTGTGGCAATAAATGGCATCTACTACTTTCAACCTGGAAGAACTTGGTCTATGTCGTTTGTCCATCTCAACCACGACATATGCGTTTGAATCAAAGGGGAAATTATGTGAAAAAGCCCATTGGTTGACAACATCTTCTAAACTGAGTCCCTATTTTTACAGTCACTTTAATCTGGTGCCACTGTCAAAGAGGTTCCCCACTTCCTTTGTCCTCCCTCTCTCTTTTATTTCTACCCTCCTCTGTGTGCAGACAGAAGCACTCAGGAAGCCTGCTTTATACCAAGGTATAGACATTGGCATTATTATTTTCATTTTCTGATTTACTTTTTTTTTTTTTTTTTTTTTTTGGGAAGCTTGTTTTATGCAGAAGAAAAGAAGCATTTCCTGATGTTTTACCTGAGAAATTTTTAATTCCCAGACAAGAATATTATTTTTCTTTTTTATTTCCCTGACCAGGCATTTGTTGGTGCTATTTCACATCTCTACTGCCAAAACACTTGCAATATCAGCATGGGTACAATCTACTTACATTTCAGCAAAATATGTGATTGTCATACAGCAATGCTTTGTATGCAGTGTTGTCGCAATCTGTCTAGACCTCCCACTGACTTCAGTGGCCTTAGGACTGAGATTCTTATTATCAGACTAAGGCATTACCTGAGTAGTATGTTTAGGCAAGGCAGCAATATGGATGCTTAGAAACAGAAAGTTGCAGCAGAACTAAAGGCAGATTTATTCATTTACTGTGAATTCAGTTATATTGCTAAAAAACACTTTACTCAAATAGAGCTTAATGGGTAATGTCAAACAGTGTGTTTAAGAACTAATGTCTATGAAGTCATTCCGGTAATCCGTCTACCTTCTGCATCAGAACCTGGTGCTGTCCTGTTGTGTTAGTGTTTGAATATAATAGAATAATACATCTTTACATTTTATTTTGCAGGTCCTGTGGTGCACTAGCACAGCGTCATGGCAAAAGGAGTTTAAATAGTTCTGTTTATCATGTTTCCAAGCACGATATGTACATATCCAAGTTCAGAGAAAGTAAACCACTATGAACATATTCAAACCACTTGTGGCAAGCAAGCCTGAGACTTCAAGAAATGTGAGATAAATAGCAGAATATAGTTTCCAAGATACAGAAAATCTGGAAATAAACATGACTTACCAATAGCTAGTGTTAGATTCTACACACAGATCACAAATTTCTACAGTAGATGTTGCTGTGTCCTGCTTCTTCAAACCAGAAACATTTTCCTGTAGATAATATAGTTGAATGTACTGTGTTCCACTGTGATGTGCATGTTTGCACAGCTTATGTGGGTTGCTATTATTATCCCCTTGTTGTCACTTGATAGCTGACCAAGAATAGGAATACAATCTCTATTTAGTAGTATTTCTATCCTCATAGCTAATATAGCTGTCATCATCAGAAAAAGCAGCACTGGAGGGAAGGGGTAGGCATAAAATAAACAGTGTAACTTGGCATGTTGATCTGCCCCCATACATATTGGTCTGCCCCATTGTTTCTGCTTGAGATGTGTCTGGAAACTGTAATACCAACTCACTTGGCTCTAGACACATTGCACTGGTAGGCTGAGAGTACTGGATAAGATGAACTAATCTGTATCTGTTAAGCTATGATAGGATGCAGTTTTTCACAGAATAGTTAGGCTAGAGACCTGGGTAGGGTTTTGAAATACCCTGTATTGGGTTTGTGTGGCATGGTTTTAGTAGTAGACAGGGCTACAAGGATGGCTTCTGAGAGGAGCTGCTAGAAGCTTCCCTTGTGTCTGATAGAGCAAATGCCAGCTGGCTCCAAGACAGACCCATCACTGGCCAAGTCTGAGCCCATCAGTGATGGTGGTAGCATCTCTAGGATGACATAGTTACAAAGGGGAAAAAAAAAACACCTGCTCAGCACCAGCAGCAGCTGGAAGAGAGGAGTGAGAATATATGAGAGAAACAACTCTGAAGACGCCAGGGCCCATGAAAAAGGATGTAGGGGAGATGGTCAAAGCACCAGAGCAGAGATTCCCTTGCAACCCATGGTGCAGACCATGGTGAAGCCAGTTGATCCCATGCAGCCCATGTGGGTCCATGATAGAGCAGGACTTGTGATCCCATGGGGGACCCACACTCTGTTCCTGAAAGTCTGCACTCCGTGGAAGGGAGCCAGGTGGAGCAGTTCATGAAGAACTGCAGCCCATGGGAAGGACTCCCATTGGAGAAATTTGTGGAGTGATAGAGCAGCTTTGGTGGGCACCTGGAGTCCAGCCAAGGTCAAAGCCACCACAAAAGTCAATGTGGGTGAACCTGAGGAGCTTCATGTAACACTGGTGCAGAGGCAGTTAACAGCCATATGGAAAATCTGTGTGTTTAGGGATATGGGGAATGCACTCTTGCACTGTTTTACATTTGGCTTAGCCAGATGGATTGGAGGTCAAATCAAACCTGTTTCAGTATTGCAGAGCTTGCTTCACTTGCTCAATAAGATTCTGCACCAGTTGTCACAGAATTAGCCACATGATACAGCAAAGGTACAAGGGGGAAGATCTTGCTGGTAACAGAATCAGCTATTCTTTGAGGATGATGAATCTAAGCTAGTAGCTTTACTTCAGCTCCTGTATAGCTGTGAGCCCTGCTGATAGTACCTCATAATGATACTGGCATATAGTTCGCTGATTAAAGTAGCTCAGGCAGGAGCAAATGAAGTCTTTAAAAGCTGTGACAACATGTTGACCCTGTTCTTCAATTCTCAGTGTTGCCTATTTCCCATCTTCCTTTTAAGAGGTTCTCAAAGACATTACATGACTGTGACTGAATATTATAATCACATATTTCCTTTTAATTTTATTTACCTATTTTTTTGTTATTTTTAAACTGTTTGTGGATATGCATTTCACTTGTTGCACAGAAGAAACAGAAAAATAATGATATAACACAAATTTCTAACAGAACATCTGAAAAATGAGCTGTTCTAACAGATTTTTTTTGATACAGCAAGCATATTCTTAGTAATTTTTAGATTCTATTATCCAGTAATTGTAATAACTGTAGATTCAAAGTAAAACACTTGGTTTCAGTAGTAACATACATGTATTTATGTGAACACTTACAAAACCACTGCTACCTATCACAATTATAAACTAAGGATTAGTGTGGGGTGATATTAAGCAACATAAATGTCTGGAATTTGTGCTAATACATATATGTTTCAAATGAAACAACAGAATGTTTCCCTTAAAGGAGGCAGTTGCAACCAGCACAGGATTCACTATAAAATCAATTGCTGAAACAATGCTTAAATTCCAGTTACACAAAACATTCAGGAGGTTGACTGCCTTTCTCTCAACAACTTTGGGCTGGATGCAGGGAGAAGAAACAATATAAACACGCTGTATGAACGTGGGGGTTTTTTAGGTAAAATAAATGAGAATAGAATTCAATTGAACAGTGACTACAAATGAAAAATACAATAAGGTAAATCGACAAACCAGTTAAAAACATAAATTGCTAATTGAAACATTGGCTGCTACAAAATATTTGCTCTAACTCACTTTAAATATGCACCAGTGAATAAAGGGCATTGCTTTTCTCAGAAATCCATACATTTCAGAGACAATTTGTAGTTAAATAGACTAGCTTGAAAAATACAGATTGTTTCTTTAGAATAAAGTTGATGTTAATTTTGTGTTAAATACTTCCTGATGAAGTGTGTGTTCTGTTAAGCTTAATTCAGTTTGTAATTCCTGCATTGATTTCAGGACTAGTATTCTTTCTCACTAGCTGACAAAAAATATATTATACCAGAATTTTTTTAATAATTATCATGGTTAACCCCAGTAGGCACCACACAGTCACTTGCTCAACCCCCACCCAGTGGGATGTGGGAAAGAATTAGAATGGTAAAAATGCGGAAACATGGGGGTTGAGATATAGTTTAAAAGATAAAGCAAAACCTGCACAAGCCAGCAAAGGAAAACAAGGAATTCATTCACTACTTCCCATGGGCAGGCAGGTGTTTAGCCATCTCCAGGAAACCCAGGTTCCATCATGCATAATGGTTACTTGGCAAGATAAATACCATAACTGTAAATGTCTTCCCCTTCCTACTTCCTCCAGCTTCATATGCTGAGCATGATGTCATATGGTATGGAATATCCTTTTGGTCAGTTAGAGTCAGCTGTTTTCATCTGTGTCCCCTCTCAACTTCTTGTGCACCTCTAGCTGACTTGCTGGCAGGGCAGTGTGAGGAGCAGAAAAAGCCTTAAATTCGTGCAAGCATTGTTCAGCAATAGCAAAAACTTTGGTGTGTTTTCACACTGTTTTCATAGTAAATCCAAAACATGGCACCATACAAGCTACCATGAAGAAAATTAAATCTATCTCAGACAAAACCAATGCAATAATATTCTTACTATCTCAGGTAACACCCTGTCATACCTCACCTAATTCCCAGGTTTAACACTGGACAGAAAAGCAGATGTGCAAACTGCTTAATCTGGAACTCCAGGTGGATAGTTTTTGGAAAGGGACAAAACTGATTCTGGCCTGGAAGAGTTCTGTGCCTGTAGAATGTAATACCTAATTACCACCCCAAACAGGGATATACATTAAGTACATAGCATACTTACAAGGACATGCTTCTGAAATAGAAAAAAAAAAAAAGGAAACCTTTAAAAAATGCTGATACTCAAAGGAAGAAGAAAGAAATGTGGGCAACGTGAACACATTTTTATTGTGTCCCTGAGTCTGATGGTAATTGAACTAGAAGACAGACTAGATGTTTGACATGATGTTTTACTGTTGAAATTAGCAAGTCTGGGCAGTGGATTGGGTCAGATGACTCTTTCTCACTATTGAAGGTACAAAATGCAAGGACTTCTTCCAAGGAACTTGGATCTTGTGTCACAGATGTCAAATGTACAGAAAATACAATCAGACAAGCAAAGAGGGAGGAAAGGCAGCAATGAACAGTCCATCAGGATTTATAATATTACTACCACTTCTTGTTCCAGGTCATCAGTCATCTGTCCCGACTGTTTTCTCAGTTTCTTTGGGATACATGGTACTATATAAGCATGCCATCACAGAGGCAAGTGCTAGTCTGCGTGTTAAAGAGCTGACAAATCGATGAACCTTGTACCACTTCTAGAGCACAATGGCTGCCATAAATTGCTTTAATCACTGTGGAACAGCTGTTTTCCTGCAATATGCATGCCACTCCCAGAAAAAAAACAAAAACAAAACCAAAAACAAACAACAAAAAACCCAGCAGTAATTTGAGCATTGCTGTCAATTCTGTGTGCTGAGTTGACTTAGTGAGACATCATTGAAACAGGGAAGGTGAAAACACAGTGATGTGATTTGTTCAGAATCCACCAATTACAAAATCGGCCCTATGCAGAGAATGGGAACACTCTTATTACCTATGGCTTTGCTATGGGCAAACAAATGCACTGTAGTAGTATAAAATAAAAAGAATCACCACAAGAAGGCTGACCAAAAGTCCACCTAGTTTAATTTGCTTTCTATGTTAGCATACATTAGTATACATTTTCAGAATTCAAACTTTAGCTGCAATCAGTTCCTTACATTGCCATTTTTTATTTCCTCATTCATTATTTACTACACATAATATGACATGAGTAAGAGTGACAGTGGGTCTACAGTACTTTTACTGTAAAGAATCGCAGCACGCTCTAACTCCTCCTCTGCATACAGGATACCTTTTATAACGTTTCCTCTTCTAATCTCATCCAGCTCATGTCACTGAATAGATTGCTTCTCAGAGGGAGAAAAAAAAATATGATATTGTGCCAAACTGTTGAAGAGTAAGAGATTCAAGAGCCACAGCTCTTGCAGTTATTAACTCTCAGATCATGTCTGATATGAAAAAAGGGTGACTGCATACAATTACAATGATCATATGAAGCAGAATTGTCACTTTATGTTGTTAACAGATATAGTAATGATTAAAGATGAGTGACAGGTCATTTTTCATCATGTTAAAAGCCATTAAATTTCTTTTTCACGTCATACCCTCAAAAAAAAAGAAATAAGGAAGAAAAAAGAACTCTAAGAAACTACTTAGGAATTCCAGTATCACTCTTACGCTATTTCTCTGTAGTTTATTAACATGAGAAAAGTTATGGATAGTTCTTAGCAACAGGCAGAAATCTGAAAAATAAAAAATTAATCTTGAACAAAATTATCCACAATAGCTTGTCCTAAATTAACACTCTAGTAGTAGCTATACAGCTAAGTATCATACCTGTGTAGAACTGTAATGAATTCCGAAATTAACTGAAGAACTGCATACTGAGAAAAATAATTTTGTCCATTCTCCGTAATACTTCACACAATGTTCAGGGGTAAAACACATGACCAGAAAGTAGAAATGGTGTAAAATTTTTTGAATGTAAGTAATAAAAGAAGTAAGGGGTGTTTCCCTTCATTCTCTCTGGAGCTAGGAGGACATGAACCTGCCCCACTACTGTGTAGATGAGTCACAAAAGTCTTGTCTGTGAAAATAATTGCACTCCTCCACAACCACTTAGCATGGTAGAGTTGCATGCTAAAATGGTAATACATCTTCCAGAGCATCATCACTTCCAAGTTTATCACTCATAAGACTGGAGCACAGCTGGAGCAGATGAGCAAACTTCTGCATTTGTGTCTCCACACACCAAAATTTTTTCGAAGCACTTTTTTTTTTTTTTTCTTTTTAAAATCAAAAATCCTTCAGGTTTGAAGAGCTTTTGTCATACACAGTTCTTCTAGTTTAAAAACAGTGTACTAGGATTTCCAGATCATGTGTCTAAGATACAAACACCAGTACCCACTGGCTGCAGAGACTGCAACTCCACAGTCCTTTGAAACTCATTAAGCCACATCTCTTAGTTTCCAGGCTTCTCTTGTGATAGGGAAGATCTGAAGTTTTTGGATATAAAACAGGTTGTTAGGTCACAAAATTTGCTAGCAATGTGCTTTCTTTAGTGCTAATTTTTGTCTATGTTGCAGTGGGATGCAGATCAAGGCCAAACTTAATTTCTACTCACCAGCAATCACAAGGAGTAACAAAATTGGAGATAGGCTGCAGTAATGTACTGTAGCTGTAGGAGTCTCTCTTGTCATAGGATTAGTGAAATAATTTATTTGAGTCTCTTGCCAAAATGATGGGACTTTATGTATGAGTTGCTACAAAGCTTGACATAAAATTGTTTGACCACATCTATTGGTCTGGACTGTCATTCTAGAAGGTTACTCCAAAGTCCAGTATCCCAGATAACTTCATATCTCCCCAGGGAAATTCACATTTATTACTATTTTTAGCTTTTAGGTTGTTAAAAATTGTGTTTTGTATTTATTTGCTAAAACTTTTAATTTCAGTGAGTAGTTGAAATATTCCATCTGATTTACAGGAAATGTTGTAAAATTTCTGCTTTTGGTTTGATTCAAATTGAAAAAAAGACAAAGATTAAGTCCTCAACTTTCATGTGAATTACTAACTTCAGGATTTGGCTGCTTGGTAGCTAGACACCTCAGCTGCAGTGTTGAGAGAAGTGGGAAGCATCTGGTTGTAGTCATGTATTTCAGGCAGCAGTAAACCTTCAAAATTGAAATGAACTTGATGCATTGGACTTTTTGTTCTATGTAAATCCTGTGAATTCTGAGCACAAGTGAAGCATAAAAAGTTTAGCGAAGGCCATAACTTCATATCAGGATTTCACTGTCATTTCACATACTTAATGCAGAGTCCTTCAGAAGACTTTTAAGCTTTGGAAGAGTGGTTTGCAGAATACAGAGTCAATCTGTAGAGATTTCAAACATTTTTAAAAAATATTATTATAAAAAATCTGACTGATTGTCAAAAAGTTCTTGATCACTTATGAATTATCCATATGCTAGTAAAGATAAACAAAGTTTGCATGCCTGAAACACAACCAAGATTATTATCAGTGGATGTTTTGACATTCACACATGCAGCATTCCAAAGAGCAAATTATTAATTGTAAGTTATTTTTGAACTAGTTAAAAAACTAGCTGTCTTGAGAGTATCATTGCAAGACTCTTCATAGTTTTCTTATTAGTGGAAGAAAAATACTCCTTTATTTTGTTATACATTGATAGATTAATTTTTTGGCTACTTCAGCAAATATCATTAAAGCTCCACAGGTTTCATCTGTGTTCTATTGAAAAACTGACATGGTTTGTTTTGGGAATTTTTTTGGCATTTCACTATGAGTTAGAGGTATATATTAAATTACAACATGTTTCTATGTGACTCAAAGGACATAACTCTTTCTTTTAGGGTTTCTACAAAGTAAGAAACAGCAATAACAGAAATATGATTCTGCAATATACTTCATCATTTTACCACAGTCAGGCAAGTTTTCTGTAACATAAATTAGGCAGACAGAAAAAATTCCCAAACAACGGGTAGTGGAGCATCTGATCTATGATTATTCACAAGTACAGGTTCTGATCCAGAATTCACTTTGTTTCTGCATTATTTAAAGGAGTATTTTCACACTTGCCTTCAGACACGCAACTTACCATGTCCACCTGTTCACTGGATCAAAGGGACATATTAAAAACCACTTACATCTTCAAATAAATTGATACCAAAGATAATCTTGCAATGTCACTGCAAGTTTTGAGCAATGGGGCATTGAGATTTATGGGACTTGGATATGACGAAAATATGAGTTTGACCTTGTGCATTAAACTCTCTTGGAAAGTACTGCAATGCAACTTGGCATACTAGAAGGTTTCCTGAACTATATCTTCCACATATTGCTGCTATGTTTCATTTTAACAATTTTCTTGTGAGAAGAAAAGTCACTATTGAGGGGAAGAAAGAAAATTATCTTTCTTCATTAGAGAGTGCTGCAGTGCAGCAGCAGAGGGGTAGGTGTGCAGACACCTCTGAGGCTGTTCTGGAAAAAGCACAGAGAGAGAGGCAGACGATGCTGCAAGGATAGATGACAAAGATCATAACAGTTTGGACATGATACACAAAGGAGCAGGGTATAAGATCAGTAACAGTGGTATTAGTGGTATCAGTGGGCACCAGTAATTTTGTTGTTATCTGTCATGCCGCAAATTTAGAATTGCAATGCCACAGAGATATTTGTATCTCATCTGTCACCATGTTATGGTGCCTCTAATGGCTATAGAGGCACCCAGGCTTAGGTACATCAGTTATGAAACAAAGCAGAAGTGTAACATATCTTGTCCACTGAAAATGTTTTGCAGTGACAATGGAAAATATAAAACACTATAGAGATCTAGATCATCTTTGTAGCAAAAAAAAACCCCAGAATTCACTAAATATTCAGTCAAATCCTTTAAATTATACAGAGTTATGAGAGTCATAGGTGTATGCTCAAGCACTGAACTGAATCCAGGATCCCATTCAGATTAAAAGTCTTCTGCAGTTTTATGGTCATGTGGTTTGACATCAGATTAAGCAATCAAAATGTGGATTGTGGCTCAAAGACAAATGTCTCTGCTTTTTCACTGAACATAGTATTTCCCTTTCTTGTTTTGCTTTCATTGTTAGTCAGATCAGCTGTCTGATCTGTATGGAAACTGGATGTAGGTGTACAAAAGCATTTGTGTGTGTTTTGGACTGTTTTTGAAATATAACAAACAAGAACAAAAAAACCAAAACACTCATGTGACTTTTCTGAGCTGAAAATCTGTACTTATGAAAATATATTAACTTGAAGTGAATTATTTTCTTGGAATACCTAAAGCAATAGTGTAGATTTAGGCTGACTTAGCCCTTGAACTGATAAGTCATTTTTAGACTCAAACCAGGCCTTATCTGAGTTCCTTTGATCATTCAAATCCTTATCTTTTATTATTTTTTTAATTATTATTTTGTTGCAATGATACAATGATTAGTGGTATAATACTGAGAGTTTCTCATATAAGTTGAGGACATTATATTATTATATGCTAACAGGAATGTAAAATGTTTTCATGATGATTAGTATAAAACCAATATCAAATGAATTAGAGACCTATGAAAATATTTTCCCCTTGTATTGGTTAATGATAGAGATCAAGAAGCCAATTAAATTAACAAATTTTAGACAAATTGGTTAAGTAGGTTATGATTCATCAGCATATTATGTTAATAAATTATTCTCTTAGCTTGTCATAAGTAGCAAATCATTTTATATATTTCTTTTGGTAGACATTGTTACAGTATTAATCAAGATATTTTGTTAGTCACACCAATACAATAACTTTGGAGGAAAATTATTTTCTAGACAGAAGTCTTTAATCAGAGAAATACACTAATTCACCTGAACTATTATTTGGATCTTCCACTGAATCTTAACCAGAAAAAAATTATGAAATAGATTTAGCTCAGCATCTCTAGCTGTGGAGAGGAACTATGGTCATCCTGCAGAACATTCTCAGCTTTAAGGAAGTAAAAAAAAAGAAAGTAAAAATTTCTGCAGTTCCCATGTGTTCTGTGGAGACAGTCTGTAGCTAACAACAGACTATAAGCTGTTTTTTAAAAAATAAACAATGCCTTAATAAACACTTGTATTATCTGTTGATGGCAATCTAGGGAACAGGGCCCATTCTATTGAAGAAAATTGTTTTGCCAAGTTTAACTAGACTGAAGCATGTCTCAGAAGAAACCTCAGATCCTGAAAAGTGCAGCCACTGAGGGAAGCCGAAGCCGGAGGCTACTGTTAAGTATTCAAGTACCAAATGTACCCATAAACAGGAGGAGAAGGAAATATTGTAACTCCTCACTAAAAACTTTGCAAGGGTTTGGTGCCTGCTTTCCAAGAACACAGGGCTGGCTAAAAATTAAAAAATATTACATTTATATCACATGTGTCTGGGTGCTTTCTCTTTGTGCAATAGCAAAGCACCAGTTAGTTATCCTGAAATTAGTGACAGCCTGTTTTGTTAGTATTAGGAAAACAATGAGGTTCTGTTAAAAAGCATCTGAACACACCTGACATGGACAGCAATCTGAAATGGAAAAGACCAGTAATTCAGTAGTATTAGAGACATTACACATATTGGTGAAAGCAGTGATTTGTCCCCAAGAAAGCAGAGGTACTAGAAGCATTTTCACCTTCAGAACATTTCGATTTAGCAGCTTTGAATAATAAGTGTTGGTTTATGAACTAAGAGATAATATGGATAGCAGGTATGAAGAGAAATGCTTTTTCATAATTATTATTCTTGCTATGTATACATTCCATAGCTATGAAGATTAATGTTGCTATTGCTAAGGTGGGAATATAAATCTTGTATCAAGCAGTTCTCCAGGAGCAATGGGTGTAGGAGAAGTCCATGTTTCTCTCTCTATGGACATAACATGGACTCTGCTTATGAAAAATTCATACACATCAAAGTTATCTGAGTCATCAAATTCCTCATTGGGACAGCCCAAACCATTAATCACTCTTAATTAAAGGCTTGGTTTCAGAAAAAGGCATTGTGCCCATCACTGTTTCTGCTAGACCACACATTGCCTGTATCTGTGCTGTGAGAGGGTTGGTACTCAAGCACCAGACTGCTGCGGCCTGCATCACATGCTGCTACAGCCCTTGTATATGATCATTGGAAATGACATGTAAATGACATGCTACACTGTGCATCCTTGGAACTGCCTCTAACAGGCAGAATGGTCAACATTGTACCAGGTGTGGCTTTCTCCACTTCCCACACTCCACCAGTGCTAACCTCACCAGGCTTCACACCATAAAGCACTTTTCAGTCTACTTGCATCACAAATGAGGGCATAGACATCTTTTCTATTCACTCTGTGAAAATGAGATTTGGATGGACTATAAAACAGGTGCCACTAACTTTGAATAGAAAAAGAAAAACTGATACAAAATTACTATGATTTTAGGGTCACACAGAGATCAGAGTGAAGTTGTAGCACTTGTATAAACAGGAGGCCATGCCTCTTGGTTTCTACCCTTGATCTTGTTTTATTTACCAATTCAGATGTAGACAGTACCAGTCACTGAAAGGAACAAGAAAAATGGATAGATATATATGTAGCAAAGGCCATGCTGAGTCACACTAAACACCTCTTTCTCTTGTTTCCAAAATAAAACATATCATAAACGGAAAACTAACAAAGAACGAAAAAATTGAGAAGTGTCTGTGGCATTTCCACCTAACATTCTTTCCAATGATTTCCAGTTCTGGAACTAGAGATGGAATATATACATTCAGTAGAAGTCTTTGGACTCCTCTTTCAAGAGTTTTCCCTGCCTTTCCTTCAACACATGTTCCTTTTAATGTTTCCAACATCGTTTGGAGCCATTCCATAAGCCTACAGCTGCTGTGTTAAGAACTACTTCTCTAAAATTGTTTTAAAACTGACTCCTATTAACATGATTTACCTCTCCTTTTATTTTGGACAATTTTATATTCACAATGGACTCTCAATCCTTATCCAACCTCTTCTATGCTCTCTTTTGTAAAGAGCTCTATCTTAACCTCTTTCTTTCATATTTTTTTTTCCCAAGCCTGACAATCTTATTTCATTCTTTCATACAAAGAAGCAGTTCCTTTGATACCTTTGATAATCCTTGTTCTTCTTCCCTCACCCTTTTCCAGTTTTCATCGCTTCTATTTCAAATGGAGGAGAGAGGGGTGATGCCAGATAATGTTTTATTTTTTATTTTTAAAATAATTCTTAGATTTGATTTGCTTTTTTTCACCATTATTGAGCTGACATTTTCATAGAGACATTTATTACAACCCAAGGTTTTGTTCCTGAGTGATAATGGCCAGTTCAAGGTCTGTTAGGTTGTATGTGAATGTAGACCTGCACATTCCCATATGCATGGCTTGATTTTTATCTATATTTCATTTCATCTGCTGTTTTATTGTCCACTCATTCAGCTTCCTAAGGTCCTTCTACAATTCTTCATAGTCTGCCTTCATTTTTACTGCCTTGAATAGCTTGTCATCAGCAATAAACTTTGCCACTTCATTAATCACTTGCTGTTCCAGGTCATCTATGAATATCTTCAACTGCACAAGTCCCAGCACAGATCTGAGTAGAATTCACTGGTGACTACGCTGCAAATAGTATTTATTCCTACCCCCTATTTCATCACTAAATGATCAAAAAAAAAAAAAAAAAAAAAAAAAAAAAGTGGGACTTTATCCCTTATGCTGTAATCTTAAGTTCTTTAAATATTTGGGTAACAAATTGTGCCAGAACCTTTAGGGAGTCAAGGTAGGATATATCAGGTAGAATACCCTTACCCATTTGTTGAACTTTCAAATAATTCTAGTATGTTTATGAGGCAGGATTTCCCTTCAAGAATCCACAGTGACTCTTTTCCAATATATGGTTAGGTTTATCCATGTGCTTATTAATATGTGCTTAATTATAGGCTCTACTAATTTGCCCTGTTGAGATATCAGGCTTATGGATCCTGTATTTCTTGGAATCTCACATAGGATCAATTTAAAAGGCACCTTCATATCTGCCAACTACTTCAGGTACCAGGAGAATATTAAGCAAGAGAATGAGAACTCTAAGGTGCACATCATTCGATTCCGGGAAAACATCACTGTTCATTTTATTGTTGTTCCTAATTTTTTTCAACTAAATGATGCCTAGCAGATTGTCCTCTTTCTACCGAGTTTCTGACATGTCTGATATTTTGATATTCATTTTCCTTAATCTGACAACTTAGACTTTCTATTGTTAGTGTACAGGTCTGATTCTTTTTTTTCACCATCCTGTTTCAATAATACTCTTTTTTCAGACTAACACCATCCTCTACTCTCCTCTTCATAGAGACTAACAAAATTTTCATAACATCCATAATAGATATGTCATCTTCAGGTCTGTGCTGTTCTCTACGGGTCAGCTTTATCCTATTCTTCCATTGAAAACCTCAGTCTCAACTTTCTTGAAGTTAAGTGCTAGCAGCTTCGTCTACTTATTGAGATGAAGTACATCTCTCTCCCATGACCATCCATTATGCTAGAAGTGCCACCAGCTTTTGATACATCTGAATCCTTACTACTGGCTGCTCAGCTCAGCACTAAAAGTTTGCCTCTCTTCCTCCTTCTTTGGTCCCACAGGAATTACTGAGAGCACTGCAAACAGTAGTTTATTGAGTTTGGTATTCTTAAAACATTTTTAAAATTCTAAATTCCACTCCTCCCCCAAGTCTCTCTCCTGCCTGTCACTCTGCTATTTTTATTCCCATGCACACCAGCTACAGACCCACTCTGTTGTTTCCTAGCATTTGGTAGAGACATTTCATAAGGTCTGACACATTTGTGAACTTGGCAAGTAGATCACCATTAAATTCTCTCTTCAGTCACAAACTTAGACTGCTATTTTTCTGGTAGTAATTGCTCACCACTGCAATCTGCATCTTGCTTCCAGTAGAGCCTTTGCTTAAAGAGGCATTTTCTTGGTGCAGAATGGCAGATGGGCAACTATCATCAAGACAGACTTCTGACTGGGATCCTTTGCCCTTTGCTCATCCGATGCATTTCCCTTCCACCACCAGGTGGGGGTGCTCCTTTGGTCTCAGTCCTTACATGCCGACCTGAAATGAAACTATGAACCTCTCTGTGCTGATCTGCAGCAGAGCTGGGTTTACTGGCTTGAAGAGACTGATTGATTAAGTACCTGAAAAAGCTCTTGAAGAATCTCTCCAGACTCTTAGGTCATTCAGTTCAGCCACTGTAGCCTCAGAAGACCTTTTCTTTCTTTTTTTCTTTCTTTCTTTTTTTTTTTTTAATTTTTATTTTTGTTTTTCTGTTAGAATTACAGCTTACCTACAGTGCATACACATCTGCTGCTTGCCCATGGAGAACATATACATTGATGTACTATTGGATGCAGTAAAATGATCCCTCTCCTCCAACTTCCTGCTGGAGAACATCACGTCTATTTCTTCTCTCTGAAAGGATGCGAGTTGATTCCTAATGTAAGCATGTCATATTTAACAATTAGCTTTAAAAAAATCCCAACCTTTCAGTTTCCTCTAAATTCATACACAGTTTTCACAGTTTCATCCTAAATAGAACTATTTTTTAATACAAACTCCTCACACAATGGACTAAAACAATAATAAGTTATTCAGCTCTACATCAGCGTAGACCTTACAGGGGGCACACAAGTATTTTCCCAGAAATTGTAATAACTTTTGTAATATGTCATGAACTTTTTATCTTTTATTAATACATTCATATTTTAGCCAAACTCAAATTTGAAGACTAAAATACAATGGAAAATATGGAATTTCAATTTTATTTTGGGTGCAGTTAGGATAGTCAGTTTACTATGTTTCATTAAATATATAGTATCTAAACTGTATCTTGTTTTTGGAAGCAGGACTCACATACATTTAAATCTGAGGTTTAAAACAAAAATAGATTCATCTACTGCCAGAAATAAAGCTGAAGTTATATGAAGCTAGATAACATATTTTTCCATAGCTGTTGAGAAGATAAAAAAGAGCACAAGATTTTCACAATGCCAAATTTTGCTTGTAGTATTTTGATATTTTGCCATCACTATTGTTTTGTTTTCAGTAATGTTTATGGTTTATTTTTATTTCAGTTTGTATGTTCTGTGATTTGTTATTTCAGTCACTGAAAAAAGAAAATAATGTTTTGAAACAACATTTCTCTGATGGAATCCTAGAGGTGTTGCTAGCTTCCAGCAAACATTCATTGTGTTCATTTTTGGAAGCTTTTTACAATCACAACTATAACATGTCTTTTCAAAATGGCTTTCTTTGAGATGGATTGCTTCCTTCCTGTGTGATTTGTCTATGGAGAACTCTGGGAAATTTATATAAAGGCTACTTTATAAATTAGGATTGTAGCTTTAAGATTTGAGTTTGTTTATTATAGAGGTTTTTCCCTTCTTTTTGTAAAATACAAATGTTTCACTGAATATTAACTAAATTAAAGGTCCACATTATTTATTTTAAACAGTTAGGTAAAATAAAATAGTACAACATTACATATCATGAGGATTAAAATGCTGATTAGGTTGCTGAAGATTTCCGGGGACATTTCAGTGAATGTTCCAGATAATTTCATGCAACATTCATGACTTCATAATCCCCAAGAGTATACCAAAATATTATGTTAACGCAAAATCACAGAATCACAGAAAGTTAGGTATTGGAAGTGACCTCGAAAGATCATCTAGTCCAGTCCCCCTGCCAGAGTAGGAACACCTAGATGAGGCTACACAGGAATGTGTCCAGGGGGGTTTTGAATGTCTCCAGAGAAGGCGACTCCACAACCCCCCTGGGCAGCCTGTTCCAGTGCTCTGTTACCCTCACTGAGAAGAAGTTTCTTCTCAAATTTAAGTGGAACCTCTTGTGTTCCAGTTTGAACCCATTACCCCTCATCCTACCATTGGTTGTCACCAAGAAGAGCCTGGCTCCATCCTCGTGACACTCACCCTTTATATATTTATAAACAGGAATGAGGTCACCCCTCAGTCTCCTCCAAGCTAAAGAGCCCCAGCTCCCTCAGCCTTTCCACATAAGGGAGATGCTCCACTCCCTTAATAATCTTTGTTGCCCTGCACTGGACTCTCTCCAGCAGTTCCCTGTCCTTCTTGAACTGAGAGGCCCAGAACTGGAAACAATATTCCAGGTGTGGTCTCACCAAGGCAGAGTACAGGGAAAGGAGAACCTCTCTTGACCTACTAACCACTCCGCTTCTAATACACCCCAGGATGCCATTGGTCTTCTCTACTCAATGTGTTTTGAGTAGAGAATGTTCTTGGTCTTTTTTAAAATCACATTCTGTCACAGTAATGGGTGGAAATAGTTACTACAAATCTCATCTATTGGGTTTTTAAAATTTCTTTTTTGAGAAGGAGACAAAAAAGAAAATACAGAGCAATTAGAATTAGAGAGAGATTTTGCAGTTGCTCTGCATTTAAAAAATGCAACTCTATGATTTATAATGTATTTTTAGTGGGTTGTTATTCAGCTCTCTATTAAGATGCCTCTCCATTAGTGTAATTTGAAAGAAAGCCACATTCCAGTCTCATTCACAGAGAGCTTTTGTTGATATTCACCTTAAATTCTCCTTAAAACCTCATCCTACTAGTCATACTTATAGCTGAATATATCACTTAGGCATCTTCTTCCTAGGTTCATGTTGATGTTTTTCCAAATGCTGTGAGCTGGCATGTCTCCAAACTATGCATATTTATATATTTTTCCCCATCAAAATTTACCTATGTAAGATAATTATATCACCTATATTACCTTTCTATTTGAGCATTTGATATAAAAATACTGCATTATAGAATGGTGCTGTTCCCACTTTACAGATTGGGAATGAGGCATTAAGAGGAAAAGTAGTTTTTAGATCAATGATAGTGAAGTGATTTGATGGTAAATTGAAGGATATTGATATAATCACAGGTGGTTTCCTATGAAGAGTATATTTGCTTTCTATGGGTAAGTACAGTGAATAATAATGTCAATTTTCTATCAAACTAGAGAAGTACATCTCTACGTATGAAGTAGTGAAATTCTCTTTCTTCATTTTATTGTAAGCTCATGTGGAAATATGAGGTAATATATAGATTTTCCATAATTTATGTGAATGTATTTTTTAACTGTTCTGTCAATCACTTTCTAATAGTCCAAGGACCAATACCTACTACATGAAAATATGATAAAAGCTGGAGTAGTGAACATGTCCTTCTCATTAATGTTCTTTCTTGGTAAAAAAGCAGTTTGGCAGTGGAAACAGGTGAAAAATAGTCAGCTTGTGGAAGGGAAACAGACGTGCTAACTGTTACACAGTAAAGGGAAAAAATGCTATAGTCAGCAACAATGACAAGCTTTTAAGCCTGTGCAGCCTCAGTTCTCAGCTAATAATGTATAGTTTATTTGTTCAAACGCTTACTGAATATTGCGATAGCCATGCCTTTGTCATTAGTCAACTGTAAACAAATTCTACCCTTTCTGTTTGTTAATGCAAGGTCTCCATTACTTCTAAGGACCTCAGGTATGTTTGTTCATCCAATAGTCTTCCTGTGTTTTCCTAAATGCTGGATTTTTTACAGTATAACCCATTTTTTTACCTGTTTGTAAGACATGGTTTAGCTACCTCAACAAGCCAATAGAATACCTTTTTTCCACATGAGCTTTGTTTTACTCAAAACAAAAGGAAGAGATGGTTGTGACGTCTTCCTGTGGTCACCTCTTCTTCACATTTCTTTGCCTGACATATAGCATCACCCATACTTAGTTGATTGCACTATTCCATTGTTTTCTGAATTAACCCTTAAGCAGCATATTCATGAGTGTTTTAGCTGCAAAATGATAGTATTTTGTCTTCTGCATGATCATCTATTCTAAGAGAGTATATCTACAATCAGTCTCAAGTGCTAGGAGTGATTGGAGGTTTGGAGTTTTCATCTTTTTAGAACGTGACCTCCTTGAGATCTCTCTGTTTTGTTGGCATCTTAGCGTAGCTGATGGCAGATGTCATTTCAACATAAGAGCCCAGCAAGTCTACAAGGAAATGTAATGAGAAGGGCAGCTTAATGGACTGACATCTATGGTAGTATGATTGCTGTGGAAAAGTAGAAATAGTTGATGATTGATTATGAAAATACAGATGAATATGGTATAAAACCAGTCCTCTCAGCAGGGACAAAGGAAAAAAGGAGGCCTGTGGTAACCTGACAATATCACCAATTTTCCCACTCTGTATGTAATGCCAGGAACCCTAGCTGAGGAGACATAAACCTGTCTGGTTTTGCATTGTAAGGAGCCTATATTATCCTGTTATTCCAGTTGATTGCTTTTTCACAATAAATCATGCATTTAGCTGGAATAGTGGATTCTCTATAATATATTCTCTATACGTCACCAAGAATCATACTGATATCTTGACTGTGTTCTTGTACTTGTTTTTCTTCATCTTCAGGGAAGGAAGAGAAAAGGTGCTCTTGTGACAGCTGAGCTCTCATACTTCAGTGGGTCAAGGGCAAGCTATCAGGCTTCTGAATGGGTTCTGAAAATCTTGCCGTGGTATGTCTTGTATAAGAACATGCACAGCTGTATCGCATGACTCAGTTTAAGAATGAGCAAACAGACAAGCTAGAATCAGATCAATAGCATCTGCCTTTCCTTTATAAACAGTTTGGTTTGTTGAAATCAAAAGCCTCATGATTCCTTTTTCAGACAGGTGAAATATCGTTACTCAGTTGATGGCTGGAAAGTATTATCTCCTCTTTTATTCATTAGTTTTCTGCATCTTCACTTTATCTTCTGTCCACTGTGCTCTATAGAAACTGGATATCAGTGTGACTCAGTGGATGTTGAAATAGGCTAGATTTGTTATTGATTTTTATGAATTTTAGGCTGATGTTGGCTTCATATGCCTCTCTCATCTTCAGGTGACCTGTTTGTTGGGTGGGTTTAAAAGATGCTTAGGTTGCATCTGACCCTTCTGAGCTATAAGACTGCACTACACATTACCCAAACAGACTTTTGACCAAAATATTACAATTTCTGAGTTTGTCTAATTATGAGGGTTTTCTGGAACATTGTACACATATCCACATTGAGCTATAAAGCAGTAGAAACTTCAGTTTCATTAAAGCATCTGTCAAATCACATATTCTTTGAGTAAAAATAAAGAAATAGCAGTCAAAAATGAGGAAACATTAAGAAAGTGATTTTGTAATTTAAAAGAATGAAATATCCAGTGTTGAATTCTTCAGAAGAAATTTATGCTTCTTTTTCTCCTGCAGATCATACCTCTTTTTCTAAAGCTTTTTGTCCTAAAGCCCTTTCCTTCCTCTTGCTTAACAGACTCAGTTTTCCTTCAATTTTTCTCTGATTGTCTATGTTTAAGTGCATGTACTTCCAACAAGTTCAGCTAGATTTGCTTGGAGAACAGTGAGGATAAGATATTGTAGCACTTTTATTTTTTTCCTTTTTCTTCCTCCTGCACCTTTTTTTTTTTTTAGAGAAAAGATAATGTGTTGTTAGGGTATGAACAACGTTACAACATTTTTTTGTTGTATAACTGAAATGACTCACACTTTAAAATATAGGCAGTGGGTGGAGGTAGACTATCTTGTGAATTAATTTCACATGCAATGCAAGAGATTTTATGTGCTTTCAAAACATATTGCTGGTCCCTTTTCCTCAGGAAAGGACCAAAGAATTTAGACCCCACATATATGTTCTTCAAAAATTTATGAGGGTTCCACAAAGATCAGCTTCACTGTTAGAGACTCCAAGTGCAGAGGGCACTGGGATGGGTCATTTCACATGAAAGTTCCTTCCTTTTATTAATAATTGGGGATATGAAAACTTGGGGGCATGTGCTAAAACCTCATTCTGTTTCCTTTAATATTTTTTTTGTATTTGCTATAACTGGCTTCTACCAAACAAAACCAAATATTGAGATTCTCACTTCCATTTTTTTATCATTCTTATCATGCAGTGATGTCAGACTTACTGATTTAAAACTTTCACTCTTGGTAATTTGAATACTATAAAACACTTACAAAATTTGATGAAATGAGACATTTAAATTAATTTAGTTCTAAATGTACATAGTGCCTTTCTCAAAAGTCTCTGGTACTGATTCTCCAGACCTGACGCTCACACAGTTACCACTGACTTTCACAGGAGGTTTATCTTCCTGAGAACTGTAGTATTGGAATCTAAATAATTAAATATTAAGGTTTAAGAAAAGGTGATTTCTAATATCTTTATCAGGGCCCTGAGGGCAATAACAAGCCTTAATGGTCCTGACTAGTCTCACCCATGATCCCCCACACACCCCCACCCCTCTCTAGGGGCTCACTTTAAGTTCAGCCTCGGGCCTCAAAAAGTGTTGTTTGGGATTGCCCATGCTGTCCAAACATGTAGAGACATGGTTAGAAAAGTCGAAGCCCACCTGGAGATGAATCCAGCAAGAGAGATGTCAAAGGCAACCAGGATTTTTTAAAATACTTTATGTGCTTGATGGAACACACTTGATCCATTACACTCCACAGTTCGTAAAGGTATAAGCTACTGAAGAGTCATCAAAGTTTAAACCACAATGCATCACTAGTTAAACACAGTAGTTAAAAGCATAGAACTTGAAAATTATAACCTCAGATATTCCTGTTTAGGTCTAATCATTGATCTTTGATAGCTATATAATGCACTATTGTACAAAGCAGCCCAGTACAGCCTTACACTGTACCACAGGGAGAAGTCTGATAAAGCTTTCATTTGACATTGTAACATTTATTCTCAGGGCCCTGACTGCACAGACAAGCCTTCATGGCCCTGAGGCCATGACCAGCTTTGCCTGGAGCCTCTACTCACACCTTCTGCCTGTGGGCTCAGTAGATCCATTTAATCTTGGGTCTGGGCTCCCACACTTGGCCTGACCTATGTGTGGGTGTGTCATCTCCATTCCTGTTTCTGGCCCTGCCTCCCTGATGGACCTTGGACCCACATTGTAGTCTTTTCTCCAGAAGAGTCTTACGCTTCTCCTGGCTGAACTCCCTGAGTGGACCCTGAATCAGTTCCCTTATCTGGAGCTGTTATCAGCACCTGGCTGTGCACACTTAGCTCAGATGTGGCAGGGTTGTGCTCTGGTCAGTAAGGACATCATGCTGTAGTAACCCTCAGCTCCTGGTTCTTCCTTTGAGGAGCAGCTTTGAACTTACTTCTCTCTGAAGCGTCTGTTGTGGGCTAGCTGGTACTTGAATACAGCACTTCTGGATTTGAGCAAGAGATAGGCAATTAGGCAGTTCTGTTGTCAGGTCATATAACACCCTTACATCAATGCCTTTTGCATAGAGCTGTAGATTACACACTATCAAACTGAACCTCTTGCAAAAGAAAAAAAAACAAATAAACAAACTTCTTAGTAGTTATTGATAACATACTTTTCTCTTCCAATCAAACAAGGAAACTATATTTGTCATTTTATCAATTAGATACTACCACTTGACTTCCATTTAGGTCTTTGTCATAAATGAAATGACCTTAGATAACCATTCTTTCTTATTTCTGTCTCAACAGTTGTTTACAGGTGAATACACTTCAATCATATTTATAACTAAATTTTCCACATTATTTTTGACAAAATGCAATGAAAAGATTGACAGCAAAGGAGACCATCAGTCAATAAAGGTGGAAGGCAGCATAAATGATGCATCACACTACTTTCCAACCTATGAGCAAAGTCAGACAGGGCACTGGAAAATTGAAACAGTGCTGAATGAAAAATAGGATACTGTGCATTTGTATAGAGCAATTTCAGCTCATGAATTTATAAAGGTGTCAGATTGTTATCTAAATAAGAGAGGAGAATAGTTCTAGTATTCTCTAATTAACTCCTCAGGAGCCACAGATCTCAGTCCCTCAGACATCAAGCTAGATCTAAATTAGCCCCCAGAGGCAATCGCAAGTCTTTGATAGGATGGATTCCTGTGGTAGGATCCCAAATAAGTTTCATTAAAAAAAAAGAAAAAAAAAAGAAGAAGAAAGCATCCAAATATTATTCTTTTCTCACAAACAGATGCATGGACAGAAACTATCCCTGCAAACAGACCCTTGTAATGATACCAAGAAGGACATTCCCTATGACTACTAGTGAAATGCACACCTATGCAGAGTTCACAGGACAGATTCAATTTTGAGCAGGCATCAATGATCTTTCAAACATGAAGATGTCTCCTCTAACACCTGTATGATTCTCAACATCCCTCAACCTGATGTACAGACACATGGAACATGATGAATTATGTTGACTTATCAGCTGCTTATGTAGGAAGAGATATTAAGGAGAAGCAAAATGAGATACTGAATTTTTTAAAACACTGTCTAGGCCTGAAGCAGAAATGTAGTCACTATATTTCTTGTGTAATGACAATGGCATTTGCTAACTGAAGATTTGAGTTAATCAGATTTATAATACTATAGTAGGAGAATGAATGATCTCAGACACATAATTAAAATGCCTTCCTAATGTGCCCCCGTCCAGAAAATATTTCTTTCTAGAGCATATGGAATTCCTTGCCAGATGAGATCAGACTTAAAAGCTATGACTAGATGAGTTTAAGTACAATAACATTTTATTTTGGTAAAAGTAAAAACAAACAAAAAACTATGCTTCCTAAAGTACACAATTTACAAATTACTCAGGTTATTAACACTTTTTCCAGAAAACATTCTTTCTCCAAATATAAGAATAAAGAAAAGTTTTATATTTACAGAAAACTATGTCTGTTTTTTGTCAGAATGTCAGAAACAGCTTTGCCTGAAAAACAGTCAGTTATATAGGATTCATTTTCTTTTTTTTCACAGAAAAAAAAAATATTTCCTCAAAAAGCTCTGAGAGGGATTTCAAAATATTTTACTTAAAAAAATCTGAGCTGTGAATTAGTGTACAAGCTTGAAGAGTAATTCCAAAGTATTTTTCTGTCTTACTAAAGACTTCTCTTGATTGAGTAGAAATAAAAGATCTGTAAGATAATTTAGTTTTAAATTAAATATTTTACTTGTTAGAGGAACACATTCTAAGCTATTAAGTACTATTTTAGGTATCTCAAATGTAAGTGAGTATACTTAAAAGCTAAATTCCAAATTGAATCTCTATCAAAGAGATGTAGAATATTTCTTGTTCATGTTCTGTTTCAAAAAGTGTAATTGCAGTGCTAATTTAGTCTTGAGAATATTTTTAATCATTAAAGAGCTTTTTAGCACATGTTTTTTCCTTTTGTCATTTACAGATGAATGTAAGCACAAGTTACATAAAGGCTTGGATTATTTTGGTGGTCCACCTGAAACCCATTCCTGGTTTCTCTCATTTCTGGTAGATCTATTCCTTAGATAGGCCAACAAACCTGTAGGATTCACTATGACAGTAAAAGCACCAGAGCTGCTGCAATAGAGGGACTGCCACATGTGAAAGTAACAAGCTTTTAGAATGGTTTCAGCTAGTCATGAAGCTCCATCTTTAAAAAAGGATAATCATTGCAATCATGCTAAGAGCAGTAATTATAAACAGCAAAAAGCCATTGGAGCACTGGTAGGAAGGACTGGGTAGTTAATGCCCAAAAGGAACAGGAGTCAACTGGAAGAGAAGGGGAAGAAGCAGCTCTTCAAAACTGTTAAAAGAGACACCAAGGAGCAGCCATCTTGCCACCCAAGCCATCTCAGGCCTGTTGAGAAGTCACCTAGCAATCTGATCTTTGATTTTTTTTTTTTTTCTAATCATAGTTAGTCTATCTCAAAAGAAAATGGAGATGAGAACATACTTAAATCTTCACCTGTCCGAGCTGTACAGTCTACTAGCCCTTGATCTACAATGACTTGATGGAGCACTTGTTATGCTTGTCATGGGTTTTATTTATTTTTGTAAAATACTTGTTTCTATTTATTTGGTTTCATAGTTTAACCTGAGCTAGCAATACAACCGCAATAGCTGCTCACTCATCCCACGCCCCGCTCCCTGCACCCAGTAGGGGAAAGAATTGAAAGGGAATGGAGAAACTTGGACTGAGATAAACACAGTTTAATAAAATAACAGAATACTAATACACTACTAGTAAATACATATGTGAAGTAAAAGTAGAATATAAAATATACTAAATGCAATTCCTCACAAACTCTATCTACACCAAGAGAGAAAAGAGGAAAAAGGCAGAAAGACCCAGAGGCCTCTTGCAAAACAACAGGATGGCAAAAGGCCAAACTAACACAAGTCCTGAACAGAACTCCCCTGAACCATTCTGGCTGTGACAAAGAGAGGGAAGATGGTGAAGAAGTGAGAGGGAGACCAGAAGATCCCAGTGCTCCTTAAATATGAAGCATGATGCTAATGGGATGGAATACTCTTATTGATCAGTCTGGATGTCAGTCAAGCTCTGTCCCATCTATGCCCCAGTTCCTTGATGCTTCATGCCTGTGGGTAGAGTGCTCAAAACATCCTTGGCTCTCAGACCAGAGCAATTAAAAACATTAACTCTGTACTGGGGTGTTATCTTCTTGTTCTCTAAGTCCGAACAATGATCGTGTTAGCTATGAAAATGAAAGGTTTCTAATAGCATGAAGAAAATAAACTCATTGTCAGTCAAATCAGTACATTGAGGTATCCTATTTATATCTTGCCTTGTTTTCTTTATTTTTTAAAGCAGGTCTCACAAATACTATTTTACTTTTTCCCTCACCAACATTATGAATAGATTTGCATCCAGTCTGCCTAGATTTATATTTTTTAATTATTTTTAAGATTTTTCATTGATTAAGATTCTGAAATGCAGTTTTACTATTTGTTGCTTTACTAATAGAGGACCATTTACACAATTTATTACTAAATTAGTTTAAATTTCTGAGATGGTGACTGGTATGATGCCAAGATGTCAAACCTCAGAAAAGTACCTCTTCTGTGTTATTACTCTTATTAATCTTTTCTGCAGGTATAAAACAGACACATTTGGTTTGTAGGACTGGCAAGCTAGCTCCCCATACCAGAATGTAAGTGGTTACTCACTTCCCCTGAATATAACTAAAAAGTATATGTCAATAACTGTAATCATACTTTCCATTAAACTGAATTTCTTTGTGATCCCAATATTTTGCCTTCTTTCATTTCCTGTTTGTGCTGTTGCATAAACATATGCTCATCTGCTGATTTTAAACAGCACATCAACAATAAGGAATTAATATTTTGTTAATTTTTGTTTGTGAAAAACCCAGCACATTTATTGCTTACATTATTTCTTGAAGTAGAAAATTAGTTTAGAGACACTTTTGGAGTCTCTCTGTCATTACAAACCAATTCTTCTCTATTAACTTCAAGAAACGGAAGCATTAAATAAAAGAGAAACAGTAAGGTTGAAAGCAGAAACAAGATGAGTGTGTTGTAAACTCCAGAAGAATAATAGAAACTGAAATTCAAACCTTAACCTGCCTTCCCACAAAAAGATGAATAAATATTTAATGGCAAGATTTGCTCCACTCAAAATAATAATTTTCAGCCTAGAAAAGTGTTTTCAGGCTACCATGGTGATGAAGTAAAATATAACTTTTTGTTACCATTCAGGAGTCAATTTCATGAATTTTTAAAGAGTAGATATTGCTTCAGAAATGCAATCAGCATCACCACTGCACAATTTAATGCTAAAATACACCATTGTTCCCTATAAAAAACTATTAGCTATCCACATTTATTCAGTTGTTAACTACTTTTTTTCATGTAAAACATATAAATATTAATGTCCTAATACTTGCCCAGTGCAAGCTGTCCCTATGGTAAGCAGACAAAACAGATCAGGTTGCAAAGCACTGGTGTGCTTCAGTTAACTACAGAGTAGATCATAGTACATTGGTGGCCTCAGTAGCCATATTTGTTTGCAGTTTATGAAGCGTATACACTCTTGTGTCAAGCCTATCCTCTATTCAATGCACAGTATTTGTAGGGGAGTACATTTGCTGCTATTTCTGTTTCTCTCTATAAAAAGTTACTTAAAAAAAAAGAGAGAGAGATCAAAAGTGGATGGAAGGCAAGGGTATAAGTGGACTACTCAACTAGAATATCCTTGTTTACAGTTGAAATACCTCAATTTCTTGAAGAGAGTGTCCATACATACATTCCTATAATAAGTGACACTAAACAGTCAGCAAATCAGCAAACCTTACACAGGACATCACAGTGTCTGTAGATGAAGGTGTGACTAGGACTCAGGTCAAATGTGCACAGCAGATGTGCACAGTGGAAATCTAGCACAGATGTCCCAGTGAAGAATGTCTGTCTGCTGAAGCAGCAGCCTTTTATGAGAATGTAACGAGGTGGATGGATGATGGCAGAGCGGTGGATGTGGTCTACCTTGACTTCAGTAAAGCCTTTGACACAGTCTCCCACAGCATCCTCACAGCTAAGTTGAGGAGGTGTGGTCTAGACAATAGAGTAGTGAGGTGGGTTGCAAACTGGCTTAAGGAGAGAAGCCAGAGAGTGGTAGTCAATGGTGCGGAGTCTAGTTGGAGGCCAGTATCTAGTGGAGTGCCTCAGGGATCAGTACTGGGGCAATATTATTCAATATATTAATTAACAATTTAGATGAGGGAATAGAGTGTACTATCAGCAAGTTTGCTGATGACACTAAGCTGGGAGGAGTGGCTGACACACCAGAAGGCTGTGCTGCCATCCAGCAGGACCTGGACAGGCTGCAGAGTTGGGCGGGGAATAACCTGATGAAATTTATTAAGGGAAAGTGTAGAGTCCTGCATCTGGGCAGGAACAACCCCAGGTTCCAGTATAGGTTGGGAAATTACGTATTAGAGAGCAGTGTAGGGGAAAGGGACCTGGGGGTCCTGGTGGACAACAGGATGACCATGAGCCAGCACTGTGCCCTTGTGGCCGGGAAGACCAATGGCATCCTGGGGTGTATTACAAGGGGGGTGGTTAGTAGATCGAGAGAGGTCCTCCTTCCCCTCTACTCCGCCCTGGTGAGACCCCATCTAGAATATTGTGTCCAGTTCTGTTAAAGAAGGACAGGGAACTGCTGGAGAGGGTCCAGCGTAGGGCGACAAAGATGATTAAGGGAGTGGAGCACCTCCCTTATGAAGAAAGGCTAAGGGAGCTGTGTCTCTTTAGTCTGGAGAAGAGGAGACTGAGGGGTGACCTCATTCCTGTTTATAAATATATAAAGGGTGAGTGCAATGAAGATGGAGCCAGGCTCTTCTCGGTGGCAAACAATGATAGGACAAGGGGTAATGGGATCAAGCTGGAACACAGAGGTCCCACTTAAATTTGAGAAGAAACTTCTCAGTGAGGGTGACAGAGCACTAGAACAGGTTGCCCAGGGGGGTTGTGGAGTCGCCTTCTCTGGAGACATTCAAAACCCCCCTGGATACATTCCTGTGTGACCTCACCTAGGCGTTCCTCCTCCAGCAGGGGGATTGGACTAGATGATTTTTTGAGGTCCCTTCCAATCCCAAACATACTGTGATACTGTGATATTTCAAGAGTCTGAATCAAAGTACATGAAGAAGAAGAGACCAGGAATATGCTTCTATTTGATCTATTTGATAAAGACCCCTTGATTCAGCATCCCATTCAGCATAGCAAATACGTCCTGGAGAACACAAGCAGGGTG
Organism: Streptopelia decaocto; assembly: GCF_964273445.1. Classification (NCBI taxonomy): domain Eukaryota; kingdom Metazoa; phylum Chordata; class Aves; order Columbiformes; family Columbidae; genus Streptopelia; species Streptopelia decaocto. The sequence goes on along the minus strand of NC_138655.1, from coordinate 77,563,815 downwards.
CAACACTTTAATGGTTTCATGAAAACGCATATTATTAAAAGCAAGAGGTGTATACCAGTTCTTTTCTTGCACTGTTGGAAAGATGTGTGTCAGAACACAGAAATGCAGACATTCATTACGTACACATTCAGCATGTTATCTCTCTTCCTAGTTAGGCAGGAGAAAATTGCCACTTGAAAAACTTTGACATTTTCCTGCAGCAAACCTCTGGCCTACAGGGTTTTTAACTTCTAAGGTGTATCAGAAGAAGGAAGTCTGGAGGCAGCACAAAGGCAAACAAAATAAAGTTAGTGACCATTTTTTAGCAAGAAGGGTTATTTACCATAGCCTTCATCTTCCTCTCATCACATGCAAGAAAATTTGTGCAGATGAGTGATGAAGGGTATCAGTGGAGAACCTCTATCAATGACATCCCTGATTGTTTAGAACACACACCTAGTGGTGGACATTGGTGATGGAACATCTAGACCTAAGCATCTGAGATCTCTCACTGGCTTCATGAAAGGATGACCTGATAGCACATGATGGCCCCAAACAGGTTTGTTTCTGTGAATTTGAGGACTACCTTAATATCAAGGTGGTGCTAAGTGAAAATGATGCTAAGACAGCCAAAGCTGATGCTTGATGACCAGCTGCTGATGGAGAGGTGAGAGGCTCTGATTTTGCAGAACACTTGGCAAGGTGTAGTAGCACCAGAGGGTGCTCACCAGAGGGTGAACTTGAACAGCTGAGCAAGACTCAAATACAGCTGCAGAGTGCTAGGAAGTCTCATAATATCTGGAAAAGGAAAAGAGGAAAATGTCTTTTGCCAAGGATCCTGGAGCTGATGTTCTGAAGGGCATTGGGATTCTTTGGAAGAGTCAAGCTCAGTGGAAGGCTTCTTCCGTTGCTTGAGTGTGGATGTCCAGAAGCCAAGTCCACTGTGTTTTTATTTGAGAGGATTTGAGACAGAGGCAGCTGTAAGACTTTGCAGGAATTTGAGCCTGTCCAAGAGGCTACGAACCATAGGAACATGAATTGGAAAAAGAAAGGTGACCTTGCTAGTGACATGAGATTGAAGTGAGAGTGCTGAAATCCAAACAGGAGCAGCATAAAGTGCAGAAAAGGCACTGAAATCCAAACAGGAGCAGCATAAAAATCTCTATGCAGTGAGAAAAAAACAGCAGTGTGCTCTGACTCAGCAGGCTGCTTGGGCAGTACTGAAATGGAAATGGCGATGCTGCTTTTTTATGGTATAGGCACTGAGCAGCAGTAGGTAGGGACTATAGCATAAAGGAAAAACTTCCTGCCTCATGCAGTAGGACAAAAGCATATAGGCTATTACACTATACACATGTACTCACTTTCAAAAATTTTGTATTATTATATCTAACTGAGGATTGGACATTGCTAGCTGCTGAAGCCAGAGAGGACAGGTACTATGCCAGAATATAAGCTGCCAAAGACTACTTACTTACTTACTTACTACACATTTATAAAGTTACATATAAAGATAAGGCATCTTGGTAACTGTTGGCTATCTCCTGCTATTACCTATATTCGGTTCCTACTCAGGTAAATTTGATTCCATAATAATCTATGGTCTTTATTACCTTCGAAAATAAGTGTCCTTCTTCCAACTAACTTCCTAAACATAGCTTTTCAGCTGTTTGAAAACCTTTCCATTAACATATATAGAAAATGCACAGTACTTGTGAAAGGACTAATCTGTATAATACCATGATATAACCAGGTAGGAAGTCTGGTTCCTTGCCTGTGGGTATTCAACATCTGAATTGATTTAAACAGACAAGGGAAAAAGAAATGGCTCTCTAGAAAAGCAAACTGGAGCAATTACATTCAAGGTGCATACACTAAAAGAATTAATGTAGAAACATGACACGGAACACAAACAACATCATACAGATAAAACTCCATAAATACTAACAAAACACACCTGAAGCAAAGACGATGTACCCATCTTATTTTTACATCCTGATAAAATCATGCTGAATTGGATAGTGATAGAGTCATTTTGGATATATTATGGTGAGGATTTGAACCTATGTTTTTAAATCTTCTTTTGCATTTCAGGAATGAGAGCTTTCAATTATGTATCCACTATGTCTTATTGTACTACATAATGAAAATAAAGTCTAAAAATGCTTCTTGCAGACAGAAATCAACACCTAGATTTGCGGTATGTGTGTGAGGATGGAATTCACCATTAAGCAATAGGCAATAACAATTAGTTAAAAATCATACAAGTCTTGCTTAAGGCTCACTTTGAAATGTTATGCAGTTCATAAGTTTTTTGTACTGAACAAGTGCCTATAGGTGAAGTTCAGCCTAACACATTTTCTGGGGTGTAATTTCTTTGATTTTCCCCACATTTTCATGCACACCTTCTCCTCCTCCTTTTCTTACAAAATTTTCCCAAACCAAGTAGTGATTTGAATGGCTTTATAGCACCATTCACATTGGGGCATAGTGTTCATCACTACATATCAAAGTACTGGAGCCTCAGTTCCCTGGCAGCACATAAATAGAGTTTAGCTATCCATTTTTGAGTACTACTAAGTATTCTTCTTCCAAGTTTTAAAGTGCCCTGATATTCCATGATGAGGGAATTTGTTGTGGTTGAGATGGACAAACGACATAGACCAAGTTCTTCCAGGATGAAAGTAGTAGATGCCATTTATTGCCACAAGTGCATTTTTATACAGTTTTACCAATTCATGTGTCTCTTCACTACTGGTTACAAGTTACAGCAGTAACATTTCATTGGCTATTTTTGCTATCATCAATGTTACTCTTCTACTCCCTTCTCTCTCACAGGTACATCCTTAACATCTCTGGATACTCCATTACTCCCATCTTTCCCACGGGTAGGCCTTCATATCTTCAAGGCTAATTTCTGTTCCCATGCCCTCCGTCAGGGAATCCACGGACCCACCGTAGTTCCCCCACAGGAACCTTATAAAAGAGTTGAGTAACATCCAAAATATATTATTACTGAAAGAGTGGACAAAGCACTTTCAGTTAAGTAATTTGAATTGGGTAGGAGAAATGCACTTTTACATAATCCATTAGACAGAAAAAATAACACAACCAAATATTCTTATATACCAGTGACAGAAAACCTACCTTACTGGAAATTAAGAATGTGATAAAAATTTAAGGAGTAATACCTACTCAAGAATCAGGATTGACTGAAAAAAACAGAACCTTTGAGGGTAAAAAAAAAGCCCCAACCTTAACCAGTTAAGAACACTTCGAATTCTAGAACAGTATAGGGAAAGAAAAGGTCCATAAAATACTATGTAAACCTGCTTAATCATTGGAGAAGTTGTTCTTATTTCATTTCCAGTGTTTTACTTGTGAAGTACAAGAAATGCTTTACATCATTTTGAATATCAGACCCTTCCTACAAGTCACAGTTTGGCATTCCCAACAGGATATCAGATAAGTCTTTTAAGATTTTCTGCTTCACACCACATTTCACACTGGAGCCAGGAGAAACATCATGAATGATACAAATTTGCTGTTATAGTCTAGTCAGTTTTTGTTAGTTGGAAGATAAACTCATCTTGGGATAGAAAGTAGCACTGAGAAAAATGTAATAAGAATAGATGTGCCATTCTTATTCTCCTTTGTTAAGGAAACCTTCCAAATCTATCTTCAGTACATTTTCTTGGATGTGGGAAACAAACCATGACTAGACAAAGGACACATCCTTTTGACTTCTGAGTGTAAGTAGTGTTCACTAAGCCCACATAAACTCATTCTATAAAATATAATTGAATTCTATGGAAGGCATCACGGCAAGGCCTGATTTACTGCAAACTCCCTCTTCCATAGACAAGAATATTATCTGCATTTCCTGATTGATAAATAGTGCTGTGTTCTTAAATTCACATTCTGTTGCTTGTACTATGTCACAGAAACTCAAAATATCCCTCGAATTCTTCATATTTCTAGTGAGAACAGACTGTCTGTATTTTTTAAAAGTTTCCTAATAGATGTTAATTTTTAATCAACTGCTCTTTTTTAATAGAAAAATTCCATTTAGCTTGTCATTGCATAGCAAGTCACTTCATCAAGAAAAATAAAAATAACAAGAGGATGTAGAAATCAATGTCTTACTATGCAATATCCATTGGCCCTCAACATAGGGGAATCACAGTCAGGAAAAAGATGAATTAATTATATCACATTCCACATTTTTCCCTAAAATTGGAAGTGGTAATCTTTCTCTATTAGGAATAAAAAGATGCAGACAAGTTTTCATTTAAAACCCCCCCTTGTTTTGTATGCAAGGAATGCACAAAAAGAAAATGAAGAAACTGTCCTGTAAGGAAAGGTAGTTTTATATAACACATTTTAGAAGAATAGTGATGCAATTGTACAGGAGCACACTGTAATCCAGACCTAGTACTTCTAACATAATCAAGGACTTTTTCAATAGCTGTGCTTTTAGTTAATGCTCATCATCTTCAATGTTCAGACTTGCTCAAATGGAGCAGCACAACATCTTAGGTATGGTAAACACCCATGGGCTCTAACTTTGTACAAAAGAACATGAGAAAGGCAAAGTTCCTCCTCATGTACACTAATAAAACCAACTGAAAATAGCTACATTCTTCAGAGTACCCTACAGGTACTTCATGAGTGCTTTAAACATTAAATTGAACTATTGATGCTTTCAGTACAGAAAAAATGAACTTCAGCCTGCATGTCAGTCATACCACACCAGCGAAGAACTAAGTCTGAAATTTTCTGTTAAAGTGCAAAGTCCTCCTAAAATCAAGAGCTTAAAAAGTTACATGTTTTTTAGAGGAAATTTCAATGTAAGGCTTTTGGTAAAAGTGTGATATTAAGTCAAAAAGACCAAAATTAATTATATTGCTTCCTATAAAGCTGTGAATGACTTAGACTGCAATACCTGGAGCATATTGACATTTCAGTGGTTCTAAATTCAGACATCATTGAGGCATTTGCCAATTGTTGTATTGTATTTAAAATATTGCAACCATTTTTGTTAGATCTGAGTGTGGAAATGAGCTAATATTATTTCATTTGCAATTATTATGGCTACATACTTCAGTAATTTTTCACTGACACCACACAGTAGTGGTGTGGTGACTACCCAAAGTAGTCAAATCTGACAGCAGTTCTTGTTGTCATAATTGTAAAGGGAAATGTTGGATTTTTCTCTTATTTTTAAGTTTTTGCCTATGTCTTTAAAACATCTCTAAAAGTGCAGCATTGGCTACACTTTTTGTAAGTTTTCATTTTTTTTCCTAGCTCTGATTAGAGCTAGAGAATTCTTTGCTACTTTTGTTTTGCATTCTTGTCAGTGCTTTATCATGAGATATAAGCATTTTGCCTATCCTGACTCACTGTAGACTACTTAAGGGCTTTCAAAAAACAACAGAAAACCCCTGCATCCCACATATACATGCGAACACTTAGGGAACCTCTACCAATGACAACAGCTTTCAGGAACAATGGGTCAGACTTTGTAGAGTATGATGATATGTTACTGAGTTTCAGCATCTTTTTGAAGTCTAAATTCACCTGGAAATGCAATTTTCTATTTGCATTACTCATTAGTTCTTATGAAAAAGCCTCAGGTCTGAAATTCTATTTTCCTCTAGTTACTGCTACGTTTCTGTTTGTTTGTTTGTTTGATCTGAAAAAACTCTGTACACTTGCTATGAACTGGAATTCCTGACAGCTGGAATTACAATCTTAGTTCTCTTAGAGAGGATATAATCAATTCACCGTCAAACACTCCCTTGAAAACATAAACATTTAATTTCTTATAATTCATATCCAGTATATACATTTTTAAATTAGATAATTTACATTATATTTTAAAAATATTTTGTCACAGGAAACCACATCAATAGTTACAAAGAAGCAAAATTTTATTCTAGAAGATGAGGTAAAGCAGTTTATCTACCAGACTTGGACAAGTTCCTGCCAGAGCATTTCAATAATAATCACTTCTATTTGATAATCTAGATATAATGGGAAAAGGAATTAAAAGTTGTATATGTATATGTATATGTATATGTATATGTATATGTGTATGTGTATGTGTATGTGTATGTGTATATGTATATGTATATGTATATGTATATGTATATGTATATGTATATGTATATGTATATGTAATACTTTTAACAGTCTGCACGTGACTATTCTGAATAAATTCCCATATTCTTATTTTATTGTCAATGAAATAAAAGGCTGTGTTTTGAAGAAATACTCTTAGTATTTTAAACTTGCATGTGCCTTCTGCTAGAAAACCGGAGTTGGTAATCACAAAGGAACCCAAAAATTTGAAAATTCATACTTTCATACTTCCTAGGATACCTATATTTACTACCTAACAATACTTCCTAGCTAGCCTTCCTAGCTAAGTAATCTTACAGTAGACACTCCATCGTATCTGAGCAGCTTATCAAATCATCTATCATAATGGTACACAAATCAGAGTATTTTCACATATCCACATAACACTCTATCAGAAGGATATGCAACATACCAGTCTCAATACTGTAAGTCCTTAGTAAGTTTTAAGAACTGAAATATTAAGCTGTAAGTGAGCAGCTACTTTTTGGTAAGGTCAAAAAACTAATAACAAAATCAATTTATCTGTGAAACAGTAGGCCAGTTTAAGCGTCTTTTAAATTTACCTATTTGTGTTTGTTCCATTTTAGACCTCCCTCTTATATGAAGTGGTCCTAATTTTTTTTTCCACAACAAGGAAGAAAAATGTGTCTGTGACGGTCTTCCAATATAGTTTTTCGTGAAAACAATACTTGCAATTCATTTTTACAACAGTGGATACAAATTAATGCCTGAAACAGTAGCTCCGAGTACTCAAATATCTGATTTCTATCTTCTAGATAAAGCTTTCTAAGAAAGAAAAGGTCTGCTTACCCCCTACTATCCTTTACCCTCATGTTTTACTTCACAACACTTATGCATCCTGTCTCAAACTTCCTCTCTTTCTTTCCCCAGAAAGTAAAAAAAGATGTAAAAGGGCTGACATTTCAGAGGACTCTAGGCTCCTCCACTTTTCTACATGTTGTTTAGAAGAATAAACATGATCTGCATCTGGTATTATCAATGTGCTAATCAGCCAGAAAGAAGGCAATATCCATGTTGTTTCCCAGAATGTTGAGAAATCAGGCAGCCTCAGTAGGCCATGACTGAAGAATTCATTTTACTTCTAGGCTGAAGCTTTATTTCCCCAGCTCATTGAATAAGCTAGTTTGTTTGTTCCCAAGAAAACATCAGCCTACAAGCTAATCAGTTTAGATCCTGTGACATTATTGGAAAGAAAAACATTGGGCAATAAAACAGCTGTATAGGTCCTACCCACATATTTTTTAACAAATAGGATTTACAAGGCAAATAAATGTTTTCTGGCAACAGTTGCAGAGTTATTTTTGAATGTCAGGCGTGTGATGGGTAAAATCTATACAGGCTGTGACTTGCTTTGAAGAACATTTTTCTTCAAAATAAATGTTGCCACTGGATATACAGCCAAACAAGCCAACAAAACATTTTAGACTCTTCTACACCCATAACATTAACTTCCACAGTACATACAGTAAACACATTATGCTATGGCAGACACTGTGTGGGCAGTGCTATATTTATATTTCAGTTACTAACATAAATACAAAAGAGTCCAACATTAGTTTTATTATGAACTATATGTTTTCAATACATAAAAAAATAAGCCAAAACATTTCCACAGTGAACATTGTATCTGAGTTCTGAGTATCTATTATGGCCAAACGAAGACTGTTTATGTTTTTTATCTTATACATACATTCATTCGTATAATCCGAGTGCTTGTTTACTCTAAACCATATGTTGGCCTGGTTTATGCACCATATAGAAGCCATAAAAGTGACTTTTTCCATGACTTTTAAGTAATTTGTTTGTGTTAGTGGGGCTTTGACATATATTTCATTTTCTTGTGCTTTTCTGAATACTAGTTTCTGCAGCATTTTTGAAATTTCTGTGGGGTTTAACAGACCATGCTGTATTGGTGGTACCGTAAAGCCAAAAAAACCCCACAAAAGTGTCTATAGTGGAATTCCAATATCCAAATGATTCAGTCAAAGGCTAAAGGTGCTCTCTGCCTTCAAAGAACCTGCCAAGAAATAGCCACTGAAGAAATCCCTATAGAAATAAAGGTGTAGACATAAAATTGTCTCTTGAGCTAGAGGATATTAAAATAAGGCCCCAAAATTCTCAGTGTATGGCACAAAGTAAAAAATCTGCCTGTTCCATGGATTTATGCACATGGGTGAGTTGAGTTCCCACTGGAATTTTGGGCAAACTAAAATTCAAATGACTGTGTAAGTTTACGACTCTTGGCAACTCTCTGAGTGGATCTGAACGCAGTTTACACACGGCATATAACTCCAATGGTCCAAAACTGAGTCCATTCCTAATCAGAGCTTTTGTCATGAACAACAGGCAGCCATAAATATCAAGTAACTACTCACAATCTCTTCCCTATTGTCTCTCTGTCCTGCTCTCATGCCATGACTGTCCTGCCCTTCCATGGCTTTTTTCAGCAGAGGAATAACCACGGCTGCCAGGGCACTCATCGCCAGAAACTGCCTACAGACAGGCTTCCCCAGCCAACAGCAGCCCCCCAGCTTCCCCATGCACACAGACATTGGCGCAGGATCCCATTTTTTACTCTTTGACTCGCTGCACAGGGCAGCCCTCCAGCAGCACCACTAACAATGAAACAAGATCACTCACTGTTGATTACTGTTATACAACTCCCACAATGACTAATGATGTTGCAACTGGATGATGGAACTCATTGTCACAGTAAGACTGTGACAGTTGTTTCATCACCCTGTTGACTTGATAATTTGTTACAGAAACTAATTAAAGGAGAAATTTTCATTTCTGGCATTAGATAAATCACAAAGTTGAATCCATAATTAAAGGAGTTATTTAACATGCAATAAACTGACCTGGAGAAAAAAGTTTAATAATATTTCTTCAGAGGTAAATAGTTCCTTATAGGAGCACATTAATTTCATTCTGGAGTAACCTAACAGCATAACTGTGTTACTTCTTTATGTAAAGAATCTGGACGTGATTTCTGAAAAATCTTGACACCTTTCATCAATATTTGTAAAGCATTTAAAATTACTGTAGAAATGTCTTGAGCAGTTCTTTATTTCCTGTGTCTGCTTTGATTTTGTTTGTCATTTTAAACACCTGTGAAGGTTCCACTATTTAAAATGAGCAGCTTCCTATAAGCGGTTCATCCTAATATTTGATAACAAAAAGGTTTTTTTCTTTTCACCTTCTCCTATTAACAAACTTCTTTTGGAACTGGTCACATACATGCCAGCATCAGTATATCAGCCACTTACTTTCCTTTTCTTCTCTAAGAAGACATCTTACTTGCCACTTATAAAAGCAGACTTCTAAGAATGTGAAAGAATTAATCATCCAAAGCTTCAGTATAAAATGAAAATATAAACTTGCTTTGTGTATGCATCATAGCTTTTCTTTTCCATTCAGCAACACCATTTCTGATCAGAATCACTTAGTATTAACCAATTACTTTTCTATTTCTCCAGGTAATTGTGTTTCACTGCCACTTCCACTGCCACTCAGCTTCTCTTTTTCTGGTGGTGGTTTTTAAATCTTAGCTTTTGCTTGCATCATCCGTCATGTTCTGTCTCTTCCTATGTTCCTCAGCCTTCCTTGCCTTAACTTTGTTTTCCTCTAGCTCTATACGTTTTACCTCTAGCATTCAACCTTTCCACAAGTCTCTGAAGTGGCCATGTGTCATTGCTTCTTTGCATCGAATGAGAATGACAAAATACATGGGCACTTTTAATAAGCATAACACCTGATCCTAATGGCTTGTTTCTTTTTAATTCTGTGTTTAAAATAAAAGTATTTGTTTACATTTCTTCAAGTCCTTTAATTTTCTGAAATGTGCCACGACAAAGAGAAAACACTAAGTGGAAACAAGAATTTGAGCTCAGGAGATGAGAACAGTGTTGACAAGTGCACCTCTGGCACGAGGGAGTGCACATACAGACTGATTTCATTATAATTAAGTGGACTCAATGTTTTGTCCTTATGAATTATTTAAAGCTATTAAAATTGTTCTAATCAAAATTGCTGGGACATCACTAAGCAAACTTCCAAATTATTACCTTCTGATACAGCAATACTAGCCACCATTGTTCTTGATGCAAATTATAAGCCTTCAAGCTGTAGTAACTGTGCTTAGTTTCCTAACCAGTTAGTTTGCCAGCTGGCTTCCTGTTTTAATTTCTGCTTTTGGCACTTATTAACAGCCCATCTTGGACTCACACCCTCTTAGCTAGGGTTCTAAACCTGATGTCCCTCATATCACTTGAGTGTCCAGCATCAATAATGAATAATAGACCTATTCAGATGTGGTGCCTCCAGTGTAATTTAGGGAAAGCCTAAGGTCCAGAATGTGCTTCTTCATATGTTAGTGTGAAGTCTGAAAAGAGAAGTGCAGCCAAGAAAAAGCCAGAGTTATTTCCAGCAGCAGAAGAAAGAATCCAGCAAGTATAATCAGACATTTACTCATCAGACTTTCTAACTCAGATTTCTGTCATGTACTAATTGTTCAGACTCCCTTTATGGAGATCTATGGAGCTTTACTCCTTATTTTCTTTCCCTTTCCTTTCTTAGCTGAGGTCTTTATTACTAACTCTGAACTCCAAAACATGCAACTAATGATACTTCTACAAGTTCCACTTCATTGTATTATCTGTGCCTTATTTATTAAGTGAAGTTTTTTTTTGGCCAGAATCTGAGTCTTACACTTCTATATTGTTACACCTAGCATAATGGAATCTGATTTTTATTAGTCTTCGTTAGACTGAAAAATTATGACTACTTAGTTAGGATTCAGAGAAGTCACTTTCATATTACATGTCCAGCAGACATTAAAATTAAAATTAAAGTTGCAAATCAATGATTTTACAGAGCAATACAAGGCATGTAAGATACTTTCTGTAAAAAGGCTTTCAGTGAAGAATTAGACACATTTTTAGTTCTACTGGTCTATTGTAATTTTAAATATTTGTTCTTATGTTTTTTGCATGAATGCTGTTTGAAAGAATAGACTGTAATTCTGAAGATGACTATATGATGGAAAATTTGATTAATAGTTCAATGATTTTATAAACTATATGGTAATGCAAGACACATTGTTTCCTCAAATTCTGACAAATAGCTCTGCATTAATATCAGAAATACTGCTGGTAGCTGGTTAAAACTATTATTGTCACAAAAGCCAAACTTCAAGAATACTCTGTTTCTTGCATTACGAAAATACCTTACATATACGAATTTTCTACTTCTTGCACATTTTTTTTTTTTTTTCTGATTTGAGGTTAATAACATTAAGAAGGCAAAAAATAACATCATCATATGCATTCTGTAGGGATCCTTGCTTTTCACTGTGCATCATTTCTTCTTGTTCATATTAACAGAAGTATAATGAACATAATTTACAGTCCCACTTATCAACATCACACCTACAAATGTTCACAAACACAGTAATGAAAATTATCACCAATTTGGAAAGAGTTCAAAATCAGTTTTTTGGGAATATGTTAACTACTTTTCCTTCCCCAGTGCTTATCATCTTGATGATTCCATAGAAAGCAATCACATCATTTTACATACTGCATTTTGTAATATAAGTCAATGTTTTTTCTAAACTAGCCTGTAACTCTTCTAACATCTTAATAGTCCTTCAGTATCACAACTATTAATACTATTTGTATTAATTTTCCTTGAACATATTGGTAATCAGAGCTATGCCAAAGTTTATGTAGCTAATATTAAAGTATGTATAATTATCTGCATCACTTTAGGTATGAATGCTTACAGACTGAGGTTTTGAAAAATTTGATCTTGTATTATGGGCAGTTAGAATGAATAAGGCTGTGACCAGGCCTGCTCACTTTGCCACAAATAAGCATGAGAACATCTGATGTACATTTCTGAGGGACATCGATGCAGTCAGCCAAAATACTCCTGTCTAAAGTATGGAAGATGTAAGGGAACAACCATTTAAAAATAAGTAAGTCTACAGTGACAGTGTATGTTTCAAATATGACTGAGACATATATTAATAAAAACCATACCTCAAAATTATTGTTTCTTATATTCTGGATCATTAGTATTAAGAAAAATGGAATACTTATTCCCAAAGGTGTCTCGTATGGCACTGAAACCTGCAGATTGCTTCCTTCACTTCTAATATGTTATGCTTGTGTATGAATGCATATAGTTTACTCTGAAACATCAGAGTACCCATTCTGCTCCAAATAAATTCTCTTGAGTCTTAATAAAAATGATAATGCATTAAAGTTTTTATCATGATCTAGTCCACAGTGAAAAAAAAGATGTTTCAACCATCTGAGTTCAAATAAATATTTTATCAGGCTTCTGGTTTCAAAGACTACATCTAAAATGACATTAAACTTTCACAACTGAAAAATGAATGACATTTAAAATCTATCAGCTTTATGAAATAGGAAAACTAGAAAAAACTATCACTAGAATAAGCAAATTAATCATCTTTTTCAAATCACCAACTCAACATTTTCCTTTGTTCAAACTGCTATGTAGCAAAAAGCATACATTTTCCTTCAGCGAGTCTACCCTTCTCTCTCAACAATTTCTGATTGCTTTTCTGGAAGTTTTCTATTACTTCATGTACAAGAATGTCAGACAGAACATATTGTTTTCTCTCAATCTACATAAACCTTCCTTAAACTCGAGAATAATAAAGAACACTTACAATAATTAATGCTATAAAATATCTATATGTTTTTTTCTTTATTTTTGTTTTTTTTTTTCATGGTTGACATTACAGAATCAGTTACTAAAGCAATTGGTGAATGGTTGGAGGAAAGGCTTTATTTCGCAGCCACTGATCTGAGTTTTTATTTCTCATTCAGATAAAACCTTTTTCTGAACTGCTGCTATTACCTAAATTGAAACTTACATCAGAGCAGCAAAATTCAGTTCTGAGAAGTCTTTTCTTTCCAAATACAGTCCTGCTTCTGAAGGATTCTTTATTTCCTCTCTCATGCATATTTCACTAATTGCCCTTAGCTTACTTAAAAAAGATAAAGCACAGAACAAAATTGGCATAGTGAGCAAAGGTCTCTCTCTACAAGAGAGGCTATCCTCTAAGTTTTTCCTCTGTACTTGCCCTCAAGGAAGCATCTATGACTCTAATTAGCCCTTTGTGATGTTTATTCTTAACCTAGGCTGCAAAACCCATACAGTATAGTGGAGTGCATTTCCCTGACAACACCTGCCATAAAGATTATAGAGTAACTGATGGTGACAGGCCAGAGCTTATACTGATAACATTTGCTAACTAGATATTGAGTATGAAGGGATAGTTTTTTTGGCCTTTCTTTGAAATGGACTTAAATAATATTTTTGAAGAGCAGTCTAAGAGACCCTTTGCACTTTACATTTCCTTTTTCCAAGACTGTTAAACATCACATGAAACAGATCCAAAATAAGAGGAAGCCAATTTTAAACATCAGCTCTACATAGGTACTTATTTTGTTAAAAAGTTAAGGGGTTTACTAGAAGGACCAGTCCTCCATGTGTGAGTTGCAAACAGTTTGGCATTTTTTATTTGTGCCTGGTGAAATTAAAAAAAAAAAATCTAATTACAGTATTAGGTCTCATAGACATTTTTGGTTATAAATGGTATAACTTGTCTTGATTCTTTTGTTTAAAAACAGCAGCACTGTTGAAAAATCACGTTCAACTGCTATGGATTTATTAACAAAGCCAAATATTTTTCTCTACTTATATGCTCTAGTAAATTATCTGTATGCGTAGATACCATAGCATCCATTTTCATGAACTGCGAGTAAAGCTGTTAACCTGTATCTCTGAAGTTATCTAAGATGTTAAAATCATGGCAAAGAGATCAAGATTTAGAATGACTACAGAAAACATGGTTTCTGAAATAATGCATTTTTAACTTCCACTAACTCTTACAACATGTGTTAAGGAAAAGATATCTAGAAAAACAAACATCTTCTTTCTCATAACCTGAGATTATAATTCAGAATAACATGTGAGTCATTGACCAAAATCTTCTCCTGTTTATGCCATAGATACTTGTAGATTTTAATGAAAAAAAAAGTTAATTTTTTTTAACTTATGTATATTAATAAAATCAGATATCATCTTCCTTTTGCTGAAGATAAAATGGATCCAGCTACAGCACCTTTTTCAAATAATAATATATTGGACATCTAATTTGTATCATATTAATTATGCTTTATACCACTGTTATTCAATTACTATTGTATGTCAACTAGCAACTAGGTAACTAAAGCATAAAAAGAATTACTGTTTTTTTAATGCCCATTTCTGGTGAACAGCTTGTACAACCTAACAAACTACATTTACATGCCTAGTTATAGATTTTTTCCCCCCCTTTCCCAGAGTATAATCAGAACACCTGACATGAGTTAGAAAATATATCCACTGATATGAAATGCACAAAACTATATTCATTTTGGGGGGGGGAATATAGACTAAATAAAATGCTTTCATTTATACAATTCTTAGGAACAGAGTTCATGGTGAAACCTAGGTCTCTTGAAATGCAGTTCAACACATAGAGCTTCAGACTTCTTGCTGTAGACAAGTGCAATCTGCTCTAGGTAAACCTGCTTTGGCAGGTGGGTTGGAGTAGATGATCTCTTCCAACCCCAATCATTCTGTGATTCTCTGACATATTTTTTTTAATTTGAAGGCAAAAAGCTTTTTGCTCTTGCTAAAAGCTATTTTTGACCCCCCAAAAATATAAAAAATCTATCAATTATTATTAGAATAGTCCCTGATAACATTTGGCCTGTACAAGCTTTGAAAATTTGGTCATATCTTAGAAAGTGTTTATGGCACAGACATTTGTCTCAGAAAATGATTTTACATTTTGTCCAATCCATCAGAAATGACTGTAAGTGCTTGAGGTATAGTTAATGTTATAGTAAGATATGAATGCAGGGTAACCATTCTACAAAATAGGCACCAAATACAGTAGATCAGAATGGCATTCTCCAAAGCTGTGAAATTAAACAGTATAAATCAATATTCACAATGGCTACACATTGCTTTAAAAAATAATTTGAGCACTTCAAAAGATTGCTGCCATACTTGTGATCTTCTTTTGTTTGTTAAATCCAGACATCTTATTTTAAATTTGACCTGGAACTCCAGGTAGATAGTTTTTTGTTGTTGTTGTTTTTCCCTTACCTTATTGCCTAATGGGAGGCAGAATTATTTCCTTACATTTAAGGAAAAGACAAGGTAGTACTAATGCAGTCTGTAAGAATTATGTTTGCTTTTTTTCCCACTTTTGTAAGTGGGATTCTGAGCTGGCATTAGTATGACAGCACTATACTGTTGTGTTTGGTTTTTTTTTTGGTAGCAATACTTAGCTCCAGCAAAGTTCGGGAAAGTTATGTGAAGATATATTTTATGCAATCTTAATTGGTTGCAACCTGAATACACTCAACTTTAACCACTGAGATCTACACATTACTGAAAATCAGAGAGGCAGTAAAACAAATCAGAAAGGTTAATTTTGCACTGTATTCTTGAAATTCAGTCTTAGTTGATTTTTTTTTAGTATCTGTCTCTTTCAAACAGCTAAAAAACCAAATATGTTTCAGACTAAAGAATAATACTTATCTAAGTTCCTTATGATAGCTATTAAATATTATCAGCATGGAACAGTATATCAAATTCCAGAAATTGTCCCCCACACTATATCTGTGAACACGTGCATGTACCAAAGAATTTTCATAAGTATTTTTTGCATAGGCTAAACTGTTACTTTAAATAATATTTTGGAACATGTCATTTTAAAATAATTAACAACTGGCATTTAATTTGAGTGAAGTATCATGTTGTAACCTTGTCACAATTATATCCCTTGAATTGATTAATTAAGGTTAGGAGGGCTGAAAATACCAAATAAACTTTAATCTGAGATAAATGAATTTTGTTGGCAGTTAAATATGACAGGAAATAGAGTATGACAAAGTAAGTCCAGCAGCAGAAGAGTGTAACAGACATGTAAAATAATGATAAAAGCAAAAGGGAAAACCTTGCATTCATTATTTTATATATTTGTATACTTTGATTTCTACAAAATTTATATAAAAGTCTAAGTCTATCAAAAGATTCCAAGAAGAAGAGAAACTTAGAAGAAAACTTTTTCCCAGTCTAGAAGTACTGTGTCTGGGGAACTACTCTAGAGAATTATTTATCGTATCTTGATTAATGCTTAGTTTCTCATCTATGAGGGGAAAAAAATGGTTATGTTTGTTTTCAGATGATCTGACAAACCAAGAATTTGTAACCACTTTGAAATACATGAATTCTTAGATTTGGGCGCTTCCAGAAAATGTCCCTCCAGAAAACCTCATTTTCATGTGAATTAGCTCCTGTTAGAAAACGCAGCTTCTGTGAATATCTGTAGCTGTGTAATTCAGGGCAAAATGTACAGAGAATGGAGGCAAAAAACTGAGAGATCCAGGGTACGAGCTGGACTATGCCAACATCAAGTGTTTGTTCATTGGAAATAATGACTACATTTGCAACACCACTCAATCTTCTGAACCACAGTGAGGATATAAATTAAAAAACAAAACAAACAAACAAAAAGAAAACAACAAAAGGAATAGTTGAGGCACCCTGTGGTGGATGAAGTCTTACTTTGGATCACTATTTTCCACTTCCAGAAAATAAATGCCAATCAACAGACCAGAGACAAACAAACAAACCAAACCACAAAAAAACTAAAACCCTGTTGTAATGATCTCTTTCTTATAGGGAAGGGCTGTAATTTCTTTGAGATCCAAGCACAAAACAGTGCTAAATCCAGAAAAGAAAGAAAAAATAAAGAAAAAAAAATGAGGAATTACAGTTACTTCCATATCAGAAGATTTAATCAGTAAGGCCAAGAGATAACTGACACTGGCCACTATAAGAAACTTAAGGAAGTCTCTATGCTCACTTTTCACTTGGGACTCAAAATGAATTCTCAGGAAAACTGTACTGTCTAATGTACCTGTCTAGGATTTATTTTGCCCCTATGTTAGTTTTTCCTGACATCTGTAAGCAAAGGTGTATAATATCTATCCAGATAATACTTACCAAAGAATTGTCAGGTTTCACTAAAACAATTATTTAAACCTTGATATCCAAAAGATGAATATAACTTGCTTCCCTCAGAGACTACATGATAAAATGTTGCTACATAGCAGTCTTTTGCTGGCTGCCCTTGAATACTAATACTCAATACAATTATGACACCCAAGCTTCTTTGAGTAATTTAAGAAAACAAGACCAGAGTTCAGAGTACTTATTTAAAGATATTGCAAACATTATGCACTCCATTTTCCCTCACAATAAATTTCTTTAACCAGCACTTCCCTAACTACAGGAATATCTATGGGAATACCTAAGGATGTTAAAATGGCTTCACTATATGGCGTTATTTTACAAACCATCCTGAAAAGGAATTTCTTAATAGCTGTAAGCCCATGCTATACCTCAGGTACAGACAACTGAAGTAGACAACTTCATCATCCTCAGTGAAAGCACAGATTTCATGTTGTGTCAGGAGTTTGGTAAACATCACCTCTTGAGACCGTCTTTGGAAAACTCTTACATCAGCATTAATTTGTTGATTTGCAAAATAATGTGCAAAAATAATAACTTATAAACAAAACCATACAATATCCAGCAATTAACATATCTATTTTATACAAAAGTTGACTTTCCAAAACACATCCCAAAAGCTGTAACATGACCATGCCATCCAATATCACTGAATTCACTCTGAGGTTTAGATTATACTGAGAATGCTCACTTGAGTCACCTCAAGAGGATTGTTATTTAATAAGGGCAGTCCTCTAACAAAAGAGATCACATTGTGGAAAGAGCCACTTAAAAACCATGTAAAGACATCTACATGAAAAGAAAATCATGACTGATTATTCACTTCAGGTGTTCACATAACATCTTGCCTCAATACCCTAACTGAAAGCAGCTGCTTCCTGAAAAGAAGTCTTAATTTTGAAAAAGTCTTTTTGAAACTGCTCATCTCAGTCTTTGAAAAGTGTCACCCTATGCCCACTCAAACCCATCTACATCCTAAGTAGCAAATTCCACACAGTCCAAATTACACTAACTGTTGCACTGACACATGCCTAACCACAAAATTTAAATATTTACCATAATCTCCATGCAGCTGCAATAAATATTTTTTTTTTACTAGAACCGTCAACATTACTGCATTTGTACATTTTCCAAGAGTGCAATACGCTTCAATCTGTGAACAAAATATCTATGTAGGTAAAACTAAAAGAAATGACTGTACACAAGACTGACCACACACTGACAGTCAATAAACAATAAAATAGTCATCTTCCAGGCAGGATTCATTTCTCAGAATATGGGTCATGATATGCCTGATCACTCCAGACGGTTCCTCAAGAGAAGGCAACACAAACATCTCCCAAAGAAAAGGCTGCAACCACACTGAATCCCTCAACTATTGCCTCAACAGCAATACTGTTCTTAAACTACATTATTTGTTTCTTCACTCTCTAATTCTTCTGGGCTGCTCACATGGTTTTCTTTCATCTGTGGAAGTACATTAGGTATCTAAGAAGTATAGTTCTGTCTCTTTTCCCTTTCCTTCTCCCTCTCATTTCCCCCTTCCTCAGCATTAACAGGCTCTGCTTTACGGTTAATAACAGTTTACCTTCAAAGATAGTTTAACTGCTATGTTTCCAAATAAACTTTGAGCAGCTTGTTCTCAACTTGTATTTAATTTTTAAAATTGTTGCTTTTATTTCGAACATGAAGGCTGTGTGCCTAAAATTCATGTGTTTTTTTAAGGACAGTAGTTGGTCTAATAAAAGATATGAAATCTATCTGCAAACCCTGATTGATATGCAAAATCTTAAACATTAGCTTGTACTTTCTGAGGTATTACAGGCTGAGAGTCTCTCAATTTAGTCACAAAGTTACAAAAAACTTGAACCGCATTTAGCGATGTCTAAATTGTCAACAGAAGTTTTGCCTGAGTAGTGAACTCAGGATTAGAATTAGCAACTACGACATGTAACATTTCATATCATAGGAAAAAGAAGGACACAATTCTTTGAATTTTATACAAAGCAGTACAGAACACATCACCACATCCTAATGGAAAAATTTTGACAAGACATACAAAAAGCTTATAAAGACCTTCTTAGAAAACTGACTTTTGTGAAAAATGTTCATATTGTGAAAATTCTTTCCAAAAATTAATGTCTCATAAAACTGCAATAAATTATTTCTATTTCATTGTTTTATTTGTTACAGGTTCTACTATTTAATATTTCTATATCCAAGAAGACAATATTACAAATCATTTAAAGCAATACGTGGAAATCATTTAAACTAGAGGTTTGGAAAACAACAATGGTGGCCAAGTTACAGGAATGGTGGCCAAGTTACAGGAATGAATTCTTGAAAGTTAAGAATATGAAAAGTACAGTTATGACCATACATTAAAACATGCAAAGACAACAGATCAAAACTGTAGAATATTACCACTTTCTGTGTTTTATGAAATAATATTTTAAAGGAAAGAAGTATGCAGGATATGAATACACTTCAGAAAACAATAGACTATTTTTTATATACATATAGATGTTGATCCTGTTCTTCCAGAAGAATCTTAAGCCTCTGAAAACCTGTTTTGCTTAAAGATTATGTAGAACAGAATAGAATTAGATTAGACTAGACTAGACTAGACTAGATTTCAGTTGGAAGGGACATATGATAATCTAAACCAATTGCCTGACCAATTCAGGGCTGATCAAGATAAAGCATGATATTAAGGGCATTTTCCAAATGGATCTTAAACACTGACAGCCTTGGGATGCTGGTCATCTCTCTAGGAATCCTGTTCCAGTCTTCGACCACCCTCTCGGTAAAGAAATGCTTCCTAACATCCAGTCCAAAACCTCCCCTGGTGCAGCTTTGAACTGTTTGTATACAGCCTATCACTGGATACCCAAAAGGTATGAGCAGCTCCTTTTGCACTTCCTTTCCTCAGGAACCTTCAGAGAGCAATGAGGCCTCCTTTTCTCCAAACTAGACAAGCCCAGATTTCTCAGCTGCTCCTCACAGGACATTCCCTCCAGCCTTCTCACCAGCTTTGTCTCCCTCCTCTGGACACATGCAAGGACATTCACATCTTTCTTAAAAGGTGGGGATACACAGTACTCAAGGTGAGGTCACACCAACACTGAAAACAGTGGGATAATCACCTCTTTTGACCAGCTGGGTGTACTGTGTTTGATGCACCCCATGATGTGATTTGCCCTCTTGGCTGCCAGGGGACACACTGCTGACTCACACTGAGCCTGTTGTTGACAAGTTCCCCCAGATCCCTTTCTGTAGGGCTGCTCTCCAGCCACTCCTCTCCCAATTTATGTTTGCTCCTGGCATCACTGTGCAGTGAAGAATTCTCCATTTTGACTTGTTGAATTTCATCCCATTAATCATAGTTCAATGCTCCGATCTCTCTAGATATCTCTGCAAGGCCTCTTGCCCCTCAAGAGAGTCAACAGCACCTCCCAATTTGGTATCATCAGTAAACCTGCTAATGGTGCATTCGACTCCTGCATCCACACTGCTGATAAATATATTGGACAAGACTGGACCTAGAACTGAACCCTGGGGAACACTGCTGGTGACTTGTCACCAGCCAAATGCAACCCCATTCACTACAACCCTCTGAGCTCTGCCCTTCAGCCAGTTCTCCACTCAGTGCACCACGAACCCAGTTATCCCACAGCTGGACAACTTGTCCAGAAGGATGCTGTGAGGGACAGTATCAAAAGCATTAGTAAAATCTAGAAAACCTACATCTACTGCCTCTGCTTCAGCTAGGTGAGTGACCCTATCATAAAAGGATATAAAATTTAGCTAAACAGGACTTTCCCTCTGTGAAACCATATTGACTATGTCTGATGATTGCATTATTCTTTAAATGCCTTTCAATAGTGCCCAGTATGACCTTCTCCATAATTTTTCCAGGAACTGAAGTTAGCCTAACAGGTGTGTAGTACCTTGGGTCTTCCCTCATGCCTGTTTTGGAGATTAGAATAATTTCAGACAGCTGTCAGTCATCAGCGACTTCCCCAGACTCCCAAGACCTTTAGTGGCTGAGGGAGAGGGGTGCTGCCATAACATCCACAAGCTCCTTCAGTACTTCTGGGATAAATCTCATCAGACTCCATGGATTTGTGAACATATGGCTGATACAGCTGATACCTTATAATTCCATTGTCCACAGGCAGAAAGTCACCTTTCCCACAGTTGTAGTCCTCTGAATCAGGAGACAGGGCAGCCCAAACAACTTTCTCTATAAATTGTATAGAAATACTCATTTTATTTGCTGGTGGGTTTATAAATCTCAGGCTTTCATTAGTTAATGTACTAAGTAAGTTGCAGATGCAAATACTTATATTACTTCAAAGTATGTCTTAGTGAGACAAAAAAAACCACCAAAATCTCAGCACAGTGCACTGAAAAAAAAAAAAAACCCTCAGTATCATTTCAACTGACCGTACAGTGAGATTCAGATGTACCTGTGGAAATAAGATTTCTTATTAATTGTACACAACTTCTATAGATATCTACTGTCTTGAAATGTTTGGATTACACTATTCTAAGGTCAAAATGTTTAACAGAATTTCTGCAGTACATTCTGTCTCAGATGTACTCTTTCCCTGCATAATGTCCTGATGAAAGTCCAGTTCTACTATCTAGACTACTGTCTAAATAATCTTAGTTTTTAAGCCTGAAAACATGAACCAGAATCCAGCCCAAACTGAGGATACCTTTGATTACCAAATTTTCTTTTGGGAACACTAGAATCATACAAAACTTAACTGACAGGTCTTCCATTTTTTTATATTCAATCTATACCTGTCCAATTGTCAACAGGTGTTTTAGCAACAATTTGGTTAAAATAAAAACCCAAAATTTAAATTCAGAAACAGAACAATCGAAGCATGTTTAAGAAACACACCATCTAATTATATGGTTCTATGATTCTATCTAGTCCCCTAAATTAAGTAGAATTTTTTTAAACACTGGTTTCAACAAAAGCCCCTACAGCCTGATATCATTACTGAATAGCCACTCCTGAATTATTCAGTGTAAGAAGATATTTCATATTTATGTGAAAGAAGTCTGCAAAGGCATATGCTGGAGCAGCATATGAAGAGGTAGATCATCAGGTAATTAGGACAGTGAACACATTGAAAGTCTTGACCAAGGTCTTTTCAATGCTGGTGCTCCTCTTTTAAACTATGATAAATTAAAATGAATATAAGAAAATAATAGATATATTTTAAAGTAACATTTTAGAATATTTTTACCACTTTAGCTTAAACCTGAATTCTATTTATTAGTAGCAACCATTCTGCCTGCTGGATTCTATTCAAACATTTTGCTTTCCCCTCAGGTCTATGTGATCATCAGGCAAGGACATTCTGGAAGTCAGCCTAAGGAGTGAAGAAAATTGCCTAGATAGAAATTTGTTACGACCACATGAAATAATTAGGCAAGGGATTTCCTCCAGTTAGCTGAAATAAGCATTGAAAAACTTCCATCTGATGCAGATGAGCACAGTTCACCACTCTGTAATAAAAGAGACTGTGGCAAAAGAGATGAGGTACACAGGTGAAAGGTGCACTGCAGTCTGCAAAACTTTTAATTTTACTAGATTACGTAAAATTATAATGGCTGAAGAGAAAACTGGGTGAAAAGATGCAGATGTATCATAGACAGATGGAATCAACATTTTTCTATCTATTACATATTATATTCCTTTCAAAAAGGAGCTGCTCCTGAGCTGGCAGTTCCTTATGGAGATGAGCAGACACTGTGTCTTCCTGTCAACCTGAGCCTCCTCCAGGAGGGACAGGTACAGAAGACATGGGTCACAGAAGGCAAAGACAGTAAGAGATATTAATACAAGGAGGCTGCACAGAACTCCATACCACCTTGAAGTCAGGCCTGAAGGCAAGGAGCCATCCTGGAAGGCTAAAGCGTCCAGGATGACTGTAAACCATTTTCTTTTGTTAAAGCACTTTGCCTAGCTTTCTCCCTATTTAAAAATAAATGTATATCATTACAAGGATTTAATTTAATTTAATTTAATTTAATTTAATTTAATTTAATTTAATTTAATTTAATTTAATTTAATTCAATTTAATTTAGTTTAGTTTAGTTTAGTTCAGTTTAGTTTTGTTTGTTTTATTTTGCTTTGCCAAATTTATTTTTTATTATTTATTTATTTATTTAGTTAGTTATTATTTTTACTTAAAAGATTTTTTGGTCTTTCTTGGGAACTTGTGTAAAGGAAGTGATCTAACTCAATGAACCTGAAAGTTCTGGCAGACTCGGAGTCCCCTTACATTATATATTTCAGAGTTTAAGAGAAGAAAACTATACCAAATACTCAGGTGAGGCACATGGGCCTATTATGCATACAGACGTAAGGTCTTTCTCGCCTTTTCTGAGCTGGTGGGTTGTAACCGAGCTCCAGTCCAGAAACAATGTTAGAGAAGGTTCACAACCACCCTCATAAGGCTGGTCTTTCTTGAGTTTCATCAATGTAAATGAGGTCCCAGTTTCACAGGAGCTTGGAATACGGTTTGGACTGTCTACCATATGCCAGGCACCGAAATCATGCTGTCTCTCTGGCTAGTCTGCCCTTCACACAGTTGACACCCCTTGCTGGCATGTTCTAGATAATTTCCTCTTATGCTTGCTGTGCTACATCTGGGACCTCTGCTTAATTTGACTTGGAACATGCAAGGTAATTTTGTCTGTGGAGTTCTGGATGATAACATACAACTCATGCTAAAAACTGCATGGAATGCAGGGGCTAGGTGTCGCCCCATCAGGGGGTCATCTGGGCCCATCAGGGCAGGGCCTGGCAGCCAGTGCCTGTCCCACCACCTCGGCCAGGAGCAGGATAGTTGGGGGACATGGAAGCAGCCCCAGACCTGGCACTGGGCACCTCCTTGGGGATGGGAAAGGCTGAGTCCAGATGGGATGTGGGCCCATGGATGAGTTTGACTTGGCAAGGCCCATGGCTGGGCTGGGCAAGGCTGTGGGGAGCTGGGGACTGGACCTGCTGCAGCATCACTGGGGTAGGGGCTGACAGCCCTGGGTGGCTGACATGGGGTCCTGGGCCATGGGCAGGTGGGGGGAGCCCCAGGGTTGGGACAGGAACAGTCAGGGCCAGCAGTACCCTCAGGGCCATGAGTATTGTTAAGACACATAAAAGATTGCTGAATCAGGACACAAAAAAGAACATGTTGATTGAAACAGTAAAAGAGACCATGCAGTGCCTTTCACTTTGCTAAACAGCTTAGTGAATGATTTAATTCCTGTTTCCATTTTCAGTTCCCTCTCTGTTAACTAATTCTGTTTATAGAATAATTAGACAACTACTTAATTGAAACAGAAGCAAAATAAAGTGTGCTTCTAATTTGTAAATTAAATTGGGCTTCTTATTAAATTGCATTTGCACAAATTATACCTCTTTATGTATAAAAGGAAACACAACTAAAATATTTAGTATTTTAAAAGAGCTGTGAGAACATATGTCAGAAACAGTATGTGCCAGGTACATGATTAGCATTCAGGGGAAAAAGAACAGGTTCAAAAGAATTTTCTTCCAAAAGGACTAAAAATAAGTAAATAATTCACAGAATTGCACCTTTGAAAATGTCTGAACAATTTTCCCATATCCCATGCTCTGGAGGCATGCAGATTTTTCCTTATTTAAATCTTTTTAGTAAGGTAAAACCAGAGGTTGAGGGCTTCTGGTCAAGAATTCACTGTGGCATGTCCAGTCATTATTATTCTTGTACCACACAGAACAAATGCAATTGATAAAGTTGCAAGAGAAAAGCAACATACTTTGATTCTTTGCCAGTTGGATTTTATGATTCAGTATTGGTAATCTGAATTTTAACCATGAATTCAAGTGAACAACACATTAAAGTATTCTTGGAAAACCTTACGTTATCCTGAAACATTAGATTTTGCATTCAGATTTGACTGAAAGAAATTTACAGTGTGCAAAAAATTAGAGCTGTTTTTAATCACACATATAAAGAGACCTGCATGCATTGTATTGTTGAATATATTTTGTTGTTAAATATGTTCATAGTAATCTTGTTTCTGAAAGGAATATATGTCTAAGTCTTGCCCTTTAGCAAATATATAACCTGTTATTATAATATTAGATAAATCCAATAGCCATGCTAAGATAAGACTTAGAGTTGAGACTTGAGAATTCAGATTTAGAACTCCTCCATAAAGCTAGAGATTTTATGCAGCATATTCCTTGGCCTAAGCATAGCAATTTACAGTTAAGAACATAATGTTTTAGAAAGGTTTCTCATCTGATTCAGAGGATTCACTATGTATATAGTTCTGATGGTAAATTACCCTCAAAATTAAAAAAGCCTGTGCTTTATGTTAATTTTAATTTCCCTCAATTTATTTCACATCCACTGGACACTGCTACCTCTTTTCTGTTTAAAATACTTAGTCTAATGTTGGATGGCTTCTATACATCTTTTATCTATGTCGGTAATTATAGAATCAGGTCAAAGTGTGACTGGGGAACAGGAAGGAACAAGTAGTACTGTTCTTGGCTTGCAGATCAGTGCACAACTCGTTGCTTTAAAATATGCTTTTTGTACATTTGAGCCCTATATAGAAATATCCAACTAAAGTAGTTGAGTTATGTTGAAATACAGCTACTTTATCCTGCCCTTTAGTCCTCTGCCAAAATATACTTGTAGCACATCTGAAGGGGGCAACCACCCTACAGAATGTTACAGAAGAACTGCACTTTTAAAAAACATATTATTGACAGATATATACAACATTTTAAAGCTAATATTTCACTCTAAGACAAATGCTTTAATAAAATTCATTTGAGAGCTACACATGAGACTAATCTTATTTCAAATAGTACTATACAATTTTCTATTATCAAATCTCATGCTAACCACTATGCTTTTACTTGTAAGTCAGATGGTATATTAGGGAGACCATAGGGTTGAATAGTGCATCTTTCACCTTTGTGTGACATAAAAACAAAGAATCTCCTGCTATAGAAAAGTAATGATGAAACACTCCTAATTCTTTGATGACTTTCTTCTAACTTAAAACTCTAAAAGGAAAGTGTTCAAATGGGCATCATATAAAGCAAATCAGAATTATCAGAAATTCACAACCTCCCTGTACAAGAATCAGTAAGTGTCAAAGGAGTACAGTAATGGTGAAATGTTTAATTCTGTATCCTTGTTCTTTTAACAAAAAATGTCACAAGAATCATATTGCCTGATTTTTTAAAATGTCTAAGTATTCTTATTTTCATTAGCACTTGATACAACACCAACACTTCCAAAGGATTGACATTTATGCAAAAGCTAGGCTGGCTTTTACATCTAAAACATCCGAAGATGAAATGGGTTACACTGATTTTTATCAGCTTGAATTCCGAGTCACAAAATACAGTCAATCAGAGCTCTCCTCAGTAATCAGTAACAAAAGGGTTTTTTTTAAGAAAAGCCAAACCCCTCACCCACGTAAAATAATTGTTAAAATCAGTAGCTGAAAAATACATTTGCAGTAATTTATATATTACCTGCTATATTAGCCATAGGAAGCTTTCAAAGTAATAAGTAATAAATGAATTAGTTTTTGTCCTCCAGATTTTGAGTAAAAGCATTTCAGTTCAAGGCTAGTGTCATTTAAGATTTTAATCTTTCTGCATATTAAAGACAGGTTCCTTTCTGTCTTCATCTAAATGTAGTTCTAGAGGTTGTGACATTAGAGGAAATCTAGTTTAATCATACTGGTAGTTTTACATATAAATTAATGCATGTAGTCATACTGAATTACAGCATTAGAGAATCATTAACAAAACCAGTGATGGGCATTCCCCCCAGAATACAGGGGGCCCCAGTTCACAGGGACGACTCACAAGGTCCTCTCCTAATGTCGGCCATAAGGAAAAGGGACGAGATCCTCGTGATCTCTCCCTTTTATATGAAGTATCACGTGAATGGGATGGAATACTTCACTTGGTCAGTTTTTGGTCACCTGTTTCAGTTCACTGATCTCACGAGACGTGCATCCATCCTTATCAATAACCTTACATTCCATTGCTAAGTCTATCAAAATATGCATCTATCTTTCAGGAAAATGCAGATAGTAAGAAGGCTTTAGCTGACAGAAAAAATCGCTAAAAGAGAAACTTGTTTTTAACAAAACCAGGACACTAATATATCTAAGTTTCTTTATGGGGACAAAGTTTGACCTTTTAAACACTATTCTTCAGCTTCCTATTGCTGGGAGTTTAGTTGCAGATAATAACCTTCTACATTCCTTTTTTCCCATTGGGTATTTTATAATTGTATCTATCGGGGAATGGATTTGTGGCCATATAACATATTGTACTACCTAAATGTGTCATTTCATGCCTGTACTCTTTAATGCTCTTGGCTTTTTCTATTATCAAGTAAAGAAAAGCTTGAAACTTTTTTTTTTTTTTTTTTGTAAACTTCAAGAGATTTTATTTTTAATTGAAGTAAATTCCTATGTAAAAGTCTTGGAAACCGAAGAAAAGGTGAATTTTCTTCAAAATATATGTACAGTTTGGCAACATTATCACTACAAAACTTCTCTAAGCTAAGAATACTTCTCTGTAGCTCTGCTAACTACATCAGAAGTTTTCACCAAACTAAAATGACTTCCATTTTGATCTAGCTCAATTTTTGCATTTATACTTTTTCACTTCTCAGTATGTCTACTGGTTTTCAATGAAACCTGTCTATGGATAAATATTAATCCATGCTTTTTATTTACATTTCTTCTCCTGGTAGTTAATTTTTTAGATCAGTTAGCTTCCTCATAATAGTTTGCCACTTATTTTTACAGCATGTCCCCTAATTTATGAATTCCTTATTTGACATTTTCTCTTCACTTTTTTTTTTTCTCTTTTTTTCACACCCTTCTCCATTCATGCTAATTACTTATTGTTTTAGGTAACAGGAAAAGCTTTATCAGATCCCTAAAAGTTCGTATTTCAGTGCAAATACAACTCAGTTCTTCCATCTTTATATTTTCTGCCTAGATAATGAAAATGTCCATGCAGCTTTACAAAACCTCCTGTCCTCAGAAGAAAAACAAGAAACAGAAAATTATCGCAATGACACTGTTCTTTGTTAGCAAAGTCATTAAGAATATTAAGAAAGTTCCTTGTTCCACAATTGTTTGAACTGTTAATCATGCCTTCTTTGACTAAGTTACTTATTAGTCAAAAAGGTCTAGGATTAAACAACCTGTTCAGATTTATGGTTTGATGATTATTCCTGATTTATGGTTTGATGATTATTCCTGATTTATTTCAATGCAGACAAAAATATGCACACTAATACAAATACCAAGGGAAGAACACCTCTGCTCTGAATCTCACCAGAGACAATTTCTCAGCTATGGTTATATTCTATAAAGATGTGTAAGCTTGAAAGATCACAAAACAGCTGTTGTTGCTGCAGGGAAGAAAAATAACTTCACCGTAGTTACGCAAAAATACATTATAGGAAAAAAGAAAAATATCATTATTGTCTGGAGTACTACATA
The DNA here is from genome assembly GCF_964273445.1 of Streptopelia decaocto. Taxonomy (NCBI): domain Eukaryota; kingdom Metazoa; phylum Chordata; class Aves; order Columbiformes; family Columbidae; genus Streptopelia; species Streptopelia decaocto. The sequence goes on along the minus strand of NC_138655.1, from coordinate 77,534,970 downwards.
CTGGAAATAAATTGAAATAAGGGATAAGTTTTCCAGAATGGGCAAGAACACCAAGTGTAAGTCCAATGTACCTGTTCTGTCTTGTGGTTATTACATTTGGACTAAGCTATACCATAAACAGTAAGGCAATCATGTCCCTAACCCTGACACACGTGGAGGATGAGAATCACTGTATGCTAGTTGCACCAATGTAACATTGAGATGGCACTCAGCACAGGCTTACACATACTTTTATAACGTACATCTTCTGTGAAGATGATGCTCACGGGGTCAGTATTCCCCACACTAGTGTGGCTCTAAGGCATTAGGACATCTTCAGTAATCAATGTCCATCAGTCTGATGACCAATTTGCTAAATGACCCTGCAAGCAATCAAATAAGTATCTTTTTTCCTTGTTTCAAACACAAACAGACCACATATCTTTCAATCACTTTCTAACAATTGGATGAGTTATGACTTAGATGAATATTTAGCAGGCAGAGTAAAAGAAAATTTTAAGTTTTTTTTGAGTAGAATTACTAGAGATAAAAGCAAAGTTACAGAACCACAGGGGAAATTTTCCATCTGCTCTCACCTGATTGATACAAAGACTTTCGCAAGAGTATCTCATGAAAGCAGTATATTAATGTTAAGACTGCAAGAGAGTCAATCATTCCATAGCATCAGCTCCACAGGATTTACTTAATTAAAAAATCAGTGGACTGGTGCAAATCCATTGAAGATATCAGATTTACACTGAGATAATTTCGCTGTAACTTTAAATTTAAGCCATTTAGTCCTGAAGGAAAAGCCACTACTAAGGACAAGACTACTTGCTGGTTGAAGGCTAAATGTCAATAAATTAGACAAAAAACAGAACAAAACAAACCAAAACATTTATATCGTATCAGTTATTGATTAGTTTACCTGAGTTCCAAGACAGACAATTCAGTTACTCATTAGTAATATAACATTATTTTTATAGGACTTTTACATTTTCTCCCAGACATAATTAAATTCAAAAGGATTCAAATTACTAAGTAAATAAGTCAGTTAACTTGAAGAATAGTCACATGCAGTGTAAAATTAGACAGAAATGATATATCATCTTCTACATTCTCCATTTTTTACTTTCTTCCCATTATCAAGGTCTTAAAACATTTCAATAGCTTTGTCATTTTGGTAGGAATAGGAGTTGGGGGAGGGTTGTTTGTTTGGTTTTTGTGTGTGTTTGTTTTTTGTTGTTGTTGTTGTTTTGTGGGTTTGTTTTTTTTTTTCCCTCTAATGTGTCACATCAATTCTATAAAAATGGTACAGATATAATATAGCCATTTAGGATACAGATGCACAAATAAGCAGAAAGTGATTACCAAAACATTTTAAATTATAATGATTAGATTTCAGTGTTTGTATTGCTGTTACTTCTCTGCTAATTCAATGGAAAAGGCACAAGACCATCAATACCAAATTGTCACAGATCATAACTGCTCTAATGTAGAATCAGCCACTATTTCACCTGTTGCCTTTTGCAAACTGGTTAAATACCATCATAACCTGGAGATTACCTGCACTGAGTTTGACTCAGGTTTTCTCTGAAATCAGTCACAGATCTGTAATCATACTTTGTGGTGCTTCAAGCTTGTCAGATTCAGTGTTTGTTCTATTTGCTATATGTCATGTTAATTTTTGTCTTGAAATTTTACAAGCAAATTTTTATCTTATTTATTTTCTAAGGAAGAATTTACATTTCAAAGGCATTGAAGTACTTAATATAAAGTGAATAAATTGAGCTGAGACAGACATTCTGACAGATGATTTTGTGAACTAGCAGTATACAAATTCACATGCAGCTGCAGGAAAGCAGTTCGCCATTCCTCCTTTTTAACAGAACACTCTTTGAGGGTGTGTTTGCTGGTTTACTTGTTCAGTTTTAGGAATTTGAATACAAGCCCTTTCAACAAGCCTCTCTGTCAAAAGAATGATTTCTACTTCTGAACAGGAGTCTGTCTTAACTAGCAACATGATCTACTTGTATCTCATCTGGGAGAAAGTTCAGCTCCAAAAAAAATATTCTGATATAAAAAAGCTAAGAATCTTCAATGCTCCTCAAACTAATGTCCTAAATGAGATCTAGAGTGTTCCAAGAAGTAAAAGAAGTAATATCAAAACCAAATTTCACTGTCTTTTTTCCACCAGAAATTTAACAATACACTCACTTCTTGACTATTGTAACAGTCTACTATCCAGAGCATGGAACAATGCCAAGTGAGTAGTCACAGAACTGTAGCTATGAATGTTAAGTACAAGGAGATAGAACACAAAAAAAACAGCTAGTATGCAACCTAAAAATGACCCTTAAAAATTCTAAAGATCTTCAAAATCCTTTTTGTAGTTCTTAAACTCATTTATCCATATTGATACAGAAAACATTTGCTTTCTATAAGTCTCCCAAATTCATTCATTCTTTCTCTTTTGTTCTTTCGTTCGTTTGACATGCGTTATTTGTTCTTGCTGTCTGGTTACATCACACTATGTACTCCATCTGCTATTTAAATTAAGACAAAAATGAGATCAAATAACAGAAATTGATTTCTGAGTTCAGGAATTCCTTCTTCACCAGCCACTCTGAATATATTAATATTTTCAGTTACCATACTTTTGTCCCTTAGTAAAACAAACCTGCAAAAAAATTGAGCAGAAATGTAATTTAGTCTGTACGTAACTACTGTGGTGCACATGAATCAACGAAGTCTGTGTTACATGAGATCAATACCTAGTCCTTCTAATTACTAGAGTACTTTCAAATAAAAGAAGCTACACTTCTGCTGTTTGGCAAAGCAGTGAAATGTTGGGCTGTCTTCTGTATTAAATGACATAAAACCTTATTAGCTTCTATCTGTCAGTGTTGTTTTAGTGCTCTCTTTGATTGCCACAATACTGTACTTAATTAAAATTTTCATGCTATGAAAAGTAATGAAACAAAATATCAGCCATTTATTTCTTGAAAGAATAAAACAACTTCTAAAAATGTGGGTTTGCAGTAAACACAGGCTTTCATTTTAAAGTTATTTTACACGTGCAAAAAAATGCCAGCCAGTTGAGTTCCCTGGCAACATAAAAGCCATCACTGCTCAAAATAATTGAACCAACCTTTTCTTTCTGTTTTTTCATTATTCTTTTGTAGCTAAGGCAAACACACTTGATCATACATATTGCTATATCTACTTCTTCCTGTCATGTATTTGGGCTCTCTATTCTCTCTGGCCTTTTTGCTTCTACTCAGGTATGCCTCCACATAATACTGATCTCTGTGTTCAAATTTCCACTCTCTTATCCATTGAGAGAGGTGTTCCCTTGTCTGTTAACTTGCTAAGCCCAGAATATCACTCTTCCTCTATGCAACAGCTATAAGCAAGTATAATATATATATATATTTTTTAAAGTTTATGTAGTTAGTAGTTATCTGCCTATTACAGAAAGTGTGTGTTTTTTTGGTTTTCTTTTTGGTTTTGGTTTGATTAATATTAACCCTATTACTCAAAGTTTACTTGTTTACTTATATATTTCCATAAGCTTTGTAAATAATATTGAACTTGCTCTAGAGCAAAGTATATAGTAACTGGTAAATTATGCACTGCCAGACACAAGTTCTGAATATTTTACTCCAGGGATTTTTATTTAGGATCTTTAGAGCTACCTGTTCAGTAGGAACTAAATGAAGATTGCCTAGTACATTCAGTAGAAACAGAAGCAGCCAAACAGATTTTTTTTTTTATTATTATTTTATTCTGAACTGGGCATTTAGTAAGTAATCAATCTCATTGAGGTGTTGTTAAAAACAAACAAACAAAAGTCAACATCCTCAGTGTTTTTTAAGAAATAATCTCAATCCTCTTTCCAATACAGATGTTCCCTAAGATTCCAAGACAGTTACTAAAAGATAAGCATTGCACAGGGTCACTACAATGTAATGATGATAGCACTAACTAGTTTTCTTCTAAGCTTTTAGTCATTTATAATTAAACCTTGTAAAATCAAATACTCTAACCCTACTGTAACAACTTTTTAACTGAAAATAACTGCTAGTGATTTTAGTTTTGGTGTGAGGATGGTCTTTTTGCTTAGCTAATTTAATTCTGAAAATAATAAAGCATTACTTCTTTAGAGATGCAGAAAATAGGCAGCATAAGTGCTACAAGAAAATCTTCAACAGGTGAAAAAGCCAAGCAAAAGTAAATTGTGGAGAATTTTGTACTTTTCCAACTCAAAAAGAAAACTGACAATCACACATAACTTTAAATGGAAAGGGTAATTTTTGGATGCAAATATTTTTGACAATAAAGGAGAAAAAAATAATTAAATATGATTACTTAAGGGATAAAATGCTAGCTCCAAATCAGCATCCCATCCTCTGTAGTCACAATATGGTTTCATAAGCAAATAGAAAATAGCTAATAGTTTGGGAGCTTTTTTTGCAGTTGAAATTAAAACAAATAAGAGGCATGCATAAAAACAAGTTGTCTCCTGCTGTCCAAGACAGAGAGGTATAGAAAGGCAGATTGCTCTGAGTAGAAATTTGAAACCTTTCTCTTGTGGTATAGACAGCTCTTGTGGTAACTGCCCTTATGATATTGTTTTGTTATGCTAGCTCCAAAATAACTTTGGGGTTGAACTAATGTACAGTTTTGAGTGGAACATAGAGCTAGCTGCTTCTTAGCTTTTCTTTTATAAATATATATATATATATATATATAGTTAAAACTGTGGTTAGAAAATTGTAAAAAAATATTATTTCAATCAGAATAGAAATATAGATACTGGAACAAAATGTTTCAGTTTCTGCTCCTTATCAGCTGCTTTTTTTCCCTTGACATTTTGTAGTTTTCGAGGAAGGAAAAGTGTCATAATGATTTAACAAGTTACACTTATTGCTAGTATTGAAATATAGACTGCCATTTAGAAATATAGAATCTGTAGTTTTAGACAAAAATGTTTCACTCAATTTACTTCCAAACACACTCTTCTCTCAGTATGAGATACGATGCACAGTTAATTACAGAACAAAAGCAGCACAGCTAAACATCTAAAAAGCTAAGTGTATTAAATTAGAGAAATGTTCTCGAGTTTTTTTGTTACTCTCTTTGATTTAGGAGCACAATCATCAATTGGTTTCTAATGCTTCTCTTCAAGACACATTTTGATATAAAGATACATCCTTACATAAACAGATGCCCTGAAAACGTGAATAATGTATTTCTGTTTTTTCTTATTGTGTTTAGAGGAAATTGGATGTCACATTTTAACTAATGCAAAATAATCCACATGCTCTTGCAACCTGGCTTACAACCTTCCCATCCTTATTCACTTGCCTAGCTTTCATTTTCATGTAGGTCGCTATAACGAACCTTTATGCAGAATACAATTTCATCCCTCACATGAGTTTTCATAGGTTTCAGCACAGTCTTGGAACCCTAATGGTCTTCAGACACTGACAGCACAAACTGCCTCTTCCATATCAAGGACCTTCTTGTTCATTAGTATTTGTGGGCTAACCAGTAAGGGGTTACATGGTTTCTGAAATGAATTATATCACACACTATTACCTGCTCTCTTTGCTTCTTCATTGTCTCATCGCTCTTGCTCAAAGGAAATTTTATAACTTAAAAAAAAAGAAAATAAATTCACTCATATAATTGGTTCTTTTTCAGTAGTAGATCCGAATAAATCTTCTTTGTCTTAAAAATATATTTTCTTGTCTGTTTTTATCACCATCTCTCCCTCCTGCTCTTCATCATTTGTTAACTTTCATCTATTAATATATCATCCCAGAGCTCAGAAGCACTGTGCAATTTTTAGGTACTCCAAGTCATGTATATCCAAATTAAGTGGAAATATATGAAACAGATCCATTTTCAGAAAGTAATGATCAAATACACTTTGAAGGTAAGTCCTCTTAAAGAAAATCAACTAGGAGTTCAAATAGTGACATACTCTGAGTCATAGTTACATTCAAAGATTGTGTCTCAGTACACTATTATATAACATATCTTGATTTAAGGAATGCAATTGTATAATGAAAAGTATTTTTATTCATGTATTTCTCTATATAAGATGTATCTTCAAAACTGTACCTGGTTCTCTGAATAAAAAGATATTAAAAGAAACCAACAAACAATTGTTTAATTTATCAAAAACATTCAATATACTATTTACTTTTAGAGTGTTTTGTTTTTTCACTCCTCATCTTGGACAGTGGTAGTTATCTATATTATTGATTTTAAAATAATGCAAGGAAAAAAAAAATTATGTAATGTAAGAAAAAAATTGGAAGATTATTATATGTCATAAGAATAAGTTTTACCACAAACTTCTCCCAGTGATGACAGACCAGAACATGTTGTTTTCTGATGGTTTAGAATCAAACAGGGCTTTTCATTGTCAATTGGACCCCATTACCTTTTCTCCTCCAGGGTCTCTAATATGAGATGAACCTTGATAGCAGAATTTATTTTTAGAAAGTCTATTGAGAGAGGATATCACATGCAAAAACTGTGAGAGAGCAGAAAAGATATCTTTGTTTTCAAGGTCAGCAATTCTGCATATGAAGATCACCAGCTAACAAAGAAACAATTGCTTCTGCAGGTTTTGACCCCTTCACTGATTTTAAGCTGTAATATTCACTGTTTTTCCTTATGGATTTTGAAGATGGTTTCATTGCATATTCTCCTAATAGCAATTACATTTTTAATACCAATGAGAAATTTTTGTTTCTAGTTTTCTTCAGTATCTTTGTTGTGGTTTGAGACTGAGCTGAAAATGTGGAGACTAAATGGGTTGTTCATACTGATTAGTTCAATGAATTACTTTCCAAATCTTTACATTCATTATAAAATTCACACTACATCCCTGTGGCCCAGACAATAAGATTAATGTTATAAACAGAATGTATAACTCTACACAAACTTTACCCCTTCTTTAGAGAGCATGATTCCTGCAGTTAATGCTGTACTTATTACAATTGCACCCTACATACATCTCCTGAGGCTTGGTTGCTTATGTCTGTTCACTTGACTAACAACAAGACTTGGTTGCATTTGGTCAGTGGTCGTACTTCTGCACAGACGGGTGTATGTCAATATTTCCATCTGTCTGTCTGCTCCAACACCACACTGGCTACTCTCCAGTAATCAGTACCTTGGATATAATCTGGGGGCCACTTAGCCCCCATTTAGCCACTTCTAGGAGTAAGTGCATAGCTCTGGCTTCTGCAAACTGACTGAATTATCCTGATTCACTCAATTTAGCCACACAACCAGAGAGAGTATTCCCCTATATTGCTTTTTGAAGCATTTTTCTGCTCTGGAGTTTGCAGGAACCTTCAGTGAATGGGGTCATCAGATGAGATTTCAACATAGAGTAGTGTTTCAGCAGCTCTGTTTTAGTCATGTGTTTTGGTTTGTTGCTCTTTTTCTGTTTGTCTGCAAGGAATGATCTCATTACTGTATCGCAGGTGTTCCAGGGCACTTTGCTAGGGTTTTCTGAATCCAAGACCAATGTTGGGACTGTGTTTCCACCCTGCAGGTAATGGATTCCAGGTGAATCAGATGAAAGCAAACTGTGGTATATATCACTCTGCTATGGGAATGGAGAAGAGTACTTTTGTTGTGTTCATGGTAGCATATATTTTTTCTTGTTTTTGCTTCCATTTGATACTGCATCTGAAGCATGTCTGGGGCAGCAGCAACCAAAGGATCACTTAGTTTCAGGATTTGATAATCTATCCTCAGCCAGCATGCTCCATTTAGCTTTCTCATGGGACATTCTGGACTGTTACAGGGGAAATAGGCTCATGTTACAGCTCGCCCCTTACCCCTTAAGACAATGTTCTGCATTCAAATGGGAGTCTAGTATCCCAAATGACTTCACACTGCTTCTGACTAATGGTCTTTGTTGTCATCAATACATGGAATTGGAGGACCTTCAAAAGGCCTACCACATCTTGACTCTTCAGGCAGTCCTGAGAGATAGGTAAGACAGAGCACTTCCTCTCCAGCAGCAATGCCAAACACCCACTCATATCCCCACGATTCTCTGGGCTACCCACTCCTCAGGCATCCTAGTCCTAAAGATCTTGGCTCTCCTGATTCTGCCACAGTGGGCATGTGTTCCCACTGATTTTCATCAAGACTAATTTGTCCATGCATGAACACTACTTAAGTCACACACCCAGTCATTCCAGTGCTGACAACAGGTATCCCTTCCATTTGGCTCAAGAGCAATACGGTGCTGTGGACATTGGCAACTATGAGGGCTTCATGCCTGATAGAGTCAGGTATGCCAGGTAACCATACCCAAACTATCCAACATCCTGGGTTAAGATGGAACACAGTCCTTACAGGTAGTCCTTCCAGGGAGTCACTGAGCTGTTGGTGGTGATGTTTCCTTGATGGAGAGGTTCACCTCCAGCTTTCTTTGGCAGTTGGGTCCACTTTCCACTACCCCTTGATCTGTTCATGTAACTCCTACATGTTGGCTGCTAATTTGGTAGTCAAGCATTCATACTGCTTTTCCATTCATTCCTTTTGAATACCTCATGAGCCACCTCCAAACTGTCCCACTGATCAGGTCAACTTTCTGGACATCCCTAGTGTTGCATTGTTGTGTCCTGTGAATTTTTGGGTCCCTTGTTGTGTCGTATTGTATATTGTCCCCTCTTTGTCACCTGGTAAGGCTTAACTCATTTGGCAAATCACTTGAATGACCTGTTCTACTATCAGTCCAGGGGCTTGAGCACTTTAAAGACCGGCTCCTAACCAGGGGTGCATTTTTCGCTAGTTTCCTTCACATTTATTCTGTAACTGATTGACAGTCTGCACTGGGGTCAAAGCTGAGGCCATACACCACTTCTACAGTTGTTTCTCTTAGGAGGTACATATTCTCTTTGGGGTTCTGCTGTTGGCTCTGGTCCCACTGTTTTTGTGGTCTTGACTTTGTGGGTAGTAGGTCCTTGCTCCCAACATCAATGTATTCCACAGATTTCCCACAGGCTAAATTAGCCCCTCTATGGCTGCATGCCCTGACAGTGTTCCTAACTAATGCTTTTTACCCTTGGTTGTACCCATCCCTATGAATATACCATTCTAGTAGTTTAGCAGTCACACAATCACTTCTTCCCCCATTAGTTCTTTGTGCTCTACCTGGATGGGTGATAATATGCTGCAGCTGCTGAGGCTCTGCAGCAGCCACCTGATTGTCCTGTCCTGCTCTGCAGCTGCAAAGCTGGGCTGGTTCCTTGTGTGAGCTCATCTAGCCAAATCCTCCTCTTGTCCTTCTCTAATGATAGTGATGGGGCTTTTTCCTTTTGTAGGTTGAGCAAGCCCTTCTCATCCTTCAAGGACAGAGGAAACCAGATGTCCTGATCCCTGTGCTCCAGGTCCCAAATAAGAAGCACTTGTCACAGTGACCTCAGACATTGGGATTGCAGCCTTGGTCACCTAGCAGTGCAGCTGTTGCATTTTTCTGCACTTTTCTGCACTTAGACCAATATGAAGAAAAGGTAGGATAGAAGTCTTACAACTGTCCTAATTGAAAAAGGAAATGCAAGCTTGGCAGTAGGCTTCACCTCTTCCAAATAATTACATAAACATTTCTTTATGAAAATGACGTGCATGGGATTCTTTTTTTCTTTTGTCAAAATACATATGCGTGAAAATGTGGATTACTGGAGCAGTGGTCCTTACTATAGGGAACATACTGGTTAATGAAAACAGTACCTTTTAAATCTCTGGGTGACACTAGTGTCATAGTCCTGCTCAGCATATACATACACAGTTTAAGAATTATTATAATCATCAGCTTAGTCTTAAAAAAAAAAAGAAAATATGTTCTCTCATAGGCAATCCCATATCACTCTTATCTGAGCCATACAATAGGCTCATTGTATGTTTCTTTCAATGATAAAGCATGTCAGCTTTGTCAAGAGGAAACTTGCAGGAGGTTATCTAAGGCAGATGCCTCTGGAGTGCTGCTTTGCCTTTCTCTGCTGGTAATTGCATAAGCTGCTTTGGAAGAAAATGCCTCTGAGTAGAAACATAATACATAATCAGCTCAAATAATTACAACAAAAATGCTAACTTGCTGTTTTCACAACATGGATAATAGGCTTGCTTAAGGGCATGGAATGCAAAATCAGTTTTGCATGTCTTCTTGTATTTCAGAATCATTAAAATGTGTTACAGCCTGTATACAGAAATAAATGCCTCTGCTGCTGACTGGAGTGACAACTGGCACACTGGGAATTCAGCTGTATTAAAGCGTGACAGAGCTATCAGCCAGAGACTAATGTGGATAATTTTCATAGTTTCTACCTCTGTTGAAATATTGCAGTTTTAAATTCAGGAGTTAGAATACAACAGCACAATATTGAAATTTAGAGGTTCAGAGAAACAAAACAGGAAAAACATGGTATCATTTGTTAAATTTGTGCTGAACTTTAACATATGAAATGAAGGGGTTTCCATTTTAAAGTATCGAAATAATATTATGCAACAGAATGCATACCATTTAAATTGTATTTTGCATACTAGGAGTGGTTCTAAACTCCTAATAGTTTTGAAACAAACTGTTCCTAAGGCTTGTGCTGGTTTTGGCTGGGATAGTGTTAAATTTCTTCATAGTTTCTAGTGTGGGGTTATGTTTTGGATTTGTGCTGAAAGCAGTGTTGATAATACAAGGATGTTTTCATTATCGATGAGCAGTGCTTACACAGATTCCAGGTCTTTTCTGCCTCCCACAGCACCCCACCAGTAGGTAGTAGGCTGGGGGTGCAGAAGAAGTTAGGAGGGGACACAACCAGGACAGCTGACCCAAACCGGCCAAAGGTATGTTGTAAGCCATATGACATCATGCTTGATAATAAAAACCTGGGGAAAGAAGAAGGAAGGGAGGACATTCATAGTTATGCCATTTGTCTTCCCAAGTAACCCTTATGCATGATAGAGCCTGGTTTCCCTGCAGATGGCTGAACACCTGCCTGCTGATAAGAAAAACTGAATGAATTTCTTGTTTTGTTTTGCTTGCTTGTGCAGCTTTTGCTTTCCCTGCTAAACGGTCTTTATCTCAACCCATGAGTTTTCTCATGTTTACCATTCCAATTCTCTCCCCATCCCACTAGGGGTGGGAAGTGAGGGAGTGGCTGGATGGTGCTTAGTTGCTCTCTGTGGTTAAACCGTGACAAGGCTAGAATTCTATATCTGTAATTAGTAAACCTGCATTCAAATAACATAGGCACTTTCTACTGAAAAAAACTGATTTTCTTGAATAAGCACAAGAACTCTTTGTACTGAAAAGTTTCTGGTAATATTTCTTTTTTATAATTTCTAGTAAATTCATTTTTTTCTACCAGCAATTTAGCAGCTGTTCAATGTGCTGAATCTGGCTGTTTGTAAATATCCAATAGAAACAACTCCAAAATGCCAAATATCTACATATAAATATTTATGCATATGTATCACCATACATATAGCTGCCTGAGCCATCTACAAGGAATGATATTTATGGTATGTTTTCAGTTTCTTGTTCTTGTTAACAGTTTATCCAGATGCCCCCCATGTTATTGCTAATAGCTGACTAAACATTAATTATCATATACTGAGGCTCAGATTATTCCAGTTAAAGATTAATTCAATAGTTCAGTTTCAATTTAGTTTCTTCTCAATGAATATACTCCTTCCCTAACCAAAAGAAACACTCCCATTCCCGGATGTACTTTATGTTCTCCCAGGTGCTAGATTATTCTTTTGCTCTCTTATAGCAGCTCTTGAGCTCGTTTTTATTGGGAAACTAAGGCAAAACCATTGATGCTCTCTTCTTTCCTTTCTTCAGTCATCTCTTTTTTTCTTTCTTAGCACATGAAATACAGTACATTAGTACATAATATCTTCATCAATGACACTGTCAGTGGGATCAGGTGCACACTCACCAAGTTTACAGATGACACCAAGTTGAGTGGTGCAGCTGACATGCCTGAGGCATGGAATGCCACCCAGAGGGACCTGGACAAGCTCAAGAAGTGAGCCTCATGAGGTTCAACAAGGCCAAGTGCATGGTTGTGCATCTGGATCTGGGCAACCTCTGATATCAATACATGCTGGGGGATGAAGGGATTGAGAACTGGCCCGCAGAAAAGGACATGGGTCTACTGGTGAAAGAAAGATTGGACATAAGCCAGCAATGGGCACTTTCAGATCTAGTTGAAGATGTCCCTGGTCCTTGCAGGGGAGTTGGACTAGATGACCTTTGGAGGTCCCTCCCAACCCAAACTATTCTATGATTCTGTGATTAGTTAAATAAAATATACAGAAGTGTGTGCAACCCTGACACAACTAAGAGGATTGTGCTGTAATGGGCCTCCACTTGCCTCGTGTAACACAGGAAAATGTAACTTAGTAACCCAGAGAAGAAAGCTAATGTCTCTTTTGTTCAAAGATCCCCTCTTTGGACCTGCTTTCCCAAATACCAAAGTTTCTCATGGGGCAGGAGGAAATGTCAACTGCCTTCAGCAGAGAGCAACACCCTCTTCATACATTGCAGCTAAGCTTGTTTACTGCAGTAGCTGCATATGAGCAATATAAAAGTGTCAAAAATATTGACCTGTCTGCAAGCTCTTTTTTTCCCTAACATACATGTTTTTTCAGCAGAATGCAAACTTTTTAACTTCTCCAAATTACCATAGTTCCATTTACTTAAATAGCGTAATGCCTCTAAACCAGCTGAAGATCTGATGCAAAGCTATTAGCTGAAATGTTTTTTTACATTTTACACACTGAATTGAAAGAATAAACCTTCAAAAAATCCTGCAAACTCCTTCCAATTCCTTTACTTAGTGAGAATTGTCACTGGAGATAGTTACCCCATGCTCAGAAAATCAGATGGCATTGCATTGCGTATGATGTACAGAGGTCATAATGTTCCTGCTTGGTACTTTAATATTAAACTTACTCTAGACTAAATAGGGATAGCTGCTTGTCTACCTTATGATGGGAGATAATAGAGAAAAGAGGCCCTAAACTAGACCTATGGTTGTACTTCATGCAAAAACCATAACATACGCTTCCTTGACATTTCCAGTGGCAGTGGCGCAAAACTCAACAGTCACTGGAAATCTCCCCATGCCTAGGTTTGTAAATATACTTCAACTGCAAGATACCACCCCTCCAAGAAAGATAAAGACTCTGAGAAGCTGATAATGACTGTATTTTGTGCCAGCAATTACAAGATGCAGACAAGAAAATAATTTCTCAGTCTGCACTGCTAGGGTTATGTAAGACAATTTAAATGTAAGGCAATTTAAATGTAAGGCTAAAAAGAAAAAGGGACTAGAAAATTAAAATTTTAAAAAGTTACTCCCAATATACTGCTTATGAGATTTACCATATTGATGCATTTTTAGCATTTTATTACATAGGATAAATGCAAAGTCAGGTGAACAACTACATTTAGATAAACAAGGTCAAGTATAGTAAATAATTTTGTACACAAACATAGAATAATACTAGTTCACCGTGGTGTCACCGTAGTACTAAGCCTTTTGGAAAATGAATTAGTTGCTAGTATGGTTAATTTAATCTAATGCCATGGGTAAGGTACATTGCAGTGAAGATTTGTCTCCATGCTGTATTTGTGACTATAACAGAAGAACAAACCTGGCAAATTCATCAGCCTGAGATTTTTCAGAGTATGTGTCACACAGGCCTGCCAGAACTAACAGAAGTGCTTGTATGAACTGAAGAAACCTTGATTACTGAGATTTTACTGCTGTAATTGGAACCTTGGCAATACGGAGTCCTTTGTGTATTTTAAGAGTATATGGACTGATAATTGCAGTGCAGCTATAGTATAGCTACAGTGAGAATGCAAACAGGTAGACAAGGACGTAAATGTACAATTGTCATTCTGAGTTCCAGGAAAACAGCTGCATTTTCTGGTAGCTGATATGTTAAAAAGCAAAACAAAAGAAAACAATGATCAAAACTTAAAATAAAATTTAGGACTTAGAAATACCAAGCCAGTAGAAAAATACTTTATTAGTAGTAAAATAAGAAAAACTATAAGCTATTTAGAGAAGAGGAAAAAAGAGGGGGAAAAAAAAAAAGGGAAAAGTTGCTCTATATCTCATTTGAATAGCCTTGAGTGATATGTTAATTATTTATGAAAAGAAAATTTTCAAAAGGAAAATGGAGGTAGTACTCAGAAACACACATGGTCTCTGAGACTTTCCAAACATAACAAGACTTAGTCCAAATCTCATCTTTGATTACTAGCAGCTACAATCAAATTTACCTAAGAAAATTCCTTTCTCCCCCGCCCCTCCCCGCTACTGAAACAGTGAAGAGTAAAGTACTGGAACGTTAATACATTGCCATTTGAATTTTTTCTACCCTAAGATAATTAAAAATATAAGAAGATTTAAAAAACTTCATGTTTTACATAGTTCGCCTTGAAAAGCAACATACCAACTCAAAATTTCATTTGCTGATTTTGAGTTAAGCTCAAGGAAAGGAATATATTCACATGAAAAATCTGAATACAGTTCATCAGGGATAGAGGAAGAAATATACGATTCTTAAAATGTTCAGTAAGTGTCCATTAATACAAAATACACTATTATTTCTCCAAAGCTTACCTGTACTTCAAAATCCATTTTTCAATCTATGTACATTAACTTAATTCCTATTTAACTGGGTATTGTTCTGGTATTTGGTGATTCACTTGTTCTTTCCTGCATTGTTTGGCTTAATAAGGACAGAAAGCAACTCCTGGGATAACAGATAAACACTTCTCAACCTGGAGACGCAGATGAAGTAATTCCAGTGCCTACAAACAATTTATGCTGAAGTATAATAATCCTGTTACACTTTCTGAAACATCATAGACTTTGAAAAGCTTACTTATGGCATGCTTTTGAAAATCAAGCGTGCAAGAAGAATGCTCTGTGGCAATTGGATACTGGCAAGAATTGCAGAGATTGTACCTCTCTTTTCTCCATACAGGACATAGCTTCAGTAATGAAAATAAATAGGGAATTTTAATGTGCTGTAAAGTATTCTAGACCTGAAAAGAAGAAGAGGGGAAGGGAAGATGAGAGAACCGTAAGGGGTCATTTAATCTATCCTTCTGTCCCAAGAGAGTATTGGGTATTGCTACATCACTTCTGTCGGATATTCACCATCTGTTCTAAAGGCCTTTAGTGACAGAGAAATCCACAGCCTCCCCAGCCAATCTATTACAACTCTTGTTATCCTTAGTGATAGAAAAATTTCGCTAGTGTCTAACCTGACTTCCTGGCTGCAATTTAAGTCCATTTTTTCTTGTGTCACATATCACAAGAGAAATATATATATATTACTCCATTTTGCTTGGCAAAATTTTGCTAAAAAAGTCCAGATTAATTCTGTCTTCCCTTTCTTGTTATGGAGATTCTCTCCATGTTCCCCAAGTTTCTGAACTTTGCCACTAAACAGTATGATGTTACTCCAGGAGAAATTTTACTCATGTTGAGTACTGCAGAAGGATAACATTATACGTATTGCAGCCTATGCTCCTACTCATGCAACAAAATACGAAGCTTACTACTTTTTTAGCGTTTTGGTGTTTTGTTTCATATTTATCTTATTATCACTTGTAAACCCTCAGAAACCTTTCTGCACAACTCCTACCTAGTCATTAATTTTTTTTGTGGTCTGAGTACTGTTTGAATGTTCCTACGTTCATAATTTGTAACTACTAAATGAAATAAGGGGCTGTTTTGTTTTTTGATTTTTATTCCTTATCTCTGATTTTTTTTTCAAGATTGTGGATTCCTAACCTTGTATTTCAGCCCATATGAGCTGTCCTAAAGGTTAACATAATCTGAAATCAGTCCTGCACTCTCCATTCTATTGGTCAGTTTACTTTTGAAATCACCTACAGTTACCAGACTAAGAACCAACACTTACATCATTCAGTTTTTCTGAAACTCCAGTAGATCTTTCAATATGATTTTCCAAGGAGCTCTCTACTGCCACTGTCATTTTTCTCAAGACAAGATTTCCTTAAATTGCTTATGAACTTGTTGCCTGAATATCTGAAGTTGTACTCAAGACAAAACTGGACATCTCTTACTTCTCTTCTACACACAAGGCCAGTTGTCATGTCAAAAATGAATTGGATTGGTTTGTCAAAAAAATCCTCCTGATAGATCCATGTTGATTATTATTTTCTGCTATCTTCCAAGTACCTTTCAAATACTTCGGGTTTTTAGTACTTTTCATTTTCTGGCACCTGGTTTTTGTATTGTATAAAACTATAAGTTCACATGAAACTTCAATTCAAGGAAGATATTTATATAAAAGTACTCACAGGAAAGCAAATAGAATACTTATGAAAATATGTGGATTTTAACTTCTGTAGGTTCTGTAATTGCACCATTCTACATGTTAATTGCTGTGAAGTGTTGTTTTTGTCTTGTTTTGGTTTGTTTTTTTTTTCCTCCTAGATGATCTAGGATTTTTTGTTTGTTTGCCTTTGTTTGTTTGTTTTGACATTGTGACTATGTCTTGAAAATCTGGGGAAAAAACTCCAGTTAAGTTTGAGATTTGTTTTCAGCCATCTAAATACCTTGTTAAGTAATTTCTACCAAGTTCCAATAGAAACAGATAGGCTCCAAAATGATATAAATTTACTTCCTAGCCCCATTTCCCAACTCCTGAGCAATTTGCCCGTCTGTTGTATTATAGCCATGACTCCTTTTTTTTTTTTTTCCTTCCAGTGTGAGAGGTTTAAGCTGATCTGGAAAAGGTAAATTTGAATATATTTCAATCACTAGAAAATTTTTCTGTTTATCATAAAATTTTTGAATGGTAAGTTGATAAAACAGAGTGAGACACAGAGAGCATGTGTTTGGGTATGCACAGGTGCATGCATGGGTATTCTGTTCATGAAAGAATTTTAGTAATTTTTTTCTATCTACTTACTATTTTAAATTGTTTAACTTCATACATTCAGTAGAGGGTAAGAGTTACCTGTCTGGTTTTTACTATATCTAATATCCAACCATATTTATGTGATCTTATCTGCATTTCCAGATGATGTTCTGAAATTCCGAAATCTAAATTTTTATTTCACTGCAAAAAAAGGTGTGTAATATGAATGAAAAATGAACCTATATTTTGGTTGTTATTTCACATTCAGATTTCATTGACAGAAAACTTTAGCAAGGTGAATTACAGCATTATTTGGCTGTCATTACCTTCTTACCCTGATTTTTGGGTCATTCTTAGTATAGTATTATCTAAGTCATAGATCATACTACCTCTGTTATTTCCTAGTAACAGCGTCCAGCTTGGTCTCTGTTATGTTCATTATTTACATATGTTTCTCACAGAAAAAAAAAATGAATAGAACATCTCTAGTTGGCAAAAGCTGTAAGACATCTCAAATACAATGAGTATATATTAATACAAATTTAGAATTGTCACAAAACTCAAATAAAAAAAACCAAACAGAAATATGTGTTTGTTCTAGTTATCAGAAAGAGCTGCTTCTGTTGAGCAAACTGGGCACAAGCATTGCTGTTGAAAAAATAGCTTCATATAACCACTTGTTTGTGAGATCAATAACAAAAATACATAAATATGGATATAGTTTTTCTCCTGCCAGTCAAAACATCATTGCACAAGTAATTCTTGCCAAATGCACTTTTGTTTGTTTGGTTTTTTTAGGTAACCCAAAATGCAGATCTATCATCTTATGCTTTTGTTGAGGGTTTAGTTTGCAGGGTGACAATAAAACCGTGGCAGATGTATTGTTAACCTACTCTCCTCCTCCCCTTTTGCCTCTCCCTCTCCCCGCTTCCCACTAAGGACAGGCGATTGGGAGGAAAAGAAGAACAGAGAGAAGAGAGTTGGAAAAATTAAAAATGTTTTACTAATGCTACTAATGAGAATAGAGAAAAGAATACAAAATATACAAAACCAATCTTGAAAGACCCCGCAGCTGCTCCAGCAGATGTAGGGCCAGCACCCAAAGTTCTGGACTGGACCCTGTAGCCAGCTGGAACTGGATTTAGTCTGTCACTAGACCTCAGTTCGCAGGGACAACTAACAAGGTCCTCTCCTAAGGTCAGCCATAAGGAAAAGGGACGAGATCCTCGTGATCTCTCACTTTTATATGAAGTATCACATGAATGGGATGTTATACTCCGCTGGTTAGTTTCTGATCACCTGTTTCTTGTTGCCCCTCTTGTGAGATGTACATCCATCCTTATCAATAACTTTGTATTCCATTGTTATGTCTACCAAAACATGTATCTAGCTTTTCAGGAAAATGCAGCTAATATGAAGGCTTTAGCTATCAGGCAAATTCACTAGAAGAGAAACTTGTTTTTAACAAAATCATGACAGCTTTCTACAATTTGGTAGTTACCTGATGAATAATGTACTTCTAATCAGACCTTTCATAATCTTCCACTAACTTTAGCTCTAAAAAGATACATCCCCTCATTTACATCTGTCCTGGTTTTGTTAAAAACCAAGTTTCTCTTTTAGTGAATTTGCCTGTCAGCTAAAGCCTTCATATTAGCTGCATTTTCCTGGAGAACCAGATACATGTTTTGGTAAATATAGCAATGGAATGCAAACTTATTGATAAGCATGGATGGACATCTTGCGAGAGGGGCAAAGAGAAAGGAGTGACCAAGAAACTGACCAACTGTGTATAACATTCCCTTCACGTGAATAATTCATAGAAAAATGGGAGATCATGAGGATCTCGTCCTCTTTGCCCTTTTGCCTCCTTTTCCCTTCTGCTTACGGCTGACATTAGGAGAGGACCTTGCTAGTCGTCCCTGCGAACTGAGGCCTAGTGAGAAACTGAATCCAGCTCTGGTTGGTTGCAGAGTCTAATCCAGGACTTTGGGTGCTGGCTCTGCAGTTGCTGAGACTTTCAAGATTGGTTTTGTATATTTTGTATTCTTTTCTCTATTCTTATTAGTAGCATTAGTAAAACATTTTTAGTTTTTCCAACTCTCTTCTCTCTGTCCTTCTTTCCCTCCCGATCACCTGTCCTTAGTGGGAAGCGGGGAGAGGGAGGCCCAAAAGAGGGAGAGTGGAGGGGAGGAGGTTAATACATCTGCCAGGGTTTTATTGTCACCCCACAATCTAAACCCTCGACAACATCATGTGGACTACATAATTTTCTATTTGTCTATTGAGTCTCATTAATGTTTTCATCCTTCATTTGAAATGTATTTCTAACAATAAACCGCCTAACCAGGAATTATGATCCTTGCTTTCCCTTATGAAAAAAGCTAGACATGCCTTATATAAGAAAAACAGTTTAAGCCATGTATACAGAATTAAGTAGTACTAACGAATGAGTGCACTTCAGGAGGATAAATGAGATGGCAGTGTTAAGAAATAGATAAGTAGTACAAGGAAGGAAGGAATCAATTCACTGTTTCATGGCAGTCAGAAAGGGCAGAGCACAAGTGTACATAACTAGGCTGATAGCTGTCAGATATTTTAGAGATCAACAACAACAACAACAAGACAAATGGAATTCCAAGGACAAGAGCAAACTAAATAAGAAGGTGCAAAAGCATAGTGTGTTGGTAACTCATTCATCTTTGATGTGGCTTGAGACCTCTATAAGACACTCCAAAACAAAAACTTCAACTTATTTCTATTTCATTATCATTCATCATCTCATTGCAAAGTACTAATTTGCATATTACAATGCTCTAGATCAAAAAATTCAGCAAGGAGAAGAAATACTGAAACAAATCTTACTGTGGTCATTATTTTCAGCTCCATTGAAAATTACTTATGAGGCATCTTGTAAAATTCAGACACTTATCTATATAATATATATACTCTCTGTATGTTCAGCCCCACAGTCCCTCTGTTAAGCCCTGAATCTCAGCTGAAAATCTGGATCTAAGAACAGAATATTATTCATCTTAACTAATTTTAATACAACAACTCAACTCCCAGTTTTGATGTAATCTCTTATGACACCAAACCATAACATTTCAGCTTTCTAAGCTATATACCCCATATGCAAAATCTACCCACAATGCAGCATTCAGTCATAAGTATTCATTGCATCTCCTTAGAATTCAATCAAAAAAACTGCAACATCAGGACTTTTCCCTCAGTCAAAGCTTCTTGCCATTAGAGGGGGAAACCCACAGTAGTAGCAAGAGAACAGCCAGTTCTCTAAGAAAGTCGAGAGTATTTCCTTATGAGGAAATATTTTTAAGAGTTTTTACATAGACTGAGGATGCAACAACTGCCAAAAAAAAAAAAAAAAACAAACAAACAAAAAAAACCTTCATGCAAATTAGAGTTTATGAGAAAGGAGCTTGGTAAGTTTTGAATATTGCTAATGAAAAACAGATTATGTGTGAATCTTCCTCTCTCCTCTCATTCTTGTGATTCTGACCATATGTAAAATGAATCCTTAGGAGAAATGGGAAACTACTGTACCCTTCATTAAGATCTTAAATGAAAATACAATTACTACAACATTGCTCACACATTTATGGACACATAATTGTTTACGTTTTAAAAATAAAGATATGCTACTGTAAAAATAAAAATAAAAGTAGGAATAGAGAGACATGAACACAGTGACTTTCAAAAAGAGAGAGCATAAAATGAAGATTTTTACATTACTACATTTTCTAGGGGCAGGTTGATCACTTTGGTGTTTTCTTTAGTGGTGCCTTTTTTTTTTTAATTATCCCATAATTTCTTTTGTATATCACCCAATATGATAAAAATCACAGGTTTTTTTTTTTCTTTTTTTTTTTTCTGAAAAGGTTGAAAACCAAGGAAATGACACTGTAGTGAAAGAATTAAGAAGGAATACATCCAAGAAAGACTAAATTTCTTGCAGTTCTTGCCATGAAATTGTCTCTAAATGTTAAAAGCTACCTGTAAACATTACAAAATATTCAGGTAGGCAAACAAGCAAGACAAAAGTATTAACATGTGTTTGACCAAGACCACAATGATTACAAATAAGTAACACTAACAAGTGTATATCTGTTGTGGAAATCTATGAAAACACACTTTCCATATGCAAAATGAATCAACACATATACACACAGATTGTATGTACCTAATTATTTTGCTACAGCCAAAACACTCTAGATTTTTTTTAATCTGTGGGATTTTTTATTTAATTTCAGGGAAAACAAAACTCAAACTGCAAAAGGAAGTCAGTGAAGTCAGTTACATATACTTTGGACATAGGTTTGTATTGTATTTGATCAATAATATCTCAAGTCAGTCAAGACTTTGAGGTAGAACTTCTGCCTACTATTTTTCAGAAGCTAATGTATCAACAGGCATCAGAATTTTTGAGTCTTTAATGTAACTTGTGTTACTGTAACACATACACAAATTAGAACAGGATAAATCTGTCAACAGAAAAAACTCAGCACCGCTGTGTGAGATAAATCAAATTACAGGTTACTTTTACATGGGGAAAAAATAGAGAGCTTTTTCTTCTACATTCATACAAGAATGGCCCAACCTCTTGGGTAGTATCAGCTTCTGGTAGTTCTTCAATTCTATATAGCAAAATTCGCTTCTTTCTGTCAACTGAAAGGCTTAGCTTTGAACATGCTCTCTGTATCAGACATGCCAACACACTTTGGGCTCAGGTCTAGCTCTTGCTGCATGCTCCCAAAGGACTGCTTTTACACCCCTACACACCTCCGTCCACAATGGAGAAGCTGTTCTGATTTTCACATGCTTGGTAGCTCATAAGAAAGGCATGATCTTCCCCTCCTAATCTTCCACCTGACCCTGGGTGCAAGAAAACTGTACAAGTACTACTGATTGTGGAGATAATGTAAATAGCAAATTATAAATAATTCATATTTAATATTTTGTAATTCTTTACCTAACAAATCAGTTTTTGCAGATTTTGCAGAATTGTTGTGTGCATGAGCACTTCAGTTTATCCTCCATTTCAGTTATTAGCCCAAATCACATTGTAGCATGTTAGAGCTTCAAGAAAGAAAACTATTACCCCGTCAATTCCTTCATGAGTATTTAAAAAGTTCAATTAGACAAACTAATTTTGAGAACATCACTGGTCAAAGAATCAGTTCTGTAACAAAGTATGAAAGACACCATTAGTTTGTAATGCAAAGAGATGTGAAAACTTTGTGTTGTTAAAATGAATAAGTTAATTTTATTATTTTATATGCAAAATATTTATTAAAACCTTATTTTTTATGTATTTTATGAAATACTTTACATTATATCATTACATGGAACCACTTGGAAAACATAAGGTCTCTCTCAATTTTTAGTTGTTTATTTAATGCAATGATAGCTCTGGGCAAATTGTAGAAACTGTATTAAAATTAAATATCAAATATATCAAAGAGGATATAATCACATTTTTTACTCTCCACTCTTCTTTCTGAAAATCTGGGGTAAAATGTATTTCAAATTTGTGACAACATTTCATTGTATGTTTAGAAACTATACAGAGGTTACTGTGAATTATGCCTTGTAAGAATATTTAATAGTAGAGTCTGTAATAGCTATTTATAAATGGATTTCAATTATGCAGTAATAATTACAGCTTCACCAGTAACTACAAATGAGAAGTTTTCTGAAAATAAATGATATGTCTTTTTTTTTTTTTTTTAAATAATTTAAGTACCTTAATATTCATAAAAAAACCCATAAGGATTAAGGAAAAAAAAAAAAAAAAAAAGAAAAGCACAAAACTAATTGGATTAAAGAATATAAATGGCTCCAGGCATGAGATGTAATGATAATCAGTCTACAGGGCAATTTCATTATTTTTCTGTTGCATTATAGCAAGCAAGGCTAGAGTAAAATGAGACTGACTAGGAGATTCACAGATCGTAAACACTGTCCCATGGTATGGTTTCCCTAGGAGTTAGTTTTGTTTTCACAAATACAGCTCTGTGTGAATTATGTCTCCTGATTCATGACAAGTTAAATTCTCTTGTGCTTTCAATTATTTTTCTTCCTTTAAATAAGGTCCATCCTACATTTTTATTTTTATTTCTCTCATTCCATTCTTCCACCTTAGCCTTTCAGGTCTCCCTAAATTTACAGTGCAGTTGTAAATCTATAAAGATACTTTACAAGAAAACAATGAGGAGCCCCTAATTAAAACTATCATTAAAAAAAATAATTTGGAAAAAGTGAGATCCTACAGTGACTTGTATTTCTCCACAAGTTTTATAAAAGGCAAGGTAGTGGATCTTCGGTTAGACTTTCAATCTAAACCACACTAACTGAAATGTCCTCTTCTACAGAAATCCATCTTCTCCTTGAGAACTCTAGAACTGTGGCACAGTGCCCTTTCAGATCTTTCCAGAGTGCTAGCTTTAGGTGACACAGTTTTGCTGTTGCTACCTATTCAGTAATACATGCTTCCATATAAAGCAAAAGGAATCCTCATGTCAGGGTCCAGATCAGTGGAGACCATAGCTAGAAGGAGGGATAGTCTGTGGCTGGAATAGAAACTGGCATTCTTAACATATTTCAGGCAGGGACTTAAGGTTCAATGCTGAGCTGAAATGAAGTTTCTCAGCTCCTGGGTATGAGACCCCAGTGGTCGGGTCTGCAATGGGTGAAGTTTGTCAGGGTTATTAAGACCTGTCAGTGCACTCAGAACCCTGCTAGTTCTAACAGAGACTCACTTCAGGACAAAGTACCATGTGGAATCCACCTCCAAAGACATCACACAACTATTTTATCAACTATCCATTTTAAAATCAAAATTATTGGGTTCCCTGCTTTCCTGAAAAATTAATGTTTTGTAGAGTAGTAGTTGTGCTTGTTCATTTTTAGTACCACTGCATGTCTTGTTATTATATTTCAAGACAAAAAAAAAAACCCTTCAGAATATTCTCTCTGTGTGAGACATTGCATATGACCTTTAATTTGCTCCATACATGAGTATTTACTCTGTTTATCTGTCACCCAAGGTTCCTAAGTTTCACCCAGTTAGTTTCTACCAGGCATCCAAACTTAATTTGTTATAGTTTCCAGGAAATCAAATTGTGGTGTTTTATTGGCAAAAACCAAGGCTAAGAGCTATACAAGAGAGACAGAGATGTTTGAATGCCTGAATTTTAAATGCTTATTACAGGGTGTATGTTATCACTGCCTCAGCTATCAATGTAGTTCACAAAAGAGCAGAATTCCTTTAAGCAAACAGGAAAAGAATACAGTAAGCAGAGAACAGTCTAAACTGACCAGTATACCCGTTAGTCTAATAAAAGGTGATAATTACCTCCTCACAATTCATTCCTAGGCAACCCCAGCAGACATCCAGATAGGTGGTCCATGTCAAGCCCATCTGATGAAATTATGGTGCCTCTTCCACATTTCTAGTCAAGTAACTAGAAAAACAATCCAGCATATACAGGGCCTGGGTTCAAATTCTTCCTCTGTCAAACATAACTTGAGCCTCCAGGTCCTACTATCCAGGAGATTAAAAAAAACCCTTGAATTTGGAATGTTTTTAGTAGGGGCACTCTATCTCTCACACTAAAATTATTTTGAATTTATTGGAACAATTAAAATTTTTTAGGTAAATAAAGACTGATTTATGGATGTTAAGGCAGTCTTACAAGGGGAGAGTCAAGTTCTATG
The DNA here is from genome assembly GCF_964273445.1 of Streptopelia decaocto. NCBI lineage: Eukaryota > Metazoa > Chordata > Aves > Columbiformes > Columbidae > Streptopelia > Streptopelia decaocto. The sequence continues at coordinate 77,510,292 of NC_138655.1, read as the reverse complement.
TAGTGAACATAGAATCAGAATCATTTCAGTTGGAAGAGGCCCTCAGGATCGTCGAATCCAACCGTAACCTAACCTAACTTTAGCACTAAACCATGTCCCTAAGAACCTCGTCTAAACACCTTTTAAACACCTCCAGGGATGGTAACTCCACCCCTTCCCTAATATCCAATCTAAACCTCCCCTGGTGCAACCTGAAGCCATTTCCTCTTGTCCTATCACTTGCTACTTGGGAGAAGAGACCAGCACCCTCCATGCAACAACCTCCTTTCAGGTAGCTGTAGACAGCAATAAGGTCTCCCTTCAGCCTCCTTTTCTCAAGGCTAAACAGCCCCAGTTCCCTCAACTGCTCCTCATCAGACTTGTGCTCCAGGCCCCTCACCAGCTTTGTTGTCCTCCTCTGCACTCTCTCTAGTACTTCAATGTCCTTCTTATGATGAGGAGCCCAAAACTAAACACAGGATTCAAGGTGGGACTTCACCACAGTACAGTGGCACAATCACTTCTCTGGTCCAGCTGGCCACACTATTCCTGATACAAGCCAGGATGCTGTTGGCCTTTTCGGCCACCTGGGCACACTGCTGGCTCATATTCAGCTGGCTGTCAATCAACACCCCCAGATCCCTTTCTGTCAGGTAGCTTTCCAGCCACTCTTCCCCGTAATTCTTCTAACAGATACACAGCAGTGTTAAAAGGTTGTTCTAATATTGAACTCTTCTCCTCACTGTAGGCAAAGGCAATGCTAAGCAGACCTAAAAATATTATGTCTGATTATTACAGCTGTGCAAATGAAGAAATAAGGGCCTGAGTATATGACTTCTAAGCAGAAAGATAAAAAACTAATGAGCAAGATGTTTTACTTCAAAGGACTAAAAAGAAGACTTATAACTCTGATGGCAACCTGTGGACTTTGAAATGTCCCAAAGCATATTTTAAAGGACACAGAGTATGAACTAATACGCACTGAACATATACCACAACCATTAACAGGAGCTGAGTTCCATGCTTAACATATGGTTATAGTTTGTTATTAATACTTTCTCAGCAGAGATTATAGAAAATGATAGGCAGGAGGAAGAGACACAGTAAAGTGCATGAGGAAGTCACGTAGCAGATAAAGAGTTGATCTGTAGTTTGAATTCTTGGATTGAAGTTGCTAGACAGCTGACTTCACTGCATTGTTGCCTGATGAACATTAAAAAATAGTTACGTTTCCTGTTGCTTTACTGAATAAAAACAAACACTAAATTTTTAAGAACAAACTCAGCATCAAGCCAACCTTTGTGCTGGCAAAAAAGTAAGTGGCTCTGGTTCTTTGAAAAGACAGGAACAGGAAAAACAGTGCAAGCATCTCAATCCTGTTTGCCAATATTGGGCCAGGAGTCTCTGGAAATACAACTGTATGGGAAGCACCAACAACAGCCAGTGGCAGCAACAGAGGTTAGGAGTACCCAAAATAGATAAAAAATACTTCTATTTTTAGTCTGTAAATGTCTAAATTCCAACTTTGAGCTTTTGGAAATGATCATGTTTTTGATTAGTGTCTTTCCCATCTGCTTACTTAGGGAATATATTATTCTCCTACTCTTTTTAGACCTGTTTCACAGATTCTGTGTCATTGAGGTGTGTATTCTTGTCAACCTTTTTTGACATTTCTACATTTTTCTTTATAAGATCATTTCATTATAGTTTTGACAAAATCAATTTTATGTCTGTCTTTTCAAATAATCAAGGGAAAATTTTGCTGGTGTTTTCATGATTATCTGTGAAGGGTTCTTGTTGAGGAAGATATCTTTGACATCCTCACCATCTTGTCATCATTTTTTGAGATATGAATGATAGAAAACTACTTGCGTTCATGGTTCCTATTGTAGTACACTGCATATTACTATGTTGGAAATGTATTTTCCTATTATTTCTTAATTATGATTCAGGTCATTCTGCAACAGTATTTTATCTTATAATTTATTATCTCACCAATTACCAGCAATCAAGCTACACCACCAATTACTTCATATAATTGCTTAGATGACTGATGATAATCTACCACTCTCTTTGCATTCTCCTGTCAAGAAAATGGATAGTTTTTCTTTGTGAAACCAAAGAAGATACAAAGTAAGAGGGGTAACTAAATCACCAATTTACCCACTGTGTCTGACATGAAAGTACCAGTTATAAGTTCATCAGCCACTTCTACTCATAGATATCAAGTCAAGGCATGAAAATAAAGAAGAATTGTAAAGGGGTAGGAAGTAGAAAGAAACAGGTCATTAAAATGACTGTTGGATATGACACAGCCCTTACCTTAAAAGGCTTCTAAAGACATATCCTAGAAATAAAAATGTGCATTCCCAGCTTTTCTTTTTTTTTTTTTGCATTGCACTCACAGAGCTTTTCCCTAATATTGATGGAGTACAGGCTTTGAACATGTCCATCTCTTTCTGTTAAGAGATATCCTTCTTCAGAGCTTCTAACACCTGTCACCTCACAAATAATTTCTTGCATTACATTGAACAGGGAAGCTCCTACTCTTCAACTACTTTGTTTCTCTTTGACACATTAACCAAAGCAATCTGCACATTCTTGGCCATTACAAAGTTTGTTCTGTCTTGGAGCTGTTTTAAAATTGAGTATTAGCAATATGCACATCCCTAATACAGGATTTGTCATTAGGGCAAAATCTCTAGTGGGAAAAATCGCACACTTACCTTCCAGCCAAGGTATTCCAGGCTGTTGTTTGATTAGGGTGACCCCTTCTTCTGTTTTACTATTAATTTGAATTTTTATTTTTCCTCAGAAATGCAAATGAAGATTCACTATTTAGTCAGCTGCCTTTGTTCAACAAGTGGCAGCAAGTAACTTATTTGTCTTTGAAATATCCAACTTCCCTATTACCTTTCCTCTGCATACACATTCAGATCTGGGTTTATATTTGCCTTGATAAACAGCAAGTATAAAGAGAAATTAGGTTGAACTGAGGATTGATGCCAGAGAATCAGTCACATTAAGTCTCATTTTCTGTAAGAACCAACCCAAGCTGAGACACAGGTTTTTTGGGTGGAATTCTATTATCCTTTTCTAAATATTGGAATTACAGCAGACTTTTGAAATATTCCAGTTTTCCAGTAATTACAGAAGACATAAAATAGATAAGAGAGCTCCTGTCGTGGGAATGTGCCTTTATGATGAGTTTAATAACAGGATGTAACGAGCTGCAGCTGAGGGGACACTATACACAGAACACTGGATATAATAAGCTAGGTCTAACAGGGCAACAATAGCAAGAACTGAGTGTGGTGAGCCTAGATACTGGCCACAGATCAACAAGTGGCAAGAGAACAATGCCTTAAAATTTTGGAAAGGTAAACTATGACATCGTGAACTGATTTGATTGGTAGTCTGCATTGACATCTGCCTATAAAAGCTCCAAGTAATAGAAGGAGGTGGAACATTGTTACTTGACCATCTCAAAGTCCTTAGAAACAAATTGCCTGCGGTGGAACTACATACACACTGGTGTCAAACCACTGCACAGAGCCTGACACTGAGACTGGTTAGAGCAAGTGTTGTGGTTTTCCCAGATTCAGGAGTGCCAACTTACTGGCAAGGTGTAAAGAGCAGTTCTCAGTTACCATGGGTATGTGTGAGTGCAGAGCATTTTCCTGATACATCAAGTCACTTGGACCACTTAAAAAGTTCAGCTTAAAAGTGTTGCACTGGTGTTCCTGTTTATCTTCATTTAGTTTTACTTTGTTTTGGGGGAAAAAAAAAAAATATATATATATATATATATATATTCACATTACTCTTTGCTCAGTCCTGCTTTTCTCCAAATTATGAGACATCCTTCTTGAAAGAGCTGATTATAGGTATACATTATTTTGCATTTACAGAATACAAGCCATATGATCAGTATACATTGTGTTTGAGATGTTAGGTGGTTATGACAGGTAATTACTTTTTATTCTGGGTAATTGCATAGAGCTGCCAGCTGCCCCTTGGAAATGACAGTTTTTTGTCTGCCTTATGGGGTTGGAAAGTGAGAGTATTTCCCTAGCTATCTCACCCAAGAGAGAGTTGAAATGTCAAGTGGGCTAGAGGGTGCTATAGTATGGTTTACCTCCAAGGGAAGGTTTGCAGAATCATCATACTAAGGTTAGAGTACTTAACCTTGTCTCCATGAGGCAGCTCCAACACAAAGAGGTTGTGAGAATTCCGGCCCCTCTCAGCAATACAATGAGATGTCCTCACTCTAATTTTTGTTTATAATAAACATTATATTGTCAGAATTTCTTGTGATAAGTTATTTTTCAAATTGTGTTCAACTTGAAAGCAATGGAAACTAAACAACCATAGCCTGTGGACATCTGACTGTTCTCCACAAGACAGACTTCAGACTGCAGTCTTTAAAAGGATAGTTCTATGACAGACCTGATATTTTCTAAGGTCAAAGTTGGGACAGATATTACTGTTTTTCTTCCTGATGTTTTAGGAATAGAGCCTGAAATGTATTGGCAAACAATTTACAGGTTTGCTGCTTTTAGTTTCAAGGCTTCTTTCCTCAGTTAAGCAACTTTTTTAGTATACTGATGTTTTAGCTCAGCTTTCTTCCCACTCTCCTCAGTGAGTCATAAATATTTATGATCTGCAACTCCTGAGGAAGATACAGGCAAGATCTCTAGCATCTAAAACTGGATTTCAATGGAAGTTATATGCTCATGATTCTTCCTATTGACTCTTTTGGGAAGTGGATGATTTCAACTTGAAAACATATATCAACAAACAGGGCTAAAACATCTCTGTGCATTTTATTTTTAAATAAGCATATAATGAGAGAATAATTCAGTCACCAACAAAAGTCAGAGGGAGGAAAAATCCCCTTTTAGAAATTCTGCAGGATTTTTTTCCAACATTAGGAATATTTATATTTAAATTATCTCTTCTTAAGACAGAAAAATCACCTGGTGTGGTTTAGTTTCTTTAGAATCCCCCAACTGTAATAAAATAAACAATAAAATGCTCTTGAAAAAGTTAGAGCTCCATCACAAATCCTGACTGAGTCAGAAGTAACAGAACTTCTATTACTCTATCTGTGCTTAAAGCAGAACACAGCAAAATATGCGTTTATATCATTCCTGAAAGATCCTGTCACAGGAAACTGTTTTTCAAGTTGTAGGTAGTTTTTTTTTTTCAAGTGGTGGAGCTTTTCATTTTTCTAAGATGATCAAGTATGTCTCCCTGGAATTGAAAATGTCTTTACCTCAAAAGGAATATATGTGGGGAAAAAAAAAAATTCTTTGAGATTAAGTTAGGTAAAATACTAAGGGCCAGGATTCTAGAAACAGAAAGCAATAGCTTTCTGTAATCTTGATCATCTATCACATAGTAGGAGAAGAGTTCCAGTAAGTTAGTAACTGAATAATGAAAGCAAGTAGGTGTAATTGTCCTGTGTTTCCTTAAAGGATAGCCCCATATTGCTATATTGTTTTAACTCACAGCTGTAGTAACTTACCTCACATTTTACAATTTTGTTCATTTCATATACATTACAGGAAGAAATCTTGCTCAACCATTTAAGGGGTAGTGGTTTCAAACTAAAGAGGCAAGACAGGCTAGACATGAGGAAGAAATTTTTTACAAGTGTGAAATGGCCTGTACAAGTAATCAGAGACTTAAAAAAAAAAAAACAAAAAACCAAAAAATCTCTGCACACCCAGCTCTGCCACTGCTGGAGTGATGCCAACTCCACATCAAGCACTCAAGATTGGTTTCGTATATTTTGTATATATTCTCTATTTAGTAGTAGCATCAGTAAACCCTTTAAAACCTTCCAACTTGAAGTCTGTGTCTCTCTTCCTTCCTCCTTATCTTCCCATCATCTTTCCAATCTAAAGGAAGCAGTAGCAAGAAGTAAGGGGGTAACAGAGAGCATCCGCCATGGTTTATTGTCACCTTGCTTTAAACCTTGACATATTTAATTGGTTGCCCGTACAGGGAAATGAGACTGTATGGGGAAAGAGTAGCTGTACGGGGAAAGATAAGAGAAACCGTTACAGAGGATGGCTTCTAAAATATTTTAGATATTATAAATATAAATCTATGAAATAAAATTTGATTTTCTGTGTACTATTGAAGATCGCTGCCCAAGAGGCAAGGGAAAGTATATGTGAGATTGAGTGAGTGAGGTATTTTTTACCCAATTTAGCATGTAGTCATATGGGTGATGTTAATACCTGCCCTGTTCTTCCCCCTCAATAGAGGAACTATAGCTGATAGATGTCTTGAGACAACTGCTATGACAAGGCAAACATCTAATGATGCTTTCTCAAACTAGCTCTCTAGTCTTTTTATTGCAGTATCATTTACATGCCAATTTTGCATACTTATCTTGCATTAGGAAGTTCCATTTCTGAACCACTTGTGTGAAGAAATATCTTCTTTTATTTGAATATGACTCCTTCTATTTTAATTTGTTTCCCCTCAGGTGGCAATTTGGAGAAGACAATGAAGATCTATTCTCTGTTTACTTTCCCAGCATCACTGGTGAGTTCATAGACCTCTTCAGTAATCTTTTGTTTCAAAGGTTTGACTTGAAGTGTTTATAATCACACTTCCCAGCCATTGCATACATCTGATGACATTTTCCCACCCTGCTGTCTGTTGTCTGTTATTTCACCTGTAGCTGGTTCCTTAATGGGGAAGAGAAAAAATGGAGAATAAAACAAATGGCTTTATGGGAAACATTACATATATATCACATTACATTAAGTCACAAGTGCACTCCAGTGAAATGGAATGCATAAGTTACAATTCTTGAAGTCAAAACTCTTTTTTTCCTCATGAGGAAAAATATCTAGCAGTATTTTATATTCTCAATATGAGTTATTTATTCTTAAGTGTGGTATCCACTCAGGAGAACACAGGTATCAAAATTAACTTTAGAGAAGCATATGAAATAATTTCTTCAAAGATGTCTTTAATACATTATAAACCTTGCACTTCTCTTTTCCTGTCATTTTTTAAGTCTTACATGAATGATGCATATTAGAATATTGACTTGCGTTAGCTCTTAACACTTTTACAGTGTTATGAAAATACCATCCCTTACTATTGTTATTATTGTGCTTATTTTGATTTACCTTTTCTTGTAGCTTACTAAACCAAAAGTAAAACCATCAACAACACTAATACTCCAAAAAATAAATAAAAAAATAGGTCACTGTTCAAAGAGGAATCCGTATAGACATACTTAGTATCATTTGTGTACAAGTTTCTCAGGTATTTTTGCAATTATGAAGATCTAAAATAGAGTGAAGACCATCATTCTAACAACACATACTCTAATAACTGGTAGTTAGGCACAGGAAAGCACCTAAGTAAAATGTACTTGGAAAGACAGATCTATAACACTGAGACCATTCAGAATTTAGTGTTCTAGAAAGGACAAGTTTAAGTAACAGGCACAGATTTTCACATTTTGGTCTAAATCTGGATCCCATTATTCTTGCTACATAGTAAATTCTCCTTCAGTGAAAACATCACTGGAAAAAAAGATATAACTTCAAGGTCAGTGTGGAAGATATTAACTTGTTTTCTTAAGTCTGCAGTTATTTCTAGTTACTCTGTCTCTTCCTTGAGGTAGGCTTACTACCATACTAAATACTTTGCAAATTAGTACAAGCACTTTAATGTTACCTGAGAGTACCAGTAACTTACTACTACAACTTACTACAGTTTTCCTGATGAAAACAAGATTAGGACTTCTATCCAAGGGTATCAGGTTAGTCTGCCACATGATGGATTAATAATCTTATTAACTGTGACCTGAATTGGACTTTGATATTCTGTCAGAGATACTGTAGAGTGTTTAGTAAGCTAATAAAAAGTAAATAGCAAGGGACAACTCAAAGTCTAATAAATTAGATTTGTCTGCCCATACCATGGAAAGCAATACAGAAATGGTTCATGCTGTGTTAATGGTATTTGTTGAAGGTAAGATGCAGAAATCAAACATTTTGATTCATGGATTTAGTGGTTGCAGGCAGAGGGCAGAAGTCCACCCTCTCACCCATTCATAACTGATGAAATCAACAATATATGTTTCTTTCACTTCCTCAGAAGCACTGGATATTTATCACAGATAGAAGCAGGACATCAGGAAAGATGTGATGAATGGCATTATATTGTTCAGCAAGTCCTATAGTTCACTGTAGTAGGGTTTGCATGTTAGGTTTCAGAATCAGGCCAAGACTCTGGAGATGTTTCCCTGTCACCAGGGAGATATTGTCAGCACAGATCATGTGGGCTCAGCTCATATGACTTATGTCTTGTCACTTCAGGAACTTAAGATGTTGGCAGCCTCTTTATTCTCCCCATCATAGTTTTTTTATCCATTGGTTGTCCCTGCAACATCTGAAAACTCCTCATTTTAAAATATGGTTGTTACTACTATGTAGCTTGACTTATTGTTCTGTTCTCCACAGACTGGTCTGCTGAGTAACTGAGATAATTTTCAGGTGGGATTAAAGTGCCAATTTTCCCTTGAAAAATGCTTAATTAAAGGGCAACGATGAAAGCTTTTCAAAAAAGAGGAAAAATGGTTTTTCAACTACACCAAAACTGAATGGAAAATTAAGGATGTAAAACACTTGGCATTATCACAGAAGGGAAATTTGATGTAAAAATGAAATGACTAAGTAGGTGCTGAACTGGCAAGTAATGTTCTAAGATGGATTCCACAGGGATGGGTTTTATACTGATGCATTCAATAGAAAACCAAGGAGATATAGACAGATATAAACAGGTGAAGATTCAGTGAAATATCAGTTTTCTTCATGTGTCTCAAAGCAAAATAAAAAGAATGGCTACAGTTAAAGTAGGATAAGTTTGAATTCAGCTAGGTGTTAAAGTTCAAACGGAATCTAAGAGAGAGTGCTTTGTGAGCAAGGCACTTAGCAGGGGACACTAGAATTATAGAAAGCAGGGCCTGAGGGAAGGAACATTTAGCAAACAGTTTAGTAGAATTGCTCTCAAGTCTACACTGAGGATTTTTTGGATTGTGGAGTATGACATCAGTTGTCAAAAAAATAAACAGGTTTGGATGGCACCTCATTTCTGAAAGCCCCAAAACAGATACCAAGAAAGTTCCACAGATACAGGAGTAGGATTGAGTCACAGGACCCTGCAATCTATCCTACTGTGTACAAAGGAGAAAAGACAACAACTATCAGAAGAAATGGGTGTGTTATTACCATGCTTTTATTGAGAGGCTGAAATAATCTGTTTCCCAGGAGTGATAAGACTCAGTATCTATTACATATTCTCCTCCAGGAATTCCTAAAGTACAAATTAATTGCATAGAGACTAACAAACAACCTTTAATTGGAAACTTCTGTTTCTACTCCAACAGACTTGCTCAAATACTTCCTAAGCACTGAGGTTAGTTTGTTAATATTTAACAATTTTTAACAAAGACACAAGAGATGACCTGCATCATTTCAAATATGCCTGTTCCTCTTTCCTTCAGGCCAGAAGCTTGTAAAAACCAAGGTTATACCAGAACTTGATTTTTTATAAATGCAAATGTGTGGGGATCTATATAATAAGCAAAGGAATGAGAAATAATATTATGGTTGTCAAAAACATTAACACTGATGTATTTGCAATGCAGTGTAATTGAAGAAGTGACATGTCTGTCAGCAGGTCAGGAAGGAAGGAGGGGAAGGAAAGATTCTAAGACTAGCATAAAGAAGAGAGAATGGACATGATCAAGGGCAGAGGAAAAATAAAAAATATGACATGAGATTAAAGAGAATAATCTTACAGAAACATGAACAGGAACAATAACATACTTCTTTTTTAATTATTTTTTTTCCAGAAGGCCCTTGACCTTCAACGTTTGCACGTAAAGTCAGTCAATACTGGAGGTCAGAATGAGATGTTTTCAGTAAGGGAGGAAGATTATTGAATGCCTAAGTCACCACAAGGTTCCTGTCTATCAGAATAATCTGTGCTTCTCTTTTGGCATATATATGTATCTATAATAAATGAGCTAAAATAAGAAACCCTAAAGCTCTTTCCATTTCCAGTACTGTAGAAAACAAAAGCATTAATGAAAAATCAAAGTAGTACTTCACTAAATCAAAAAAAAGGCAAATTAATGACCTCTCAAATTTAGAAATAAAACTACTGCATGAAGAAAGATATCTTTGCTCTCCAAATTGGTGTTACACATTGTGAGACTTAAAATAAACATACATTTAAAGAAAAAAAAAATATATTTGGAGGTATGCTCGAAAGTTTTTTCTAACCTTCATAAGCAAATCTGCTCTCAGTTCAATTACATGGTTGTCAAGACTAAAATGAAACTAACCTTTATCCCTTTACAGTGCAGCTGTGACAATACCATACCTTTAATAATGTAAACACTCTGATGATTTGCAGTTTTAGACTACATGGAGACTCTTTTTCAATGAACTTTATTCCCTTCTGTTTTGCAGTCCTGATTTCTTTAAAAAGACAGTAAATTCTACAAAAAGGTTTTATTTTTAATAGATCTAAAATATTTCAACTTCTTCCATTTACATAAAGAATAGATACTATGTGAATTTGAGGCAAACTTTAACTCTTTTAATGGTCATTTAGAATAAACATATCTTTTTAGCATTGTTACGTTAATTCAGTGATTTTCATGTGCTCCAAATAACAGGCTGCTAGAAGCAGCCATGAACAAAAAGCTCATTTTGTTTTCTAATCACAAAATTGCATTTCAAAGTAGAATTTGCTCAACAACTTCTCAGGTTATTATTCTCCAAAGGGGAAGAGGCAGAAGTTGTGAGGTATAGAATGTAAAAAAAGTGGAATAAGGCAAAATAATGCAAATAGGATGGGTAAGGGAAATGTAAGCTCTTCCATAAAAAAGTCAAATGGGAAAAAAAAACAACAACAACATAATGAAAAACCACATATCTTAAACCTAGCAAACTATAACCCATCTTTTCTTCCTCATCAAGGTGGTCATAATACATGGGGCAGGGCTATGTGATCCTGTCAACAGCTCTGGTGTAGATGGATCTTTCTCATCCATTGACTGGCCTTCCACATCCAGAGCCTCATACGTGTTATACAGAGGCACCTGAGAGGACAAGGTGGGGAAAGGGAGGTTTCACCTGCCACCCCAAGTGTGGACTTGCCTCCATTCAATCATTTCCCCTGAGATACTGTCTTTGGTCTGGCAAGGGAAGGATACAGGACCCCCTTGATCTTATTTTCTGGTGGCCACTCCTGTTCCAGGGAAGCCAGAGCACGGTCCCACCAGTCTATCTCCTTCTCAGACTCACTGATGCTTCTTAACCTTTCTGGTCACAGACCCACCTGGTCACACCTCACACAGCTGTTGGTTATATTGCCATCCCACACCAATGAGCAGCTCTCGCACTCTCTGCAGCCTCAGGTCTGAGTGGCTGCAAGTTTCCATGGGAGCTCTGTCTGGGTTGTTGTGTCTGGGTTTCTTGGTGAATACAGAGCACATACCTTTGTGCTGGGTGGGTACCATAGTAAGGCTCCTTCTGGGAGGGTGCTAACTCCCAACTGAGCTAATCTCCTGAGCTGGCAGAGCTTCTCTGCCCTTCCTGTGTGAACTACCACACTGCAGACTATCTGCCCTCTCTGTTCCCAGTGCTTGTGTCACTCATGCTCCCCAGGTAGCTGTTCATGGGCCTGGTCACCATTGTCATGGCAACACCAAGGCCTCCTCAGCAACTCCCACAAGAGCTGTTGGGCTCCTGGTGTCACTGATGCCCTGGTGTTCCCCTGCCTCAGAAAAACCCTCTCTGCTCCAAGTCCTGCTGCTACACTGTGGATCGGGTCAGCTCCAGAGCAGCTCCCCTCCACAACTGAAAATATTCTCAGGCAAATTTAGATTTAAAAAGAAAAGGCAAATCAACCCTGTATATTTATCTTTCATCAGATTCCTACTTTCAGCCTTGCCAGTATGACAAAATCTCTGTTTGTTGTAAGAAATAGTTATAATGCTCATTGGAAATAAAATTGCCCGACAATAGTTTATATCTGGGAGCCTACTTCACATTTGAAAGATACAAAGAATTGTGAGCAACTTTTTTCCAGCTGCACAGTTTAGGAAAGAGAACATATGTGGTTTGCTATTGAACAAAAATCCCAGGTCTTGAGCTTCATGGCACCACTTCTTATCTCTACCAATTCCCTGTTGAAGAAGCAAGTACATATGTGTTGTACAAATCGATCATGGATTTCAAAAATAAGCCATTCAGAATAGACTAAAATTTGATGAGATGAAAACAGAAAAGAACACTTCAGAGCTTTTTTTTTCTGTTGTTTAAAACTTGTTTCTCTCATTGAACAATGTGTCAACTGAACAGGGACAATGCTTTAAAGAAAAGTTAATCTGTACCTATATGTCTCATACTTATTGTCTACTCCTATTTGATAAATAAATAATAAAACAATTTTATAATCTCTTTTCAATCATCTCATGTCAGTCTTTAAGCATTTATAAATACCATTTAATGGCAAGTCAAAGATTATGTATGTGGAATTGATTTTCCCTATTCAGCTTGTGATATTGTTTGCTTTGAACTTTTTTTTTCACTCCGTTTCACTTATAAGAGCAAAGCTAGGGAGTAGTTATTTTCCCTTGTTATTACTAAGAAAAGGTTAAGGAAGTGTTCTTCAATATATTTGTGCAGATGACTCCTGGTAGAGGTTTCTCTCCAATGTAACTGATAAAAATTAAATGAGATTTTTTTCTTTCTGCCTCAAAGAACTGACATTTTATCTAGGAGTACAGTGTTCTTTACGAACATTTTTCTTTCTTATAACCACTGAAGTTCACCTAGATCCTCAGTATCTTCCCAGTGATATAAACCATTCTTTTACCTCTTTTTTGGCTCTCGGTTATAGTAATGTAAATCTTTACTAATGCTCAGCCAAACCATTACAGAAACAGGACAGAAAGACAAAAGCTTTCCCAACACAGTGGAAACTCCAGCAGACAAAAGTCAATCTCTCAATTGTTACATGAGCACCTGTAGCACCATTGCTCCACTAAAAAGCCAAGGGGCTCTAAGGGATAACCTGGCATCCATATAATTCTGTATTCCATACAGAGTTTCTTTTGACAAGAAACTGAAAACTCTCTAGTGCATCTGAGAACGCAGGATATACTGCTAGTCAAAAAAAAAAAAAAAAAAACCACAACAACCCAAACCCAAACCTAAACAAAACAAAATTTATTTTGGAGTACTGTCAATATAGTAGATTTTGACCAATAATAAGAAAAATCTTTATTGTTTTGATTTTGCAACTTTTTAAATTGTGGCAGTACACTCTTCCCCCAGCGCCACCCCCCTCTGCTGAGAACTGATGTGGCAGCTGCATGTGTGCACACCTCCCCGCCTCTTTCCCAACACCTCCCCCCTCTCCTGCAATGGGGCAAATTAATGGCTCTTATTGTGAGACCCAGGCCAGAGTCATTAGGAGAGAGGAGGGGGTGCACAAGCCAAGTAGGGGGGTGCAGAGAAGCTACGAAGCTTCTAGAATGCCCACAGCCAGATCTGACACAACCATAAATGGAGTCCTGCCAAGGCTGCTCTTTGTGTGGTCCTCTCGGAGCATGGGCCAAATGCTACCACCAAGAGCCCTCCCGGGACTGGGACGCCATCTAAGGTAACGTCCCCAAAGAAAAATGGGACTGCCTCATCTCCGCATGTGGGTGAGTGATAACTTAGATATTTCCTCGCCAGATAAGTGAGTGTATTAAATAATTCGTCACCACTTGGGCAGGAGTTTTCCTCACTAGATCAGTGAGTGTATTCTGTGCTTAAATGTAAGTACGTGTATTTTTCTGGAGTCAGGGATGGCTATGACGTTGTTTTTGGTGAGCCACATGTATGCACACTGTGGCTCTCCATTATTCTTATTTGCTGTACCCCAATAATTTCCTCAAACTTGATATCTGAATCTGTATTTTATGTTACCAGAGTAACTGATTGTATAAACCCCGTTTCTAATTTGTTGTTTTCCTGGACTTCCCTGGACTTTCCCAGACAGAATAAAAGCCTCTTTTGGACCTTGTTGTCCACCTAAAACTAACTTCAGGGTGCCTCCATAACATTAATAAGAAAACTCTAAACAAAATCAATGTAATCCCCAACGTCCCTCAGAAATTTTTCTGAACAAAAAAGGAAAGCCATTAGGTATATCTTTAGGTAATTAATAGAGAAAACCAGACATTTCAAGAGAGTAAGTCCCAAGGATTCCAAAATGAACAGGTAAAAACCTTCTAGTCTGAATAGCTAGCTGTACTGTGAAAATGTAGTTTTGACCAGCTAAACAACAATTTCAGATACAAGATTTTACCAGAAGTCTTTTAGGGCTGTGAGTGCACTAACAAGCCTTAATGGTGATGATCAGCCTCAGCTGGGACATACCTGCACAACTCTGTCTATGGGTCCATGTGGAACATTTAAGCTTATTCCTTGCCTTCAGTCCGTGCCTGAGCTGTGTTGTAGGAGTGTTGGTCTCAAGCTTTGTCATGCTTAGGCCGGGCCATGGACCATGTTGCTCCTGACCAATGGAGAGCCATCCTGGCTTGACCACAACGTGCCTTGTCACCATAGACCTGTGTGGCAGTGTCTGGACTTTACACTAGCCTTCAGGCTGACTTTCTAGATAGACCTTGGACCTGCCTGCTCACCACAAGCTTACCTGATGATCTTGACTCTAGGTTTAATGTGGCTGTCGTCTCTGGGCTCATCCTGCTCCCTTCACTCAGGCTGAATGGTTGGGTATTGGTTGGTGAGGTCTCTGCCCTGTGGACCATGCCCTGTGCCCATGTTGTTCCCTGACAGCTCACTTGGGCTTCTTGAGCCCTGAGCTGAGCAAGGTGGAACCTGGTTTGTGGCTATGCAGGAACTTTCCCCCATGAACCTTCCCAAATGACCCGCCTTGCCCTGGGCTTTGATCTTCCCACAGCACTGATGCTTTACTCACCCCCAGGCTACTGAGGAAAGTCCTCTGGGTCTTGTCAGTGATGGTCTGTGCTCCCTTTCCCTTTGGGCCTGAGAGTCCCAAAACTGAGCCTGCATTCTCACACACGATGTCCCTCTCCTTGTTTCTTTTTGCTGCCCTGGCTCTGCCCTCTGAAACAGCCTGTTGAGAACACATGGTGATTAAAACACTCAGATTTGAGAGTTACTCTATTCTATTATTCTTTCTGTGGAGAATAATAGAGATATTATTCTATATAGAGTGAGTATATATTCTATATTTATTAATGAATATATATAAACATTACATTTAAATATAAAATTATATTATGTACAAATAGCTGTATAGTATGTAGCTGTGTCTTCAAGGAAAGAATGAGAATGGAAATACACCTCCTTTTCTGCTCAGTTTCCAATTAACTTGTGGTTAACCTGGTTTACAGGTACCAGAGAGAGGTACTGGCTTTTCCATCTTTGACAGCTTTGCTCAGTCTTTATTTTTGGGGCAGGAAGAGGTAGGAGTTTAGTGTCTCTCATTATTTTTTTGACTAGCCTGACACTCTGAGAAATCTTCTGGCTCATGACTAATTTGCCACCTATAAATGGCAAAAATATTAACCTACAATCATTATCCTAAAGAAACGTTCTGAACGGAAAAGCTTGCCCACTTATATTAATGTGCTGTCAACAGAAAAACACTGGTAATAGGAAAAGAGGGAATGAAGATACTA
Source organism: Streptopelia decaocto (assembly GCF_964273445.1). Classification (NCBI taxonomy): domain Eukaryota; kingdom Metazoa; phylum Chordata; class Aves; order Columbiformes; family Columbidae; genus Streptopelia; species Streptopelia decaocto. Next base: position 77,494,538 of record NC_138655.1, on the reverse strand, counting down.
CCACAATGAACAGACCTGAGCTGTGAATAGTAAAACAGTGATTGTGAGATTGAAGCTTGGTTTTAGGCATAACAGGTGGCTGTATTCCAAGAGGGGTGGGCCTAGAAGAGAAATTATGAGGACTCATTTAAGTCAGTGAGGAATGGATTATGAGAATCATGGTGGACAACATTTGCTTTATTTGTCCCTAGATTTGTTGGCTACAGTAAATATTTGAACGGATCCCTCTAGAAGAAAGAGATTGTTTTGTGGTGTTTTTTTTTTTTTTTGTTTGTTTGTTTTTTTTTGGTTTGTTTTTTGTTTGTTTGTTTTTCCCAGGTGTGGCTGAGCAAGTTTAAGAGAAGGAAGTTTGGAGGGGTCAAATACGGGGCAGAGTAGGTACATGTGCATTTTGGGTAGCTTGTATAGAGTTTGCTGCAACTCAGTAGGCAACTGAGTCCACTGACAGCCTGACAGCTTCCTCTGTTTAAAATTTAGATATTTCAGTTTACATTCCAAGAAAACAATACTTCTTTTACTTCAAAAGTTTTGTGTCATTTTTTTGAGATGCTCAGTGTGAGGAAAGGACAAGCAGATAAAACCCAACTCAGAAATAATAACAATAATGTTAGAAGATGAAACAACATCAACAGAGGCAATAGTCTTCTGTCTAGAAGGTGATAAACACTTAAAATACATCAGCAAACATCTGTCTGTATGTGAAATGTAGATGTTCTAATTATCTAGTCTCTCTAACTTTTCAGTTTGTTTTGTGGGAGCATCCTAGGAAACCAATACTCTTAAGGAATTTATGTGCAAATATGCTCCAGATAAAATATTTAGATGCTGCTGGTCACAATCTAAGAATTTGACATACATACAGAATATAAAAAATTGTCTTTAAGACTGGTTGAAGCTGGGCTTACTGCAAGTTAAACCAATGTCACTGTAGCTCGTCAAGTGATTTTAATTGGTCGTGTGTGTTTGTGTGTGTAACTAGCCCTTCAATTATAAAGAGATTTCCAGTAAGTATTTAGTAAAAGTTTGAACAATGTATGTCTGACCTTTGAGGTTTGGGACAGAAGTACTTATTTAAGGTGTTAAAAATATTAATAGTAGAATATGGCAGGAATAATAACACCACAATATATTAATATCAGAAGAATATGCTTGTGCTGAATTAAATAAGTAAGCTAGGGCCGTTACATAGTATTAAAATCCATATATCTAAAAGGACACTGAAAATGGTATAGGAAATGCTGACAGTATAGGTTTTTCATAAAGCAGCATAGAAAAATTGGAATTTATTGCCCATTTGATGAGTGCTATTTAGAGAAAGAGCTCTCCTTAGTACTTGGGGCTCACCAACAGATGGATCCAGCCTGAGCGTCATGTGTCAAAATGAGACAATGTGTATATGAATTGGCAGAATTTGACCTATGTTAGTTTACTGAGTATGGTTTGTTTTTTTTTTTTTTTTAATAAATTGGTTTATAATATAAGTTAGTATAATTCATATTCTCCAATATGCTAATTTTTTTTGTTCATTCTAAGTAGTATTTATTGAAGCATTAGCTAACTGAAAGGAAAGAAAAATAATATCAGGTTTATAAACCAAATTAAAAAAAAATCTTTCACTAATGTCATGTAATAAATACTTAATTTTAAAAAGGAAAATCTTTTGGAGGTAATAAAAAATGAATATTTGTATTAGTCTTCTTTTTTTTTTTTTTTTGTTTTGGTGGCCCATTTAGATACAAACTCTGCTTTAGCATCTGCTAAGCCAAAATAGTTGAGTCTACTTTGCTAAGGTGTTATTGTGGAAGTTTGCAAAAAATTCTGGTTTTTTTTCCCCCTCTCTTTTGAACTTTGGTTTAGACCTAATCAAAATGCAGGTAGGGAACTTTGAATGGAGTTAGTTTCATTATTTTCATTTTATGTATGCAAGCTTGCAAAAATAGAAAAAGCCTGTAGGAATTGTGCTCATGGGAATAAGGAGGAAATTGTTTCATGTTAAGGTTCATTACTGACTAAAAATCAATTAGATTTGATTCTTGCATGCTTAATTTTATTGCTTTTGCTGATTCAGACAGTGTTTGCTTTTAACTGAGAGAGTCTGAGAGCTTTTACATGAAGCAGAGTTGCAGCTTCTGGGTAGGTAAGAATCATAGAATGTCCTGAGTTAGAAGGAACTCACAAGAATCATCAAGTTCAACTTCTGTCCCTGCATATGACAACTCCACAGTTCACACTATGTGTCTGAGAGTGTTGTCCAGTCTCTTCTTGAATACTTTCAGGCTTGGAGCCATGACACCTCCCTGGGGAGCCTGTTCCAGTGCTCCACTACCCTCTGGGTGAAGAATCTTTTCCTAATGTCCAACCTAAACCTCCCCTGGCACATCTTCCTGCCTTTCCCTTGGGTTCTGTCATTGGCCACTAAAGAGAAGAGTTCAGCACCTACCATTCCTCTTCCCCTTGTGAGGAAGCTGTAGACCGCAATGAGGCCTCCTCCTAGTCTACTCTTCTCCAGGCTGAACAAAACAAGTGACTTTAGCCACTCCTCATATGGCTTCCTCTCCAAACCCTTCACCAACTTCGTAGCCCTCTTCTGGACACTCTCCAGTAGCTTAATATCATTTTTATACTGTGGCACCCAGAATTGCACATAGTGGTCCAAGTGGGGCTACATCAGTGCAGAGTAGAGCAGCACAATCATCTCCCTTGCCCAGCTGGCAATGCTGTGCTTAATGCACCCCGGGACATGGGTGGCTCTCTTGGCTGCCAGGACACACTGTTGGCTCACGTTCAACTTGCCATCAACCAGAACCTCCAGATCCCTCTCTGTTGAGCTGCTTTCCAGCATCTCATTCCCCAGTCTGTATGTACAGCCAGGGTTGCTGTGTCCCAGGTGGAAAAATCCAGCACTTGCCTGTGGGGGTGGGAAAGACGGGGGAAATATAGTTTAAGAAGAGTTGTCTGCTTGAAGAGATTTGGGACATCCATGACAGATCTCAAAGGTGGCACTTAGCTGACGTGCTAAATGGAAATCAAACTCTTCGGAAATATTCAGAAATATTCATGTAAAAGAAACATGAGTGGTTTACATAAGTATTCTTGCACAGTTCCCTATGAGGTTCAAAAAAGTGTAGCCATTTCTAAGAATTGATGAGATATGCAGCAGCTACCTATTGCAAACAAACAAACCCAACTCTGAGAAGCTAAAACTATTTTACACTTAGTCTCAGAAAATTATTTTCCACCACAGGCAAACAATAGAGTTTTCAACATCCTCCTGAATGTAGCAAAACTCGGTAGTTCTAGGTCAGCACAGAATCAGCAAGACTATCTTCATAGTATGTTCGTAGGATTTGAATTTTGGGAGTCTAAAGTCTCAGTCCCTAAGTGTTTTAAATTTGCATAGAAAAAAAATCATCTTATCAAAGCAAATCTGCCATAAGCTAAATAAAAACACTTAAAACCAAAGATTTTTATTATGTAGTTTAAACTAATATATTTATAATTGGAAATATTAGTTTGAAAATAAAGAAGTAAATGTGTTTTAAATTACCACCAGCATTTCCATGTAAATGTCTATTTTTGCAAATTTTAACAGCTCAGGGCTCTAGTTTTCTCAAAAGAAGAATAAATGAAAGATTGATTTGGGCACCTCAGAACTGTGGTAACTATCAAAGTTCAGAACTAGATTTTTGTTCATGTGAATTCAATTTCTATCAACCTACATAGACAACTTCTTTATCATTATTACTTACTTAATTGTCAAAATTAGAACTTCTTGCTGATGACTTTTTAGAAAAAAACAAAACACTACTGAAGTATAATACCCTCAATTTACTGACTGTCCTGCACCAATAGTAGTTCAGCTTTCTACAGATTCATAATTCTGAGGAGTTAATTTGTAATTCCAGACTAGCTGGAGGGTGGATAAGGTTTAGCTTACCTCAAAAATGAGTCGAAAATGAGCCTTTTTTCCATGACTCCAAACCCTTCCCTTTTTTTTTTTTTTTTTTTTTTTTTTTTAATTGTGGTTGTGTCTAACACAGAAGTTCTCTCGTCATGTATTCTTGAATTATCTGTATTCTATTTGGTCGGAATTAAATTTTAGTTTTCTAGGCAGAGGTTCAAACTTACTTGGTGTCTTGTTACCGCTTGTCAGTAGAGGGCAGTATATAGCAACGTGGTTACCACACGGTGGAACTCTACAAATACTGCAATATACTCAAAGGAGTGAGATGCAGTCAAAAATTGTTTTTGAGACAGTTGGGTTTGGCACCATTTCAGTTATAAGAATTCAGTTAATAGTTTAAAAGAAGCAGCAATCTCATATCTCAAAATGTGACTTGAAGCAATATTAAAAGTTCTCAAAGATGGAGATAACCTATTAATTCTCAGGCTCTTTGTTAAGCTGAGGGATTCACTGAGGCATTCAAGTATGAGAGCTCTTGTTCTATATTGCATAATACAATTCAAGGCAGTGGTTCAGATTAGAGTGTTTTCCAACAGTGAAGATTAAAGGCTGTTTTCTGTAGATTTAAATGGTTTAGTAGTATCTCGTTTAAGATCAGTTTTTAACTGAGTTTTGTAAAAGCTGCATCTTCATTTTCACTGATGCTCTCTAAGAATGGTACAGGAGAAGATTCCAGACAAATGTGTAGATTAGCATAGCAACTGCAGGTTATATAATGAAGTAGCAAATGCTTATTTAATCTTAGTTTTCAATACTTGGGGTGGGGGAAATATTCACCCTTTGAGAATTTTTATTCCTTTGTTCTTGTTTTAGACAAATTTAATAAAATGATATTGAGCACATCTATCCTGTAATTCAATTTATCGATTTAACTAGGTCATCAACATGATTTTCATTAATACAAAGAGGATATCACTGTTTCACTGCTTGCAGTTTTCTCCTAATGTCTTATTCTTGATCTCTTCTTTGTATTCTATGTTTCTCTGAGAGAAAGCTTGTGTATTTTTTTTAAACTGCTAATGTAAATTGTAGCCAGATATTTGATATATTTCACAGATATCAGTACTTTAGCAGATTTTACTTTAAATAAATCAGGTTATGAAAACAGTTTCCTACTTTCATTAACTTTAGACTTGAATTTTATTCTAGCTCTAAATAAAAAGAATTTCCCATTTTTTCAAGTACTTTACTGTATTGAGTAGAAATCAAATTAACCAGATGTTAACTCCAAAAATTCTTGTAACTCTCATTTAGTCTTAAAACTATTTCTGCTTAGAAGAATTACACTATTAATATAATGTTGCCAATTCTACACTCCAATGGAATTTTATGAAAGGCTGAAAATGAATAGCTAAAGCCCTGGGGCTTGTTCATGTTTTATTTTTGTTTGTTTGGTTGGTTGGTTTTTTACACAAAAAATTAAACATCAGTTGTGCAATTTTACTCTCACCAGTACTGGATAACAGGGACACTGAATTAATTTTGGTTACTTATACTTTCTAGAATGGGAGTATACTAATTCAGTTGAAAAAGTCTGTTTGAAAGAAATCACGGAAGAGTAGTCTAAAACTACTCTTGGTAGACCGATGGTTAGAATTACTGTTTACTTCAGCCTAGAAGGATGAGATAAGAGACACATGTGTATGTAGACACATCTAAACTACAACAATTGAAATATTAGGGTGATGACCAGAGACCAAATAAGAAGGATGTGGATAGAGGTCTCTTTTCTCGTCATACTAGTTTACATCAAACTATAGAAAAATTTCAGAGGTTCACCACTTCTCTGTAACTTGAAAATGCTCACTACACAAGACTTGAGGACCAGACCTTTGACCTATGTGAAGGGAATGTCTTTGCAAGAGGGAAGATGCCTCAGTGGCCAGCTGTCTGCCTGGTCAGTACCATAGTCAGGCCTCTGCCTTTGTGCCTCATCAGTTATGCACGGGAATGAGATCTGAAGCAACTAAGGACAACGTTCTCCTGTCTGGTCTCTGCATGATTTTTATTGTCTTTGTTCTGTTTGCTAGAAGTTTAAGACTAATGGCTAATCTTATGGGTTTTAGGAATAGCTCTTTACACTGAATAAGCAGCATGGCTCTGATGGGAGACAAAGTGACAGATTAAGACAACTACGTCTGTCCCAAGGTCCTTGGGAAGCAACAGGCTTCAAGGAGATGGTAATGCATTTTTTCTGAGGCTGCGCTTTGTATCTGCAGATTATATTTTAAAAATTATTCCTTTTACTAAACTATTTAAAAACATGTGCTGCCTGCTCCAGGAATGCAAAATATGTGTGAAAAAATATCATTAGTGAATTGTCATTTCCAGTTTATTATTCTCATTGCTTTATTTCCTGTGTAAGAGTTCTCTACTCCTACCCCTCCTAATGTGAAAAAGTCTTTCTTCAGTAGTTGCTTTTATAAGCTGAACTACATATTTTTATATTTTTAATCAGTTCATTGTGCATCAATATGCATAATGTAGAGCATAAAATTGTGTGCTGGGTAATGCATTGGTCTATAGTAGTTCACAGAAATACAAGCTTGTTATTTTCGTTCTGAAGTAATATAATTTTGTTGAATCTCTCTGAGGTTTAAGACTACCCCATTTCTTCTGGTACAAACCAGAAGGAAGGAACTTATATGCTGTCTGGTGTTGAAAATCTTTGATAGATATTAGTAAGGTAGAAAATGAAGTCTGTTCTACATATTTTGTTTGCTGATAGGCAAATACCTGGTATACTTTTGAATTTTAAATTCCGGTTCTCATATTTCTCTCCAGCAGCTAGCTACTACTAATATAAATGATAAGGTACTTAAAATAAATAAGATTAAATGAAAAAGAATTTACAGCTTTAGGCAATGTTCCAGAATGCAGAAATCCACAGATCTTCTGTAGCCCAAGTGTGCTTTACATCAGAATTTCAGTTTCAAGGAGAGAGAAAATGATCCATAAACTTCGTTTTTGCTGGTATTAAACTTAGCAGCTGTTTATGAATCATGAGGACATTTGATTGCACAGAAACTGAAGGTCCAATAGTTATCTGGGAGGTTCTGCTTTTCTTAGCAGTCCATGCCAATTTCTCTTTAATTATTGGAGAGGTTAAAACAACAAAATCTGACAGATTGTTAGCTGAACTCAACCCAGACAGATGGCACTATTCCATTCAAGCCAGTTTTGGGTAAGTTCTGCTGCACCATATGCTAGAATCAGTTCAATAGCTAATTAGTGCTTATTATAAGACAATCATTCTCTCAAGGAAAATTCTTATGGATGGGTCACAATTACAGAGTGAGAAGAGAGAAGGAATAAAAGTCTGAGCAGCATGTACCCTCACTGACTTGTTTACTCCAGTCATAAATAAAGGTCAGCATGGTAAGCCATCTTGAATAACCTTTCAGCTCAGTCCCAGTAGTGCTGACATTCCTGGGCTGTATTTGGAAAATAAATATTGGATGCTGTAGTGAATTAGGTTTTTTTTCCTCCTATTTCTAAACAGCTATGCTGTAAAAGATGGAGTAAAGTTGATTATGAAACTGAGTTCTTATCCATTGAATTAAGCTAATTAAAATAAATTGCAACAGAGATTTACAAAAGTCTAGAGCTACCAACTCAAGAAGAAAAGTGATTATTATAAATATGAAGTGCAGATTACTTAGCTATAGTCTTATACATTAGCTTTAGTTTACCAGGTGAAAGCAAGAAGAGCAATGCCAATATTTTTATGGGGCAAAAGCAGGAGAAAAATGAAGAAAGATGTTATGATATGCTGATATTATCATATCTGCTACCTCTTTTCCTGGGACTTAATATGGTTCTCAGAAGTCAGACTTTTTAAGACATCTGTTCAAATAGACTATTGAGGTTCAGGCTTTACAATCTCTCTCACTAAGGAATGCCTTCTGCATAAATAATCTGACACACAAAATATTCAAGTAGCCTTGATGTTCAAATAAATTGTTAGAATGAGAACTATGTAATTACACAAACTTCGAGGAAGAAGAATTCGATGTGCAACAGATGTAGAAGAGACATTAGGATGATGAGAAGAAGAAAGAGTAAGTTATTACAAGAATGAATATGTATCTGTGTGGATACATGAAAGCAAAGTCTCCTTGCAGCCTACTATGATTGGAAACCATGCAGCTATATTGTTAAAACTGGTTATTAACCTAGATTATATCTGCTCATGCCAAGAACAGGCAGAAAAAGCCCTCATGAGCCCACATAACTTATAAAAATGTATTCAGGGGAATCTTAGCCTTTTTTCTTTTGGTCCCAGCACTTTGGCACAACAAAATAAAGCCTGAGGAAGAGTTAACTTTCTATTAGGCACAGCAATGAGGGAAGTTTCAAAACAAACTTCTGATAAAGCATCACAGTCAAAAGTCTACAGATTTTTAAGACAAATTTCTTCATTTTTCAAAAGGACCCAACCAGAAAGTAACCCCTTTGCTTTGGTTTGTGTTTTTTGGTTGGTTGGTTTGTTGGGTTTTGGCTTTTTTTTTTTCTTTTTTTTTTTTTTTTTTTCCCCCAGATGGTGTTTTCACCAAAAATCATAATATGGCTTCCTGAAATAAGTTAGATTTTGATTTTTATTTTCTATTTGTTTGTCTTGGACATACTAAGGTGATTTCTAAGTGCAGTCCATTATGAGCTCCTGCAAAATTTCTTAATAGGCACAGATGGGACCACATCAAGTAGAATCCAAATAGGATCTACTGGCTGCTTAAGCTGCCTGTGTTCAACCAATACAGGAACTTAATTTCCCTCAGCAGATGAAAAAGACTCCTACTCCGTAAACTGTCTCTGTCAATGCATTTGAATGCATTGCATCTCTGCAGTAAACCTTGTTCTTTAGAAAACCAAATGCAGAGCATTTACAGGAATTCATCTTGCTGAGTATGCATGCTGTGATCTTTGTGTGTACATTATGCTCAAGCCCTCCTTGGAGTACTAACCACATATGGGATACATGGGTGTTCTTCCAACAACATGCTTGCTAGTGGGAAAATACCAGTGAAGAGCTATCTGCCACTGGAACAAATTGTATAGCTTGCTTCCATCTTTCCAAAGCACTTCCTCATCCTGCACTGAATGGTTTTGTTGACAAGGAATCGTGTTCTGAACTGCTGACATTTCCAAAGCCCCCTCCCTTTTTAAAAGCTTGAAATGTGTCAGTCATATATAGAAACCTAGAGGAGATTTTGCTGGTACAGGAATGATTCATGTGGCTTGTGTTATACTTTGAAAGGCCCTGATATCAGATTCTCAGGTTAATCTATACATATGTCACTAGAAGAATATGGAACTAGATTTTTAATAAACCTGAATTTAGCATTGTGGTGGGTTGACCTTAGTTAAGGACCAAACTTCCACCCAGACACTCTCTCATTCCATCTCCTGAAGAGGACAGAGGGAGTAGATCAGAAGAAAAACCATGTAGGTTGAGATAAAGACAGGGTTATCACTTAACAATCACTGTCTGGTAAAACAGACTTGACTTGGGGACAATTAATGTTGCCAATTAAAAATAGATTTGGGTCATAAATCCTAGTTGTTGAAGTGTGGGTTTGAAACTAGGACTTCTATGAAGCCAGAGAGAAGTAGGAGCACAGAAACAGGGAGGAGGGATTCTCTTCACAGAGGTCAACATTTCTCCTCATTTCACAACCATCCCTAGAAGTATCAGCTGATCTCTCAATCAAAAAAAGAGAATGCCAGCTCTGGTGACTATCATGTTTTCTTTACATTTTTGGAAGGAAGAGAAAGAGAGACTTATGGAAGAGATGGAAGGAATATTCCCATGGAAAGTATGCTGTGTGAGACTAGATGGCTGTTGCTGCAGAGGAAACGGACACTGCAGTGAAAAGGGAGCCCTTCACCAAATAGTGTCTTATGTCTGTTTGAAAGAGTAACCTGGCATTAGTGCTGAAATACTTTTACAGGGCAGTGCATCATGTCACAATACATACTGTTGTCAGCAAATAGCAGTGTGCATCATCACAAAGAAGAGAGGTAGCTGCAGGTTTAAGTACAGAATGTTTATGACAACTAGGTATGACTTTGCATATATATATGCTTTCCTATATGAAAAAGTGACATACATCACTGTCCTGTTTTTGTTAAAAACAAGACCAGTTCTCTTTCAGTGAATTTTTCCTTTCAGCTAAGTTCTTCTAAGTAACTGTACTTTTCTGAATTTTTGGCTGCATGTTTTTCAGACACGGTGCTTGAAACTGATAAGAGTGACCAACGGAATGCTGAAGAAGCTCATGTTTAGATTTATTGCTATGATGGCTAAGAATTCTGATAACATCCCATAATTGAGAGGGGTGTGTTTGCTAGGGGGGGCAGACAGAGCAGGTGACTAAAACTGATCTACTGAGTATTCCATCCCATAACCATCATACCCCCTATATAAGAGGGTGATTATGAGGGTCTCCTCTCTCTTTGACCATAGCCAGCATTTAGAGAGAACCCTGTCACCTGTGCTTGTGATCTATAGGCCACAGGCCCTGCATCCCTGAAATCCAGTTTGCTGTGAAGTCCCGCCCATGACTTCCAGCTGCTGGCCCTGCAGCTGCTGGAGCCACGCCAGATCCCAGCTCCACCACCACTGGAGTGATGCCAACTCCATATCAGGCATTCAAGATTGGTTTTGTATATTTTGTATATTTTCTCTATTTATTAATAGCATTAGTAAAGCCTTTAAAACTTTTCAAACTTGCAAGACTCTTTCTAACTTAAAGTCCCTCTTCCTTGTTTTTCTATCACCTTTTATGTTGGGAGGGATTAACAGAGATGTGGGGGACTACGGTGGGTTCGTGGATTCCCGGACGGAGGGCATGGGAACACAAATTAGCCTTGAAGATATGAAGGCCTACCCGTGAGAAAGATGGGAGTAAAGGAGTATCCAGAGATGTTAAGGATGTACCCGTGAGAGAGAAGGGAGTAGAAGAGTAACATTGATGATAGCAAAAATAGACAATGAGATGTTACTGCTGTAACTTGTAACCAGTAGTGAAGAGACACATGAATTGGTAAAACTGTATAAAAATGCACTTGTGGCAATAAATGACATCTACTACTTTAATCCTGGAAGAACTTGGTCTATGTCGTTTGTCCATCTCAACCACAACACAGAGGGCACCTGCCATGGTTTATTGTTGCCTTGCTTTACACCTTGACAACCACTTTCAAAATTGATGCCATACATTAATTTATAGTGATATCGGTATTACATGTCCCAGACCTCACATGCAGTCTTTGGAAACAATATCCACAACTGAAACATTCATTATGATTCATTATGATTACATGACAACACACTACTCAAGCATCAGTCTCAGTTCCCATGAGAGATGATACTTATGCCTCCCTCCTTGGCAAAAAAAAAAAAAAAAAAAAAAATCACACACATTCTATTTCTACTCTGTTTCTCATTCCAGCACCCAGGCCACGGTTTTCTAGAACAACCTTACGAAGGCACGTCTGCTGGAGATGGGGGAAGTTCCAAGCAATCTTCAGTGTAAAACAGACACCATCTGTGTCAGAAAATCTGAAAAAGTGAATGCAAGAGAAGGATAGCTTGTTACGGGCAAGGATCTCCATCATTGTTTGCCAGACAGATTTCTACTAGAACATTTTGTTCTCAGGAGGTCTAATACTAATCTACTCAACATGGGAGGTAAAGGTGAATTTCTATAGCAGCAGGTAGTCCAGAGACTTGCATACCCAGAGGAACAGCCCTCACTCATCCAAAAAATCTCAAAAGAAAGCTATGGTCTCAATTTCCAGCAACATGACATACCCCAGGTACAGAGCAAAGAAGAATGATATTGTGCTGGCTGGTCTCAAAGGGATTCTCTTTTGTCCAGGTGAGCACCTTCAGTTTCAGGGAATTCTCCATTTGCTACTGCTCAAAGGTAGCAAGAAAACCTCTCAGAGAAATGCCAATAACAACATCTCACACAATATGTAACTCAGCTTCCCTTTGCCTTTGCACACATATATTTCACTTCTCTCCTATGTCTAGTCTTGGCAGCAGCTTGCTGTAGACATGCAACTCTCACTGGCTCTGTCCCAGGACATTGTCATACCCACCAACATGAGGGACACCTGCCAGTACCCATAGAATCATAGAATGTCCTGAGCTGGAAGGGACCCACAAGGTTCATCGAGTCCAACTCCTGTCCCTGCATATGACAACTCCACAGTTCATACCATGTGTCTGAGGGCACTGTCCAGTCTCTTCACGAACAATACCAGGCTTGGGGTCATGACTACCTCCTTGGGGAGCCTGTTCCAGTGCTCCACCACCTGGAATACTTTGAAGGTCATTCTACCCATGCAGTCCTCCTGGGACTTGGTCTGCAAAAGAATTAGTTGCCATCACACTTGTTCTGCAGGCTTTCATATTGGAATACCCAAGAAAAAGATGTGTATGGAACAAGTGCATTGCACTGCCATGTCTCCAGACACTGCAAAGTGTAGACGTCCCTGAATTTTTTTCTACAGAAACATATCTAAAGGCGGCAGTCTGTGCTGTGGCTGTCAGCCTTAGGACACAACATTACAAAATATGCTCCTTGACCCAGAGGTCAAGGAACTTAAATGTCAATACCAGAGGACGAATGTGTCCTGCTTGCAAGCAGGGGGACTTGCATAGCTGTGGCAGAAGGGTCAGCTCCTCCATTTTGTGCATCATATTTAAAAGGGCCTACACTAAGACTACAGGCTACACAAGAACTCTTGAACACAACCTTGGGCAGTAAAAGTATACAAGATGGAGAACATGTCAGCATATCAAACTCTGGAGTAGCTTTAGGATCTCTGGTTTAGTGTAAGCAGGAGTGAGACTGAAAATACAAATAAATATCAGTATTTAAGCTTCTTCATAATAATAAAAAAACTTAGACTAAAAGTTTGATATTAACTATCACACCAAATTTGAATCATTTCTGAGTCAACTGGCATCTGCAGTTCAACAAATCTTATTCCTGCACATTTATGCTTTTATTTTGCCTTGTCTTTAAGAACTATGTTAAACACAGCCAACATATGTGACTGCAAGTATTTAAATAAGAATGCATTTAAATTAAGCTTCTGGACATCTTTCACTTCTAAAATCTTTTTTCTCCAATCAGTACTGAAATACGACTATATTATAATAAACTGATTTCAACCTCACTTCTTTCAGAAGATGAAAAGGTAACTTCATATATTCTTTGCTACTTATGGTTTAAGATGTTTGCAACTGTTAGTTGATGTAACTGTTGTGCAATATAAAGACATGTCATTTCAGTTCATAGATCAGCACATGCATTTGTTTCAAATTTTCAACATAATAGCATAACCTGTTTTTACCACTAGGGAATCTGTATGAATCTTCCCAGAATTCACATTTAAACAGCTTCTTATCAGGCTTTACATGTCAGACTTGAAGAAATTAACTCGTTTCTTCATTTCTTCATAACAACTACCATCTCAAAATGGAAATTTTAATAATGTCTTCTTACTAAGTTATGTGTTTTATAAAATGAAAAGGCACTGTTCTGGCCTTGATAAGAGGATTCACAGCATTTTCAGGCATCTTTAATATTCCAGTGTCTGATTATTCTCAAAATGCTTTTACTGAGTGTTGCCCTGTCCTTATATCTGCTCCACTCATGAAGTTATCTATTATGAGAACTTCTTCCCTAATACAGTTGTTTGTTTTTTTTTTTTTCCCTTTCTTTTAATCTCACAATAGCAGCTATTTAAAGCAGGCTGATTGCTCCCTGCTCTCAAAACCATAAAAAACCTGTTGATAATAGACAGAAGTACATTAGCTCTGGACTGTCCAAGTGAGAAATCAGTTATTCTCTTGTTTTGCCTCTAAATAGAGCTTAGGGCTTGCATTCATTTTTATTATTATGAAGAACCACACAAAGACATCAGGTAAAGAAACCGTGAGTCACACAGTTGTGCTATCTAAAGACCAATCCAAGCAAATCTTCTGGTCATACATTTTGCATCAATTCTCATTTAGAGTAAGCAAACTATCTGATTAAATTGATAGAAGAGCACACCAATCCCATGTGCTATCTGCTACATTCTTTTCTCCATATGGCTGAAATTGTATTTTAGTTACGTAGGCACTAATTGGTGTGTGCTCAGGACAGTCTTGTGCATTTTTATGTGCAGTCTTGCACATAGTTGTGGTTGTCTAAGAACCTTGGTGGCATATGACTGAACCTGAAAACTAAAATGTTTTTTACAATGTACTACTTGGTTTAGTACATGGTAACCCTGTACACTATGCTTCCTGTGTGTAAATGCAATTCTTTTTTAAAATTTATGATTGTCTCCAGGTGCTGGATGACTAGATGCTTAATGGGCTTAGAAACCTTTCTGAAAACTAATTGTGTGTCACCATAATAGGGCTACAGAGGCAAAAATCAGCAAGGCAAAATACAATAAAATTTTGAGTTGCACATCTGATTGAGAATTTGTGGGAAGCAATGGAAATAAAACCTGCTAGGCAGCTAGTTGGAGAACTATCCCATCTTCCTTAACCACTTCCCAATAAGAAAAATGTTATCTCCTGCACTTAAATATCATCAGTAATGCTAACACAGAAAACCCAGATCTTTGACTAATGTAGTGAATTCTGTTACATGTAAATCAAACTTTAAGCTTTGGTCTGTGATCATAGAATCATATACAATTTAATGAAATGATGCCTTTTTCATCATTTTCCGAAATGGCATCAATCAAAACTTTAGTATTCTGATCAAGATCTCCTCAGAAGTCCCATCCCACACTCTTTCTATAAATCTTATACTCTCTGAGACAAAGATATTTTGGAACATTCCTTGTCTTACCTGCCAGATATTGTGCATTTAAGTATATGTTTATTGAACAACCAAAAAATACATTTCTCATTTATGTAAGTTACACAGCTAGAAAATTAATTAGACAGATCATAATTTTTATCTTTACACTGAGACATTATATGAATGCGATTTCAGAATGAGTCTGCGACATTTTAGGGATAGAAACCCATCCTATGCACCTCATCTATCCTTAGACCACCTGATTTGTATGTCATGAGGCAGCAAGGGTGATACTTCCTCAAACACAATGGAGTGGAGAAACCTATCCTTGAGCTAAGGAAGAAGCAAGGAGTGCCAGAAAGAAGCCATTATGCTCTGATCCCCTGCACTGCCCATCATAATGCTGAAGTGACTGTGAGGAACTGAATGTGATGTGTAGTGAAGAAAAGGGGAGCTGAGACTAAGAAGGGGGTAGGGGAGCTGTTGAATTGAAGGTGGGCTTGGAGAAAAGGAAGGAAAGGGGTTTCCTTACGTGTTTTTTTGGGGTGGTTTTTTGTTTGTTTCTTCTGTTTTGTTTATTTGTTTGTTGTTGGTAGTGGTGGTGTTTTTTAAATGTTTTGGATTTTTGTTTGGTTGGTTGTTTTTTTCCAATGTTTGAGTTGGTAGTTAAAAATTTAGGTCAATTGGAAATAAATAATGTCAAGTAAAAATCCCTGGTTGATGCTGTTTTGCCCATGAGAAGCAGAGAGGAAGAAATGTGGGGAAATACGGTGGAAAGGACCAGTCTATTCTCTATTCTTATTAAATCCTATTTCTAGCTACCACATGGGGGTGACATCTTCATTCTGTGTGCCTCTGTGCAAACAATAGCCACCTTGAGTCCCGACTAGTGAACCTTTAAGTTAAGAGATCTAGGCACCTGAAGGGGGATTGGGATGACAAACCCCAAGGGCTCATGGTTTCCAGTGTCAGGCAGCTGAAAGAGACTCAGGTTTGGGGGTCAGCTACTGGATCAGCCACTGTGTGGGGACTTACACACGCTTAGCTTTGCTGTTGCCTGGATGTCATGGAACAGAAAGGCAGCAGTCTTCCAGCTGTCAGGCTAGGGTGGATAGGATCCAGATGTGTCATGGAGCCCTCCAGATTCAGTGTCTCCTAACAGTTCATTGCTCAATGAAAACTGAGAAAATTTGGTGCATTTCAAAGAAGAGACAGACAAAAAGAGTTATTTATTTTTAAAAGAGGCTTGAGAAAACACCTTAGGGAATGTAAACATATTGTAGAATCTGTAAATGGAAGGATTACTACATCTTGGATTAAGGAGTTGGTAAGATCACAATAACTGAAAAGTTAAACCAGTAAAACACAAGGAACAGTTTCTTGTGATGAACACAGTATGGCAGTTACCTGCTTAATCCAAACTTGCTGATAGCAAACTCATACATGTGTCTGTACTCAGTGAACCAGTATGAAACAAAATATAGGCTCGAGTTAGTCATCACCACTTTGACAAAGGCAGAGAAGGTGGTTTCTGAGTACAAACATTTTAAACCATCTTCTTCCTACCAAACCTGTTGAGACCCTCCTTCACTGAAGGAATATATTGTGACAAAACCTTTAGGCTATCTCATAATTAGGTGAAAAAATCCCTATCTGCCATACTTGACACAGCATACTTGATTCAACTACAGACTTTATCATGACAGAAAGAAGCACAATCATATATTTAGTTGAACTGACTACCGCTGTGCAATGGATGCTTATTCTTTTGTAGAACTGATAGCCAGAAGTGACTTTTGGTGAGTCACTATTACCTTAGGCACAATAACTGTCTTGGAGGCTGCATCTCACAAGCAGCAGATGAGTACAGAGGCATCCTGATGTCTGGAAAGTTATCCCTTTTGCAAATCTGTTTTCTATTTCATTATTCTCTGAGATGACAGCACATTTGGAAAAAAAACAAAAAACACCCCCCTCCAAACCAACAAACAAACAAAACCCAAAAAAAATAAAAACCAAACCAAACAAACAACCAAAAAAACAACTATTATTTACATGTTTCGAACATTTATTTTCCATGAATCCAGTCATGGCCATAGCTTTGCCAAAGCATTCTGCTTTCTTGAAGTGCAAGGAAAGCAGTTTTGCCACTATAGTCTGACGGATCACTCCTCTATGGGCTGCCTCCACGGTTTGTGCCTTTAATGAGAAGAGGTATTAATACTTTACCTATGACAGCAGCTCAGCAGACTGTCATGTTTAGAAGCAGATCTTGAAAGCAGCTCATGCAAATTACGTGCCAGCTTGTCAACTTCAGTAGCAGAGTACATTAAGAGTAAGAAAGTCTTCAGCAGTGACAAGTTAGAAGAGTAAATATGAAAAGTTCTCTACCCGGCAAGTCAGAACAGAGAAGAAAGGTGACAAAAAGTAACAGAAAGTGGTTTGATGCTTGTGACTTAGGTACAGCTAGCAGCAATGGTTAGTAAGTCGAAACTTCTAGATTGCCTAGTGCTGCAAAGATGAAGAGGGCAGTAAATCCCAGAAATTAGTAGTACTAATGAGACTACAGAAAGTGGAAGAAATATGATGCCATATTAAGAAATGAAGTAAAGAGACAAATGGAATGGGATGGTCAGGCAAAAATAGATCCTCTTATTACACTCTAAAAAGACTGCATTTAGCAGAGGGGCAGTGAATAATGGAAATGTATTCATATTTTATAAGATTTTTCTTTGCATTTTGCAAGAAATAAAACGTGGTTGCACTGATAAACTTGTATAGGCTGATCATGTTTAGATACTGTATAGACTTGTTAAACAAAGAACCACAGAAAAACCTCTCAGACCCTTTCCATACCTTCTGAGAGGCAAAGTGAAAGCACCAAGGTATAGGCCTTGCCCCAGTTATAGTTGGAGGAAGAATGCATTGTGTCTAGGGGACTGCAGTGGCTGTGCTGCTTCTCTCCAAGAAAACTCTCTCTGTAATTATGCTGTGCTGCTGTATTTGTCATAGCCCAAAAACTAAACCTAGGAGACCACTTTGATAAAGATTGTAAAAACTTCTTGTTCCATTTAAAACAGGTGATGGAACAAGAATAGATAGCTTGGTCATTTCATACAACAGTCTGTTTCTTTAGAAATCTTATCTTCAGAAAAACTCCCTTGTCTAGATAAAAAGGACTGTGAGGAAGAGCCTCTGGGTTTAAAGCTTTCCTCTTCTCCTGTGTTTTTGGTTTGTTACTTTGTTCCTCACGGTGACTTAGTGAAAAACCTTCTGCTCTCAGCCTGTAATTATCCTTTCATAAAGGGAGAAGAAGAAAGCAGCATATTGTCTTTTCTACTAAGCATAATTGTTGTGACAACCTTGAAGCACTCTCCCCATCCTTAGCAGAACAAAGGGCTATGTTATGCCTTAAACATCTGTTTTTGTTGCTTTGTGAGGAAAAGATAGATGGCTGTGTAGGCAGACACCTCATCTTTCCCAAGATTTTATGGCCATGGAGGCAGACAACTTATAAGATAAAGGCAATCAATAGTGTTGCTGTGAAAGGCCTCACGGCCTACTTGGAATGATAGAGATGAACCATCTGTTGGACAACCAACTATCAGAAGAAACCATGAACCAACAACTACCCCTGACGGGCAAAACAACTCACTTTTGGTCAGTACTGTGAACTTTCCTCTAGTTTGAAAACCCCAGACTCATTTCCGAAGAGTCTTCCTAATTAGCATGAAGAGCCAGCAGAGGGAGGAGATGAACCATCTTTTCCTATCTCGCATGTAAGTGAACTGGGTTATAAAATGACCTCTCACATGATATGAGGTGGTGGCGTGTAAATCTTCGAAGCATCCCTCCGCCACCCCAGAGGTCGTTTTGCAACTGGTATACCTGTGGAGTACCTGTGGAGTGGAGTTTCGCTCTTGCTTATTGAGGGCTACCAAATTCCAGGCAAAAGAATTTGTGTATTAGACTCAGCATTTTTTCTATTCAGTCTGCTCTACTACTATTTAGGTAGTGTCATAAATGTCAGTAGCACTAAAAGGATTCCTCAAAGGAATTTCTCTGACTCAAGAAGTTTGCAGATTAATAAACAGATTCTGTCTTTATTCCTACCAAAAACCTTTCAAATCAAGAGATAGGACACATTTCACTAAAAACAATAAACAGGTGCAGTCACTGACGCTAAGGATGGAATAATCTGGTCTCTAAGAACACAGACAGTGAGCCATACAGACATGCTTACTGGATTTCACTCAAAAGATGATAAATGTAAGATTGTCCTATCCAAGGGGAATTCTCCAGCTTAATTTATCTAATTAGAATTGTAAGCACTGATATTATGAATTCTCTGAGAATTCTTGGTTTAAAAAGAGAGGCTAATGGTATCCTGTCCCTCCCTGTCCCGTCTCCCTGAAAGAAAAGAATAAAAATAAATATAAAAGGAAGATGAAACAAAGCAATTAGAAATACAGATCATAGAAGTTTTCATTCATCATTGTCAAATACATTTTTTTTCTCTTCTACACAACAGACATTATTTCCCTTGATTCAATAACTTATCATCATCATCATAACAACATCCTTTTAGTGTCAAAATCAAAGTGACCATTATACGAATTCTGTTCTAATACAGGTGGCAAGAATTGCTATGAATCCTTTTAACTTGTCCAAAACCATTATATCTAAGAAAGGTAAATCAATAAAAGGCATGCAAGAAATAGTTTTAAGTTGTGTATTTCTGTCTTCCCTCTGCAATATCATTTTCTTTCTTGCATTATTTAACTTCTCTTTATTGCAAATAAGAGGATGAAAGCATAGCTGCAGTTCATTTTTCAGTCTTAAAATTGCTTAAAATATAGCTCTGCGGAAAACAGAAAACTAAATATTTTTCAGTTAATGCAGAATGCTTAATTATTCCACTAGTTAATTTTCCCACAAGGTATTTCATAACACTACAATACAATTATAATATTTAATCCATTCAAACTCTTTAAGCCTGATATGCATCAGAATTTAACTTATTACTCTTTCCTCCAATTAACTATGCCACAAACCTTAATACTTTCTTGAAGAAAAAAATGAGACTATGGGAAAGGGAATGGGTTTATAAATTTACGTGTGTTTGTGCATGCACAGTAGTTATGTGGAAAGTGTTTAAACATCAAAATCTCTAATGCAGCCTTCAGAAATGTTACAACTGAGAATACATTCATATGAAGTAAACATATAAATTTAAGTTTTTTTTTATTATTTAGGGTAGCTCAATTTAAAAGCGAGGAAAAAAAAAAAAAAGAAGTTAAGGACTTTACCTCAGAAAATAGAGAACAATCTTTTTTCCTTCATACTAAGGTAATTTCTTGCTCTGACAACTGTAAGACCTTAGTCTCTGAGCTAGATGTTTCAGTGCTTTCCCCTATACTGGAGAGTTTCTTATTCTCTTGCCTGTATAAGGTGGTTTAGTACCATCTGTATGATCGTGCCACAAGATAATCTTGTCAATCCAACACTGACTACTTTTAATACAGTTTTCTTCTTTTTAAGAAAATTCTGAATGGAAGATGTTTATGCATAGGAAAATTATGAAATTGTGGACTCCTAACTTAGCAGTGCATTTACTTTAATGCCCTGTTCTTCCTGTTTTTAAAGATCTGCTTCATTCATTTGAAGCGATTTACCTTTATGCAGTTTGAAGCAACCTTCACTTCTGCAAGAGTTGCCACCACAGGTTCAGAGGAGAAACAATGAACTCAAAACCAAAAAAAAAAAAAAAAAGACAATTTTGTCCAGCGTGGCAAAGGATAAAGAGAAAATTTTAGTAATGAGTTTTCAAACTACTCAAGATCAGAACAAGGTGGAACCTCTAAGTTGTTACTTCTGATTTTTATGTTTAAATGGCTCCTTGCAATTTCCACCAGTGTGTACCAAAATCAGATTGCATATGATAAGGTTAATGTGATTCCTCACTAGTTTGATTTTTTGTTCTCCTGAATGAACTAGATACAGATAATTAAAAATAAACAAAACCCCCAGCACATTCTATTTCTGAAACATATGTTGTTAATTGCAGACTGTTTACTTACAGAAAATTTTCAAGGACATAGAACAGCTTTAAAAATTGTTAGGATTCACTTCATACTTAGAAATAGTTACGAGTAAATACATCTCTGTCTTAGAAATAATGAGATAGTATGAACACAAATCCTTCCAATCTGCCTCTATCTTTTAGTACTTGCAATTCTCAATTTTGGGTTCATTAAAAAATATAAATAAATGTGTGTGATGTTAAGACCAATTTAAGGGCAAGTTAATCTAGAGTGAGTTGTCCTAGTTCTGAAATGTTCAAAGCATGTTGCTTTATTGCAATGACTTCTAAGGAAGAACTGATTGGAACATGAGTTGTAAACATTCCCTAGCAAATTAATACATTTTGTGGGCTAGGATTTCTGAATCTTAATAGCTTAGACAAATATTGCAGAGTTAATGGTGTTGAACTTAAAATATCTATGTATACAAATACATAAAAATATAATTTGTGTATCATATATGTATATATAATAATTGTGTGAGTGTGGAATAACAAAAAAATGACAGCTGAGCAGAAGCCAGGAGTAAAAGTAAGACCAGGTCTGTCCATATGCATCTTACACTTCAGAAATAAAGAGGTAAAAATGTATTCTATGGAAACCACTATAAGATTTTATAACCTAGTGAGCTGTTTTAAAGTACTGTGGTCCATCTACAACATTTCTGCTTCTGGCACATTTAACTAACAGATGAACAGGAGGAAAAAAATGTGATTCTTTAGTTTCACACTCCAGCAATAGCATGTGTAAGAGATCAGTTTTGTTGTGCTTACTGACCTTACACAGCCTTCTTCTGTCTAGTATGCTCAGGAGAAGGCACAACAGAAAACTGTATGTTTGGCTTTGATTTTGAGCTATCTTTTCCTAAATTGTGAATGATACTGTAACAGACTCTGTGTTGCCTTCTGTAAATGGAGCTTTCATTTTATTTTCAGTCTATGTGGACTGATATCAGCATCAACAATAAGGTGATTTTGAAGCTGTTACAAAGCTGGGGGGAAAATAAATATACAATAAGTTTTCTTCCTTCCTGGAGCCAAGTTTTGAATTTTGAAAAAATCACCATGAATCAGAGGAATCAACATGTAAAATCCTCTCTTTAAAACCAGTGTCCTCCAGAGCTATGAGAGTTTCCAAGAGAGGTGCTTCGTATTGCCAAATGACAGAAGCTCTGGCTCAGGCTGAAGGTGAAATGCAAGTCTCCCAGAGAGCCCATACCACCCTTGTGCTTGTGCAAAATCTAAGGATAAGTTGTTCAGGGAAACAAACAAACAAAAACACAACAAAAACAACCAACCAACCAACCCCTCCAACCAAACCAAAAAACCCCACACCTAACCCCACATTTAAGAAAAGGTTTGTTGATATACAGTTATCCAAAAAAAACCACAAATGCATATGAAATTGGAGCACTTAACAACAATTTTCCCAGATTTAATAGGGTTTGTAGTCAAGCTTCTATAAAAATATTTACCTCTGATGATCATGCTAGCCCTCAGGTTTAGCATCAGACACATTGCCTCTACCAGGATAATTTGGCTCATTTTATCGACAGTTCTTAAAACAGTCTTGGATGTTCACTATTCACTAGTATGAATATACATTTCAGTCTAGCCATGTACTATTCCTGCTTGGAAAAGTAAATGACGAAAAGTGTACACTGACCATCCTCAAGCATTTAGCAAACTGATACCTCACAGTGAGGCAATATTAGAATGTGGCATGAATATTCATATCTGTTTTTTGCAATAATTCAAAAGATCTCTTCATAATGCTTCTTGTGAATTCCTCATATTAATTCCTACCCAACATAATATAAATCCTGGATAACATCTCAAGACTGTGACTCACACACATCAAATAAAGGGCAGACGATCATAAATTATGCTTTTGTTCATCTTGTCTTGTAAAGACAGTTTATCTTACACTTACAGTGACTTGCAGTCAAAAATTTATTGAAAATTAAGAATTATTGGTAAGGAAAACAAACCAAACCAAATATTTAAATGCCACTCTTTAAAACTTCCTATACTCAAGAGTTACAGCAGAAAAAGAACAAGGATCAACAAAGATCCACAATGTAATATCTTCCTGTGAACAGCTACTAAAGGGACAAGGGCTCTTACCAATAAAAAAATGACAAAGGAAATACAATAATTGATTATAAAATCATCAGGGGCAGGACAATAACCTGAAGAGGGGATGATTACTGTTTGCCTCTTACAGTATGGGAAAAGGAGAGCATCAATACAAACTAACAGGATACAAGTTGAAAATAAAATGTGTACTTCTTCATTCAACATGTAACTGGACAGCAGCACAGATGTAGATGATGACAAAAATGCACATGGATTCAGAAAACAAGAAAATTAATGGTGAAAAAGAAAAATCTGTCATGCCCTTTTAAATACAAAGAGATGACATCCAATTCACGAAGTACCTGATTCACAAGTTGCTGGAAGCTGGGAGATGATAAAAAGGGAACTACCACTACATTCATGTCTCATTTACTTTCAGTGTTAGTCTGAATCAGTGTGGGCATGCTACTTATTTTCCTGGTATAAAGCGTGTCATGCCATGTTTCTTTTCAAATATGTCAAAAAATAGTAGTACAGAGCCCTGTATATTCTCCTGTGTACACAATCCTTCAGAATTAAGTGACTGCAATACACTCTGCCTGAGGCTGTTTTCAAAGTTGTTTGATCATTTCAGGTACAATTCTGTACTGTTCCCATTAGGTAGACATGCCAGTCTCATAAGTTCTTTCAGAATACACTTATGGATCTCAATTTTGACATGAAGATGTAAAAAATGATTAATTGAATTGTTGCTCATTTTACTTTGTGTATATAAAACAGCAAAAGATTTAGGTGAAAGACAAAATATTTTTAATTAAGAAATCAGTATCTGCAAGGAGTCTGAAGTTACTTACTGAAAATGAACTCATTGGGGTTTTAAATCATAGTCATTCAGCAAAGTCAGACATTCACTACCCTAAAGAAAAAAGGTCTCTTTTTATCTCAAGCAGTTAAACAAACCTGATTCTCTAACACGAGAATTTAATACCAGCACTTTGTTCATATAAAAACTAAAATCAGTTCAAAAATGGCTTTTTACCTTCAAGTTTTGCATATCGTTTGACCTTTACAGTCATGAGCACGCAGTCATGGGAGAAAAAAAAAAATACTGTGAGTATTATGAATGGTTTTGCTATGCTTCATAAGGGATATCTGAAATGCACATGATATTTTTTTTTTTGTCATAGGCTTATGATCCACAGTTAATACAAGCAAGTTAAAGGCAGCAGAAACAGAAAATGACAATAAGAGCTGCCATCTCTCACAAGATAGATACATGCCTTTATAGGTAGCACTGTGACTTTCATTCAAAAGCTATAACAATTCAAATATAATGAAATGCTTCAACAGCATGACGGCATTTTCATTTTCCAATCTGACAAAGCTACAGTCCAGGATGTACCAAGGTTTGAATATTACTGAAAACACTTCACAATTTAAACTGCTTTCAAAAGCTTTTGGCAGAGACATTGGCTAGAAGTGAAGCAGTGAACTGTTAAAGAAGTGGGAAAAGAAATACGCAGAATGATTTGAAAGATAAATTTTATTCTCTGAGTGTACCCTTGGCTGTTTAAGAACAGCACAGGTATTAGCAACTGCCTATTCATTCTTGCACCAGAGAATTCTGCTGCAAACTGTATTACAGCACAGAGGAGGATGGTTTTCCATTGAATAAGTAAAAATTTGGAGAAGCAGCAAAATGAAATCAAATAGAATTGGTTAATAACACCCCAAATTGTGCAGTTTCCATTTACCATATGTGAATGACAAGAAGAGAGGTATTTATAAAGCAGGCAGCAATAGGTAAGACTGATACAGAGAATTGGCAACTAATTTATTAACACTTAATAACTAACACTTAAAGAACTAACCCTACCCCACGTGACTAAAGACACTTAGAGAGCTAACACTTTA
Source organism: Streptopelia decaocto (assembly GCF_964273445.1). Classification (NCBI taxonomy): domain Eukaryota; kingdom Metazoa; phylum Chordata; class Aves; order Columbiformes; family Columbidae; genus Streptopelia; species Streptopelia decaocto. Next base: position 77,469,676 of record NC_138655.1, on the reverse strand, counting down.
ACCCACATCACTATTGCCTAGCCTTGCTTAGCTCTGTGTAACTTATTGTACAAAAAACAGGACTTCGCTGATGCCTTGCAAAAATAATAATCCTTGGGTGCATCCTTGGTGCATCCTTGGGTGAACTAGATTACAGAAACTTGGGCACAGGACAGGAGATACACCAGTTTTAACTAACTCAGCAGTCTGAGACGTAACCAACTCATCACACTGGACCAAAGGTGACCGTGTACAGAGAAAGAGGACCTGGGTTCAAGATCACTGCGCAGCTGCAACCAGGAGGAGCCAGAGGTGGAGACTATGGAAATGGTCTCCCGGAACTCATTGTAATACGAACCGCCTTCTTGGGGACAGGTTATGAATATGTATAGGCGTTCCTAAAACTTTCATGAATATGTAACACTTTACTGCATTTAACCAAACTCACAGCTACTGTAATTTTACACACGCATTAGGTGAAATGATTCCCTGTGTGTCCGGCGTTGTAAATAAATGTATACCTTCCTTATAACTTCAAGGGTTGTAAGGTCATTCCGCGCCACAAGACTAACTACATAGCAACAGGGAGCCTGCAAATTCTGTCACGGTCCATTTCCAAATTAAGACCATGTTCTCCCTCCTTTTTTTTACTGTCAAAATTTGTTGAATTTCAGTTAAATGTATTACTAAAATGTATTTCTAACACTCTGTATGTTGTTCAATAATATGAAGGTAAATCAAAAGACAATTAATGCAGGTGCATCCTCTTCTTACTTCCTTCACTGTACCACAGTCATTTAACGGCTATGTCAATGAGCACAGTGAAAGCAATCTCACCTTCCTGCCTTTTTGCTAGTGAGTTTAATATCCTGAAAGAGCACTTGTTTCCAGTACTTCAAATTTTAAAATAGAATCCTTCAAAAGTGAACGGAATTCAAAGATACCACCATCTAATTCAGTATTCACCATGACAGGGAAACAACAGAAAATTATTGCTGTTTCTGACTGTAAAGGGGACAATGACCAGTTAAAATTATCTTTTAAAAAATGATGGGCTATCTGTAAATGCTGAAGTATGTTGCAGTGGAACAACATCTTATAACACAAGTACCTTTAGTAAAAGGTGATAATCTTTTTTCAAGAATAGCAAACACTACTTCCATCTATTTATGTTGTACTTCAAAAGTACGTAACAAAAGAAAAATGTGTCCCAAGATGAACAATATAACACTCAGGGCTCATTTTAGCATTTAACTAGCTTTTGGGGTCAGTTTATAGGAGTCATATGAATAACAGATTTTTGGTGTTCCACAACAGTGGATTGTCAAAAGCTATTTCTTTTCACTATAAAGCATCCTGCTTTTTTATTTCCTCACTCAGATAAGCAGCTGATGACCCAGCACTGGTTTTCCAGAGATGGTTTTCCTGCCTCTTTGGTTCCTGTACAGAACAGAAACCCCTGCAGGTGTACAGGGCCCATATCAAAGAATTCCAAAGTAGCGTGTTGCTGCTTTACAGCCATTTTCCAGAAAACAGCATACACTTGGCTTGTAAACCACTACTGATTTATCTGCCATTCCTGCATCATGACACTGGCCAGCAGTTTTGTTAGGAATGCACTGCTGTAGGTTTATGCATGTAGTGAGAAATCTCTTGCTTGCCCACTTAGCATATCTGATTTATGCTACAGGAGAGGCATTGGCAGGTGGTACTGGTGAGACTAACTGTATTAAATAATTCTTTTCTATTAACTTCACTAATGAACCAAGCAGCATAGAGAAAGAATAAGTTGATTTGTGTGTTTCAAAACTTGGGTGTTATAACCAAAATGTAAGCATAGTTGAAAAATCAAATTTATACTTGAAATAAAAGTTACAATACAGGAGTCTAGAGTATACATCATACTCTTTTCCTATCCAGTATTAATATAGCATAGGAGACAGAAAAATGAAATGAGTATACAGTGGTAGAACTCTCAAGAACTTAATACTTGTGTAAGTAGGATCTAGATCTGCTCTGACCACCTTTCTGACTTCTAAGAAGAGAAGGCAGGTTCATTCTTTAACACTTCTGAGTCTCCAGACTGTCAGCAGGTTACAATGCCTTATGACTCATCTACTTCCAATGGCAGCACAAAGTTTTAAGAGATGGTCCCATCAGCTCACACTTCTGTCTTAAAAAGCTGGCCAATCTCTCTTTAAGGAAGGACATGCTGTGGAAACAGACCAAAAGACAGGGTGTAGAGAGATGTTAGATTTCTATATTGGGTAATTCTCTTCTTTTTTATGCCCTATGGTCCTGATGAAGGGTCTCAGCTCTAGTGATTTTGGGGTCCACTAACGCCTGCAGCTTGCCAATGCTGGACAGTACAGTCCTCTCTCTACTACCTCTCTGTCCACAGATTTTACATAAATTAGTCTTGTCAACAAAAGAGCACAAGTACTATTTGATGGCTACAGCCAGGAGGTACATATGTGCTGACTGTCCCCTGTCAACTCTAGGTAGCAAACAGCTACTGTCTCTTTTTGGGCAGCAAAACAAAAAAAGCTGGCTTGCCTAGGGAACATCAGCTACTGCACTTTACAGGTCTATTCTGCATCCTCAATGCTTTATTTCCTTCAGCCTTCAAAAGCTGATAGGATGTTTCATAATTGCACTATCATCTATTAGTCCCCGAAGGGTGCTAAAAAAGCATTATTGCTGTGAATCCAGTAGTAAGAACATGGCGGGAATGGGATATATCCTCAGATTTGAATCCAGAAAATGTTTGTTATGTGCTCTATTAGGATAAGTCAGTTCTGCTCTAGATTAATGAATATAATATATATTCACAAATCTTAGCTTAGATCAAGAGAACTCTATTATCACCTTTAAAAACAAAACAGAACACACAATGTTAAAATAAGGCATATATGCTAAAAAATATACAGATTTCTAGAAGCAAAGTGCTGCAATACAGGATTCAAACAATGGGTTCCAGAGCTAAATGCAAGCAAACAACCCAACTTAAGCTGAAAATGAACTGATTTATCTTGAGAAGTACTTTCTGTTCAGAGCACTTGCCATTCCTTTTGTAGCACTACTAAATGAACTTTTATGTAAAGTTTCTATCTGATGTCTACTGTAATAAAATAGAATCTGAAGGACCTAGAGTATTTGGCCAAACATCACGGCATTATCTCGACCACTGTCAAGCTGTGGTAATTTGTGGCTGATTTTACTGATATTGCAAAGTGTTGGAAGCTTTTTAATGCAAATGACAGTGTTATGAGTGCTTTTGTTAAGAAAGTTTATTTAGAGAAGTTGTCTTACACAAACATTTCTAATAATAATACAAAAACTTGGTGGTTCAGTCCACTCACTGCACAAGTTTTACAAGAACATTGTGTAAGAACTGACAAGGTTTGTTTTAGTTCTCACACGCACCTTACAATCCAAATTCTCCCCTTTATCTCTACTGTACATGAACTAGGCATTTATTTAAAAGTAAGTAGATAAGCCTTTTATTTCCCCTCTGTATCTTAAGAAGGCTCTTGGGGGATGAAAAATTTCCAGATAGAACATTAAGACGGAGACATATAAACAGAGAAGTCACACAAACAGAAATCTTGGAAAAAGATAAAATAATTTTTCAGCAGTTCCTGGTAAAAAAGCATGCCTGGAAGAGACAAATTAAGTCATGACAGTTTAAGAAGTTAGTTCACAAAGACTGCCAAGGCAAAGGAGAACTTGACTCCATCTGAAATATATCCCATATTCCAGTTACCCTGTAACCCCAGGCTTATATATTTATATACCTATAAACATGCAAGAAAGAGTATCCTGACCAACTGCAAGGTCAGGTGCACTAATTTAGACCTTCCTGACACTTGAAGAATGCAAATGCAGACAGAGAATGAAGACATGGAATTGTAAAAATAAACTAAAAGATAGACTATGGGACCATAAGTAAGAGACAGCCATTGAATTAAAATTCTCAGCTTCACAAGCACGTATTAGAAGAAAGTTTAGCTATCACTCTAAGGACTAAAACCTACACTCATTATATATTCTAATATAAGTAACTGAGCAATTCAACATATCAAGGAGTAAGCTAACAAGACCAAGTCAGTAAGCTGCTGAAGGGTGCTATTTCTGTTCATTCAGCTCCATTCCTTTCTATTTTCAAGGAAATATTTGAAAAGACCTATCAGCTTCTCTCATCTTCAAATGTGGAGTATTGCATCTGGGCAGGAACAACTCCAGGTTCCAGTATAAGTTGGGGAATGATCCATTAGAGAGCAGTGTAGGGGAAAGGGACCTGGGGATCCTGGTGGACAGTAGGATGACCATGAGCCAGCACTGTGTCCTTGTGGCCAAGAGGGCCAATGGAATCCTAGGGTGTATTAGAAGGGGGGTGGTTAGTAGGTCGAGAGAGGTTCTCCTTCCTCTCTATTCTCCCCTGGTGAGACCACATCTGGAATATTGTGTTCAGTTCTGGGCCCCTCATTTCAAGAAGGACAGAGAACTGCTGGAGAGAGTCCAGCGTAGGACAACCAAGATGATTAAGGGAGTGGAGCATCTCCCTCATGAGGAAAGACTGAGAGAGCTGGGTCTCTTTAGTTTGGAGAAGAAGAGACTGAGGGCTGACCTTATTAATGTTCTCAGTGAGGGTAACAGAACACTGGAACAGGCTGCCCTGGGAGGTTGTGGAGTCTCTCTCTCTGGAGACATTCAAAACCCGCCTGGACACTTTCCTGTGTAGCCTCATCTAGGTGTTCCTGCTCCAGCAGGCGGATTGGACTAGATCTTTCGAGGTCCCTTCCAATCCCTAACATTCTATGATGATTCTATGATCTTAGGTTCACCATAGTTTTCCCATCTTTATGGAGGTCAGCTAGGGCTAGCAGCACATCAGTCTGAAAGTTATTTTAAGATATAAAGAGAAAAATTCTACCAGATGGTGAAGCTGAGATAGGTTTAGTGAGCAAACAACTCAAATAGAAAACAATTAAATATTTCCTTTGAAAATATCAGACTAGTTAGGCACTTAGAAAACAAGCAATATGACAATATGTTTAATGTGATTGATGGAAGGAAAGAAAGACAAAGCATTTTGTGCATTTTAAAAGTAATTTTTGGCTGCATTATATGAAAACCACTATCTGTGGCATAATAAGTAATTTTTAAAACATTTAGTAGACTGACACAAAAGTCATCCACTTTATCTTATATTGTGATGGCACTGTGTGCCACTAGGCACTTCAGGTATGCTTCTCAGTACCGAAGCCAAATTTTCTTAGACCTAGTGTAATTACATTATATCATATTCTTGAAGCAGGAAGAGTTTTGTATCTCCTTATTCCAGATCTTCTTTGTGTAATCATGAGACCACAAGTCAATCATACGGTAAGGAAAAGTATTTGTCAAAAGCGCAGAATATTTGGCATGAAGGCAAGGATAATTATGGGGTAGCTATGAATGGCTCACTGTTCTCAATACACTTCTGTACCACTGATACCATTTGATTGATACCATTTGATTGATACCATTTGATTGATACCATTACCATTTGATAAGTGCCTTGCACTTTAATGACTTATTTTATTCTCCTTGTTTTTCCTGAAGTGAAATATACACTGGTAAAGAAGACTGCTTGTGAACCCTGCTGCTTGTTCCAAGTCTGATCAAAATTTAACTTTGTATTTCTAATTTTACAGGCTTAGACAGTTGGTTTCCCTATTTTTTAAACACATACTTCAACCATTAGAGACCAAACAATCTATTATTAGTACAGGTTTTCCATACCATTGCACAGAAAACAGCTATGGCTCCCACTATGAAGTCTTACTGAGCTTTTTCTACTGTATTATTTGGGAACAGCATTTCGGAGAATTCTGTTCTATTGCAGTAATCCTGAAAATTTCACTAAGCTTAGTTACCTGAAGGGTAATAACTTCTGTTTACTCTGGAGATATAACTGAAAGTTCAAATAATTAAAATATAATAGGAAATTTCACTTATGTACTTAAGAGTTATTTATGTAAATACTCTGCAGTATTTCCAAAAGATCCCTAAAACTGTTTAAGCAAAAGTGGTTTTAGTCATCACTAATCATGTTAGCTAGGACCAGAGCAGACTTGGGGAAAAGAGGGAGAGGAAATAATGAATAGTTTGGAAGTCCATTTGTGATATTCTAGATAGAACTGGCTTCATAAGTATCCTATTTTCTTCCTTCTTTTTTTTTTTTTTTTTTTTTTTTTTTTCTGAACATAGCATTTGTGAATGCTAGATTTTTAGCAGAGCAAACTGGTTTTCCCAGAGCAGATTTTTCAAACATGAAATTCTCTTTAAGGTCAGAATGTTTTAGTAATTAATATTCTTTCATTCCGTTCTCCCTAGCTCTTTACTACCAAATTAAGAACTAAACATTATCCAAAGGTAGATCAGAAAGAAATATGCTATATCAAGGGACAAAAGTTAGAATACAGGTCTTTCAGACTGAAAAAATTGTAACTGATCATGTAAAAAAAAAAAATTATGGTAATTTGGAGCCAACATCTAAGTATGAATTCGCACAGTTTAATTAAGTCTTTTGTAATAAATGAACAAAGTTTTAAACCAAATACCCTCATACAAGACCTGAAGTGTCCTGAATTTAATGCCCAGAGCATGGCTCAGTTAAATTAATATAATTACCTGAAATTATATTGGCCTCTTGAGTCACAGCGTGTTTTCATCTAAAGCTTTCACATTACGTTTGTTGTTCTTTGGACATATTTATCACACCCCAGTGACTTTACCAGAAATTTCTGACCTTTCAGATTATGCACGAAGTATAAGAGCAGGGAACTACTTCCAAACCTTAATTGATGCTATGATGTAATTCATATGAATCAACACATCCAGCCTCTCTTAAAGGCACACAGACTCTAACAGTGTTGCAACTATATTCAACAGGAAGATACTAGAGATGTAACATCCCCTCTGAATTGGTATTAACATAACTGTAACTAGGACGTTGCTCAAGTAGTTTCCATAGTGACTGATTTTATACTGGAATGTTTAACATCCTCTGCATGTGTGTTACTTCTACTTTGGAGTTTAATACTTAAGAGCACTAGGAAGTATGTGAACAGTGCTGAAGTTATAGAACAGTCGTATACTTACTACTGCTGAGGAAAACAATCATTTAAGAGTTCTTTTTAGAAATTCTCTATATGAAATTTTATCTGAATTATCTTCATAAAAGTGAATTTCAGGGTTCCCCACAGCTTTGTACTCCAACTCTGCAGAGATGTTCTTTTTGTTACGAAGCATGACTATGCTGCCTACAGAGTTCAGTCATTTGTTTATGGCCAAGCCTTAGTGTTGTATTCAATTATTCTCCTTCTGAAACTTGTTCATTCCTTAAACATCACTGAAAATGATTTATCTCTTGCCTTATTACCCACACAGAATAGATACACAGTTCTATGCTTAATTTTCCACTTCTTCCTCGGGTGTCACTTGGACAGGTCTTCTTGTGTCATTGTACTTGTGTTGTTCCTCCTTCATGTCTCACCTTTATATACCTGTTAAATTTGAAGTACATCCTTTCAGACGTCGTTTCCAGGCATATAACTCTCAAGAGACTTCTTTTACACATTATTAGCTTCCCTATGAAAACTTTATTTTCAGCCTGTGCAAACCCCATGAAGTTCAACAATGACAAGTGCAAGGTCCTGTACATGGATTGGGACAACCCTAAGCACAAATACAGGTTGGACAGAGCATGGATTGACAGCAGCCCTGAGCAGGGTGTGTTGGCTGATGAGAAGCTCAACATGAGTCAGTAGTGTGTGCTTGCAGCTCAGAAAGCCAACCATATCCTGGGCTACATCAAAAGAAGTGTGACCAGCAGGGTTGAGAGAGGCAATTTTGCCCCTCTACTTCACTCTCATGAGATCCCACCTGGAGTACTGCGTTCAGCTCTGGGGCACCCAACATCGAAGGACATGGACCTGTTGGAGCGAGTCCAGAGGAAGTCCATGAAGATGATCAGAGGGCTGGAACACCTCTCATGCAAAGACAGGTTGAGAGTTGGGGTTATTCTTCCTGGAGAAGAGAAGGCTCTGGAGAGACCTTTAGCAGCCTTCCAGTACTTAAAAGGGGCCTACAAGAAAGCTAAAGGACTTCTTGCAAGGGCATGTATTGATACAACCAGAGATAGTGGCTTTAAACTGCAAAAGGGCAGGCTTAGATTTGATATAAGGAAGAAATTCTTCACTGTGAGGATGGTGAGGCATTGGAAGTGGCTGCCCAGAGAAGTTGTGGATGTCCTGTCTCTGGAAGTGTTCAAAGACACAAGGCCACATGGTTTTGAGTATTCTGGTCTTTGGGGTGGTGTCCCTGCCCATGGCAGGGGGCTTGAAACCAGGTGATCTTTAAGGAACAGGGGAAGATGGCCTTCCAAATATGGGTACCAACTCCTCCATATCATTCAAGCAAGGCTGTGGAAGTTGATTTACTAGTCCATTCTATGGCTGAAGCAACCATGAGGTGGTGGAGTTCAGGATCTCCTGTGGCAGGAACAGAATACCAAGCAGGACCACAACCTCGGACTTCAATACGGCCAACTTTGGCCGTTTCAAGCAATTGCTAGGGGAAATCCCATGGGCAAAGCTGCTTGAAGGTAGACCCCAAGATAGTTGGTTACCATTCAGGGACTACTTCTTCCAAGCTCAAGATCAGAGCATCCGGACATGTAGGAAGTCAAGGAAGGGAGCCAGGAGGCCTGCATGGTTAAACAGGGAACTGCTGGGCAAACTCAAATGGAAGAGGAGAGTTTACAGATCATGGAAGGAAGGGCTGGCCACTTGGGAAGAATATGAGGCTGTTGTCAGAGGATGTAGGGAGGCAACTAGGAAAGCTAAGGCCTCCTTAGAATTAAACCTGGCGAGAGGGGTCAAGGACAACAGAAAGAACTTTTTCAAACACGTGGCAGATGAAACTAATGCTAGAGGCAATGTAGGCCCACTGATGAATGGGGTGGGTGCCCTGGTGACAGAAGATACAGAGAAGACAGGGTTACTGTCTTTGTCTCTGTCTACACTTCAGGAGGCTGTCCTGAGGAGCCCTGTACCCCTGAGACCCCAGAGGAAGTCAGAACAATGGAGGAGTCTGCCTTGGTTGATGAGGACTGGGTTAGGGAGCAATTAAGCAATCTGGATATCCGTAAATCCATGGGTTCAGAAGGGATACACCCACGGGTGCTGAGGGAGCTGGCTGAGGTCATTGCTAGACCACTCTCCATCACCTTTGCTAAGTCTTGGGAAAGGGGAGAGGTGCCTGAGGACTGGAGGAAAGCAAATGTCACTTCAGCCTTCAAAAAGGGAAAGAAGGAGGACCAGGGTAACTATAGACTGGTCAGCCTCACCTCCATCCCTGGAAAGGTGATGGAACAACTTATCCTTGGTGCCATCTCAAGGCATATCAAGGATAAGAGGGCATTCATTAAGGGCAGTCAACATGGCTTCAACAAGGGGAAGTCATGCTTCACCAACCTTGTAGACTTTTATGAGGGCATAACCAGGTGGCTAGATGATGGCAAAGCAGTGGTTGTGGTCTACCTTGATTTGAGTAAAGCATTTGACACAGTCTCCCACAGCATCCCTGCTGCTAAACTGATAAAGTGTGGACTGGATGATGGTGAGGTGGACTACGAACTGGCTGAAGGAAAGAAGCCAGAGAATTGTGGTCAATGGGTTTAGTTGGAGGCCTGTATCTGGTGGAGTCCCTCAAGGGTTGCTACTGGGACCAGTACTATTCAATATACTCATCAATGACTTGGATGAAAGAATAGAGTGCACTGTCAGTAAGTTTGCTGATGACACCAAACTGGGAGGAGTGGCTGACACACCAGAAGGCTGTGCCGCCATCCAACGAGATCTCAACAGTCTGGAGAGTTGGACAGGGAAAAATTTAATGAAATATAACAAGGGCAAGTGTAGAGTCTTGCATCTGGGCAGGGACAACCCCAGGTTCCAGTATAACTTGGGGAACGATCTATTAGTGAGCAGTGTAGGGGAAAGGGACCTGGGGGTCCTGGTGGACAGTAGGATGACCATGAGGCAGCACTGTGCCCTTGTGGCCAAGAAAGCCAATTGTATCCTGGAGTGTATTAGAAGGGGTGTGGTTAGTAGGTCGAGAGAGGTTCTCCTTCCCCTCTACACTGCCCTGGTGAGACCACATCTGCAATACTGTGTCCAGTTCTGGGCCCCTCAGTTCAAGGACAGGGAACTGCTGGAGAGACTCCAGTGCAGGGCAAAAAAATGATGAAGGGAGGGGAGCATCTCCCTTATGAGGAAAGGCTGAGGGATCTGTGTCTCTTTAGCTTGGAAAAGAGGAGACTGAGGGGTGACCTCATTAATGTTTATAGATATGTAAAGGGTGAGTGTCATGAGGATGGAGTCAGGCTCTTCTTGGTGACAACCAATGATAAGACAAGGGGCAATCAGTACAAACTGGAACACAGGAGGTTCCATTTAAATTTGAGAAGAAACTTCATGGTGAGGGTGATGGAGCACTGGAACAGGCTGCCCAGGGGGGTTGTGGAGTCTCCTTCTCTGGAGACATTCTAAACCCGCCTGGACACATTTCTGTGTGGCCTCATCTAGGTGTTCCTGCTCTGGCAGGGGGATTGGACTAGATGATCTTTCGAGGTCTCTTCTAATCCCTAACATTCTAAGATTCTGTGATTCTTGTCACTGTCTTGATTCAAGCTTTCTTCAGCATTCACCTCAGCTAGATACCACACAGGTACTTTCCCCTCCCTTTGTTAGACTTTCTCTTTAATGGTTGTGGTACTAAGTTGGTCAGCATATTTCAGATACAGTGAGTTTCTGAAAATTCAAAAAAGTTTCACATTGAATGAGAATTTGATTCAGCAATTATTTAACTTTTTGCTTAAAAATTAAGAACGTATTTTTCTGAATTAAAAGACCTTTATACTGTGATAACCTGATTACAGTCAATAAATGTGGACAATGCCCTATTTCAGTCAAAACAGCAGTTACCTTAAAGTGTTGTTTAGTCATAAAGCCATGCTCCCATTGATATAAAACTTAATTGATACTTGAAATCCCCAAAGGATACTATTAGGTTTTCATACCCAAAATATTATCCCAAAGTTGCTGTAGAAAGAGAATATTCTTAAATGTGGTTTAACTGGTCCCTAGACATTTGCTAGACATTTGCCATTGTTAATATCCCACACACATGGAAAAGATATTAATTAGGGGAGGATGTACCAATGCAGATACCTTGTATAAGGCACGTTCCAAGACAAGCATTGTTTAACATAAGTTTCCAAATAAGACTGAAGTAAATTAAACTGTGAAAACAACTGCTATGCCTATTTTCTACTTTTACTGAAGACAAACATTCCTTTTCTATTATCTCTCAAACTGAGTTTCTGTAACATCTCCCTTGATATAGTCAATATAATTGTCAACAAAGTACAAAGAAGACCAAAATAACCCATACAATGGGTAAAAATAAAATGTGAAAGGGGGTAGATGAAGAAATCAAAAAACAGAGTGCTCCCAACTCACTTCTTTTAAATTAGCTCTATTGAACTCTTGGGATTTTTTTTTTTTTTTAATTCTGAATACTAAGTGTTTCTTTTGCTTTAGAACAGAGCAAAAAGGCTTAAAAAAAATAAGTGACAAAGTGGCTTTCTTTGCCTCTGAACTACATTCTCCTCTTAGAGTTTATTATTTTAAATGGTTCTCTTTCACTATTCTTTACCAGCTTTGTATTATTAACTTGTACCTTTATTTAGTCACCAAACATTTCCTATCCTGTCCAGTCTCTCTATTCTAAGAACACTTTAACTCTGCCTTTCTCTAAGCATATTATTTCTGCAGTCTAGCTTGTATGTAAAAACCTAGTCTAGGAAGTCTAGTTTTATGAATAAGACAGGATATTTCTGTTTCTTTTCTGCCTCTCTAGACAATGTTTCCCAGCAAAGTACTTCCCTTCACAACTATCAGAATTATTCTCACAGTATATATATAAGATTTTTTTTTTCCTATTGTACCCATTAAACACTTTGAATACTGTGTTTAGTTATATAAAGCAGCTAGCAGAGAATCAGGCTGAAAAGACAGTCCTAATACTCAGGTTATGGCTGTTAGATCTTCTATGGTGTCAGAACTATGGAATACTGGTGTCAGAGGGAAGGACTAGCCAAAGGACATTTTTCTTCAAAAGTATCTCTGTCAATTCAGATAGCACAGGTCTTTTGCTGCTTTTCTCTTTTCTGTTAGTCATCTACCTTCAGAAGTATAGGAAAGGACATCTACATTTGTTTATTATTCCCATCGTGAACATGTGTGGCTGTTAAACGGTAGTTAAGGAGTCACATCTCTAATTCTACACCTCTCCACTGGGACTGGTGGTTTCTTCTCGCTAGCAGAACAATCAATTTTATTTTCAGTAAAAAGAAGAAATATTGAAAAGCCTGAAAGAGACAGGGAAATAAAATACATACCTTATTTTGATGATGAAATGCCTTGGCATTCTCAGTTTAAGCATTACCTATTTATAGAAGTCCTCTTCTGCTCAAAACTCTACATGTCCTCTGGCACAGCCCAGAAAAGGCTGCCCATTGCCTGTTCAGCTAGTTCATAATGCCCCAAGCTGAACTAATGATTCTATAATACTGTGACTAAATCAGTATTCCTCGAAAGTTTTTGATGAGAAGGAAATTCCCTTCCATTCCCTTCTGCAATTTAGCAGAAGTAGTAGCACCTACGTTGTCTATTGCAATTCTTACCAAGCAGGAAAGAGAACATTTTTTTAGGCTCCATTTGTGAAATACATTTAAATTTTCTTTAACTATGCAGCATTCTCTAAAACAATGGGCAGTTCGTAACCTCAAAGCATTTTGCTGCATTAGAATCCACCATCGTGAAGAGTAGCTAGAGTAGTTAGGGTTGTATATTCTCCTAGTCTAAAATGAGTTCAAGTTAACTCATAATCTACCAGACTCTAATTCATCATCTAGTGAATGTAATTGCTTATTGAAGGTACTACTGAGCCATTATCAGTGGCATTAAAGCAGTCATGTCAAATTTATTTCTTTACTAACAATACCTTGACCACTGTTGAAATAATATATTTTGAATAGAGAGGTTTCTTTTATGATATTACTACTAAGAACTCAGGATTAAACTGCCTAAAAGTCAGTCAAAAGCACACTATTCCAAGTACTGAGTGTGCTGTTTAATAAAGTGATGTCAACACAGCTGGGCTGGCTGCTCATGTGTTATTTAGTGGAAGGGACAGAGGACTAGTTTTGATCTACAAGTTCACCCATGTTTGGCTACCTAAGGGTATTCGGCTGTGTCTTAAAGCCAAACAGTTGTTTTTAACAAGAAAAATGTGAACATCTGATGATAAAGACTAAGAGCTGATGGTAAGCTGTTCATTAGTTACTTCCTAATTGCTGCAGTTAACTCCAGGTCAGAAGCAATTTCTGCTTCTAAACTTCCATCACATAGCCTCCTCACTGTGTCCTTTTTCGCACACAACATGTGGCTGGAAAGGTTTGAGATAATGACAGGTTTGACTGGAATGTGCTAGATCAAATTTATATCTCTGATTGTTGTTTAGCTATTAATTATCAGACTTCTGTGCTTGCCCTGAGGCCTGCTTGCATTACTGTAAATTAGGTTCTTGTGTTAGTTAGAGGCTCTTCTTTGCTTTCACTGCTGTACTGCATTTATTATAAAAGGACTGTCACGGTTTAACCCCAGCCAGCAACTAAGCACCACACAGTTGCTCTCTCACTACGCCCTGGTGTGGAAGAGAGTCAGAAGAGTAAAAGTGAGAAAACTTGTGGGTTGAGATAAAGACAGTTTAATCTCCAGGAAAACAAGGCTGCATCATGCCTGACAGTTACTTGGAAAGACAAATGCTATCACTTCAAATGTCTCTCCCTTCCTTCTTCTTCCCCCAGCTTATATACTGAGCATGACATTATATGGTATGGCATATCCCTTTGGTCATTTGGGGTCAGCTGTATTGTCTGTGTCCCCTCCCAGCTTCTTGTGCACCCCCAGACTACTGATTGGTTGGGAGGAATGAGGAGCCAAAAAGGCCTTGACTCTGTGTAAGCACTGCTCAATGAGGACTGAAACTTCATCATCTGCATTAACAACACTGTTCTTATACTAAATCCAAAAGAGAGCACTATACCACCTACAAGGAAGAAAATATCCCAGTCAAAATCAGGACACTTTCCTATAACTTCTGCAAAATTAATGAAATCAAGCAATGGTTGTATTATAGTATAACCAATACAATCTATAAAAGCTTAAGTTCATGTTCTGCTATTAAATATGTCAAATGTAATGCAGTAAGTGTTCATAATTTAGTATTTTGGTTGTCAAAGAGGAATAGAAGAATAAAAAGGGCCAAAAGAAAAAACTCTCACTCCTTTCTTATTTAAAAAATTCAAAACAGAAGGACAATCAGTTCTGGAAACATAAATATAGCTGTCTTTGAAAAGACACTTTTGCTACAGCTTCATCTACTATTTATCTCACTATTTTAAAGAAATCTGAATGAAATTATTAAACTTCTCTTTCTTCTTCGCTCTTTAAAATAACAGAAAGACTACAAACTGAGAAGAGATAAGTAGATCAAGTACTCATTTTATCAGTAGATTTGAGACAATGTTGAGTCTATCTTATTTCTTCTGTCAGCTCAGTATCTGTGTGCTGCTTCTCAATCTATGAAGTTCAATATGTAGAGGATAAACTCACCTAACAGTATGCTGACTCTTGAAATTTTGTCTGCTTTGGGGAATGGATGTTGCAAATAAGAAAAACATCGTGATTTCAAGTTTTCATTTATGTATCCTAGGCTTTCCTCTTGTCTTTTATTTTTCTTGTTGATTTTCCACCTGGCATTCTTCTGCTTGTATTGCGCTTAATTGTTTCTTGTTCATGCTTTTTGTATTTAATATTCACTAATGTATAATGCAAATCGCATGTAATTCATGTTTAATGAAGAATTCCTGAACTATTTTTATTTTACTAGACAGAGGAGAGAAACTCTATTGCAAAACACAGCTTCACAACATCTAAATTGAAAGGTTACAATTTAGGCATTAAGATAGAAAAGGTGACAGATCTGCACTAATTAAGTAACATTAGCATCTATACAAATATACAGCAAACAATTCCTTAAATTATTAATCTTATAAGACAGAACATCTAGAAGTGCATTATAAATTATTCCTGAAGACGCATAATTATTTATCTGTAGCTAAAAATTAAATCCAAACCTAATCTGTATAGAACTCTGGTTTATATCATAATCTATATAATTTCCCCATCAAGTAAGCAAGTATAATACACAGTAAAATAATATCAAAAGTAGTTTGGGTTTTGTGTGTTTGTTTGTTTGTGGCTTTTTGGTTCCTTTGTTTTTTGATTGTTGTTTTTTGTTTTGTGTTTTTTTTTTTTTTTTCACAAGCACTCACCTCTCTTCTAGAAGGAAGGTTTTAAATTGTCAGCAAACTAGGCATCTACAATTTTAACTGCTTTCACTATCTTTATTTTAAAGGACATAACCTTGACAGATCTCTACACCAGATTACATCTACTGCTGGCCAAGCACTGTGATGCATTCAGACTAACAGCTGATCTAAATCCAGAGCAAAACTCTAGTGATTCATACACCGGAATGGGGAGTGCCAAATGGTAGCCCATTCCTTAAGAGCCTTTGGATGCCATATTGACCAGACAAATCAGGCAGACATTACCCTAGAATGCCTGGGAGCATGGCATTCTTGACAACCTACAAGTCAAGAATGAAAACTTAATGGAAACCAGCCTATTTATTGTATAGTGACATAAATTCTTCTCTGTAGTGGATTTAACAGTCAACAAGAGATTTCTTGGTATTGTCTGGACAATCATATTTTGCTAAAGGGTATCACAGATAACACGAGCTAGCTTGCACACCACAATTATGGTATAACCCAAGAGGTGCAGAAAATACGTACTAGTTACCTTCCAGTGCACATGTGTTACAGTGCTCACTGTTTAAAAGACCTGGGCATGGCATTACTACTTAGTGATATTTTCGCATTATCCAGTAGCCTTATCCTTTACAAACTTAGGATAGTTGCTTGGGTAAGATTTTCACTTGGGGAGTACTGCCTTCTCCCCAGGGTGTTTCTCTCCAAGGGAATTTTTGAAGGTCTGCACTGTGTATTAGTGACTGCTGCTACAGGTTTTTACTGACAAAGCATTCAGTGAAGGGTAATACATTGTCCATATAGGAACTGTATTACTATCTCATAGATGTGCAGTGTTATTGCTTGAATAGCTGCCAGTTATCCTCCGGTGTCCGTATTTCCTTGAGTGGCTGAAACTTTTCACTACTGCAGATTAAAAAAACCCACAAAAACAAATAAACAAATAAACAAATAAACAAAAACAAAAACTAAAACACCCCCACACACACCAAAACAAAACCCCCCAAAAAAACACAAACAAACAAACAAAACCCCACAAAGTGCATCTTAAACATTTTCAGGTTGCTGAGAACTTCACCAACTCTCTGCTTATTTAGAGAAAAGCTGTATCAAAACACTAGAGTAATAGAGACTTGCTCAGTTCTCTAGATTAATAGGAAGGAGATTAGCAAGACTAAGATTTATTAAAATAATTTTCTAAAGCATGATGAAACAAACAGGGATTTTTCTGACTGTGAAATTTCTGTTTACAAAGGATTTTTCAAGTCTAGCAGAAGCTGTCACTTTGAATCGCATTAAAAAGTTTCCAACCAGATAGAACATACTGTTTGTCTTTGAGATGTGTGACAGCCACAGAGAGACAATGGCAATTAAAAAAGAAAGACCTTTCAAGGAACACACCTCAGGGCACTGTAAAAGATAAAAGTAGACATCAGCAGTCACATTCTTCCTTGATAAAAATACAGATAAATTCATGCCTTATCAATACAAAGGACATAAAAGAAATCATTGCACTTCAGTAAAACATTTGAAAAGTACCCTATAAATATGAGCTGAAGTGTTTATGAGGAATGAGTAACTGATTAACAGGAAACAATAAGAGTTTATGGAGAACCTGTTTGGCAAGTGGAAAGTTATTTCTCAGTTTCTGACATTGTTGTAATTCATATTTTCTTTAACTATTTGGTCATAAAAGGAGAAGCTTCCTGACTACATCAAAGCTAGGAGACATCAGTATGACAGGCAATGGATTGTCATGCAGGAACAGCTTGAAAACTAGAGTAAAGGAGCTGAAAGTGGACACATTCATGCCTTGGATATTAAGTAACTTAGAGTGTGAAATGGAAAAGGAAAAGGGAATAATGAGTCCATGTTTTCATCATACAGAATTTGGACGATAAGGTGATGTTACCATGAGAACTGAAAGTATAGTCTCTTGATTTAACAGGAAATTTATTTCTGTACAAAATGAGATTACACATAGAATGGAAAAGATGAAAACAAGGACGACTAAATTAGACAGGTTCTCTAATGGTCCAGAGAAGATCAGAAGAGTAAGGGATGAGAGAGTTTTGTTTCTCTATACTAATTAGTGGGTTTAGAAATAACTGAAATAGAAGGGATACTTGAACTGAAATCTCACTATTTCTAACCAGACCAATAAAATCAAGACAGCCATGGATACATTCAAACTGAAAATTAGAAAGCGGCTTCCGGCTGTCAGCAAAGAGAAACCATTAAACTCTGTTTCAAAAGTAGTAAGAGGAATCCAGGCCTAACTGTTTTAAAAGTTATTCTTGCCAAGATTCTGAGGCATTTTAGGCTGCAGTCAGCAAAGAAAAAACATTTATAAACAATCAGGACTTCCCTTCTAGTCTTACGTAAAAGTACTTCAGCCTTTGGACAGGGGAGTGGCAAAAATTGCAACAAAATGACAGGTGCTAGGAGGCCATCTTTTCCTTGAATTTTCTACAGAGATCCTGGAGATGGTGTGACAGAAGTCCTCCCATTGCTTGTTGTGGGCAAGGAACATGGATGCTTAGTATCTTTTTTCCACTCAGTAACGTTGGCATTTATAGATAAGAGAATACCAGATTTTGACAGGTAAGAAAAAAAAAAAAAGTTTGTCTTTCTGAGTCCCATGCACATCAACTAGCAGTCTGTCACATATTTAAATATGCACTTATATATACTGTACAGTTATAAACTACCTTCTATCACAGTTGATATTTCAGCAGAACCAGCAAAAAAACCAACCCTCTCCAACAATTTATTACAAAAACCTAGCAGCAGTATTTGCATTTGTAACCTCTATCAGAATTGTGTTTAGAGAACAAATTTATGATTCTAGAAATTCCCTATGACTAATATTAATGCAAAATAAATTAACTAAATTCAGTTAATATAGTTTTGTTTTATCAAGTGATATCAGAAATGTTAACTAAAACTGAAGTGGTTCACTGGTTTGCTAGCTACAGAAAAGCAAAACGATTAGACAGGGTAAAATTCAAATAACCATCAAATTAAAAAAAAAAAAATTATGGATGGAGGGATGGAGGGCTGATTTGCCATAAGATTCAGGACAATAACATATGCATTGCTTTTCCTCTAAAATACAACTATCATATACCCCAGGATAGAATGAGTACCTATACTTGGGCAAGACTATTCTCCTTTAAGTTTCCAAAGTGGAAGCATGCATAGGAATTACACAATACCCCAGCTGAATAAATTTCAAATATCCTGAGTGAGATGGTAGGCTAAACTTGAAATATTCTGAAGGGAACCTGAGTATAGCATTGCTAATTCACCATTTACAAGAACAGCTGACTAATCTGCTGGTTCCAACTTTGTATATTTATATGAACTGAAGAAATACCATTACATAATACTGCAAGAGATTATCTCATATACCGAATGTTGAAGATTACAAGAAACATAAGTTTCATTAATCAGAAACTAATGAAATACAATGTTGTAATGAGAATTGACCCAAATCTTGTTTCTTGTTCCCCAAGAAAATAATGGGATCACATTTATTTGGAAGATAATTTGTGGAAGAATTTTAGTTCATATAATTCTCTTTACACTTTGATGTATTTATTTACAGCTGCACCTTTGGGAAGACTTTCTGATAGAAATCTAGGTAAGCGCAACCAAACTCTCACTATGTGGAACAATCTACATGGTATGGAAATTACTCAGGAAGAACTTGCATTAAGGGTACGTGAAGACTGAAAGGTGAAAATGCCTCTGAGCTGCCTTAAATCATCATCTCACATTTACGCAGTACATCAAAGAATTGAATTTTATTCTTGTACATATTTCCAAAGCGTTAATGTCTTCATTAATGCAAAGAAAGCTTTTCAGAAATAGAAAGGATTTCACAAAGAAGAAGGCTGTTCCCCTTTATACCTTTATCCAATGATCTTACCAAGATATTTCAAAATAGCTTATGAGGGAAATACAGTATTATTATTTCGTATTTCATGCCTGTGCAATCTAAACCATGGAAAAAAAAAAAAAAAAAAAAAGGAAGTTTCTTGCCTAATGTCATCCCCTGTCAGAGACAACCAGTAAACCTGCATGCCAGATAAAATTTTGTAGTGCAGTGACACACCACGTTTCTTTGAATTAATTATTTATTTAAGGAAAGTTTTTAAAAATGCCCCTGTACAGGTTAGGGGTGGACCTGCTGGAAAGCAGCCTTGTGGAGAAGAACCTGGGAGTTCTGGTCAACAACACGTTGACCATGAGTCAACCATGTGCTCTTGCAGCCAAGAAGGCCAATGGTATCCTGGGGTGCATTAGGAAAAGTGTTACCAGAAGGTCGAGGGAGGTTATTCTCCCCCTCTACTCCGCCCTGATGAGGACACATCTGGAGTACTGCATCCAGTTCTGGGCTCCCCCGTTTAAGAAAGACAAGGAGCTACTGGAGGGAGTCCAGCAGCAACCTGTGAAGATGATGAGGGGTCTGGAGCATTGTTCTTGTGAGGAAACACTGAGAGAGTTGGGTCTGTTCAGCCCGGAGAAGAGAAAGCTGAGAGGGGATCTTATCAAGGCTTATAGAATCTCAAGGGTGGATGTCAAGAGTATAGGACCAGACTCTTTTTAGTGTTGCCCAACAACAGGATGAGGGGCAAAGGGCAGAGACTGAAGCATAGGAGGCTCCATCTGAATGTGAGGAGAAACCTCTTTACTTTGAGGGTGCCAGAGAACTGGAACAGGCTGCCCAGAGAGGTTATGGAGTCTCTGGAGACATTCAAAAGCCACCTGTATGCATTCCTGTGCGATCTACTCTAGGTGAACCTGCTTTAGCAGGTGGGTTGGACTAGATGATCTTCAGAGGTCCCTTCCAAACCCAACCATTCTGCGATTCTGTGATTCTGTGATTCTAATGGTAGAAAGGTTTCACTTGGGCTTGTGGGATTATGCTCGATGCACTGGTAAACTGTTTGGTTTCCTTTATTATTAGATTACAGAACACAGCAGTTTAGAGAAATCTGAATTTACTAGCAGCAAAGCTAGAAACTCCCAGCTGTACTAATGTCATAGCCTCACAGTTCTTGTCGGTGTCAGTAAAGCTTTAGCTGAAGTTGAGATTTACGTTCCAAAACTCTCAGACAATCTTCTCCCTATGAGGTAATCTATTTCCATTACTCAACTTTGTGCATTACTTTACAAGAACAGATGTAAATACTATTTGCCATAAAGGAAAATTTGAATTGCCAGCATCAGTGAACAATCAGAGAGAAGTTACTGTAGATGTTTTATGCATGAAATTAAGCTTGGTAAATTTTCATCTCCTGTTCAAAATGTTCCTCCATTTTGAACACTGTTCAAAACAAAAAGTGGTGATGTGGTCCATCAAAATTTGCCCATTAAAAAAAATATATATATTTACAAGCTATCAATTTGGACAAGTAGAAAAAAAAAAGGTAATAAATTAAGTAAATTCCATATAAAATTTTTGCATATATTTGCCAAGACTACTATTCTAAGATTCAAAAATCTGTTCACATGGCGTTCTTTCTTGAGCATATCTTGTGCATAAATGTAAAGGGAGGATGTAGATCAAAGTTCAGGTTGTCAATAAGGGTGAGAAAAATACTCTGGAGTGATGCAAAGCTTATGCAAAAATCACATTAAAGCAAACCCAAATGATAACGTTCAAGGCTCATCAGTTATTAGTCAGGTTAAATGTACTCATTTGAGGGCTCAAACCTGTTTTCTACAAAGCTTACAGGTATTGTAAACACAAAGCCATAAGCAATACACAGATTTTAAAAGTTACAAATAAATTTTAAAAGTCCAAACAGATGTGAGATTCCTCATCACTGTATCTGAATTCCTCATTAAAAAAATTATATTAATCTTTATAATACCTCTGCAATGTTATAGAAAAAGTCTGCCATCCTATGAAAAGAGATTCTAAATTTCCAAATGGTAGAGGTAGCCAGAATAAAATTTATTGGGACAGCTTTTATGCAGCACTAATTTTGTAGTCTTTCATTTAAAACACAAGTACTGCACACAATGTTTTACCTGCAGCCATGTTAGTCCTCCAGTCTGCTTTCAGATTTTTAGAAGGAATTATCTTTCTCATTTACAAGCCCAGCAACACAGATGGCTCTACTGACAGAACTGATCTCAGGATAAAACTAGCTCATCCTGCACATGATGAGCTAGGGTGTGATAAATAGAAGTAGGGTAAACAAAGTATTTGTCAGAGTAACAAATTCCAGTGAGCATCACTTTCCACAATAAAATATCAAACCAGGATGACCTCTGATAAATGTCGGGCTTTTTCTCTAAAGTTGAAGATGTGTCTCTGAATGTGAAGGCCCTTGAAAAAAAATAAGTTATTACAATGAAAAGAATTTAAGAATGCAGATTTTTGCTCACTCTATTCTTCACATATATTTAGGTCTAAGAAACAAAATATATGATAGCCTTAAGAAAACAATTTTTAGTTCAATTGATAACATTTTGGGAAACAAATATTTGCAAGAGATAAAACCTAGATCTTTTAAAGGGAATTTACAGAAAACTTTAAGGAAACACCTCTAGATCTTTCTCATATTTTATGTTACTAGCTACATTTACCAAGATTTTGCACAATCTTCTGACACCTATAAACATTCATTTCAGTCTGTCACAAACAAATTTTGCAGACATAAATGTGACTCTTAGTTGTGAAGGGCACAGTCAAATTTCTCTACTATCTTCTGGCAAGAATCTGCTTGAGGCACCAGGGAGCATTTTATCATGTCTATCACTGTGTCAAAATAATTAAGCATTAAACTAATTTTAGCAGTCTGCAGTAAGCATACCCATATACAAATGAGTATGTCAAAGAGGGAAAAAAACACAACCATACATATTCAGACCTTGTGCTGTCTCTGCTGTACATCCTGGGAAATATATGTCCTAAAGTGAGACATGATTTAGGCCCTTATCTCTTTAAATATTTTCCACCTTCCATGCAAGATTTATAGACTTGAGGTTTCTGAGAAGTTCCTAAGACATGTTCCCCTCCCTACCCAGAAAAACCCATCAAAACCAAGAGCTATTGTGATTTTTGTTCTTTTCAGTTCAGCTACAGTCCTGTGATCGGCATACTGATGTATTTACTTTTTCTGATCTCTCTTGGAAAATGTGGAGACAGCAGCATGGAAGAACAGTAGTTAGCTTACATAGTGCCTATAAATTCATTTCAATATATCAGGAATTCATTTAATGCAGGCTTCCATTTTTACCATTGTATTACCATAGGACCTAAACAGAATGCATGTCCAAGAAGAAACTGCATCATTAATCTGCATATGTGAAAATTTGTAGTTATTGTCAGTTAAAATCTGGGAATACTTGTCATCCTGGCTAAAGGAAAGTATATGGCTATCATCAACAGGGAGAAGAGGTTTTGTGAGGAGCGCCTAACTCAGAATTTTCATATTTATATAACAAAAGTCAGTTTTGCTGCCCAGAAAAGTACGCTCCTATAAAATAAATGAATTACAAGTTATCATTAACAGGTATTAAAACCACTCTTATGAGATAGGACCCAGGGCCACTCAGCTCTATTCATCAGTCTAGGCTCAATTTAAATAGTAGCTACAGAGATACAACTGAGCACTGGATTTAAGCAGATCATGGGATGAATGTATATGTATATTGGGGACTATAAGTTTTGAGGAGCAAAGCTTCTCCAGGCTAACAGTCAGGTAGAGCACCTTTGTCCTACTACCTCAACACATACCACAATAAGTCAGGGAGTACTTTGAATAACTTTCCAGAAACACTAAATGTTGTTTAACTGAAAAGAAAAACCAACCAACCAAACAAACAAAAAAAAAACCAAAAAAGCAAAAACAAAAAAAAAAAAAAAAAAACAAAACAAAACAACAAAAAAAAATCACACCTCCATATCTTGTTATATTACATAGGTGGCCCTGATTAATCACTGTAACTGTTTGTAGCCATGTAATTTATTACAGATAAGATTAAATAAGCACTTAATGTCAATACATAACTGTTTTGAGAAAAGCGGTGGAGCCAATCATCACTCTTCAAAATGAAGTTTAACACAAATTTCTTGAAATTAGGATATTCTTGAGAGACTCTGCATATGCTGAGGCTTCTTGTTTCAGTCTCTATCCTCCATATACAAAAGTATAAACTAAATACATCTGTAGTCTACTGGTTATGATGCATTTTCCTCACAGTGAACATTAGTGAAATTTGTCTTCTTTGGAAGGTGACAGTAACTGGGGCTGTTCTGCTTTCCTAGAGTTACAATTTTGAAACTTCAACTCACAAAGAAAACTGACAGTATGAGGCCCATTGCTGTTGTGAAACACAGCTTTCTCTAGCCTGTTCATACTGTATTGCTTGTGAAGCAGTGGCCAATGGTCTGCATTTAGCATCATGTACTCTCACTTAAAGGCTCAAAACTGATGGCAAGCAGATCAGCAGATGGCAGATACACAGGTTTGGTATTTATGACGAACAGAGCATTCACATTTGTATCAAATTATACAATGTAATAGCCA
Source organism: Streptopelia decaocto (assembly GCF_964273445.1). NCBI lineage: Eukaryota > Metazoa > Chordata > Aves > Columbiformes > Columbidae > Streptopelia > Streptopelia decaocto. The sequence goes on along the minus strand of NC_138655.1, from coordinate 77,445,631 downwards.
AATTCTCAGTTTTAACAGTGAATTATTAGCACAGCCTAGCATACATGGTCCAGTATTATTTAACTTAAATATCAAGCCACAGAATCAAAGGTAAATGTGTATTTTCCTCCTGATATATTCTTGCTATAGGTCTCACTGCAATTACTGGCTTCTAATAATACTCAGAAATGAAGGAAAGATTGAGACATGTTTTCCCCTTGTAATATAATTAATAGGAAGTACAAACACTCAAGATTGCCTATTTCAGACAATTGATTTCTTGTTTTGTCACATAAGCTAGAGGCACTTCACTGGATGGAACATTTTTTTTGGTTTTGTTGGATGTTGTTTTGTTTTCCCCACCTTTTATTTGGAGATATGATTCAAAACAATGTTATTATTTACAACTAAGAAATGCAAAATTTAGAAGGCAAAATATGTAATCAATATCTTATTAACAAGATTTGTTGACACAAGAAATTTATTTTGTGGCTGTACAAAAGAGCAAGCTTATCAAAGACATTCAAAATAATCTAATCTATAAATAAGCCATTCATACTAGGTTTCTCTATTATATAATTCTGTGAAACCACCTTCTCAAAAACAGAGTTATTTTGTGCAAAATCCCTTGTAATTTGAAAACCTTATTGAAGTAACATTAAACTACGTAACACATGCACTTCAACATCTTTCCATACTTCCCTGTGGTCAAATGCATGCTGTTTCCAGGTTATTTAAAGAAAATGCATTTAATACTTACTGTTTATTATTTTTCTCAATACTGCTTGTGTTGCGTTGCCTGAAGTACCTTCAGTTAAGTCTTCAGCACAACCTGAATGAGCCCATTTCTCATGAGGTCAAACTGCTCAGCCTTCCTGTGGTGCGGGATTCAGGCAGGTGACATGAGATATCCTCTATAGAAAGGTACCCTGCCTCTCTGCTTTGACTCGCTGCACGTTGAATGAGTATAATTAAATTATACTGGAGTTATTTAAAAGATGTGTAGATGTGTTACTTAGGGACATGGTTTAGTGGTGGACTTGGCATCGTTGGACTCGATGATCTTAAAGGTCTTTTCCAACCTAAATTATTCTATGATTCTATGGTTTTATAGATTGGTAGAAAAGATCCCTGAAGGATTAATAGCTTACAATTTAAAAACTTGCAAATAGTTAGCATTATATGACTTTTACTTCTGGATACAAGGACAAACTTTTCTCCATTTTTTTAATGCTTGAAACATGCAGCTCAATTTCCAAATGCTTGTAGATGTTTCCAGAAGTCACATCACATCTTAGAAAAACCACTCCCTGGTGGAACACATCCCTTCCTCTTTGCAGCTACAATGTGTCCATAGACAAAGACACCCACTGCTTACATTGAGACATAATGCCCGAAAAGCACTCTTAAGTGTGTACCTATGTTTAGATATTTCTTTCCAATTCCATCTAAAGCTTTTTGCCCTCCTGCTCTCTCCCTCCCCTGTCTGCTCTTGATTCACTTTGACACCCTATGGCTATCTTCCCCTCCTGCAACTCATCCTGTTGTCGTCATTCTGGTTTGGTTTTAATTTTTGAGTGTGCTGTTTTGGGCTCTTTTCTAGGCTGTTCTCCTAATTCCTTCCCTCCTCCTTCAAAGGCAGCTGGTACTTTCTCCTTTTTCCTGCCTTTTACAGCTCCCTGGACTCTTTGTCTTGAACCACTGTAGGGACAGGATTGCAGCTGCATGCCCTCTTCTGAGGGCTACTAGCAAATGGTTTACAGGCTGTTAGAGATTCGCAGGCAATAGTCTGACAACTGCTACACCGGTTCCAGTGGGTTCCAACCAGCTACAATAGCCCCAGTGCAGGGCACAGCTGAGCCCCTCAGCCACGGGTGGGCTCCTGGGGAAAGTCTGCGGAAGAAAGGGCAAAACGCTGACTGGCAGCCAGGGCTGAGGGAAACCGTGTGAGAAACAGCCCTGCCAGCCCCAAGGGGAGAGCAGGAGGAAGGGAGAAGAGGCTCCAGACATTGGAGATCCCCCTGCGACCCTGGGAGAGACCCTGCTAGGGCAGGTGTTTCCTTGCAGCCCCTGGGAAGGACTGCAAGGGAAGGACCTTTACTGTTAAACTTCAAGATCTTACTGTCTTCTATCACAGACACCATAAAGAGCCAAAATGCCATGGACTTAACTTTGTCTAAGTGGGGTGGCAGCATTGCTTCCATATCTCACTTCACATAGTACATAATTAACATGTAAAATTATTTAATGTAAAACTAAATCAACATTTGGCACAAAACATGCAGATATTACCGTATAACAGGTTTTAAGAGTAATATTTCTACCGTGTTTAATCCCCATTTTATATTTTAAATTTCCCATTCATTACTGTCTATGATGATAAAGGGAATTAGTGTTTCCTGATTAGTTTTGAGAGTGAAGATGTGTGTTTCAGTTTGGGGTAAAATTGGAAAATTCATTAGTCACACTGTTGGAAGTTCCAAGCCTATTATACCCCTTAAGCTATTTTCCCCAGGGAAATTTCTGTCCTCCTAATTTGTCATGCCTGTAGCCAAAATTATTAATATTCTGTATAGTAATATATAACATGTTGAGTTTATTAGTTTCTTTATTTATTTGCTATGTAGGGCATTGTTAACAAGTAGTTGAGGGTATTTTCATTTTTAGAATGAAAAACGTTTCTTCTAAAAATCTTTTTTTTTTTTTCTTTTTTAAACCTACATTCATAAATTAAATGTGGAGGTAATTTTTTTAACCCTCACACAGGGTCAAACTGTAACCATTAGACACTAATTAAGACTAAAATCTCAGATGGGAAATAAAGAGATCTAATAACAAGTTTCAGTTCTATTTTCTCTCTCTCTCTCTCTTTTTTTTTTTTTTTTTTTTTTTTTTTTTTTAAAACAAATGAACATATTTAGCTTTTTCCCTTGGAGACAATTTAGGCATTAAAAATCTGTCTGTATTATAGTATATATAGTATATATATTGTGATTCTGATGTGCTCACCTAACTTAAAAAATAATCAACAAAAAAATATTACTCGTAATTTCAATTGGTTTATGACAAAAACAAAGTCGGATTCCTAAAAGACCTCATCCTAATACATCCAAAATGAGTTGCTTTTTGGATTTAAGGAAATACAACAAAACTATAATGTCTTTTATAATGTAGTGTAAGCCACCTGAAGAATCTACTAAAAGCTCTTCACACATACAGTATACATCCTGCATAAATCAAGACATGTAAAGCAATATTACTTAGGACCACAATTTGTAAAAGCCATTTCCTCACACAAATAAAGGCAGTTTGATTGAGAATGTCTAGCCCTTTCCATCGTGTTAATTTCACATTGCTTAAAGCCCTGCCTAGGAAAGGCTTTTGGTAATTTAGTTATGTACCATAGGGGCATGATAAAATGGCAAACTAAAGATATAAAGCAATCATTGTCTTTAGGTCAGTTGATTGGAGAATATAGCAAAGTGCTTTGCACAAAGTCCTCCTCAAGATTTTCAGGGATAAAAACAGTCAACATCAATTTGTTTCATGTACTTTTCAAATCTGGATTCTCTCCTCCAAATTAGTACCACATACAAGCAAATTTTAACTTAGTATATCCTTCTGAGGTAAGATTCAGGTAAGATTTAATATGAACAGCATCTATAGCCATAAGATCACATCAATACACATGTGCTGGTATCTTTATATAATTTACAGTGATAGGACAAATAGGATCATAGTTATTACTTAAATAATTTTAAGATCTACAACAAATTAAAATTGTGAAAAATTATAATGAGATATAGACTGTATGAATAAGCAATACAGGCAGCATAAAAAATGAGTAGGAAGCTGTTCCTCCCATCAGTCCCAGCTGTGAAAGGAATTAACAGGAAACAGACACCAAAACATGAACTGGAATCAGATCAAATTAGGCTGGTTCTATGTTTCATTTTGACATACAGAACTGTAGAGCATTTATTACCATTTTAATAATAGCACTGGAAAACTAACAAAGGGAACTTTTCAACAACTACTTTCTAAGAAAGTATTTTGTGGGAAAAGTCTTCGCAAGGTTAATCACCAACATGGATTTATCTCCACAGTGAAATCCAGAGCTGTTCTGCAAAATCTCTCTGTGACTCACTAGCAGCAGTATTTCCAACAGTTTTAGCCCCATAACCTATGTTTCTGATTGTATGGCTTCAGCAATACTGCATTGCCAGGTCTAGGCCAACATGCTCACTCAACATTGGTATTTAGATGGGTTACCTGTAAATGGATCATGACTAGGACTGCAGGAGTCTAAAACTTCCCTATATTAATGCAGAAGCCCATGGAGCTGCTGAAAGATAGAGATGTTTTCCCAAGGCCTTTGTCTCTTGAGTTAATATTGTCATGGAAGTTTTGATGCTCTACCCCATTCCTTGTACATATGTTCATACATCTACCAGAACACCTTGCATCATTTTCTTTTTGTTTTGTTTTGGTTTGCTTTGTTTTGTTTTGATTTGCTTTGTTTGTTTGTGGGGGTTTTTGTTGTTGTTGATTTTTGTTTGTTTTTGTTTTGTTTGTTTGTGGTTTTTGTTAGTTTTGTTGTCATTGCTTTTGTGTTTGGTTGGTTGGTTTGCCTTCTTTTCTGTAAGCTCCCTAAAACTTACAAAATACCAGAATACTTTGAAGACCTGTGACAATGAATCCTAAAGTGCCAGAGAAAAGAGCAGAGATTCTAAGTAACAACAGTCCCTCGCTTGTTAATTTGCTCAAAGAAATTCTTTTGCTGATAGGATAGACGCAACACTAAGTAATAGTTCTATGAGAAGTAAAAGTTTTTGGCAGGAAGCTTGCATTTCTTGAACTATTAATACATAAACTCTTTTAAGATTAAAATTGTCTTCTAAAACTGGACAATCTTAATATTTAGTGGTGCAGTGAGTGAAATAATTAAAAAAATGTGTAGAGATTCTGGAGAGAGAAACAAGGGAAGTAGCTGAACTGTAATATATATATATGTGTGTGGGAAAGAAATATGGTTTGCCATATACAATGAAGAAATAAAAAGGGAAAGAAACTGAACTGAAAAATATATAGATGTGGGAAAGGCATGTTTGGGGTTTTTTTTCTATTTATAAGGGAAAACTTATATTGAATACCCTATGTAAAATATCGGTATCCAGCTAGAATTCTTAATATTGTCTAGTAGTGATGCACCAGTCATGAAGAGACTTTTTAGAAAGAGAGAGGGACTTCTGTGACCGTTTTTAAGTATGGAGTCTGATTCATCCAAAAACCAAGTTTGACAGTGACTAAGAATGAATTGTGTTTACTAACAATTTAACGATTATTGTATATGAAGAAGGCAGACCTCTATACAGCATTCATTAGTATTCTCTAAGAGCTCCAGTTTCTTGTAAAAAAAACCCAACAAACTGATAGCATGTAAGAACCACCCAGATGGAAATGCTCCTCTGAAACATATCTGTTCATCTTGTACTTATTAAATGGTAAGAAATGATCAAGATGATCACTTGAACTCATGTTCCAAAACTGCTTGTCTAGAAACTCATACAAAAGTTCATACCACAAATCAATTTTCTGAGCCATTCTAGCTTTAGATTCATGCCCCCTGAGCTTACTGGCCACACATTTTATTTTATTTTGAAAATCTGCAGCCGTGAAAGAGAAATCAACTGAGATATGTCAGATTAAAAGATGCTATTTATGGCTTCAGATGTCTCTGAGCCACAAATGTTGGAGGCCAGGAGAGGATACTCAAGAAGAATCACTACATTTGCCATTTTCTAATAATCTTTCTTAAGCATCTCCTGTTGGCAACTGCTGCCAATCACCACAGACTATTAATTTGAACCAATGTCACTATTCTTAAACTTTATCAAGCCTATTCAAAGTAGGGTTGTGATTCCATTGATAATAGAACATACAACTAGAGACTTATATTAAGAACTTAAGGCAGGGGTAGCAAACTTTTGGCAGGTGTGCCTGGACTGGGACAAAGGACTATGGTCAATGACAAACAAGCCACAAGAGTTTATCCTGTACAGTCCTTGCTTTGTGCTAAACAGCCTGGATAACAGCAGTTGGTAAGATAGAAACCTGTCTGCCAAGTGTGTGCTTGCATGAACCTTCCAAAACTTTCCAGGAGAGCATTTTTCCCAAACCTAGTGACACTAAAGATGAAGAAAACAGTAAACAGGGGCATCACAAAAGCCTTTTGGAACAAAGAAAAACTCAACCTGAGAAGTATAAAAGGAGCATAAAAAATTGCAGTTGTGGAGACAAAGGAGAAGGTAACAGAGCAGCAATGAAAATCTGGTTTGATATTGCCAGAAGTCACCCTGCTGGCACCTGTCCATTTCTGATGGAGTCCTACCCTGTTGAAGGCATGAGCAAGCCAGAGTGCAGCAGTGCCTTGGTTGTCCGTATGTCACCTTGTGGGTTGCTCTTCTACTGTTTGTGCATCGGAGGGCTGCAGGAGGTGGTGTAGGGGGGCATAGTGTGTGCTTTTGACCCACATATCCTCTGAGAGGGGTCGGTCATACATGTAATCGTGTGTGTATGCATGCGTGTGCTCACAGAACTCTTAAGGATTAGTTAGAGAACCTTGTTCAGAAATGTGTAGGTATATGGAGGCATTTTCTAATTTTCCAGGAGTGTTGCAATTATGATACTGACCCTTAATGTATATTTCACTGATTACCTATTAATTACATAGCAATAAACCTCTTTGGTCCTGATTCAATTTAACCTATGTGAATTGAACAATTTTCCCCTGTGAAATCACCCACTTCAGATGCTGCAACAATAATCTATGAGAGATCATAAAGAGTGATATCATGATGTGAAATCAGTTCCCATTCTGACATAGAAGCAAGTTATAAGCACTTGGGATCCTACATTCAAAAGAATGAAGCATGTCAATGAGTGATCTGTCTTTCTTATGGGCAGAGGGAACAACCCTTTGTAGATTTTAGGGAAATTTGCATCACAGAGACAGCACCAGTGTTCTCAGTGTATCACATGGGGATAAATATCCTTTCCAGTCCAGATGGCAGTTTCAAAAGGATCATCCACTGCATTTAAAGAGATAATGCAGTGAACATTGCTGGCAATATTCTTCCTCTGCTTGAAGTGTTTACACATTTCACAGGAATCACAGGGTTCATCTTGTGGAAGGCATATAGTCAAACTGTGGTCTTAGCTGCAACAAACATGGTTTAATATATAGATTAGCCTAAGAAAACCTAAAAAAAGCACAATTTTTTAAAGCTTTTTTTCAGAATTCAGACAAGACAGTACCAATTTCATTTCCTATATACAGACAGATAAAAAGGGACGAAAAAGCTCATATCGTCACTTACTGAAAGCCACATCAGAGGGAGAGACTGCACCATGACTGCATCCGCAGCACTACACACCACAACAAAAACAGTGGAAACAATGAATCTTTTCTTTAGGGAGCATTTACACTGATATCTTTTAATTATAACACAATACTGAATATCAGACATAATAAATTACCTGCATAGTTCTACATGGTCTCTTGAATAGTTCTAATATGATGGGATCACAACAGCTAAAGCTAGTATTGTAAGGCTGTGATACTGTCCTAAGCACGTGATAGGACTGAATTTAAATTTTTAGACTGTGTGGGTTTTATCACATAGATCGAGTATGTTTTGAACTCAATATTTCATGCAATCAGCACTTGAAATCTAAATATTTCCCACAGGATTTCACTATAACTTGAATGCAGTTCATTGTAACGCAGGCCTTACAAAAAAACCCACTGTTTATTGTACAATGTCAGAATTAAACAAAAATCTGAAATCCTTATCCCTAGTTTAAAAAAAAAAAAAAAAACAAGAAAAAAGTGAAAAAACCTGAAGAATAACTGAATACTGAACAGACTTTTCTCTTTCCTATTGGACACAGTTTTACTGTAGCAGACATTAATTTTCACTTATAAATTCTCTACACAATTACATATCAGTTTGATAAGTTATTAGGTGGGACTCTTATTTACTCCATTCATACAGTCAATCAGTGAGACTCATTCTTCACCAGCATATTGCAGTTTACATGGCAAATATTAATCAGTAGAATTCTACACTGGTGAACGTGTATTGTAAGTTAAATTAGGATGCACATTAATATAGGAGAGTCTCTGGGTGAATTTTATATGTCTCCAGCATAATTTAACTTTATTAGCCATATATCAAATCATGTAATGATAGAAAACACTTTTTAAATCAGAAAAGCTCTACTTGTTATCATAATTGCATTTTGGACATTATTCAGTTTAGCTGTATTTCTGTGTTACAGATCTGTTTCTGGAAAAGGAAAAAACACTAGAATCAAAGTTCTTCTCTCTCTTTTTTTTTTTTTTTTAATTCCCCAAAGATCCTGGCAAATATTAGGTATTATTAAAATTTAAAGCAACCAAATTAGTTTGCTTTGTTAAAATGTGCTATTGCTTTTAAAGTCTTTGCCATTTAATTCACAGCTGAAGAGGAAGCGATAAGCCTGTCAAGGCTTAGCTAACATTGACAGTTTAGTTCTGCCATTTCTCACTGGTTATATCTTATTCTGACAGTAGCCATACTAATTTCAGTGGAAGTACTCAGAACACTTACAGGTAGTCAGCATGAGTAACAGGAGAAGAATCACCAGCTTCTGTTGGAGAGGTGACATTTGTAACAGAGAACTTCCTGGCATCTAGGGCTTTTCACTTCTAGAAATATTCTAGGAATGTGGAACATTCATTGCTTTGCAAAAGACTGAATTTTTCTAGGATAATTCTGGATTGAAGGTATCTCAGAAAGGCTTTAATCCAACCTCTTACTCACAGGAGGTCAGGTTTGATCAGGTTACAGAGAGCTTTAATCTATCATGGGGTTATAGAATAGAATCATTGAATTGTAGATTCATTTTAGTTAGAAGAGACCCTCAGGATCGAGTCCAACCATAATCTAACTGTAGCACTAAACCATGTCTCTAAGAACCTCATCTAAATGCTTTTTGAACACCTCCAGGGATGGCAACTCCACCACTTCACTGGGCGGCCTGTTCCAATGCCTGACAACCCTTTCCATGAAGAATATTTTCCTAATATCCAATCTAAACCTCCCCTGGCACAACTTGAGGCCATTTCCTCTTGTCCTATCACTTGGGAGGAGACTAACACTCTCTATGCTACAACCTCCTTTCAGGTAGTTGTAGAGAGTGAGAGGGTCTTCCCTCAGCCTTCTTTTCTCAAGGCTAAAGAGCCCCCGTTCCCTTAACTGCTCCTCATCAGACTTGTGCTCCAGGCCCCTCACCAGCTTTGTCTCCCTCCTCTGCACTCTCTCTAGTACCTCAACATCCTTCTTCTGATGAGGGGCCCAAAACTGAACACAGAATTCAAGATGGGGCCTTACCAGTGTCAAGCACAGTGGAATGATCACTTCTATAGTCCTGCTGGCCACACTATTCCTGATATAGGCCAGGATGCTGTTGGCCTTTTTGGCCACTTGGCCACACTGCTGGCTCATATTCAGCTGGTTGTCCACCCCAGATCCTTTTCTGCCAAGCAGTTTTCCAGCCACTCTTTCCCAAGCCCATAGGGCTGCCTGGGTTGTTATGACCCAAGTGCAGGACCTGGCACCTGGCCTTGTTAAATCTCAGCCCAACAAACCAACATCATCAAGAGCAACCTTGACAGGCTCCAGAGGTGGGCCAATGCAAAACTCATTAAGTTCAACAATGCAAAATGAAAGGTCTTGCATATGGGTCGGAGCAATCCCAAGCACAAATACAGTCTGGATGTAGAACAGATTGAGTGCAGCCCTGAGGAGAAGGACTTAGGAGTGCTGGTTGATGAGAATCTTGAAAGAAGCATGATCAGCAGTTTGAGGGAGGTGATTCTCACCCCCTACTCTGCTCTTGTGAGACCCAACCATTCATCTCTGGGATCCCCAACATAAGAAGGACGTTGACCTATTGGAGTGAGTCCAGAGGAGGGCCACAAAGATGACCAGAGGGCTGGAACACCTCTCCTATGAAGACAGGTTGAGAGTTGGGGTTTTTCATCCTGAAGGAGAGAAGGCTCTGAGGAGACCTTATAGCAGCCTTCCAGTACCTGAAGGGGACATACAAGAAAGCTGGAGAGGGACTTTTTACAAGGGCATGTAGTGATAGGACAAGATAGATATAAGGAAGAAATTCTTCGCTGTGAAACTAGTAAGGCACTGGAACAGTCTACTGAAGGAAGTTGTAGATGCCCCATCCCTGGAAGTGTTCAAACTCAGGCTGGGTGGGGCTCTGAGAAATCTGGTGTAGTGGAAGGTGTCCCTGCCCATGGCAGAGAGGTTGGAACTAGATGATATTTAAGGTCTTTTCCAACCCAAACCATTCTCTGAGTCTATGATTCTGTAACTTGTAAGTAGAATTCTCCATCATGAAAGCACAGTCAGAGAACAAATGTTATTAAGTCAATTGGGAGTGCAACTCATTATGAATCAGCTGAAGAAGCACGTTTTACTGTATTCAGAAGTCTTTTTGCTTTCTGTCATGCATTTTCTTAGGTTATAGGTATAATAAGCAGTTGCAGAAAGTGATAAGCGTCATCAGCACTCTCCTGGGTTTTAAAGTAGTCTGCAGAAATGTTAGTTACTATGCACAGGCATCATGCCAGATGTAGTCTGGAACATTTTCTAGAATCTAACACTTCCAGATGGAGTGTTAAATCTGTCTAATGCACTCCCTTTGTGGAAGCTGGCCAGTGCATCTAACAGAACTTCATGCATCTGTGGATGCTCAGGTTCTGTCATTGTGAAAAAAAAAAAAAAAAAAAGCAAACCTGTGCATAGGTTACTTCTTTGCTACATTACAGAATGACTCATTTAGGATCTTCCACACATTCTGGTTCTAACTTTCAGAAAGTACTAGACAACAAGTTACTAAGTGGAGACAATTAAAAATGCTTTCTCCTAGCCAATGATAAACTATTTAAAAGTATTTTATTTCAAGAGTATTTTTTTTCAAATCTATTTTAAGTGAAAATTTAAAATTCAAGATTAACATTTAACTACTCAGATTGTATAAAGTACTTTTCTCCTATTTATACATGTATATATATCAGCAATCACTTCCTCACCTGCCACTTCTCCTTCACACGTAAACAAGAAAGCCATGTATTAGCCGTTATTTTAAAATAGGTAGGAATACTACAATATTCACTTTTGAAATGTATTTTTACAGAACACCAATGACTGGCCTTCTTTACTGATTTTTTTTGCTTGTTTTAATAGTTTTAAAACCCCATTCATCATCTTGAAATTATTTTGGTTTCACCAAATGCATTTGGAGATGTTCATATTTTCACCAAAAGATGTGACAATTTCAGTTTATGCTGTTACAGAAGATCTTTTATTCAACATGCCCATCGAAATTATGACTGCAGAGACACTAGAAGAAAAATGAACATGGCATGAGCTTAATTTATTTTCAGTAATGTTGTAACAGCATTACAATAAACAGCTTCTCACTGTCAGGTAGTAAATTTAGCACTTAAAATATAACAGATGTTTGTTGTCCAAAAAGCAAGCCCAAAATTAAAAAAGCATCTTTCAAACACTGGTTGCAATAGAACCTCTTGCTCACAGACTGCAGCAGCAAATAGATTTTGGATGACCAGCTGGATGATGAGTAGGATTCCCTAATGGTCCTGCCTTCAAGACTGTTCTTAACAATTAAAAACATTTGCTTTTATTGTTTTTGACAAGTGTAACAGTCTGGTAACAGGTGTGAGAACCTGATTAGAAAGAGAGAACAAGAGAATGAAGATGCCACAAAAATCTGGCAGGCTGGACAGAATAATTTTATTTATAATTTTGCTTACATTTCTGTAGGCCCCAAGCATGAGTCTAAAAATAATGCTTATTTTGCAGTTTCAGACAAAGTGATCTGTGATGAGATATTGGCCAGATTTGTGACTGTCTGCATGCAACAATGAGGCAGTTGTCAGGATTAATACTATTAAAAAAAAAAAATCTATGGAGTTTTGGGTTTTTTTTTGACCTTTCAGCTGCCGATACTACACATTCCATAGTTTTGATATAAAGCTTTTCAACAGCACAAACTTAAATAAATAAGAACAAAACCAGGGACTAACCAAGAGAAAAGACCTGGCAGTCTAAATCAGAAATTATTATGTCAATGTTTTATATTTTGTAGGATAGATCCAGAATATTCTTTAGAAATAGTATTTGAGTTTTCAGATATTTGACAATACAACTTGAGACTTTCAATTCCAAAGTATGTCCCCTTTTCAAACAGGTTATGTAAACAGCTTGACAAAATTAATCCTTAAATGTGTCAGGTCTAATTTTTTTTTTCTCTATCAGAAAGTGCATTTTTTTCTTAAATCCCTCATCTGCACACACAATCATATGTATATAATTCAGTGCTATTTGCTTCTCATTTTTAACAGGGACATTATTTTAATTGGCTGCAGTATATTTTATATTTTTTTAATACTGCATGATTCTGTATTCTGCAGCTACAATGAAGGAAAAAGAATGGTGACATTCTAGGTAAATATCCATGGAGATAATTCTGATTTTAACGATATCACTAGGAAGCTGAGAAATAATAGAATCTTTTCAGGGAATCAGCGAAGTAATCTAACACTCAGTTTGAAAATGTTCTTGATATCTTCATCATCTTCCCATTATTGGATAGGATCATGACAGAAACTCAGATTATTTCTATTGTCAAATAAAGATTTATCCAGTACTGCTATTAGTACATATATCTTTGGCAAGTACAATTCTGAATAATTCAGCTTTCAAAGGCATGCCAGTATTTGGTTTCTCAGAGATTAGCAGGCACTGCAGATAATACTATAGGATTCCCCTTCCAGGGAATTCAACTGAACTTTAGTGCACTTTCAAATCGCATTATTTGACTTTGGAAATCCACTCATGTAAACTCTTCCTCCACTGAGAATGCTGATGCTACCAGCAGCAGCGGTAACTGAAATACTACACTGCTTTTGCTGATGAAGGCAAGACCAGAGACATCTGGTTCACAGAGGTAATTTGAGTGGGTTTGTCAGAAAGTACTTTTACTAAAATATGGAAAGGCCCTTGAGGTACGCTTATTCTACAATGGGAAGAGTTTGTATATATGAAAAAGTGCCCAGAATCCATGTTGATCTTTAATGCCCTCTTTGAGCCTTCAAAGCAATAAATGAACCAAAGTGGACTAGATTTCAAGAGGTCTTCTAGTGTTCTAGTTGAATTTCTAACATGACAAAATAAATGTTCATTCAGTGGATAAAAATTAATTCAGTGGATAACAAGCAGAAAAAACTTGTAGAACTCCATTATAAAAGAATAAATGAAATTTATAGAGCCTAAGCTGAAAAGGATTTCTAGTTTGGTACAGGTCAGAATAAAAAAATATCCTGAAAAATGTAGAATCATCTGGGTCTACAAAATCAGGCTTGATGTCCAACAGCAATAGGCTTGAGTGATTGCTACAAATGTTGGAGTTTGCTATAACAGAAAGAAGGTACTCCATATGGGTTTTCTGTAGTAAATTTGTTGGGTTTTTTTACTGAATGATGTCATAGCTTAAACAGAGATTATCTGTGAGTCAAAAAACACCCTGACATGATGCACTATCATGGTTTAAACCCAGCCAGCAACTAAGCACCATATAGACAATTACTCATTGCCCCTCACATCCCCTCCCAGTGGTATGATGGAGGAAATCAGAAAAGTGAGAAAACTCATGGGTTGGGATAAAGACAGTTTAACAGGGAAAAAAAAAAATGTGCATGCAAGCAAAGCAAAACATGGAATTAATTTACTAGTTCCCATCAGCAGCCTGGTGTTCAACCATCTCCAGGAAAGCAGGGATCTGTCACCTGTAGCAGCTACTTGGGAAGACAAACACCATCACTCCAAACATCTCCCCCTTCCTTCTTCTTCCCAGTTTTAGGTACTGAGCACAATGTCATATGGTATGGAATACTGAATGTGGAGTGTTGTACTCTTGACTGCGTAAAAAATTGGCTGGACGGCTGGGCCCAAAGAGTTGTGGTGAATGGAGTCAAATCCAGTTGTCAGCTGGTCACAAGTGGTGTTTCCCAGTACTCAGTACTATGGTGAGCTCTGTTTAATCTCTTTATCAATGATCTGGACAAGGGGATTTAGTGCATCTTCAGTAAATTGTCAGATGACACCAAGTTGGGTGGAAGTGTTGATCTACAGAGAGATCTGGACAGGCTGGTCTGAGACAGTTGTATGAGGTTTTATAAGGCCAAGTGCCCAGCTCTGCAATTGCACAGGCAGTTGTACTGGGTGTTTCCTAGTGGCCTGGTGCATATCAAGAATTCTTTTGTGTTCAGAACACAAATGTCCTCTGTCCTAGTTGTCCTAGAAAACACATGAGTCCTTCAAATGCACACATAAGAATAAGAGAAACAGATTTCTGCTCTTGCAAAACCGGGCTTCTGCAACTGCATCAGCCTCAAAGAAGTTTGAGAGACAGGAAAAGAGTATGGAAAATAAACGCATGCAGCAAACAGTCCTTTGTAATTGACAAACAATGTTTCTTTTAGCAACATTTTACAAGAAGGATGGAATCAGGATTTAACCATTGTTATCACAGATTTAACTAGCAGAAGATGTCAGAGTCTTTCATGACAGGAGCTATGTCTCAAGCTTCAAAACTGTACAAACATACATTGTATGTGTTCACAAGCAAGCAAATTTTTAGTGAAGAGGAAATATCCAGTCATCCCCAGTGAACTCTAACATTTCAAAGTTGTAAAGTCTGACTTTCAAACATTGACCATGAAAATCAGAGCTAAAAGAACGGGTAGGTCCTGTACTGCCAAATCGTTATGGTAAAGTAAATAACACTCATGTGACAGGTTGAAAAGCAACTACTGTCAATATCTTAGTGATGGCTCAGGTGATAGACACAGTCCTAGCCTATATTGATCTGTGCCAGTTTTGCTGGGATTAAGTTAATTTTCTTTGTAGTGCTTAGTATCTTTAGTAGCTAGCACAGTCTTTTGTTTTGTTTTATTATGAGAATAATGTGATAACACACTGAACTTCCCATGTTTTTTTGCTGGGACAGTATTATTTTTTTTCTTTCCAGTAGCTAGACTGTGGTTTGGAGTTAGGATGAAAAGGACATGAGGACTCACTGATGTTTTTGCTGTTGCCAAGGAGACCAAGGACTCTTTCAGTTTTCCAGTTGCAGGTGCACAGAGAAGCTGAGAGAGAGAGCACAAGAAGTTGACACCTATACTGACATCCAGGCTGGCCATTAGCATCATGCTTGATATACAGCTGGAGACCGCTTATCCGTCTCTGCCTATTTGGTCTCTCTTTTCTTCCGGGATTGGCTGTTTGAGACTGGGGCACCAACTGTTCGGTGTGATTGGATTCAAGCATGAAGTGCTGTCAAGGTCATTGATCTTTCTGGATTGACTGTAAAGGACCAGAATTCATGACCACTGCTCAGGGATGGACTGCGTATTGATCACCTGGTGGTGTGTGTTTGCACTGTGCTTTGCTTATTTTGTATCTTTATTATAGCTACTTTTGCTGACCTATTAAATTGTTCTTAACTCAACCAATGAGTTTCTCCTTTCCCTTTCAATTCTCTCCCTAATCCCTTTTGGGGCAGGAGGGGAGTACACAAGAAGCTGCTTGGTTACAGTTGTTGTCTGGGGTTAAACCACAACATGCTCCCACCCAGTGAAATAATGGTATGGTGAATTCTATGTGAAAAGGTGCACTTTAAAGCTTAGGAGTTATGAACCAGGATTTTGGTGATGAGATGAAGTTTTGCATGTTGCTACTTGCAGGGTTTTGCTTCAACCTGTTCTGCATTCTGATCCAGTCTGTGTACAGACTCTATGAAATGTTTTCCAATGCAACCCACACAGGAAAACACATATTATGCTAGAAATATGATTCTTCAGTAGTATAATGTCTGCTCTTGTTCTTCTGGGGGATGCTTACAAGTTAATGTATATTTACGCAGCCTTTTAAAAAATGTAAATGAAAAGTGAAATATTACCTGAATTCTGTGAATAAGGCACATTTCTTCGAACTTTATTGCAACTACCAAAGTCAAATGTATTGCCTTTAAAACTAACTCCAACAATCACTGAAATAAGCATTAATGTATTTGAGAAATCATCTGACATCACATTAGAGATGTCAGATGACAGTTTTGAAGTCAGATATATGTTCACATTGCTTCTGCAATACTATTCAAATTCTGAATCTCTAATATTTTGTTTGTTTTGTGTGTGGATTTTTTTGTTTGTTTGTTTGTTTGTTTGGGTTTTTTTAATGAGTTTAATTTCAAAGCTGCCAACAGCTACCTGAGGCAAAGTGAGAGAAAGGTTTCTCAAAACACTGTTAAGTCTTCAGACTGTGAAAAATAGTCATGAAATGCAACTAATTTAAATTAATTTGTCTGTGTTTATTTAGTTAATGCTTTTAAAGTTACTCTAAAGGAATTGTTATTAGTGTGAATAACCAATCCTATATTTTAAAAAAGAAAAAAAAAAGTTAATGAATAAGTTTTGATTATTCTATTGTAAGAAACAAATTAATGTTTTAATGTAGATACTAGAGTCTTCTCACAAAAAAAAAAATCAACAAAAAACTATTTTAAAAAACCTCCACGAAAAACTAAGCATAAGTCTCTGTTTTATTTTTAGCACTGCAGCTGGTTCCATTATAGTGCATTTTGACTGAAATTATCAGCAAAATGCACAACTAGCTTAAAATTTGATTGAAAATTCATCCTTTTTTATTTATAGGTGCTGGAACAACAGAACATGCAAAGATATATAATTACAGAACAATTATAACAAAAGGTTTATGGCTTTCTAGAAACTGTCAGATGTCTCAGGCATTTAGCTAAATAATAGCTATAATGTGTAAGCATGCATGCACCTTTATGTACAATAACTATAAATAATAGTTATGTGAGAGCTGGAAAAGATGGAAAAGAATTATGTCAACACCAGCCAACTCACTGGAATGAAAAAACAAAACAAAACAGAAGAAAACAAAACAAAACAATACAATACACTACAGATAAACTAAACGAAAGATGAGGGTTTTCTTGGTGAATAGACACGTTGAAAGTTGCCCAATCCAATTTATGGGAATGTATTCATTTCTATAGCTATTTAGCCAGTGCACATGTATAATTAATTAATCTTTTCCATAGCAAGGTTTTACTTCATTAGTAGAAAATAATAATGTCTTTTGTGAATTTGTTATTCATTATTAACACTATAAAGAAAGAGAGGACAGTAAAAGTAATCTTACGATGCTTCAGATGCTGAGAAGTCTTAGTTGTGCAGCACCAAATGAGCCTCCAGTCATGGTGCAGCACACCTATGAAGATCCTGTCCATGAAGTGTTACCCTGTTTCGGTCATTCAAGATGTCATAGGATTTTCCTTCAAAGGAAACAACTCTGTTGATCATTCCTGTGGTCAAATGCACAGGCCTGAATACCCACGATACACTTGCAGCAGAGTACAGGCCTGCTCCTGCTCAGGTTGACAGTTACTGAGTCACCAGCTCCTCCATCTGCGATGTTCAGGACCATTCTAGTCGTGAACACCTCAATACTACTTTAGTGATGGGCAGCTTCAGAATACAGTCTGAAGTTTTTGCTTTTATGCTGCTTTTATAAGACAAGGAAGGAATATTTTTCTTCCACATACCATTCTGGATCTGCTTCTAAGAAAGGGTGAAGTTATTACTGCAATTTTACGTGTAAATGAAAGGTGTATATTCTTAGTTTTGATCTATTGTTGGTTTTGATAAAGACAGTTTAATTCTAGGCAAATTCATTCTTTACAGACAATATTCCACACTATCTTCACACACATACTGCAAACAGTAGTCAGAGAATAACTGAATTATCTTCTTACATTACCAGCTCCATCACATTAACAGATTTCTAACATTCGAGTGCAACATTTCATTAAACATAAGAAATATTATAATAGACATCAGGCAAATAATATTTTCATTTTATTGACTGGAAATTTCAAACTGAGAATCCTGAATTACTGACAAGAATTGCAGTAAGTTGCATTAAGAATCCAGGCTTTTATTTTTTATCCTGTTTTATTTTATCCTTCAGAAAATCTATGAAGATTTACCTGGCTTATTCTGTTTTATCTGAATAGGAACCAAGCAACTAAAAGGGCTATCTATAGCTGTCACAATAGCCCAAGCTGGATTGGCACTGGCTGTAGGTCTCAGTAGTACTCAAATGGCTGAAAAGCTGTCCCACTCTAAAAGACAGAAATGTGTTCAGAAAAAAAAAAAAAAAAAAAAAGATCAACAGTAATTCTGAAAAAAAAATGTAAACAGCAAAGATTTATTTATAAATCAAAATATTTTATCCCTAGAACAAAAATATTTGCTCAAACAATTCATTTTATATTGAACTTGGAATTTTGGAGTTTACATTTAACGAAGACAGAAAGGCTTTATGGATGAAAATCCAAGTCAGAAATAGGGTTGAGAATACAAATTTTTAACTTAGTATTAATTTCTGCATTTAAACGGTGTGGTCCAAAAGTGGAACATACAATATTCATAATATCATTTTTACTTCATTGAATTTCAGTTGCCTTGATGAAGTAACTAATAATGGGCATTAATTAAAAAATCTATTACATGGACATTTTACACATGCATCTTACCCAATTCCTTCAGATCTACTGGCTTAAACCTTTATCTTATTCTCTGGTATATTTCTCTTAACTAAAAGTAAATAGAACCTAAAAGCAGCTTACAACAAGCTATCTAAATCATCATAATTTCTTCCATAAATACTGTGGGCTGGGAATCACACAGTAATATAGATGACCCATAAACATCAGTTAATTGCTTGAATAGCCTTTTTATGTCATGAAGTTTAGATGGATTGCAGGTGGATGTAATATCACCGAGCAGAAGAAAGTGAGGGAACTATTGCAATTGTGTATACTTGACCCATGTAAAAGTCTTCTTCCTTAGATCATTATTCAGAACCAAAATTTTACTGGTTTTAGGTGAATATTTTAATTTTCATGGTCAGAAATGTCCATATTTTGATTGATTTGTTTTCTATAAGATTACATGCTAACAATGACTGTGTTTCAGGGTTATGCTCTGCAGAGTTAATTTGCTACCTCAAAATCTGCACTAAAAACGCTGATCCACATTCCTATCTAGTTTATATTTCCACATATATTTTATATATTAAATATAAAGGTATATATACATATATTTAAATATTTTTCATGACTCTATTTTGGGTTTGGTTTTTGGATATTGTTTTGTAACTCCAAGGGAAAGAGGTTTTTTTATTAGGTGAAAATCAAGCATTTTCTTATTGTAGAATCATAGAATGTCCTGAGTTAGAAGGGATCTATATAGTTCATTGAGTCCAACTCCTGCCCTTGCATAGGAAAACCCCAAAATCACCATATATCTGAGGGCAGTGTCCAAATGTCTCTTGAACACTGTCAGGCTTGGAGCTGTGACTGCCTCTCTGGGGAGACTGTTCCAGTGCTCCACCACCCTCTGGGTGAAGAACCTTTTTCCTAATGTCCAACCTAAACCTTCCCTGGCACATCTTACTGACATTCCCTCAGGTTCTGTCATTGGTCGCTAGATACAAAAGATTAGCACCTGCCCCTCCCCTTGTGAGGAAGCTGTACAACTCAATGAGGTCTCCTCAATGAAAAACACCTTTTCATTTAAGAAGAACCTGTGAAGAAGAAACGCTCTGAAGCCGGAATTCTATAGCCAGTATGGATTAAGAGGAAGCTTGTTTCTTACAGACTATGACATATACTTTATATCAGTGAAATTGGTTGGAGAGAGTTCTTTGACCTGTCTGACACTTTAAGAGAGAAAAAAAAAAAAATCTGCTCACTTCAAAGTACAGACAATCTGTTTTTCTCTTCCAGTGAAAAATGTCTTCATTGGAAGACATGAAGGATTATAAATCTATTATTCCAATCAATAATTGGGTTTTCATGGTGGGACACTTCTGAGGAATCTATTGCAGTTTGCTTCCCAACTCCTGCTAAGATTGTACTCAGTAGTGATGGCTGAATACTTTAGACATCCTGGACCACTGCTGGCCTAAACTACTGCTTTTGATTTCCGTAAGCAGTGTTGCTTGGGAATACTATCATCCAGTACTGAGTTATTGCAAACACCACCAAGAGGAACAATCAAGCTTCCTTGAATGTCTAAATCAGATGTTCACCATCTTAGCTAGTGATTGTTTTGTTTTCCACTTCTTTCCTTTTACAGTTGATCTGTTCGAATTTGTGTTACACTGAGCCCTTGTGACAATACTCCAAGAATTAAGAGGTGAAAATTCTAAAATAGATTAAATTTCATGGAAGTGTCCTATCATTTTCATTTTTTTTTTTTGCCCTGTAATTTGAGATATATGACTTTTATCACTGTAGGCTGGTAACAAACCATATTGACTAGGACAAACATGTGGATTCCAGAAAATGTAAAATCTTGTAACACAGAAAGATAAAAATCACTTAAAAACAAGCATGTTGAAAGACTGTGAACAGAACGAATCCTGTACAGGATGTGGCAGGCCATCAGTGTGATCTGCTCAGGAGACACTTCAGCTTTTTTCACAGAGTAGGTGATAAGAAAGCACATATGAGTACTTGCATTGTAGTTCTTTTATGTTTTAAGACTACTGCAGGCTCAAACTTGTCTGCAGACAAACCCACAATTAAATCTCACCCTAAAATACGCTAAATAAATGGCCTTTCAATAACATTAAATTATCATAAACTTTCTTCCTAATCCATATTATTTCTATCCTCATTTGTGTTCTTGTGAAAATCATTGATCAAATATAGGCCATAATTTAGGTGTATAGCACCTATCCAATGGTGAAAGAAATAATTTATATTCCAAAGTTCAGGCAAAATAAATAGCATGTTTGTTTGTTTATCAATGTTGGGAAACAAGCATGTGAAATTGGTAAGGGAAGTTTTTAAGGACAAACTCATTGCTATCAGCAGTAAGCCACTTAAATGCTTTTGTGTCAGTGAGTAACAGTATAAACTTAGATACCATTAGTTATAGTTTCCTTCATACCTACTTTTAAAGAAACAAAACGACAAGCAAGAAAACCCCAATGCTTATTGTGGAAGTAATCTAACTCAGAGAGGGGAAATAAAGAAAAGAAAAAAAAAATCAGAAGTTTTTGTTTCCATTTAAATGCAAACTATAATGAATAATAATAGTTTGCAGGCAAGAGCCCTTTGATCTACCTAACATGGTGTCACAAGTTCAGCACATGATACAGTGAGGAGTTACTCCAAATATATTCCTATGGCTGCTTAAATTGAAGACAAACAGCAGATATTCGAAAAGCCTGACTACTCAAAACTTAGAGTAAATACACCAAACTAAAAGATAAACTGCTCCAAGTGGTGAGTAATGCTCAATTTGTGGGAAACAAACAACATGGAAACACACTTTTCCAAGAAGTTTACTTAAAATCTGGTAACATGAGAAATTATGTCTGTATGTAGATGTTCAGATTTTTTTTTTAATATTTTTATATTTCATTGAAATTTTATATATATTCATTGATTTTTCTTGACAACAGAGAAATACAAAAATATTTCTGCATGCTTAAAATGACCCTGTATAACGTTTTGCATTTTGGGCTGGGTAAAAATGGCTAAAAATGGCTAATTTGTCCAGAAATAGCTTTTTTTTTTTTTTTTTTTTTTTACATACCACCACATGAAAATCCTTATGCAGTGTCATTGTTAGGCTGAAGCTGGTTCAAAGCCTAACTGGTCCCTTGGGAAGCTGAAAGCAGTTTCAGGGTAGGTTACATGTTTTGCTCATAGCAGTTGTCAATAAATTGTTCAGGCAATTACCAGTTTGCTCTAAGATGCTTCAAGGAATTAATTGAGATGTCTTTCGGCAATATTCTAGACCTATAGAAAGCATTAGCAACAGAGCAATTCTGAAGCAGTGCAGACAGTACTGCCACACACTTTACTGTTCCAAGACCAATTTAAATATCCACTTGCAGTTATTTGGTACATTTTTATGTCCTGTAACCCTAAAGGCTTCTATCTTAACTTCCAGACCAATTTTGATGTATACCTGGAGGACAGATACTTTTTTTTTTCATAAAGAGAAATGGAAGAATAAATCAAAATAAAACAAAATTGGGAATTATCACTTCAAGGAAAGATGAAAATTGGAAAGAGAATTGTTTTGGTTTCAGCAGGTAGTCACAAAAACAGATTTTGAAGCACCACATAGTATGAAGGAACACACCAAATAAGGAAGTTAACACAGGCACACAGACACATACCCACAAAATTTTCAGGAATGGCAGTCCAAGAAAGATTTTGGTATTATGATGTTATCACTTCTACATCCCTTTTTGTTTTTCTTATATATATATATGTACCTTGTATTCCCAAATGCAACTTGAAGCACTGCAGACACTCAGTAGGTAGGATGCACATGAATGAAAGCACTTTGTGACAAACTTCTGTTTCTTTTGAATTTGGAATTAAGGTGAAAATAAGTGATGTATCAGAAGAGCGAAGGACATTATGCTGCATGTTAAATTCTTTGAGGAATGTTTCTAGGATCTCTGAATTCCATTGGACTGAGGCACATACAAAATATCTGTTGTTTGATTGCCTGTAGTCCAAGACCGATACACACATATGAATGAAACAGGTTGCTTAGAACACCCTTTTTGCTTTGTCAATAGTTTTTCTCCCCATGAGGCTCATAAAACCATTGCATATGAGCAAACACTCTTCTCAGAAACAAAATATTAACTAGTATTTATTTAACAAGACACTTGGTATATAATTTTTATCAAGAGACTGAGTTCACAGATTTTCTGTTCTGACATATAGAGAGGCGTAATGTGTAGGTACATCCAGCATTCATGGATTGTGTGACCAAATTATAGACCATTTACGGGGTAATTTCCAAGCTAGCTATTATGCCAACTCTTAAGTCTTTCATGATGAGACTGAAAAAACATACCTGAACCTTGATACTCTATTGAAAGGAAGCAGGAGTAGATTCATTGTCCTGCAGATTTACATGTGCTGCCCTTGCTGAACATTGAACAACTCACAAACCGTCAGAAGTTCAGATCCATGAAGAAGTTAATTCAGTGCATGAACTAAATATAATAATTCTCTGCTCTATACCTCATGGATTTATCTTGCAAGCCTTTATTTACCGTTTTAATCTCCTGAAAGTACTCTAAATTGGAGTTCTAGCAGGGTTTATACTGAGTGATTTCTTTACTCATGAAGTAATACCGGTTTTGTAGCTAAAGGTGTTTGGTTGTGATTTTTAATCTAGGAGCATTTACTAATCACAGATTATTTGTTAAAAATATAAACTTGATAAAAGAAAAGTGGTGCATACCTTCTGGTTATCGTAATTATATTATTTTATAACAACACAAGACTGTTCTTTTTATACGTGTCAAATGCAGTGAAAATAGACAAAGCTTTAAACACCTATTATTGTGAAGTATAAAAGTCAGAAGTCTAATGAAGACTGAAGGCAATATTGGAATGTCAACAATGACAATAACAACTTTGTTCTAAATTTAATGTATACATTTTCACCAAGATTTATTTCTAGTTTATGGAAGGACAACACATTTTTAAGTCCTTTGCCATTAGTATATACTTAATGAGTGTGTTGGAATTCTTCCAGTCCCTACTTTTCTCGGATCCCACACAGTCTCCTACAACAAAGTTACTCTGTGACTTTGGCTTTTGATTCAACATTTTTCTTCTTAGTCACAATGGAAAAATCTCAACTGCTGACCTATATTACAAAACTATACTGAAATATCATCCATTTCTCCTCCAGACACAATCACTTCATTCTGGTAATTTAATGAAGGTAGAAAAGGGCAGATTTTTTTCTCAAAGAGTCAGAAAAAATGAGATTAAAGGATACAAATATTATATAATGCCAGGTTTTGGCTGGTAGACAACTGTTGTAAATCAAGTTATGAATATGCATAATTTGTAACTCAATCACAGTTTGATAACTAAAACAAATTAAAAGATAAGCATATTGAATAAAAAGCAATGAAACGCAAGTACCCTACATCCCAAAATATGTTGGGATTAATGTATTTACATTGTAAAAAAATAAGCTAAAAAAAAAAAAAAACAAACATACACAAACAAACAAACAAAACCCCAAACCAAACTAAAACAAATCAAACCAAAAATCACAGGAGAAGGGAAAAACATATTTTGTGTGCAAGGCACACAAAAATGTCAAAAAGAAAAAATGAGTTATAAGAAAAATCTCTCAAGGTTACGATATCGACCAATTGCACTCAATCCCACAATAAATGTGACATGCCCTTTCACAGACACCAGATAGACAAAAACAGGATTGTATGATGAGTTATTTTAATGAGTTTTCACAAGTTTCAGTTATTTTTCAAGGTAAAATTCAACAGTAAGTATGGTAAATTAGTACTGAATGATTTTTCTATTTGATTTCAGATTCACTGCTACCAGCTTTAAGAATGCCTTCTTATTTCTCCTCAACACATATTTGAAACTCAACCATCCTGAGTCTAATTATGATTTTTTCCCATTTCATATATTATTGATATACATCAATAACTCTTTATTTGGTATTAAAGTTAACAACACAAAGGCAAAAAAATTGAAAGAAAATGTGTGAACATGAACAACAAATAAAGAGAAGCCCCTTTTTATTCTGCACTTCTGAATTGGTGGGCCAAGGACATGCTCTTTCCCATTTCCAAACTTTTTCCATACCTTTTCAACATAACTTTTATTTTCCATTGCTTCCTTTCTTTTCTTATTGTCTAATTTGAACACCAAGGAACTGTAATTTTTTTTGGTCATGAGAGAGAGAGGACTCATCAGAAATTTCAAGCTTTTATTGTGACACAGCTTTAAAACTCTACTGTTACCATTTCTGTCACTGAAAGAAGACAATTTTAAGCACCCTTCATGAACACACAAATCTACAAGCTTATTTTTTGCACATCATTTAGAAGCTGTTCATAGCCAAGAAATTTTATGGGAGTAAGTTAATACATTTCACAAAACCAAACTCAGCTACTGACCTGTTTGTTGAAACTTCTAGCCCTTGCACTAAGATGGGAAAAAGTACATCAGTATTTTTTCTCCTTCCCTTTATGTCCCATTCCTCCATGTCTACTTTTGTTCCAAGAAATCTAGAGTAATGTGTCATGTTTTTTCTAGCATGAGGGCTACTGCTTGTGAGATGGCAGTCAGGATACACTGCCAGTTGACATCTCAGAGTTCATCTATATGAATGTTTCAGTTCAGATCAAAAAGCAAAGTGAATCTCCAGATTATCCCCACTTACTGTATTTGACTTCACATCAAAGAGTATGATCTTCAAGAATGTGACCTGGATTTGTTTTAGATGAAACTATACTTGAAGATGTGCTTCAGAAGTGCATTGTAATTGTTAATAGACACTCAGCCTGTGGGATGAGACTAGAGCAACTCCTTTATATCCCCATGAAACACAGTTACTATGGATACTGTGTTCTCAGCATCAAGTGTTTTTCTTCTAATTGAATAAATAGGGCAAACGGACTCCCAAGCAACCCCTAGAACTTCCTTCAAGAGAACACTTGAGGTGAGAAAGGATCTCCTACAGTGCTGATCAGTGGCAGTTATGTGAGACACAGTGGACCTTCACAGATGAGTTGGAGGTATGAACACTTGTTCAGCCGTGGCTTTCTGGAGACTGCTAGCCTAGCTCTGCTTGAACAGCACAGGTTATAGCAGGACAATAAATGAAAACTGACCATTCCATGAGAATCAAGCCTTTTACAAAGTTCAGGAGGCTGAGGGGTGTTTTCGCTTGCTAACAGAAGAACACCAACACAGATGAATCAAGTATCCTGGTATGACCATGTGAGACTATTCCAGGTCTACTCTATCCAACCACAGATTCAAGAATAGGATAAAAACAAAATTGCTATGCTGGAAGCACTACATACTTCAAGCTCTTAGTAAGACCTCCTCAACTCTAGATGGATTCTAAAGTTTGTTTTTCTTGTGTTGTTTGGCTCTTGTTGTTGGGGTTTTTTGTTTGTTTTGGTTTGTGATTTTTATTTTTGTGTGTGGTTTGTTTTGGTTTTGTGTGTGTCTGTGTGGTTTTCTTTTTTTATCTGTCTGTTTGTGTGGTATGTTTTGGGTTTGGGTTTGTTGGTTCGTTTGTTTTTTGATTTTTGGTTTGGTTGGTTTGTTTGTTTTTCCCTGAGGGAAAATAGGGTCAGTAATTGAATTCCAAGATTACTATTTTGTACAAACATGACATTACTGTCCTTCCTTCTTCTACTATAATAAGTAGGAATTTACTTTGCTTGAGATTTTTTCCTTCACTTTAAGTTTTTGCATCCTCACTGGATTATTTAATTTCTGTAAAAAAGTGCTATGACATGAAGATTTCCTCTAAATATTTTAGTTTAGTACCTGTATGGAAAAAAAAAAAAAAAAAAAGAAAAAGTAAGAAGTTGAAATAAGTAAACAGATTTTCTCTGGAAATAAATATTGTCAAAAAACATAAAAATGCTAACACAGAACCAATATTCAAGAACTTAGCACTTGTTTTCTGTTCCTTCTGAACTCTTCTGCTGAGGACGCAGATATTCTGTTGTTAGAGGTGGTAGCTGCTGTCTCACAGAAAGAAAATTCCATGGAAAACAACTTACAATAGCATTACTACCGAGGAGAAAATATTTGGTATAATCATGATTGCATTAATTTTAAACCATCTGTAAGGAAAGGCAACTTCCTTGATTTCAGAAAATCAAAATGCAAAAGAATATCAGATACTTTTCAACAGAAATCAATAATTCTTTAAGAAAAGTATTTAAACATTACATAGGTTCATCAGTTATAGAATTCTTGTTTCTAAGGTTGTTTCTTATGGGAGATAATACCTTTGTTATCTGTGACCTTTCAACTAGTCTGTTCCTCAAGTTCCCAGGTGTATGGGTGCATGTTTCCTACTGTTATTTAGTAACAGAAATAAGCATAAAGATTTCACTGGAAGTTGGTATAGTTTAATCTTATGTTGGATTAGAAAAATAGAATTGTTAAGAAATGGTATTTTATTGTATGTGATTTTCATATAACAATTTAATTAAATGGGCCCTGACTTATCTTTGGCATCAATGTTTTCTATTTTAATTCTATTTTAAGTGTTTAAGTAAAAAGTTTCTGCACATTTGCCCATTCTCTTATATACACTCTGATGGATATCTAGCAGTATGCCATTTCCAGGACACAAATATCTACCAACAACATCAAAGCAACATCCAATTATTTTCAAAGAGATAAAGAAGTGCATATTACTATGCATAGGGGTGTATTACTTTTCAGCTTAATAATAGATGTGTACTGAAGAGATTGCTAAGAGCAAACACAGACATATTCAGGATGAATTATCTTCTTGGAACATTCCAAAGAAATTTGAATGTTAAACCAGCTTTGTCAATCTGCAATCTGATGCTTCAAAGTAGCATTACAACTTGCTATACTGCGAGCAACTTTTGATTACTCAGTTTCTACCCATAGCTTTTTTTCTTTAGTAATATGTAAGTTTAGTAAAATATATACACCAATAAAAGGAAGAAATAAGCGCTTATAAAAAGAGTATTTAACCTTTAAAATCAGACTATAGCACTTCTGTGAGTCTTCATTTGTAAACCTGGGTTACATTCACATACTTAAAACTTACTAAACAAAGTTTTTTAAGCTCTTTTTCAAGAAATACTGCCAGAAAAGGGCCAAAACTACACTTCTCCACAAGATCTCTTCTGCTGACTTTTTATATTCTCATTTAAAAAAAGTAAAAATGAATTTAAAAAAAATAATTTTTCCCTTCATCCTTGTCCTGGTTTTGGCTGGGTTAGAGTTAGTTTTCTTCCTAGTAGCTGGTGTAGTGCTATGTTTTGGATTTGGTGTGAGAAGAATGTTGATAATACACTGATGTTTTGGTCATTACCAAGCAATGTTTATACCAAGTCATATAGCTTTGAGCGGGAAGACTGGTGGTGCACAAGAAGGTAGGAGGATAGCTGACACAGAATGGCCAAAGGAATATTCCATACCATGTGATGTCATGCTCAGTATATATTTTGAGGAAAGAAGGAATTGAATGACACATATTTAAAGCATGACTGCTCTGACAACTTTATTAGAAATAGTATGGTAAAGTTTCATATCAGTTTTTTAGGAATGTTTTTATGAACAAGGAGACATAGTACCACTCCACAAATCACATCTTACATACTGCCATGCACACACTTGTTTATCCTTTCTGCCAGTTAAACTCTACTAATGATTTGAATTCTTTATTCCCATCTGTCTGCACACAGTGAAAATTCTGGAGCTGTTACAGAATAAATTCAAATACTAAAATTAAGTATATAGACATTCACATACATCCCAAGGTATATGTCTGCTGGAATGGGCACATTTACATTCTGTAAATCGATATAGCTTAACCAGAGCCCACAGAACAGGGATGACCATTTTTAACACATCTATATAAGTCAGTTTGCAGATTCTGTTTAACAAAAATTGTTAACACTATGGGGAATGGGGTAGGGAAGGGCAGGGAAGGGACAAACAAGTGGCTGAAATGATTGTCTTGTTGAAAGTAGGGATGGCAGAAACCTGCACAGTTGATTTTAGACTCAGATAGTAAGGGTTGCTTCAAGGCAGATGAATGCTTCTTTCAAAGATGGCACAATTAAATGACAGCTGCTTCTCAGAAGAGAACTTGGCCTAACAGAGCTGCATGAAACATCTTGACATTTAGATTTCCCAAAGAGAACAAAGGAACTGCTCTGAAGCCAAGTAGCGGGCTGTAAGTTTTGCTTGAAGTTTTCTCCTCTGTATTTAAGCATATTATCACTTTTATTAACCTCTCAAAGTAAGGAAGAAGTCTGCAGAAGGAAGCAGCTAGGACAGTGGAATGAGAAACTGTGCCTTCTACACTAGAGAATGGTTTACAGTGCTAGCCAAGAATTTGTTATTTCTGCAGCTGTCTGTGAAAGCCTCCCTGATGTCAGGTGGAAAGAATTCTTCATAGCTAAGATCTTGTTAGGCAGTTTGAGCGTATGGAAGTGAATGATGCTTGGGAGTTTTCAGTGTCCAAAGTAAAAGTGCATGTTGTCTCCCATGTACTGTCCAGGTGCTGTTTCTGAGATGTACAGTGGTGTCCTTTTCTGCTCTTGCTGTGAACATCAAAAAAAGAGTTCTGTGTTAGCAGGTAAGTGCTCAGGGCTGAGCAGTCAGTCCTAGTCCACTGTCCAATGACAGCATGCCAGCGTGCCTCGGTGTTAGGGGATGTTTTTTTCACACCAGGAAACAAACAACTGCAACATTTTGGAGATCTAGGAAATTAATGTCTTATATCTAGAGAAAGTGCAGTAAATATTTATCCTGATCTTTTTAAACAAATTTGAAGTGAAGTTTCTGAAATTGTGGAAACTCTCAATATTGATAAGTCAAATATAGCTTTTATATATAAACAGTATATACTTTCACAAAATATTTTAAAGAACACAATCCTACAATCTCTTGTACTTACTCAACAACTTTAATTTGTCTTTTATAAAAAGTGAGCACAAGAAAAAGCAGTGTGCTACTTAGTGACTTTCTATGTAATGAAAATGAAGATATGGTTTTGTGGTTGCAATTTTGAGTTGTTTGCTCAGGCTTATGACTGGGATGAAATTGGACTGTACTCCAATGCTTTCATCAGTGGAATAATGAATTGCTTTAAAATGAGAATGTAAAGTCTGATTTTAAAATATATTTCTTTTGAAGTAGGGAACTTATTTTTGTAAATTTAAAATATTACACAAAAATAAATATCACTGCTTGATTGGAATAACTAAACAAACCCTATTGATATACGTTAAAATCTCAAGCTGAAAATTTGCATGTGGCACTGGAGAACATTTGTAAATTGTTCTGTTAGGCACTGAAATGTGGTTTTCTTTAAGACAAAATTTTCTTTAGAGATTGAGCTGGTTCATTCTTCAGAAAAATCTTCCTGGTT
This sequence comes from Streptopelia decaocto, assembly GCF_964273445.1. Classification (NCBI taxonomy): domain Eukaryota; kingdom Metazoa; phylum Chordata; class Aves; order Columbiformes; family Columbidae; genus Streptopelia; species Streptopelia decaocto. The sequence continues at coordinate 77,415,426 of NC_138655.1, read as the reverse complement.
CTTAATTACTTATATCATAAATAATTTAGATTATTCATGTTTGCAAAGCACATTAGAAGGTCATTTCATTATTTATGTACAGGATTCTTCCAAGAAAAGGAAGAGCTATAAATAAAAAAAAATTTGCTTTTCTATTTTGAAGACACATTAGACTGTAATCTGAGCCAGATTCTCATAATGAATGCTTATTTAATTCAGTTGGTTAGGCAATGTCAAGGGATCAGCAGGTTCACCATTAGGTGAAATTGATTCAGTAAAGTAATTATTAGTGAGTATTTCCTAAAGTCCTGTCCTCTTGAGTACCATATAAATAAAAATAAGATGTTATTTCCACACCACAGCTTCTAGAATTTCCAGAAACTGAAAAACCACACATGAATGCTCTCCTCTGATTTTCCAGTTTTTGGCTAATCTTTCTTTTCCTGAAGCTTCCCTATTTGACCCCTTTCTTAATCCTCTTCACACAAAAGAATTCCACAGATTTAAAAGCTAGCAGAAACCCTGTTGTTCTTATGTCCCTCTGTTTCGAAATAGAATACTTGCTTATATTTGAAGAGGAACCTGTCATTATAATCCAAATCTATCTACTAAGCTGTCTTCAGAACCTAAGAAAAGTCATACTGCATTACACCACAGGCCAGCATGGCCTACGTCCCATTTTCAACTGTGCCAAAAGCAGATACTTATGAGAGGGTAAAAGAACAAAGCACACAAATATACTCCATGCAATAGATCTACTGTTTCCAACAACCTGCAGTTTAGCCTCAAGTACTTAACAGCCATCATGAATTTCTAGGTGAAAGAGTTTCTATGGATTTCTTTTCCCTTAATTTATCCAAAATCTATGTAATATATCAAGTCTATGTAATAAAAATATCCACAACAGTGGTTGCAAGGAATCCAATTGCTTAGTTATATGCTGACTTACTTTGTTTGTTTTGTACTTGTTACTTCATAGGTCCATTTGATTTTACATAATTCTTTTACTGGAATAGAGAGTGAAAAGATAGTATCTTTTCTTCTTCAATAAGTCACCTTTATCTCCCTTTAATGACTTTGAGGTTAAAAATTCCAAGATTATTTAGAAATTTCTTCATTTAGTAAACAATTTCATACATTGAGTGAATTGTATGCAATGTATGAATTTGACTGCAATCAGACTGCACATCCTATTTTAAGTGCGGTCGTACTTTGAGTCAACAGGGTAGTGTGATAGTTTTCTCAGTTTCATTCTCTCTTCTTTCCAGGCAGTTCCTAAGATTCAATTTGCCTTTTCCCTACAATCTTAAAAAGGGGAGACAATGATTTCTCATTCAGCCGAGATGATGAAAGGACAATTAACAAAACCACTAAAATCCCCGTTGTCTAATCTTACCCAGTGTGGGAGGTCATTAATTATTCAGTGGAAGCATCAGGAGTGGAAATGTTTAAAGTTTTTTTTGGTTAACCAGGAGTACTAAAGTTAATGTCTGGCACTCAGGCAATTTATTTACTTGATGTAGGATGCACATAGATACTTAGAGGAATAACATCCTATTGCTTCACAAAGATTTTCCAGTTTTGGACATGGTAGTTGAGGTAAGGAACAGAAGTACCTCTGGAGCTCTGCTGACATATAATTTTCAGAATATATAGGTAACTCACTGAATCTAGTTAAAGTTTTCTTAACTCTCTGTTTACTACAGCTATGTTTTAGACGATACTTAGTATCACCTGTCCCATTTCCTCTGCTTTGTCCGTTAAAGAGGTACAGAAAGTTCTGTCACTGTATCCCAGCATCAGTGAGCCACCTGAAGAAAAATTAAGTGGTGATTAAAGAAAGTGATGGAAGCATCAGCTCCGTGTGTATATCTCACATTAAACCCCAGTTTGTAACTCCTAACCTGAAATCCATTCTGGGCTCCTGTGTAGAGCCAACCTCTGTGAACACTTGGGTATGTATTTATTTACAGTTGCACAGAAAACTAGCTGTCAGGAGCTGATGTGAAATATAACAGAAAGATTTTTCTGTTTTATAGTAATTCTGCTTACAGAACAATCAAAATAAGTAAAATTGATTTATTGAACTGATGAGTAAAAATTAATCACAAAGTTGTCTCAGCTGTAACATATTAGCTATTTTGAAATGATTGAACTTAAGAACAGTTGCTAAACATGGTATCTGCTATATTCCTTTTTTAATCAGTACGTTGCAATGCAATCTAGTTTTGATCTCATTATTTCAAAGAACATCCTTGTACTTAAAATCATGTTCTTACTAGCATGTTGCATCCAACACCTTTTACTACAGCTCTTCTAGTCCTTGTTATTGTTGTAGAAATTCATAAGAGAGCCGACATTTAAATACCCACTCAAAAAAGTTAACAAAAGCCCAACAGCATAAGTCAAATGATCCCCAACATATATTTAACAATTTTTATATTAATTCCATCAGCATTTTCTGTTCTAATCATAAAAATCCCAATATCAGTTCACCATTTCTCTGTACAACTTGTTCACCTCCAAACACCAGCTCAGTAGCTTGTGTGAACAGTTTAAACAAATATACAAGTGTTCATGTTCATGTGTTTACCATGCTTCTAAACTGCAAAAATTTGATGTGGGAAATCTCCTTGAGAAACTGGAGGAAATGTGACCAGTTACCAATTTCCTTGAATATTATTATATTAATGTAAACATTAGACAGAGTTTAGCTCACTGCTTGTTTCATGACAGATCACCTCACTGTTAGAATGATATAATGAGTTTTGCAGTGTGGTTGAACTCTCAATTCTCTTTCCATCACAAGAAAAGGCTGTCTTATTTTGCTCACCTATTTTTAAATCAGCTACCTTGGAGGACAATAATGGCAAGTTATTATTATTATTATTATTATTATTATTATTATTATTATTATTATTATTATTATTATTATTATTATTATTATTATTATTATTATTATTTTCCATGAAAAATCTGACATGAAAAAAGAGTACTTCTCCATTAAATGATGGTGGTAATGTTCTCTATAGCCTGCTCATCAATAGTATGGTGAGAAACATAAGCTATTAACTCACACCTGGCAACAGAGAAAATCAGAACTTGTTATGTAAATTCATGCTGAAACATGGTTTTTTCCCTCTAGAAATTCCTCTACCAATGGATACATTTTACTTCTTTTGAGGTCAGTATCTATTTTATTTTAAGCAAATGTATTGTTAGTGCATTAGTCTATGCAGCTTGTGGACAAACATTTAGAAATAGATTGAATTTCTAATCCTTACTATGTCACATTAAGCCTGATATCAATTTTTGCTGAGAATACAGGATCTCGTACAGGAAAAACATTTAATTCTTTCAGCTTTTCAGACCATAAACAAAGTGAATAAAAGATGGTGGAATAAGGCCTTACACTCACAGTTGCTACGAGCTAATTCTCTCAACACTTATCAAGCCTCTTCCACATTCGAATTACAGAACAATTGTTGTTTAATTTTTCTTCAGAAGCTGTAGTTTTCATCCAGCATTATGAAAGATGAAAAAAGATATTTTTTTTTTTCCTCAGGCATTTCACTGCTGAATATCCTGAGACGTGTGGATTGCAACAACTCTTTATTCTCTCTCCCTGGGGTTTCATCTGTCTCACTTGTGGATTAGCTTTCCATCTTGTACAAGTAATTAAGTCAGAAGATTTAACTGCCTCACTGCTTGTACAGGAGAATATGCTAGTTCAAGAATTCAGGACATGGTTGTATAGCCAACATAGAGGTTTGTTGCACCCATAAGTTCAAAGCAAGATAAGCAGGATATAACTAATATTTGCTTTCTTGGAAGAAATAAAGAAGCACACTAAAATAGGTTAACCAGTGACATTGTATAACATTTTGTAACAAAGTTAAGCAGAAGTACATAGATAATGCCTAATCACAAATGGATAAATGGAGGCTTATGGTATAATTTCATAAACAGGGTACAGCAAAGCATGAGTGAATAGCAAAAATTTGCAAGGTAAGAACAAAGGATGTAGAACAGCCAGGAAATGCATCTTGTGAATGACGAGATCACCCCCGCATTTTTGTGGAAGGGGTGAGGACTATAAAAATGACAACAATTAATGAGAAAGGATGAGGAAGAATGAAGATGTTCTCTTTGTGTCAGGCTTCCCTCACTTAAGAGCTCCAAGCCTGATCATTGCAACTGTTGAGGACCACAGCCATCAGTGCTAAACTACATGGCATCAGCTTAAGGTACATTCACAGTTGATGTGGGATATAATTGGTTGTTTGAAAATGTGATGATAATGACCAATAATAAACTAACTGTTGGCTGTTATTATTACTGATCAATGTAAATGTGTTTTGAAGTTTGAAACAGACCTTCATGATTGATTAACATTCCCATCACATAGAACTCTAAGTCCACAAGTGATAAATATACATATCTATAAATACATATATATCTATAAATATATATATTTGTTGTGGTGCAACTAAGCACCCACCAGCTGCTCAGTCATTTTATCCCAAGCAGGATGAGGGAGAGAATTGGAAGGGCAAAAGAAATAAAACTTGTGGGTGAAGATAAAGACAGTTAATTAAGGGACAGGTAAAAAAAAACAGGAAAAAAAAAATCATGCAAACATCATCACTCACCACCTCTCACTGTCAGAATGATACCTAGACAGTCTGGCTACTTTGGATAGACTCCACTTGAGTTTTATTGCTGAGCAGGAAATTATATTTATTTAATATCACTTTCATCATTTGAGATCAGCTGTCCCAGCATGCTCCCTCCTAACTTCTTGCCCACACCTAGCCTGTTCCTTGGGAGGAATTGTGTAAAACAGAAGAGACCTTGATGTTGTGCAAGCATTGTTCAGCAATAGCCAAAAAACAGTGTGTTATCAAGGTTGGTTTAGTCACAAATCTAAAACATAGGCCCACAGAGGTTGCTATGAAGAAAAATAACTTCATTCCATGTCAGATCCATATACATATACATTCAGTTGCAACAATTGTAAACTGCTTATCTGGTCAACCTGTTTTATCTCTGCGTTACTTTGGATAGAAATACTATTTGAGTAATGCCATTAGAAGTCTTTGCTAACTCCATCATTCCTACTGTGAGAGCTGTCCCATGACCTTGACCATCTTTATTAAAATCCTGCATTCTCTCCAGTCCTCTAGATCTACTTAGACTCAGATAAACAAAACTATCCACTGTGTTTAAGGTGCATTCAAAATTTGGGTTTGTATAGTAGTGTAACAATCTTTAGGTTTGTTCTATATTCATTTTCTGAGAGCTTCAAGCATACACTATGGTTTTTTATTTGCCGCTTATTATTATCCTTGTATATCAAGTCTTTCTATTGTATCCCAAGATCTCACTCTAGAGTGGTGATGTTCTATTCAGAGAAAATAATTTTATACAAGAACTAGGAACGTTTTCCCCTCCATGTGTAGCACCTGACATTTAGCTACTCAAAATATCACTTGCCATTTTACTGCCCAGCCATAGGTTCTCTTAGGGTCCTTTTGTAATTCTTAGCCTTTAACCCTTGTCTTCACCACCTTAATGAACATCATGTTGTTAACAAGATCACCTCAGTAGTCTCTCCTTTATCTAATAATGTCTTAATACGTTGAACATCACAACCCTCAACCAAAGTTCCTGTGCAATGCGTAGGATGAACTCCTTTTATTTTAAAGGCATCCCTGTCCTCTGTTTTAAGCTACTTCTTAGTTATGCTAAGATTTTCAATCTTAAAGAGTGATTACATACATTCTATAAGTGCCTTGGTAGTGGAATCTGACAAACAAATATGATTTGAGGAAATTCAGAGAAACAGATGCATATATTTGTAATTTTCCATGTGTTTAGATTTCTTCTGAGAGTTCTAATACCCTTGAGAGACAGGACTTCTCTTTATCCAGGTAATGCTGACATTTCCCCAGGTAGTTATGCTTACTTATGCGTACCAGTTATATTCTTTACCATATATTCTATTATTTTGCTGATTGATGGGACTTTTTGGTCTTTTGCTCCCTGGGTATTCCCTTTTTTTAAACAAAATAAGAATCATTTAGCAACCTTCTTGTCCTTTAATTGGTTCAAAACCTGTTCAGCCAGCCATCTTTGTCTGGCTTTTTGTATGACAGTCAAAAAACACTTATTTCATTGAGGTGGCAAAATGCTTCCCAATTGCTTTTAGTTTCATTATTCCCAGGGCAGCTACATCGACCAGTCTAGTTATCCATGACTGAAGTGAATAAATATACTTACAGAAGTAATAAGAGAAAGGAAAAAAAAAAAAAAAAAAAAAAAAAAGCAGTAATGTCTTGTATTTAAAATACCTTTCTGACAGAATTCAGTAGCAAAATAAGGCATCAAAGCAGAATGAAATTAAGAAGGACTAAATGAAATCAAGAGACATTTTAGAGGCAATATTAAACTACCCAACCAGGAATTTTCATAGGATTTACAAGCACAGAAGGTTATCCTGTCTCACTTAATTCCCAGTCAATCCTTTCTCTACTGTCCAAACAGATCTTGGAACAGCACACATCTTTTAAGAACATGCTTCTAAAAAACAAGCAAGCAAGCAAACAAAAAACCTCCGAAATGTGTTCCTGTTCCTTCTTGTTAACTTCTTTCACAATGCATTTTCCAGCAGTTGCTGGGTTTTACCTTGTCACCTGGAAGAACTGGGTTCTGCTCATGGCTTGGATGGGTGAACTCTTGACTGAGTTAAAAAAGTTAAAATAGTTAAAAACTGGCTGGATGGTCGGGCCCAAAGAGTTGTGATGAATGGAGTCAAATCCAATTGGCAGCCAGTCATGAGTGGTGTTCCCCAGGACTTAGTATTTGGGTCAGTTCTGTTTAATCTCTTTATCAAAGATCTGGATGAGGGGCTTGAGTACATCCTCAATAAGTTTGCGGATGACACCAAGCTGGCTGGGAGTGTTGATCTGCTTGAGGGTAGAAAGGCTCTTCAGAGGGATCTGGACTGGCTGGATCATTGGGCTGAGGCCAGTTGTGTGAGGTTTAACCAAAGGAAGTGCTGGGTCCTGTGCTTGAGTCACAACAACCTCATGCAATGCTACAGGTTTGGGGAAGAGTGCCTGGAAATCTGTGAGGTGGAAAAAGACCTGGGGGTGTTGGTCAACAGCTGACTCAACATGATCCAGCAGTGTGCCTTGTGGCCAAAAAGGCCAACAGCATCCTGGGTTGTATCGGGAATAGTGTGGCCAGCAGGACTAGAGAAGTGATTGTACCACTGTACTCAACACTGGTGAGGCCACACCTCAAATACTGTGTTCAGTTTTGGGCCCCTCACTACAAGAAAGACATTGAGGTGCCTGAGTGTGTCCAAAGAAGAGCAAAGAAGCAGGTGGAGGGTCTAGAGAACAAGTCTCCTGAGGAGCTGTTGAGGGAACTGGGGCTGTTTAGCCTTGAGAAAAGGAGGCTGAGGGGAGAGCTTATCGCTCTCCACAACTACCTGAGAGGAGGTTGTAGCATGGAGCGTGTTGGTCTCTTCTCTCAAGCAGCAAAAGATAGGACAAGAGGAAATGGTCTCAAGTTGCACCAGGGGAGGTTTAGATTAGACATTGGGAAACATTTCTTCCTGGAAAGGGTTGTCAAACATTGTAACAGGCTGTCCAGGGAAGTAGTTGAGTCACCATTCATGAAGGTATTTAAAAGATGTGTAGATGTGACACTTAGGGACATAGTTTATTGATGGACTTGGTAGTGTTATGTTAATGGTTGGAGTCAACGATCTTAAGGGTCTTTTCCAACCTAAATGATTCTATGAGCTAGTTTTGTAATATGTTATCATCTAGCCTTAGATCACTCCAAAAGTTATCACCACAGAAGCTTAAAAAGGCAGAAATTAGTAGCCAGGAGTGCGGCACCCATACAGAGAGAGGGAGTGTTGCTTGTAAAAAGAAAAAACTTTTTCCCTTAAAAATGACTACTCTAATACAGGGGCTTAATTCCAACCTTGTTTCCAAAAGTTTTTCCCTTCTCTTTTACTCATATTTTTCCCCAGTTTTACTCTGGTCTAAAGTCAGATCTGAAAATGGACTGCCAGGAACTAAAGTCCTATTTATACAAGGCCTGGAAAGAGGATAACAGAACAGATGACCATGTTGAAACAAGCATAGAGAAGAACGAGAATGAAGTGTTCTTCAAAATGGCAAGACAGACAAACATTGGTGACCTTCATGCAAACTGTCTCCAAAGTCAGTCCAATTACACCAGAATGTTTATTTTAAAATTTGTTCTCTAATAAAGCAGCAACATTTTCCAGCCTCTAAAAGGCAATCTGTATTTGCTCAGCTGTATTATTGTTATTAATCATTTATAGTTCATCATACATTTGTACAATGTGAGACATATTCTATACACAAAAGAGTTCAGGTACAGAAGACAAATTACATATTGATAAAGCAGCACCTCACTTAAGTGAGAAAATCAGGAGATTATACAACAAAAGAAACAACAAAGAAAATACTACAACAGAAGAAACACAAGATATTTCCAATGAAAGATTTCCAAGAAGGGCTTAAAGAAAAGGATGCTTTTCAGTAGAGCAAGGCTTTACTTGAAAATAATACCCTATTTTGGTCAAATCTACTCAAAATTTAGATAATTTGAAAGCCAACAGAATTATTATTTTGAATTAAGCCAAAGAAAAAAATATTCCCATTCAATCTTATTAAATATTCTCTTTCACAACTTTGTCTCAGAAATCCCAATACATAATGCTCTGGTAGTGTCAGTGGCATAGTTTGAAAATAACTGTCTCTAATTAACGTTAAACATTTTTCATTTTACCACAAAAAACTGTCACAACCAAAATGCTGATCTTGAAAGATTTTGTTTGTTTGTTTCCTTGGATTGTCTCAGTGTATTTATGAATTTACACTTAATTAATTCTTCCACAATATCATACTTCGGAAAAACATGACATTGTTATTTACTCCTCTTGGGGATTAAGGGAGATGTGAGACAGACTCAGAGTAAAGGGAAAAGGACAGACTAGTTGGAGATTTTTGTGTTGTAAACATAATTTAGGACAAGAATTCCAGGAAATCAAGGGTTTCTATTAAAAATCAAGAAGCATGTGAAGCTTCTAATACCTTTAAGATCTGAACTGTAGTACAGCCCACACATCTAGAAAAGAAAAGCTGTAGTCAGAAGTAATTTTGCTGAGTTGTTACCCATATCTTTCATGCAAGTCTAAAATTCTGACTATTGCTGAAGTACAGGAGGTGAACACTCTTTCCAAAAGAGCAAATGTAGAAAAATCATTTCTCAACCACTTTTCCTCACACTGCAAGTCACCTGTTCTAGCACAAAGCTGAAAATCATTTACCTCCTGAATCTTCTCCAGACTTCACAAAGTTTGACCATAAAAACCTCACAAAACTTTTCATCCTCCAGAACAATCAACACAGAGAGACCAAGAGCCAATACATATCTCTGAACAAAGTAAAACAGGGGCATCATAAACATAAGATTTTATAGAGGTATTCAGATACCTGCTCTCCTAGGGAATCCACCAGCCATCATAGGAAAATCTGTACTACAATACGCTTGACCAGGGATTGTTTCCTTAACCTTAAGATTTTTGCAACAAAAGGTACAAAGTTTGTGAAAAAGAGTTTCTTTTAAAGACACTTCAAGTTCATTTTCTAAGGAGATCTATCCTTTCTACTAATGGAAACATGGTTATTTTGTGAAATATTATTTTCAGTATATTTATATATATGTAAATACTAAGATCAAAATGGTAGCTTAGATGAGGTATTCCTGGGATAAGTCATTCCTAGTATTGGCAGAAGGTTGTGGGACATGGACCTCTAAAAAAAAGACTAGAATATATCTACGTAATCTTTTCATAAAACAATTGAGACTGAATTGCTTTGTCATGTGTTTTGTTTTTTTTTTTTGACTTTGTAATGCATACATCCATGAAAATAAAATCGTTGCCTGTCTGTCAAAAAAAAAATGTTCCATTCCTGCTTTTTCAAAGGACAAAAAAATTCTCTTGCTTTTAATCTTCATGTAATTACAGTTTTCTGAGTATTCTTTTTTGACACCAACTGACTGTTGTTTTTAATGTTGAAGAAATCTGTGCTCACTCTCAAGATATCATTTTACATATTATCTTGTGTAGTCATGTGTTGGGACAAAAATGTCATATGCCTATTACTAACTAGTTCATCACCTTTTCTTGCCAAAATCAAACAATAGCTTGTGATTGTTGTGGGGTTTTTCTGGTTGTTTGTTGTTGTTGTTTTTGTTTGGGGTTTTTTTTGTTTGTTTGGTTGGTTGTTTGGTTGTTTTTTTTTTTTTTTTTTAAGTATTTTTCTTTCGTTCATTCAGCCAGATATTTAAACTTAAAAAAAAATACAATTAGCCTTTAAAAGTCCAAGTGTCCCAAATGTTTTAAGGGAAACTTCAGCTTTCACTTGCACAGAATTGAATTATGTGTTCCTTGCATAAGTCTCTTATATTTGGTTCACAAGAACATGAGACTTTCCAAAGATTTTGAAATTCATACAGGAGTAGCAATACTCTAAGAAGTATCCAATCATTTCTATATTAAGAAACAGGGTTTTTAAACTTACTTATGCTCTTTTTTTTTTTTTTTTTTCTGTATTTACCTTCTTCAAGTTTCTTCAGCATGCAGCACCTGAATTTAGGCTGTTAACACAGAGTGACCACCAATTAAATGAAGCAGGAAAAGAAAAAAATCCCTCCACCATGAGAATGTGGAAATTGGCCCTGACAGATTCACTAATCTTCTGCAGAACAGCAAGAGGAATATCATTAGTTTAAAACAAGTTTCTGCCAAAGCAAAACTCCCCTTTTAAACAATAATAAAATAAAACAAATTCTGTTTGAAATATCCTTCAATATGGAAGATTTGACTTTTCACCTTTAGCTATGAAATCCTAATTTGCCAAATCCAGCCAAAATGTAAGAAAAAGACAGGTTTGAGTAAAAATCATTGGAATTATACTCCATGAATGCTTTAGTGATTTGTGCCACCAGATTTTGTTCTATCTTCAAGGCTAAAGACTTTCTTCAATACTTTAAATGTGCATCTGTTGCTCATATTTCTTAATGGAAATTGCTAGCAAAACAATTTTGGTTGACTACAGATGTAAAATTTTTTTGGTTCAACTACCAAACAGAAAAAAAAAAAAAAATAAATTTAGTACAACAAAACTCTACACTCCTCCTTGATCAAATAAAAAATTTAACCTCAGATTGAATGAATGACAGTCAATACCTTCTCTGCAGCTGAAAATAAGAAACACAAGAACAAGAACAAGAAACAAGAGTAACAAGTAACAATTAACAAGAAACAAGAGTAACAAGTAACAATTAACAAGAAACAAGTAACAAGAAACACAAAGAAGAAAATTAACTTTTGAGTTGTACCCAGAGAAAATTCCTTAAAAGCCTGGCTTCTAGGAAAAGTGTTGGGTGATGTCAGTTCCCTTCCTGAATCTATCTCTGACTTTCATTAGAAAGGAAGGCTTTAGAATAATAGTCTTAAAGGCAGTTTTGAGATAGCTGAAGTCAAAATTTTATTCCATGTTTCTGTCCTTCTACCAGGCATAGAAAAATTATTGTCTGGTTTTCTAATTAACTGTGGTTCTTCTGTCACCAAATTAGAACATCAGAAGAGATCCGCATCAAAGCCACACACATATATTGTGTAAAGACAGATGCTGTCCTGTAGTTTGAAAGGGGAACCCTCTTCTTACTTATTAAGTCTAATTTCATGGCCATTTCGCTTCTGGTGAAAGTTGGGATGGAATTATGCACCTTTGTTTCTTAAAAAACAATCAGTTGATATTTACTATAGCCCACAGGTACTTTAAGTAATTCCTAGTAAAATTCAGATTTCATACTGACCTGACAGGGCACAGTTGCAAGACCTGAAGAGGCCTATCTTTGCCAACCCCAGTTTTAGCTTGCTTTAGCAGTGATAACAATTGTGTAGCAATCAGGGGACTATTGCCTTGCCTGCTTCACCATAGGTCTGTGAACACTGCTTCTTGTAAAGGTCTGCTTTTGGTTGTTGCATAGGAAACAGTGAGAACTTAGGTTAATCAGGACAGGCTATCGCAGAGCTTTTAACTTCAGCTGGAACTCGAAGAGAAGGAAGCAGAATATATTAGACGATGTAAAAAATAAACTCAAATGCAAGACTAAAGAGGAGGAAAGTCACATAATGAATATCATGTGCCTTCAGGTTAAGGACTTGGGATAATGGTGACTTATTATAATGCCCGTATCACCACTGTTCTTCCTGAGAAAGACTGATGCTGTCAAACTTAGGACTCAGAGGGACTTTGGAAAGGTAAGTATAGCACCAGAGAAAAGGGTTAGATACTAAGAACTTTACCTAAAACAATTGTACTTTTGTCACTAGTGAGGTTTTTCTATATCAATTTGGACTGTGTTAGCATTATTGTACCTAGATTTGTAGTAACTGCTGTATTATGAAAAGCCTGCTAAATCTTTTATTTGGAATAAGAGTAAATTATTGGCTTTATTTATAAGGTGTGGGGTTTCTCTTCCTGTATCAGGATTTTTGGTGTAATATAATACAATTTCAATTTGTAAAATTTGAAATAATATATTTGTCTCCCAATGAAACACACAAAGTGCCATGTAATTAATCTGATACATTTCATGGGGTAATTGAGGTTTATATGGCATTATATAAGACACGGGTGTCAAACTCATTTTCGCTAGGGGACACATCAGCCTTCTGGTTGTCTTCAATGAGACAAATGTAATTTTAGGATGGTATAAATGTAGGATTAGTTATGTTACTACTGCATGTAACTAATGTAACTACTACTACATTTATACAGGCAACCATGGGGCTGATGCACCCCCCATGAAAATGAGTTTGACAACCCCAAGGAGATCAGGGAGTGTCAAATATGCAACATAACGACTCTAATTGCTATTTGTAGTCAATAGTCACATACAAGGCTGCAGAAATATCATATTTTTTGAATAAAAATTTCCAAGGGTGAGAAAACTTGTAGTATTATGGAAAAAAAAAAAAAAAAAAACAACAACAAACAAAACCAAACCCATGTATTCTAATTTTATGGTAGCATGGTGGATTGCAAAAGAATAAAGTTCTTTTCATGGATCTTACGCAATACAGACTGCAAAACATAACCATCACCTGAGAAACATGTAACGCATGGTTCAGCTGTGGGAACCTATATGAAAGACCAAAATGTCTATAGTGAAATATTGGCTATAACCTTAATTTGGCATGGCAGGAGTTAAAATTTTTTATCAAAATCTTAAATACCTCTTCAAAATAACAGCATTCTTACCATTTAGCATTTTCATCACTCTCACTATCAAAACCAAGAGTTCACATAGGCCATTTTCCAGGCTTATTTCGAGTCTTGTCAGGAGAATTATGTGGATACAGTTTCAACATCTTATACCTGGAGCAACAGTGAAGTCTGCATTGTTACTTTGACCTTTTCAGTATTCTGTGATTTGGATGACCATCTCTGTTCTTTACAATTGCATGAAACTGGGAGTAACAGCAGAAATCTAAAAAAGGTCAAGTCAGTATTGCAAAGTTCAGTTTGACAGAATAGGCTAGACATCCAAACCTAAATAGAATCTCTACCATAAAAACATGAAAAGAAACTAGCAACTACAAGTAACATCATAGTATATCCCCTGGCATGTAAAACAACTTTTGGTAAAAAACAAAAAATCAAACCCAAGTTAGTGATTTGCATTCCCACAGAGAGCCTGTGGTGCTGACTCAGGTAGTGAATTCAGACCCATGAGTTACATTTTTATAAACAGTGCTTCATCCTGCAAAGGCTTCTGGCATAAATGTGGAGAGTAAGAAAATGTAGAGAGTAAGTTGCAAAAAAAAAAATTGTAAATTGTATTAAAAAAATTGTATTAAAAAATGGTAAATTGTATTAAATCCTCTTTCTTCAGTATTCACTCAAAATTTGAGTATCAGTGTTAGAAACTAAGGCTGAAGAAGCCTCATGGACACATTCTTCATTCTTGCTATTGATAATATTATGTCTACACAGATCTTGTGGGTCCAAAGACAAATCAACTGCTACTTGAATTTATACCTGTTAGATAATTGGAGGCAGGAGAGATACAGCTGGCATCAGAGAAGAAGAATGAGCCTGAACATTGCCAAGGGATGACTTACCATGACATGAATCTTTCAGATTATCTAGAAGTTCTCAGGGACAAAATAAAGGTTGGTGAGAATGTGAAATCTTGAAATGGAATATGCATTTCTTCACTGCTCCATCTTAACAATAAAGGTGAGGCAATTCTAGTTGTTACCTGGATCAAATCCTTTAAAGCTTTGTACAAGATTTTACTGGACAGGGCTTGTACAAAAGAACCCTGCCATGGCAGAATGAGAAAAGCACTGTGACAACTTCTGTTTCTGTGGCACCACTGAGGGCAGGCATAAATTCTTGTTAGACTTTTTTTCTTTCATTTGTCAATGTGGAGTGCAGATACCATACTAATAGCTGATGCAAAAGATTTTAGAGCAAACAAGGTCTCATCTATCCCTACCACATTCTGAAATTTAACAGCTGCATAGCTTAGATTTCTCAGGATGCATTTTTAGTGAGAAATGTGTTCTAGCATTTTGCTTTGATTACTCCTGTAAGTACATAGGATGAGATCCTGAAGAAGCAGCACAACTAGACCTTGATAATCTCACACTGATCCCAGGGATGTGGGTTAAAGGTACAATTCAGAAACTTTTTTTTTTTTTTTTTTCCCCTAAAATATAAAGTCTCTTATGCTAGCTATTGCAGGTTCTAACCTAAATAGCTGACTTACAGATTGTGCAACAAGGAAGCGATATTCTCTGAAGCTGTATAAATTCAACCCATCCAAAACAACTCAAACAGATCTTGAAACTTGTGCTTTTGGGCAAAATCATTTTCAAGAGTAACTGATAACAAGTAACAGGAGATGTGTGCTGATTCAGAGGCAGAATGGACAGTTAGGGAGTAAAGTGTAAACAGAGATGACAATGAAAGAAGGCATAAACTTGGGCCTTAATTGCCTATGAATTTCTGAAAAAGAGTCTTGGCCAGGTCATTTGCAGATAAATAAACTGACATGAGAATAATGAATTTTAGGAAGTGACAAAAATAAACACATGCAGAAAGAGATTCTCAGAAGAAGTCATTACTCAAGCAGCTTAAGGGAAAGAAGAAGGCAAAATTAAAATTTCAGATAGGAACACTAAAGAGGAACTACCAGTCTACAGGCACATGGACCTCACATCAGGTCCAAAGAAATAAAAATTCACATACATGAACTGAGTTGAGGAGGCCAAAACGTAAAGACCTCCAACGTATATTACCGAGGGAGAATCTGTACATTTGGATGGAAACACACATGCAGAAACCTCAATTGTGTTGCTCCTAACAGCTAAAATGTTAAATAGAAACAAAAGTGATGGGCCTGTTTGTAGAAACTGGTGAGACAAACAACCTTCTTGTCAAGGTAATAAGTCACATCTGATTAATTTTGATGAGATGTTCGAAGTCCTATACAATTACACAGTCCATATTTTTATCCTTGTAGGAATAAAATCAGGTGTAAAAATGCAGACTCATATTAAGAATAAACTGATTGTATAGCTTTCTCAACTGTTAACAGAGGAAGCAGCTAATAACCCCAATAAGAATAAACAGGATCCACGGATCCACTGCTAACTGAGCAACAGCCGTATTGCATGGTGCTTTGCAGGCTGACTTTTTCAAAGAATTAACAATGATGCAGCCAACATAATTTGTTTTAGTCTGGGCATTCAAACCAATATGCATTTAATGCAGAAGTGGTATACTCAGCCATGTAGAGATTCTATAACAAGTACTGACTGTGTAAGTTCAGTTTCCTATGAAGCTGAGTGTCCTTCTTTCTAGTGGGCAAGTTTTTTTCTCAATAGTGTTTATCTCATTTCTTAAAGACATCCTTATTAGATATTAATGCTGATGCACTCTTGTTCATCTGCTTATCACTTATGGTATATTTATTATATGTTCTGTTTCATTAAAAATTTATGGCTAAGCAACAGAGAGAAGAGCTGTCTGTCTGATTTCATGGATCATGCAGATTCCTCTACATGGAAGGGACAGCAATTTCTGTATGAGGGATTAAGCAATCACTTCCCAGAGAAGTTTATGGAAAGCAGTGAATAAAAAAAAGAGAAAAAGAAAGAGGAAGGGAAAAAGGATAAGCTGCCACTGCAACAGGAGAGTAGGAACCAGAAGCAAAGACAAAGGCAAAACTATGAGGCTGACAGATGTGCAAGACCAGGTTTTTTAAAGCCCTCCAGGGGGCAAGTACTTGAAAGTTTATTTCTAATATTTCCAAGATGGATAGCAGTTTTTTCTCCATCATTTATGATATTAAAAACAAGAAACTTCTGTTCAACAGATGTTTCAGTCCCTGATCCTTGAAGAAAATAAAATCAACGTTTCACATTATTGCAAACTAATTATGTGTAAAAATTAGAACACAGTTAGGTCTAAGATTAAACTAAGGAAAAACTAATCTAGAAGGCAACTGAGGCATTTAATGATCTTCAAACTAGAAATAGCTCTACTGTGAATTGGAAAAGACACTATATTGAACTGTTGCCCTCTTGGAGATGACTAGAGTCATGTTCAGCTGTTTTAGTGGTAGCATATCCCTGCAAAAACTTCAGCATCAGCATTTCTCTCAGACTTGTGGGAACTGGGCCTCTTATAGCATTTCTCTGTATGGTCCTTTTAGAGACTAATTTATCCTATTAGGTTTTCAGGAAGTAATGTATTACTTAAAACATTTAACATGAAACTTGAACTAACTTTCATTTACAGGGACTTGCATGCTTATAATTCATCTTTGATCACAAAGCAAAAGATCTTCTAAGAGCATCTGTCATGCTCTGCACTGAAAGCATATTGAGATACTAAACAGGATGAGAGAAATCAAGTATAAACAGACATATTAAGCCTAGGTTTCTTCAGCTAAGATTTAGATATTTGAAGGTTTTTCTGCAATACATGAAGCCTTCATTTATTGTCCAAAAAGAATATACGCATCAGTGATTTGCCAGCAAAATGTTTACCTTTGATAGGTCAATTTACAGACATGTTACATACTAATAACTAATATAGCTGATTATAATAAGAATTGCAATCATTGTTGCTGGGTAGGAAACTCAATATGAAGCAAAATGTCTCTAGTATTTTGAGTAAGTCTTGTTTTGTTGTTGCTGTTGTTTTTTGTTTTGTTTTGTTTTGTTTTTCTTGTTGTGTGTGTGTGTGTTTTGGTTTTTTTGTGTGTGTTTTTGTTTGTTTGTTTGTTTTCTTTGGTTTGGTTTGGTTTGTTTTTTTAGTAAAAGGAACTCTGTAAAACTCTTTGTCAAAGTTAGAATTTTACAACTGCATATTGGTCCCATGTGTTTCTCTGGGTTCATTCCATTGTCTCATATATGGACATCCACCTCTAGCTTTAATATTGCACATCAGAGAACTAGCAGATATATTTTGTTTAGAGTTATTTAAGTAACTGAACATAATCACTGCTAGTGAGAGTGAACTTCTGTTATACATAGAAATGTGCCAAGTTACTGTGCAGGGTAAGCAATAAATAGAAGTGAAAAGGAGTAGTACACCACCACCAAGTTTACTCTATACAGTAAACTCACAAACACTAATTCCTCACATGAAGAAATGAAGAGTTAAATTAAAATAGAAAAAGCCCAATTAATCATAACCCGTGTTGTTTTTTTTTTTTTTACCTGCACAAAAATGAATCCAGCATATGAATTTACTATTTAGATAATGTTATAATGAGAACCAGTCAGTCAATTTTACAAGCTCAGCAAACAAAGTAAGACAAGACACTAAACACCCTTCTTAAGTATGTTGTTGTTTTGCCTTTGTGTCTTCAAATCAAGACTGGATCAAATGAGAATTCATAAGCTTAGCAGGCTCTTTCAGATGATTCATTCAGGTGATCTACTTGGATAGCTCTCTTGCCACCTTTCATGAGGAAACCTTTCCCTTTGTGGCCTTATAAAAGATCTTGTCAGTCAGCCAGGCAGATATATCTTTATAGTTTACAAGCTGACTATTTAATGTCCAGTCATCCAAAGCATTACATTAAAATGAGAGTCGAGTTTTTGTGGGGGTCTAGTTGTTGGTTTTGTTTGTTTGTTCATTTGTTTTCAACAAAATAGTGGAAACTGGCCCCTGGTGGTTTATTTTATGACTTCTTGCCTCTTGATTTTTGACTAGCAAAGATTTTAGACTTATTATGTTATATACTCTGGAAGCAGGTTGGTAAACAGTTGAAGCTGGTTTCCATTCCACATGTGGATGAAGAGGAAGAAGTAGATATAAGCCTTGTTCTTGCATACACAAACTTAAGGCACAGGAATCTGGAGGACTGCAGGAATTCTACAGTTTTCTTATTTCTTGTCCATATCAAAGACAAGATAAACCAAAATGCTTCATAGATACTTATGAATATTCAATAATTTGGGCCTATGTACAAGAAATATACTGAGGCTGCAACACTTCAGAAGTCTCTCAGGAAATGGAGTGACAGGAAAATAAAATCACCCAGTAGCAAACACTATGTAGAGAATAGTTAGGTTACCACAGGCACACCTTGATATACATTTCATTCTGTAAGCATATAGAAGATTTCTGATTAATATTCTCTTTAAAACAACAACAGCTATAAAGTCACTCAAGTGAAAAATGGGGCAATAGCTGTTTGGACTCCAAGATAAAGAAGCTGAGATCTTCCAAAACAGTACTCTGTTCCCAGACGGCACCCACTAAAAAACAGCTTTTTTTAAAAAAAAAGTATTCCTTAGGTGCTTTTGTAATTCCTGTTGTCAACTTCTTTCTTCTCTGACCCATAAATCTGTGTCTTATAAAAGCACGCAACAGTCTTTCGCTGTACCGTGACTTCTCGATTAAACTACATTAAAGATTCATGCTGTGTGTGTTTGCAATTAAATATTTATTCTGGGTTAATATTATAGTTATAGCAGAATAATTGCTATGGTAGCAGAATGATCTGATGGTGATAAAGTGTTTAAAACAAAAATATGCAGTATCAGATCTGTACCAAGAAACTAACAAGGAGTTAGGTCAGAGGTTTACAGTACAGATGAGGAATTTTGCGGTGTTGAATGTCCAGGTAACATGACACTTATTTCTAGGATAACTATAGGAGCTTATACAATAAACTAAAGAGTTTCCACGTAGTTACTTTTTTTTTTTTTTTTTTTTAAGAAAAAAGTTACAATTATTGAAAAAAAAATGCAACTAAGATTTGTTAAAAAATTCAGAATAAGAATTCTGATAGGGTTCCTTATGCTTCCATTTTTCTATGTATAGCAAAATCCTGTTGAACAATATCACTATCAAAGGTCTTCTACTGCAGGTAAAGTATCAGAGTATTGTGAGGTCCCTAACCACTGAAGAAGATATTCTACCCAAAGAGTAGATGCCCTAGACTGCCCACTCATCATGTTTTTCTCTCTCTCCCTTCAAAACAAACCAAACAAACAGAATTAATTTTTCATTTGGAAATAGAAATGAACTTACTGAAGTTCTTCTTCTATAGGAAACAGTTTCTATCTATCACACCTCCCTAGAAAGACTAAATCAAAAAAGGCTTCTTCTTTGCATATAGTCTGACACATAAACTCTCTGTAGAGTATCCCAGTCCGTACCACTTCTTCCTACAAGTACAGTTAATTTGGCATGAAACTGGGCAACACAAGAGACCATCCCCTCTCCCCTGTCTCCATTGTTAGAAACTGCAGAAAGATTCTATGCAGACTATTAAGCAGCATACTTATTGGTTAAGATTTTTCACACTTTTAGGTCACAGAATTTCCAGTGTTTGTTCTTTACTTTCTGCTTAGACTTCCTCAACAGGTAGGCAACCTGATTTTTTTCTGTTTGCCAAACAAAAGAACTAGGTGCAAAAACAATCTAATACCTTCAACTGCACTGTCTTAAAACAAACAAACAAACAAAACCAAAAGTCCCCAACCAACTATCCAAACAGAAGAACAGCAACACAACCTTTAAAAATGGTATTATCAGTGTTTTAAGTAAACATTGTTAATATTTCTTCAGAAGTTAACAAATCTACAAGAAAATGCAATTATAGCACATCCTTTAATAGTAAAACACCGTATTAACTATTAAAAATAAAACTTCACTTTTGATTAAGTTGAGCAGTGATGATGTTCTCTGTGTAAAATCCAGTTGAGTTATGATTCCCATTTTGCCTGGAGGTGCCTGGAAAGATGTACTCTTAGCTTAGCTATCTTTAAAAAGTAGAAAAAGTAGTGCTTCTGAAATGCTAAGTGAAATAGAAGCCCCAAGTGTTTAAAATAAAAAAACCCAAACAACCAAACAAACAAACCCCGTGCATCTTAAATATCCAACTGCATCCTCACTTTTATATTATTCATGAAGTTAACGAAAGCTCATACAATCCAAGAGTGTCCAATAACTTAACAAGCTTAAATTCCATACACTTAAGAGTAACTCTGAAAGCAACTCAGTATTTCATATCTGTTTGACATTTTAAAGCAGTTGTTTTCTCTGTTTTTCTTAGCTTATTCATCTGGCCTCAAAAACATGCAAACAGTCACAAAATTTGAATTTATCTTGTCACAGTCACTAGTAAATTGCTCCTGTGCTAAGGAGACACACAGTATTAATCGTCTATTTCTCTTCTGCAACAGTCTCACAGAAGGACTTACTTTGTCAGCAGCCCACGCTTTTTACTGTTCAAGGTGGAGAGCGTGTCACCACTGTGGTGTTCAGATCTTTGGTTTCCATGTAGTGGCATCTTCAATTCATGGTCAAAATGACCACTTACTTTGTAGATTATATTTCCACAGTCCATGTGGTTCACATTATAGCTTATTAGACAAGAAACAATTATGTCATCATGTACACTGCAGAGCTAGCACAAACAGAGATACTGATACTGTTGGCTCAGATCCAGCTCATTAAAAGCAATTGTGTGAATAACACAACTGTATTACATATTCAGTGCTTTGTAAAGAGCTGGCTGCCTACCACTGGCACCAAAGTGATGGAACAACAGGTGGTGCAGTAATAGATCCTTTCTTTTAAAAAGTATTCACTACTTGAATTGATTTAAAAATATGCGGGTGAGGGAGGGATGGAATTAACCATATCCCTCTTTGTGTATAAGAAATATTTTTAGCCTACAGTAATTCTGGTAGAGATTCCTAAATGAATTTTAATCAAGATCTTTATGGGTAAGGAAATGTGGAGATACTGAGAAATGCTATGAAATTGGACTGTTTATTGTAAACCTCAGTGGAAACTGAAATAGCGCATAGCAGCCTCTAAACCAGGATTTTTCTCTGATAATGTTTTTCAGAGCCCATCCATGCCTGTACAAGATCTAATATTAGCTCCAAACATTTTAAATGAAATTATTTAATGTGATTTTTTTTTCTTTTATGCTGGCATCAAGTGAAAATATTTTATTTGAATATGCTGCTCTTCTTTAACCTATAATGGAAAACAAAGTAGATCTTTGTATCTGTTGTTAGTTATATTTTGCTTCTTCTTGAATGACTTCCTAAAAATAGTTCCTTGAGTTACCATTTTTTTTCCCTTTTTTTCAGTATGTGCTTTTTCAGCAGCAGAAGCTCAACTGGCCTATGGGTATATATACATAAAAATAATACCACATTTTCAACACTTCTAGGCTCAGCAAACTTCCCTCTTTCTTTCTGCCTGTCTTACTGACATTCAGGTCATTGTATATATATCACAATACTACCATATTTTACTACTTTAATACCAAACTTTAATTTTAATACTTTAATACCAACCTCACTCTTGCTATCTTACTTACAGAGTACACCTGCATGGTAGGGCATCTCTAGCCATGCCAGCAGCCACCAATGTGGGACTTGGGGTTAAGGAAGTTTAACATACTTAGAGTTGGCACCCTGTTTTTTTCTCACGTGTGCTTTACTTACACAGCTCACCAGCATCAAAAGAGTTCAAAAAGTGCCAAGGATATCACTAGCTTGTAGTCATAGTTCCAGAGTTACCCAAATAGTTTCCCATTGGAATAAAGTATCTTGCATTATAACATTACTTTTAATAATGTCTGATCTATGGTCTTTACTATATTTCATATGATTGCTAAGCTTAAGTCATTAGGATTTTTTCTGTTATGTGCTCCTTTGACTACTTGATTTGGAAAATTATTTAGTAATCTCTTTAATCTTTTAGATATTCTGCAAACTGATGTGGGAAAAAAGTAATAGATTTAATAATAGTAATAATAACAATTACATCAAATTTTAAATATACATTTAATTATTTATATTTCAAACTCTCATCTTTTTCAGGAATTATTTTGCTGTTACACTTCAAAGGTTTGTAAGAAATAATAGGATGTTTGACCATTTCTCAAATAGAACTTGGAGCAGAAAAAACACTTAACATCGCACAAAGTATCATTCAGGAAGCCTGAGTTAATATGTTTCCTTCAACATTAAGTAACCATGCTGTATGCTTTACCTCTTATGAACATGCTAAAATCTCCTCAGCACATGAGTTCTGTACTTATGAATAGGAAGCCTCAGTAACACAGGGGAAGTACAAAAGGCTTGACTTTTTGTATCATAAACAACTGAGTTTCTCACGCTGTCTTTTCAACCCCAATTTGGACAAGGCAGAAAATATTCATCTATGTGTCAAAGATTTCTGAATACGCAGGAGCACAACACCTGCACTCTATTCTCTTCCAGTAGTCTGAATCTACATGGAACATGTGAAGCATCTGATGGACAGACCAGTGTACGCAAAACAGAGTGATTTTCTCTCTCTTAAATTTTTTTTTTTTTCTTATGCCTGTTTTCATCCTGTATTTTCATCATCTTTCTTTCAGAAAACAAACAAACAGCAGATACTCAAAATGATAGCTTATTATTTGCTATTTTGACATACTTAACTTTTGGTAATTGTCTTTAACCATGGAAAGAGGTTTATATTACATTGGAATTGACCTTGCTTAGTCTCCAAAGGAACTACTTTTCAAAACCAGTATGGATTTGAAGATCATTGACAGATTAATTTGTACCACCAATTGACTTATCTAGCTACCAACCATCAGTGTAGGTGAAGTAATTATCAAGTATGTTTCCAGAATAATAGAGGATGAGCTCTTGTCATAAGGGAAATTGGAGCAGTTTACTCTTCAAAAAGCAACAAACCAATGGACAGAAGGCTTCAAGTCATGACCTCCCCAATGTAATTTTCCATTTTACAAAAGTAAAGAAATATAATCTCAGGGAAAACAAACAAACAAAAAACAAAGAGGAAAATTAATAGCATGTGTATGTCATTTTGAGAAATGAAATCAGAGAAAAACATTTCAAAATCTTAGCCTTTCACAAGATACTACACAGACTTAAAGTGAGACTAAGTTTGTGGGTAAAAAAAAATGTTGCCACTTACATTAGTGGGAACATTACACTTTTCAGTTAGATCTGCATAGAACTTTTCACAATAAGTGTATAAAACTCTCCTTCACGGATTTAGTGATCAAATTCTAAACTCAAAGAGATTCAAAAGGCTTTTGAAGTGCTTTACAATCCTCACTGGTTTTGTTTTTCTTTGTTTTTAATTAGTTATACATATCCAGTAGTAACTATGTTGCGTTAAAAGGGTTAATTTGGCAGAAACTAAACCCCTTGTATTCCAGCTTGTTATCAGTGTATTACTGGAGGCTAAGGGCAGCTGAGCTTACCTTCTGAGTGACACCTGACACCCAACACCTCAAGACGGCACTGTGGTTCTGATCATGCCTAACAGTCAGTCCAACATTACATCGAATTCACACAATTACGGATTCATCAATAGTGCAGGGTTGGGTTGTGTTCATTGAATTTGTGTGCTTGTACAGATTCATGAATAGTATAATATATACTACAAGTCTGAGCATATCCTATGAGAGTTTCTCATGGCTAGATCCACAGATAATGAGGTATATTAAAGCAAAATGTACAAGTTATTTTAGATTACTGTTGATAAAATACACTGTCTTCAGAAATACATGTTAGTTGCAAAAATACACTTTGGTACCAAACACATTTATTTTAACATTACCATATAACGCTACCAGTATGATTACAAATGCAAACTTGAAGTCTAAGTTTCCCAGAGGAACACTTGGTATAACCAAATGTGTGAATCTTACCCAAAGATGTCCCTATGCGGGGAAAGATAGGTTCAGCCTGTCAACTGATCCCAGACACCTGCGATGCTGTCTCCTTGACTTTCCAGTGGTGGTATCTTCCCTAACTTTCTCCTGTTGTTAGGTTATTTTATACTCTTTTCTACATTTAGGTGGAAATTGAGTGACTCTAGTCATATATATCTTTGTTATTGATTGGTGTAAAATCCTCTCACTTCGATTTTAAAGGTATTCATATAACATGTTTGAGCAAGGAGGGAATTATGTCTCCTTTGGGATGGATGTGTGTTTTGGTATTATAATGAGATTATAATGAACAAAGGTTATCCACAGAACAAATTTCACCACAAACGCTAGCTCAGCAACTAGCATTTCAGATGGAATGGAACATCGTCTCTTACTTGAAAGAAACTATGGGCACAGTACCATCTAGAACCTGTTCCTGCCTCGTACACAGGGCCCAGCAGCTGTATCTCCACACCACTTCACCCTCCATACTCTTTGGTGGCAGCACACTGGGCTACCCCAATGTGTGAACATCTAGGAATGCAGGACAGGTAGTGGTCGGGTAACCATCACAGAGCAGATTCCTTGTGTGCCAAGCATCTGCCTTATGGGTCGAGGATGTGGATATAACATTATTCTCAATAAATTTACCTTCGATAATTAGGTTCAATAATCTGACTCCTCAGTAATTATTCCACAAGCTATAACACCAGTTTAGGTACAGTGGCCTTCATCCTTTCAAGTAACCTATCCATGCTAGATCCTGCAGCCTGTGTAATCCTAGGAACTATAATGGAGGTTCAGCCAGAGGTGTCTCAGTAAGAGTGATACATTCTGCTACATTTCAGTGCTGAGGGAAATACTTCCGGCTTTTAACACAGCCGCTATTTGAAACTGAGAGTAATATTTCTTCTCTCACAGTGCATGGAAGGAAATCTACAAAATCAGTAGCTGGAAAACACTGTCAAGGGACTCCGAGATGCCAGATTTCAACTAGAATACTAATTTTATTGCAACTTGCTGCCAGCATCTGTGATTCTTACAGAAAATAAAGTTTTCTACAATGCTTCTCCACAGGCTGCAAGGAAACAAACAAACAAAAAATATCCAAACTTTGCCTTAAATCAGTGTTACTGAAACCTGAAACAATAAAATGAACACTTTTAAGAATAAAGTTTCTCACGTTTTAGTGCAACTAGTTAACAACATTGTTGTAGTTCACAGCTATCCATTACTTAGCTATCTTTTAAAGAGAGATAAGGTTTGAAGGATTATGAATGTGATTTTTCAAAGCTCAGCTGCTTATTTTTTCTTTCTTAATAGTGGACTGGGTATTAGGAAAGCAGAGACTCTTCTCTTCTCTTCTCTTCTCTTCTCTTCTCTTCTCTTCTCTTCTCTTCTCTTCTCTTCTCTTCTCTTCTCTTCTCTTCTCTTCTCTTCTCTTCTCTTCTCTTCTCTTCTCTTCTCCTCTTCCCTTCCCTTCCCTTCCCTTCCCTTCCCTTCCCTTCCCTTCCCTTCCCTTCCCTTCCCTTCCCTTCCCTTCCCTTCCCTTCCCTTCCCTTCCCTTCCCTTCCCTTCCCTTCCCTTCCCTTCCCTTCCCTTCCCTTCTCTTTTCTCTCCTCTCCTCTCCTCTCCTCTCCTCTCCTCTCCTCTCCTCTCCTCTCCTCTCCTCTCCTCTCCTCTCCTCTCCTCTCCTCTCCTCTCCTCTCCTCTCCTCTCCTCTCCTCTCCTCTCCTCTCCTCTCCTCTCCTCTCCTCTCCTCTCCTCTCCTCTCCTCTCCTCTCCCTTTCTCTCCCCTCCTCTCCCTTTCTCTCCCCTCCTCTCCTCTCTCTACAATATAACTGCTTGTGATTTGCAATCATTTGAAGCAACAGGAAAAACACTGTTAGAAATGTATCATGAAAAGCTGTCAGCATCACAGTCACAGTCTTTCCTGGGCAGCTTCGTGGCTGTGTGCTTCGTCTAACATCTCAGTCAGAGAGGTGTCTGAATCTTAGAAGTGTCACTGCTTTGAATTTTTTATGAAATGGTAGAAGACTACTTGATATACTTATTCATTTCAGAAAGTAGGCAAGAGTGCTATATATAGGAAAATCTTTAAGCCTGCAAACAGTGGAACTGGAGTATGAGTATTAGTGGCAGTGCTTGCATTCTCTCCTGTTCAAGGATGGGGAAGAAGAGAATACAAAACAATATGTGGTTACATTTAAGAAAATCATCATGCCACATGGTACCTTCTGACTAAAGTGGTTTTTGTTTGTTTCTCCCAAATTATTTTTATTCCCTACAGCTGTGCACTTAACACTTATAGATTTATTACTAATAATGCTTCCAGGACACCAGTTTTTTTTAGAAGGTATGTGACCAGCAGTACTACAGTTCATCTTAAAACTTATTTATCAAATATGATGTCTAGCAATAGCAGGGAAATAGACTCACTGATTCCAACACCACTTTTGGTCCAACTAAATCCCAGGGTGAGGTAATTAAAAAACCCACCTTGAAGCTCTTCCAGTTTGGAGGAAAAACAAACAAATCCAGTGAAAATTATGGCAGCAGCACTTTCTGATAAAAACCTGTTGGCTGCAGCTACTGAAGATATTAAAATATACTGGCATTCTTCTAAGGCCAAGTTAGAATCACACTTTTCAACTGTCACGTCACTGTGAAATGTTTTCAAATTAGTAAATCAGTAAACCAGAACTAAGCATAAACTGTGTCCACTATAGTAATTTAGGTCACATTGTAAATTTAAATATTTAAATGATCACTAACAGGTGCAGATTACTGTGTGAGTAGATGAGGATTGTACCTGGGCATCCCCAAAATGTATAAGCTTTGTTTAGAAGTAGTAGGAATAGAAGATAACACTTAGAGAAAGAAAAAAGAAAAAAGAAAAAAATAAAAATAAAAAGAAGCCTATTAATATCCTGTCTGAAAACTGTCCCTAGATTTTCATTTTGAATAGAAACATAAGTAATATGGAAAAAGCCTCCTGTGACCAGGCTGCCTGGCATGAAGCCTATGTGAAATTTTGAGACTTCTCAGAAGTTTTAACACTTCAATACCCTGTTATGTTTTCTTCAAACAAAAACCTACCCCAACCTAAACTAAATAAACATCATTGTATTTACCAAGCAGCTAAGCTACATTGTTCTGCTTATTTCTACAGTCTGTCAGTAGGGGTGACATTTCTCCATCTCAGTTTTTGTGGCTTAATCCATGCAGTCTGCATAATTCAACATCTTAGTAAGTCTTCAGGCAGTATTGCAAGCTGTTAAGCCTCCGTAATCTTGCTCTTGCTTGCAAACCTGTTTTATTTCTAGTTCCATTCTGAAAACCTGCCCAGCACACAAACACTCATGTGCTAATGCACATGCGTGGGCACACACACACACACACACATTGTTCTATTGAGTTAATGTTTCTGACAAAATAGATTTGTGAAAATCTGTGAGCACTAATCTTTTGATTAACTTAGAGACCATTAAGTTAGAGGGAACTATCTGCAAGTAAAGGGCACTACCTGCAAGACATCAAGTAAAATAAGGGTCTTAGAATGTATCATCATTTTGGACTTTAGTAGATTTCTTTAGTGCTACAAACAACGCTCAACAGATTTACTACATGTGTGCAACAAGTGCCTTTAGCCATTATAGGTGGTGTCTGCACAATTTTGGAACCTTGTTCAATTTACAGGATTATTTTTTCTAAAATTGAATTACTTTGCCAATTTAATAATTTAGAAAAATATGGTAACATCATTGAAGCTAGTCTTATCATGTAAAATTATAGATCTTTAACCTTATTTAAAGCTCTGAGAGCTTTAAGGATTTTCTTAAACAATTCATTAGTCTTTTTCTTTTAGCACAACAATTACAAGAAGTACAGAGTATGTATTTGTATCCATTAACGGAACTGTATACCTGATGGCCCTATTCTCAAAAGATGATCAAACAACATTACAATGAAAAAGCTTAGTGTGGCCATTTTTGGTTGAATTATTGTTTCTTCTAAAGTTAAATTTCTATTAAGAAGGTAAATCCACAGAGACTGTAGAGCAGTTGATACTGGCATTTCTAAAATGTTCATCTTCAGAAACATTTTGAGGGGTTGTACAATTTAAAAGATTGATAGAAGTAATGTATGAGTAGGGAGTGAAGAGCAACATTATAAGTACAAGAAAATGCAAGTAAGACAGACAGTGCCCAAGTGTGACTAAGTAGTTTTTGAAAAACACAAAAACATTATTTATTTAGAACTTCCGTGAGATGTACAATCATAGTTCTTCGCTTAACACTGCAAACTGTAAGTAAGGTCATCCTAGACATACTACCCAATTGTCTACTCCATCCATTCAATTGCTTCACAAAAGACATTGTCTCTTCCAAAAGCTGTTCTTATCTTTTCCAAGCAGTTTATGGATTTGAAGGGAAAATCCCTGCTTGGTAGATCAGCCAGTATGAGGTCCTACAAAGTACATCCTATTAGGTTCCATATAACAATCCTTATATTTAATTTGTATAAGATATTAAAGTCAGGGTTCTTTTGTTTCTGTTGTTTGTTCTTTTTGGTTTGGCTTGGTTTTGTTGTTGTTGTCTGTTTTGCTTTGTTTCGTTTAAATATTTGTAGAGGTAAGAAATTAAAAATGGTTAGTGTAAGTTACATGTGCAGTATCTCACCTTAAAGCTTCAAACTTTTAAAGTTTCTTGATCAAATGGAAAAAAAAAATACTGGCAAAGTCTTTTAAAAAGTTTTAAATTTTAAGTTCTTATAATCAAGGAGTTCTGACATAAAAAATACCATCTGCATGAGACATCCCTTGAGAAAAGTAACAAATTTCCTGACTAAAGGATAACATAAAATAATCATAACAGCTTCACTGCTGATATTTTCAGTCCCAGGTGTTTTTGTAAATGCAGCTTACCTTTTCAGCTGTTACACTAGGATTGCATACCACCATCATTATGTTTTTTTCACCATTTCCATTGTCAGGCAGCACCATTCACATATAATATCTCTGCACTAATTTTTATTTATGAGTAAATCTTTAAACATGATACACCGTTACAATAATATTATGCAAAGAGTCAATCATCAATATTTCAGAGATTTTGTTTAGATGATACCAACAAGATTGCTATCAAAATAATATTTCTTCACTAGAAATATTTTGACACCTAGATGTAAGTTCCCTAGCAGTTATGTAGAAAACAAGAATGTAAGGTACTAATCTAACTAGCAACATATAAAGTCAGGCAGCATTATGAATAACTTACTATCAACTTCCATCAAAGATCTGCAGTCCTTGTGTGCCTACAGATGGGATAGGATGACCACTTTTGGCATCTGTGTACAGGATATCAACAAAATGCAGATTCCAGAGGGAGGTCATTGAATGGCTTGGTAACTTGAGCATATGACATACCAGGAGTACCTGAGGGACTGGATTTGCTTAATCTGTAGAACAGAAAGATAAAGAAAGATCTGATTGCAATCCTTATCTAGCTAAAGAGAAGTTATAATGGAGGAAGAGCTGGGCTCTTCTCCATAATGGACCTTAATAAGACAGAAGAAACAATCACAAGCTACAACAGGGCAGAAATTCTTCATGAAAGGAACAATTAACTGTTGGAAAATGTTTCCTGGAGGGTCTCAAAATTCCCCTGAAGAACATCCTGAGCAATCAGATATGCCATTGATGCTAGCCCTGGTTTGAACAGGGGGTGGACCAGACGACCTGTTGAGGTCCTTTCTGGCCTAAATTTGACATACTTTTTTTTGTGGGAGGAGAGGACATCTGATTTAACACCACGTCTCAAGTAGACATTAGTGCCGTACAATACTACAGTGTTGATTTACATATAAACAGCTTGGTTTATGATTATGATTTTGAGGATTCATTTTAAAATGCTTCTAAAGTTACTTAAGTGTGTAACAACTTTAGTTATAGTTTCAGGGGTTTTTTACCTAGTTTTGGCTAGGTCTTACATCAGGATTAGAATGACAGTGCATCCTGTTGATAAAAGAAAGCAAAGGACCCAATCAGACTCAATTTTCCTGACAGAAAACTATAATTCCTATGAAGTGTATTAAAATATGTTTCTATGCAACATTATTCTTAGGAGATGAGGTAAAGGATATCAAAGTGATGTGCAAGAATGACAGAGTTGAGGCACCAAATAAGTATATTGTAGTACTACAATAGGAAATACACACTAAAAAATTCAAGTACTTTGAATCATTCTGGTCAGCATGCTACAAATAGATCTGCAAAACTGTACTAGGTTCAGGCTCTCAATCTGAACATAATCTTTTTGAGGGTGATAGGGAATGTTATGCTGCAGGTATGAACTCGCTAAGACCTGAGACACTGGAAGCTGACTCAACACTTCAAGCATTATCAGTGCCTTTTCATCTCTTGCTTTGGACACTTCAAGCAGCTTCTACCACTAGTGAGGATGATAACTAGGTTGGGCATCATCTTTCATTTGTTAAGAAGCTGCTCGTTGAAATGATTGCTGGAAGTCTAAGATAGCACACAAATTAATGTGGTTATCATTCCTTACACTGACATGTTGTTGGCAGTTTAAATATGGAGTAAAAATTAATTTAAAGACATGCTAAGTGGTTAGAGAATGACTTTACAGCCCTTTGAAACATTCTTTATCATAGCAAATACTGACTCCTTACTTTCTTATGACAAGGTTGTGCCAAGAACAGGAAGAAGCAATCCGTGGCTGCCAGCCAGCTTCTGATGTCATGTTAAACTGGGCTGGTGGTCTTAAGAGCTAATGGAAAAACAAAGGCAATCTTAAATGCTCTCTTTAAACTAGAGAGCATTTAAAGAGAGCATTTAAGATTGCCTTTGTTTTTCCACAAACAATACAAGTGCTGAACTTTCAGTGTTATGAACACTGTGTGAGTATTTGCAACTTTCGAGGCATTGTGACTTACTGTGCTTTTCTCCTTCAAGTAATATGAAAGCCTATTTGAAAGTGGAGTGGATTTGATCCCATTAGAGTGACAGTGTCAGCCTTAGCTGACTTGGAATACTTACGAATAATTTAACCAAGTGTTCCTGAGTTTTGACTTAGGTGCATAGGTTCAGATCTACAGAAACATTTAGGCACCTCAGATACTACAGTTCAGTAGTAGTATAAAAGCTATTTTATTCTCAGTGGATAGTAATTTTGTCTTGTTTTGTTTTGTTTGTTTTAGCTTGTTTTGCTTTTTTTCTTATCACAGAATAGTAATATATAAATAGTAATAGCCAGCTTTTGCCAGATAGCATTAGCTTCTGAAAACAGTAGCTCTGATTTTTTTTTTACTGAATTGGTTGTACTTGAATCTAAGCATATTGCTCACTATCCACCTTCAGTACATTTTAAATCCTTCAGAACAGTCACAGATTAATACTAATATTTTGGGAAGCTTTGAAGAAAATCAATGCTTCAGCACTCCAAAAGACATTTAGTAATTCTGGATAAAAATCTCACATCTCATTCACGATTTTTCAACTCCATGGTGAAAACATCTATCCTAATTCACATGGAAGGAGTTAAAAGAAAGAGTGGTTTATCATGTCCTAGGGAAAATTCTTGCTGGAGACCGATGATCTTATGTTTCAAATCCTTTCTGAGTTTTTCAGAAAGCACAGCCACCTGTTACTCCCTTTTCTCCTTCAAAATAGTTAAATATGTAAAAGCTGGCATAAGACACATTAGAGACGGAAAATCATATTTCCTGAGACAATAGTTGTCTTGCTAACATTTTTTCCTTATATTTAAATCAATATTTTTATAAAAAATTCTAAGTCTTGATCCAATGGATTAAATTACTTTAGAGAATAATTATTGATTTTTTTTCTGAGTTCACTTTAAATCTGAATGCTGAGGGAAAAGCTATTTCAGATGAAAAAGTAATACATCTAGGAAGCTGTCAGATAGACAATTCAATCTCTGAAATATATTTTTATTGTAACAGTTTTATATCAACTGTTTTAGTATATACAGGAAAATATTTAACTAGGGGAAACGTTACTAGATATTTGGACAAGAAACAAAGAAATATTGTCCAATAGTTACTTGGAAAAAGTATGGCTGATTTCATACAATAGTTTAAAATGTTGGGGTTGGAAATCAGGTCACACTTCCATGTTGACTTGGAAGATTTATGTCAGCGCCCTGAGGGCACTGCTAACTCTGTCTGTCCCTGCCTATCCTTCTCTGGGGTCTTCCACCCCCTGATCATTACCCTGGATCCCATTTCAGCCCAGACATGCTGCAGCACTGCTGGTCACCAGCCTTATTTCTGTCTTTCTCTTCAGATTTCCTGCCTTGGTCTTGGTCCTGGCTTGATTCCCCGCCATTGCTCCTTGGCCTGCCAACAAGACTGATTGCTGTGCCCCCAGTTTTGCTCCCCTGACTGAGTCCATTGGTGAGGGCATTGCCCATCCACATAGCAATGACCCTCAGCTCCCAGCTCACCAACCCCTGGGGAGCAGCCTCACTCTTGCTACTACTTAAAAATTTAGAAGTTCATGGAGTGGTTTTTAATCTAAAATAGTCCAATAATCACCTGATGAACTTCAGATGTCCATAGAAATTTAATTGCTTCCAGAGTACATCGAATAGGATTTCCAATGCATTGGCTGGTAAGAATTCTTAATTTCCACTATCGCAATGATTTGTGATTTATTGATTTAATTTAATTTAATTATATAATAATTTATTTCCCTTTTCAATGGGCTCTTTCAAGTTATTTTTAGCTCACTAACTCAAACAAGTCCTCATTTACAAACTAATAAGATATGTCCTTAAGTTTAAGAGCACTTTAAAGAAGGAACATAATACATTTTAGTTATTTGAACTTTAAAGAGTTGTGCAATATAATACTTTGTTCAACAATTTACACTGACCACTTAACTAATTGCACTCTACACAGCTTTTGAAATGAAATCAGAAAACTTGGCCCAACACAATTTGGTACATTCTAGTGGCAACAAACATGGCAGGAAACCTCATTGTTCAAACTGAAAAAAAAAAAAAAAAAAAAAAAGAAAAAAAAAACAGTTCTGTTAACTGGAATTAAAAGGTTTGTTTTCTGAAATTGTTAATATTTATAAACCTGGCACAAATTTGTTGTGTCTACATCTACTTCTGTATCTGTATCATTATAAATCTATATACATATTGTAATGAGTTTGGCTGTAATGGAGCTAATTATCTTTGTAGAAGTCCATATGGTGCTGTGTTTTGGATTTGTAACCAAAACAGAGATGATAACCTACCAGTGTTTTGGCTATTGCTGAACAGATTTTGCTCAACGTCAAGGCTTTCTCTTTTTCCCACTCTGCCACAAAAAGTTGGGAGGCAACAACTGACTAGAATTGACCAAAGGGATATTCCATACCATATAATGTCATGCTGAACAATAAAAACTCAGAGATCAGAGGAGAAAGCAGGAACATTTGTAGCTGGCTCCTGATGGGAAGTAGTGAATAAATGTCTTATTTTGTTTTGCTTGTGTGCACAGCTTTCCTTCACTTATTAAAGTGCTTCTGTCTCAAGTCACAAGTTTTCTCACTTTTGTTTCTCTGATTCTCTCCCCCATGCTTCCTGGGGTGGGGAGAGAGCAAGTGGTTGGAGGCGTGATTAGCTGCTGTCCAGGGTCAACAAAATATATACATATACACACACATATGTATGTCTTCACAAGCTTTGCAATTCCTTATTTGCAGTTTGTTCTCTGAGTTGTGAAGATATTTCACCTTCTAACCTTTTTTCCTGAAGCCTCATGTTCTAGAAAGCTTTAACATTTGTGGTGAGATTTTTGGTTTGTTTGTTTTGTTTTGTTTTAACATGACAATAAGCTTTCTTA
The DNA here is from genome assembly GCF_964273445.1 of Streptopelia decaocto. Taxonomy (NCBI): domain Eukaryota; kingdom Metazoa; phylum Chordata; class Aves; order Columbiformes; family Columbidae; genus Streptopelia; species Streptopelia decaocto. The sequence continues at coordinate 77,381,202 of NC_138655.1, read as the reverse complement.
TGTAAACTTTTACCTGAGAAACTTCAAGGATGTCATAGGAATTAGAGAGTTCCAGTGTTAAAATACTCCAGCAGAGCTTCCAGCAGATGACATAACTAGAGAAGAAGCAAAATGAGGTTACTCAGACTTGATTATAAATTATCTGACATTGTCACCTCTGAAAGAGGTCTTCAAATTACTGGATCCCTCTTTAATGGTTGAATTATTTCCTTGTTGTAATTAATGGTTGCTTCAATCAACAGTACCTAACTACCTGAAGAGTTTCAATTTTGTCAGTTAACAGTTTTGCCTGAAGATACCCAAGTGTTTCAACAAGTGAAAGGTGTTTGTGTAAATCAATTGAGTTTTCTACAAAATTTCTATAGTGCTTTTAGCCACATTGTCACAGTTCTTCTCCTCCTTTCACTACTGTTTGTCCTGAGGCAATTATGAGAAAACAATATATACAAGTGATCCCAGTAGCATTGTATGGACATATACATAACATTTGCTTCTGACCATCCCAGTTAAGTAAAGGTGAAACAAAATCTGGTTTTGAGATCCCAGAGAAGTCACATTAGTGCTTGAGAGAAACATGAGGTAAATTAGTTTATGTGAGAACTGAAAACAAACCTTCTGTCTAGAAAAAATATAATTGGCATTTGGATATTGTATTTTACTTTGAATTTACAATATAGTCATCAGTATTTTAGGGTTAAATATTTGGCAACAAATTAGGTTAGGATGCATACAATATGTAACATACTATATTGACTCTCAGTGTTGTCATTGACATTGAAAAAAACTAATATTGTATCTCTAAACAATATATTATTATAAAATAAAATGTATTTTTGTTTGTTTAATAAATGAAGTTAATCTGATAATTCTAATTTGCATTCATTTTCCTGGAGTAGGATTTTGTTGTCATGTTTTCTTTATGTACTGTCAGCTTAATATCACATCTTTTGCTTAAAAGTATAGATATGCTGTGCAATCGTTTTATACATCACTAACTTTGTGATTTCTTAGATTAAATTCAATTTGAAATTGTGTTGTTTTAGTACTATAGTAACTCTTGAATGTATTCAGTGAATATCTCATTCTTTTTCAAAGTCTTTCCTTTAAAACCGTCCCTCATTTTCTGTACTCTGAGATGGTGTAGTACTAAGAACAGTGCTGCATATCCTGCACTGACACAGATGTTTTCTGTATAATGTTCTCCTACTCTTTAGAAGAATATATTTTCTTTTTGAATCAGCCCCTCATGTACTTTGGAAGACTGGGACATTCTCAGAATTACATGGTTAATAAAAATTCAAGGTCTTGAATTCTTGCATTTAGCTTTAGTCTCAGTGAATTCCACTGCACAGAGTGATGGACTACATCTGGAATTAATGATGTGCAATCCCAATACCTTTGGAAGGATGAAACATGAAATATTCAGATAACTCTCATCTTACTTCCCCAACTCTGACACACAAACACCAAAATGTTTAAGTTCTGGCTACCAGAAAGCAGTACTTTATTATAGAGAACAAAAGGTATTTTTAGGTTTATACTGGAGAGAAGAATAGACCTACCCTGTCTTTTGTTGTTGCCTTCAGAAAAGCAAATAGAAAAAATGGCAGGAGGCTATATACCAGGCAGCAGAGAAAGAAAAAAAAAAAACAACCAAACCAACCAAAACCCTAACATCAGTTGTAAAAGTGCTGTTAAAATTCAGAAAAAAACCACAGATACTCCTGAGACTGCTCTTCCTTGCAATCTGAGAAGCAACTTTGATAGAGTATCTTACCCATCACTGAGCTCCAAGCTCGGAATTACCCTCTGCACAGGAATCTCAGGGCCTGCAGAATCTCTGAAACTCTGTCAGGTCAGGCTACGGTGTTCACAAGCAGATTGATGCTTTATCCTGAAACGAAGTTGACACCCATCATTCTGACATGTAGCTGCTAGCTCTCTGAAAAACCCATGAATATAGATCAGAAAGAATGACTAGGAGGAATCAAGATCCTAAAGATAACACAGCAAGCTGACTTGCACTCTCTCCTATCCCTGCTTTTCTGTGACTCTCTGTCATCAACCACACGCAAATATTTGGTGGAAAAATCCATCTCCCATCTAGACACTCAAAAGTATCTTTTGCAATTGCTTTAATCATCTTTGTAAGCCACTGTCTTGAGTGTAAAATGAATTACTAAGGTAAATAAATAAAAAGTAGCTAAAAATCTTTCCAGTGTATCAACAGGAAAAATCTTCTATTTCTCTAAGTATTATTTTAGATAATATAAACAGGCCCATTAATATTTTTTCTGCATAAAATTTAATCTTTCAATAAATAAGAAACATTCACCTCTACTAATATTACTAATATTATTGTTCTAAAATTCCAAAGGGAGGGTTTGTTGGTCCCTGGCTTGCAGCTGTTGGCAGATAGACCTGTAGTCCCAACAGCCTGTAGAATTAGTTAGAATTAATGTACAACAACTTCACCAAAGACTGTAGAACACATTAACACAAGTAGAAAACTCCAGGTCTGAGAGTTATGGAGTCCAGAACTGCAGTTACAAATCACACAGATAAATAAAAAATAACAGCAGGGAAAACAAACTCCTAGCTTATGCACTGGTGGGGGACCCCTTGTCTTCTGCAGTTGATCAGCTAGAATCCTAAAACACAGAGATGTTGCAGTAAAATCATAATGTAAATAAACAATCAGGAAACAGTAATGAATTTTTCTGCAACCCCTTTGAGACTGCAGTATATTGTTCTCCTAGACACTCTTCACCCAGACTTAATATTCTGTCTTTGGGATGACTCCAGTCCTGTTATAAAATTCCTTCGCTAATAGGCAAAATGCATCTTGAAATAACTTCTTTCCTTTTATTATTTCATTCAGATGATCTTTTTAACACTTACTCATAGATTAAAAAAATTTGGTTTTATTTTGTGTTGAAACCTATGTTACCAATAAAGTCACTGCTAAACTCTGCTAACTGTGATTTAGACTTATATTGTGCTTTAAGAACTTCAGTGTATCATTCTGCTAAATCAAAATCCTGTCTAGTATCAGATAACTTCGAATAAGTAAATTTGGTATTAATCATTGTACTTTTCATGGAATATCTAAAAGAGCCCAGACAGCGAGTATTGGACACTGACAACATATTTCTCATTATTTGTACTGGGCTCTTAAAACACATCCTATCACGTCTGAGTAGTTACATGATTCCTGCCTGCCTTCCTTGTTACTCCCAAACACACTTAAAGACAGCCAGTATCTTTCTCAGTAATTTTTGTGCTGAACTAAGTAATACTTTTTTTTTTTTTTTTTTTTTTCCTTAAAATAGGTGTTGTTTCCATGTTTATCCTGGCAGCTAATTCCTACCTTGTTGCAAATGAACCTGTTTTTTTGTTTTGTTTTGTTTTGCTTTTTACTTTGTAGTTTATAATGATCTTATGACTATAAAAAATATGCTCAGATCTCTCTCGTTTTCTAGTAACTTCAACTAATGATGTATTTCTATATAGAACTCCTCATTAATATTCCATTAGTTCATGACTTTGATTTTTTTTTACTAAGAATGTTATTTCTTTTTCTACAAGAAGCAGGGTCCAATTATTCTTATAGTGTTATCTCATTCTTCACAGCGTTAGCAATACCTCCAAATTATAAGCATGCACCTCCTTTGGGATATTAATGAACTCAACTTTTCATATTTAAGAAAAAAAACATTCTTATCATTCTTATTAAAAAGACCAAACAAAAAATAATACATCTATTGGAAACTGGCATCTTCCAGGATGCACTTTAGAGTTTTGCAAGAGAGAGTGGCTTCAGTTCCAAATCTAGTCCCTCTACTAGCCTTGTAATTAATTATAACTTAAGTCTTAGATGAGCATATATTAGCCAATAAACACACCTTGCCATTTATTATTGCTTATGTTATGCTCATTATTTTCAATTTTCTGAACAATTAAAGGACTGAATTGTCTTCAGTGAGAATTTGTATTGCTACCCATTGACCACTGGTACAGCATTATTAGTTTGGAAGCCTACAAATTTCTGGTAGCTATTTTACCTGTATGTTATGTGCATATGACATCAATTTTGTTATACTTCTTAAAATCTAATTGCAGAGAAGGTTGGGTCATAGTCTCCTTTTATAGCAATTGCTAGAAACAGGATTTTTATTTTTTAATGCTTACTTGAAACAATTATTTTTCAAGAGATCTTCCATATTGATTCAGTTAGTTTTCTGGATTTTACAAATCCAAGTCATTGTCTTATATTCATTTTTTTTCCATAAACAAACAACAGTTCTCAACCCAAGCAGAACTGCATTGCTAACAAAACTCTGTTTCTTAAAATGTTGCAGTATTTCCTAACTAAAATGCTCACATATGACTAATGATAGTGTCAGTTTGTGTCAGGCTTAAAGAGATGTTTCTCAGGAAGGAATGACCACACTTTTTTAAACATCACACCCCTAGATGAGAACTCAGATAGGAAATCAAAAAGTCTGTAGTAGTTTCTGAAAATATTGGACTTCATATCTAGAAAATACAGCCAAAGTCTGACTTTATAATGCCAGTATTAGTGTCTAAGCAGTTTGACTTCAAATTCTCACAATGCTTGTATTATTTTTTTATTTTAAAGCTGATGCTTAATCTGAACTTTTTATTTTTTTTAATCTTGTGGGGTTTTTTGTTTTGGTTTGTTTTTTTGTTTGTTTTGCTTTGTTTTGTTTTGGTTTTGCATGAGACCAGTGAATTAACCACTTTGAAAAGTAGACTTTAAAACATTGTGTAACGTAACCATCATAATATAGAAAGAATTGAGATTTTTACATTACTTTTAGTCTGAAATACTGTGGTGGTTTTTTTGTTCATTTGTTTTTGGTTTTGTTGTTTGTTGTATTTCTCATTTAAATCTATTTAGAATTGAAAATTGATTCCATCGCTAGCAGTCAGGAGTACCTGCAAGGTGAGAAACTTAATACAATTGTACAGTGCCTTTGTCTTCAAAATCTTATTGTTTAGTGCAGGGAGAATGAAAAAAAAAAAAAAAGAAAGAAAATATTTTAATAATGAACAATATCTTAGTATATAATTAACTTTCCCTGTAAACAGCACAATACAAAGTTCATTCAGATATAATAGCACTGTTACATAATTAAATTTCAATTCTGGCAAAGCACTGTTAATGGTGATTAATAAATAAAAATATAGGAACTGATAGTTCTGAAGAAGACAGAGCTCAGAACTTGTAAACTGCCTTAGAATGTAAAAATGACTTTTGATAAATTATAAACAATGACAGACCCACAGGGCTGAAATTCTCAACTCATAATCTGGTGGATTTACTCCTGGTCAAGATTTAAATGTTGTTTTTCTGTTTCTGGGAGCTAAATTGTATTAAGACTGAAAAATATATTTAAGCTAAAGCAGAACTGTAAATTAAAAACCAAGTCATCTAAAGCATGAAAATACTACTTAAACAAAAACATCATTTGTATTTTTTAAAATGTTTAGGAATCTATGAGGTTGTGGCAAAATTAGTCTATCCAACTATTATTATTTTAGAATAATGTATCCTTTACGTCTTACAAGGATTCAACATTTAGTTAAAAGCAAAATCATATTTACATTGGTTATGAATCAATAACACCTTTAAAACTAACTTCCTTTTGGTGAGGAAAGGTAGGGAGAAAATTAGCACTGGTTGATGGTTGTATCAATGGGGAACCCCCATACTGAAATAACCCCTATTAAACTTTTTTTATTAATAAGCTTCTACCATTTCTCCAGGTGAAATTACTGTGTGACTACAACAACATGGTTTCTGCCACAAGGAAAAAGGAAATCTTGTTCTGCAGTTCTCATACTCTTCCTTCCTTAGAGCAGGTTGAAAAATGGTACAGTTTAAAGCAGTAATAGTGTTGTAGCACTATAAGGATATAAAAGTTCATAATACAGTTTCTCCTCGCAACCCTTACTACAGTTTTTTATTGACACAATTTTTTTCTGCAGATTGTTTTTCCTTGTGGATTTCTCGGTCCTTTTCTCACATTGTAGAAAATGCTGATTAGATTCCTTAGTAGAGACTGTAGAATGGGTAGAAAATCCACTTGGTGCAGGAACACCCAGTTCAGATGGTCCTAGTTCAGTGTGAACTTGGCCAATGTGTCGTGTCACCATGTCTAGAAATCCCATCTGTGAGCCAGAGTCCAGCCTGTTCTTGAAACATTACAAGAGAGGAAAAAAATACCCTTGCTCCCAAAATTACATGCCTATACTGCAGTAAAATAATGCGTTTGGTCTGGTGGCTCTAATACGGAGGTAGCGAGGATTTTAAATAAGCTCAGGGTGCAGAAGCTGTGATTGTGGGCACATGTGCTCTTAGTATGGCTCAGAAAGTTAGAACAATCAAGTGTGTCAGTGCACTTTTGACTATATTTACAACACAAGTTAGTTTAGATCAACACAACACAAGATCAGTAGCTCATATACTGGTGATTAACCAGATATTGCCCTTTTACTTCCCAGTGTTTTACTATGCACAACTGTTAATTTGTAGTTCAGTTTATATAGCCATTCTAGGCTAAAATCTCCAAAGAATGCACCAGTGATATGTATGAAATGGGAAAATAGTATATATAAGAAATATGTAAGCTTAGATAGAAGTATATAAATCTAAGTATATATAAGTATAAACTAATTAAAGCATATACTTATATACAATATATGAGCATATAAATATATACTTACTTAAGTATGTATAAGAGATATTATACACTGAGCTAAGTTTTAGTGTCAGATTTTTACAGACAACATGTTCCATGCAGAGAAAAGCACAGGTGGATTTCCACATTAAAGAAAAACTAATTAAGAGGTACTCATATATAGTAGTATTTATGAATTTTCATTAAGGATGTCAGAGTTAGAAAGAGTGCATTTTCAGATGAAATGGACATATAACGAAGTGTTATTAGGTAGGTTTAACTTATTCAAGTCAAGACTTGAAAGTAACAGCACAAAGAGAAAAGCGAAATCTGGTGCTTGACACTAGAGACAGTGGAGAAGATTTAAGGATTTATCTTTCTAACAGGATTTAGAGAGCTTAGCACTCTCTCGCTTTTAGGTCTAACATAGGAGCCACCTTTTGTACACAGGGATTTGACGAACAAACTTTATTTGATCTCTATGAGGAGCTTAAAGAAGATTCTAAGGCAAGGCAGTGAAGAACTATCCTGTAGGGAATAAGACATGCTTGAAGAGTCACACTAAACATTGGCCAGAAGCTTTCTGTAAACTTTGGTCAGTTCAGTCACATTAACCCTTTTTTTTTTTTTTTTTTTTTTTTTTTTTTTTTTTTTTTTCCTCCTGGTCTTGTGCCATTTTCTCCTTGTAAGTTCAGCATCGCTTCAAGATGTTAGAAAAAGCATGCTGAATCCAGTGCTGAGATTTGCTGCATGGTCAGTCCTGCAGTGCTTTCACAGCAACTGTGTGGTTGTGATGGAGAAGCCCTGAGTAGCAACAAAGGGAACATGTGACCCCCCAGAACAGGCTAGCCACACAGTCCACGGATCCAGCATGCTGATTGCTCTGGTAAAGGTCAGCTTGAGGGCTTCTGGTCACACTGGATACCAGACATCCCACTTAAAATGTTAGAAGTATGCTCATGCCTACCACAGCTATGCACTTCGATGAATGTTGAGAGGAATTTCGAGCTCTTCTCAAAGCTGAGCCTGAAAACTAGTGTATACTTTTTGTACAAGTTTAGGAAAACAGTGAAATTCCTGTTCTTCATTATTTTCCTGTCAAAAATAATTTTTATATTTACTTTAATTTACTTTACCAGGGCTTATTCTTGTTTTAGATCAAGAATGCAAATGAAAGGAGAATCTCAGTAAATAAATTATTTGACATTCTCTTCATCTCTCAGTATCATTAGTATATCTAACATTTGCATCCATTTCCAAAAGAATCAATTTATTAAAAAGGATAATATGAATTATTAGTGCCAGCTCTTTATCTATCAAACAGTGAATTACAGTAATTTTAACTTTACCCTTTTATCAATATAAGAAATCCTATACTTTATTTTCTAAAAGTTAAATGAGATTAGATACCTGCCAATTACACTTTCTGGTGGAAGGATGCTATTAAGAATGGTTTCCTGGAATTAATTTTATTTCAGTTTAACACAAAATTACATACTTTGCAGCACAGAAATTGATATGATTGCATACAAATTCTTTTTCAATTATTTAGTTAAGAATAGTTATCTTCTTAATTTTAATTAAAAAAAAATGTGTGTCTCCTTTTTGAAGGAGAACCAGGGTTTTACAATGACAGGGCAAAGTAAGCTTCCAATTACTTGTTGCTGTTAAACAAACAGCTTTCTTTGTCCACAGTCGTCTTTGAAAATAATGAAGGTTTCAAACAAAGAACTAAGAAGGCTATAAGTCTGGGACAATAACAAAGTTTGAATGTAAGCTTAAATGCATCTTTCCTGTTTCTTGGAACAAGATGCAAATGTTTGAAATGCAGGCTGGTTTGACAGGATTCAGATAATTGTACTGACATGTCAACTACATGTAGTGATTTTCCAGGTAGTCTAATACAAATGAATAATATTCTTTAGTTCTGTTTACTAGTAGGTTTAGGATGAAAATGGAGACTTGAATTAATTTGTATTCATGTGTTTTGTCTGATGAGTTTATTTCTAAAATAATGGATATAGAAAAAAGCATCTACCATGCAATAAGAATCAGGCTACTTTTATTTTGAAAATTTGGGCTGCTTTCAGTTATGTGTTTCTGAAGCAAGGCTTAGATCCTCAAAATCCTTATGCAATTAACATTCATTTTTTTAATAAATGCAGTGTCAAATATCTGATAAACCTGCTACAGTCTATTTTATGGCATCTATTGCTACCCTAACTTAGGGATATACTATGATTTTATGGATTTTATTGCCTTTGTGCTGGTCATTTTTTAATCAATAATAGTTTGGGGGATGTTAGTTTCATATGTGTGTATTAATAAATAAAGTAAATCTTTATGCTCTTTGGAGTGATATTTCTGCTACTTACATTAGTATAAGTTCTTCGTAGAGAATGATAGGTCTGAGTTGCAGAACATGCAGAGCGGGATAAAAAAGAATTTGTTGACCTCTGTAAGCCAGCTGGTTGTCTCTTTTGCAATTAGTTTGAAACTAGTCAATCTCAAAAGATATCTTGAGATAAGAGTAGGTTAAAAAAATCTTAATACCACCATGACTTTAAATACAGCATTGCAGTGCCGTTTCTCTGTCACCCATACAGATAAAAATTACTAGAAACTTCACTGTATTTGTAGATTAGTGATCACAGAAACACTTATTTCTGCAGAAGTGAGAACTACTGGGTTTTATTATAGGTTTCCTTCTGATGCATGCTCAATAATGTGAAAAATTCTTAGACTGTTGTATGTTGCTCCCCTAGAAACACCGTACATGACTCAACATTGCTGGCATTTTATAACACAAAGCAAGAGCTACTGGGGTTTAAGGGGAAAAAATATAAGCTTGTGATTGGGCTAGATCAACTGTGTTATTTCAGTAGTTAAATTGAAGCATGAACTAAGTGACGTCTGTTCTTTATGTGCAACTATCTATTCTTAAATAAGAACAAAGTTATTATTTTGAAACATGTTAGCCTAAAATAGATTTGACTTCCTACAACATCCTGAGGAAGAATGCATAGAGAGGTACTATTCATACACAACAAGGGCACAAAGATTTACGGTGGACACATCTGTTCAATTTTCTAGTTTTCCCATTAGTATTTTGTGTAATTAAATGGTGAAATTATTGTTCTGTGCATGGTGCGCAGACTCACACATTCACCATCAGCAGATATGCCCAATAAAGTCACCCCAAATGAAGTATCCTCTGATGACTTCGCAAGGAATGATTTTGTCCTGATGTTACCAGTTGAGATGGGACTGTTACATTATTGTATCCACTTTAGAGAATGGGAATGTGAGACACAGAATAATGTGCTCGAGATGTTGTGTGAACACAGGAATAGGCAAAAATGGAGTTTTCTAAGTAAATTCCAAAAACTATAAGCCTAGATCCATTTAGAAAAATCTCACAAGGCATCCTGTTTTCAAGCTTCGCTGTTTTAATCTGCCTCTTATCACTGTGAAAAAGAAGTTGGTCCTGTAGCTGAACCATAGCTCATGCCACTCAAGATTTTCAAAATTACGCTGCAAAGTAGAAGACCATGTTCCATTCCATATCATTTAACTGTTTGCAGAAAATAAAAATCTTGGTGAGAAACAAAAAAAACCTGAAAGCTCAAACCTGAGCACTTTCTGAGAACATGGACAGGTCGATTTAAAATCAGCACGCACCATACATACTTGGGAATTTATGTTTTCAAAAAAAAATAGAATAGCAACCAGTGTTGAATGTTGACTGCAAAAAAAGAGTGGATTCAAATTTCATATGCCTTAAAGTGAATTTGCATTATGTGATATTGTACTTATAAGTGTGGAAGAGAGCTAAGAAGTCTTTACTGTGTATTTTTTTATTGTGCATTTGTTATCCCTTAATCTTACATTTAAAACTTCTCAGGGATTAGAGGTAGTATTATGTGATTTACATGGAAAATTATATAATAAATAAAAAATAGACAAAATTTAATTAAACTAGTTGAGGGATAATCCACCACTTGATTACTATTTGTCCAAGTACTTCAGTGACATTCTTTAGTAATATACATATTTGCAAAAGTCAGAATGACTTTTCTTTTTTGTTAGTAAGTGAATAATGGCCAAATTTTGAATAACGTATTAATTCAAGGGACAATTTTACTTTGATATATTTTGAGATTTTTTCCACCATTATGTAGTCTTATGCTGCATTATCCGAATAGGAACGTTCAGTAAAGAAGCAAGATTTAATGAAATAAACAATGTATACATTTTTAATATATCACAAGACAAACATGCAAGACCTGCTGTCTAAACCACCTGTGAATCTTTAATCTCTGGATGTACTACTGTGCATTGTAGCTGTTACATACATTCACATAAATAGCGGAACAGTGTCTATATGAAACCAAAAGAAATAAGCTGTGTTTGATTCATACAATTTTTATTGTTCACATCAGAATTTTTGTTCTTGTTTTCCCTCCTCGGTTTATTGCACTGTGATCATCACATGCTAGCCACATATAATTGGATTTTGCTTTTCATGTCTTTGCTATTTCTGCAAGATGAAAAGCATCAAAGAAAGCAGTTCCCAGCTTCCTCTTCCTTATCTTCACCACTTCCTTTTTTCCTGCTCTGGAGCAATGAAATGTGAATCTCTTCCGAGCCTCTGAGCCAGAACAGAAGGTAATAGTTGGGTCTCCTACTGTTTTTGCTATTAATTGTCCTCCTGCTGGAGGTCTTTCAAGCTTTTGAAGGCTTGCTCTTGGAGCTCATGAAACTTAGTCCTGAGTATTAATATCTCCACTATCCCTGAAATGCTTTTGTTTTCATTGTCAGCCTCACCAGGAAGAGTCTGCTGCCAGAGCTACTGTAAATACCTCTGGTAAGCATAGCTGTCACCTGTCTGGATTTAAGCCAAAAACTAAACCAAATATGCATAAGTGGAAACAGCAAATATTAAGCATAATTTTTTACTACAGCATATAAGAGTGATGATTTTTTTTTTTTTTTTTAATACTGACTACTGCCTGGGAATCCTCTGAATCTGTTCTGTAGTACACTCAATGTATAGCTACATAAAGGGTACATTTCAAGGCTGGACAATTACAATTCATCAATACCAGAAAACATTCTGAACAGCAACATTAGAACTTAGAATAAAATGAATGTTAATAATACCCAAGTAAAAATAGATGTAATGCTTAAAACAGATTTTGAGCTAACTGTAATTAATACTAATTGTAGTCTAATTCATTTCGGATTAAGCTGATCCTGGTAGGAAACTGTGGTCTAGCACACAGAATACACTCCCTGGCTGGCAGTGGGGTCAATCAGCCTTCACCTGGGGAAGCAGCTGCACATGGTTAGATGTGAGAGGTTAGGGAAATATCTGCAAAACTTTGAAGCCTGTGACTGTTTCAGGCTTTCAAACATATATGAAGAGCTCGAATAAGAGAATGTGTGGTTTCTCTTCTGAAGGAAGGTATTGAGGAGCAAGACTGATAAAAGTTGAGTGTTGTTCTGGTTGGTTGTGTTTTGATGTTGGAAAAGAGGAAAAGTTGCTTATAGTAGCATAGTAGATCTCACAGACATTGTAAGGGTATTTTAAATTTATTGAGAAAAATTTTTTGTCCCTTTGCTTCTCTGTTTAGAAGATGATGCTTTGCTATGGCCGTATGTGATGTGTGGTGGTTCTAAAGTGTTTTGTTCTCCCTTTGCTTATTTAAATAAGGTGATCTGCAAGGAGCTGGCCAGGCTAGCAGGGTGTGTAGTCACCTGAAAGAAGTGTGGAATTGGATGTTTGTTTTAATATATGGTGTAAAAGGTATATTTAATGAACTGCTGAAAAAAACAAATGTAACTTTCTTTTGAAGTATGAATTAGTGTTTTTTTTCTGATGTCTTCTAGGTTATTTTTATAATTTCAGATGGCCTTTTATAGGTGTTTCTCCCGGTGTGTTTCTTTCTGATAAATGCATCTGTCCCATCGCTCTGTGGTCCAAATACACCTTTCCTTCAAATGTATCTTAATTGTGGTGGATAGGAAGTGCAAAACACTGCAAATGTCTGTTTTCAGTAAGTCTTCAACTCACTAAGGTGTATGACTATACACGTAAACAGCTGAAGTGCTTTAGATTGTCTATGTAAGAAAGAAATGCTGTGCGTCCCACCGGGAAAGTAAAAAAGGGGCTTTATGGAGTCACTTTCTGCTGGGATTGTTTGTTTGTTTTGTGGTGTGGGTTCTTTTTTTTTTGGTGGATTGGTGATTTGTTTGTTTGGGTTTCCCCCCCCGTATACTCCTGAGGGCTCTCTTTCCTGATGAGAAAGAAGGAAAAAACGGATGAATGTTATCTTTCTGTGCAGTTGCAACAATCTCAGGAAAACCTGCTTTTGTATGGTTTTGGCTGTTGGGAATTTACAGAATAGGTTTTTGGGAAATTATAGTTCTTACAGAGTGATGTGATTTCTGTGCAATACATAGCTTGCATATTAAGTGGGGTCTTATGAGTTTTTTTCCCAGATGAATATTAGTCTGGATAAGCACTATGAAAGATTATGGAGGAGAAAAAAAAAAAATCAGGGGAATGGCTTTTCTTCATATATTTAAGTCCTAAACTCTGTTTATCCTCTCATGGGGTAGATAATCAAAATTTCAATAGTAACCAAAAAAATCTTCCATTTTACTGTTTGATACGTTCTAAAACTTTAGGCAGTTTCTTGCGAAAAACTTGTCAATAACAAGTCTTGCAGTGAATAGAGGGCTTTCTCAAGGACCTGTCTTTACACAATTGGGTTTTAGGTTCCTGTCCAATCCAAATTTATGTTACAAATCTTTAAGAACTTCTATAGTAGGGTAGCACCATGATGATTGCTTCTACCTTTTTGAAACAATGGAGGTATGGAAGGGAGGAGCATAACAGGATGACAATAGTTCAAGAAATATTATAGTGAGAGGAAAACTGTTATCTTTCTGAAAAAGTGGTGTAATATGTAGTAGGAAGATTTATATGATGTGATTACTCTTGCTGCTGTGATTACTGCCTGCTTTTCCAAATTTCTCATTCAGATTGCTGGTGAATCACAATGATCTCTGCAAAAATAAAGTCCCTCAGCTAATTTTAAACCTTTACTATGAATAAAATAGTATTTCTAACAGTATCAGATGTTATGATGATAGCCTCAGCTGCAATAAACTTAGGATAACAAAAAGAAGAAGTCAAAATGCAAACAAATGGTGTGCTACATTCTTTAATCTGCTGTTTAATAAGATACAGAGAACAGATTCGGCAATGATTCAGGTATGAATAAGCTAATCTGTAGTGTGTATTGGTAGGAATACTTTTTCCTAGCTAAATTGCTTTCCATTGCAACAAAATGCTAAAGGCGCCCCAGAAGGTATGAAAGTCACAAGGACACTATGGTGCAAATTGAAGAGTATCTGATTTCCACTATAGAAATCAATATCCACAGCTAGTGGGTTTTGAGGATGCTCTATAACATTGGGATCAAAGTTGTGAAAGTTATCAAATCAGAGTTTCATTCATAGCAATACTTTTACTCCTCTTCTGCCCCAAGCTGCCGCTTTTTTTTTTTTTTTTTTTTTTCCCACTTGGTATATGCTGTCTTAATTTTTGTTTGTAAGTCTTAAGATATAGGCAATTAGAATTATAATGGGTGTTTTTAATGTGTTCAGAAAACTAGTGCAATGGCTGCATTTTTTTTTTTTTATTTTGGTCCATATACATTTTCACTTTTGTGTTTTTACTCATCTAACTTTAATATTAAACAAATTAAACTATCTTGTAATTAATAGTTATAGCATCTGTGAAAAACAGTAATTTTGCTCTATCTTCTTAACATCTAAACATTTGTTCTAAAGCAATGGGGAGATGTTGATAGGTTCAAAGTGAGGATTTTCTCTCTCTGTGTGTATCATCTTTTTATTAATGACTTCACAAGTTAATGATCAGTCTGTATCTGTTAAGCCTAAGCTAATTAGTTTGCTAATGATTCAACTGAGGTTTTGGTGTAGCTATATGAAGACAAAGTATCTCAGAGAGGAAACTTTATCACCCAACTTTACAGTTGCTTTACAGTTGAAGATGGTGATGAAGAAATCCCATGAACAGATGTTAAGCAAGCATACACAAGTATAAGGTTAATGTCAGCTGCATAAAAGAAATGAGATGGACCTGAGAAAGGAAGCCCTAGTATGGCTGGTTTGTTTTCTTCAGGGAAGTGTTTTCTAACGTGAAAAATTACTTTGTAGAACTATGTGTTAATAAGACACGTATGGTAGCAAAATATCTTAACAAAATGTAATGTGGTGTTTGTTAGGATATGGTATCTGATTTAGAGTGACTTCTAAATTAATCTTTGTTTCATTGATACTGAAGAAAGAGGAAGAAACTTGATCTATGAGCTTGTAGGGTGATGAATGGGGTTATAATTTGACATACTGAAGCTGATGCATGGGACAGAAGAAATTCAACTTTGCTCACATTAAGCTGAAACCTGTCAAAGAAAAGGAATGTTTGATTATTCAGAAAGGAATTCACTGGATTCAGGCTTTCTGATATCACTTAAAACAATTCATTATTACTATTATTCTAATTTGGGATTGTGAATATAGAGCATATTTTGTTGCTTTTAGTGATCATGAGGTATACGATATTTTGACTGCATCAACTTTTTACATAATTGGATTTGACCTTTGAGTGGCATGTATAAGTGTTTTAGGTGATAATTAAAACTAATGAATTTCTTACTACATGTGTTACTCAAATTTAGTTCACTGAGACCTGCAAAACAATGCTGTTCTGAAGACAAATACTATATTTTGACAAAAGTATATATCTCGATACATTTATGTCAATCTTCTCCCCTCCAAACTGAAAAATAAATAAATAATGAATTGTAGTATCTTCTTACTGCTTCACCAAGTATATATATGCTATTGAAGATCTTCTAATTATGTCTTTAGATTCCAGGTTTCCACAGCTCTGTTTGTGTAGTGTGTATCTCTCTAAATGCACATGTCAATGCGATAACATAATTTTGTGCACACAGCTATTTGGCACTTTATCTGCATGGTACAACAATTATCTAAAAATATTATTCAGGAGAAAAAAAATCTGAAGGTAAAGCATAAGGAAATTTTTTTTTTAACACTGAAAATTGAGAGAGATGTTCTTGCTAGCTTCTTATTGATAGTCGTTCCAATGGCGAATCACTTAAAATGTGAAATAGTATGTATCACTCATAAATGGGTTTCCCAAATGGACTACAATTTGAAAGACACACCTCATGAAGAGTATATAACAGGATGTTTTTTGTTTGGGGGTATGCATATTGCTAGTTCAATCTTAAAATCAATATGTTTTACTGCCAGGAAAAAAAAAAAATCTTCTCCTCATGTTCTTCCTTTGACTTGAATACTACACTGGCAAAGAAAATGAAGCTCATATCTTAATTTAATCACTAGTTTAAAGTTTGTATGTGCAGTCTTCTAGATGCTTTCATGCTTGCCACACATGGATTACTGAAATTTCGCAAATGTCTATACTATAGAATTTAGTAGAAGACTTCAGTTCTTGTTTACAATCAATAGCAAAACTGTGGAGAAGGTGGGGTTTGAAGATCAGCTCCTTTAGCATACAGTGAAAGAGCAATGATGGTTTTGTTGACTTTTATTACTGGAAGATCTCTTATGAGAAATTTTGAGACCCCTCCCATTATTTGGCCAGTGATATGAAAGGTGAAGGAAAGGACATGGATGTGAAGGACAAGCTTAACCAAATAGCTTTGGTTCTTTTCCACTGAATAGAAACATTTGGGGTTACTGGTCTGGAAGTAACTGGAATAAGTAGAACTACATGTCTGCACATGTATACTCTCTTAAAACCTGAAGTTTCTTTTTCCCAAAGGCAGTAAGCAAGTTCATTTTGATACCTTGAAATACATGAGTACGCTAAACTTGTGCAACTTGGAAGGGCACAATTTTGCAGAATGTGAAGCACTGCTAAACACAAACTTCGTGTAATCAGAAACACCACATAAACTAAGACCTTCTAATAATCTTTAGAAATATGTTCAGCTAGACAGTTTTTATCTTCAGTCATACCTATATTTCTACTACTTCAGAAATTCATGGAAAGAAATTTGGATTAGATTAATCACTTTCATTCAGTATTAAAAAAATAGAACTGATCCAGGAGAAGAGATGATCAGACCCATGAGTTCTTGAAAACAGTATTGTTGCCTAATTACTTCAGGAAGAAGGGGATAACTGGAGGAACACTAGAGGAAAAAATCTGTTACAGGAGAGAAAGCAGCATGAAAATTATCAGCTGTTGTTTTCCTTCTCCTTGGTAAACAGATTAAGAAACACCTAGAAATGAAAGAAGCAGGCACAAACAATTTTACCTATTCAAAGCTAACTCTTGTTTCATAGCTCATTTTTTTTCCAGAGCAGAGGATGTATGAAGAAAACTTCCCATGCAGATTTTTATTTTGTTGTTTGTTTCAAAGTTTTCATTCAGAAGTCTAATGCTCTCCTAGCAAGCAAAAGTCTCGTCATTCCTTTATCTATGACAAGTATTCTTCTGGCAATGAGAGCTTACCTGAATTTGAATCTAGTGGTGACTATTCCTTTGGGTTGTTATGCAAGTTTTCAAAGTGAAGCTGAAGAACTGCGTGTCACCATGTTAATGCAAAAATCTCTCCAGATCCAACTGAAAGATATTTGGATGCTAATTCCCGAATCTCCTATGTCACTGAAGCCAATAGGGCTCTCTGAAAATGTGCCCATGGCTAAATTAAAATCTGTAGAAACTATAGTATGAATGCCTGACTGTACACTAACTTATGAGGTGATTTATTTTTTTTTTTCTTTTTTCCCTTTTTTCTTCTCATGAGACAACTGGTAAATGGTCCTAAGCAAGAAGTTAATTGTCTAAAATGTATTTGGGAGTATATCTTAGTGGTATAAGAAGTCCTTGAGTACAGTGTTCTGAAGCAGATGAGGCCTTGTAAGAAATGGTCTTTAAGGTTGTTTAAATCTTACTTTCACTCTTTGTTTTAAGAGCTTTAGTGAAGTTTAAAATATGAAATCTGAGACTTCCTAAATACTGCATGTAAACAAAATCTCTTCATGAAATCCAAGACAAAAAATATACCTCATGACTTCCCATGGCCAGAGACAATTGCTGCCCAGTTCCCATGGAGAATGATGTGGCAGATGGATTTTGTACAAAGTTAGCTTTAGCAGCACCTTTATTAAATCAAGGATATGAATCATGTAGCAGCCTTATAGGGCAGCACAGCTCTTGCTGTTGGAGGTAATTTAATCCTAACACAGGAACAAACCTGCCTTCCGGACACAGTTTGGCAAGATCTCCTGTACAGCTCAGGAGTCTCTCATAACACAAGACTACAAAAGGTGCAGGAAGTCAGTTGTTAAACTTAGCCAGAGCATCTCAGCTTCTGTAATCTCATCACGGTTATACATCCTGAAGTTACAAAACAGACTGGAGTCCCATCAGGTTTGCTTTTTGCTGCACAACTGTCAGCTGTCACAGTTAAAGATATGCTGGAAACAGTAAAGCTCAGAAACAATGGTCTTTAGTGCATGTATATGCTGTCTAACTAATGAAACTGTACTAGTATCTTGGATTATCTGTAAATATAGCAACTGATCATAGTATATTCTGGTTCTTAGTTACCTTATTTTGCTCAGACTTATTAGTGTGACAATGATTGTGATGTTTAGTTTTGCTTAATAACATTTTTCTCTACACAAGTTCAATAAATCTTTGAAAGCAAACTTGTGAATCACCACACTGCATCAGGTCTTCAAATAATGAAATAAACTAATAAACCATGAACTATCAATATTGTTGTGTTCTGACATAACTTAGTTTACAAGGCTGGTGGATCTTTAGTGGTTTTTGTGGTGTTTGGGTTTTTTTTATTTGGTTGGTTTGGGTTTTTTTGGTAGTATACTTTGTAGAAGGCAGCCTTGCCAACTGCAGTGTACTTTGGTGATGGGTATAACTCACTGTAAGTGGTGGTCAATCCTGAACCAAATTTTCTTCTTTCTGTTCTTTATTTTAATCTTATTTCTGCAAATAAAAATGTTTAGGATGACTTTTTTTGAAAATGGCATATTCATTTTCAGCTCCTAAATATGTAGTATATGATGGCATATGGTTTTATATAGTCCTGGTAAGAATTTGACCTTAGGATTGAGTCTCTTCTCCTAAACATACTTTTTCAATGTGTCCATCTCTTTGAAGAAAAAGTAAGTAAGAAAGAAACTTCTGGTAGCCAAGAAGCTTGTTTCTATGGAAACCGTTTATTTTCTTTGAAACATTCTTTTTTTGCTTAAAAAACAAACCACCTGAAATAAACATTGTTAGTGTGACAGATGTAGATATTCATGTGTCTATTCCTTTGAGACAGGATTTGCACAATTATCTTTGTTTGGCAACTAATGCTGAAGAAATACAATTTAGTTGCTAGAGATATTGAGTAATACAGTGCTCTGGATTTCATTGGGTAGTGAATAATTGCCATCTTTAATTCCACTCAAGCTGGAACAAAGAAATAATCTTGTGGCTGCTTGCTAATGCAAAGCCAGACAGTATGCAAGTGCTGACCCACCACTTGAGGCTCTTATTTCTGCCACTGCCTAAGTTTCAAGACTTTGTCCTGGATTTTTTTTTTTTACATCATGTCACTATCTATTGTTTGATGTTAATTTCTGCATATGTAAAAGCTCTCTATTGAAGTGCTGCCCCACACAGCTAGTCATTTTTGTGAGTATAGTGGAAATGTGTGCCTTGTGAAAAGCTGAGAGTAGAAATAATTCCTCATACTATTCAAGGCTTACTTCTGAAATCTTGAGGGTAACTATAACATATGGTATTTGAAGCAGTCTGTAAATCCTCTGTCAAGCTTCTGAATTAGCTAGTCAAATATTTGACATACATTAGCAAAAAGAAATCATGTTTACCTCTTCTCTGACTTGCTATAAAGGCTTCATAACTTCATTTTATGTCTTATAGTGGTATTTGAGAGATGACTGGTTCTGAAAAGGTAAGTGCTAAAATCAGCAGTAAGTATTTGGAATACTTTGTTTATCGTGTAGGTAGGGGTAAGAAGTCTGCATTCAGGAGTGGACTTACTTTATCTTGCCTTCTGAAAGAGTGTGCTAATGATCTTATTCTGCTCAGAGACAGAATACATTTTAAGAAGGTCATAATGAATTTCAATATGGCAAATGCAAAGTGCAGCCTGTGGGGAGGAAGAGCTCTTTGCAGTAGTATAGGCTGGGAACTGAATGTCTGGGGAGCAGCTTTATTGGAAAGGACCTTGGTGCTTTGGCAGACATAAACTGAACACAAGCCAGTGGTGTACCCTGGCAGCAAAGGTGGTCAAAGGTATGCTGGGCTGTATTAAAAATAGTACAGTTGATAGATGAGAGAAGTGATTATTCCCTCTATTCAGCACTCAGTAGACCCTTTCCAGGACATTCTGTCCAGTCTTGGCACTTGCCTCATAACCAATAAATTTTAATAATTACTAGTATTATTCTTATTTAGATCATATTATTGATATCAATGAACTGGGAAGAGTTCAGGGTTGGGGCAGGGCTGGAGCAAATGTTTGGGGTCTGCAGCAATTGTTCTATGAGGAGAGGTCAAGGGGCTGAGGCTTGTTCAGTCTGAGGGAGAGAGGGCTTTCGGGAGGAACAGCACCAGTATCCACATGAAAGTCATTGAGATGGAGCCAGGTTCTTCGCTGCTCCAACAAAGTTTAGACAGGATCAGCAGTGCCTTCTATATTTAGTTTCTCTTGTTTCAGGCTAACTGCTTTCACCTGTTTTCTACAGCATTTAACTACAGATATCAGTGTTAACTGAACCACATATGCTCAGACATTTGACAAGGAAAGGAGAAAGGGTAGTAATTAAGAAAACAATATGATCTTCTATTTTATTTAACTTATTAGTTCATCAAGGATCTGATTTAAGGAAACAGAAGTCAGAAGTAGGTTGATTTAAAATGTATTTCCTAAAGCAATTATGTAGAACCAGGGTGGATCTTGACAGTTCCATGGAATAAGTTGTGTAAGTCATGTTAAATATCTGTACTTCAAGATGCTCAGCTACTAGTAGCAGGGATCAATATTTAAGGATAAATAAATTCTAGAGTAAAGTCTCTTCTACTCTTGATAGTATTCCAATAATTTACTGAAAATGTAAGGTTAAGCATACTTTACCTTTCCCTGGAAGGCAGCCAAGCTTATCAGTGCAGTGAGTGTTGTTTTGTCTGAACTGGAAATGGCAAAAGAGACAAAGACATACAACTACTCTGAAGGCACATTATGGTAGGATACCAAAGCTAAGTCTTACACAGATCTTCACAACAGCTCCTTTTCAGTTAAAGAGTCATTCTGAAGACATAAATTTGTTAGCCTGCCTTTTCTTTCTTAGTCTTTGTTAAATTCTCTTCCAGCATATTTAACAGGTGCTCTCAAAAGGAGCAGTGGCCTCCACTTTCTGTAGGACTAGATTCTTTCCTAGGCAAAAGAAGAAATCTATCATCTGGTAGTGGTTTGTGGTTTTTTTTTTTTTTTTTTAGAACTCGCCTCACTGAGAGGAGGAATTCATGGCCCACATGTTATCAATAACTTTCTTTTTTTTCTCCAAACTATTTCTAACTATGATGTTGAGTCCTCATTTAGAGCATAGAGTTAAGGGTAGAACTGTAGAAATATTCTTTTCTACAGTTTATTACTGGGGCCTGGGAGCTCGTTAATTAATCAAATGATGGAAGTATTGTTCTGTAAAAGGAAACAAAGTTCCAGAAGAAAAGTCTGGCAGAAGGAAGACTTTCCCTAGGTTGAGGAGGACCAGGTTAGAGATCGTTTACACAAACTGGACATCCACAAATCCATGGATGCTGATAGGATGCACCCATGAGCTCTGAAAGAGCTGGCAGATGTTACTGTGAAGCCACTCTCCATAATCTTTAACAGGTCTTGGAGAACAGGAGAGTCGCCTGAGGACTGGAAGAAAGCCAACGCCCCCCCGGTCTTCAAAAAGGGCAGGAAGGACAACCTAGGAAACTACAGGCCAGTCAGCCTCACCTCCATCCCCATAAAAGTGATGGAACAACTTATTTTGGATGTCATCTGCAAGCACGTAGAGGGAAAGAAGGCTATCAGGAGTAGTCAGCATGGGTTCACAAAAGGGAAATCATGTTTGACCAACCTGATTGTCTTCTGTGACGGTATGACTGGCTGGAAAGACAAGGGAAGAGTAGTGGGTGTTGTCTACCTTGACTTCAGCAAGGCTTTTGACATGGTCTCTCACAACATCCTCATAGGCAAGCTCACGAAGTGTGGGCTAGATCAATGCACGGTGAGATAGATCATGAACTGGCTGGATGGCAGAGCTCAGAGGATTGTGATCAATGGTGCAAAGTCTGTTTGGAGTCCTGTAGCTAGTGGGGTTCCCCAGGGGTCAGTATTAGGTCCAGTCCTGTTCCACCTGTTCATCAGTGACCTGGATGAAGAGACTGAGTGCACCATCAGCAAGTTTGTTGATGATACGAAACTGGGAGGAAGGGCTGACACACCAGAAAGCTGTGCTTCCATTCAGGGAGACATGGACAGGCTGGAGGACTGGGCAGGGAAGAAGCCAATGAAGTTTGACAAGGGCAAGTGTAGGGTCCTACACCTGGGGAGGAACAACCCCAGGCATCAGTACAGGTTAGGGGTGGACCTGCTGGAAAGCAGCACTGCAGAGAAGGTCTTGGAAGTTCTGGTCAACAACAGGTCAACCATGAGTCAACAATATGCCTTTGTGGCCAAGAAGGTCAATGGTATCCTAGGGTACATGAGGAAGAGTGTGTCCAGTTTGTTGAGGGAGGTACTCCTCCCCTTCTGCTCTGCCCTGGTGAGGTTGCATCTGGAGTACTGTGTCCAGCTCTGGGCTCCCCACTTTAAGAAGGATAAGGAATTACTAGAGGGAATCCAGCAGAGGGTTTTGAAGATGATTAGAGGCCTAGGGCACCTTTCTTATGAGGAGAGACTGAGAGCTGGGTCTGTTCAGCCTGGAGAAGAGAAGGCTGAGAGGGGATCTTATCAATGTTTATAAATCTCTCAAGGGTGAATGTCAAGAGGATGGGATGAGACTCCTTTCAGTGGTGCCCAAGGATAGGATGAGGGGCAACAGGCACAGACTGAGGCATAGGAGGTTCCATCAAATATGAGGAAAAGCTTCTTTACTTTGAGGGAGCCAGAGCACTGGAAAAGGCTGCCCAGAGAGGCTGTGGACTCTCCTTCTCTGGAGACATTCAAAACCCACCTGGACACATTACTGTGCAATCTCTTCTACGTGAACCTGCAGGTGGGTTGGACTAGATGAACTTCAGAGGGACCTTCCAACCCAAACGATTCTGTGATTCTGTGCTTATCAGGGATTTAACTAGGTGTCTTTCCTGAATGACTTTGTTTAGCAATACTAAGTCAGCTTCCAGAGCTAATTAAAGTTATAAATGTGCATACATAGGTAATCATAAATGTGTTTAATTATAAACCCACAGCAATGCTAATTTGCTCACAAGTAGATTTCGAAGACCAGTGAACAAAACAGGATTGCAATTCAGTTTTGGTGTTCAGTACCTCCAAGATAAGACTAGAAGCGACATACAGCATATATAAGATACGACATCCTTTTAACAGCCAAATACAGCCTCATAAACTCATTTCAATAGAGTTATGACAATTTCAATGAAATAAATATGTAACTATTTACTGTGTGAATTCATACTTGAATTAGTGTTATCTACATGGTTTTAATTTATAGTGTAATAAACAAAAGGTCACATCTTATTTGTGTACAATACTTCCTTATTTCTTCATTGTTCTTATGAGTTTAATTTCATGCAGTCTTTTGTAGTAAGCAGAAATTATGCTATATACAGATGATTAGTGCTTTTATTACTCTTTCATATATTGTACAGACTATGCTATTGTCATTAATGTTCTTCTGTTTTAAGAAAATGTATAGTGCTCACAAACTGAAAAAAAACAATTATGAATATGTGATTCACAGCTTGCTCTAAAGTACTTATTAATTTAGTGTACTCTATTTTAGTAAACTTCAGTCTTCAAATGAGACTTTTACCTATGTAACACTGAAAATTCTTGTGTCATGCCAATGAGAGCTCATAATGTTTAGGCTTTTTATAGCCAAGCTGAACAAAATACAGAACTGAAGTAATGCTTTTCTCTGACTTGTACTAATTTCTATGGCTTCATCAATTTATTATGGGAACTAAGCAGAATGGACTTCTACTGAAAAATGGACCTACATGAACCACAAGAAGAAAAGGGGGAAAGAGAAATTTTCTCAAAGTGCTATGTTGTCCTACTCTATATTATACCTCACTCTCCATAGTTAGGAATGAAATTGTGTCCTGTAATTTTAAAAACTTTCTTCTATTGGCTAAACAAAAACCTTTGTTCTTGGTTGCTACAGAATAGGAACTTTGAAATTCTCCTTTTTCAAGTCTTAAGAGGAATTTTGTTAGATTAGAATTTTTTAATATCTTAACATTATACAAATTTTATAAATATTTATACTATTCATAGAATAAGTAACAATAAAAATACAAATATTATATAATCATATCTCCTTCTCTGGACACATTCAAAATCCACCTGGATGCATTCCTGTGTTATCTGCTCTAGGTGAACCTGTCTGAGCAGGTGAATTGGACTAGATAAGCTCCACAGGTCTCTTCCAACCCCAACCATTCTGTGATTCTGTGATATTTATTTTATAATGGATATTATATATTGTATTTATATCATAGCCAGTGTTAGAACAGTAAATTTTATACTGCCTTGTAATTTGATCATTTGAATCTGGAAGTTCCCCTTAATCTTTGGAAGACTAACCAATCTATTTAATTATAATTCTCATTCAGTGTAAAACCTCAATCTTCTGCATCCTAGTAGATGCAGTCTGGGGTAGGGAGGATTATGACAAGGTATCAGTCCCGCGAGGTCTTTCTTTGGAGGACTGTAACACTCCTGGTTGTACTCCTCAGTCCTGGTGTTTACTTGATGCCATTTTTGTACATTTTCCTGTTACAGTCTTCCTTCATCTCTGTGCTTCCCAGGCAAAGTTTGGAAGGTGTGTGCTAACATACCACAGCCCCATTAACCGGAGGGGCTGTTTATCCTGCAGAGGTTATGGAGAGGTGACAGGAACAGGACCAATATATGTAACACACCTCTCCTTCACACTTTCCTAGACTCCCAACTATTTTCAGGACTTTTTCTATGCCTGGCAAAGCTTTGGCTATTTGGTCATTCTCTGATTCTGATTTCAAATATTTGCCTAGTTTCTCCTTGAAACTTGTACATTTATTCCATTCATTATTTCCTCTGCAAGGAGTTTCATGGATCTATTACACACTATGTGAAATTACATTAAAAAGAAAGCACTTGCTCACTGTACTTGGTAAATATGTAGGCTATCTAAAAACAGTTACCACAGAACAAGCTTAAGACAAACTTCAAGTTTTGAAACATTTCTTGAAGAACTGAAAATATATACTGGTAAGAATGTTAGTTATGTTCATCATACTGGAAAAAGAATGTTCTTCCCAAAATGTGGTATGTGAACTACTTATTTTTGCTATCATTTAGTTGTCAGATGTCTATTTTCATCTGTGTATTGTGAAACAGTGGGCCCCGACACCCCTACATTTTCGCTAAAGACTTTTAATTTCTTAAATAATTTTCTAATGATTTCCATTTATTATTGAGAAACACAAAAATAGGCAGGTTGGGGGTTTTTGGTGGGTTTTTTTTGTTGTTGTTTGTTTGTTTTCTTGTTTGTTTGTTTGTGGTTTTTTTTTTTTTTTTCTGCTTACTGAGACTTGATTTTCCACAGAGAACTGCCTCTTTGCTTCTTTTATTCAGATATTTGGTGAAAGGTGGCATTGTGCTACTGATTTAATGGTTCACGGATCCTACTGTAACTTAAGTTAGATAATTGCTCAGCTGAATTTGCAGAATAGGAAGTAATTTAAAACAAAAGCTGCAGGCTGTTGGTATTCTCTCTTGTTCAAGCCTTTCTTGCTGAAGCAATCCATGAGCCCAGAAGAATAAGGCACACTATATTCATTTTTGAAAACTGCCACCGAGGTGATAATTATAATAAACTTGCAATTTTTATGGCTTAAATTAGCAGTTAAGCAATAATTTTTTTGTCTTAGTTTAAGAACAAGGTAATAAATATTGAAGGAAAACAGTGTCTGAACATATCTTAAATCTTTTTTTTACCCTTTCACTAATAGAACTTACATGTAATAGGAGGTGGGGGGGGTACAACAGTGATATTGTTCCTGTGAAGTTAACCTATGATAACGCCCTTGTCTAGAATTCCAGTGGTGAAGTAATATATCTTAGTTACTAACATAGGATTTCCCCAACTTTTAATCAACCAAATAAATGTGCTTGTCAGACTTCTCAAATTTGGCTATTTATTCCTATTGAGTGCACTGTTCTGAAATCAATATATCTGGATCATAGCATTCCTTTTAGATGGTAAAAATGCATCTTTGGAAGTGTCAGTGGGTATTTTAGCACATCATGAGTTTACCAAATTTTTTCCACATAATTGCAGTTAATAGCTTAAGAAGTTTTTCTCACCTGACAGTTTAAAATCTTGTAACTACTTCATTTTAGTACAGTCCCTTGTTTACAAGGTCTTGTTCAAAGGATTATTGCCTTCTCTAGATAGCCTTCAGTCACTTACAAAAAGGAAGCATATTCTTATTCTGCAAACAGAACTAAAATGCTTTATAAAATTAGTTGTGTGCTGTCATGGTGTAGACAGAGATTGAAATGTCTGTTCTAAAGACAAAAACTGCCTTGCCAATTTGAATGATGAAGGAGTTAAGAGCAGCCCTGCAGAGAAGGGCTTAGAGGTACTGCCGGATGGAAGACTAGACATAAGCTGGCTATGTGTACTTGCAGCCTAGAGGCAAATTGTATCTTGGGCTGCATCAGAAGGAGTGTGGCCAGCAGGTCAAGGGAGGTGATTCTGCCCCTCTGCTTTGCTCCGGTGCCACCCCACCTGGAGTCCTGCATCCAGCTCTGGAACCCGTTAGTACAGGAAAGACATGGACCTGTTGGAGAGGGTCAAGAAAAGACCACAAAAATGATCAAAGGGCTGGAACAACTCTCCTATGAGGACAGGCTCAGAGAGTTGGTGGTGTTCAGCCTGGAGAAGAGAAGCTCTGGGGAGGCCCTATTATGGCCTCTCAGTACTTTAAAGAGACCTATAAGAAAGATGAGGATAGACTTTTTAGAAGGGTGTGTTACGATAAGACAAGGGGTAATGGTTTTAAACTAAAGGAGGGGAGATTCAGGCTAGACATGAGGAAAAAGTTTTCTACAACGAGGGCAATTAAACACTGGAACAGGTTACCCAGAGAAGTGATACATGCCCCATCCCTGGAAATGTTCAAGGCTAGGCTGGACAGAAGAGCTTATATAGAAGAATCAAATTCTATCTTGGAAAATGGAGCCTGAAAAAGACAAATGCTTTGGAAACACGACGAATATGAAGACTACTATAGATCGTACCACCTTCTGTTTCTACCGAAGTTGATTTAGCATACTCTTTCTGAACTAGCAGCAAACTCCCTAAAACTTCAATACCCCCATGTATCTCTACAATTAAACTTGCACTTTAGGGATATTTAGAATAGTCTTTTGAGTGAATTGGATCATAATAAGAAAATACTGCATACTGACCCCAACATTTATTTACCAGATGGCACTTTTAACACTGACTTTATCTGTGCCTTATGAGAGCTCTAACTCCAAGCAGTGGATGAATCAAGTCTTCAAATGGTAAATGGAGGAAAATTTCAAGTAACCAAAATGAAGGTCAGGTTTCTGGATTTTTTGTTTGTTTGTTTGTTTGTTTGTTTGTTTCAGTTCTGGCTGACTTGTCTGATCTTGAGTCTCAAGCAACATTAGCATACCAAAATTTGAACATATAGCTGCTATTCTTGCATTTGCTGTTCCCTAACTAAGATTTCTGGGTACCACTTTAATGGTTTTTGTCAGCCTTTATTTATTTTTTTTTTTTTTTCCATGGCCTAGTAGTATGAAGTACTCATTTTTGTTTCCATAGAAGACTAAGTGACAGTTAGCATTTAGTTTCGAGAAATTGAATGAAAAGACAACACACACAGTCATTTTCCAGGTGTTTGTTCTCCTCCCTGTACAGATGTTTGATATGAACTTATATCATGACTTATACAAGACTTCCTGGCAGTTCAGTGGTTACTTAAACTATAATTGGTTCAGCCTCTGTAGCAAAGGAATAAGTGTGAAAGTATGTTCTCATTAACCTTGAATGGTCATTTCTAGGAATCACCTGTTTCCCTGGAAGCGTTTGGATACTCCTTTATTAAAGTACATTAATCTAGGTACCTAATTAAGGAAATGGAGCCATTTTTTAACAGATATACTGCTTTTCCAATATTCAAATGATTATTGCAACCTAAGTAATCTATTTCACAGTCTAATAGCTCTAGACAATTCTAACAATTGTAGTTTGTTACTGATTTTTTGGTGTGTTTGTTTCTGAATGTCCCTGCATTGTTATCCTTACCTTACAAAGTGTTTGCTTGAACTTTTTCACTGTCTTTTATGATGCTTGTTCCCATTATTGGATTTCAATGACTATACTTTCAAATAAAGAATTATATGAAATTCAAATAGCGATCTGCTTCAATGGAACCAGTTTTTTTTAATGCTTACTACAGTAACTAGATCTCATAAATTAGGCCAAAGTAAATAAACAAAACTAAAACCCTCCAAAAACACCACCACAACATTTAAAATCTTATGGAAATATTTTAGTGTCTATAGAACTTGATCATTTAAGCTGCCAATATAGGATATATTTCTAAATATTACATTGAAGTGCCTTCACCCAGTAATATTGTTTAATAGCATTCTATTTTAATAGAATGTCCGGGTCATATCAGGATCTTTAATTTTCCTTTAATTTTTAATTTATTTTAATGCATTACTAAGTGTTTCTGTTAGAGAAACACAGTTGACGGCTGTTTTTGCTTGACCTTTGCTTTTACTTGTAGTATGCTTTTAATGATTATTCTTACTTCTGATTATTCTTACTTCTTATAGTTTATTTATACTAGGAACTAACTAGGAACTATGCAGTGATTTTTTTTTTTTTTTTTTTGTCCCGCTCCTTGGAATTTGCAGTGGCAGGTTTAGTGGGGTTACTTAATCAAAGATGAGAATAGCTAAAAAAAAAAAAATCCTGGAACACAAAAAGCCCCAGTGTCCACTAATGAGATGTTACTGGTTACTTTAGACATCTGTTTCTATATTCCTGGCTTGCTTATTTGTGGTTTTCATGATACATGGTAATACAAGCTGTTTAAATACTTTAGCTATGTAATACAAGGGTGTAGTGAATGGTAAATGCAACTGAATTCTGAACTTCATGCTGGCAAGCAAAATTACAGATTACAGTTCCTACTTTAAATGAGGTCTAACCAGATTGCTCTTCGGCAATATCCCACACTTCTCCTTTCTCAGGAGAAATATACTTTTTCTTTAAAACTTTAGATTCCTATTTGTGTTTTTTTTTTCTTTTTTGTTCTTTGCTGGGCTTGAAATACTGAAGATAATTTCTACAAGGTATCCAGATGATGAAAATGGTTTGCTGCAGCATTATAGTTGTACCTGAAGTTTTTTGGAATACTTAAGTATAATATGTGTATTATCTTTATGGTATTTCTGTGTTTTAGCTGGGTGGTACAAATACATGTTATCTGTATAAACCCTTTCTCTCCTTTGTTAGTTCTCCTTGTTTCAGTTTAGTTAAGTTAATGATAAGGGGCTTTAATTTTTAAAGAGACTATTGAGTTAAATGTATAATCTAAAAAAGGAAAAGATGTATATAGCTCCTAAAACATTGTATTTTCAGTGTATAAACTTCATATTAAACTCAGAAGTGTTTCAGCTAGCAATTTCCTGAACTTGATCTTAAAATATCCCTGTGTCCCATGCACAGCCCACTGCATGACTGCATGTTACTCTACTATTGTATCAGAATCATTACTTTAAATACAGTAGTTCAACATAGGTCTGGTCACATTTGTATGGTATAGTTTACTGCTCCTCAGTCAACTAGTCCAACCTAAAGCTTCCCTGTTTGGTCTGCTCATCATTTGTGAGTCACAGGATCACTGTTATATTACAGGACAAAAGAAGGTTCTTTGTAATCAAGCTTAATTTTAATGCTTTGCTATATTTCAAGATATTGCACAGTAATAGACTAGTGGTATGCACTTTCAGTTGTTCTCTTCACCCTCTTTCTCCGAAGAAGAAAAAAAGCTATGAAGAAACTGTCATGCTGTCATTTTCTGAGCTTGTCTACATTTCATAAAACTTCTTCAAATATTGGAAAACAAAAGAAGGCAGAAATGCCTGTATTCTGTCTTTATACAGCTTTCACTGGCACATTTCAAATTGCATGTGGTGACCTACTTCAGGGCCTTTTTTTCCTGGGGACTGTTGTGAACAGGTCTGTATTTGTAGCTTTGAGATAGAAAATTTAAGTCTCTGCATTTATAAGAAAAGTGGAGGCCACCATACAAATTACAAATCTAAATAATACCTTTTTGAAATTTCTTTCAAGTGCTTTAAAAACAAACAAACAAATTAAATATATCTTGTTTATCCAATTGGTAGTTCCACATTAAAAATCTTATTTTAGGTAATACTTTGAGAGCATTTATCTGAAAGTAGTTGTCATGCCTTATGACGTGAGACATAATCTCAGACAGTATTGTAGCTCCAACACATTTCTTTGACTACCAGCTGTGATTATAGCCAGCTGCTTAAGGCTTTGCTTGAATAAAAATGGACTATATTGCATATATGAGTAAAAGCAGACTTGAGCAAGACTTCAAAGATCTCTTGTGGGAGGAAGGACAAAAATAAAATTACATCAAAGCACAATTGTATGAATGACAGATGACAGCAGATGCCATTGAAGTTGTTGCTTTCCCCAGTTGCTTGTTGCTGTTAGAAACTAGCTCCTCAGCGATACAAATGGGGAACTGCTTTGGTTTTCTGTCTAGGTTCTGACTGTCTTGGATGGTTGTAAAGCCAGGTAATATAGAGTTATGAAATAACATGTAAGAGTATCCTTCACTGAGGAATGGAATTTACTTTGCACATTGTAAAATTTCTAAAAGAACCAGCAAAGTTTAGCACATCAGATATTACAGTCAATAAGTACTATCACACAAAAGCTAAAATGTTGATCAAAGCTCTGTTCTGGCAGGCATAACAAGGCAGTCCCCATATGAAAGCATTTACAATGGGTACTGTCAGGCTTTGTCTGAAAAGACTTAGCCATTGAAATACTTCAGAAAAAATGTTAGTAACTGTAAGAAAAAGTTGCTTCCTTTGTTTATAGTCAATGTTTTAACAATATGATTGAAGTCTTGCTTTTAAGAAAATTCAAATTGTGTATGTAGTGCATCCTCATTTTCATGTATTGTCTTTCATGCAAGGCAACAACTTGAACAACTGGGTTTATTAAAAAGAGTAAAGAGAAAAGAGAGTAAGAGAGGGGAAATTGATCAACACCTTGGTATCCCAAGACCCCAGAGACAGGAAAGAAAACCTGGCAAATGTAAGACTTTCCCTAGGTTGAGGAAGACCCAGGTAAGAGATCGTTTACACAAGCGGGACGTCCGCAAATCCACGGGCGCTGAAGGGATGCACCTACGAGTGCTGAGAGAGTTGGCAGATGTTATTGCTAAGTTGCTCTCCATCATATTTGAAAGGTCTTGGAGAACAGGAGAGGAGCCTGAGGGCAACCTAGGAAACTACAGGCCAGTCAGCCTCACCTCCATGCCCGTAAAGGTGACGGAACAACTTATTTTGGATGTAATCTCTAAGCATGCAGAGGGAAAGAAGGCTATCAGGAGTAGTCAGCATGGGTTCACAAAAGGGAAATCGTGTTTGACCAACCTGATTGTCTTCTGTGATGGTATGACTGGCTGGATAGACAAGGGAAGAGTAGTGGGTGTTGTCTACCTTGACTTCAGCAAGGCTTTTGACATGGTCTCTCACAACATCCTCATAGGCAAGCTCACGAAGTGCGGGCTAGATCAATGCACGGTGAGATAGATCATGAACTGGCTGGATGGCAGAGCTCAGAGGGTTGTGATCAATGGTGCAAAGTCTGTTTGGAGGCTTATAGCTAGTGGGGTTCCCCAGGGGTCAGTATTAGGTCCAGTCCTGTTCCCCCTGTTCATCAATGACCTGGATGAAGAGACTGAGTGCACTCTCAGCAAGTTTGCTGATGATATAAAACTGGGAGGAAGGGCTGACACACCAGAAAGCTGTGCTTCCTTTCAGCAAGACGTGGACAGGCTGGAGGACTGGGCAGGGAAGAACCTAATGTTTGGGCATTCAAAATGGTCTACTTTTGCCTTTTTCTGGCTTAAAGTTACTATTTCATGATTTTTTTTGAGGTATTTTATGACTAGTTGCACAAAATTATCAATAAACAAAGCGACTTATTAAGCTGGACTTCACAAAAAATATACAGAGCTATATATCCTACAACAAACAATGGAAAATTAAATACCGAACCGAAATGAACACTGACACCTCTAAGACTAGTTCTCTATAAGTACAGTGGGAATGAGAATATTGTGACAGATGGGGGTGGGAGAGTGAGCCACGTTAACTTAATCTTAATTCTGATACCTTCTAACTGACTTGTAAGTTTAGAGTAAGCAATTCAAGCATGTATTTAACCAGAGAAATCCATACATTTGCTTGAATTGGTGCATTTTCCACCCTACAACTTTATGTTCTACAGTATTGTTAGGTAAATTTAACTATTTTTAACTTACCTGTTCTAAGATAAAAGACTAATATGCAGGACTTCAAATGTTGCTTTCCTTTCCCATTTGGTGATTATCTTAACCTCATCATGTAAGATACTTGTACGTATAGTGACACAAATTTCTGTCTTTCATTTTAGAAGCTCATTATTGGTCTGAATACTTCTGGGCACTGATTTATTTCTCAGGTGTTTGTTTCTTCCAGTTTCCTAAAGATTGCTGCAATTTCATTCCAATAAATTGCTTTTGTAAGTATAGCAGTCCATATTTTACTGTAAACATGTTCACTTGTTACAACTATGAAATATTTATGAGATTAATGAAATTATAATTTATAATGGATTTTCTCTTTGACATGGCAATGCTGCCAGACGTTCTTGGAAGGTTTGTAGAGCCATAAACAAAAGAAGGAATGGGAATGCTGGGCCATTAAATAGTCAACATGAAGAGGTCAAAGTAGAATAGCACAGGACTTTTTCAATAAATGAGTCATTTAAAATTGTGTTATCTCATTTTCTTGACAAATATTCTAATGAGGGAAGAAAATTGCACAACATTAATCCTTTCTTGTCACAGAGGGTAAGAAATGGAGAAATTATATTAATCTTATAATAAGTTTGGTTCTAGTCTTTCCATTCTTATCACCTGATGTTCCCAGCTCTCCATATCTACAGAGACTTTGTTCATGTCAACTTGGCTTACATCAAAAAGAGACTTAGCATTTTTACTGTATTCATATGTCACACCCACCACCCAGTAAGACTTTTAACAGTGAGTTAAAATTAGTCATCCTTCAGATGTACAGCCTCTATATAATGCTTAAGTCTCATGATTTATTCTTCCTTTAAATTCAGAAGCTACTACATCACAGCAGGAACAGGTTCTCAGTGAAATTTGCATCTGTCTGTCCTGGTCATTTGCCAGGAAGGTGGTACCATTCCTCACAAACTGGTGGATGTTGCAATTCTCAAAGTAGCAAAAAGCTGTATCAGTTCCTACAGCTTTTTGGCTTATTTAGTAGTAACAAATGTAGCCAGAGATGTACAAATTTCTTGGATTAAATTAATGTGTTATCTTCTGAACCATCATGGCACTTCCAAGAATCTGACAGGTTCAACAGAAGAAAAGTAATCTAGAAAAGGTCAGACTCAGTCACTGATCTTCAGGTGTCATGTTTTCTGATCATATCAGATACCAACCATTAATATTAAAATATGTGGAGTAGGTTATTATCAAGAGCCCTTTTTCTATAATGAATTGTTAAATTGTCTTCTATACAACATTGAATATGTTTAAGTCTCTCCTGAACTCTCAGCTGCTTCCTTAGAGAAACAAGTTTCTTCATGTGTCTCTCCAACTGTCAAAGCTCTTGGGCTCTTTCTGCCAAATCACATAGAAGGATAGTAATATCCAAATATTGAACTTATTTGGAAATTGAAGTTTCACTGACAGTTGTGGACAGGTAGGTAGGAGACATAATTTATTAGTGGAAAAGCTGGGGCATGGTCAAATTGGAGAATGTGTCTGCAGAAAATCTTGGTAGCCCCCAGAGCTCACAGTATTACACTTTTTTGCAGGTTTGAAAAGGGATTATAAGGTTGACTGATTACTAGACTGGACTGCTTCTGACACATCACTCTTATTCTATCTTCAGCAAGTTTGGAAAATTCGCCAAAATATCTCCAAAACTTCTGGTTTAAGAGTTCTCTGCTGAGTGGAATGATGGCTACCTTGAGGCCTATCAAGTGTTAAGCTGTTTATTTCTAGAAACTGCATAATATGCCCTATCAATCTGGTTATTTTTGCTTTTCTTAACAATAGCTTATAACTGGTTTAAACAGGACAACCTGAACTCACCATATCCATGGATTCTCTTGTAGACTGAAATTATACTTATGGTCCTCTGAATTTCCAGATCCACCTTTTGATAAGTAAGTGAATGTTCATCATCTAGATTAACTAGTAAAGGATGGAGGTGAGATCTGTTTCATATTGTTGGACATGATTTCATAGGGACGTAACTGCCATGTATTTCTTACCTTTTCTTTTTGTAGGGCCAATTTTATTTCAGTGTCTGTACAAATTTACATGCAACTGATATAAAAAAATTCCACAGGAAGGCTTTCACTGAGTAGCTTTGGCACTGCTGTTCAAATAATTTCTAGCTGTCATGCTGATTTCTCATCATGGTTTTTTTTTGTTGATGATGATGTGTGTTTTTCTGAAGAGCAATAAATCTAACCCAGAAGTGACATTCTTCTCTGCATGATGGAGAAATGTCTTTTGGGTATGTTTTCTTTCATTTGTAAGACAGTTGGCACCCCTGAAAGTATTTGTCTAAAGCAATGAAAGAACTTATTGAACAATGAGTCTCAGAGCAGCAGGTTTCCTAGGGAGGGTTTCCTTTCAACCCTCTCAAATAAGAGAGGCTGGGAGGTGAATTGGGGAAAGTCCTTTATGAATAGTGATTGGACAAAATACTACGGTATTCTGTTCACTTCCACTTCATTGTGTGATACAGGCATGCCACATCATAAACCTTGAAAATATTAGTTTTCTTTCTGAAATTAGATTACCCTGAGTTCTTGAGTATATGAATACATACACTGAAAAACAACTTTGATTTAAGGACTGTTAGTATTTATTTTTCTTCCCTGGGTTCAGGCATTCAGGACCAATACTACTTGCATTGGGTTTGGTTTGGGTTTTTATTTCCCTTTTTTTTTTTTTGGGGGGGGGGCGGGGGGTAGGTGGTTGGGGCTGGAGGAGGAAGGGAGGTGGGGAGGACAGGAAACCCCCTTCCTACTGACACAAGATTCTGGGGTGCTTGAATAGAAATTAAATGCTTGCAGCAACCATTAAGTGCAAATAGTTCATTTAGATATCACATAACCTCACAGTCACTTTTAAGGCAAGCACAAGTCACTAAGTTTTTGCTGCCTTTTTACAGCTGATGATAGTTTTTGTTTTTACGCTGGTTGAATTGAGAGATTACATCAAATTGAACTACACTTGGTGAAAAAGAAATGTACAGAGATGAACAAAAGAAGATATAAATGTTAAAATGTTGCTACAGTTGTTTATTATCATTTTTAGAAATTGTTCTTACTCTTCTATGGCAATTCCGTGAAATATAAAAAACTGAATAGCTTCAAGCACTAGCTCTACTGCTGTTTTGTGAACAACACCCTTGGACTGTCTTAAAATTATAGCTGAGCATGATTTCCTGACCTACTGAAATAAGGAGTCTGTTAAATCAATAATCTTTGAGAGTGATAACAAGGAATTGCGATCTCCAAATGGTTTTTAGAAAGAATTTTAGCATGACTGTATGCTATGTCTTTTCTGCTGTTCATGTGGATTTGGCCACTCTTGGCTTAAAAAGTCAGACTTGGGGCTTGTTATGTCTCAAGGAGTTCCTAAAGAAAACCAAACTAAAACACAATAAGGCTACTAGATTGTAATAATCTCAATGTTGGCACAGCTATACTTTAATTCCTGCAGAAGTTCTTTAGCTGAAAACTTGTTTAAAGGGGAGAGCAGACATAGAGGATCCAAGGAGAAGAGTGTGAAAAGATTGTTTTAACTATCCTTCTCATTTGTTGTTTGGTAGCCCAAGGCAGTATCAGCTCCATTATTGGCCCCTGAGGAGCTTCAGTCCTGACTAGCTGCCAGTTTGACTTTCAGCCATTAACCACCACACCCTGAGCTTGACAACTCAGCCAGATACCCACCTATTTTGTGGCCCATCTGTCCCATTCAGATTTTACAGGTTGTCAGTGAGGAGGATGTCATGGGAGGCTGTGTCAAAAGCCTTGCCAAAGTCAAGGCAAATGACATCCTCTGCTCTGAACAGATTGTTTCCTCAAAGAAAGTAACCAGATTGGTCAAGTGGCACTTACCCTTGATAAACTGATGGTGGCTTTTTCCACTTACTTTCTTGTCCTTCACATGCTTCCACAAGCACCTGTTTTTTTTTTTTTTTTGTTTTATAGATCAAAGTGTAATAATTCTTCAAGAGGTCGAGATCTCAGGTCTTCTTTGTATTATTCTGGTATTTTTTGTCACATATGGAAGGGATTAATAAGATGATTAATTTTTTCATAGAAGGTATCTGGAGTTGCTGAATTCTCTGACCTCATAAAAAAAATCCATTTCCAGTTAAAAATTAATATATTAAACATTTTATTTGTAGTAAACTATGTTATTAGTAATAACTAGCTGTTTTACTAGGATTGTGTTTAGTAAATTGACAATTTACATTTTTATGGCCAAATTTGGAATGGAATGTTGGCCATTTTTGCTTTTGAAAACTATGGAAAATATAATAGTTATTATAAAAATAATCCCTTTACCATAACATACTTCCAGATACTGCAAGTCAGGTTTCAAAAACATATTGAGATAACCATTTGCAAGAAACATAACTTTTTTACTTCTTTTTTGAAATAACTTATCGCTATTTCATATTTTCCTTTTTCCTTTATTAACCTCTTCAAATAAGGCTTATTTTACTTTGAGTATGGGATGTATTTAGATGGTCCCTTAAACTCTTTCTACTTGCTTATGAACACGGAAAGTTAAATGTCACTGCTTGGTCAAATACAGATGAGTGATGTCACATTGTGGTCAGCAGCTGTTTTGAGCCAGTGGGAGCAATAGACTGGCAAGATATATATTTCCAAGACATAGAAAAAGGAAAATAAAATAGGGAATGAAATTGCTATTAAAATTATAGCATCATAGCCATCATCATAGCCATCATCATAGCCATCATCATAGCCATCATCATAGCCATCATAGCCCTACACTGCAAGTCAAAGTACTTGTATTAACAATTTATTTCAACTCAGTGTACCTGGATGCCCTTTACTATCTTCTTTTATAGCTCTGGAAACTATCACAAACCTTTACAGAACCAGGTTTTGAAATCTATGTGTGTAGGTTTAGAATCTTAAACATGTGCCTCAACAGGAGAGAGCTTGTAAACTTCTCAGTGACTTTGTTGTTGTTGTACCAGTAAAATACTGATTTGGGACACATTTTCTGTGCATAATTTTACATAACCAAGACATGATGAAGGGGAAGGATTCTTGATCTGAATATGTCTTGGTTTTTTTTGTGTACTGAATTATAAACTTTTGAATTTCAATTGTCAGCCTCTATCTAAAAAAGGAGTAAATTTTGACCCATCTCAATAGCAGGTAGTAAGTGCTTTGGTAAAGGTTGCAGAACATACGCCTTTGTTGCACACCCTGACTAGGTTCATCTGTTGGTGCTGACCACCTTTTTTCTGTATGCTATCAACTTATATAACGTATTAAACATTCTGCAACTTGTTCATGTTTAGAAATCTAGTAGCTCTTGTAGCGCTTCCAAATAATAAATTTTAAAAGTAGAATCCCTTAAGGGTTGGTACCATTACTGGGACCAGTACTATTCAATTTATTCATCAATGACTTGGATGAGGGAATTGAGTACACTGTCAGCAAGTTCACTGATGACACCAAGCTGGGAGGAGTGGCGGACGTGCCAGAAGGCTGTGCTGCCAGCCAGCGAGACCTGAACAGGCTGGAGAGTTGGGAGGGGAAAAAATTAATGAAATATAAAAAGGGCAAATGTAGAGTCTTACATCTGGGCAGGAACAACCCCAAGTTCCAGTCTAAGCTGGGGAATGACCTGTTAGAGAACAGTGTAGGGGAAAGGAACCTGAGGGTCCTGGTGGACAGCAGGATGACCATGAGCCAACACTATGCCCTTGTTGCCAAGAAGGCCAATGGCATCCTGGGGTATATGAGAAGGGGTGTGGTTAGTAGGTCGAGAGAGGTTCTCCTTCCCCTCTACTCTGCCCTGGTGAGACCACATCTGGAGTATTGTGTCCAGTTCTGGGCCCCTCAGTTCAAGAAGGACAGGCAACTGTTGGAGAGAGTCCAGTGCAGAGCCACAAAGATGACTAAGGGAGTGGAGCATCTCCCTTATGAGGAAAGGCTGAGGGATCTGGGTCTCTTTAGCTTGGAGAAGAGAAGACTGACGGGTGACCTCATTAATGTTTATAGTATGTAAAGGGTGAGTGTCATGAGGATGGAGCCAGGCTCTTCTTGGTGACAACCAATGATAAGACAAGGGGTAATAGGTACAAACTGGAACACAAGAGGTTCCATTTAAATTTGAGAAGAAACTTCATGGTGAGGGTGATGGAGCACTGGAACAGGCTGCCCAGGGAGGTTGTGGAGTCTCCTTTTCTGGAGACATTCAAAACCCGCCTGGACACATTCCTGTGTAACCTCATCTAGGTGTTCCTGCTCTGGCAGGAGGATTGAACTAGATGACCTTTCAAGGTCCCTTCCAATCGCTATCATTCTGTGATTCTGTGAAAAATTGAAGGTTGTCTCAATTGTGTAAATTTCTAGTGTTTTACTGGGACAGTACTTCACCGGAGCTTAGACTTTAATACTTAGGTGCCCTAAATTTTGTAATCATAGAATAATTTAAGTTAGAAAAGACCTTTAAGATCATTGAGTCCAACTGCAAACTTAACACTGCGAAGTCCACCACTAAACCATGTCCATGTGTGCCACATCTACATATTTTTTAAATACTTCCAAGGATATAGCTGCACTCAACCACTTCTCTGGGTGGACTATTCCAATGCCTGACAACCCTTTCCATGAATAATTTTTTCCTAATATCCAGTCTAAACCTCCTCTGGCACAACTTGAGGCTGTTTCCTCTCATCCTATCACTTGCTACTTGGGAAAAGAGACAGGCACAAATCTTGCTACAACCTTCTTTCAATATTTGCATCCTAGTGCTCAGCTGTGATTTAATGTAAAACAGTGCTTTGTTGTGAATGATAGCAACAGCAGGCATGATTTGTGTCAGGAGATGACAAGGCTTTTCATTGTGAGATTTTCAGTTTAAATGTTAATTCCTGTAGGTATTCCTGTCTGTGTAGCAAGTCCCATGCTGACTCCCATTAATATATAGCTTGCAGAAGCATAACAAAGTTGAAAGGTGCTTTCAAAATCTTTTAACGTATAAGGTACTCTGTCTAATAGTTTCTTGAGTACTGCCTGCATGAAAAATCTACCATTTTAGCACACTCGAGGTACTTCAGATTCAAGGCTGTGTATTTGAAAGATATGTGATGTTGGAGCATGTTTTTGTCGTGAACATAAGCACATCCCTGACTGAATAAAACCAACATAGGAAAAGTTTATTTTCAGTGAATGCCTATTGACTCTCATGTGGCATGAAACAACTCTTTTCTGGGAAATGAAGCAACATCCACAGAAGAGCTAAAGCACAAAAAGATTATCTGTTGGACTGAGGTCAGGGCTACAAGCAAGAAAACCACCAGCTAAACAGAAATCCATGAATACATAGCAGTGTTGTGCTGAACCACATCCCCAGTCATCCTCTCAAAATATTCAGCTAAGACAAACAAGCAGGAGAGCAGGAATAGTCCTTCGTTGTGCCTCTGAAAGCAGTATCAGACAGAATGCCCCCTTTAATCTTAAATTGAGATTAAATGAAATAGGAATTAGGCTTTCTTCCTTGGATTGAGCAGACAAAAAACAGAACAGAAAAGAAATACCCACTGTGGGTGACTAGAATCCTAGTTCAAAGTTTGTCTTTACATTAATGACATATTTGCTCCACCTACTGGTAGGAAGGTTTGGAGCTTTGAGGATTGCCATCAGGCACTTGCAAGTCCTTCTTCAACTAGTCGTCTTCTTCCAATTAGAAGGTAAAATTTCACTACACAGAGAGAAATAAAACGTTGATACCTGTTTCTAAAATCTGGAAGTGAGTGAAATATTCTAATTTTAAAGGGGAAATAAAAATCATGACTTAAAACCTGAAAGTAGAGAAGTGTTCTCTGTGGTAACGGAGACTGATACTCATAATTTTCAGGGGTAAAACAAAAAACTAAATGAAAATCAAAATAAACAAAAACAAAACGTCCAAAACACTCTAAAATTTTATACTTTATTTTTAGCTGGTAAGTGGTTTATTGTCTAAAATCTGTCTTGCTACAGCAAAGCACAAAACTGTTCTTATGTCAGCTTCTTTTCTAGCTTTATTGGCATAAGGGAGCTGACAGTCATTCAGAAATGCTGGTTTGATATCAGTGACCACATTGCAGTACTGATGAATTGTTTTGACGCACTTCTTGATTACTCGGTGATGTCAAGAAGAATAGGTATTCTGAGTTTATTTGCACAGCTGTTATGATCAGTTATGTTTGGATTTAAGCCAGAAGGTTCTCAAAGGTTTACTCTGCTGTTTCTGAAGTTGTCAGCTCACTACCTCTGTCTTGTTAGAATGATATCCAAACACCGATTTGTTGGATGTATAATTTCATTCTTGCTCACTGGACTGAAGTCAATGAATAAGCTTCTTTGAGAATTACTGATTCAACAGCTGTAGCTTTCTCTTCTGACTGCAGGCTGAGGTCTTCATGAGGACACTGTGCAGTAATATAATGACAAATCTTTTACAAGGTTTATGCAGTGAAGTTCATATCACTATATTAATCAGATTGCAGTTTTTCAAACTAGTAGCTGAGGTTTCATTGACATTCTGTATATACTTCTGGTTGTGCTAGGTACAATGCTTTCTTTGTTTGGACCAAAGTATTTGAATTCATATTAAACCAGGCCCTGTTAATCATACACAGAATCACAGAACAGGTAAGGTTTTAGGGACGTTCAGAGATTATCTAGGCTAATACTCTTGCTAAAGTAAGGCCAACTAGAGCAGGTTGCTCAAGGTTGTGTCCAATTGGGTTTTGAATATCATGAAAGGTAGAGACTCCACAACCTCTCTTGGAAACTCTTTGCGGTGTTTGGTCACCTTCACCATAAAGAAGTTTTTTATACAAACAAATCTGAGCCCACAACAAGTTATGTTGGTACTTCACCATACACATAGAATCATAGAATGTCACAGATTAGAAGGAACCTACAAGGATCATCAAGTCCAACTCCTGTCCCTGCATAGAACAACCTAAATTGTCTGAGGCCATTGTCCAGTTACTTCTTGAATACTCTCAGGCTTGGGACCATGGCTACCTGCCTGGACAACATATTCCAGTGCTCCACTACCCTCTGGGTGAAGAACCTTTTCCTAATGTCCAATCTAAACCTCCTCTGGCACATCTTCCTGCCATTCCCTCTGGTTCTGTCATTGGTCTCCAGAGAGAAGAGATCAGTGCTTACCCCTTCCTCCTCCCCTTGTGAGGAAGCTGTAGATCATGATGAGGTCTCCACACAGTCTTCTCCAGGTTGAACAAAAGAAGTTACTTTAGGTGCTCCTCATATGGCTTCCCCTCTAAGCATTTCACCAATTTTGTAGCCCTCCTCTGGACGCTGTCCAATAGCTTTATATATCCTTTATATACTGTGGCACCCAGAACTGCACACAGTACTACAGGTGAGGCCACACCAGTGCAGCATAGAGCAGGACAATCAACTCCCTTGCCCAGCTGGCAATGCTGTGTTTGGTGCACCCCAGGACACGGTTGACCTTCTTGGATACCAGGGCACGCTGTTGTCTCGTGTTCAACTCACCATAGACCAGAACCCCCAGATTCCTCTCTGTGGAGCTGCTTTCCAACATCCCATTCCTCAGTCTGTATGTACAGCCAGGGTTGTCCTGTCCCAGGTGCAAAATCCGGCACTTGCCCTTGTTAAACTTCATGTGGTTGGTGATTGCCCAGTTCTCTAATTTGTCTAGATCCCTCTTCAGGGCCTCTCTGCCCTCAAGAGTGTCAACAGCTCCTCCCAATTTTGTGTCATCGGCAAATGTACTTAGCATTCCCTCAAGTCCAGTGTCCATGTCATTTATGGAGACATTGAAGAGTGCTGGCCCTAAGGTGGATCCTTGTGGTACCACACTAGTAACTGGTCACCAGTCTGAGGTAACACCATTTACTATGACCCTTTGAGCCTGGCCTGTCAGCCAATACCTCACCCACTGTACTGTGTGTTTACCCATCTGTATATTGGACATCTTGTCCAGGAGGATACTATGAGAGCCAGTATCAAAGGCTTTACAGAAATCCAAAAAGATTGGCATCCCTTAGTCAATTAGTTTGGTAACCTTGTTGTAGAAAGAAATTAAGTTTAGTAAGCAGGACTTTCTCCTCATGAACCCGTGCTGTCTGGGACCAATAACTGCATGGTCTTTCAGGTGTTTTTCAGTAACTCCCAGAATAATCTTCTCCATAATTCTGCCAGGTCCAGAAGTGAGACTGACA
The DNA here is from genome assembly GCF_964273445.1 of Streptopelia decaocto. Classification (NCBI taxonomy): domain Eukaryota; kingdom Metazoa; phylum Chordata; class Aves; order Columbiformes; family Columbidae; genus Streptopelia; species Streptopelia decaocto. Next base: position 77,338,238 of record NC_138655.1, on the reverse strand, counting down.
AGCCTGTAGTTGATGGGGTCATCCCTCTTGCCATTCTTGAAAACTGGGACATTTGCCAGCTTCCAGTCAACTGGGTCATACCATAGTGAGCTATGAAGTTAAGTGCCTGTGTGTCCTAGGCAGGACTGGATTATTATAACTAAGACCATAAAAAGAATTAGGCTACCTAGAAGAGGACTGGAGATACAAGTCTTGTCCCTGAGTCTACAAATGGGATCAGAAAACACCATTATGATTTTGTTCCAATCTTATTCAATGAAGAACCTCTTCCCACACCCCTTCTGATAGCTGCCTGTCTCTTTGATTCTGTAGGCTCCATTATCTGTGTTTCTGAGTCAGTCCACATTTTCACAAGTTTAACAGAATAATTTCTGGACTATTCAGAGGCTAAATAAAGAATCAGTCAATGTATTGTCCTCTAGATATAATGCAGAAGGAAAAAAAAAAAAAAAAAGAAGTGCTTTTCATCAATTTTAACAAGAATAGATACCAGCTTTTAAAGTTATAAAAGCTCTGGAAATACCTTTCTACAGACTGGAAGTGTGTAAATTCCAGAAAACACATGGATTTCAGATGCAGCTGGAAAAATTCCTATTATCTACTTTTAGGTATTGGCTGCCTATAAATTGAAAAATATTATCTGGTTTTGACTTCTTTCTGCAGAGTCCTTTAAGATATGCACTGCTTATATCTAAAAAAAAAAAAAAAAATAAAAAAAAAAGTAGATGCTGTGTTCTTTCAGTAAAGATTATGGGCTAGAATGATCGATTTCATAAATGCCAGCTCTGAGGCAACTGGAGAATTTGTAGGGGTATACATCAGAGAATTTACAGCTTTATGTGTTAACTAACCACTCTACTAAATAGCTATGTTACCTCTCAGTTTACTCTGACTTGGTGCTGTGGTATCAGACACCACGTGGCTAGGCTGGAGCAGGAAATACACACATTATACACACTCGTACACACATGTACACAACCTGAAAAACACTCTACGTCTTAAAATTCTAATCTACTAATCCCAGTTATATATTAGAAAGTAACTACTGGGTCGCAGAAGCTAAATACCGTGAATGGCAAAATGAAAAGTGGTATTTATCAAAAGGAGGAGGGACTTGCTGATACTTAAGCAGTGGCATTGATCAGGTGCAACTGACATAATGCTGCAGAAATTTTTCTCTCCTTGTTTTGATCTTTAATCTGGTTGTTATGGTCTTTTGTATCTTCTCAGGGATGGTTCTAATTCATCTAAGCTGCTGAGGATCTCAAGAGGAAAAACCAGGTAACTTCCAGCTCTGTCGTACACTTTCTGTACTAATGTTGGGCTTGGAGTTAGCATGTCTGCCATCCATACTTAGCACAAGAAAGAAAAAAAAGATTTTAGCAAGGATTGGATAGTTTTGCTGGGGGTGGATACCAGTCTCCCTAAAGTAGAGGTACCTCTCTTTCTGACTATGTCCTTTGTGGATAAGGATGTTTATGCATGCTGTACACACGGATTTTATTCTTTTCCCATTGCACTAAAACTGGTCATCCCAGTTTGCAAGTTTGCATTCCTTTAATAACACTTCAAACTGTGTTGGTTTTGGTTTGGTTTGGGTTTTTTTTGTGATTGATGCATAAACCCTTGAGGATCTATCTTATCACCTGTATTCTCAAGCCCTCCCTATAATCTTGTGCTTGTACTCTTGGAGGTCAATGCTATATAACAGTGACTATCCTGTCTACCACTAGTTAGAGAAGCAAGGGCATGTAAGAAATAGGCTGTTGTCTTATTTTTTTTTCTGAAAGGACATTAAAATGACAGTAATAGATTTATGTTCTTTGGACTATTATGATAACACTGGAATGAATTTTGAACATGTGTCTTAGCGCTATTGTATCTCTTCCATTAAGGTGGTGAAACTTTCTTAGTAGAGAAATCCGCCATGCTATGAAAAAAAATACCTCAATTAAAAGACTGGAGTAGTCTTGAAGCTGCATTTTTTTTTCTTTTGAGCAGAATGGATCATCTGGACAAACAAAAATATTATGTATTTGAAAATTAAGCAGAAGTGTATAAAAATAATTAAAATCTTAGTTCTCTTTGACTAATTTGGGTTATTTGAGATCAGATGAAAGATTCCAGGAATTTATTTTATTTTTTTTTCTACCAAGATTTTTAACAAGATAACATAAAAAAAGAAGCCAAGACTAAATTTTGGGCTTAAATAGGAGAGCAGTACTGATGTTATAATGCATATAGTTAACATTTTGGTTTTCTGGAGACTGATCAGGGTAAAATGATATTTTTAAAATCTATGAGCAGCAGTAGTTAAGGAAAGTGAAAAAGTAGGGCTCTGGAATTTTAAAGAAGAGAGGAAAAAATAAAGCAGTGATGCAGACAGAACCTTAAAGAAAAAGTTTAAAATCGGTAAGGCAGGAATAGAATACAATTTAGACATAAACATAAAAAATTTTTAAACTCTTGTACTATATGTGTATGTATGCATGGTTAAAGCATGTAGTAGATTTAGAGAGTGTGTGTAGGAGTGTGGACCCAGAAATGGAATGAAGGAAACCAGTCCACTTACAGGGTATTTGATGTTCAGATTTGTATTATCAATACGAAGTCCTTTAACTCTAATGTCCTTATTGTATCATGGAATTATATTCCACATTCCAGTGGAATGCTATCCAGCATAAGAAATCATTATTTTTAAAATCTGTACTTTCAAATTAGGAGCAGCAAATTTTCTCTGTTTTCTTGCTGGCCCGAGGTATTTTTCTAAAGGTGTACTAAAGTAAAAAGTCTGTGTGTAATAAATTGTCTTAGACTAGTCTTAATCACCTTACCCTGATGTAAAATTTTACTGAAGTTAAAGAAACTGTATCAGTAGAAAGAAGTAATGTATCATATTAACATGTGTACCCTTTGCCAATAATTTTTTCTCTTCAAGTAACTCTCAGGGAGGAAGAAGGCAAGGTTCAAATCTTATGAAGTGGCATGTGTTAATCTACTACAGTTAAAAACAGTATTACATTTTGATTGGCATGTACCTCAGAGCTTACAACTTTTTTTTCTGCAGATGCTCTATTAAAAACCAATTAACTTTCAGTGTAATCAGGTATTTAACTTATCAGCTATGCAGTGAAAACTGTTGAGGGTGATAGCAATGACAAACAGGCTTACTAACTAATCAGCTGTCTAATTAATTTTAAAGTCTTTCATGTTTAATAAAAATTATGCATAATATCAACTGTTTAAGGCTTGATGATAAATGTACCTGTGGAAAAACCTTTGGGAAGGTTTAGCTTAAAATATGTTCCAAAGACAGTGAAAGTTGCAAGGATGCCATGGCACAAAATATTTTGGTCTCTTTCTTCTTATGTAATCTTCCTCAGACCCTAATAGAGAAATCTAGGAAGAGAAAATTATTTAACTAGGGTTCATTAATTAATAACCTTTTCAATTATGTCAGAAGAACTGGCATTCTGGGGGAGACCTGCACGTGTAAGCAGGAAACAGAAGAAGATTAATACTTTTCTCCAGTTATTTAAAAACATGATAGCTTTTTCCTCATTTCTTCCCAGGCATGCAGCTACTGGGTATAATTGGCTGCATTTGGATATCAGGGTCTGCAAGGTGCCCTGTGTGGGTGAGGTCAGGAACTACTCTGTGACAGTCAAGCCAGGTGTAACTGACTTGGCAACAGCTAGAAGCCGCCCAAGGTGCACCAAAACTTCTATCTGAGGAGCACACAGCGCCACTACCCAGATGCCATTAAGAAAGAATGGTAGCTGTAAGGACTAAGAGACATAAAAAGAGAGGGGAAGAGACAAAAAAGGAGATACATAGGGAGATGTGAAGAGGAACCATTCTTCAGAAACCAGATAAGGATGTGCAGAAGACACATGGAAGAAAACATTTGTGGTGGGTTGATCTTGGCTGGATGCCAGGTACCCACCAAACTGCTTTATCACTCCTTCTTTCAGCAAGACAGGGATGAATAGACAATAAGATGGAAAAAAAACTTCATGGGTCAAGATAAAGGCAGTTTAATAAAACAAAAGGAAAGGCCATGCACAGAAGCAACTTAAAAAATATTTGTTCTGTACTGCCTATCAGCAGGTGATGTCCAGCCACTTCTCAAGAAGTAGGGCTTCAGTATGTGTAGCAGTTGTCTCCCAGAAGACAAATGTCATAATAATGAATGCCCCCACCACGCTCTGCCCCTCTTTTCTATAAACTTTTATTGCTGAACAGATACCATATGGTACATATTCCTTTGGTCAGTTTGGGACTGCTGTCCTGACTGTGTCCCCTCCCAGGCTCTTGCCCATCACCAACCTACTGGGTTGAAGGGGAGGAAATCATGAAGAGATGGTCTTGATGCTGTATGAGCACCGCTCAGCACTAGCCAAAAAACTGGTATGTTATTGACATCCCTCTAGCTCTCAATACAAAGCACAGCACTATGAGGGCTGCTGTAGGGAAAATTAACTCCATCCCAGTCAGACCAAATACAACATTGTTGAGGAGGCAGCTGGAGGAGGTCTGAGGGACTGCAGGAGCTCTGAGAGACTGCACAGCAGGGACAGTGCTGAGTTATTGCAGCCCATGGTGGAGCTGACTAATGAAAACTATTGGAATGGAGACTAGAAAGGGGAAGGAGAGGTGTTGAACTGAAACTGAGCCTGGGATGCGGGGAGAAAAGGTGTTATGCAAAGTGTCTGTTTAATTGTGTGTGTGTTTTTCCTCAATACTTGAATCAATACTTAAAAAATTATGTTAATTAGCAATAAATCAAATGAAGTTAAATTCCCCAAGACTGTTTTGTTCATGACAGTAATGAAAATAGAAATGTAACCTAACTCCGAAAACTTTTTGTATTAAGTTCACTATCTTCAGCATATTAGCTAAACTGAATTCAATTAGCAAAATTTCTTTAGACATATTCCTTTATTGTGGTGATATTCTCTAAGTAGTTTGGACTGAATATGATTTCTGAAGATTTTGATTTTTTTTATTTTTCTCTGGTTTAACTGTGCAAGAATTTATGGTAGACATATGTATATTAATAGGTATAGCTAATGGAAGGTTTGAACATGCATTGCTCTGTTTAAATGTTTCTTGGGCAAGTCTGGAGACCAGAACTATAGTTTGAGTGACTTGACTGACTGTGTTAGGAACACAATACTTTGAGAACTCAAATACAAGCAAATGCAAGTCAGACAACTAAAACAGGCAATATTATCCTGAGCTGTCAATCCAGCCTTTCTTTAGGTTGCCTCTTTCAAGGAATGAATAGATACCTAAACTGTATATTAATCACTGCTTTCAATTTCACTCTACAGCCCTGCATATTAAAAGAAACCGTAGAGGATTTTTAGATTACCTTAGCAGAGATAGGAAGTAGTGGAAATTTAGCTACAGACTAAGTTTACCAGCAAGTGTGCATGTGGCTCAGCAATTGCTTCTGTAATGATAGCAGGTTCCTGGAGAAGGAACGGTCGTTCAGAGATTAGTTGCGAGTAGTAGCAGCTTTTCTTGTGACTTAAACTTACCTGTGAGTCATTCTCCATTTCCAAAAATTATCTAAAACAAATACTAGACTGCAGAGAAAAGTGCCTACAACTAGCCACTGGGAAATGTAATTATGGATTACTGAAAATTTTCCAGGTGTTCTAGTTGCAAAGCATGGTTTCAGATATCTATGATAAAACAAAAGTGCTGTTGTCAAAATATTTAGAAAAAATAAATGACACGGGTATCTCTGCTCTGAAGGATTTTAACGTGCAGCTTTTGTTTGCAAACATGTTTTTCAAGGGACTGCTGATCAGTTCATAGTTTACAAAAAATTCAAAGCTCACTGAGGAGGACTGGAGCATGACTTTTTTAGGATACTTAGATGGGAAAGAGATTTTGACTTTTCTGTATATTCCTCGGAATTTATAGAGTTCTGTCTAAAATTAATTACATAAAAGAAACCTAGAACAGAGACCAGAACATAAAACTATATTGACTGAATCTCATTTGGTTTGGCAGGTATCAGAACCATTCTATTTCCTTAGTTCACAAAGTGTTTCAACCACTGAGCTGTTACAGTCTTATAGGTATGAACCCTAGATACTGTGTTTAGCAGGAAACCTAATGTTTTGATGACTTATAATCAGCTGCGTTAGATTTTAATTGCTAGAGATCTCAATGGAAAATCCTGTAGTAGGCTTGGACATGCCTGTGTGCACGCTTACTTGTGCAGGTTTTACACGTGGTAGATGTTTAAGAGCACAAAATCACATAGAAGAACAGTATAGTTTCTTCATGAACAATGATAAGAATACCTATGAACTCCTTTTACTGCTCAGATCAAGTAACCACGTGCACGTCTGGAAGCCCAGGGATAGCACATGAAATCCTCTCTCATGGCTACTGTACAGAACATTTTCATATACTTCAAAATTGCAATCTAGAGGGATGAGGAAGACCCTTCATCACTGTTTAGTAAATACATAGTCTGGACATAGATATAACATTTCAAAACGTGCAACTTCTAATTCACAATATGACAAAAAAAGCAAGCAATGACACCTTACATTATAAATACAGCCATCCTCTTGACCATGATATACAAGGTTGTATGCTTAAATATACCCACACATGCATGCATACATCTCTCCTAGAGACAGATTTCCCTATTTCTTTCTCCTGTACTGCTGTTCTATATTTGATAAGACAGCTTACTCATGGACAGGGGTGTCTATATGACCTTAGGGAGGCCTGGCAGGAGCTGTTCAGTCCTGAGTCTTGTTTCTGGTCTTCTCCACCAAGATCCTCCCTGCATCATTGCTTTGTTTTATCCCTCATCCCTTCAAAATACAAACAGAAACCATTTGGATTACAGGCATGTTACTAGGTGCACACTTGGTTATTTCCATGGATTTTTTGACTGTTTCTTAGTGATGTCTCCTCATTCTAGTTTAAACAGGCAACTCAGTTTCATTTAATCATACTGCTCTGTTGAACAAGCTATCTTTCCATGTGAGAGCACAAGTACTTCTGCACTTCTATCCTCAGGAATCTTCTGTCTTTGCTTTTGCACCAATCTGGATATCACAACCCACAGGAAGTATACAATAATGTGCAAGTGTCAACATTTTTCCAGGTTTAGGCAGTACTTGGTAAAGGCTTCTCCGGAAGAAGCCTTGAAATTACACACCTCAGTCCTAAATCTTGCACTGCCTGCCTATCTGTAGACCATCTACTCCTTAGGTTTTTTTATAGTCCTAATGACTAAGAAATTCTTACTAGGCCTCATTTGCTGTAGATTGCAGATACATAACAAAATAGTCCAGAGTAGTTTAGTCTCCATAAACACGACAGATTAAATGTATCAACTTGTTAGAAACCTCTAATGAATTGCTAGAGGTATAGAATGCTGCTGGGTGAAGCTGCTTCTCCTTATTTCAGTGAATACAAATATGCATTTTTTAAGTTTATTTTCATGATAGTATGCCTAATAGAGATGTAAGTTTGTAGAGATCTAACAAAAATGTGACATAATTCTTATTTTTGCTATACACAATAAGTCTATTTGGATGAATGTGGGGAACAAGTTATTAAACCTCACTGTGACTTGAAATAATTCTTACTGTCAAGCCAGAATCTCACTCAATGGAGGAATAGAAAGCCAGCAGGTCTAGAAAAGGCATAGGACTAACAGGCAGCTTCTTGGGAAGAGACAGCATAGAGAGCATTTGTGTAGGAATGGATTTTGTGAGAGTTCTGACAGAACCTACGCTTACATAGTGTGAGGAATTTTTGTAAACTTCAGAAGGAGATAATTAAGCAACTACAAAGTAGTTGTTCTTGTTTAAAGAGCATCAAATTTAATATGAGAAAGGTACAAGAATATCTGAATCCTTCTCAAACTGTTTAAGTGTTCTAGGTTATGGGCTACACCAAAACACCTTCAAGTCTGACAATGCAAAGTTGAAAAAACAAACAAGTTTGTCTTCTGCTGCAAATAATTTTGAAATGCTTCAGGCAACTCTTGGTTAGTCATTAGCTTAAATACTTAAAGAAAATCCCATAAACAATATAAACTTTATTTTTATTCAAGACAAGAATTTCAATTTGTATTTGGTAATCATAACAGGAACCAATTTAGTGACTGTAATTGCCCTTATCTACTACTAAAATTTATCCTTAGAGCTATATGAGGGAGAAGAAACAAAAACCATTTGCATCATAATTTTCAGATGTACTTATTTTCTTTACTTTTCTTCTTTAGCCTTTTTGTCAACAATGAAAAATTTTTGTTGAGTAGATGATTTAACCCCTTTTCTCTTACTGACATTGGGCTGGCATTAATCCTTCAGCTATGCCAAAAAAAGCACTGGTTTTCCCCTTGGCTGCCTTAACTCAGTTCAAGTTTGCAGATGACACCAGGCTGAGTGACACAGCTGATATGCTAGAAAGAAGAGACAGGCTTCAGGAGTGAGTCAGGGCAGTCACCAGTATCAATACAGTCTGGGGATTTAGTGCAGTCCTGTGGAGGACTTTAGGATACTGGTAGATGAAACTTAGACATGAGCTGTCAATGTGCACTTGCAGCCCAGAAATCCAGATGTATCCCAGGCTTCACAAAATTAAGTGTGGCCAGCAGGTCATGGGAAGTAATTCTGTCCCTCTAACTCCACTCTGGTGATACCCTACCTGGAGTACTGTATACAGTTCTGGAGTCCAGTTCTGGGTACAAGAAGGACATGGATCTGTTAGAGTTGGTCCAGAGGAGGGCCATGAAAATGACCTGAGGGCTGGAACACCTCTCCTGTGAAGAAAGGCTGAGAGAGCTGGGCTTGTTCAGACTGGAGAGGAGAAGGCTCTGGGGAGACTGTTTTGTGGCCTTTCAGTTTATAAATGGGGTTTATAAGAAAGAGAGACATGTTTTACCAAGTCCTGCAGTGACACAACAAGGGACAATGGTTTTAAACTGAAAGATGGCAATTTTAGACTAGATATGAGAAAGAATTATTTTACGGTAAGGATAGTAAGATGTTGGAACAGGTTGCCCAGAGAAGTTGTAAATATCCTATCATTGGCAATGTTCAAGGTCAGGTTGGAAGGGGATTTGAGTAACCTGATTGAACAGAAGACATCCCTATCTGTGGCAGAGGGGGTTGGAACTAGATCATCTTCAGAGATCCCTTCCAACAAAAATCATTCTATGATTTTATGATTCTATGATTCGTTCTATGATTCTATGTTTCCTAGCTCAGCATAGTTTAATTTTAATAGTTGCATATTTGAGTTCTTAATTTCTAATAGATCAAGACTGCATTTAAGTTAATAGTAACTGAACTGAAGTTGTTACTGCATGCTAAAATCACTTTCATTTTAAAGAGAACTGCATTATAACTTGCCAGAGTAGGAGTAAGGAAATACAGAAACTGGAATAAATGTGTGATGTTAAGCATGTTTTACACATGAATCTACTATAATGAAATTAAGACTTATATTTCTGTCATTAGTTTATACATGATGGTACTGAAATTAGGCTGTTTCCACTGCTGTTATTCATGTTAGTCAGACTTCTAATTTACAAAAACCTTGAAATTTCATGCATAAAGTGTACATTTGCTCTGCTTAGTCAGGCGTATGATGAAGTATTAAGATGAAAACTACCCTCTCCCTTCACTGCCTTCAATAAAACTACTGACTTTCAGCTTTATGTTCAGACCAGCAATTGCTTCCCAGATCCATTGATTTGGACATAAGTCAGTAGAGAGATGGAAGAACAGTGACTATAATAAATAATATGCCTCCCTGCAGGTTCTTAAACAGAATCAACACATTAATATGCTGAACCCTACTGAATGAAACACAAACTACTTTTCTACGCTACAAACAGGGAACCCTAAAAGAATATAGCTGCTCTGATCCAAAGATTCAAGGATAGTACTATCACTGTAGCTGGGATTAAGAAATAAAATACTGTAAAATGATCATTTGCTCACACAATATGCCTAGTCTGTGCTTTTCTGAAGTATTAAGTAGAGTTCTGTGTTTGTTTTTTGTATATATTTTATGAAAATTTACACTAAATAAGCATATACTGTAGCAACAGAATGAGGTTTATTTTCCTAAGATACTAGTAGGAAAGATGCAGTGAAAGCAAATGTTACCCAATGTGAATATGTTTTCAAAATACCTGTCACCACTAATTGGCTATTCTACTGCTTGCTTGGGGAAAACTTTATGATCATCTCAACCTGTTGATTAAGAAATCTTCTGAGGGTCTTGATTTAGATGGGTAGAGAAACTGATGTGGAGGCAGATGGGAACGAATGGTCTGCCACACAGCCTGTCAAATTAAGCTCAGTTCTGATTATCATCAAGAATACTGATGCATATATGTTATCCAACACTTCTTTAAGATACACATTCTTATTTAGTTACAGAGCTTGCTGCTCAGGACCTGTTTAGACTACTCAGTACTAGACTTGACAAAGTTCTCTTAAAATCACTGCTAGAAGAAAAAATAATGAAATAAACCCTGCAAAGTTTTGAATGTGCAACTTAATTTTATTGATCAGCACGGGCTTAAAAGTTATTCCTCCTCATGTTCCCTAAAATCAAGTGTTTGGTTAAATTTGGTAGGCTCACCTTCATAGTTTTTTCAGTTATTAGTGTCTTCAGTTTCTATAGAAGTGTCATGGGATGAATGTAAAGTGTCACTACTGTGTGTGATGGCAAAAAGATATTTCTTATGTCACATCATCTTTAAGCAGTGTGTCTGAAAGAAAGCACTGGAATTTTTCACTTTAAAGCAATGCCTCCTTGACAGTTCAATGTAAGACACACTTCTCCAATTATGTGATGATAACACTTGCCCCACCTCTGAAACATGAACAAGAACTGGACTGAGACAATTGCTGACTTTATGCACTTGGGCTGCTGGACCATTCATTTATCTGAGAGGTGGCAAGTCCTCAGATCAACAGTGACACTTGCTTCAAAGACTGTCACTTGTCAGCGTCAGGAAGGGTGCACAGAGGGTGAGCAAAATAAAGAAAACACTGAGGAATTCAAGGAGCTGAACTGTATTGCTTTATATAGCAGCAACTTCTGACATCAAGTCATTTCAGACTCTTGCTGTTCTAGGCTGACTCATTTTTAAGGCTAATTATAAGATGTAATTTGATTTATTATGAAGAGTAAACTGAAAGAAAACACAGTAATTCATGTCATGTGTTTCTTAACTCTCTGTGGATGTGAACCAGAGTTCCCTGTAGCATACTGTCAGTTTTGTTCTGTAAGATTTAGCTGCAGCCTGAAGAAAATCAAAGATTGGTATTCAGGTATTGGAGGAGGGAAGGGAAAGCACTGGACAAAGCAGTACAAGAACCACAGGATGACAGAATTGTTGAGATTCAAAGGGACCTCTTGAGGTCATCTGAGCCAACCTCCCTACAGCAGATCACTTAGGTCCATGTCCACTTGGGATTTGATATCTCCAGGGATGGAAATTACCACCTCTCTGGGAAGCCTTATCTGTCTTTCACTACCCTCACAGTATATGTGTTTTCTTGTGTTCAAATGTAATTTCCTGTATTTCAGTTTGTGCCTGTTGCCTCTTGTCCTGTTACTGGATGCTATCAAGAAGAGTTTGGCTCCCCCATCTTCATTCCCTCAAAACCAGGTATTTAAATACATTATTAAGATCCCCTCTGAGCCTCCTCTTCTCCAGGCTGAAGAGCCCCAGCTCTCATGACCTCTCCTCATATGACAGATGCTCCTGTCCCTTAATCATCTTTGTGTCTCTTTGTAGGGCTCGCTCTAGTAAGTCCCTGTCTTTCCTGTGCTGGAGCAACCAGACAAGCCCTGCCCTGGACACAGTACTCCAGATGTGGCCTTATTATTGCTGAGAAAAGTGGAAGGGAACTTATATAATATTGTAGAGTTGTTTGACTTAATTCCTGTTGATTCGAAGAACTTTTGCAAATTATGTGAAACTGTATCATCCCTTTAGGCTTTTTTTCCACAATAGATAATGAATGATGTCTTGCTCTTCTTAACAGATAAGTTCAAAATGAAAATGATATGCAACCTTACATCACCTGTATATATTCTGGTTTAGGCTTTTTTAGGATTTTTCTAGCAGAGTTTGGTTTTGCTGTTTTGTTTTGTTTCAGTTTTAGTTGGTTTGTGGGTTGCTTGTTGGGTTGATTGGTTTGTTTGTTTTAAAGTTGTGTTTGCAGTCTAAAGAAGGAAAGAGCTTTCATCATCAAAGACTAGGATAAAAATCTTAAAGCAAGAAAATTCTATGAAATAGGGATTTTAGCTGCACAACATGCTTCAGAGAAGTTCTCTGGTTTTGGACTACTAACTTTAAGAAATATTGAGGTAATGTAGAGAGAGTGGTTTTTTTTAAGGTCAGAAGAGCTTTTTCTTTTTACCACCTACATAAGTATGTAGGTGACCTATATTCTACAACCTTTGTTACCTACTAATCAGACCATGGTCTTGATTTCTGATTACTGTTGTACTGTGAGGAGGACTTAAATCTCAACTGAAAGTTCCAATGCAGTAAGAAATCAAATAATTAAGTCTTTAACGGATTCATTTCTTAATGTTATCTGATACAATTTTTTGGATGAATAAATTTGTAAATTATTAGTGATCTCTGATATCACTAAACTTTCAGAATGAATTCCACAAAAAACAAACAAACAAACAAACAAAACTTTCTATTACTGAGTTAACCTTTTGAATATTTAGATTGTAGATATTCACACACAAACTATGTGGAGGCAAGTCTTTCATATCTGTACTGATTCTGGGTGGGATGAAGTTAATCTGTGTGGTGTTGAGTTCTGGATCTGTGACTAAAACAATGCTGATAACACCATTGTTTTCAATCTTGCTGAATAGTGGGGTTTTTTGGTATACTAGCAGGAAAGGAAATCAGTTGGTTAAAGTATCGTTAAAGGATTACAATTCATAAGAACTCTGTATGATAGAATGATGAAACATCCATTTTGGATAGTAACAAAGGTAAAATCAAAAAACCCCAACATACTGTCCTTAAAGAAAGGGAAAATATTTTATTTGAGGGATCGCCCCTTATCATCTACCTCCTGCTCAAGGAAACTGAGAACATGTGGACACTGGTAACGATGAAGTCTAGAGAGTAGAAAATCTGTCTTGGAGACATAAGTTTTCTTGATAGTTTTTAATCTACTGTGTTGTGGGCTAGCTGTTATCTAACCTAAAATGGAAAGATCTTGAAAACTGCTTGAAAGGGCTATGGAAACAACCTCAGGATCCTGTGGCAAGATTTGTAGTATTTACATCTATAAGTGGGACAGAAAAATGAGAACCAAGTTTACCCATAACTATAGTTGTCGTGTAACACCCAGCACATTTAGTCTTGAGTTCCCTGGGTGGTCCGTGAATTGCTTAGCTATTCTTCAAATAGACGAGGCAATGGGCTCATTTGACATAATTGACTGACTTCAAACTTGAGGTCTGACTGAACTCCTAACTGGCTTCACAGAAAAGCATTTAATAACTGTTGCAGGATCTTCTCAATCTGAAATTTCCGACAATCACAGAGGTTATCCAGGAAATTCCTAATATCACACAACCAAGTATTAGGCATTATTTATATGCTTCACTCTGTTAATAAATATCTGATATCTGGTTGCCATCGGGACAGTGATCATTTTGTTTGAGATATATCATAACCCATGTAAGCATCACCCTACATAAAGATCACAATAGATTAGGTTTGGTTTGGTTTTTTTTTTTTTTTAATTTATTGTTGGTATTGTTTTGTTTTCTAGATCTGCCTCTTTCAAACAGTTTCCTTCCATATGACTTTCCTGAACTGCAAGTGGGTGCACTGTTTGCCATGTTTGGCTGTGAGGAGATGTAAGAATGCTATATTTGCTCCTCCCTCTAGAGATACTTTCACATTTTTTTTTGTCGGCTTTTCTTTCTTTCAAACAAGGGTCTTCATCACAACATGGCTTTCCTTACAATGACAGTCCTACATAGTATTTTGACAGGATGAGGAAAAATTTAGCGTGGTGAAAGATGAAAACAGTGTCATTATGATGAAGTCTCTGATTAATCCTTTATAATATCAATAATATCTACCCTCTCTAGAAATATTTTCCTGTGTAGTTCATAAGCAATATTTATCAGGAATTAATCTACTTCTCCAGTTCTCCCATATGGGACCAGAGCAGAGTAAAATCACTAAATTATAAGTACAGGGTCAGCTTTGTGTCCATAGGATGCTTCAGAAATTGAAAGAGCTGAGTCTGTTCAGCCTGGAGAAAACTGAGAGGTGATCTCATCAATGTTTATAAATATCTCAAAGGTGGATGACAAGAAGATAGGACTAGACTCCTTTCAGTGTTGCCCAGTGATAGGATAAGGGGCAATGAGCACAGACTGAAGCATAGAAGGGGCTCCTTCAGAGATACTAAATAAGGATCACTAAATTTAGTTCATAGACCACCTTAAATTTTTAATAGCAAGTTTTCATTTTTTATAGTTACTAAACTAAAACTGTATTCAGAATATTCCATGCTGTTTTAAGTCTGTTAGAAAATCCTGAATATCAGTTGTTTTCAGCAACTTTCTGAATAACAGTTATTTCCAGATATTTTCTTAGAAGGTTCTTTTTTCCCTTTTGAAATGCAAAAGCTATACCATTGATTGAAAATCTAAAAATAAATTTAAGCTATTTCTAATACAGCTATTAATATTTCATGTTAGGGATTGATAATGAGAATACCATCTTTTAAAAAATCAATCCTTAAAATGCAATAGATTTTCAGAGTACTTTTTCTCTCTATTCCATATCCACTTTTAATGACAAGTTCTGTATGGGGAAACATCATGATACAAAACAGACGGGAAGTTGATTTCAAATGAATGGAACTTAGTAAAGACTCATCTTACAATGAAACCAAACGCTTTTTGGGTTGCAAGATACAGGAAAATGTTCTGCTTTTCTTCCCCTTTTCTGATTTATTATCATTAGATTCCAAATACAATACTAAGGTTCATAAATATATTAGAAAGGACATGGTTACATTCAGCACATCTTGGGTATTCTATGACTTCAGGCAAAAACTGATTTTAAGATGACTTCAGATTCACAGTTTCAAATAAGTTAATTTCCACTTTGTGAAGTTTTCTTGTATTTCAGTTTAACTGCAATTTGCTTTTCCTTGCACAATAGGTCTTCTTTTCCTTTCAAACTACAAGGTAAAACCACCTTGGTCTCCTAGCACAAGGTGAAAAATTGACCCCAGCTCATTTCTGTGCTATGTATAAACAAGTAGGCATCTATCTTATTCCCTCAGTTATCTCTTTTCCAAGCTGGTCATAGTCTTGGTCATAGTCTCGGTCATGGTCTATTTTGTTGTTCTTAAAGCAAAAGTATCCTGGCTTCACCTGGGATAGAGTTAACTTTCTTCCTAGTAGCTGGTATAGCGCCATGTTTTGAATTTGATGAGAATAATGTTGATAATACACTGATATTTTAATGGCTGCTAAGCAGTGCTGACAGTAAGTCAAGGACTTGTCAACTTCTCATGATCTGTCGGTGAGAATGCTGGACGAGCACCAGAAGCTGGGAGAGATAACAGCCAGGACAGCTGACCCAGACTGGTCAAAGAGATACTGCATACCATATGACATCATGGTCAGTATATAAACTGGGGGGGACTCAGCCAGGTGGTGGTGCCAACTGTTTGGGAACTGACTGGGCATCAGTCAACGTGTGGCGGGCAATTGTTTTTAATTTGTATCCCCTGTCTTTCTTAGGGTTTATTTCTCTCTCTTATTTTTATTTTCCTTTTCATTACTATTATTATTATCTCAATGCCCAAGCTTTCTTACTTTATTCTTCCAATTTTCTCCCACATCCCACTAGAGGGGTTGGGGTATGTGAGCAAGTGGCTGTGTGGTGCTTAGCTGTCATCTGTGGTTAGACCATGACAACAATCCATTTCATTTACTTAATAGTTCTCATACACCTTTTCCTAATTTTTACAAGTTCTATTGTATCTACTAGTTCTACTGCATACTTCCTGTGATGTCAACCTGAACTCTGCACAAAATTCAGACACTAACATTGCTTGGGCTTGTGCAATTACAGAATGAAGTTTTATTTTGTTCTGTGCATCTTTCCTACTAATTCCTGGATTTTATTGTCTGTGTTAGGACTTTTTTACAACAAATGAATGACAGGCCACATAACAGCAAGCCTGAGTTGTTATGCTCAGCTCTGTGGCACATGTTAAATCTTACCTGCCATTTTACTGCTATTTTACAGTCACACATTAACCAACAAAACAGTTTTTCAGCATAATACTGAGTTTGAACAAATATTTTTGCATACAGGCAGGAAAAAAAGGAAATTCTATCTCTGAAAAAAAATTCATTCCTAGTTTAAAATGTGATGCCTGAAAAATGTAATTCCTGTAATTTAAACAAAGCCAGAAACATTTTGTAAAATATGTCATTGCATGTTTGCACATTTTATCATCCTTATTGCTTGTTTCCATTCCTCTTTATTGACTGTGTTCATCCTGGAAATTTTCTTCTTCTCTGTTAACATAGTGATAGCATGGCTGTCAAGTTATCCATTTAGTCTGGTTCACTCAAACTTCTAGACATACAAAAGTATGTGAGTTCTTAATTCAAAAGTCAGGAGAGTGGGTACGTGAATCTACTTGAATAAATTTAATATACAGAACCTGTGATGAATTCTGTTATTCTAGTAGCAAAGTCTGTATTTCAAAGAACTAGCTTTCTGGCTAGTGTTTCCAGCCGTTACCTTTTAGAAGTACAAGTGGTACAAGTCTGACTTCTAACGTATCTCAAAGAACACACTTGTGTGTTCTGGAAAGCCCTGAGAAGTTTAGGTTGGTTTTATCAGTTTTGCAGACATGTCTTTGGGTGTTTATGTGTTTGGGTTTTTTTGTTTGTTTTAGCAAAGTAAAGAAGTTAAAATTGTGCTTTAGAATGAGCAAAACGTATTTTTAAAGGCATGTTGGAATTACCCTTAAAAAAAACAAACAAAGTTTTAAAAAGTACCTTAAGTTCATACAGTTGTTATTCCCAGTATTAAAGACAGGAGAAATAAAATTGTGCAGGATCTTGGTCTTTGACTGGTAAACAGCGATGGTCTGATTTATTGACCTTATTCTTTATCTCAGTTAGAGAGATAATGGAGTGACTGAAATATATATTCTCAAGGTCATCCACTCTTCTGGTTGTGGGAATAACTGTTTGTCAAGTATTACTTGACAAAGTGATAGCATCTATCTTCTCCCCTACATATTAATACAACAGTGGCAGATAAACCATGTATATTGCATCTCCATCCAAGATGTAATCTAGTTGAACAGTAGTGTATCAAAAGCATTCTAAAAAAAAAAAAAAAAAAAAAAAAATTACTAACTTCTAAAAACAGTTACAAGGTTCATATTTGCTAGCATCTGGAGCAGCTAAAGAACTTTTAAATACATATCCTGTCAGATTTCCCTCTCTCTCTCTCTCTTTCTCTCTTTGTATATGTACGTAACTTCTCTCTCTTGTGCGTACACACACATACACATGCAGAAGAGGCTTTGAACAGAACTGAATACTGTATTTAAAGATCAGAAGCTTGTTGTTTTGGATCCATAGTGTTGCCATGCTGAATTACTATACAACTACAAGAAATAACTTCAGTGTTAGTTTGATTTGTTTCCCTCTCTGAAAAATCTGAAACAGTGTTAGGAGGTTACTGGTTACTTTTTAACTTGGGCTGCATTCTCATGGAAATTTGCTTGTATGATTTCTCTGTGCACCATCCTTCACCCCACTTCTCTCTTCTTTACATGCAAACGGTTTTGGATAAATAAGACTATTCCAAAAGTGTTCTAGAATAGTGTACTAACAATTCAATTGGATGTTACTAGTTACTGATGATATGGAGAAATCTGTAGATTAAAAATGAGAGGTTTTCTACTGTGCTATTTGTAGATATATTACAGAAATGATCTCTGGTGTGAAGCCCATCCAACTTTAAAAATATATATTTTTTTAAACAATCCTAAATTAAACATCTTGGATTTACTCCCGTCTTTCTATATTTGAAAATGCATATAGACAAGCACTCTAGAAATACTCTCATTTGATAGACTGATTTGTCATAAAAACTGCAAACCAATAGGTTCTGAGGGATATTTAGATTCTTGGAAGGAAAACAAAGTTTGCATTGGTTCAATGAACATTTTTTTCTACTGCTCAAAATGGAACATTTCTGTTTTGGACAGCTATAATACAGCCCTAGGAAAAGAATAACTGAAGTGACAGAATTGTTAGTAGAGATGTTTGAATCCCAACTCATTAAGTTACACTTACATCAGAACAGGATTCTGAAGTCCAAATCCCCCATGTGGTTATCTAGGGAGAGCAAGCTTCAGTCTCATTATGGGTACTGGGCAGTTTTTCTTCACAGAATTCTGGCATGACTTTTTTTCTAGAATGGATTATTTCTGTTAGACCAAATCCTTCTTTTCAAATAGTGACTCAGCTTCTGACTGGTAACTTTAAACTATTTGAGAACATAATGTGATTTTATTTCAAATATTGATGTCTGAAGTTAAAGAATCAAATCAAGGCTGAGCACATAAAAGATACAGGTAGATGTAACAGAAATTATATTCCACTGAACCCCACGGAAGTGTATTGGAACCTTTCCATCCTCCTGACAAAGTGTTACATTTATTTAGTTGGGTAGTTCTGGTGTTTGTTTTGTTTTTTTTTTTTTTCTTAAATTCTCTGTACTTCCAGATTTCAAACATAACAGTGTACACTCTGATTGCCCTTGAAAATCAGTCTGTAATTCAATTTACTGGGACTACTTTATTTCCCACCAGAAAAAACTGCAGTGTGCTTTTCTACTGGTGCTTTTATGTGTAGTATATCCAGTGTTTTTCAAAACATTCTCACTGCAGACACAATTTTCCTCAACACAGAATAACAAAATAATACTTAAAATTCCTCTATGGATACCCAAAGATAGAGAAATAAGTATGGTAAAGATTACTCACTATTTGTTTCATCAATATTTCATTTCTTTATCATTGCTGTAATTCCCACAAGCACACCCCAAGCATTGAAAAACTGCTTTAATCTAGAGAAGAATAATGAAGTGATGATTTCAGCATCACCACTTCAGCCACTGCTGTATGTGCATAACTTCATGACCTAACATGTAAGCAGTTTACACTGAAGACATATAAATAGTTACAAAGTGTTTGTTTGTATTCTAAAACTATATTTTCAAAGTAAAGAAAATTTCCATAGAGAATATTATCAATTATCATTCTAAAAGAGCCCCAAAACGTAACAATTTACAATGAGAATCTCAAATCATCCTCATACTTTTAAGAAATAAAGCAAAATAGTTCTAAGAATAATTTCATTTATGAACAGTGTAGGATGAAATGAAATGCAGACACATGTTCACATAGGCCTTTTTACCAATTATCATGAAGAAGCCTGGTGAAAGGTTTTAGATTATACAATAAAAATCTTGTCTGAATACACACAAAGGACCAGAGAGGAGTACTGGCTGGTGGGTAACCAAATAATCTTCTGCTCCAGGTCCTCCCAGGCCCTGCACAGGAGCCACCACCCCACCAAAGGCCCATCTCCAGACACACAGAGAAGCAGAGAGGTGCAGCGGCAAGTAGGGGGAAACCCCATTAACCGAGTCAGAGCAATGAGTGTACTCTCCTGGCTCTTCACAGAGCTATCCCAGGAGGGACATCAACCTCATAGCCTGGGCACAATACCTATTGCCATGAGTCAATGGGAGAGACTGTCACAATTGCTTGACAGATTGAGGAAAATAATTGCCCAGAGCAGGGGTGTCAAGGTCATTTTCACCTGGGGCCACCTCAGTCTCGCCGTTGCCTTCAAAGGACCGAATGTAATTTTAGGAGTCTATACATTATTATATAGTATTATACAGTATTTAGGACTGTATACAGTACTGCATTCATCCCTTTGAAACGCAACCACGAGGCTGATGTGGCCCCTGGTGAAAATGAGTTTGACACCCCTGGCCTAGAGGGTCAGACAGATTATGGGATGGACAGAAAGAACATTTCAGGATTGCAGAAGGCTTCCTATAGAATGTTTAGGGAAGGAACAAAAGGCAAGGAAAGGGGGGATCAAGGTGCTTTGTAGAGTAACAAATGTGGGAAAATAGAGGCACAAGGGAATAAAAGGGGAAGATCATGTACTTATTTGAAAGCATTCTATTCTATTCTATTCTATTCTATTCTATTCTATTCTATTCTATTCTATTCTATTCTATTCTATTCTATTCTTTCCAGAGCAAAGAAAACCCTACTATCCCTTTGAGTTTAGACTTCTTTAAATGTTTCATGTTGTGTTAATTTTCTATTGCATTTCTTTGGACATAAGGAAAGCGCATTCTTGGAACACAATATAGTTTATTTGTATAGTTGTGCTTCATGACTTTATTTAATTTATTTAAAAAAAAAAATCTAACGTTGTCCCATCCTGGTAAGATGTAACATTTTATTTGTATAGAAGAGGAATTGCTTTGGAGAATCATCTACAAAAAAGTCTGACTAACACTTTTAAAAACAAAGGCATGGTTTTCTATACAAATAAAGTATTTGGAAAGATACTTTTACAGTTTCTCAGATAGCTTCTCTGAACTTATTATTAACCTTAAATATTATATATTCTTTCATCATTACTAATGGAAATTATGAATGTCACACTGGCCAATCACCTTCTATACTCCATCATAGGTTTTCCATACTAGAGTTCTCTTTTTTTCTCAACTCTTAGCTTTTTCCAGAGAACATAAAAATCTAAAAATATCCCTAATTTTCCAAGAACTACCTGAACAGTCTATTTCACTAAGATCAAATTTCCCAGATAATTTTCCAGGGAGCATGTGTGCTGGTTTGACTGTTCAGCTGGATTGAGTCAGTGAGGAATTGCATCGAGTCTCTTTTATTTTATTTTCTATATTCATTTTATATATATTAGCAGGAGTAGTATATTAGTATCATTTTGTTATTTTATTAAACTGTTTTCATCTCAGTCCATGAGTTTCCCCTTTCCTTTTCAATTCTTTCCCCTATTTGGAGGGTGGGGAAGGTGACTGAATGGCTATCGTGGTTTCAGTTGCTAGCTGGCATCAAGCCACGACAAGATGTTATTGAGAAAATATGTTTTTCTTGTTTCCCATCTGAAAACAATAAGAAACTGTTAAGTTGGGTGAGGGGTGGATTATAGTGACTGGACTCCTCAATAACTAGTGAAATGGAACACAATAGTAAACCTGATGCTGGGTAAATGAATGAAAACCTGTACTTTAACGTTCAAGAAGATAGCAGAGGGAATAAATGTCAGTTACCTTTGTTTTTAATCAAACAGCCCTTCGCAGTCTGCTAGATGAAAAAGTGGTTAACGATTTGTTTTCTTAGAGTGACTTTTTGATATGGTTGGATCAGAATACTTCCTGTATTACTTTACATTAAAAAAAAATTGTACATAACCAGGATCACCTGTCTACTGAAAATCAAAAATGATCACTGACAATGAATGAGGACCCAAATTTATTTAGTCTGGTGGTTTTAGTCAGAGACAAAATGTCAGGTCAGTACTTGTGAGCACTACAATTTGCACAAGATTTAGGAAAACAGCTAGTTTGGATACAGTTACAGCAGACTAATCTCTACATAAATTAATTAAGTACTGTAGGCCTTGGCAGGAACAGTGATTAATATGCATACTGATATAACAGCCTTGCAAAAGCATCCATCAGAACAGGTCCTGTTTACAAATCTGGACAATAGATATACTATCTACATGCAAATGTATTAACAAAGCTGAGAGAATGGTGGAAAATAAACAGTCCTGTCAAGTAAGATGTAGAAGTAGAAGTAATAAGAAGTAATTTATTTAGCGTAAAATAACCTGATGCTATGTGATAGGTATGCAATATAAACATCCAGATCAGGATGCAAGCATAATTTAATACATACATTACTGTCTAAAAAAGAATTAAAAAAAAAGTAAGCATTCTATTTTTACGGTGTTAGAGACCTCATAGAGTTGTGCCATTGCCTTGCCACTGGAATAAATCTGTTAACACTTTGTTGTAATGCACATATTTGGATTGTGCCATCTAGGCAATAATCCTGTCTGAGTCTTTGCCACTGAATTTATCAGGCTAATAACACCTGTCAAACTTAATCTGACTCTCCAAAAAAGAAACTTAGAACTTTTAATAGGAAACAGTTCTTTCCTTCCTTGCTCCTTTCTTTCTTGAAAACTTTGAGATAACATTTATAAGCCAGACTTATTACTAAAAACCTGAATGTTTGAGCAGATGATAACATGAATTTTATTTGATTTGGTTTTGGTGAGGATCAGAGGAATACTCACCTTTTACTTTATACTTCATAATGTAATCACAAAGCTTTAGATATAATGTATGAGTTTCTTCTGGTGAATGTCTAACTTCTTCTTTAAAAATTCTACAAAATTTTTCTCTTCTGTGATAAAGGCATTTTCCTCATATTTGATTTATATTTTCACTATGTAGCATGCAATATAGGTCAACACATGTTATATAGTTGGAGATTGTATTTTTCAAATGTAGCTACATGACTTAACTGATGCAAAGTGTTAGAGCTAAGTGTCCTTGCTTTCAGTATCAGTACTGTTCTGAAGTGGTTTTATCTCCCGAATGCTTGTAAGGTATTAGAACATTCATCTCACTACATTATATAATTTTCTGTGTTACCATCAGTTCAGAATTGCAGATTTCTTCACCACAGTAAAAATCAAAGGTATTTTTAAACTAAAGGCATGCAGACAAAATGATGTAGGAAACCAAGGCAAAAACTGTCAGTTCCTTAAGGTAAGTCCCTGAATAGACAAAATAGTTTTGAAGTTTGCAATATGAAATTTAAAAAAATGTCATTACACACTCTGTCACTGACTCAACAACTTCATGGAAAACAGATATAACAAAGGAGCATGTGATCTGAGCTACTTTGTGAGAAAATAGTTGCACTTCTGAGTGACTCTTTGAAATGACAGAACTCTCTATTAATTGCAGTGAAGTACTGAATTTTGTTTTGTGTTTCTCAAATGAGTATGCATGTTTGGCTTTTGACATAAATTGATAAGGATGACACCCTGGTGACAGACTTGAAGTGCAATTTGTTGGTTGTTGGTGGCTTTTCATTTAACAGAGAGTATCACACAGAGCTGTGGGAGGTGATAATAATAGCTTCCTGTTATTTTCAGCTTAAAATGGAAATGTGATTGTCCAGCTCCATCAATTGTAGTTTAAAGTGGTGTTCTATAATTTTATATTTGTGATAGGACTAATGAAAGAGACACGGTGGTCTGTATAAACTGGAAGAATTTAATAAAGTAGCTTACTCCAGACCATATACTGGACTGCTTTAACATAACTCAGGTATTTGCCGGAGTTAACCAATGGAAACTTTAAAGTCCAGTTTTGGTAGAGGAAGCGTGAATATCAGTAGATAACAGGAGAATATAGACTATAGGTATCTTGGCAACAGTGCCTGTAACTCTAAGTAGAAGTATCACTTTCAATAGAGTTTTTCTCAGTTAAGACAATAGGAAACAATTTTAGGCAAGTTTTCTTTGATACACAGACAGATGATCTTTCGAGGTGCCTTCCAATCCCTAACATTCTGTGATTCTGTGAAACACTCAATGAACATTAGGAGTGCCCAAATCCAGAAGCCAAATTGAGATAAGGCTGCTGCAGCTCCATTTTCAAGTCTAGAAAATAATTTGTAAGACAACTATGAGCATTGCCATCAAAAGTTTTGAGGTTTCTTAGATCTTCTGAGTCCATACTATAGCCTACAGCTCTGCATTTATGTGTGGATAAAAGGAGTAAACTCTGCATAACTTGCATATTTTTAGATACTTTTGGAAACTCAGATTCTCTCCTTATTGGCCATTAGGGTCCAAAAAGGTTACCGATGACCAATAAGAAGAGAATCTGAGTTTCTTCCTGATGTTTCTGCACTGATGAGCAACTAGTGGAAAAAGAGAAGTAGAGTGTTTATTCATATGCTAACATGCACTGCTTTGGTTGCTTTATAAAAAGCTTTTTAAGTTTTTTTGTTAGTTCCTTTTTAAATTAAACAAAATACAAGGCAAAATAATCTTTTTTGTCATTATAAGAAGTTCAGTGTTGACTTATTGAAGTGTTCTCCTTTCTCTGCTTCAGATTGAAGCACAACAAAGGTGAGCATAAACAAAATGCTTATTTCCTCTTGAGTAGCTTTACAAAGCTTCTGCATTCTTTTCTATACAGAAGACAGAACTTTCACAATCTTTTTTTCAGTCAATTATTGGTATCTTTGGTTCACTCATTTACCTTTTAACTTGACATATTACTAAAGTATTAGGTTAATGCAATGAAATGTATTTGTTATTTAAGTGGCTAGTATTTTCCATGTTCCTGGTCAATCTTTTTTTGTTTCTTTATTCCTCTTTTAAGTGTACTAGTATGTCCTCTTAGCTCATTTTTATTCTTTCCCACTCCCCAAACTCTCACCAAACTCACTTCATATAGTCTCTTGTCAATATCAAAATACAAGCACTTATTTTGGAACACAAAATCAGTAGGATTGCTAGTTTATTATAATTTGCTCAAGCAGGTCTGATTTATTCTAATAACAGTGCTATTCTTCTCCTGCTCAATCAACTAAAGAATTCTGTAGTTAACACTTAAATCTTGGATCACAAAGAACAGCAGTATAATTAATTTATTTCTTCCATTCTCTGAGAGCAAATTGCAGTTGTTATCCAATGCACAAACCTAAATATTTCTTATACTGCCATTTTACATCAAACTGTGAGTCTTTACCCTATCAAAATAAATGGGAGTACTTGAAATTTTACTACCATCTGTAGGGTCTATTAGGGTTACTGTAATATAATGACAAGTAAAAGTGTTCTTTGGTTTTAGATGACTTAACAAACAGTTCAGTGCCACTGGAAGTCTGGTTGGGACGTGCAGTGCTATGGTTTACTTTATTTTTTAAACCATCCTTACTCTAAATCAATTGGAAAAGTGGGGACAGTCTTTTTTTTCTCTGTCTTTGAGCTGTCAGCTGAGGTCTCTTGACAAAAATTTATTTATTTTACAGAACTATAAAAAGTGGAACTTGATATAAGGAAGTCATCTCAGCGCTTCTAAATTGATGATGGTGTACGGGTTGTGTTTTTTTGGCAAGAGGTTTCTGGAAGTCTGTTCATACCCATGAGAGGGAATGGGAGTGAAAAGACTGATACGTAACCTCAGTGGTTACAGTAGAATTAAAGTTAATATCCTCTTTCAAAATCACTGTATATTTAGTTAAGAAACAGGAGAACTGCAGATCACTGAGGTGAAATTGTTGCTTGATAAAATGATAACTACAGAAATACAAGTTTGAAATGTATTTTCACCTGAAATTCCTTGTAACAATTAATTGATACCTCAGAAGATTTAAAATTCATCCAGTGAGTTCAAATCCATTTTCCACACTTTAGAAAATGCATAAATAAATTAGAATTTCATAAGAAGTTAAAATTTTCCAATCACACATATTCTTACTGAGTCAGTTTTGGTTTAATATGGCTAATAAACTGGAGGGGTGTATATTTTGTGGTTTATGGGTATTTTTTTCTGTTTACATGATGAATTGAATTGTTTAACATGTACTACAAAACTCCACTGTATATTAATTAGCACTATATAACTCCACATTGTATTTTGGAAGGGAATTAAAATTATTTAATAGAGAAGACACCTAGAGGTGATTAACTTCTTTTAAATATTTGTGTATTTAAAGCAGTGAAAAATGTTGACTCTATATTGCCTCTGTCTTTCAGAATGTAAAATTGCAGCTCTGGCATATTAGCTTGTGGACAGCCTTGACTTCACATGGAAACTCCAGTTTAGGGTGGTAGTCTTGCAAGAAGTCATTACATATTTCCAGTTCTACTTTCTGAAGAAAAAAAAAAAAAAAAAAGCCCTTCTGATAGTTATGAGTTGTATTATACAGAATGCCTTCTCAAATAAATAGCCTCTTTTTTTTTTTTTTTTTTTTTTTTAACAAAGTTTAGTTCCACAGCCAAGCTAAATATTCTTTTTCCTATATTGAGAGAAACAGGCTGCTCTTTTGTGTCATTTAAACCAGACTGAACTTAAATAAGCCCTGAATTTGGCAATGTAAACAAATCTGAAACAAATCTAATTCTCCAACATTTCTAAACACTGTGCTAAATCACTTATCAGAGACCAAGCCAATGCAGATTACAATATGCTGCACACTGTAATGAATGGCTTTTCTATTTCCGGCACTTTTCTTGAATGGTTTTACTCAGGAGGCAAATCTATTTGGTACTGAAATAAAAATGTTTTCTCATGATACTGTCGTGGTGTCTCTATGGAGACAGTCAGCAGTGGTTTTGTCTCTTTGATACATTTTGAAAGGCAGAGAGAAAATAAAATGCCATTAGACAATATGCATAAATATGGATTTTTATGCCTTTTTATCATTATATCATATCATCATATCATAAAACAAAGCATCTTATGCTTTCAAATCAAATACTGAGAAAGACAGCATAGCCAATTAACTGGACACGAAGGTCAGATCAGAAAAATTTACACTTCTATTAAGTATAGACAGGTAATGTAACAATCCACTGCTTAACTATTAGGTTGTTGGATTTTATGAGGTGAAACATTCTCTCTTTATTGAATTAAATGTATTTATTTTTTTCAAAAATCTTAACCAATTTTTAAGTTTCCTTTAAGAGTGAAATGGGAAAAATATGATGAAATAAAACATTTCTTTCCACTGTTGAGTAATCAAAGCACAAAGAAGCAACCGTGTGTTCAATAACATGGTGGAGTACTTCACTGTAGGAGAAAGTTCAAGTTCATATCAGTATTTACTGACTGAAAAAGAGGAAAGGTCAAACTGGGGCAATGACCATCTAACGAAGCAGTATGAAACATCAGTACTAATTAACCTAATAGGTGCATTGAAACTTATCCAGCTTATTCCCGTTGAATGTCTAATTTTTCAGTGACACAACTCTTCAGTTGAGGAAACTAAAACCATGTTCATGCTAGAAAAAAAAAAAAACCCAAACAAATCAGAAATGTTATGACAATATCAGAATTTTTTAACAAAGGTTCATCTTTGAAGTTAATTGCATGACATTAGGAGAATGGAAGTTATTGTACTATTCGTCTTTCAAATCTATTACTGTCATTGATAATTGTCAAGATGTAACACTTGGCTTTTTGCTCTTATTGCCAGGTTAGAGTGATAACAGACCTCTTAATTAAGTGTTTTCTCAGTTTGCAGATTCAGTATTCACAGTAGAAAAATGATTGAAATGAAAATCACTGGTGTAAGACACATGATGTACACGAAATTTGTAGAACGAGGTACCCAGGGAACAGAACAGGAGGTTGCCTAAATGTAGTAAAAAAATCTCAGGACTATTTTCTTTGCTAAGACCATGTCATGAAACTGAGCATTCATGTGTACATATGTATAGATACATATGTACAGACACACACATTACATGCTTAGTTTAAAAGACTTGACCACATTTGGTTCTTTGAATAAATATTTTCACTGTTATTGATAGCTTATTTGTAAAAATAAACATGTAATGGAATACAAGCACAGGAAAACAAGGTACCCAGCAGTGTATAGGAAATAACAGATTGAATTTGTGATGTCCCAGATTCTCTAAGGTGGACAATCTGACTGCATACCTACTTGAAGAGTCCAGGTTTTATTCCCATGTTATATTAATGTCTATTGATATGACAGTGACTTCTATTAATACAGACATTGCTGATATGTATCAGCTCTAGGTTGTGGAAGGAAAAACAGCCATCTTGTTAGTTTTGGTCTTGTGAAGGTTTCTGTGGGTGTCAAGGCCATGGGGGTGGATTGGCCCTGTCATGTATTCAATGAGGTAATGTGTCATTTATAAAAGTGTCTTAGGTTTGATTTCTGGGTGACAATAAACTGTGGCAGATGCTTTGTTAATCCCCTCTCCCTCATGTCCCCCTGCCCCCCCTTCCCCACTAAGTACAGATGATTGGAAAGCAAAGAAGGACAGAGAGAGAGAGTTGGAAAAAAATTAAAATGTTTTACTAATGCTACTAATAAAATAGAGAAAATAATACAAAATATACAAAACCAGTCTTGAAAATCCCAGCAACTGCTCTGGCAGCTGTAGGGCTGGCACCCAGAAGTCCTGGACCGGACTCTGAAGCAAACCAGAACTGGATTCAGTCTGTCACTAGGCCTCAGTTTGCAGGGACAACTTGCAAGGTCCTCTCCTAATGTCGGCCATAGTCCAAGAGAGCCAGGACCCTTGTGATTCCCACTTTTATATGATATATCACGTGAATGGGATGGAATACTTGGTCAGTTTTAGCCACCTGTTCAGTTCGCTCCTCTTTGCCCCTCTCACTTGTGGGACAGGCATCCTTATCAGTGACCTTGCATTCCATTGCTATGTCTACCAAAACATCTATCCTACTTTAGAAAAGTGCAGTTACTAAGAAGACTTCAGCTGAAAGGAAAATTCACTAAAAGAGAAAATTGTTTTTAGCAAAACCAGGACAAGAAAACATTCTGTCTGCCATCTTGCTATGGAAACACTGTCTTGGGGACATGTGCTTGACAAAAGAAGTTAACTTGACAGAGAACACGCTTCCATAAACTATAGACAGGTAATGTAACAATCCACTGCTGCTAAATGAGGTGTTTCAGTTAGCCTTTCTCTATGAACAGCTCTGTGTTATTAACATATTTGTGCCGGCTCCTTCATATCTTAGATCGTTTCATGTTTGCTTTAATATGTTTTTATATAGAGGAAACATTTTGGATTGTTTTCTGGTGAGATAATGTTAAAGCAACCTACAGAAGGGCGAGAAATGTGAAGAATATGGTTCAAGGAGAGGGAGGAGATGCATGTGGAAGATTTCTTCATTTTGAAAGCTGTAAGATATTAGGCCACCTCTACTTCCCATTAAAAAAAAAAAAAAAAAAAAACAAACAAGAAAAACCAACCAACCAAACAAACAAACAAAAAAAAACCCCACACAACACAATCTTAGTAATTAGCATGTAACTTGGTTATAATGTCCCACTCATTCCAGCATGCATGAAAGCTTAGACTACTGTTCTATAGCTGAAGAAATACTTAACTTCCAGATGATGGGTGAAAAAGCATTGACCTTCAAACCTTTTTTCTACTAGTACAGGTAATAAAGCAAAACAATGTATTAATACCTGTTTAAAAAAAAAAATAAAATAAAAAAAAGAAAGATGGTATTAAATAAAGAGAGGTGAACCAGTTTAGGAACAAAATATTGTAAGCTTAAAAACTAGCTATTTCACAGCATGGACACTATTATGAATCTGAAAAGAGGTAATACTGGACATGAAAAAAGACAGAATAACTGAGTAGAAAGAAAGCAAAACAACTTTTGCAAAAAAATCCTACACTATATTGCCTGGAGTCAGTCCTAGTTAGTATAAACTGAGTTACTCCCTATTGAGAAGAAAATGCTGCATAATTAACAAGTGAACACACACAAAAAAGAAGATAAAACATATAGCAGCCTCATTTTCTGTATCTGTAAAAGCAAAGAGAGAGAAAGCAACAGTAAAAATGTTCTGATGCTCAGAGTGTCTCAGTTGGTGTGAGCTAAAACACTATAAAAAGGAACAGTGAGAGCCACTGGGAAAACTGAACAATCAAGACCAAGTTTGCCATTGTCCATTGCATATATAAGAAGATTTAGTACTTGTGTAAATGTTGGAGCTGGTATGAATGAGAGCTTTTCATGTGCATGGAGACTAAATAAATTATTGCAGGAGTCAAAGATTTCACACATGCATGGAGGAAACTAATTTAAGTTTGAACTATAGTTAACCGCTACCCAGAGCAGATGGCTGTTTTGCTAGCTTAATTTTATTGTGGAAGTGGCTGTCATACCAGAATATTTAGTTCTGTGTTCATGTGAGAGGTGTACTGGTCTTTCATCCTGATTATTTTTTCCTATATTTTTTCAGTATTCATCTGCTATATTTGTTCTAGGTGATCCATAGAATCACAGAGTACCTTGAGTTGGGAGGCACCCATAAGGATTGTTGAGTACAAGTGCCTGCTCACAGGACTATCTAAAATTAACCATATGACTAGGAGGATTGTGCAGATGCTTCTTGAACTCTGACAGGCTTGGTGCCATGACCACTTCCCTGAGGAGTTTCTTCCAGTGACCAACGAACCTCTTTTTCCTAATGTTCGATCTCAACTTTCTGTGGCACAGCTTCGTACCATTGCTCATGTCCTATCACTGTTCACCAGAGAGAGGAGATCAGCACTTCTCCCTACCCTGCCCGCCTTGAGGAAGTTGTAGACTGTGATGAAGTCACCTCTGAGCTTTCTCTTCTGTAAGCTGAACAAACCAAATGACCTCAGCTGCTCCTTGTAAGACTTGCCCTGAAGGCCTTTCACCACCTTGTTGCCCTCCTCTGGACAAGCTCTAATAGTCCGATGTCCTTCTGATATTGAGACACCCAAAACTGCACACAGTATTTGAGAGGGGCCACAACAGTGAGGTGTAGACTGGAACAATCACCTTCCTCTAGCAACCAGCTATGCTGTGCTTGGTGCACCCCAGGACAGAGTTGACCGTTTTGGCTGCCAGGGCACACTGTTAACTCATGTTTGACTTGCCATCAATCCAAACCCCCAGATCTTTGGTTTCTAGCCACTTGCCCCCCAGTTTGTGTGTATAACCAGGATTACCCCATTCCAGGTGCAGAATCTGGCACTTGCTCACATTAAATTTCATATAGCTGGTGACTGCCCAGCTCTCTAGTCTACCCAGATCTGTAAGGCCTCCCTACCCTTGGGGAGTCCACAGGTCCTCCTAATTTATTATGATCAGCAAACTTACTTAATGTGTATTTAACTCTTGCATCTAGATCAGGTATACAAATATTAAAGATCACAAGCCTTAAAATTGAGCCCTGGGGAACCCCACTGATGACTGGCTGCCAGCTTGATGTAACATCATTTGCCATAACTCTTTGAGCCTGATCTGTCAGCAAACTGTTCACTCAGTGTTTTATGGACTTGTCTAGCTGCATGCTGGACATTTTGTCCAGCAGGACACTGTGAAAGACAGCAGCAATACTTTGCTAAAATTAAAAACAGACAAACAAACAACAACAAAACAAACAAAAAAAACACAGCAACCCACATCTGCTGGCTTCCCTTGGTTGACTAGGTAGGTGACCTTGTCATAAAAGGAAATTAAGTTCGTTAATCAGGACTTTCCCCTTATGAACCTATGCTGGCTATGACCAATGACTCCATTGTCTCTCAGGTGTTTTTCAATAATTCCCAAATAACCTTCTCCATAATTTTACCATGCACTGAGGTGAGAATGACAGGCCTGTAATTGCCAGGATCTTCCTTCTTATCCGTCTTGAAAATTGGGACTACATTGGACAACTTCAAGTCCACTGGGACCTCTCCAGATTACCAAGATCATTGATAAATAATGGAGAGGGGTCTGACAATAGCATCAGCCAGCTCTTCCAGTACCCTGGGATGAATGTCATTGGGTCCCATAGTCTTAGATGCATCCAGCTGTAGCAGCAAGTCTCAAACAACTTCAGAGTCATCTGGGAGTTTATCATTCCCCCAGTCATAGTTTTCCAACACAGAGCTCCATGGGTCCCAGGGCCCATCATTTGTGTTGAAAACAGAGGCGAAGAATTAATTTAGTGCCTTTGCTTTGTCTTTGTGCCTATTTATAAGGTGACTGACCTCAGCAAATAATGGACCACTGTTATCTCTGATTCTCCTTTTTTCTGTTAACACATTTGAAAAAGCCCCTTTTCTTTTCCTTCACACTACTGGCCAGCTTGAACTCTACTCAAACTTTGGCCACATGAATTTTCTTCCTACGGTGGTGAACAGCATCTCTGTAGTCCTCCCATTAAGCCTGTTCTTGCTTCCAGTGTCCATACACTTTTCCACATAGGTTCTTGTCTGGTTTAGGAATGTCTTACAGTGGCCCAAAACTTTTCTATTAAAGCAAATAGAAGGTAGACTGCTGTTGAAAGATGCTAGTAGTTATCTCAGTTTGCAAGAGGATGGAATGCAAACAGAGGAAAATTTTAAAGTGCTGGATTAAAGTATCATCATGATTATTAGAAGTCAAATTCTACCACATTCACTCATTTTTGTTGTTCTTTGCTTTATGAGTGGTCTCATTAAAATAATTTAATCTTCATGCATAGTAACTCACTAGCTGCTATGAATAAGCATGATGAAATCTAATCCTGAGGGAACGAGTGCCATAAACTGGTATTGTGCATGGAATTTTAACAACATCTAGGTTAACAAAAAATTATTCATGTATGTGTAGTACTCACTTAAGAGCAGAGACAATAATACTGATTAAACTAGACTTGCTCCTTAAATTTACCTGTAAACAAATTATCTTATTTAATAATTTTCCCCACTCTCTGGACTATTTTTTTCTTCCTCTCCCTTTCGTTCAGGCCACATCTAGGTAACATCCCAGATTTTTTCCAAGACCACGTGACATGCGTTTAGCAGAGGTCAAACCAAGCAAAAGTCACAGAAGAGTAAAAAAAAAAAAAAAGTCATTAACTATTATGATATACACAGTGGTAGTGATTCCTTCAATCATAATTTTTTCTTGTGTTTTAACATACTAAAATTGATATTCTAACTTCACAATATATAAGAAGATATTATAGTACCCAGGAAAGCTCCAGATGAAAACACTCAATTTGCACTAGCCAAAAAAAATTAGAGTGGAATTTTTCAAGTGTCCTCTTAGAACTAATAGAATAGAGATCCCTGACTTTATTCCAATGTGACTTCATGTTCTTTTCAAGGACAATATCCATGTTGTAGTGTTTATCATAACTTTCTGGTAGGTTCAGGAGAAGCTTTGTCCATGAACAGTTGCCACAAAAAATCAATGTGTTTTGTAGGAACAGCATTTTTTCTTTTCTCAGATTGATGTGAGTTCTAATTTATCACTTTTATTCCTGCTTCCTGTGAGTTTCAGAGTTCAAACACGAAGCCCAGAGTGAATACCAAAATGTGAGGAAAATTCGACGATTTCCTGATTTTGGCTGGGATATAGCTGATTTTCTTCCTAGTAGCTGTGTTTCAGATTTAGTATGAGAAGAATGTTGATAGTATATTGATGTTTTGGTTGTTGTCACATAGTCAAGGACTTCACTAGCTTTCCACGTTCTACCAGGTGCACAAGAAACTAGGAGGGAGTAAAGACACTTTTTTCCCACTGTGGCACATTTCCTGTAGGCTTCAGAATTAAAATGTGCAGAATTAAAATGTGCAGTGTGCACATCAAAATGTGAGGGAAACTCATCCTCTTCTGATACACTTTCTGGACTACACAGCCCAGTCAAGGGCTCCTGTGCTGGGGATCTAAAACACACAGTAAAGTGTCCCAGTTGGTTGATGTCATGGGCTTAGTTATTACCAGTTAGTTACCTCATTTTGCCTTGAGCCAAGATAAAGTCAAATGCAATGAAATATTTGTTTGTAATATCCTAAGTAGTCTTCACACTTACTGGTGTTTACAACATGCACAGCTAAAGGCAAAAATATTGCTTCACTTTATACATATAAATGTCTTCTCCAGAGTAAGGATCATTGCCATATATGAACAGCTGGTGGATATTTAGCCTCACTGAAGGTTAAACTCGCCTGTTCTTGGTAACTCACCAGGATGTTTCAGTGGAAAATATGGCCTTACATTCTCTGACCTGTATGTTGCAAATATACAGAATACTACTAAACAGAACAAAAATACATACCTATTTTCTGGTATTGTCTGACACCAGCTGCAGTATTCATTAGTTGTTTTCAGATGCTGATCCCAACTTTTTTCTCATCTACATCCCAGTACAGGTAAATTTCCTCTCTCACTCAGATACTTGATTTGATTAATGATCTACTGTTTGTTTTAGTTATTTATTGATGGTTAGCGTTAACTTACTTCAGTTATCTTACTTCAAATATTTGATGAATAAAGGATTTGAGAATTTCTAGTGAAAACATATATAATTAACTATTATTAACTATAATTAGCTATAATTTAACATTTGGACTTGGTGATCTTAAAGGTCCTTTTAAAACCTAATTGACCTTATGATTCCAGCTGAAACTATAAAACCTTAGTGTTGAGAGTTAAATTCTTCAATAACTTTGAAAACAGGCAACTCTTTTGGCTTTGGCTTACATGGGCTGCAGTTCCAGGAGAGAAAACTTGTCTGTATTTCACTATACTTTGTTGCTCTATTGGCATGCCTGTTGAAGAGCAATTTCCAAAGTCTTGCTGTTGCTGCTGAAGTTATTTCAGTTTCTGTGCTGTCTCCCAGTATGCTGACTCATTGTAAGACTGATTCTGAGAAAGAGATGGTTGGCTTCCAGGCCCTGAAGTTATTTTTCCCCCTCCCTTTTCAAGCCAACTGTTCTGTTAGCAAAATCCTCTCTCAGCAGGTGGCTACCAGTGCTGTTACTCAAGTATTTTTGCCAGAGTGTGTTCTCTCATTGAGATATTGCCAATAAAATTCATGATGCTTCCGGTTTGGATATCTTGGCCTTTTCAATGCCACTGTGCAGCAAAATGCCTTATGGCAGACCATTTTTAACTTTTTTTTTTTTTTCCCCAGAGAGATTGTATTGTTCCAGACTTCTGTACAGAAAATGGCAGAAACTCTGCATGAGTTTCTTGTTGTTAATTTCTTTTTTTTACTCCCTACAGTTTGTAGTCTTTATTGTTCTTGTTTATTCTGTTTTTTATACACCGCTTCTGTCTGCCACTTCCTCATCAGACACATGGACTTACATATTTTTCACGTCTCTTTTAAAGAAATAGTGCATCCTTCTTCTGAAGTGTTTCAGAAAGTAACAAGGAAGCAGTAGTGAAATTTTCAGCAGGAACAAAATTAGAATCAAGTGGCCAGAGTGTAGGCTGTAATATATCTGAGATGACTAACATGTTAAAGAGCTTTTGAATGTTATTCTGGTTTTGTGCTAAGTTTACTCTATTTCTCTAGCTTACCGACAATATGTGAAGTAAAATCTCAGTCTTTTGTTCTCCACAGCCAGTCCTTGAAGGGACTGAGATGTCATTTCAGTGGGTAATCAACTGAAAGAGGTGCCATGGTTAAAATTTCTGATCCTAAGAAGAGTAAGTAATGTATATTGCTTCCATCTAAGATCCCCTATCCTGCTGTTCCTGAGCCTGGCTCTTGGGAATGGATTGGGTCTTTCGGACTGCTAAGGAGTGCAGTTCTACCTGGATGGTGTCCTAACTATGCAATATCTTGCACAGGTGGAGGTGAAATACTCCAAAATCTTTATTGATTTAGCGCAAGTGATTTTGCATCTCCTTTTGACATTATTTAAGTAAGCAATAGTCATCCAAAAATGCAGAGTGATATTTTCTAAATCATGTGTTGCTCTCACTCTGCAAACTGCAATATTTTTCTTCTTGGATTTTAATGCAGTATATACTTCATTGTTATAAATATCGTTATGTGGAGACTATGATTAACTCTTAAAAACCCCTACAGACGGCTCGTTTAGCAGTGATGTTCAGTTCTTGATGTCTGAGTGCCAAAACAACTAGACATATTCAAATGTGAAAGAAGGAAAATAGTTATTTTTCATGTAATGGTACCTAAGAATGACTCAGCAAAATTAAACTATCTGTTGTACAAACACGTGAACCTGAATGACATCTTACCATTCTTTGATTTTTTCAGAAGTGCTATCAAACTCTTGCATTCATTCATTATTATAGGCTGAGTATAACCTTTGTGATAAATTTGCATAAATTATCTTAAATATAAATGTACCAGTGTATCAGTATATATATATTTATAGCAGACTGATCTGCCAAAAAAGATACCTAACTAAGATAGTTTCTGAATTGTATGTGCAAATAGAGTGTAATGGAGGGAAGTTCTTACATGAATGCATATGAAAATGCCCTGTTTGTACAAAGAAACCAGAAAGTATTGAATGTGCAGTCCTGAGCTTACTTTGCAAAACCACACCCTCATGCCCTGTATGTAAATATGTAAAAGGAAGCCATAGTTTCTGAGAACTGATAAGGAAGTATGATAATAGAAGAAATCTTTCATCACACTTTCCCAGCGGCATGTTACAGAAACAAACCTATTACTTCAAAGAGCAGAAATATGTAATGTAGTGACTGAAAATGGAAATTAAATTAAAGTTACTAATGTAGCATTGCAACAACTTTTTCAGAATGTTTTGAGGTGGGGAGATAGTGAATCTTAGCATTTCAGCAGTAACAGGTTCCTTTATAATAGCTGATCTACAGGCATTTTTTAAAAAAATGTAAAATAACATAAATGTCATGAATGCAAAATGCTTCTCTTCAAAAACCTTCTTAGTTTGTTCATGACCTACTTTTTGTCACAGAAATGAACTTTTTTAATTTTTTTTTTTTACAGAATTCATGTTTATCTAAACAATAAATTTACAGTAAATTTAGTTGTATTCATATAGTGATTATGGGTTGATTTTCTGTGGTGAGCCCATATTTTGACTGTGCTTTTGTGACTATAGCATTTTAGATCAATTGTTAATGTTCAATGAAGTCAGTTTTCTCAATATTTTTTAATTCAACCACTCTGCTGTAGATGAATGATTACTGTGAAAATGTCTTGTTTTTCAGATACCTCAGCAATCTCAGCTACAAGGGCTGGTCAGGATATTCTCTGAATGTTGGTCATACAGGATTACCTGAAACTTTTTGGAGAAAGACATTAACTCTGATGAAAATCAAATTTCTCAGATCTTAAGTCAACTTTGGGTAGAAACACTTAAAGTAGTATTTGGGTGTGTACACAGCAGAGGCTAAAATATTTATCTTAGACAAAAAAGAGTATCCTCAAATAGAAAACCTCTTATTTCAGGTGAGGAGCTTTATTCACTGAAGTATTGCCTAATCTTGATGACAGTAAAATTATCTTTCTACTGGTTCAAAAGTATTTTTTGTGTGTTATTATGATGTCTTTTTTTTTTTTTTTTTTTTCTTCAGGGCACCACTATGTTGGCATCATTTAAAACAATTCCTGGTGCAGTTGTTTATCTAGAAAATTGTTAAATCATCCCTTCTTTTAATAATTAAGGCATTGTATTCAAAGTTATTCACTCCTTAGACTGGGCACCAGGCTATTTACTGTATGTAGGTTTAGCAAATCAAAATTCCTCTTTTAGGAACTCTGACCAAATATTCTATTAATATATCAACCTCACAGTCCTCCTGAAACACATGTATAGCAAATTAAAAGACCTTCAAGGAGAATTCTGAAATGTGCTGGTTTAACTGAAATTGAGTTAATTTTCTTCATGCTATTAGAATCTTTTCTCCTTCCTAGCAAGCATAGTCTTTTGTTTAGATTTACTATGAGAGTAATGAGATAGCACTGCTTCTTCCCTGGCATAGAGTTAAGGTTTTCTTTCAGTAGCTAGCTGTGCTTTTGAGTCAGCATGAAGAGAATGCAAGAACTCACTGATGTCTTCGCTGTTGTCAGGGAAACCAAGGACTTGGGCCATTCAGCTGCAGATGCACATTGATAGGAGGGAGACGCAGAAGGACTGCACCTAGACTGACATCCAGGTTGATCAATGAAACATTCCCTACCATTAGCATCATATTGGTATATAATTTCAGTCACTTTTTCTGACTAGTTAGTTCCATTACTTTGGGTATTCCAGTTTGTTCATTCAGTTAGTTTTTGTTAGTTTGATTTTTCTATCTAGTTCAGTTAGATCGTTTCAGTTCAGTTCAGTGTTAGTTCAGTCTTTTGCCATTCTGTCATTTTTCAGTTGGCCTTTGGGCCTTTCTGCCTTTTGCCTTTTTTGCTCACTTGCTCTCTCTCTCACTCTTCCTCTGTCTCTCTCTCTTGCTGACATCAGCTGTTCGGGAACAGGGTGCTATACTCTCCAGGGCTGGCTGTTTGGTGTGACTGGAGTTTCATGAGGGATTGCACTGAGCATGTTTTATTTTATTTTATTTTATTTTATTTTATTTTATTTTATTTTATTTTATTTTATTTTATTTTATTTTATTTACACATATTATTAGTAGTAGTGGTATATTATTTTGTTGTTATTTTTGTCTTATTAAACTGTTTTTATCTCAAACCCTAGGTTTCTCCTTTCCTTTATCCCACTGTGAGGGGTGGGGAAGGGTGAGCGAGTGGCTATTGTGGTCTTAGTTCCTAGCTGGGGTTAAACTACAACACTAGTTTACCAAAAGCTCTCCACTCTGTCATGTTTGCTTGCACAAATCTTTTTCAGACACTCCAGAAAAGCATTTTGGCAACTGTCTTACTGAATAGTTCTCAAGAATGAACTTCTCCAGAGAAAGAGTGAGTGTCACCTGTTATTCCCTGAGAGTTTCTTCTATAATCAGTATATGGCACTGTCAAAATCACTTCTGATCGCTCCAGAGGATGCAAAACCAGACAGTATGGAGTCACTGCCAGTGCTGTTTCCTTAAGTACTTGTTACTATGTAGCTCATCACAAGCCTTTCTGTTTGTTTTTCTGAAGTCCTATTGGTGCAATCCACTGTAGATACATAACAGAACACAGTTTAACCGGAGCAGTCATCAATTAAT
The DNA here is from genome assembly GCF_964273445.1 of Streptopelia decaocto. Taxonomy (NCBI): domain Eukaryota; kingdom Metazoa; phylum Chordata; class Aves; order Columbiformes; family Columbidae; genus Streptopelia; species Streptopelia decaocto. Next base: position 77,299,348 of record NC_138655.1, on the reverse strand, counting down.
TAACAGTTTGATGGAAAGAGTTTTGCAACTTTCCCATATTTGTTTAAAGACTTTTTTTTTTCTATGTCTTAAATTTCTCAATTTTTATAAATGTCCAGCATCATACTGTAGATAGGGTCTCTGACAGCAACAATTTTTTGATTTTCAGTGTTAGAACTTCAGTCTGAGCATTCTAATACTTGATGCGGAGAAGAAATGTGGATTTGGTAAGGGCCTGATTCCAAAAACTGTATGAAATATAACTTATTTCTAGCAGCTATCTTTGATCAGAGCTTTAAAACAGTGTAACAGAAATTTAGGCATTATTCCAACTATCTTTCAGTATCAGGCTGTAGCAGTTTTTTCTTCTTTTCTTTTTCTTTTCTTTTCTTTTCTTTTCTTTTCTTTTCTTTTCTTTTCTTTTCTTTTCTTTTCTTTTCTTTTCTTTTCTTTTCTTTTCTTTTCTTTTCTTTTCTTTTCTTTTCTTTTCTTTTCTTTCCTTTCCTTTCCTTTCCTTTCCTTTCCTTTCCTTTCCTTTCCTTTCCTTTCCTTTCCTTTCCTTTCCTTTCCTTTCCTTTCCTTTCCTTTCCTTTCCTTTCCTTTCCTTTCCTTTCCTTTCCTTTCCTTTCCTTTCCTTTCCTTTCCTTTCCTTTCCTTTCCTTTCCTTTCCTTTCCTTTCCTTTCCTTTCCTTTCCTTTCCTTTCCTTTCCCTTCTCTTCTCTTCTCTTCTCTTCTCTTCTCTTCTCTTCTCTTCTCTTCTCTTCTCTTCTCTTCTCTTCTCTTCTCTTCTCTTCTCTTCTCTTCTCTTCTCTTCTCTTCTCTTCTCTTCTCTTCTCTTCTCTTCTCTTCTCTTCTCTTCTCTTCTCTTCTCTTCTCTTCTCTTCTCTTCTCTTCTCTTCTCTTCTCTTCTCTTCTCTTCTCTTCTCTTCTCTTCTCTTCTCCTCTTCTCTTCTCTTCTCTTCTCTTCTCTTCTCTTCTCTTCTCTTCTCTTCTCTTCTCTTCTCTTCTCTTCTCTTCTCTTCTCTTCTCTTCTCTTCTCTTCTCTTTTCCCTTTTCCCTTTTCCCTTTTCCCTTTTCTCTTTTCTCTTTTCTCTTTTCTTTTTCTCTTTTCTTTTTTCTTTTTTCTTTTCTTTTTTTCTTTTCTTTTCTTCCCGCCGCCCCCCCCCCCCCGTGCTTTTATGAAAGGAATACTGCAAATCATTTATGATGGAATAATTATGAAGTGTTGTAAGAGAAATTCATAGTAGACCTTAGGGGAAGGCAAATGTGCATGTTTGTTTTGAAAAGGGAGGCATTTAGGACAAGAAAGACATTTAATCTTAATTTTGCACATACGTCACTGCGGGTATTCCCCCTGCCTCCTGCTTTATTTTTCTGATGGAAAAAGAACTGTTTTTTTGACCAGCAACAATACAGAATATCATTGTGTTGTCACACGAAGGGTAGACCTCAAGAAATAAAAACACAAGTAAGATTAAAAGTATACTTCTCCAATACTGACTAGATAAGGATATTCTTAAAGAGAAAGTTAGCTTAAGATCAACATTTAGACAGTTATAAACCTATGGCACAACGTGAACTTCAGAAATCTCTGATTTACTTCATCTCCTCTGAGTTCATAATTGTGCAAAGAAATTGAAAGCTGGTTCATCGAAGAATGTTGGAAAAGTTGACATTAGACTTCAAGTAATGTCCTGGCAAGAAGTTGTCATGTCTATCCATACTGTATGTGAAAGGAGAAGATAGGACTCAATAGGGGAAATCACAGTATCACAGTTCAAGAAGTTCAAGTATCACAGTATCACAATTCAAGAATCAATGACAAGTCAAATACATAATAAAAATCTGCTAATTCCTGATGGCATACATTTATTTCCTGCCGGTTCATCTCTGTTTTAATCCTGGATCCACTTCATTCATCTCTAACAGAGCTATCACAATTCAGTAATAAAACCAAAAATGCATAAATGTTGTGTCTAGTGAAATATGGAGGCTATAAGGTTACTCATGTACTGACAGCTTTGAAATGTGCCTTCAGTTGAATACCATCTGTTTTGAATACTCTAAATTGTGCTAAGTAAATTTATAAAGTTTTTATGGTAAAATAACTTAAGTGTGTGAAAAATATTCCTGGAAATCAAAGTTTGGGATTAACATTAAAAAATGTGTAACTCTAGTCATTGTAAGAAGGACTTACAGTAGGAAATGAGCATAAACAATAACCACACTTAAATGACAAGGCTGTTTTGTAGTTACTGGGAGAACAAAACTGAAGCTACAGATTCAGGCAATGAAGTTAGTTTAATTCATAACAGTAAGATTTTTATTCTTTGTAATTGAGGTCACACAAGTAGAAGCAACTTTTAGAAATTGTGACACGCTACACAGAAGGCCATGGAATCCGTGATCAGTTCTTGCTCAGCTCTGAGGCTGTTCAAATGCTGAAGCTTATGCTGATTGACATAAATGAAGGTGGTTTTAGTGGTTAGGAAAGGTTCATGACATGAAATGTGAATTATGAAAAATACCATTTTGAAATTAAATTTAATCTCTAGTGCCTATGCATGTTAAGAAAATTGTTTTAACATTTAGTTTCTGTTCTAAACCATGAACTTTAATCTGTTTGAAAGAAAAATTAAGTTGCTTTCAGTTCATTCTAACATGATCTTCTATAAATTACATCCTGAAGTTCTACAATTTCCCTTGTAACTATTCATTTTCCAAACATGCATTCTAGAAGCTTAGTTTTAGTCCAAAGAAACAGTACTGTAAATTTAACATGAAATAAATCATAAAGGAAATACTTCAGTTTTAAATCAGTTTGTTAAGAGTATGAAAAGTACTTGATCCCAGGGATATATTTGTTGTTGACAATTATATGCACATAATAATCTGAACAGCTAATAGCAAAGGAAAAAAATATACCTATTTTTTACAAGAAAATTTTACAGCTTCTCCTGTGATGATGAATGGAGATTCTGACCATAAATACATATGCGATATGCCCTTTCATGTTTTTTTTTTTCCACTTTGATAATGAAGAAACAATATTGTTCTTAATAAAATAGTGTAAATATTATTTTCATGTAGATAAAAGGAAATGGGTATCTGTACATCCCCACAAATGAACGTATGTCCATCTTCTAATTAATTCTTTGACTTCATGTAGATTTGAAAGGTTTTGAATATTACTTGAGTTCTTTCTGACAGTCTTATTATAAGCACATTCCTCATAGTAGGGTTTTTTTTTTTTGTATTTTCTTGACTACATGTGTTTAGTAAGTTTATGTGGTGGCATAATATTTCTTTTGGATAGCAGAAGTATTATTCATATATCTTTTCAGATAAGGGATGAACATTATCTTCCAGTTCTTTCCCACCTCAAATGGTCCATGTAAAATAGCTTAGCAAAGTAGAAATTAATGAAAATGAAGAATTCTTTTGACTATCAGTAATAACTGCTGAGATATGCTTTCTTTGTCTATACATTTTCTCATGTTTAAAACCACAGGAACTGTGAGAAAGACTATCCTTTCACCCTCTATCCAACTCTACTCTCTGTTAGCAAGTGGAACTGGTACTATGCATTTAGCTAGAAATATAATTTAAGGGTAATTATGGATCATCCCTGCCCTCCAGTTTTCCACTTGTTCCTTCCAACAACATGAGGCTGCAGATTGCTCAGATTAATAATTTATTTTATAAAGCCCATACTTCATATAATATATGAAGACCACAATTAACTTGTGTAGTTAACTTTCCACTCTTGCAGTATACCACACATCCAATATCAGAGAGTATATATTTTTCCTACAGTTTCTCTACTTTCAGGAAAACCAAACATGGTTGTGGACTGACAGGGTTTTTTTTTATTCATTTTTTTATTTTTTTTAATGAAGATGTGGTGTCTGTGGCCCTTACTGCCTCTAAAATCATTGAGTAGACAATGAAACTTAGAAGTCTTACTCCACAAGAAAAATAGAAGTATCTTTTCTTGTGGATTCTCCAGTTTTATATTTACCTTTCTTCTTAATTTCCCAGTTTCATGTGTAGTTTCTTAGTGTGTTTGCGAATAGAATAAGATAGATAGAATGGGATTTAGCTGTGGTATTGGGGTGAATAAACTTTTTCATATTTTCCTTGTCAGCAGAGCTGAGTCTGACTGTGGTCATGCTTAACAAGAATAAACTTGAATAAAATTGAACTGTCTCTAAGTAATCTTTCCTTCTTGCTTGCTTTCTTGCTGAGCAAGAGCATATCAGAAGTGGACAGATGCTCTCATATCTCAAAAGAAACCTGCTGATGCAGCATGCTTTGTATCTTCTAGCTACTGATTTCTTATATGTGTTTATACTTGTGCATCATCTTATTTCTACAGCATAGTGCCAGCTTTGTTATATGAAATGAAAATAAGGTTAACATCCACATTGTTTAGTCCTATATAAAATAGTCTGTCATATTTGACCTGATGCTGAAGGATACTGAGGAACTGCATAAAATATATTTTGATTGTTAAACTGTTGAAGAAGGAGTCTATCTTTCAGAGTACGCGCATACTATATTTTGGAAGCCTCAGGTTAGAGATGCAACAAATAGAAAAAAAAACAAAAACAAAAACAAAAACAAACACAAACAAACAAAACCACAACCAACCAAACAAAAAATAAACAAACTAACTAACTAACTAAAAAAAACAACAACCAAAAAAAAACAGGCTAAGAACATGGGGGCCTCCTATCCTATATATAGATGTAGTTTTAATATCTATTTTTATTTTCATTTATTACTTGTTCGCAGCAGGGTGGCTTGCTTCAAGGCTGTAAGCTCTTCAGAGTTAGAATTTTATTTCCTATGACTTGTATTTCACAACCTCTATAATACCAGAAATTAATGAAATGTGATAGAACTAGTAGCAATTACTCTTGTTCCCTGGTTAGATAGCTTTTCAGCAGTACTCAAATCTTTAGCAAACATCTTGTACACCAGTCCAGTAATGTTGATGTTTATGCTGATCTCTTCAAAACTACTCTGACTAAAAGTGTTTATCTGTTTTTCTCTTAAAATGAACAAGTAATCTTTTTCAAACTGTACTTGTTTAAAATGAGACTGCAAAGCACTGCAACTTTTCACAAAGACAGCCACATCTTTGATTTTCCACTGCTTGAGAAACAAATGTCCTATGAGGCCAAGATTTAAAAGTATCTTGCAACCAACAAATCTTTCCTTTTTCTATTAAATGAGTGGCTCCAATGATCATTGCATACTACATTGCATGTAGTATAAATGACTATTCAGCTTTTTCTGAGTGGTGTAAAAATTTCAATTGAGAAAGACAGGCATCTGCAGGTACCTCTCTTTGTAATGGGTGTAAATTTCTTTAAAACCTTTCCTTTAAACAATCCAATAAAAACCTTGATACATATTCTGTCTCTGGAAATTTTGCTTTCTAGATTTGACTCCATGAATTCAGTGTTTGTATTCCTACAAAAGTTCTAAATATGAGAGATACTTATTTTTCAAAGCTTAACAGCCCTGCATTTGGTTACTTTATGAACTCCATACAAGATGAAAAGCTGAAATTGGTTTATGGTATGCTCCTTCACCATTAGGGTAAAAGGTCTTCTGCTTCAGTTTTTGACAAACATTTCTGAGTGGCTTATCTAGAGTCCCCTATTGAAAGGCTTGTTTCCTTGCCTGCTTTTACTTACTGGATGTTGCCAGCTGAAATTTACAAACAAATTGTGAAGTCAATCTTTAAGTAAGAAAATCCTCTGCAAGAGCCTAACCTGTTTTCATCGACATTTTTTCTAAGTGAATCTTTGATTTTTCTAGATATTTTTTGCTGTTTGTAATGCTATTGCTAATTCCACTGCTTTTTGAAATAAAACAAAGGTTACCTGTTCCTTCTGATAATTATTCTTGTTTCACAAAAAAGGTCTTTCTTCAGAATGTGTTTTGGAGTACTTTTCAAGCGTATGATATACATTTACTCTTTTGAATTCTGCAGGATTTGATATCTGTTGCAAAACAATTCCCCAATGAGGATCAAGGCTGACACTCAGTCCTGCACTAACTTCTTCTTGCTCTCTGTTTCTTAGAACATTTTTCTTTTTTTTTTTTTTATTTGTTTTTGTTTTCACTGACTCTTCATGAAATGGTGCTGTTTTCTTATGTGTATATAATCTACTGTATCTTCATCTTACTAATTAACTGTTGTTAAAGGAAACACTTATTTCATTGCTTGGGGTCTACCATGGACATCTTGGAGTTTGTATTTTTTAGTGAATATTGCTGTACTACAGAAGAAATTCAATTGTTGTATTCAAAAGGTTTTGTCATACCATCTTTCAGAAAGCTATTTCAAAACAGAACTGCTGAGAATAATTTTACTTAAAAGTGTTGGGATTGTGCTAATCTGAAGAACACGCAGAGATTCTTTGTGAAGGTACTATAAGATTGTATTGTAGTGTTGTTATAAATCAGCTAGACTTCTCAATATCCTCTGCAGGTCCTATTTAAGCATGAAATTATGATTGCTCTAATGCTAATTTCACCCTTGTTCTTTTTTGTTGTTTTTTTTTTTTTCTTTTGGTAATACTCAGATATTTCAGTTTGCATTTGAGTAGAGATTTAAAGCTACTGTATTTACTTACAGAATAAAAGCAGGTAAATTATGCAATTTTGTGACCAACAAAGTATATATGTAGAAGTGTTGAAACACATTTTGTTTTGAAAGAGACAGAAGAGACTACCATGCACAAAAAGCTCTAAGTTTTAATTATGTCTTTAATTCAAAACTGTCTGAAATAAAGTGTATATCTAGTTACTTGAAGCAGTTTTATCAGGTAAACATGCTTCCATCATCTGTTCTTAAACATAAGGCCATCTGTTTAATATGTCCATCTGCTGTCTAAAACATTTCAGGTTTTATATTTATGTGTAATTTAACATGTGCTTGTCCACTTCCTGAACACAATAAGTTGCAGACAAGCACATCAGAAGCATTTGCCTTTCAATCATGGCTTCACTTTGGGAGATAGTTTTACTTATTGCCACTTCTCAATAGCTATATCATTTATCTATCTATCTATCTATCTATCTATCTATCTATTGCACAAATGATACTGAAATACAATCATAAAGGACTGTAACTGTGTAGGTATATGTATGTGTATACATACACATTCAAGAAGATACATATTTAATTGTACACTTCAGAAAAGAAGAGAAGTCTATAATTCTGGTTTAATTTGAAGGATTTATTAGTGATCTGGGATAAAAACTGTGACTTGCAGACTTTTATAGGAACATTTTTCCCATCTTAACAATGATTAAGGAGAAGAGCTAAATTTAACAGTGATGCAACAAAGCAGACTTACTTGTTTCAAGGTAGTGAAAAAGATCTCTTTCAGCTGAGCCCATAATTTCTTTTATGCTTGAGCTCCATTGTAACCATGTGCATTCATCCTACAACAAAGCTCAGTTTTCTAAGTTCTGAAAAACAATTGTATTGCTTTCTGAGAAAGGAGCTGCTGTGACTTTGAAGCAGTATCTAGCTGGGACATATCACTTAGTATCCATCTGTGTAATGTCACTTCTCACAGTATGTTATCACTGATATATTCTGGTATGTCATACCAAGGTAATGATAATTTTGCAGCTAAAAGCTGAAGCTAAAATAATACAAGGTATCTATTAATTGTGTACAGGTGTTAACGTCTGCAGAATGCTAGATATCTGGACCATTGTTTTACTTTGTGATTTTCCTGATCTCCCATTAATAGTACAAATTAAACCAGCATATTTAAATGATAGAAATTATGGCAAAAACAGTATCAAGAGATTAATCCGAAGACTCATTAACAAAGGAAAAGCCATTGTCTCAGTGGTATGAAGGCTTGTAAGATGGGAAATTATTGTGTCCTATATGTGATCTGTGAAATTCAGACATAAGAGACTCAATATGTGAACTTTACAAATAAGGTGTCTTCAGATATAAATCACTGATTATAATTTGACAGTGTATAGAAGCATGCCTCAGCAGGAGGAAAAGGTTAATTTTTGTTAAATACACAAAGGTGAATAAAGAATGAGAGGAAAATTTTGAAGTATCTTCCACTATCCAGTACAGTGTCCAGATGTTTCTATGTTCAACACCTGGATTTGTCTTCAAGCACAAAATGCGCTTGTAAATTCTCATACCAAACACATAGTTTCACCAGTTATACCAACTTATGTTTAGAACTTACTTTAAACATTTATTTTTCAAATCCCTATTACCTATGGTTTCCTTGCCCTCTGCCTTTCCTGGACTCTTTCTAATGACCTTTACACAGCAGGTTCATCAGTCAGCGCTGTTGCCTGCTACTGCCTTTACCTGCCGGGACTTAGCTGCATTGCTTTGTGGAAGCCTCTTCTTCCACCTGCAACTGTCAGCAGAAAATGCTGCTGAAAGGGATTGAGAAACCTCACTTATTTTGCATGCATAACCTAAAGAATGATTCCTACTGTTAAGAAAAAAGGTGTTAATTGTTTTGATTTCAACAATATTTTCTTCTTTGATGTTAGCTGCACAGTCTGAATTATTGCATTGTACAGAAGGCTAACCACAAGAGTGGTGGTGGTGTTTGGTTGTGGTTTTGGGGTTGGTGTGGGAGATTTTTTGACAGAAAGGAATTTGTTTTCTAGTTTCAGTTTTTTTAAGTATCCAAATTAAGGGAAAACTGCAATCACACAGGATCATCTAGATCTAAATGACTGACTACAGGTGCTTTGCATTGTATTTTGGGCTCTTGATTTATTGTACATAATGATGGAAAATACTTCAGCAGCAGAATATTTTTTTGTTCAGAAGCTTTAATTTAAATGGCATAATGCACAAATTTTATTCTTATCTCCAACTATGTGCCTCTCCTGCAAAGGAAAAAAAGTTTAGTTTAGTGGAGTTGTAACTTGACAATCTGACAAAAAACATATTGAGAGAGTTGTATAGATGACTAATTTAGTAGACAGCAGCTGGGCTTACTCAATCAGCCATGGCATTTCTGAACACATTCCTCACAATTCTCTCTCATCTGACAGAATTTCAGTCCTTTTCCTGTTGTGATTTCCCATTAAGATTATTACTGTTAAATATTTGTACAGTGTTTAAACATCTCGATGTTAGTGCAAGAAAGCCTTGTACCTCATCACCTGCAACTTTGAGTTGTAGTTCCTTGTGATCAAATGTAGGCACTTCAAACTTGTGTCTTCTGTTCATTACCTAAATGGTCCCTCCTCTAAGTGATGTGTAAAATGACGTTCACCTCCAAATATTGAATTCTTTCTTTGTTCTCGTATTAACCAATGTAGAGTAAAATAAATCTTTCACAAAATACCATTTGGAACCATTATTTGCTTTGGAATCTTACTTTTTTTTCCTTCCAAATACCATTTATTTTGTTCTTGTGGATGACATGTGTTAAAGCTCTCTTTGTCTCATTCCCTTTGAAACCAGGAGGGGTGGCAGAATAAGGACCTAATTATCTAGATCTCTCTCCATAGCCTACTGTCTGATTACAGATAATAGGAGTAAACATCCAGTTAATTATTACATATATTGCCGCTAAAGTTGTCTGATAACTATATTTATAAATAGATTCTACCATATAATTTCATTTGTATTCATGACCTCTTTTGTTTGCTTATAGATGAACATTTGGTTGAATTAAATCTATTTGCAAGCATGTTTGTGATATGTACAAATGCTGCATATGAGAATGCAAATAAATATTGGCAAGGTACAAGATTTCAGAAATGAGCTTTCCTGATCACTTAAGGTTAATTCTTTCTCCTCAACCAATTCCTATTTCTTTTTATGCTGTAAAATACTGGTACTGAAATAACTTAAACATAATTGTGCACACATCTTACAGCCTGGAAATGTATCTATAAACCTATCACCTCTTTTTTTCACTCCTGTTCAAATTTTTCTTCCCCTACCTCATCCATTCCAAACAACCTTATGAGATTTCATTTTTAACTTCTCAGATAACAAACAACCAAATATCTGATTTAAGCAAAATATTTGCTTGCCTTTTTTTTTTTTTTTTTAAATTCATAATCTAAAATTTAAGGGTCAAGCTGCATAAAAATGTCTTTGAGAAAATTGTGTGTTATGAATTAACAAACTGAACAGCACAACCAAACCAAAAATCAACTACAATATGGTTGCACTCATGATCACAGACATAATTTCTCACGAATCCTAGGTCATGAGAATATTGCAACCTCTACACATTTCTGGGTCTGTCTACATGGAGATTTTACTGGTATAGTGTTTGCTGCTATAGTTAGGTTGCTCTAATTCTCCCTGTAGGTGCTTATTTTAGAATAGGTACCATGAGAGGGAGCTATAAATACAGTGATACAGTTAGATTAGTTTGGTTTTCTTTCTGTTTGTTTTGGGTTTGTTTTGTTTTGTTTTGTTTTGGGTTTTTTTCCCATAGAACTTTGATAAATTGGTACATTTTTTTTTTTGGTAAATCTTTGATACAGCACAGAATTTCTACACCCATTTCACAAAGACACAGAGGTTGTGACTTACCAGCATAAAACTAGCACAGCTGGGAAAAACAAAACCAAACCCAAAACAAACAAAAAACCCAACTAAACAAACAAAAAAACCCACCAAAGTCATAGTTTATTCATCACTGTCTCTGCGTGTACTTAAGGGCTACAGCTGTATTAGAAAATTAATTTGCTTGAGAATATTCATCATAAGTATAGCAATTTTATCTATGCAAGTAAGACGTTTGAAATTGAAATCCTACCTGCACCCCCTTGGCCAGTGCTAACTACCATCTTTCCAATCAATTCACAGCTGCAGTTCAGCAGTTAAAAATTCTCTGGGACCTGTTTCTGCCCTGCAACAATATCCAATCAGATATTGTAACTCTATGTATTGTGACTCCATGCACTCCTTCATGCTGTTGTGCTGCTATGTGGTTTCACTGGAAAGGCACTTAAAGGATCATACCATGTATTTCCACCCTTAGGGATGCAGAGCAGCCTCTCATTCTCACAGCAGGGGAGAGGTGCAGGAGGAAGCAACCTGCAGTTGCAGTGTATGAGGAGATTGGCCATGAGTAGACCAGATGCAGCTCTCAGTGGACCTCTCCTTACTTGTACTGAGATTACTCTCTATACATGGCCATGGATGCCATCCTCCTTCACACAGAGGAGAACAGCCACATTGCTGAGAAGATGAGTGGTAAGAGACAGGCAGTTCATAGTCTAGTCTCTTCCAGTTTTCTGTTTCCCTCCTGTGTCTTCTCTAAGTCCATGACATCCCTTGAAGAGTGAGCATGCAAAATTCCCATTGCTGTTATGGTTTTCTCTGCCTGGAAACTATAGTGGGTTATAAAGTCACATTCATTTAAACGGAGGAGGAGATTTGGATGTTGTTATTGGGTATGTTGTGACTGGGTATGTTGGGTAGCAGTGCAATGCAGCAGAGGTTAACGTGATAAACACGGGAGAGGAGAAAATTTTTTAAAACCTTTGTAGCATCATGATAAGAAAGCAAACATTTTATAAGAATGCCTGTTTGTGTCATATAGATGGAGGAGAAACAGCAATTAAGACAGATGTACAAGCAAAGTCTGATTCGGCATCTACAAGCTCCAAGTGTACAGTACAGACAAAAACGAAACAGTGGGATCTATAAACTCTTCAGTTGAGTGTTTGTGATGGGTGCCCAGGGCTCATCCAGAAAGTCTGTGTGTGAGAAGACTGTGGAGGCAGGTGGAGATCAGCCAGGCAAAAGAGCTAGAACAGCTGGGAGGCTGCTCTGGTTTAGCAGAATGAATGTTGCACCTCGTTGCTACATTTCAGATGGTCTGTGTTACAAGCAGATGGTGTGACAGCAGAGAAAGAGGGATGCTTGGAAGAAAATGGTCCACATTATAGCATAGGGATTAGACGGAATACCTGTTACAGAGTTTTGAATTGGTTAGTTCGTCTGTTTCTTCTGGGTATTTTGGTTTGGTTTGGTTTGGTTTGGTTTGAAGTCAAAGGAACTGAGGTACAGCAAGAGAATGTGTCGGTGACATGTAGAGCATGGGAGAGCAGCCAGTTCTATTTTAAAACCTAAACCTGCCTTGAGGTATGGCTGATGTAACACTGCTGCAATGCTCATGAATATTTTGAAGGAAAAGCCCTGAACTAGATTGGGGCAGTGAGGTCAGTCAAATGCACGTGAGCTGACGGACCCAATCCTGCCGTGAATCCTCCTTTTGAAATAATTTGCCTGCATTCTCATGCAGATGTATAAGGTTGTTGTGGTTTAACCCCAACCAGCAACCAAGAACCACAAAGCCACTCATCATCCCACCAGTGGGATGGTGGAGAGAATAAAAAAAAAAAAAAAAAACACCAAACTCATGTGTTGAGATAAAGACAGTTTAATAGGATATCAAAGGAAGATATAACAACAAATACAACAAAAATAATAATACATACAAACCAAGTGATGCACAATGCAATTGCTCATCACCCGCTGACCAATACCAAGCCTGTCCCAGAGCAGCCATCACCCTCCACCCCTAACTCTCTAGTTTATATACTGACCATGACATCATATGATATGTAACATTCCCTTGGCCAGCCTGTGTCGGCTGTGCTGGTTGTGTTCCCTTCCAGCTTCTTGTGTACCATCAGCCTCCTTGTAGTAAAGTCCTTGACTTGGTATAAACATTGTTTAGCAAGAACCCAAACATCAGTGTATAATCGACATCCTTCTCATACTAGATCCAAAACATAGCACTATAGCAGCTACTATGAAAAAAATTAACTCTATCCCAGCAAAACCAGGACATAGGTGTTGCAGGTAAGAGATGTTTCACACACCACTAAGCATTTTGATGACCAACCTGTCCTTTGCAGTTTTCTGTTTCAAAATCAGCAGGCCGAACACTGCAATGAGATACTACAGGACCACAAGTTCTGATCCAAACACAGGTCTCATAGCTGTTGTTTGAATGGCTTCAATTTTCAGGCAGAACCAACAACAATATTTGTGACTCTTCCCTGATAGGCTAACAGCAGCCTTCAGGATTCAGGACTGGAAGACCCTTCAGTTCCTTGCAGGAATTCTGCAGAGGCCTGTGACTGCAGAGAGAAAGGGAAGGAGTATTTATGTTCAGTGGGTTTACTTGTGCAGCTGGCGTTGTGCAATATTTTCACGCTAGGTTGTCTTGGCCTTGCTGACATTGTAGATGTGCACCAGTCATGGGCAGATGCTCTATATGATAGTCTTTGTACCATCTGTCATAATCATGCCTGCTATGGACTCTCTGATGCCGAACTGCTTGTATGTTGACTAGGGAATTTCACAGGAATGTTTTCATTTTTATGACAGAGATGCAGGAAAAGACAAATTCACACATACAAGGAAAGCATACTTTCCACAGTAGTCCTTAACCATTTAACCGTAGCTTTTGCATGCACAAGAGAAAATTGTAATTGTCTAAAGATTACGAATGACAAGGTGTTGAAGAAGAGAAGAAATGGGATAACTTTTGAGATGGTACTAGAGTAAGAACAGACAGTTTAAAGCATTAGGTAAGTAACAAAGTCATGCACTGTAGACATGTTGCCCTCAAAATTTATGGGCAGTCCAAATGCTGATGAGGGGCCTAGAGAACAAGTCTTATGAGGAGCAGCTGAGAGACCTGGGGCTGTTTAGCCAGGAGAAAAGGAGGCTGAGGAGAGGCTTTATCACTCTCTATAAACTATCTGAAAGAAGGTTGTAACATGGAGGGTGTTGGTCTCTTCTCCCAAGTAGCAAGCAATAGGATAAGAGGAAATGGCCTCAAATTGCACTGGGGAAGGTTTGGATTGGATATTAGGAAAAATTTATTCACAGAAAGGTTTGTCAAGCACTGGAACAGGCTGCCCAGGGAAGTATCAGAGTCACCATCCCTGGAGATGTTTAAATAACATATAAATGAGGTTCCTAGAGACATGAGTTAGTGACAGTGTTAGGTTAATGGTTGGGCTTGATGATCCCGAGGATCTCTTCCAACCAAAATGATCCTGTGATTCTATGATAAGTATTCCTTGCACAAGGTCAGCTTGAATAAGAAATAGTTGTGTGGAGTCCATTCCCATTGTGGTCTGTTTTGTGGGCAGACCTCAGAAGTACCTACTTTGCAACTGATAGAAATTGAAACACTGCAGATACCCTTTTCAGACAGTGGGCCTGGACACCTTCTGAGTAAGCACTTTATTTGTTTCTATCAAAGTGCAGCCTGATGTTAGAGATGACGTGTGGCTCTTTCCCTCTGAGCAATAACTCTGTATGTTTTGATGAGCATTTCTAATCAAAATGCTCTTCTGCCCAGCTTTGAACAGATGTGTTATGTTCTGTGTCTACACACAGCATATGTCAGGTGACAATATAAGCAGTTAAATGAGATTATGAGGCAAACACTGGAACTTAAAACTAGAAAGTATTAGTTTTTATTAAAAAAAAAAAATGATGTATTTTGATATCAGGTTTTGTGAAGGATTAAAAAAATATTGTTTCTAATCCAGTTTATTCCTGGAAATCAATAGGAGATATAAAATATATGAGCACTTTGTTAATGTGACTCCTTCTAAAAAAAAAAAAAAAGTTATGATTGCTACTGAAAAAGAAATTACCTTTGGTTGTTGCCTTGTAGCTCCCTCTGTTCTATCTGAAATTCCGTCATTGAAATGTTAGTATTCATAATTGAGAAATACTGGAGACCTACTGCCTAAGGCAGTGAAGAAGTAGAATGGAGGCTGTTTAATTGAACCTGCTAAGAATAACCTTGACTATTCATGTGAAACAGAGGTGCATAATCAGAGGAACTGGCTGAAAGGGAATATATAATCAGTCCTGGGATGAAGCAGAAGCTCTAGACACAGTTGTTACTTTGTGGCTTTGTTTTTGGTTTTGTTTTGGTTTGTTTGTTTTTAAATAAAGCATTATTTTTCACTGTATGGAAAACGTAAGCTAACAGACAAGTATAGTGGAACAAAATCCTGTTTAAGACTCCTTCATAAAAGAATAATAAAAAATAAAAGGTTATTTTTTCTTTGTAAAGTAGAAAGTAACAGGTCTTAGTGATGTACAGTATCTTTCATCTGTCTTCTAGCCAGTGTGGCTGATCAGTACAACCTGTAGGTCGCACTACACAGACACAGGAAATCCTAAAAGTATAGACAGGGACCATCAAGCAACAAACTGTGCCTACAGGTTCTCTTTCTAGAGGATGTGGGAGCCATCACAGCTGTCAGTATATTGCAATGTGAGTAAAGTTATACAGATAACAATGCACAGACTCAACCTTGGATTATAATATTATACAAAGCAAGCAAAGGTTGAAACAGCAGGATCAGCTTCTGCAAACTAAAAAGCATTAAAGCAGACTGGGGCTGTGTCAGGAAGTATGGCAACTACCCGAAATTCTCATCAATCCTTCTCTTTGGTGACGCATGAATGTTTTACACACAGGCACCTGGTCTTTCACTCCAAAAGGTGCTAGCTCATGTGGCTGGTTGTCAGCATTTTCATCCCTATTTATTTATTGGGAAGGAAGGACACAGCATCTTTGTATTGCACCTCAGTGCTGTATGATGTATACTGTACAGTACATGATGAGTCTTCTGTTTTTGTTAAGTTTTACCAGACTAACTTAGCCTTCTATAACCTCCTGGAGTCAGTGCCTTATGAAGCAAAATGTAGCCAGTAGTCAGCCATCTTGATGCACAAGCTGGACCTTAATATTGTGGTTGTCATGGCAAAAACACAGTATTTAAAACAAAAAATGCATCTGCAGAATGTTTAAAGAAAATACATTTCACAATTTAAAAAGAATTAACAGAATTTTTAGTAAGAATAAAGGGAAATACTTAGTTAAATCTCTTAAATTTGGCACCATGCAGGATTTAAGTCCCAAATAGCTTATTCTAAAAAATACATGAACAGAAACAGCTTTAGATACCACAGAAAATGAAACAATTCTATGGTACGACAGCATGTAATGGGAACAGGATAGCAGTTTGTAAGTGGTCCACAATTTTCCTTTGAAATATTTCAGTACAATTGATAAATAAAGGGTTTGTTAAATATTATAGTTGATATTCCACAATATGGTAGATGTATAAACAAAGTTCAGTCAATCAGAATGAATGTCTCAACTTCAAACAATCATAAAGTTACAGCTTACTGTAATTTTCAGAAGCTTGAAACTTTCAATTAAAGGCAAGAATATCCAAAAGATGATTTTTTTCTTGGCTTTTAACTAGTAACCTTGGGAATTTCCAACCAAATCCTTTTGGAAGTGATTACTCTTTACTAATCCAGACTATTAAATGTAATAGCTTTTTTTCTTTCCTTGGTGAAATCTGAGCTGCCAGAATTAAAACAATGAGATGTAGTACATGTAGTGCTGACTCTTGTATTTTTTTTGTTGTATAAAATTTTTCAGACATTTGTTTTCTAATAAAATATTGCAGTCCAGAAAATTGTCTCTTCTAGTAATATCAATACTTTGCTAAGGCTTGACCTTTTCACACTAAAAATCTGGAAACAGTAGGAGAGGGGGGGAAAAAAGGACCAGAACGCTTTGGAGTTTATGATAACTACATGTCAAGGTTTTTGATTGTGGAGTGACAAGAAAACTGTGGCAGATGTATTGTTAACCCCCTCTCCCTTCCTTCCCCCTACAGCCCCTCCCTCTCCCTCCTTCTCACTAAGGACAAGTGATTGGGAGGGAAAGAATGACAGAGAGAAGAGAGTTGGAAAAATTAAAAAATGTTTTACTAATGCTACCAATAAAAATAGAGAAAATAATACAAAATATACAAAACCACTCTTGAAAGTCCCAGTAACTGCTGAGCCAGCATCCAAAGTCCTGGGTTGGACTCTGCAGCCAACCAGAACTTGATTCAGTCTGTCACTAGGCCTCAGTTCGCAGGGATGACTAGCAAGGTCCTCTCCTAATGTTGGACATAAGCAAAAGGGACAAGATCCTCATGATCTCCCACTTTTATATGAAGTATAACATCAATGGGATGGAATACTTCAGTTGGTCAGGTTTTGGTCACCTGTTTCTCATTGTCCCTCTTGCGAGATGTACACACATCCTTTCTTATCAATGACCTCATATTCCATTGCTATGTCTACCAAGACATTTATCTGTCTCTTCAGGAAAACGCAGCTAATATGAAGGCTTTAGCTGACAGGCAAAGAGAGAAACTTGTTTTTAACAAAGCCAGGACACTACAGAACAACAGAAAAAAATTAGAGGAAATATTCACAGCATAATAGAACAAACTTCAAGGAACCTCTCTATTCTATAACTTATAATGTTAAAAGCATGTGGGAGCCATTTAAATACTCTTTGTTGTTTAAATATAAAGCAGGGCGCAATAATGTCTGTTTGTTTCCATTGCAGGAATACCAAATGATATAATAAATCATATGTGAATCAAGTGGCAGATCTTAGCAGTCATGAGTGGGACAGTGTGGACTCTGAATAAGATTGATTTACTGGAAGGGAAAAAAAGGGAAAAAAATAACCAAACAAACAAACCTTAAAACAAAAGTGACATGATACCAGCTGGATATTTCAATAAATTTTAATACCAGACTAGGTAAAATGAATAGTATACTGGTTTAATTCAGAAGAAAGATAAATGAATATTTCAAAAAAGTAGTTCTCTCAAATAATAATTTTTCAGACTGTGACTATACATATATTTTGATGTAATTCCATTAAACTGTTGAAGCTCTTGATATCATACACAATAATTAAATGTTTAATCTTCTAAACAATTGCATATAGTACATGGTATGTAGATCTTAAAATTTTATAAGTCAGAAAAAATTATCAGAAAACAGATGAAACTATTGTAAAAATAAATATATTCTCTTCAACTGTGAAAAAATCATGTGTATACAAGTGTGAGAGATTGACCTAGTGTTTATAATGTCCCAGGGTAAAGATTTCTCAAAATTATCTCAGATAAAATGAGATCTTGGCTATGCTACCCAGCTCTGTGTCATTAGGTGATGCTCATATGTGCTGGGAAAACAAGGAAAGCACAGATAATTGTTAAGGAGAGATGTGCCATATACCTCTGGATTACACCTTCCCTTGTGTAATGTTTTAGGTATAAGTGGGAAAGAAATAAAACATCAGAGTTTTATGTTCCTGTAACACGAGTAACCCAGGAAACTGTGCTAACTGGTTTGAGATACAGCAAAAGTCAAAGAGATTAGTCTGCGGTTATTCAACTAGCAAGGCCACTGGTAGCTTGCGAGATGATCTAAGTCAGAAAGTAACAAGTAATGAACAAACTAGCTGCTCAGGAGAGGAAATGTTCGCAAACATCTGAAGCCTTGCAGAAGGATAAGCCCCAAGTGGAATTGCCACACATACAAAACAGGCTACCTGTAAGGATTCAAGCACCTCAGCCAGCCACAGGGAATGTCCTACCCCATCACATCCATGGTGCTGGTCACAGCTGAACTGGAGACCTTAAACAGTGTGCATGTGCTCTGTACAGTGTGTTTGTGTGCGTGTCCTTGTGTGTGTGTGTTAAATTGCTACTCACTCACTATACCTGTCCTTCTTAGTAAATAAAGCTTGGATTTCATGTTACTTAGTAGTGTGGTTCTGGTTTTATAGCTAACTCACCCTAAATTCCACTGTGATGTAAAGATATTCAAGTATGTGGTAAAGCCATAGTACATCAGAGAACTGTGGATGTATGCTTACCCCCATAGAATATGAGTTTCACCACAGACAATTTAAAGAAACAGAAGGATTTCATATATAATTGCATATAGTTGTGGCAGAAATCCATGAGGGAAGGTCAGGGTTTTTTCCTTAAGTCCTTAAGGCTCAGGTTCTTTTTTTTTAATGTACTTACACTTTTAACAAACCTCTATATTTTTGCAGTTAATACTTGAAAAATTTGGTTGAGAAAAAATTCACTTTTTTTTTTTTTATTTTTTTTTTTTATGCTGGTGTGATCTGAAGCCACATATATCACACGTAATCTGTTTTCTCTACAGATATCTCATAGGTTCTGTACCAGTATTGTATCTGTTAATTTAAAACATTTTTAAGCCAGACATTGAAAGAAGAAAAAACATTTGCTTTACAGTTTTGTAACTAAGTGTTACTCTCATGAGTTTTATTGGATTGTCTGAATCCATAAACCATTCAATATTTCTACTATCAATACTGCTAATAACATTATAAACTTAAACCTTCTTATCCAGCTTTCCATGTACTAAAAAGTTCTGTAATTACTGTCTTAATGTCTTAATAACAGCAATAACAGCATAGTCTAGCTATTAAGCCAAAAGAAACTGACAATGACAGTGTATTTGATCGATATAAAACAACAGCTAATGAAACAAACAAACAAGAAAAAAAAAAAAAAAGGAAATATAGATAAATTACCTTATTCTACGTAATCTTTTCAGTGCCAACTCAAAATTAGGATTGTGTATGGAAATAAAACTGCACAGTCCAGAATCAGATAAAGATCCCTAGATTAAATGTACATGAGGGAAAGCAACGGAGTAATAAGCATTAAATATGACCTAGAGGGGTCTCACAAGATCTGTGAGAGTAAAATAGCATAATTAGATCTACAATTCAGTCCTTGTGATCCATCCTACCAACCACAGGTCTCTACCTCCCTCCTGCTACAATCTTTGTACCATTAGGAACAGGGAAATGTGATCGTTCTAGGCTGTTTAAAAAAATAAATAAATAAATAAATAAATAAATGCTCTCTAGTGAAACTTTCATTGGTTGCCTGGAAGTTATTCATCTAGAAGCAATGCTCCATGCATTTTCTCTTTCAAAAACAAATGGACAAATGTCTGTTTTCTCTGTGTGTGTGTTTTTCTTGAGCCTTTTATTGTTTCCCATACTTTAATTTCCTGTTTGTATAACTAATTCCATCTCTGTTATTCTTATAGCATGATTGGTTTATTTAGGATTAAGCTATCTGTAAATTCATTGAACTGTTTGCTCTCTAATAATCTGGAAGAAAACGGAGATTCTGTGTGGGGTGTTCATTTGTTTTGTTTTGGTTGTGGTGGTTTTTTGTGGGTTTTGTGTGTGTGTGGGGGGGGGTGGTGTTTTGTTTTTGAAAGTGCTGTACTGTGCTAAGAATGATTTGACTAATTATTCAGAAATTATTTGAAAAAATATCTGGCATCTCTTTAGCAATGAAAATTTCTATGAAATGTCAGAAACTAAATGCATGTCTAGAGAAGTCCTAGGTGTCAGTAAAATGGAGAACTAGGAATTCAAACTAGGAAAGGTTATTCATGTAGATATATGTGGTTTTGTGTGAATCCAAAAAGGTACAAGATATGTACATAAAGAAACAGCAAGATGCTATGAGGAATTTCTTGGTCTTAAAACATACACACTGGGACCTATTCTTGTATAATACCATCAGTTGCAATTCTGAGCCTCACTATCATAAAAGGTCATGTAGCACTACGAATTCTGGGTTTTAGGCATCAGGACATGACAAAAATTATCATCTTGCATTGATGTAGCAAAGCTCATGTTGGAAGGCATTACTAATGTAGCATTCTGGGATTGAGCCCTACAGGGGTTACAGTGCTGGCTATAGAATAAAGGAAGAGAAGCGTTTTATACTGATTTTTAACATAAGTTGAACAGTTGTATTTATTGTTTTGCACCAGGAGATGATGGTTCTTTTTGGATCCTGATACAAAAGCCACACATTAAAATTCCAGAAAAGGTGATATTAAGTTATAAAATATTACATCCCTGATGATTGAAACCAGGGATGATACATCACACAGACCTCTCTGGTCAGAGAATGGCATGCTGTCTAAAATTCCCTTTCACAGTGAGGCTTCTTGTTGTTGCAATCTTCAGAGTTTTTTAGGATTTTCTTCAAAAGGATGTATTTAAGAAAACATGCTCTTTCACTTCAGGGTAAAGACAAGGACATTGCAGTGATATCGTCACTGATATCAGTTGTGAACCTGCTATAAGATCTTCTATTACAATTATCTAGCTGAGTTTATCCTATGCCAAAGGATATGTGCAGCACAGTACAGTACTTGAAGCCAAGTAATTCGTGCAGTACAGCACAGCACAGGCTTGCACCTAGTCAGGACTACAGTTAGTGCAGCACTAACTCCTCAAGATACAACAGTTTGACTGTTTACCCATCAGGACCACTACATTTATTAAGAATACTTGGGCAATACTACTTGGCTCTTTTACCTTTGCCCTACCTGATCTCCAAACAGAAGCTCTGCTAGCAAGATAGTAGCCCCCAAAAGCACCAGTGAAACTGTATCAAACCTCTAGCTTACATTCTGTGAAAGGTATTCTAGGCAAAGGACTTGAGAGCAACTATTTTGTCTGAGATACTGCAGTAGGGTATAAAAAGATCTTAATGGTAACAAATAATGAATAGAGATACTGATGGTGAGTTTAAAAAGATGTCTTGCACGGCTAATTACCAAAACCAACTAATCTGCTGACTAGTTCATGTTATGATAACATGATATGAACATATCTGAAACTTTGCAAAAAACATTTTGAAAAAAGTCTTTTGCAAAATTTTCTTTTTGAAGCTTTTTAGAAAAAAAGTGTGTGTCAAAATCAGAATAACAAAATTTCATTCTAAACTGTTGCAAGAAGTAACTCTTAAAATCTTCACTAGGGTTGGACTTTTTTAAAATTTATTTTTTAAGATTGGCAGTTATCTAAATAATTTTAATTTTGGTCATGCTGTTTCAATGGAAAATGAGTGTCTCATTTTGTTTTGATCTCCAAGCCTAGTTTACATCTGTGCTGCACACAAATGGATTTTCACTTATGAAAGTTCAACTTGACCCTTAAAATCATTCTTAAATTTAGTGACATATTTGTTACATATTACTACTTATAGAAAAATACAACACTCTTGTTGTATTTTGTGGAAGTCTTGTCTATATATAAGGTATATTTCTTTTCTATCCTTAAGATTTTGAGGGTAGCAGAGTTCGTAAGTTGCTGGACCTCCACTGAGATGATGGGATCATACATATGTGTAACTTTGCTCCAAAACTTCAGACAATATAAGCTATTCTTGAGGTAGGCATAGCTCTTCCCTAATTCTTAATTTTAAGCTTGAAAAAAATGTCAGTCATGGAGTTTTCCTAGGACTTCTGGAACAAAAAGTTGAGACTTCACTACATTCTTCAGAAAAAATAGTAAATAAATTGGATGAGGAAAGGTTGTTTTTTATGACTGGGTCAGAACATGTTCTACTGCACAAAGATTCATTTCATCCACTCATTATATGATAAATAGTCTCAGATATTTTTTGTGTTACTTCCTCTACACCTTGCTTTTGCACTTCTGGTTGACTTGATAATAAATGTAACAGCTGAGACAAATCATATCCTCTGGAAAAGCAGATATGTGTGCATAATAACTTCTATGCATGCACTTTTATTGTGTTTTTTAAACTATCTTTAACTTCAGTGAAAAGATTATTTCATGTTAAACCTTATGCATAAAAGTTGTAAGCTAGTGTAAGGAATGGTTTTATCAATGATAAATGTTCTTACTATACCAGGAATATACATTTTCAGTGTTTGCTGCCACAATTCTTTATTTTTTAAAGGGTTTGTTTCTGAGGTGTTATGGGGCTGATATTTTGTTTGAGAGTCTACTCAACATTTTATATTGCTTAACAGACAATTTGTCTACATTATGATGTTTATACAGGTAAAAAAATGGTTTCAAAACTACTTGCAAAGACCTCTTCACAGATTTCTGGCTACAAGATGTAGTTTCTCAAACTTTTAGCAAAATCTCCTAAATCCTTGCTTGCTCTGTAGAATCCCAGGTTCTGTTCTTAAACAAAACTTTCTACAAATACTGCAGAAGTATTTAAAGAAAATTCTACAGTTTCCAATTTAATTGATAGTTTGCAAGAATGTTCCAGACAACAGAGCTGAGGTGCTCTAGTGAGAGCTATAACTATGGCTAAGTATTGATTTACTTGAAGTGTAATATAAGAGAGAGAAACACTTAGTCTTTTGTTGTCAATGTGTCTGATAGACTCCAGTGTTCAAACTTATCACCCTGAGAAGTAAAAAGTTTTTAAAATGTCATTCATTTACCATTTGTAGTTTCTGACAGGGCAAGGTTTTTTATATGATTGAATTCTTCTATCCGTTGGCTAATATAGCTGAGATAAAGTCTTTTTAAAACAAGGAAAACAACAAAAAATGCGGGAGTAGGGATTTTTTTATCACTAATGTCACTATAAGTTATTCCTAAAGCAGAAATCGTATTGTTTTAAGCAATGAAAACAGCTATCTTGCAAATTAAGTTCTCTAGCTTCACCAAAAATCTATGCTGTAGTCTGATTGTACTTTTGTAATTTTTTTTTTTTTTTTTTTTTTTTAAGTCTTACAGAACTGTTAATATTTACCTTTTCCACAAGGGAGGCTGGGGATAATTTGCTCCTTTTTTTCTTTATCTATTTTAAAGAGATTTTTTCCAAAGTTAAAAGCATTTTTCCATGGGAGATTTCATCAGGCTCAAAGTGGGGGAAGGTTATTTGCACTTAGAAGCTTTATTATCTTCATGCTTCAATATTCCAAGGTTTTTTGTCTTAAGTGAGTCTGGATCTTATGATTCCTAAATGTGGAACTTTACATTTGTCCTTACATAATCTGAGCTGCTTTTTTGGAACAGTTCTCCAGCTCTTCCTCTACTGTCTTTCTGAACTCTGGTTCTGTCCTTGGTTAAGTGGATGGCCTGTTGAGCTGTAGAAGCCTGGGTTTTTGTTTGCTTGTTTGTTTGGTTTGTTTTGTTTTATTTTTAAGCAGAAAAGCAGTTTCTGGGTACTAAGTTTAATAGAACAGTTCTAATATAAATCACTCTGTCATCTCATGATTTACAGCATGAAAAAATATGAATTCAATAATTTAAACATCAGTACATGAGTCCCTAGTAAGGAACTCATTCACAATCCCAGTTTACTTTTAAGGTTTATCATTTGTGAATATTTCCTAGGTAATGTGAAGAAGTATTTCACACACAAATTGACAATGTTCAAATTGGTTTTGTATTTGGAAATTTTCAGATTTTGGACACCTAATACCTGGGGGATTTTTATTTCTAAACTGTAGTTAGGTAACAGGAAAAAAAAAAAAAAGAAAAAAGGGGAATATAAGGCACCTGATCAGCAATGAATCTTGGACTGGCTCCTATACTGATTATTTTCCTGTATAGCAAGCAATGTTGTCTGTGTGACAGTGGTCACACTGTTGTGTTAAGAAGCTTAAATTAGCACAAGTTAAACTCCCTTGCCTTCCAGCCCATCCTGTCTCTGGGAGCTGGGGATGGCTGAGCATAACTTCTGAGTGATGCCCAATTATATCAAATGAACTCAAGACGGCACTCTAAGTCCGATCGTGCTCAATAGCCAGTCCAGCATTGTGTTGAGTTCACACAATCATGCATTCACTAATAACGCAAAATAGCGTCATGTTCATTGAATTTATGTGCTTGCACAGATTCATGGATTTTGTACTATATAAGTCTGAGCCCATCCAATGAGACATTCTCATGACTGGATCCACAAATAATGAGGTTTGTTAAAGCAACAAGTACAAGTTCTTTTAGATTGCCATTGATAAAATACACTATCTGCAAAAACACACTTCAGCTGCAAAATACACTTTAGTTGCAAAAACACGCATTAGTTGCAAGAAATATGTATTGGTACCAAATATATATAAAATCTAAGATGATGACTATATAGTGCTATAGTGCTACTATATGATTACAAATACAAGCTTGAAGTCTAAGTGTCCTGAAGAAACACTTGGTATAAGCGAGTGTGCAAATCTTACCCAAAAGTGTCCTTTTGGGTGAAGATAGGTTCAGCCCTTCAACTGATCCCAGAAGTCTGTTATGATGTTTCCTTGACTTTCTCAATAATGGTGACTTCCCTAACTTTCACCTATTGTTAGGGTATTTTACACTCTTTTCTATGTTTAGGTGGAGGTTGAGTGACTCTAGTTATACATACCTTTGTTATTGATTGGTGTAAAATTCTCTTGCTTCGATTTTTAAGGTAAAACTTCACTGCACTTGCTCAAGGGAGTATAGGGGCATGATGGAGGTGTGTATCCTTTGGGATGAAGGTGCGTTTTGTTATTATAATGAGATTATAATGAGTGAAGTTCATCCACAGGACAAATTTCAACATACCTCCTAGCTCGGCAACTAGCATTTTGGATGGAATTTAACATTTATCTTTTTTTTTTAATTAACAGCAGCTCTGTGCATGGTACCATCTGGTTCCTGTACCTGTCTTGTACACAAAGCCTGGCCATGATATCTTCACACTGCTCCACTCCTCCGTATTCCTTAGTGCCAGCACACTAGGCTCTCTTCATGCACTACCATCCAAGAATGCAGGCCAGGTTCGGGGCAGGGGAGAACCATGCGGAGCAGATTCCTTCCGCATCATCCAGCTGCCTTATATGTTGAATATGTGGATATAACTTCATTCTCAATCAGTGTATCCTCAATAATTATAATAGTTTAAATACTTTGCCCCCTCAGTAATTATTACACACACACACGCACACACACACAAAACTGAGTTGTGGATCTTGCTGACTTAACCTTCTATGGTGGTGTACTTGATAAAGACATGATATTTTATTTTTTGATTGACTGCTTATATATGCATATATATAACTTTAGTATATTAACTTGTTAAAAGTTTTCATTCTTTGTAGTATAAGAGTTCTCAGATGTTCATTAAAGAAAGATAGAGGCGACACAATTGTGGACCTCTTTTGTTTTGCCTAGGGATGTTTTTAAAATTCTGACGTCTAAGTACTAGTATTCGTCTTTCTTCAATAACTATGGTGACTATTGGGTCTCTAAACACTGAGAATCTCCTAAAGCAGCAGTATTTTATTTCAGTGAACTTCTGTCACATCCTGTTGAGAGGTTAACTGCAATTACTACCTTTCAAAGGAATTACACAAGTGAGAATCTACCTCATTCCTTGTGCTATTGTCTTGCTAACATTTGTGCCTCTGAGTGCTGAATTGAGTACAGCTGCATCAAAACTAGGGTGAAGAAATTGGATTTCTGGAAGACACAGTTGCACAAACAGAAATGAGTGATAACTTTTTACTTGAAGAAAATGAAACATGACATATTTATTTGTGAAGTTTAAAAGTTCCAGATGAGAAAATAACGTTAACAATTAACTTAAATAATGCAATGGTTGAAAGTAAGGCAAGAAAAATACTGAGTTGCCTGTATAATATTTAAGTAAGGTAATTTTTACAAGTCTTGCAACAACATATTCTTTCATTGTGATCATAACCATGAGAAATACACTATAATGATTTAGAGTAATACTGTCTTTAAACATATAACCCATTTACTCTGAAAATATGGCACTAGAGTGGAATGACATGATAGTGCAATTAGTGAAGTAAAACTCAACCCAGGGTATTTATTTACAAAGTCTTTAAGTAAGTGGATTTTACACATTCACACTATCTCATTCACATGCATTGGCTAGGATAGCTTATATGCAATATGAAAAGCATGACATCAAGTCCTCATCTGTTCTTCTTGACTGGAGATAACAAAGAAGTTTCTTGACAATTATTTTGCACCCCTTAGGAGGCACCAGATGTTAAACCTGAGAATCTTGTTGATTTCTGCTTTCATAAATGTTTGACTAAGTTGATGCATGTTGTACGTTTATTCTCATTTGTGGGTACATGGTTAAAACATATTTCCATGATGTGCTGGTTAATTTTCTTCATGCAGTTAAAAACTTTTCTTTTTCATAGCTAGCACAGTCATTATTTGGATTTAGTTTAAGAACAAGAGATAACACACTCGGACAGAGTTAATGTTTTTAATTGCTTTGGTCTGAGAGCCAAGAACATTCTGAGCTTTCTGCCCACAGGTGTAAGGCATCGAGGAATGGGAGCATGGATGGAGCAGAGCTTGACTGGCATCCAGACTGATCAATAAGAGTATTCCATCCAATTAGCATCATGCTTCATATTTAAGAAGAGTCGGGACCTTCTGGGTGGCTCACTCCATCTCTCGCTCTTTTGGGTATTCTTGCTCTTGCTTGCTCTGGGATGTAGCCAGCGGAGTTTTGATTTGGATGTTTAGTCCAGCCTTTTGCCATTTTGCAGAGGCCTCTGGACTTTTCTGCCTTTTTTTTTACTTTTTTTCTCTCTTTTGGATCAGCGGTTCATGACTGGGGTACTGCTTCCTGGGACTGGCTGCTCAGTGTGGATGGAATTCTTCTGAAATTGCCTTGAGTTTCTTTTATAAATATATACTAGTAGTGTATTAGTATTTTGTTATTTTATTAAACTGTGTTCATCTCGATCCAAGTTTCTCCCTTTCCTTTTGAATCTCTCTCCTCTTGGGGGTGGGGGGGGATGAGTGGGTGGCTAGTGTGGTTGTATTGCTTGCTTGGGTTAAACCACAACACATGGTCTGTTCTTGTTTTAGGAGAGAAAAAAAAAAATAGAATGGTATGTACCATATCCAGCAGGCTAGTTTCCATCTTCCTTGTGTGGGGTTGCAGTCTTCAGCTCAGAAATCATCTACGCTGTGACATTTTCAGAGTGCAGGTCGTTTCATTGTGACATAAGCAACAGCTTTGTCAGTGCTAGCGATGAGAACAGTGCCTGGGGAAGGGTGCCCTTTTCTTCCCAGTGCAGGCCACATTTTTAAACCTTTTTCTGCTGTTCCTTCTGAAGCTTTCACACAGGCATTTCATTCATTCTGCATCCATACAAACCTTACTATTTCTGTTATAATTTTTTTACAACACAAATGTGCAAGTATTTATATTCTCTGAGGACTTGTTCCCATAAAAATTAAGTAGAAACTAGAAGTCTATATCTGCAGTTACAGTCATTGGTATTTGATGGTATCTGTTAACCTATCCTAAGGGCTCATCAAAATCTAAGTTTGAATAGTTGTATGCAGAAAGAAGACTATTAAGAGTGGGAATAGTTATGAAGAGCAAAAAATCTCTTCAGCTTGAGGCTTCAGTTCGAGCTTCATTGAGCCTTCTCAGCGCTTTCAGGTGCTCTGTATCAATGAAGCAGATTAGTAATGCTTTAAGGAAAGGAGGACCATAACAAATGTGTTAACCTGCTAAGAAAGACATGGACCTATTGGAGAGGGTCCAGATGAGGGCCAAAAAAATGATCAGAGGGATGAAACGCCTCTCCCATTAGGAAAGGCTAAGACAGTTGGGGTTGTTCAGCCAGGAAAAAAGAAGGCTCTGGGAAGACTTTAGTGCAAACTTTCAATAATTAAAAGGGGCTTATAAGAGAGATGGGGACAGACTTTTTAACAGGGCCTGTAGTAATAGGACAGGAGTTATTGGTTTTGCTCTAATCTCAGAGTTTAATGTAACAAAATACAGATTTTGGATAATACTGTATAATAGATGCATTCTGATTACTCATTCTGATTCTCTTATTAATATCTTATATGCATTTCCACTGAGTAAAATCATTATCATAATCTTTAGAACCTGGAAATTATACTCCTACTTTTTAATTTGACAAAATATGCTTACCTAAGTTTACATCATTTGCATTGTATTTCATTTGGCTGTTCACAGGAGGCCAACTATATCAAGCCACTGAGCATCTTAACTGGAAGGTTAATTTTTACTTGCTTTTACATATTTATTTGTATATGTATATGAATATGTTGTAGATCTTGGCAATTCAACAAAGTTCAGCAATGACAGCAATAGTTATTTTACAGATAACAAAAAATAATGTAGTCTCTGTAGTGCAATTTGATGTAACTTTATATATATTCATAGAATTAATCATATGTACCGCAACAGAGACCAGTGCTGCTATACTGATCCCCTAGGTGATGACTAAAGTTAACCATTCCAATAATCCCGAAATCTGCGAGTCTTAACTTTTTACAGACTGCTGAAAAAGGTGTGGAATGGGCTGGTATATTAGTTTGAGCTGTTTTTTACAGGGAGTCTTCTCATGGCGAATGCTACGTGGTGGCTGCTAGGTAATTTCTCACTGTCAACACACCATCTGATCAGATTATCTTCATAATGAAATTGCGTAGCCGTTGAAATGTGAAGAGTGGAAGCAAATTGTCACAAGAAGATAAAGGTTTAGGCTTTCTTTTAGATGATGTTTCTCGGGCTAGAAGAAGTTCTTTCTCTGAATTTAGCGAAATGATACATAGTAAAACTCTCTATTCCCACAAACCAACATACCAAGTGATTAGAAAACATCTTTAGGCAGAAGCTTATGGGGGGACTTCACTATTGAATCCTGAATATGATTTGGCTGCAGGGAAATATAAGAAAGGAAATTAAATTGGTTGATTTATCTGTCTTTTGAAGCACTGCAGCCAAAATGATTCTTTACATACTAGATTAAACATAGTATAATAGAAAGGATGACAAAACCAAAATCTTGTGGTCTGAGCCGACTCATAGACAACCTATAATGCAAATCTACTTAAAATTTTACACCAAATGAAACATGGGAGAACTCTGGTTTTGAATTAAAATTTTAAGCAAAACCATACTTTCTTCAATAAACCATGTTATGCAGACCTTAAGAAACCTTTCAAAACTCTGTGTTTATGCGATTAAACACACTGGTGCATCTATTCACTACTGTGTCCAATTAATGAACATATAGAACGTAAATGTTGCTGTCAGAATCCTGCTACTGTTAATGCTGTTTCTCTGCAGAGCAGGAAATTGATGTGCTCTTGACTTCCAGACAGACTCTCAGTGCTGATCACATTCCTGGCTTCGACATAAAAAATATTCTATAACTCCAGGCTGTTAGAAATTGGACGTATTTGGCTGAGATCATAAGAAGTTATTTGAGACCATGTTTAAAAGCATTATAGTATGGAGACAGGCCCTTGAAAGCAAGCAAGCACTGCTCCTGCAGCAAGTAATTAGGCAGGGAGATAGGATGGTTTTAGTTAGACTCAGGACTGCCATAAAGACTTTCGGCAGAGAGTCAATGGATATAACTTGGCGGGAACTGACTTGGCAGTCGGTTAAGAACTATAGCACTGAAGGGCAAACCTGGTACTGCAGGGAATGTAGCTTCAAAGGGAGCTTGAGAAATAGTAGAGTGAGCTTCTGAAAAGCAGATTACCTGACAGTAAAATTATTAACCTGTACTGATCGGGGGAAGAATCAGTAGTAAACCAAGAGCACACTAGCCCTGTGGTTACTATATCAGATACAAATGAAATGAAGAATCGGAAACCCATACTTGGAATTTCTTCTTGTTATAAATGACCAGAGGGTTTCAGTTAGGTGTCCTCAGTGCAGGAACTTGTTGAGTTAAGGAAGAGATTGGTAGACTTATGATAGAGTCAGTATGACATGCTGGTTCCCACCTCACCCTCTACCAGTGTCAATACACTTTGTACTCATGCAATCCTGCTCTATACACCTTACTTTTGTCTCATCCCCTCAAATTATTCAGTCTTTCTCCTTTATAAAAAAACTGTCCTGCTCTTTCAAAGAGCAGATGAACAAACTAACATTGTTCTAACCTTCTGCATTAATATCTGGAACACTGGTTCTGACTGGACCTTTTTGGAATAATCCACTCAAAATTCTGATAACAATAAAAATAAATTCCGCAATACATTTTTTCTTACCTTATTTGTTTGTTTGTTTTTGTATGCTTAGACACGCAATCTAAAATGCAATCTGAGGATTTTGACCTTTGTTATTTACAACATTTCAAAAGCTTCCTTGAAATAAATAAGTAGCACTTTACAAAAACAATTTTTAACATTTTAGTACATTTAGGCCTTCATGACCATTAAATACAGTAGTTATCCATCCAGCTAATTATTGTGATCAGGAACTAACCTTGTGATTCTCTTATTTTCTGCATTACAGTTTGTAATCAGGAAGTCATCAGCATGATCTTTCAGAACTGCATTGCTAGACTGGAATAACTCAAAGGTATTATGTTAGTATTTCTTGATAAATATGTTCATGCTGACTAAGTCATCTGTGTATAATTTATGTCTGCCCTCACTGATGTAAAATGTATGATCCTACACTTTCATTGTTTCAGTATGATTGCATAACCTCCCAAGTGCAAGCTAATGTGACATACATGGATATTTACCAAGAGTACAGTATCACAGGTGACATCCACTACTTTGTGAAGACCCTTTGATTGAGCTGTGCCTAAGTGACTAGCTAAAATTTGTGGCTGCTCGAAAAACACTTGCTTTTCTTTGTAAGACAAGTGTAATGCAATTATTTCCCACTGTAGACCAATTCCAAAATATGTTTATTTGTTATTAAGTGAGAACTTAAAAAAAATGAATATAATTGTCAGCAATATTAAATTAAACATTTGCAAGAGTTTATTTTTAGAATACCTAGAACATTATTGTTTTGATATTGGACTTGTAATAGCAAGAAAAGAGATTAAAACTAAAAGCTAGGACATGAAAGGGTTAGGTTAAGAACACAGGATAATTTTTTGAGTAACATAGTTTCGTCCATATACATTTTTTCACATTTGTTATAATTTTTATATTTGCTATTTCTTATATTTTTTTGTACCATGTGTTATAGCATCAAGGCTTTCTCTGTTTCTCACTCTGCTGCCCGAGGTAAGTATGTTGGGGATGGGTAAGTGGGAGGGAGAACAGCCAGGAAAACTGACCAAAGCAATATCCCAAACCATGTAATGTCATGTTCAGCAAAAGAAGTTTGGGAAAGAAGGATGAAGCAGAAGGATATTTGGAGTTATGGCATTTGTATTCCTCCATAACCAGCATGTGTGATGGAGTCCTGCTTTCTTGGAAATAGCTAAAGACTTTCTTGCCAATGGAAAGTCGTAAATGAACTCCTCATTTAATTTTGCTTACAGGTACAGCTTTATATTTAACTATTAAACTGTCTTTATCTCAAGAAAAATTTTCTCACTTTTGTCGTTCCAGTTCTCTTCCTCATCTTGCCAGAGGGAAGAGCGCAAGGGCCTGTGTGGGGCTCAGCTGGTTGCCAGGGCTAAACCACAGCAGTGGTCCAATTTGATTCTGGAGAATAAAAAATAAACAGTACTTCAGATTCTTACAAATTAGTTTACCAGAGGTATTTGTGCCACAGTTCTAGCTATTCCTGATTCTTTTAGAGTTGGCCATCTCTCACTTGTTATCAGATAATGTTTTGGGTTTTTTGTTTTTTTTTTAACATTCTAATATTTGGGTGGTGTTTTATGTAGTTTATGTAGTTTATGTAGTTTTACGTAGTTTAATATTTATGCCTGATTTTTAAGAAAAAGAAAATTAACAGAATCCTAAAATGTTTAAAGAAATTTTACAGAAACATAAACTGTAAGAATAAAGTATTGCTGTAAACATTTGCAAATGTGGGTGTGGCAGAATGCAAACCCCCCCTCTCTTCCTCTCCCTTCCTTCGATATGGAAGGCGTAGACACACCTCTCTCTCTCTCTGCTGCTTGAGGTTAACAGATTGTTTTGTTTGACGCTAGAGCCCGCTGGCCAGGGTCATTGAGAGGAGAAGGGAGCGCAGAGGTGCCAGGGAGCTGCTTCGCGCCCACGGCCAGTGTGGGGGATGTTTGAAAGCTTCAGGGGCACCCCACAGCCAGTGTGGGGGTGCAGAGAAGCTTCTGGAATGCCTACTGTCAGATCTGATCAGGCTATAAAAATGAGTTTCTTGTCGAGGCCCGCCCCTTGTGCGATCCTCTTGGAGTTACAAGCTGAGCTGCTGCCGCCAGGAGCCACTTCCCCCCCGTCCCAGCCGGGGATGGAGACTCTGCTTGCCTTGCCACCACATGTGTGAGTAAAATGAACCCTCGCAGGATTGCGAGTGTATAAATTATTTCCGTGCACATTTGCACGTGTACTTTCTGTGCTAAATATGAGCACATGTATAAATTATTTCCTCACATAATCATGAGTGTACTTTCCTCCCGTGCTTCCACATAAGCACGTGTAATATTCCGTGCATATTTGCACGTGTATTTCTCCTTGCAGGACTGTGATTGTATTATAAATTAATCCTCGCAGAATCGTGAGTGTACACTTTCCGTACTCAATACGAGTATGTGTATCCCTTTAAAGTAATCCCACACTGTGTTCAGTGTGTACTCTTCCCAGACTCAGGGACGGCTCTGGCTTTGTTTTTTGTGAAGCCACATGCATGCACACTGTGGACCTCCTGTTGTATTAGTCGCCGCCCTTTAATAATTACCTCAGCTGATATTTGAACCTATATTCAAGTCACTTTGGAGTGCTAAAACCCTGTTTCTCACCGTTTTAATAAAAGTTGGTTTGAACTCTGTTGTCCCTTAAACTAACCTCGGGGTGCCTCTGTGACTGTGGGTGTATCTGCAACTGTGGGCACAAAACTACTGGCTAAAAATTACTTGTTTTATTTGCTCACTTTTTAATTCCTTCAGAAGTAATTGCAAATAGCTTTACAAAAATTCTTAAATTCTGCCAGTATCATCTCTTAAAAAAGAAAGCCGTAGTAGTTTCTCAAAGCATTTGAAACACTGCTACAGCTATGGAAATTTCAAATAAGAATTAGAGAAAGAATTGAGTATAACCTCATTAAGTATCTCATGGCCATCTACAAATCTAGAACCTGGGGAAAAATGTAGTGATTTAAAATGTGGATATGATTGCTCTAACAGCTCAAGCTTAAACCGGCCTCCATATTCTCATGAGTTGGTCTTCTTTGGGATTTATTGTAATTGCCTTTTATCAATATATTTTTCTTTCATTTCATTATTCCTGTTACAATTCACAAAGGATATCCCACTCATTAATGAGAATTAGCAAGACGTTATTAAGATCAAATGTCCTTTTTTGCCCTTTTGCTCAAGGGCAACTGCTACAGATCTTTCTGATATCCTGCGCAGGAGTAAAAGTAATTTATTTCATGGTAAATTATTCTTCAGTGCCAGAATCTCAATGTCATACTGGGCACTCAGTTACAATCCTGTTCACAATATTATCAAGAGCATTTAACAGTGCTCTTCTACTGAAGGATTTCTCTCCTGAATATTGAAATGTTTCATTGCTGGAAGCATCACCACAGCTGGTGTATGAGATGAGCTAGATAACCCTGCTTTCATTCCTAAAGACAATTTAATACAGCCCTGAAGGGCACAACTAACTAAAAGTGGATTTTTATTTTGTATGTACAATTTCTGTCAAAACCAACAGGTGTTGATTCTATATTACCAAGAGAAGTACTTGGATAGTAGCTTAGTGTGTTAAATCTACTACTGCTTTCAAGCAACAAAGAAGATTTTTCACTAGTGCTATGCTTTACTGCTTTTGTTTACTCATACTATGAAAAAGTATTAAGGATTATAATATGGAAAGAGTTTGGTTTAGACATAAATTCAGATTAAAAGAAAGTATTTGGATTCAGAAAACCTTTTTTTTTTTTTCTAGAAATTAGTGTATTTGATACTAAATAGTGATTTGATACTGCTCAATCCAGTATGTTTCATCTTAACAGCCACCCAAGAAGATTGTCTATGGAGCTTCCCAGTTGTTGGTTTTTTTGTTTGTTTGTTTGTTTTGTGTTTTTTTTTTAATTTATTTATTTTCCATCCATTTAGTCATTTTCTCAGCAGTTACCTGGTACCAACCCACAGTAGCCTTCCAAGGGGCTGAATTCCCCTGACTTTCTGCTCTTTGTAGGAACAAATGAAATCTGCATACAAGTCCAGTAGATTTATTCCAGCCCAACTTAAATGCCAGTCTTCCAAGAAGTTTGTTACTTTTACTTTTTCTGCACACCAACCATCACAACATCATATTAAGAGCAAAACATACTGTGCAGATTTCTTTTATATGCTTTTATATTCCTATCATCAAATTTAAGGACAGTATCATATAGTACTTTTTGTTCAGTCTGACATCAGCTCACATACAGTCATATATTTTTGAATTTGCAGATATACCTTTCTCTTCTCTGGTTCACTGAACTCTATCTGCCACTAAGTTGTCATTGCCTCATATGTTGCTATTTCAATTAAAAAGGACTGGCCTTACAGAAGAGGGCTTAGGTATGCATAACTAAACTAGCCAAATGAGCCAGTCAAAAAATAGGACATGGAAATTTGTGTTGAGGCTTTTGACATGCCACATAACTGACTTCTTAAAAAACTTTCCAACCTGAAAGTTGGAATTCTTTGGAAAGAAAGAAATTATGAGTTTTCCTCTAAAATATATTAAGTACCTTAGACAATGCCTAATATGGTGGTATTCTTATGATTTTCAAGGTGTACTTAAATGAGTAAAGTGTTAACTTTTTGTAGAATTTTAGTGTGTAAATTGGATATATAAAACCTTGAGAACTAAAGGATTTAAAATAATTTTCATACTCCTTAATTGTTGTGTTTATTTGTAACTGGTATGATGAAGCTGCACTTAGAAAATCTTATGCTAACTTTGAACATTTAATACAAAAGGCACACAGGGAGTGAAAGGAAGTGATGTGGAGAAATCATCTGTAGCCTCTGAAACATTTTTTTGATTTCTCTAATTGCATCTTATCTCCCACTGCATCACAGTTAAAATGGCAAGAAAGAGCTCAAAAAGGTAATAAAGGTGAGATACTGCTTCCTCAGAGGTTCATGAATTTTTGAGTCCAATTAATGCTGGGATGTCAGAAAAAAGGCAAGGAGAAATAAACAGTGCTATCCTGGCAAAAGAAAATTTTACTAGAAAGTAACGAAGTGTTTTGGATCATGCTGAAAGACAGAGAAAGAAGATCTTGCATTGTAACAGGTATGAGGATATTAGCTGTTTAAATAAATCAGCCATCTTGCTCTTCTATATTGTTTCCAAGGAGAATGAAAATATGACCAGCAACCAAAAAAGAAATTTTATTAAAGCTGCTTATTATCCTTTTGTATTGTTAATTCCCAGGAGTTTTTGTTCTTGTTGTTTTACCAAGAAAGCTTTTATTAATTAACTATATTTCATAGAGACGCTGATTTTCAACAGATGACTGGGAAGTCTCAGCAATCCTACATAATTCCTGCTGCTCTTCTGCAAACTTTCATCTAATGTCATCAAACACTATCCCTTCTCCAGCAAAGGGAGTGTCCCCTGAGGGTGCTCATTTTGTCAACTCCTAAAAATATTTCCTCCTATCTCAAAATAAGAATTCTGGTGGACAGGGCAGAGGTCCTTGTCACCCACAAGAGACTTTAGGTATCCAATGATCATTCTCTGAAACCTGTTATTCTATTACATTAAATCTTTAGGAGGAAACTCAAGTGATATTCATACTCCTGTCAGGTAGAACACAAAGACAAGGTTACAATATCTATCAGTGTTTCTGAACATATTTTAGGGAAATAGGCAGTAACAATCAGTAAATCAGCTGCTGAGTTACCATATTACCACTGTTGAATTAGGTTTTTGCATCCTTTGTCCCCGCAAAGCATTGAGCAGAAAACACATTGCCATAATCTATACCTTGGAATCACCAACTCTCTTGCTTTTAGGGTTGCATCTGTCCTTTAAACTTTATATTCAAATATTTGCATTAAGATTCAATTGGTTTGGTTTGGTTTGGTTTGGTTTGGTTTGGTTTGGTTTGGTTTGGTTTGGTTTGGTTTGGTTTAGTTTGGTTTTGAAAGGAAGGAAAAATTCCTGCCTAGGCTGAAACTATTGTCAAGGTATCCTAAGTTTTATTTGCTGTTAAAACCTGTTTGTAGAATTCACCATCATTTAATATCAAACACTTTATTTCTTATAAATGAAATATGTTTACTATTGTGTTATTTCTTGTTTAAAAATAACAATATTGATTGGTCTGGCTGTTACTCATAAGATAAATGTGCAGATATTCCTATAATGGGAAACAACAAAAAGTAGTGTATTATGGGCTGCAATGTCCAGGGTATTGTCGAGTTTGAAATTTTTAAGTTGAATGAGGTTTTTTCGGCCAAATTAACTTTATCCTCTGAGGTAAAAAATCTTCTATATGCTTAAGATAAAGTACTTCACTGTACACAGGACTTCTGGAAATCATGTTCCTTATCACACAGTGATTTTAAGGGATGTGTATAAAGTAAAAAAAAAAGTTGAGTAAGATTATCCAGTATGTACCCTGTAATAGCCTAGACTGGCATATGGTTATACTACTTCGATCATGTATCAAACACAGCTAGATCACTAGATCATTGTGACAACATACCTAGGTTATTAAGTTACTCTCTGTTAAGTCCAATTCAGGTTTTTTAGCAGAACCATTCTTTTGACTTTGTCAGCTGGGAAGAAATGAGAAAGCTGCATAATTTTCA
The DNA here is from genome assembly GCF_964273445.1 of Streptopelia decaocto. Taxonomy (NCBI): domain Eukaryota; kingdom Metazoa; phylum Chordata; class Aves; order Columbiformes; family Columbidae; genus Streptopelia; species Streptopelia decaocto. Next base: position 77,261,916 of record NC_138655.1, on the reverse strand, counting down.
GTATTTTCAATAAGAAGATGCAATTTCAGTTCTCAAGATAGCTTAGCAAGCATCTGTCGGGGTTTGAGAATACCAGTTGTCACAGTGGAGTGAGGCATATGGTTCATAAGACAGTGTGTTGATGTGCTGTGAAGAGCATCCTCCTGGGCACAGGAAGTAATGTCTCCCACCCTCAACCGCTGCTGCTGTTAATTGGAACCATGGCTGGGACAGGCAGGCACTGGCAGATACCTCTGCTTAAGTGCTTTATCTGACACTCACTCTGGTATCTTGGGACAATGTGGAAATGGCAAAAAGTGGAATATTCCTACAATAGAATTGGACATAGAGGATTACATCCATATGGGTGATAAAACAATAGGAATTTCATTAAATAAAGATTTAATGATAATGTGAACAAAGTTTATGAGCTTTAGACATCAACATAAATGGCATGAGAAAGCAGACTGTGAGAAGAGAAAAGGACACAAACAAAGGAAATTTTCAGAAAGAATAAAATGTTGTGGTTATGCTATCACTTTACCTGTTTCCATAGCAAAAGTTAGCGTCCTTCTGAACGCATATGAAGCTAACACATTCTAAATCTCTGACCCAAGCACGTTGTGTTTTTCAGAGCTGTAAGCATTCTGTACTCTCTGTGTTAAACTTCATGCATCAGTATTTTCTGCTGTAGTGACACTGAAATGTAAGATTAGTTGTTAGAGATCCTGACTATTAGGCTCACACATCCTGACATGTTTCCCCTTAAGGCACCGCAGCCCAGTTTCCAGAACTTTATAATGAAAAAGAAAAAAAATAAAATCTATCAAACTAAATAAGGCCTTCAGTAACTGAAGAAAGTTTTGGGTTTGCACCCATAATGATTGTTTAGGTGTGTCACAAACCGATAATACAGTATCCTCTCTAATGCTGTTAAGAGGGCTTCTTGAATCTCTTATCTAGGGGTATTACTTCAAAGCTTTTAAAGGTGTCCTGAGCATAAGAATGTCCAGTATTCAATTTAAAGACATTAGCAATAAGCTGTGATTTTATTAAAAAAAAAAACAACAACACACCCAAACAAAAAACAACAACAACAACAACAACAAAAATGAACAAACAAACAAACAAACAAAAAAAAAAAACCACAAACAAACAGAAAAATGCAAAAACGTTCCTTAAAAGAAAGCATTGACTCTTTACTAGTTAACTCCCAGAGAAAGTGAGAATTAAGGGCCAGGCTGGCAGGGTTGATACTGTTGTGAGTGTCTGTCACAGGCCACCAGATCAGGGTGAGGAAGTTGATGAGGCCTTCTGCAGGCAGCTGACAGCAGCCTCACAGTCACGGGCCCTGGTTGTTTTGGGGGATTTTAACTACCCTGGTGTTTGCTGGAAGGACTGACTACTCAGCCAGTCATCCACAGTCCAGGAGGTTCCTCCAGTGCATTGATGATAACTTCCTCATGCAGATAGTGGATGAGCCAACTAGGAGAGGAGTGCTGATGGTTCTCATCCTCACTAACAAGGAGGGTCTGGTTGAAGCGGTAAAGGTTGAGGGCTGCCTTGGTTGCAGTGAACATGAGATGGTGGAGTTCAGGATCTCATGTGGCAGGAAGAGAATACCAAGCAGAATTGCAACCCTGGACTTCAGCAGGGCCAACTTTGGCCCTTTCAAGCAATTGCTGGGGGAAATCCCATGGGCAAAGCGGCTTGAAGGTAAAGGAGCCCAAGATAGGTGGTTAGCATTCAGGGACTGCTTCTTCCAAGCTCAAGATCAGAGCATCTGGACATGTAGGAAGTCAATGAAGGGAGCCAGGAGACCTGCATGGTTAAACAGGGAACTGCTGGGCAAACTTAAGTGGAAGAGGAGAGTTTACAGATCATGGCAGGAGGGGCTGGCCACTTCGGAAGAATATGAGGCTGTTGTCAGAGGATATAGGGAGGCAACTAGGAAAGCTAAGGCCTCCTTAGAACTAAACCTGGCGAGAGGGGTCAAGGACAACAGAAAGAACTTTTTCAAACACATGGCAGATGAAACTAATGCTAGAGGCAATGTAGGCCCACTGATGAATGGGGTGGGTGCCCTAGCGACAGAAGATACAGAGGAGGCGGGGTTACTGAATGCCTTCTTTGTCTCTGTCTACACTGCCGGAGGCTGTCCTGAGGAGCCCCGTACCCCTGAGACCCCAGAGGAAGTCAAAACAATGGAGGAGTCTGCCTTGGTTGATGAGGGACTGGGTTAGGGAACAATTAAGCAATCTGGATATCCGTAAATCCATGGGTCCAGAAGGGATGCACCCGCGGGTGCTCAGGGAGCTGGCTGAGGTCATTGCTAGACCACTCTCCATCACCTTTGCCAAGTCTTGGGAAAGGGGAGAGGTGCCTGAGGACTGGAGGAAAGCAAATGTCACTCCAGTCTTCAAAACGGGTAAGAAGGAGGACAAGGGTAACTATAGACTGGTCAGCCTCACCTCCATCCCTGGGAAAATGATGGAACAACTTATTCTTGGTGCCATCTCAAGGCATACCAGGGATAAGAGGGTCATTAGGGGCAGTCAACATGGCTTCACCAAGGGGAAGTCATGCTTAACCAAACTCATAGACTTTTATGAGGACATAATGAGGTAGATAGATGATGGCAGGGTGGTGGATGTGGTCTACCTTGACTTCAGTAAAGCATTTGACACAGTCTCCCACAGCATCCCTGCTGCTAAACTGAGGAAGTGTGGTCTGGACTATCAGGTAGTGAGGTGGACTTGGAACTGGCTGAAGGAAAGAAGCCAGAGAATTGTGGTCAATGGGGCAGGCCTGTATCTGGTGGAGTCCCTCGAGGGTCAGTACTGGGACCAGTACTATTCAATATATTCATTGATGACTTGGATGAGAGAATAGAGTGCACTGTCAGCAAGTTTGCTGATGACAATAAACTGAGAGGAGTGGCTGACATGCCAGAAGGCTGTGCTGCCATCCAGCGAGATCTCAACAGTTTGGAGAGTTGGGCAGGGAAAAAATTAATGAAATAAAACAAGGGAAAGTGTGGAGTCTTGCATCTGGGTAGGAACAACCCCAGGTTCCAGTCTAAGCTGGGGAACGATCTGTTAGAGAGTAGTGTGGGGGAAAGGAACCTGGGGGTCCTGATGGACAGCAGGATGACCATGAGCCAGCACTGTGCCCTTGTGGCCAAGAAAGCCAATTGTATCCTGGGGTGTATTAGAAGGGGGGTGGTTAGTAGGTTGAGAGAGGTTCTCCTTCCCCTCTACTCTGCACTGGTGAGACCGCATCTGGAATATTGTGTCCAGTTCTGGGCCCCTCAGTTCAAGAAGGACAGGGAACTGCTGGAGAGAGTCCATTGCAGGACAACCAAGATGATTAAGGGAGTGGAGCATCTCCCTTATGAGGAAAGACTGAGGGATCTGGGCCTCTTTAGTTTGGAGAAGAGGAGACTTATAATGTTTATAATTATGTAAAGGGTGAGTGTCATAAGGTTGGAGCCAGGCTCTTCTTGGTGACAACCAATGATAGGACATGGGGTAGTGGGTACAAACTCGAATACAAGAGGTTCCACTTAAAGTTGAGAAGAAACTTCTTCTCAGTGAGGGTGACAGAACGCTGGAACAGGCTGCCCAGGGGAGTTGTGGAGTGTCCTTCTCTGGAAACATTCAAAACCCACCTGAACGTCTTCCTGAGTAGCCTCATCTAGGTGTTCCTGCTCCGGCAGGGGGATTGGACTAGATGATCTTTGGAGGTCCCTTCTAATCCCTAACATTCTTTGATTCTGTGATTCTGTTAAAATGTGTGAATTAACAATAATATTTGTTCTGTTACTGGTTTTAGAAAATACTCTGATTAGAGGATGCTGACTAAGCATGATAGTGGCAGATATATTTCTATCTGAAAATAAGAATGGAAAAACTAAATATCCCTTGAGTTTCTATTTTAAAAAACCATTGCTAATAATTATCCCTATAATAAGTGCTTTATAATTGAATGTCAGTTCAAACAACTTGGATTATTCACCCACACCAGAATTTATAATACTTGCTGTTTTATCTCTAAGTAATCAGCATAAGAATATGTCATTTACATATCTTATTGGGTGAGCAAATCAGAAAATGGAACTCGTCTAAAATACATATATATTAAGCCTACTTCTCTACCTGAGATTAATAGATCTATAGAAATGAGATCTGACCTGTTCAGTACAACGTTCTGTATTAGGAAAGGGAAAAGGCAACTGACAAGATTGTACTCAGCAATGAAATAAAAAAAATAGAAAATGGAAAACTATAAGACTTTGAGACTTTGTTTCTCCACCGATAGTTTTGTTCTCTGCTTACGTAGTTTGGAGAAATTCTTCCGTTTAAAATACTGAACCATTTCTGGTGCTCTACTCTCTGTGTACCACTTTAATATACCTGGATTTCAAATATCTGACTTAATTTGTATAGGTACAGAAGGATTTAGCTAACTGTGGACACTTTTTCCTAGTGGGCTGTCTGCAGGAGAAGGAAGGATTGTCTGCCAGAGGCCTCTCAAACTCCTTCAACAGCTCTAGAGAGTCAGTTCTTCATTCTTCCACTTGTGTTGTTAGCTTCTGATTTCCTGATGGTCAGTCTCCTGACTATAGCTATATATTGCTTGGTCTCTAGATGCGGAGTAATTTCTTTCTCCTTTTGCAGATTGACAGAGATGTATAGCTTTTCCTTAGTTTATCTTGTGCTGTAATATCTTCCATAGTTTTGGATCTCCAGCTCACTATCTGGTATCATATAATGGCTTCTGTCAAGGTTCCACCATTGTCTGAGTCATTAGTTCAATATAAGCAATAAATTAATGAAAGGATTCTGCCTGTGTATGTAGTCTCTATTAAACATGTATTTTACAATAGCCTCATGTTTCTGTTGAGGTGTTAGAATCCTTAACCTTACAATTTCATAACTTATTTTCTCATCCTAACAAATCTGTTATCATTTTTAGCTTCACATAACTGTCTCAATATTGCTAGATGCTGAAATTATCTTTCTCAAAGAGACCCTTCACTCCTATATAGGTGTTCGAGCCTTGCTTGAATACTTTCAAAACTCTGCAACAATGCCTGTTGTTCCCTCTCCTTAGGAATTCAATTTCCTCCCCCTGTTTCAGGGTAAGGTAAGAATAACATTGTCCTTTCTGTGACCATGTTCTCTTGGAATACTAGTGAGTGGTATTGAGTTCTTGAAGAAAGAGCTTAACTGGATTCACAGGGAAAAGAAAATACTGAAGTTCCTGCAAAATCTAAAATTCAATTGCAGACAGACTGGTCTTAGGGCATCAATGGATTTGTCTTCAGCAATTTTATGTGTACTATAATGGAATGTAGGTAATCTCCCTATTATTTTAGTAACAAGCAATTTGTAGTCATCAGCATCCTCTTGATTCTTGGCCTTCAGCGTCTGTGGGAAGTTGGTTGGAAAACAGTTGCCTGGTTGTTTTATGCATAACACCCAGTCAAAAAGAGATGTTTGCTGCTCTGTGGCAAAGCCTTTATTTCTGTTGAATATAACCTGATTCTGCATCACATACTGAAGACATTTGTAGTTGTATAGACTAACTGTGACAGCTCATAGTCTACCTAGTGGAAAACGGTTAAGGTAACATTGGATTTTTCCCCCGGTAAAGAGATTAACATAATATAGTGCTTAGATGCTGCACTGAAAAACATATTAATAATTTCATTTTACAAGTCATAGAAAACAATGTTATTTGCATTTTGTACATTTGTTTAGCAGCAGCATCATTAAATAATGTCTATGTTTTCCACAGTGAAGTTTGAAGCTCAGTAGTCTTTGAAAACAAATGTGAACACCCTCAACATATGTTTCTTTATATCCATACTTTGGGTTTATCTCAAGTGAGTATAGACTGCCTTCACACTGAGTCTTACATCTCCTTGACAGAACGTATTTACTTTATGAGCACTGTTAAAAATATTTGGCTGCCCCTTTTTCACAGTTTGGTTGTTTTCCAGAGCTGCTTATGCAGAGTTGCTGTTTCTGTCAAATGAAATATACAGGTACATTACCTTATCAAAGAGACAGTAAGCATCAAGGATTTCCCAAGAAGAAATGCCAATATGCAGCATGTGAAACTTCACATTTCCCAGTGCTACTAATTACATTATCACCTTAACATCGGCTTTTAATCATAGCTATTACTAAAATGTGTACTGCTCTTTATCCTCTTTAAAGAGAATACATCTGACAGACTGCATAACTCTCTTATCTCAGCCATTGCCTTTTAGTTACTCAGAGACTATTCCAGAGGAAACAATGGCAGTGGAAGGGTTAGACACACAGTGACATGAAAATGTCCTCCTCACACATATATTATAGTACGATAGGAGTTGATATTGGTATTTTAAAATTGAGTTATTGTGGGGTTTTATTTTTATTTAATTTTCGGTTTGAAATTAGGTATGACATGCAACCTAACTACAAAGATAAATAGGGCAACTGTCATGAAAAGTGAAGTTTATTGCACTGAAAAAATTCTGTGTTACACCTAATCTTAACTGTCTATTCATTTTTTTTTTTTTTTTAGCTGATACATATCTTGTTTACTTCTGAAATGAGAGGTTGTGGTACCTAATGAGAGGGGAGCAATATACAGTAAATGAAAATGAGTAACCATTCAGTGGATGAATATGAAAGAGACAAAACTTGTTCTGCTTAGAAAGGTGTGTTTTATATATATATATATATGCATATATATATATATGAATGTTATATATATGCATGTTCAATGGAATAGGCAATGCATTCAGGAAGTGACTAAAGGAACACACACAACCAAGTGTAGCACAGTGTTTCTGGGATATTTTGAAAAACCAAAGGTTTGTGAAGTATATACACACAGTGGTTCATAGCAAGTGGCACAAGTGTTCAACAAACAGCCAGAATGAAGTGATCTGTGCTGAAAAGTCTAGATAAGATCTCAACATTTTATATGTAGGAATAAATAGAAAATCATGGATGCTGAACACCTTGAGGAAGAGCATCAACATCTAGGACTAACTTGCACATAAGCATTATTTACAAAAATGTCCATTTCACAGTTTAAGTAACTGGAAATGCAGTGAACTAATGGTAGAGCAAATGTAAAATTTTATTAAAACCTACTGTTAAAATAACTAAGAGAAGACAGAAACAACTGCAAATTTAGAAGGGAAAGAAACTGGATATATCAAGGTTGAGGGTTACATGGGAATCTGACCTAGGGCACCTAAGGCATGACAATACATAGAGCTCTGCATAAGTAGGATGAAGAGAAGAAAATGTAAATGAAGTTTTGAGGTCCTGCTGGATGACTATGGCAAGAGCTACTGAACTAAGACTGAGGCAACAGGAAAATCACTGGTGCGATAACCATGAAAGCTCAAGGAAGCAATAGACAAGCCATAAATAATTTACAGTGTTTGAAAATACTTCAGTAAGCAAAACAGGAGGAGAGCAGAGAACACATCTTTGGGTATAGCCAGCCCCAGTTTATTAGAGAACTCTGAGAAAGTACTTTAGAAGAATCTGAGAGATGAAAACAACAGACTACTTATTTTCCCTGACTTTATAAGAATTACAGTGAAAAATGTGAATTGAGAGCTTGGATGACAACTGTGAAGTACACATAAACCGGGTCTGTAATACAGCTTCTGAATTCAGTTAGCAGTCAATCATGTTTGGAAAACTCTTAAACTTTGAAATTCTGCACTAGGTGTAGAATAAAGAATTTAATTTCTCATGCAATTATTCGCCTTTTCTCCTTTCCTTAAGTACCAACAGAGCTGATACTAAACTGCTCAATGCTGCTGAATGATCACTTCATATCACGGTTCTTCCTTTTTCACTCTATAGAAATCTTGTTAAATAACCAGTTGTGCCCTGGTAACATCATCTTGTTTAGCAAACATTACTTAGTATTTTACTTAGTATTTTCTAATGGTTTACAGTGTGCAGCTTTCAAACTAGGAAAAGTTGTTATGCACAAATTTAAAAAAAAAAAAAAAAGGTTTGCAATACCCATGTTTTGTAAGTCTTCCTAAATGAGAATCTATCATGTCATACAGATCAATGTCTTTCAGGATAATAAATGTTTCAAAATTCTACCACCTCTATTTTTTTCCATATTAGCCATAATTACATAATGACAGGGATTTAATATCTTATGGTACATAATGTGGATTTTCTTAACAAAATTAATATAGAATGTATTGGTATAGGAATGTCCAGCTATAACACACAAAAACATGGGAAGGATTAGAATATAAAGGCATTTCAAGTGTACTCTGGAGGAGAGAAATTTAAGCTCCCACATTGTGATACAGAAGCCTATTGCCATAGCAGTTTCTGTAGCCTCTCCGTCAAAATAAGAGTTCAAGTCTATTAGTTATGCCACAGATTATGGAGCAACTCAAGCTTGTCTACACTGTGCAATACTGCTCTTCCTAACTATCTTATAGTACATACTACAACTGCTTAGACTGCTCTTCAATTTCAGAGACGTTGTTAGAATTTATTCCAGTAGGAAAATAAACAAATTGAAACAATATATTGAAAGTAATGAAGTATCTGTGTTGATGTTCTTTTCACAATGTTTGTTAGCACTGTAGTTTAACTGCCCTTGTCTAGTAGTTAAGGATAGCATAAATATACAAAATATAGTCATTTTCATATGAATGGCTCAGTGGGATAGATGACATATACCCTATTGTTTATCAAGCATTCAACTAATTAACTCATTAAATATAGTTAGAGGGACTGACATGTAGGGGAAGCAAGATTCAGTTTCTCAAAACAGATAAACCAAACATGGTATTTAATTTTATCAGCCCATTTGGAAAAGAAAGAGTTTCTCTAGTGTTACTGTTTTAGTTGATTTTAATATTTTTATCATATTTTTTTCCTGATACTAAATCTTAAATTCAATGGTTCTGGTTTAGAAAGAAAGAAGTTAAACTGATCAGAAACTCCTATACTAATCACATAGAATAACTATTTCAGGTGCATAGACATAACAGTGAAGGTAAATCTCTTGAAATATTTTCTGTGAACAAAATGGAAAAAACAATCTTGGATCCATTGCTAAAAAAGGTGTCATTGAGGAAGAGGGGTTTTACACGAGTTGGGTTTTCATGGGAATGCAATGTAAGACGCATTTTGGTTTGGCAGACACAAAGCTGTTTAAAGTACCATTTTTAATATATTGTCCTTAAGACTTATTTCTCTATAAATGTTATTAATGATTAATACTTCCTTTGATTCAAGTTGTCTGTTATATTCCAACTTTTTTCATGAAGACTGCCTACACTTGCTAAGGCTTGCAGTTTTGAGAACTAAAGATTTGACATTGTACCAGGTAGTATAATGAGGTGGTATAATGGATGGTACAAGTAGATTATGGAGATTGTATCTTTGTATCTTCAATGTTCTGCTCCATTACCAGTGACACTTTTTTTTTTTAATGTATCACAGAACATGGCTGTCTCTTCTGAGGGGAGAGGAAATAGGAAAGATCGAACAAAGCTGAGCACAGAAAAAAGACTGTTTTAGGAAGGTCCTGATCTATTTCATGAAGACCTACCCAAACACAGCCTTACAGACTCACCTATTACCTTGTCCTCTCTGGAACATCTTTTCATACTTGCTTATTAGAAAGTTTGAGACATGGGAGAAAGGAGCAGCCTCGTAAAGAATAAATCACAGATATGTCACTATTAAGAGATTATTAAGAGATTACTGGAATTTGGATGAGATTGTGTTAGAAAGTCTGGTTGACTTTGGCCCACATCCTTTCTCAGGCTGAAACACTTGAAGTAGGCTTGAGGTTTCCTATGTCAAACCTAATATGCATAATCAGTGTGGCTGAATGGCATGTATCTGCAGCCTGTGGCTGAATAGTAACAACGTCCTTGTCAAGACATGGTTTGTACAACCTCCACTGAACTGCACAATGTTAGTTGCAGTCTGTGTGTCAAATACATTATGCTGCCAAATTGTACAACAGCATTGCAGTAGGCTTCTGTTGGCTAATGGGTCACCTCAGTGAAATGACTGGGAAGATTGCAGCTGAATTCCCATTAGACAGATGTCTTAATAAAAAAAAGGTAATAAAAATTGTCACTTCCTCCCATATTGCCTCTACTTGAAGAATGGTGGCCTTGTCACATCAAGGTTAAATTATGTAGGTATGAAGCAAAATAATTAATGGTGACTTACAGTCACCCACCACAATTATCATTACCACTTGTGGTCCCACAGTTTCTGATTATAGCAGTGCAGTATTTTTTTGTAGCATTAAAACTCAGTCTACATTGTACTGTGAATACACTCATGTCAAATTCATCAGTAGTATCTGATGCACATGGATACTTTTTAAGGTATTCTCTCAGATGTAGCGTAGATATTAATGTTATATTTGTTAACTGGTTGTGGAACCAGTTAAAAATTAACATGGAATATTCAACACTGACATGACAGATATTTTTGGTAAGCTATCTTGAAACTGTTACAGAATTTAACAGTTTTAAGCAACCTGGATTTCCAGTTACATAACTTAATGGGATATAAATTGTCCTTGTAAATAAATCTGAATATCTGGAATTTGCATACGTGTTTATGTAAATATGCTGAGAAACACTGAAATCATATCAGTTTCTAAGATTACATATGATAATTTTAAAATATTGACATGAAAATTTTCTCATGTTACTGCAAAACCCTTTTCTCTTTATTCTTTTGCATGTATAGCCAATACATTAATCAAGGTTTCCTTATAACAGACCATGCTGAGGATGACTGCCTACCCGTAACATAATATAAACTATGAAAATGTCTTGTGAGACTATTGCTTTTTTGCTAGTGGTCAGATGTTAGAGCTAGTTATCATAGATGCAACGCCTCTGGAGACTGACAAGTTTACCTTGTGCCTAAGACTGTTGTAGTGTCATGACAGAAGCAAATACACATCTAACACATAGAATGCATTATATAAATGCAATTTTTTAATTACAGAAATAAGGAAAACTGTAGCATCTCTAAAAATAAAGAGAAACATTTTTTAATAGCTGAGTAATATATACTTTTGTCTTGTAGGTCAACAGTATAACTGAGATGAAAACATGGATAACTCTTAACAGGATAACTTATCTTCACTTAAATAATCTTTTGTAAACAGGCGCACAGCTTGAAAAACTACAAATATTCAGGTCTGCAAATACCCCTGTAACCCACACCAGTTTGGAAAAATGAGGCTTTTCAAAAATGTCAAGTTTTCATCTCGAAGAAGAAACTACATCTTTTTCTCTCCTCTCACACCTCTCATGCATATAAGCTTATTTTCTCCACGTTATGTAAATAAGTCTTTCTGTTTTCTTTTTTTTCTATATTTTTGGAACATAAAGCTATGAACTGCTTTTCCTCACAATTTCAGTAAATTTACAGTATTTTTTTCAGAAGTTTATGGGGATCAACGGGAGCAAACCAGAAGAAATGAGAAGGAAATCAATGCTACTATGTGAGGTTCAAACCTTCACAAAAGGAAGGAAATCACAGAACGTTAGTAGTGACAATGGCAATACTTCGATTTTGATATAAAAAAATAAGGAACATGCTTGATTAAGAAAACATTGATGGTCACAGCAGGTGAGACTGTTGCCTTATTCTTTCCTTCCAATTTTTATTGTCTCTGTCACAAAGAATTGTTAAAGGAGAGATGGACGAGGAGAGTAGGAATGTGGTGCTAAAAGTTTATTTTTAATGCAACTTATATATTTTTGTTGTTATTGTAATTGTGGGGCTTTTTGGTTTGTTTGGGTTTTTTTGTTTGGTTGGTTGGTTGTGGCTTTTTTGTAGTGTTGTTCTTTTGTAGGTTTTGAGTTTGTTTTGTAACATGGTTTACCCTTTCACTGAGCAATAGAAAACTGTTTGGTCTTGACAGGACAGATTCTTCATGAGGAAAATGTCTCATGTAAAGTGTCAAAATATTTTACTTCACATACAACAATTCTGAGAATGATGGTCAAACAATTAATTCTTTCTTCCTTTTTCCTCCTCATTTAAAGGTCAGTGCAGATTTCCTGCTTGAAGAAAGAAATGTCATCTCAGGAAAGAAACTTAGTCAAAAACAAACAAATGAATAAACAAAACTTCTGAAAGTTTTTTTTGCCTTCTTCAAAGTTTCTTTTCTCTCTAGGGGCTTGTCAGTCATTCTATATTTGAGTTATATGTTTTCCAACTCCATGATCCTCTCTGAATGATAAAAGTTACCCAAACAAAGATGACCTGACAAAAAGAGTTCCATGAGTTCGGGCACTATATAGAGTAATGAAGGCTTTGGAAAACTGTTTAAGTCTTGAACAATGTAGCTCAGAAGTTGAGATTTTCTTCTAAATGCTGAGGGTGGTGGTTAACAAATTTGTGTAAGATTCTAAAAAATCACAGACCAAGTCCACAATAACTATTGAAACAGAGATTGCTCACAGATAAGTGCAAATGCATAGTGCTACTTATGGGGGGGGGGGTAATAAAAAAGATCTTCTATCATTATTTGACATTTATTTCTGCAAGTTTATTCATTCTCTGTCATTCAAAGGGGGCTCTTATAGCCGTCTACACTGTGCAGTGGAAGGCTGTCTGAGAAAACCACAGGAAAACATGCAAAACTGATAATTTTTTATTTATTCTAAATGTTTTGAAATTATAAGGTAACCCATATATTCCATACAGATGACAGGAGAGAAATAATTCTTTGAAAAGTTGTGTCCATTCAGAATGGTCCTGGTAACTTTAAAGGACCAGATAATTAATAGTAGATCTTCTTGATACCACTTTGCCAGTTTGATTAATATATATTCAAGGAACAGATACATTTATTCTTGAAGGTTAATCATTATTTCAAGTATTGGTTTTCTTATCCATGAAGATAGTCTTTTTTTGAAGTCAAACATTAACTTTAAAGGTTTCTTAAACTTCCAGTAATTTTTGGTTTGTTTGTTTTTGTTTTTACTTAAAACATCTCTTCATTTTTAATGCTGTGTAATCCAATTAGAAATAGAAGAGGATGTCCTTTTACTAAATCAGAGACTGTATTAATGTGTATTAAAAAAAATACACCTTGCAAACTTCCATCTAAAAACTCATAAAAACAATTAGAAGTTATTCAGTCATGTCTTATTATCACAGACTTTTAAAAACTTGAATGGAAAGGTCTTTCTTTGCACACACAGAATTTGTACTCTGGAAGGACAAATTAAAGAACCTGACCAACCTTGGCATTTTCTTATCCTCCAGCATGATAGACTAACAGTCCTCCTGTGGTCCATGAAAGATCGTGGTAAATCCCTGAAAAGCAAGGCAAAGCCTGAAGATATTTTTGTCTGAGGACTGAACAATAAATAGAGGGATAAAGGAAGAATTGCTGTAGCCTTCTGTTTTCCAGCCCTGAAGACACTCCTGCCATGAATCTCCAACCATGCGATTCTTTTCCTACCAACTGTCAGCCTGACCTTTTGTTGCAAAAAGGCTGTGTTTGTAATGACACCATTGGGAATGTATTGCTTTAGCTATTAAATATGTGGACTTTTTAGTTGATTCATTTTTTTTTTATCACACTTCTTTCAGGTAAAATGCAGGGTATAGATTAGGCCAATTCTCAATAAACTTGAAGTATGAGTGGAGCTTAATATGATAGGTCCTGACTGAAATACTTCTGATCTTAATAACTTCAGCTGTAAAGTTATTGTTTGCAGGACATCTGTTTATCTTGAGGTTTGAACTCTGTTCTTAATTAAAAATACTGGTTTAGGTTTTCCTTGACTGTCTGATGCCCTAGATGGACCATATAAGAGCTGCTACTTCCTAATGGTGTTTCTGTTATAGATTGGCTAAGTGGTCCACATTTTGTAAAACACAACCAACCCATGGTTCTTTGCCACAGACCTTTAATAGGAGCCTCTGGCAGAAGTTACGTGTGTGTACATATATATATATATATATATAAAATAATAATTATTATTATTATTATTATTTTAGATTGCTCCTTCACTACATTGGTGTGATATGTCAGAGTGAACTGAGATGAAAATGTTGAGCCAAACTAAGATGTGACATCTCATGAGTTCTTTGTGTCTGTGTGCAGAAGAAATGTGAAAAACATCCAGACGTTATGCGTTATGGTCAATTTTATTTTTAAGCTAATTTTATATTTTTTAGGGATTTTACTTAAATTAAAAGCAATAATCCTAATCTAATGGAAAGCTCAATAAGGTTGGTTTGCATCGTAATGATGAAGAAGGAATGGTTATTACAGAAATCCTATTGATACCTGGGTCATTGGGTTGGTCTATAGTCTGTGACTATATTTACCTATATATGAGATTTTGTTTACTTGCATGTATTATTAAAATCCCAAATTAATATAAAAGTTTAATAGTTTTTTTTTTTCCTAAAGCTTGTGTCTGTTAGAAATTATTATGTACCACACTTAAAGATTAGCATCACATGAAGACACAGGGAAATAATCATGTTTCTTCTTTAAATATTGTTTGTTAATTTTTATAATTTTAGTGGAAGTCAGTGCTCTAAAATACTTTTGCCCTTTTAAGTGTTTATGTCTGACTTGTGTAACACCAGAATTTTTAAAAAATGAGTATGTTTCTGGTTGTGACTTATTTGAGTCCTTTGTAAACAAACATTTCTCATAATACCTTGCATTTTCTTTGAATATTCTATTTCATTCCCTGACATAGAATTTCCAGATGTATGTTTCCAACATTATTAGAGTGTCCACTGTATATTTGTAGAAAGATAACTTTTCACTTGTTAGTGATACTGCTATGTTCTTTTTGTTTATTAGTAGCTTGTTTAATACTTTCAAGAAACAAAATGATGATGCATACAGGTTTTATTCTGCTTACAGTAAAGATTTTTTTTTTTAATTGTGCTTTTCTCATGTTTCAATACTAGTTAATGTATTAGAGCATAGTGCTCAAGCCTTTTCATTTAATCTCAGCTCTGCTGCTTGCAGATTCTTCCTAGGTTCTGTTATGCTTTTCCAATTTCAGAACAACACGGTAGTGATTAAAGTCTTTTTGTGAGACCTTGCTTTGATTTGCTGTATGGCTTAACAGGAGTCAACTCAGTACAGTTGTTAAAAGATTGAAGATAATTTTCTGTAGCCAACATCTGTTGTTTTTTTACAGACGGTGTGATTTTGTCCAACAGATGGACATTTATGGTATCTTACATTTGTGCTCTTCAGAGTCCTGATTCATCACAGTAACTCATTGGAACCACTGAAGTTAAACAGGCATAACACAGTAGTGACATAGTGATGAATTAGGTTTTTATTGTAGCTATGTAAAGCAGTTCAGGCAACTCCAGAGGTAATAAAATATGTTGTTCTCAGAATTTCTGAAACAATCTGAAGTCTTGTTCTGTAAGATTCAACATTCTCATCTTGATTGGTCAGTCATATTGTCATGTTTTTGAGGTCACAAAATAATTCAGTCTCAACAGTTAAATCAAGTTTGATTTTTTTTTTCTTTTTTGAGTTACTTTTAGCTATTAAATATAGATTTCTATAGGATACTGCAAGAACTGTTGTAATGTGCATCTGCTTGCAGCCATAACATGTGGGGAGATGACACAGAATAGAGAAGGTAGAGAAAGAAATAATGTGCTATGTTACTATTTCTTACCTGTGGTCAGTTTTTAACAACTCTGTCTCTCAGTGTTCTCAGGAAGTTTGTATTCCTTCATTTTTGGTAATCTTATACATCTTACAATCTTAAAATCTTATTTAACATAAGGTTGAATCTAACACATTTGAGGTTTTGGCAAAGTACAAACAGTACAGATAGCTTCAGTAAGCCAGGCAGCAGCACTGATCATCTGATAAATCTATTTAGATTACAGCTGTGGTGAGTGCAATTCATGTCATTAATAGTAAAAATAATAGTAAAAATCGTAATATTTAAGAAGCAGTTGTGAACTTACAAATTTAAGGAGAAGAAACAAACATTTCTTTCAACACCAGCCAAAATCAACAGGGTAAATAGAGCCTATATACCTTATAATTACATGGAATATAACTGCAGAAATAATAATGGTGTTATAGTAGAACTTGGCATGACTGTGCTGGTCTAATAGAGTTAGCACAGATATTAGCAGTAGTGTTGATTTACTGAGAAGACTCAGAGGAAAGTTATTGCATCCATAAATCTAGGCCTTTTACTTCTTTGCCCCATCATATGATCAGATGCCACAGCAGAACTCAAACTATATGTTGATGTTCCCATCAGAACTGCACTTATCCTTGTATGACGAGATTATTATTTTTTAAACATTGTATGAACTAGGGTTCTTAATGCAAGAAAATGTCTTGCTGGCATTCCTGGAGCAAGCACGAGGAAAGAGTCCGTCGTGATGGTCTACTGCCATACCTAGTTTTCAGCTTGCAGAACATGAGGTATAGCACTTTGTTATGTCTCTTAGAGTATCCAAGGAAGTCCTGTATTTACAGACATGAAGAAAGCTAGTCTTTTAAGGCTTGTTACAATGCAAGTGGCAAAAGAACAAGAGACCAGTCTTTCTTCAAACACAGGAAAGCTGAAGGCATAGAAGGTTGTCTTTCATAGATGTATTTCTCATCATACTTCTAACCACAGCACAAAATAAATTCTGGCAACAGTCATTTTCCTTCTTTGCATCAAACAATATTTTGTACAACTAGAAAAGGGAGTTAAATTTATAGGTCTGTGGTTCTGCGGCATCTGTCAATTTAGATTACCTTTAAAGCACATAATAATATGTGTAAAATGCTCAGACTGTATGTTTGTGAGAAAATGTAAAGAGTATAAGGAGATATACATGCAGGTGATTTTTCTATATCTGGAACAATTTTAATTTCCCTGAACAAGATGAAAAATGAGCAGGCTGCTGTGAATGATTCATATAAAAAAGAAAAGCAGGACGTTGGTGAGCTTTGCATTGTCAATCTGTGTTGAGCAACTCAGAACTGAGAGTCATGAAGGAAAAGTATCTCATTTCCTTAGGATACTGAGCTTCAGTTGTTTCCTGCTTAAGATTGTGAGGATTCAACACTTAAGACAGCCAGTTAATGTCATCTGCTCAAAGTGACTTTTACAGCAAGGTGCAGGGGACTTGCAGGACATTATGTGGTTTATCCTGGGTTCTGATTTCTCATCTAACATAAATTTACTGTCGGGGGAGTTGGTGACTCAGTATATGAGAGGCAATCCGTAAGAATTCATTGTAATGCAGAACCAAGAAGGATGTTTCTAGCAGTTCAAAGCTGAAATAAAAAGTTCTGAGCCCTCATATTCTACAGTCGTCTTTGTACTTCTTTTATGCATCAGGTTAGTGGCTATTTTTGAATAGCTAGTGCCTGTATAAACTCCCCTCCTATTTCTTCTTTATTCCTTGAATTTCAGGGATCTCGGTTCCACATGGATGTGGAATAGGAGAGATTTTTTGCAGTCTTTATTACATGGATCTTGCAGGATCTATTTACAGATCTCTTTAAAGCAAAAACCTCATAAAAATGCTGTCCTGGAGCTCTGTTTCCATTTCTGGTAGTTTTTGAAGGCTTTTCTTTCTACTTCTTTTGCTGCCCTTTCTGGTTTTCTTTTGGATTTTGCAGTTTTCTATTTAAAACCAAGGCTTATGCAATCACATTGTGTTTGATTGCAAGTATGGTAATAAAAGACTGATGAGTCATGTCTAGAGGTTTTCTCTTTTTAGTGTATGCACAATAATCAGACAACAAACCTCCAGATCTGAAAGTGCAATTCCCCTGGCACTACCAGCCTCTTTCCTATAAAGTAATATTTTTTTCAGGAAAATGCAGCAGTTTGTGCATGTGTCATAGCACAGCTGATAATGTAAATAGGAGTGATTAATATTCTTCACCTCTTAAATAGCAAACTAAGACAAATTTGATTTCTCCATCAGAAAAACACTGTTACTATGCCATTCTTTTAACTCTACTGTAAACAGCAGGAATTGCAAGCCTCAGTGTTGACTAGGTGTGCAATTGCATTAAGTAACAATGAGAAAAAGTTCAGCTCAGACTAAAACTGCTTTCTTGCACTTTATGTGATGTTAAAGACATTTTATTTCCTTTATTTACAGGAAGAATTTTGCAAATGAAACTCAGTACTTTGATGCTGAATGATTTTTGTTCATTTGCTGAATGGTTTTACCGATTCAGCATTAAGGAAAAATGCTGAATCCTGCATGATTTTTTACTGTTTCTATCCACTTTACATCACCTTTCCTGACAGTGCCTTAGGGATGATATGAATGATATATAAATATATGGTTTGAAAATGTTTTCTTTTGATGTTGAAGAAAGGGCTCAGTGTAAGATGTGTGAAAGCAACTTTTTTTTCCCTTCTGAACTTACAGTTCAAGCAGTTCTCCTTTGTCTTCAGCATGAGGTCAAACTTCTGCTGCTGCTTTTGTACTTGCAATAGACACAGAACTCCTGAAACACATCCATGAAATTATTTTCAAAACTGAAGTGTACTGCCAGTCTGTTTTTAGCCAAACAGGCTATCCAAGTTACAACGGGACATGCAAGATGATGAATCTAATAAGGCAATGGAGATATCTGACTCATGCCATGATATTTGGGGAATAACACCAAAGGTGTTAAATAACTTAACTCTAGGAGTAATCTGGAACTTGTAAAAAATTGTTGTTTTAATGTTTCCAAACCTCCTTTACTTACCAAATAAAAAAAAAAAAAAACCTTTCCTTTTTGTTCATTTCATATTTTTATTGAGAAGTTAACTCATCTGGATGTAGCCAAAAGAGAATGGTATTTCATCAGTTTCTCATGAAATCTGATTTCACTATAGGTCACCAAAATACTCTAACCACCATCACTGTTAGCATCTCCTCACTACCTGATGCTAAAATGTGAAAATGTGTTTGACAACCCTGATAGATTGGCTTTTCAGTGGAAATCAACGTTACAGGGAAAAAAAAATAAAAAGGGTTACCTGAAAAGTAATGGCTAGAAGGAACAATTGAACTCATGCATGTAGGCAAACACAAGTTAAAATGTTGTGGGTTTGGCTTTTTGTTTGTTTGGTTTCATTTTTTTGGTGTGTATTTTTGTTTGTTTGTTTGTTTTTTCCCAGCAATCTGGTGCTGCAGGGCTGTTTTTGTTTTTTCCTAAGATATGGTTCAGATGTATGAGAAAAATAATAAAAGCCATAGCAAAACATTTGCTTTGATAACCAAAAAATTACTGGAAAATGTCTATTGCAGTAACTATGTTGCAAAAACAGAAAAAGCAGGTTAAATACCAAGAAGAAGAAAGTATTAAATATATTCATAAACTGTTCAGTGAAAAAAAAAGTTTTACTGTTCTCTATAACCTTTTTAATATCTCAGTTTATAATTGTTTTGCTAAGCCACTTGTTATTTACGAGAGTATTTATGAGGGAAAAAATGAGGAGATCACTTGCAAATTCATTACATTTTAATTGGTTTTAGAAACATTTTTAGAATGTCTTATTATTTATACAACATATTTTTAAAATTATGTGTATGAGAATTCCTTTAAAGCACAAATTGTTATTAAATTAGTGTGATCTGTGAAACAGCAAATAGTTCTTAGCAATTTTGAAAAGAAAATAGCTAAAAAATTAATCAGATTTTAAAACTTGCTGTAAAAATGCACTTAAAATTGCAAATAAGAGAAAGAAGGTCGATCTGAAAATCATTTATAAGATGAAAAGACTCAATTTTGAAAATGTTCAACTATTTGAGTATATTTGACCGGTCAGCCTCACCTCCATCCCTGGGAAAGTAATGGAATGACTTAATCTTGGTGCCATCTCAAGGCATATCAAGGATAAGAGGGTCATTAGGGGCAGTCAACATGGCTTCACCAAGGGGAAGTCATGCTTGACCAACCTCATAGCCTTTTATGAAGATATAATGAAGTGGATAGATGATGGCAGGATGGTGGATGTGGTCTACCTTGACTTCAGTAAAACATTTGACACAGTCTCCCACAGCATTCTCATAGCTAAACTGAGGAAGTGTGGTCTGGACGATCGGGTAGTGAGGTGGACTGCGAACTGGCTGAAGGAAAGCCGGAGAGTCATGGTCAATGGGGCAGAGTCCGGCTGGAGGCCTATATCTAGTGGAGTGCCTCAAGGGTCGGTGCTGGGGCCAGTACTGTTCAATATATTCATCAATGACTTGGATGAGGGACTAGAGTGTACTGTTAACAAGATGTTGATGACACCAAGCTGGGAGAAGTGGCTGACACGCCAGAAGGCTGTGCTGCCATGCAGCATGACCTGGACAGGCTGGACAGCTGGGCAGGGAAAAATTTAATGAAATATAACAAGGGCAAATATAGAGTATTGCATCTGGGCAGGAACAACCCCAGGTTCCAGTATAAGTTGGGGAATGATCCATTAGACAGCAGTGTAGGGGAGAGGGACCTGGGGATCCTGGTGGACAGCAGGATGACCATGAGCCAGCACTGTGCCCTTGTGGCCAAGAGGGCCAATGGCATCCTGGGGTGTATTAGAAGTGGGGTGGTTAGTAGGTCGAGAGAGGTTCTCCTTCCTCTCTATTCTGCCCTGGTGAGACCACATCTGGAATATTGTGTCCAGTTCTGGGCCCCTCAGTTCAAGAAGGACAGGGAACTGCTGGAGAGAGTCCATCGCAGGACAACCAAGATGATTAAGGGAGTGGAGCATCTCCCTTATGAGGAAAGACTGAGGGAGCTGGGTCTCTTTAGTTTGGAGGAGACTGAGGGGTGACCTTATTAGTGTTTATAAATATACAAAGGGTGAGTGTCAGGAGGATGGAGCCAGGCTCTTCTCGGTGACAAACAATGGTAGGACAAGGGGTAATGGGTTTAAACTGGAACATAAGAGGTTCCACTTAAAGTTGAGAAGAAACTTCTTCTCAGTGAGGGTAACGGAGCACTGGAACAGGCTGCCCGGGGAATGTCTCCTTCTCTGGAGACATTCAAAACCCATCTGAACACGTTCCTGTGTAACCTCATCTAGGTGTTCCTGTTCCAGCAGGAGGATTGGAGTAGATGATCTTTCGAGGTCCCTTCCAATCCCTAGCATTCTATGATTCTATGATTCTATGATATATGGTTTATAAATATCTCTGCTCTGTAAGAATTCCAAATCTAATACGATAGTCTGCATGCCACATTGGGACTTCCACTGAAGCCAACTAACATCCCCTGGGATAAACTCTTCTTAACAACTTTTTCTTTTTGTTCAATGAAATGCATTTGAATGTGCAATACCATAAATGAACCTGATTTGCTTCAGAATGACTGTATAACACATCGTAATGATGTCCCTGTTCTTTTTTGAAGTTGATAAAAAAGTGTCATTATCTAGAAATTCATAAAAGGTAAAAGAGTCTTCAGATATTTTTAAAGTGTTTTAAAGAAAGGTATTGCAAGTATATATGCATATGGAATTTTTATTTTTATTGCATTATATGCAAAAAGTGGAAATGGACTTGTTAATCTTGACATGCGGTATCTACATCTATATATAAAATTCTTTGAAAATTCAATAAACACACTGAAGGCACAAGATAAGAGTTGAAAGTTTCAGAAGAAATGGAAATTATACAGACTATTGAGCACAATAAATCAACAATATGGAAATTGTCCAATAGAAAAATAAACTCTTTTTCAAATACTATGAATGCAAGTAAGCTATATAATATATAACAGAGAGATAATTGAATTTCACTGCAATCCAGCTTAAAAAAATAAATCTTGTAAATTCTTAAGAGTGGTGTTATCCATCCATCCAAATTACAACACACCTTGATTTCCACATATCAACTAAAAGAAGCAACGTCAGTCTCAACAACATAGTGCAAAAAAGAAAGCTCCCTTCTATTTCCACTTTATCAGTTTTAACTACTTTTCTTCTTGAAGGACATCAGGGGACATTCATAGTAACACGCTGCCCAGAGAGGTTGTGGAGTCTCCTTCTCTGGAGTCATTCAATACCTGTCTGGACACATTCCTGTGCAATCTACTGTAGGTATACCTGCTTTCACAGGTGGGTTGGGCTAGATGATCTCCAGAGGTCTCTTCCAAGCTCAACCATTCTGTGATTCATTGCCTGTAGAGTAAGGACAGAATGAAGACGTAGGGACAGATATATTGTATGAAAGCAAGAAGTCTTCCTAGCCCACTATTTTGTGGCCAAAACAAGAAACCTAGAGGAGATGATGAAACAGTCTAAACATACAATGATGCATGCTCAGGATTTTCCAGACTGAAAAGAATAAAGGTTTGGAGATTCCATGCATTATAAATGGTATATTTGTTTTTACTCATATAAATACAAGTGGGTGTTGCGATGCTCTATTGTTCCATGAACGTATCTAATTGATTAATGAACTCATAGCATCTTGCAGCAAAGAATTCCTCAGCTTGATTACAACGTGCCAGGAAAACCACCCCTGTCTGATTGTTTTGAACCTGTCATCTCCTAGCTTTAATTGGTGTTGTCATTACCTATACTGGAGAAGACTGAAACATATTTCTTAATTGTATTTTCCATGTGTCCCATCCCAACAGATGGGATGAGAGATGAGTTAACTCGGAACGGGACATGCACCCTGACTCAACAGATGAGATCAGGTGTGAGTTAACTCTGGGTAATTCTGCGCGGCAATGCGAAGTGAATGACAGACAGTCACTCTGGGGGTCCAATTACAAATTTACTAAAAGCACATAGTGGAATACAAATTACAGCGATTAGTGACTTGGCAAAAGTATGTTATAATATCACAAAACTTATAAATACTTTAGCAGCAAAAGTACTTCTACAAATGATGGATTACCAATAATTAGTAACTATAATACAAAACTTAACAAGACTTTAACAGCAGAACTTAAAATGATGTTACGTTTATATGTTCAAGAAAAAAGGAAAAAAAAAAAAAAAGAGAGAGAGAGAAGGAAAACTAAGATATGAGAGACAGAGAGAGAGTAAGATATAAACTCAGATATGAGAGAGAAAGAGAGTAAGATATCACCACTCCACAGGTTATTGATCCAGCGATGTCCGGTGGAAGGGAGGGTGGACGCATTGAAGACTTCGGTCACGCTGCACAGCATATACACACCACAACCTGATGCCACATGCGGGATCATTTTATAACCCAGTTCATTTACATGTGGGCAGTTCATCTCCTCCCTCTGGTCGCTCTTCATGCTAATTAGGAAGACTCTTCTGGAAATGGGTCTGGGGTCTTCAAACTAGGGGAAAGTTCACGGTATTGACCAGAAGTGAGTTGTCTTACCCGTCAGGGGTAGTTGTTGGTTCATGGTTTCTTCTGGTAGTTGGTTGTCTGACAGATGGTTCATCTCTATCATCCCAATTAGGCCATGAGGCCATTCACATCAACACTGTTAATTGTCCTTATCTTCCAAGGTGTCTGCCTTCGTGGCCATAAAACTTTGGGAAAGATAAGATGAGGTGTCATCTACCTCTTCCTCCCAATGTAACAAAAACCAGACGTTTATGGCATAACGAGGTCCTTTGTTCTGCTAAGGATGGGGGGGAAGCGCTTCAAGGTTGTCACACCATGCTGCTTATGATTTTACAAATCTCTCTCCTCTTCCTCTTTCCACTCTTGTTTTTCTCTCTTTCAAGATTTAGAAACAAACAAACAAACAAACCCACAACAACTATCTCTAGAAGAAGTGTTTGATATGGTATTTGTTTTTGACCTTTGATCATCCTTGATACCCTTCTCTGAACCATTTCCAGTATTATCTGCTTTCTGAGGAGAAAGCTACAAGGTCTTCAAGATGGGAGAGAGACATGGATATATACAATGGCAAAATAGTGATTGTTTCTCTCATAATAAAGTGCTTAGATTGATGTAACAACAAGGAGACAGCATAAACTACTCTGACATTCATTATGTCTTCCAAGGAATTTCTTGTGCCTGGTGTTAAATGAGCCTATCACATTGAGTTACTAATTATAAATTTTTTGTAGGAAGAGAAACTTGTTCAATTTTCTCTCTCTCTAGTGGCATATTATGTTGTTCTTGTTGATAACTTGGGTCTTATTAATTTCAAATACAAAATGGCTTCCCTTAATTGTAGATCTGCAACTTTGCCAGTCTAGCAGTTTATTCTCAGCTGAATTTTTATTTTTAATTTCAAGTGATGCAGATATTTCATGCACTAGAAGTATAGCTGGCAGCAGTGAGGCCAGTCTCACTTGGAACTAGTTGGTACAAAATGGTTTCAATAGAGACATGCTAAACACCATGTTCATGGTTTCAGGAACAGCTGAATACACTAAGGTAATTTATTTGGTATAATAATTCCCCATGACTCCCCTCAAACTGTCAGTCCATCTTTTCTGAGAGTTAAAATAGGGCAAGTTTTGTTAACAGCTCTGCTTTGTCAAAAAAACAGCAAGTTTGGGAGCTTTGAAACCAGGCTACTTTTTGCTCAGTTACACTAGAACAACAATATGCAGCCTTATCCTTAGAGAGGTGCACAGTCATCTCACAGTTGTGCAGCAGTACTATGTAAGCCAAACATTGCCTGTTACTACGGTCATATTTCATGAGGAGGGCTAGTTCTGTTTGAATGATGTGTTATACAGTATTCAACAAAAATGAATAGGTCGTACCATCTAAGTATATAAAACATACACAAGGGGCAGAGAACACATGGTAAAATTCTCTGTGTTACCTAAATGCCTGAACTGTTAGCTGTGCCAGATTTGGTGTGGCTTAGAATAACCCAGTACAAGCTTTCTTATACATCTACACACATACACAAACCAGTAACATCCCACAGCACTGACATTTTCTATTACTAGACATACTCAGGTTCAGGGAGACTTTTTTCAAGAAAGAATGCGTTGCTACTCCTCCACTATTTTTTTAAAGGTTGTTTGTTTTTTTTTTTTTTTTCCTCCTGGTGACAGAAAATAAACTGACTTTTTATTTACCATTTAGCATATAATATATTCTTTTGGCTGGTACATGATTTTTTCTAATTTTTAGTTTGCCAGATTTATTTGTATTTAATCATATTCAAATCCTTTAAGCCTGCTGCATCAATTAGGATTAATCTTCTTGCTCTGTCTTATAAAGCCACATCCAAAGATGAACTGTTCTGAGGAAAATCTGTGACAGAGTGGTTCTGCGGACAATTATTTACTACATCAATCATTTATGTATGACTCACTGCAGGTATCTCAAGGGACACTGACTGATGCACTGAAGACTCAACTCAACAGCTTCACAATTTTGCTATCTGTACAGGTTGTCTTTAAATCATAACTAACTACTTCATTCCCTTGCTGCTCATGACTTTCTACAGCACAGACATGCCTTGTTCTCATTCACATCTCAGGTTTTTTCTGATTGTACTTTAAGTTGGAAAACTGCTTCTTTTTCCCTACTTATAGAGCCTTTCTGTAGGCCTTCTAACCTAATAATCTGAAGGCAGCCATATCTTCTGTGCTGATACATTATTTATAATCTAATAATGTTTTTATTTGTGCATACTAACAGATGGTGTAGCCTTTCTCTCCTAAAATTTAACATTTATTTAGGTTTTTCTTCACAGAGCTATATTACTTTGTTCCTGCAAGGCAAGGCATGCTTTTGAATTTTAATTTTAGAGCTGCAAAGCAAATCTTTTTAAGTTGGAACACTTTTTATAACGCTCTTTTCACATCAGCCATCATGCCTCCTTCAACTCTTCTGTCCTTCCTTTCGTCCCCTTCATTGCTTCAGAAGAGAGGCCTTCTCCCAGGCAAGAGAGGCATTTCCCAGTCCCAGATGTTCATCAGATGAGATGCTTCAGAAGAAGGCAGAAAACACTGAATCTTTGCTGCTGTAACTGATGCTGACTCCCCATCTCAACCCCAGCTAATAAAAACCCACCTTTCATATTGCGTTATCTTTTTGCAGCTACAACTATAGTATTAATACAAGTCATTAAATGAGCTAGCTTGCAAGAAACGCAGAAAGAAACCTGAGCAGAGGGAGGGTTCATGCTCTAATACAACAGTGTGATTATTGACATTATTAGGTGGTACTTGAAGTAAGACTTCAACACTAAGACATATATGGACTTAAGTTATACTAGAAAAAAAATTCTTCCCAGCAAGGGCTGTTGGGCATTGGAACAGGCTGTCCAGGGAAGTGGTGGAGTCATCATGCCTGGAGGTGTTTAAAAGGCGTTTAGACAAGGTTCTTAGGGACATGGTTTAGTGCTAGAATTGAGTTAGGTTAGGTTATGGTTGGACTCAATGATCCTGAGGGTCTCTTTCAGCTGAAATAATTCTATTCTATTCTATTCTATTCTATTCTATTCTATTCTATTCTATTCTATTCTATTCTATTCTATTCTATTCTATTCTATTCTATTCTATTGTCAAAAGTTAAAATAGAAAAATTCAGAAGTGCTTTATGGACAAATTAGAAAGAGTTTTTGTTGCTGTTGGGTTCTTTTGCTGGCCTGGAAAGAAATGGATTTTTCTTTTTTTCTTTTTTTCTTTTTTTTTTTGAGCTACTACTAAAGGTCATAATAAATCAACCTGATCCATTAGACACAGATTGAAAGAATGTTTTAAGATACAATTTTGAGAATGTTAAGAACAAAATGTTGATTCTATATGCAATGATGGCTGGCTGAAACCAAAAATAGAAAAAATATCAGTTGAATTCATATTTGATACATTAATATACAAAATTATTTCACAGAGGAATATGATTAAAATCTGGGAAGTCTTTATTTTTGGAGTTTTTTGACCATCAGTAATAGATTCTTCTGCTTCCAATCTTAATGAGCAATGTATGCCAAAAATTTTTACCACCATGAGTTTCTTATTTTTAACATGCTTGGTCTTTGCTTAAACTCAGCTGTGGTGCAAATGGGAAGAATAACAAAAGATAAAAGAAAAAAGATTGCAATTTTCTTCATCTCACAGAGCAGTGCTTTGCCCTGTGAGTTCTTTGTACTTCATATTGTCTAGACTGTGTGCGAGTAATGCTAGTCTTTCTACGGAGACACTTCTTTGAAGTTATTTGTCCTGTGTTTTCTTTTCCATCTGTTTGGGTGCGAAGTGCAAGCATCAAGCTATAAGACTGCAGATAATATTTTGACATTTGAATGCAAGTTTCCATTTCTCAGTTTAAATTGAAAAAGTATGTAGAAATTCATTTATTACCACAAAATGGTCCATCTGGTGCCAACTTGTATCCAAATGTAGGTGACCATAACAACCAAAGTCTGTCTCTCCATGTCTGTTATTCCTGTTTGTTCACATGAGTCTTTATTAGTGTGATTCTCTTAAAAACAGTATTTTTATTTATTTACAAATAAGACAGGGTTCATGAAAGTAATAAAATTCATTTTGTCCTTCATTTTATTATTGAGAGTATGGTTTAATCGTCTTACATTTCTAAATTGAGGCAAGATGAAAATTTTAAACACGCTAATTAGAATATTTATTGTTTGCTACTCATTCAGACTTCCTTTTCTGGTAGAGTGCACACCCATACAATTCAGATGAGGTAGAAAAGAGTAAGAAGTTTTTAGTTTCTATAAGCTATTATACAGTGGAAGATACTGGTTTTGTACTGTGAGTTCTGATACTGTAATGGTTACTTTATGAATTAGCTTCTTCTACAAGTTTTACATTTGCTTTTATCTCAGTGTTTAGATTCTGCTGAAGTTTTTAAAACCATAAATATTCTAGATACTATGTATGGTGTCTACAAATCTGTCAATTCAGAAACACACCAAGAATGCTTTGAATAGCAGTAATCATTTGAAATTGAATCCTTATTTTGTATCCTTCCCTCTTCAAAACATATTTAAGGGTTATTTTATAGCTCTTCCTTAAGTGTTATTTTATAACAATTTTTGTCTTTTAAATTAATACATTTGGATCTGGTAAATCAAAGGTGACATAAAATTCATAGTGAACTAGGTGAAACAACTAATAATAGTGCTTTTCCTAGATTGGTATTAGTCTAAACCAACAATCAATATGCAAAATAAAGCCAGCCAAGAAATCCTGGTACAAAAACAGTCCATGGGAAGGATTTAACTAAATAAAATTTCCAAATAAGACATTGTAGATGGACTTGAAAACTATTAACTGTAATGTCCCCAGATATAGATAGATATTTACTTACAGAATCTGTCATTCCTGACTTACAAATATGTTATCCTTTTTGCATAATTTATTTATTTAATTTGTGGCCTTATTAAGACATAAATATATTCTGCCTTCAGTATACCATTGGCAAAATATACTTAATATTTCTGTTTCTTTCTCCTAGATGTTAAAAAGATGATCCTGGAATAATTAACAACAAACAATCTTAAAATTCTTTCTATTGCCTTAGGTAGATAGACCTCCTTCTACTAGGCAAAGAAAAATAATGTAATAGCTAAAATAAAGAAAACAGAAGCAGGGATTGACAACCTGTTTTAATTTTCAACACAACCTTGGTGCTATCTGGACAGTGAATGCCTCAATAAGACTAATGTGTTTGCTGAACAAATCAGTAAAATCAAGTTAGAAGACAGGAAACAAGGTGAAAATAAATAGTCTTCATGCTGAAAGCGGTTAGGAATGAAGTCATGCTAGAGCATCAATACAGATATCTGCAAAATCATGAGAGGCTGGAGAATATGAATAGGGAAAAACTGTTCACTTTCTGTTGCAACACAAGAAACAAATAATATCATCTGCATTTAGCTAATGATAGGTTCTAAACAAAATAAGGAATAACATTTTTTTTTTATAGAACATGGAGTTAAACTGTAGAACACTTTGCCACAGCTCATTTGCCGTGGGATACTAAAAGTATATATGGCAGATAGAAGTCCAGTACGGGTGACCTAATGAAAAGGAGTCAAGAAAGCATGTTCTAAGAGTTGTGGGATAATACACTGTACATCTTCTCTTGTACGTCCTTGGAGTTTTGGGGGTTAACAACAAGATAAGAAACCATCTCTCATTTTTGTCATTCTTCATAGTTTGGCAATTGTTTACACTGCACATGACCACATGTAATGCAATTTGAGTAAAACAGCACAGTTCGAAAGCTATAGAATCTAAATAGTTCCCAGTGCATCCTTTTTTTTAACATCTGCAGATTTTCAGTGTCTCATTTATACATTGGAATACTGACTGCTGCTTAGGGAAATGATCTACTGTAGGATTGCTGGAGGATATTTCAGTTCTGCTACACTGCAATACCTTCAATTTCTGCAGTGAATTAGTACTTGATGTTTACTAAAATTTATTACTTTCAGCTTCTTTGTGTAACCTAAGTATTTTTCTCATTTTCTTATTTCATATAAAGGTAACAGGTAAGAATTTACTTGTTTAGGAACTTGGAATATTTTCTGTTTGTTACTCTTCTAGCTATATGATTACATCAGTGTTGATTGCTATCAGACAATGTATCAGATAAACCATTGATATAATTCTGTAGGGTAATTGCTATGCTCCTGATGCAGGCATATACAAATGTATCTATATATATAATGATTAATCATTGTACACCAATGATTGATGTAGGTTAAGTTAAGCTTATAAGTTTATAGTAGCCACAACAGAAAATCTTGTAGTCCTAGGATGGATATCAACTACTCAGAAGACAGAGCTTTGAAAAACAGTTTCATTGTTACTGAGTACGAAGTGTACAGTCATTATGTAAATTAATTCCTTTAGGAAATAAAAGTTTAAGAATTTACATAATTGAGATATATCTGCAGTTATGGATCACTAACTGTATAACACCTTGTCAGTGTGATGGGATGTGACGAAGAAGCTGCTTTAAGATTAACCTGGAACAAATTTGGGTCTATTCAACCCATCACCATCTT
Source organism: Streptopelia decaocto (assembly GCF_964273445.1). NCBI lineage: Eukaryota > Metazoa > Chordata > Aves > Columbiformes > Columbidae > Streptopelia > Streptopelia decaocto. The sequence goes on along the minus strand of NC_138655.1, from coordinate 77,231,973 downwards.
TTTGAATTTCCTAGTCAAAACTACTGATAAAATTTTTGTGGAGAAGGAGGGAAAAAAAAAAAAAAACAAGGAAGAAAAATATTTCTGCTATTGATCCAGGACATATCTTAGTTGTACTGTTTGATATAACTAGCATTTCTGATAGGCTTTGGACAGTCAGTTGACCTTTTTCTCCTAATACCTCCCAGCATTCATGTACTTCAGAAATGATGGCTTTTTGCTTGCTTTAGCTATACTTATTCTTATGAACGCAGTGTTTATTATCCTTCTCAGTGTAATGTCAAATTGAAAGGCAAACATTTGCTGTGCTCTTGCCATCTCCTTTCAATATATCAGAGGCTTAAACTATGAACTCTGTATATACTTAAGGCTCCTAAGCATATGAAGTTTGATATCGCCGTTCTTTCTCAAGATAATACCAGCCAGAAAGCAGACAATAAGGTCACTTAGGTAAGATCAGTACTGATTTTTCTCTGTTGCTTTGGGTGGGCTCAGTGAGGTCACTAAGTGAAAGCAGCAGCTGACCAGTGACTGTTATAACCTGTGAAGAAGGAGAAGTGTTGTGGATCATGAGTAGAGCAATAACAGTTTTGCCTAGAAATGGTATTTAAATTCTTAACTTACAGTTAATGAGGTCATTATTGTGTCCTCCATAGTTCTGAACACTTAGAGGCTGTTGTGTTGAATCCTAACTGATTTGTATCATTATGTTCTGTAAATGATGGAAATTAGCATAAATCACATGAAATGTGCCATTTGAAATGTGTTGCAGAGTGATGCTGAGGATATTGTCTTCCTACTTTGCAAAGCATTAGTATATAATGGCTTGGGATCCCTTGTGCTAATATTCCATATATGAAAATGTAAAATGCTGCCAACAAAAATTATAAAGTAGAAAAGTTTGTTTGCTTTATGTTATATTCAACCTGTTAATGAGGGATAAATTGTGCTGTGCAGCAGAAACACTACTGGTTAGAAACACAAATGGATTAATAGAAATGAACAGAAATGACAGTTCATACAGTTCCATATGCTAGTTAAACTCTGTGTAGGGAATTTAAGGGTAACATATTTTTCCAAGAAGTAGTGTTTGTGATTAAAAGGAATCTAATGTCAATATTTTTTCTCTCAGGCTTTGGGAGTAAGGCAAGGGATCGTAAGCTGGCACATAGTTCTTTATGGGTAACTGCTTGTTACTAAAGTTGCTCTTGAAGATAATTTGAAAAAATCCTTGGGAAAAAAAAAAAAAAAGTCTTTCATATGTAGTAGGCCAAGTGGTCTACCTCCTTGTTTAACCAGATCAAGGAGAAAAAAGATTAGATTATTTTCATATATACTTAGGCAATGTGTAGTGGTTTAAACAAACAAAAAAAACAAACGAGAAGGTGAAATGGGTTGAATGGTATAAGGAACAGTGATTAGTAGTTGCCATATAGAATTGTTTTAATCTTGAGTATATTTAGACTGGTGCTGCATAAAGCAAAAACCAGCAAATTGTTTCATGTAATAATACAGAGGTTCGAACACTCTTCCGAAATTAGAGACTTGTCATCTTTCATCAACCTGTTAAGATTCCCTTTAAAATATTTCATTCATCAAGACTCCGTCATTTTAAGCTCCTTTGTGGTACCCTCCCAACCTGTGATAAGGAAAAGACAGGAGAAAGGCAATTTTGTATCAAATTCCTAAAACTCTGAATATCTTCTCTGTGCACACAAGTATGTATTTAAACAGGCATATCACAAGGTTCTATATACTACTAGCTGCTCACCCACCTATAATTTCTAGCAAACATATCAACTACCTTCCTCCAGAGTTAGCTCTGCCTTAAAAAAACTGTGAACATGAATGTCCGCATAGTCTCTCTTGCTTTCTCAAAACCTTATGAAACAAAGATTCTTGACTTCAAATTTCATATAAAAGCAAACTTTATGCTTGAAACTTCAGGAAAAATACAGCAACACTTTCTGCATCAAAACCTGAGTTAAAAATATTTTTCCTTTCACCCTGCTCTCCTGATACCATCGGAACAATCCACTCAATACTAGATATTGTAAGTTATTGAATACTTATTTTGTCAAATTTATTAACTGTCTGAAAAAATATTTAATAATTAGGTCTACTGAATAATTCCAAATTTCCCTAACTTTCCATATTTCCCCTTTCATTTCTGAATGTTTTTAAAGTTGTCTATTTGTTATAATGTAAAATTCTTCAATACGAAGTACAATTTACTTGGTATGTCTAACTTTTACTAAAAAGTTAATATAATTTTTAATGTATTGTTACATATTTTAAAATAAACAGATAAAAAAATCATCTCTGGGACATGTACTGAAAGTTTAGCCTCCTCATATCCATTGGTAAAGAACAATGTACATAAGACCTGGTTTAGGAAATAATTTTAATTTTCTTTAACAGTAAGAATATGTGTTCTTGCTCCTTCTATTCTTTATCACGTAGATAGCACTTGTTCCTTGTACTCTTGATTACACAGGTAGCACATTTGAAGTTGCAAGGTGAATGTTTTTGGATTAAAAAAACTTGAAATGCACAGCAACTTTGTCTATAAAGCTTTATGTTCCATACTCATGACAACATTACTCAACAGTGTCTGACATTAATTTCTTACTTTGTTACCTAGTGGAAATGTATATACTTGTTCTTCATTTTTGACAGCTGTAGTTTTTCCGAAGATCTTGGATATATGATTCATTTCACTGGTTATTCTATTGATTTTAAATTTTGATTGGATAGCTTTTAATTTTATTCCTATTTCAGAATAGTCTGGTAGTCCCAATAAGATCTCAGACATTCAGAAACAAACAAACAAAAGTGAAATAATTTTTTACAAAATTAAAAAGTCCAGCTTTTGAATTTTGTAAAAAGCTTATTTTCTTTTTCTCTGACTATGATTTATGCTTTAGCAGCTACAAGTAAGAGGTACTGTTGAGAAAACTGTGTAATTCTCTATAAATCATGATTTAATATAAAAGTTATATTCTTCATAACCTCCTTAAAAAATATGATTTTTTCAGATTTTGTTTACATTAAAATTCTTTGGAGGTATCAACAGTCATGTGCATAAGAAAAACCTTTTTGATATAACTTGCTTGAATTTAACAATTTTTTTAACAACATCTCTCACCAAAGGTCTTCAAGAAAACTTGACAGCTGAAACACACATGAGAGAGAAGGATTAAAAAATAGAATTAAATCAATTAAAATTGGTGAGGTGACTAGAATTAGAAGGCAGAAGCAAAGGTCGATTCCCATCATGAAGTCTGAAAAGGTTCTGCAGGGACCTGCACCATTAAAGAGTAAAGCTCATAAAAAAGGACAGAATAGTGACATGATAAGTTTTTTTTGACAATACCAAGTTATGCAGGATAGTAAAGAAAACCTGACTGTCAAGAACTGCAGAAAAGCCTTTACCAGATTGAGCATTAATGCAAGTGAATTTTTCCACACTTAGATGTAGAAGACCTTACGGTGGGCAAAAATAATCCCAGCTTCACATACAAAACTATGGGTGTTAACAGTTAATAGCGTAGAGGACAGGTTATGACAGACAGCTTCTTGCAAATTCAGCTCAGTGATATCATTTGTGGCAATTGATGAGAATTAGTCACAGTCATAAAAGCAAATCAAATTCTAAATGTTAGTAGAAAAGAAACAGAGAAGAAAACTGATGTTATACCATTGTACATATCCATGGTCCACCTGCATTTTTGGATGCTGTGTGCAGTGTCTTAAATAGTTCCCTTGTCTCAAAATGGATATATTAGAACAGGAAAAGGTTCAGGGCAAATTAAGAGGTATGGTTAAAGGTGTGTGTGTAAAGAATTAAATAAGACCATTCATCTAAATTAGAAGGGTCTATACTTTTACTAATAAAGGGGCCTAGAAAATCATGAGTGAGGTAGACAGGGTGGGCCAATTATCTGGTATTACTCTGAAGACATTAAGGGGACGTCAAATAAGCTAGAAAGAGGAAAGCATAAAATGTCTGCTCTGATGCTGTGTTAATTATTGTAATTAATAAGAAGACAGATTATATAATTTGTGTAATTATTATTATTATTATGTCTAAGAGTCCTAGCTATGGATTAGTGTATGTCTAAGTGTATTAAAACAGAAAAAAAACCTTCCTCATTTTGTAAAATGGTAATCTTCTCTCTGTATTTCCAGATGGTAAATACACCATGTCTCCACTATGCTAAAGGTTACTAGCCTTCATTTTATTGTGAAAACAGTTATCTTTAACAGTTATCTTCCTCAAGATTTATTAACAGTTCCTACAGCTTTGCTTTTCTTTAATGTCTGAGCTGATTTAAATGATGTGTTTTAAAGTCCTGAAATGAATGTGAATGAAAATTGTAACCAAAATAGCAAGAAAGATTGATTTCAGTTGAAACTGTAGTAATAGTAATACTAACCCAGTAACTGTGTGGTAACTTTACAGTATCAGACTAAATTCAGAACAAGATCTTGATTTGAATGCAGACAGTTTATGCATTTGGAAGTTAATTGTCTGTGCATGTCTCACTCCTACACCACCAGTTAGGAAGACACTGCTAATAAATTCTTTGATATATCGGAGTGATAACACCTAGTGTTCAGGAATCTCTTTTGTCTTTATCTATGCTGTTGCAGGCTAGCAACTTGCCAGACATGTTTTAGCACTTATGTGTTGCATCTCATCTGGCCTTTGAGGAGTAACACGATAGCAGACAAGCTACTGACATGTGGCTGTCGTTTACAAGGTCTGAGCTAGTTCTACTATAATGTCCTTTTAGAAGCATCAGTACATACTAGAATCTGCATGTCCTTCCTCGGGATTCTAAATTGGATAGATAATAAACAAAATATATTGTTTAAGTATTTTGAAATGTCAGAACATGTGGAATTCAGGTGATCTCAAGTATAGATATCCATCTAATGGAATAGGAAGCATTCAGACATCTTTATATTCCCTTGTGTGGTACTCCTCAAAACTGCCAGAAGTGATTTCTTTTTAAGTCTTAATTTATTTAGGTCACAGTGTGCCACCATAATAATTTGATACTTCAAGTACTGGGTGAGGACAGATGTATTTTTTTATTTCAGCTCTGTTGTATCCTTTGGGAGGTATTCTGAATAACAAACATGCTTAAATATTTTCTCCAATATTATATTTTCTATAATTTTTAAGTGGTGTTAAATAGCAGGTATTGCTATTACTTTTAAGGTCTTGGTTTGCCAACCGCAGCTTTCAACAAGGTGGAGAAGGAGACAGATGTTTCTTTTTATGCCAAAAAAAACACCAAAAAACAAAAACAAAACAAAACAACAACAACAACAAAAAACCACACACCAAAAAACAAACAAACAAACAAAAACCAACAACAAAGAAAACACCCCAAAACCCCCACAAACACATAGAAAATAAGCAAAAATTTAAGAATGTGGTTATAAGAACAAAAGGAAAATGAGCTGACTGTACCTGTGGCTCCATACTAACCAGGAAAGATGTTTCTAATTGTGAGCAAAGATGGGTGTCCTTGCTGACAGCTTCCTCCACTGTTCATGGAAATAGAACCTGGTACATTCTTAATCCATAAATAGGATTGCCTTGAATCCACTTCTCATTTATAATTTCCTGATGCTTGCTTGCCCCCAAATTTGTAGTTGACTCATAGGTTAATAACCTAACTCATTAACAATCCAATACAAATATTCTGTGAAATACACACTTTATAGCTTTATCAGATGCTTGGTTTTGATTTTCCTATTTTTAGGGTTCAGGTCTTCTCCAGTAGTGATTTTGAACACCATTGTTAAAATAAGGAACTTAAAAAGTTTTCCTGATGGTGCTTACTAAGCTGTGCCTTTAAAGCTCTAGGAATGCTTGCTAAATGTCAATGGGAGCTGTAAGAGATCAGATCTAGTTTCTTCTGACGCTTTGTGGGATCACATCGTCTTTATAGTTCTCAAAATAAGGTTTTACATAACATGCTCTCAGTATTTTATGAGACAAGGATTTTAAACTTCTCAATACATCTCCCACACAGCCAAGCTCAAAATTAAAAATCTGCTTCTACAAAGTCTTCTCATCTTGCTATCCACTAACATTCAAAGAAGTTCAGGGTGGTTTGTATGTCTCTAAAGGAACTTGATTTCTCACACAGATGAGTACTGTATTTCAGAATCAGAGCTTAGTTGTTCTTGTATATTTGGATCCACCGTGCATCTTCCTGGAGGACACCAACCTAAAACCATGCCTTTCTCTTCTGTCCTTTCAAAACCATTGCCAAATTCTCACTCCATTTTTTTTATAAGGAACTCAAAAAACTATATTGCAAATCTATTTTCCCCGTTTAAGGGAAACATTTTAAAATTTAATTGCTTTTATTTAGCATGCATGTTGTCTTTTCTTCATGTAGTCACTGATTATCTTCAGTAACATCTACTGGACTGGCGGAAGTCTGCTTCCTGTGCCCAGCCATGACATCCATGACATCAAAATGTGTTATTTGTTCCAGAAATTGGAAAGTAAGCCCCATTTCCTTTAAAATTCTTCAGACATATATCCTTATTAAAAAAAAAAAAAAAAAAAAAAAATCTAAAGCCAGATGTGTGGTTTTATTTTGTTAACAGAATAAGAGTTAAATTTAAAAAATCTGATTTAATTCATTTTACTGACATTAAAAAAAAAAAAAAACAAACAACAAAACAACACCACCACAACAAAAAACAAACCCATGACACTAAAAGCAGTAGTTGTGGATCCTTCTAGATAACTGCAATGTCAGCATTAACTGTTCTTGGGATTTCTGTTTTCTTCAAAATAATACATAGGGCATTATAAAAGGCATGGAAAAATCTTTTTTGTTTGCATAGGGGGAAAAAGGTTTAAGAATAACATTCGCCTTGTTTTCAGCACACATAAATCCCAAAATCATGGCATTATTCTGGAAGTTTAACTTGAGGAACTGCATCAAGCCACCTGGGATGAAAAGTGTTTGGGGAATGTGAGATAAAAAAGTAACAGCATTTCCACTGCCTATGTGTATGACTGTGTTTGTATACATATTGTAACATTTGGAGCAACTGAGGTAGAAGTCAACTGTACTTGAAAAAAGCTAAAAGCAAAGGAATCCTGAAGATCTGAAAATCTTCATAAAACAACCAAGAATTCTGCCACACATTAAGGGGGTTCATTAAACTACCTTGGGGGAAAAAAAAAAAAAAATTATATATACCATTTCAGTTATTAGTAGCAATTATACAGTCAAACACAGACACTTTGAATCACTTACTGATGTTGAAGTGATTCCTTCTGGGGGACAGAGGCCTTATCCACTTCAGCAGTGTGTCCAATGAGAGGTACAGAATGCCAGCCCTAGTGACTGTGGTCAGGCACATTAGAAGATGGACAGTGTCACCTTTCCTGGCTGATCATCTTCCTTATTTTCCAGAAAACAAAAAGTCTTGACCTCAGTTACTCACAGTGAAGAAAAAAAATGAAAAATGTGAAACAGAACTACACGTCTTTTTAAGAGAGAAGAAGATGATGTAAACAAGAAAACTAAAGCAAGTGATAGGACAGACATATGAGGTAGCTCCTGTACAGCTTTCAGCCACTGAGAAAGACTGGCTCTGGTGGCACCTCTCCAGCTGAGACTCACCACAAGGATGGGAGACTCCTTTGCACAGAGTGTGTGGGTCCACTTCCCTTCTCCCCACCTGCTGCAAGGGATTTGGCACAAGAAGAAAGCGTTTCAGAGGGACAACAGTTTAGCTTCAGCAATTGCCTAGATATGTTTGGGAAAGCAGCTACACCTTCATGGAGGCCGCACTGCTCCCTCCGTAACTGGAGAACTCTGTGCAGTCCCTCAATACATTAACTAACTTGGCTTTTTGTAACCTGAACAGTTTGGAGCCAGTGAATAATTCATCCCTTTTTCAATTGTTTTACAAGAAGAAATAAATATATGTTTGAAAGAGAGATGAAATAAGCACATTTGGACAATCAAGTCTATGTGTTTAGATATTTTTACTATAAAGGAGTACTACATGTTTCTTTCAGTCTGTGTCCAAATCCAGATACAGAATTATCTTTTAGTTTGAATGTTTTTCAGAAAATCTGTTCAATAAGAAACCTGTTCTGTAGTTTCTCATTTCTTACTTGGTTATATCCTTTTACTGACACATTTAGAAAGCAAAGTCAAAATAACAACATTAATGCAAGTCCATTAAAACATAGATCAAGTTGTTGTCAAGAATATTAATTTATATTCTGTAAGCAAAAGTTATTTTCTTCTGTTGATTGTGAAATGTATTATATCATTGTGTGTTTGTTTGTTCTATTTTCCCCTTCTACTACTTTCATTTCAAAACCAATATTATGAACAAAGAGACTGTTGCTTAGCAACTTTAAATATTTCCTTTTAAACTGAATGCTTATAGTTTTAAATATAACATAACTTCAGTGTATACTTTGTGATAAGTTATTGGAAAATAATTAACTTCCTCTTTCTTGGATTTATTTCTCAGAAATGTATTTTATGGATTATTGTATTGTGCAGGGAGAAGGGATATGTCTAAACTGTATTCATGTACAAAGATTTTGTTTAAAAGACAATTTGTTATCCTACATATTGAATAATTAATTTTTCAGTAATTAACATTTAAGTAACATTTATTTCCCTTGATATATCTAGAATGATCTTAAATCAGTAGACTTCTTCAGTTTAAATGTACTCCATGTAGAGTGATTCTAGTTCTATCTACCTTCCCAGTGAGTACCCAATGATATAACCTATTAATGCTGTATGGTTACATTTTGAAAATTTTGTGGGTATTTTTGTGAAATAATAGGATAGACTTTTACTTATTTAAAAGTTCAGTGTAACTGAAGTCAGAAGCCACTGATTTTCTTCCAGAAGAAGGTGTCCCAATACTTTTTGGCTGGTAATAAAATCAACCTGTTACTAGTGACTAATAAGGATATATGACCATTAATACAAGTAGGGATATGTGGCTATTATTTTGGTTTTCTTACTTAGAAGCTTCTTACACATACTCTGAAATTGTTTCTTGGAAAAGAAAGACTATACGCAGATGAATATATCTTTTCAAGAATTAGAAGCCATGTGTTCTTCAATTAATGTCTCATATGTTGGTTAAAATTTAAAAATTGGTGATGCCTAATGCTCACTTTTAAATCCCTTTTGGAAACATATTTAGATGTAAGTCAAGAAAAAGCATTTGCCTAAGAAACAAGAGCAGCTTGTCATTCAGGAGAAGATCTCAAAAAGTGCCTAAAGCTATAATGAGTATTAATTGTAGAATCGTAGAATCATTTCAGTTGGAAGAGACCCTAAGTCTAACCATAACCCAACCTAACTCTAGCACTAAACCATGTCCCTAAGAACCTCTTCTAAACACCTTTTAAACACCTTTAGGAATGGTGACTCCACTGCCTCCCTGGGCAGCCTGTTCTGATGCCTGACAACCCTTTCTGTGAAGAATTTTTTCCTAATATCCAATCTAAACCTCCCCTGGAGCAACTTGAGGCCATTTCCTCTTGTCCTATCACTTGCTACTTGGGAGAAGAGACCAACACCCTCCATGCTACAACATCCTTTGAGGTAGTTGTAGACAGTGATAAGGTCTCCCCTCAGCCTCCTTTTCTCCAGGTTAAACAGCCCCAGTTCCCTCACTCGCTCTCGATAGGACTAGTGCTCTAGGCCCTAGATCTTGCAGTCTCTCTAAAGCCCTTTTTTCCTAGTTTTATTGGTTTTCCCTTCATTCACCTGAGATACCAAAACTTAGTTTTACTCAAGGAAGTATTACAAAGAGATCATTTGAATGCATTGTAAAATTAAATGCTTTTCTTAATCAGGTCTGTAGTGTCCAGTGCAAGACCTATCATTCGGACTGTGTTTCAGCATTTATTACTGAGCTTCAAAACCAGAAGTTATGTATGTAAATTGTGCCTTTCAGTACATCTTCACTGTTCTGCTATCTTGCCACAGCTTCCCACCACCTGTCCTTAACAGAGCATTTGTTTTCCTTTCTTTCCTATTTTCCTTTTTCCTCTCCTCTCCTCTCCTCTCCTCTCCTCTCCTCTCCTCTCCTCTCCTCTCCTCTCCTCTCCTCTCCTCTCCTCTCCTCTCCTCTCCTCTCCTCTCCTCTCCTCTCCTCTCCTCTCCTCTCCTCTCCTCTCCTCTCCTCTCCTCTCCTCTTCTCCCCTCCCCTCTCCTCTCCTCCCCTCCCCTCCCCTCCCCTCTATCTGGTAGAGTTCATAGATTTTTTTTTTTTTCCGCTTCCCTCTCCTACTTCCTTCATAATGTCATTAATATGTCTATGAAGCACTCAACATCATTTTGAATTCTGAAACGATAAAGCTGTAACTATTCTGCTTTCATTTTAGATTTGATTTTATTTTTTTTTTTTTTTTTTTTAGGTGGCACTCTGTGGAGTGTTAAGTGTCACAGTAGATAAGCTAAGCTGTAAATTGAATTTTTTCTTATCCATATATTTATCTTTCAGCATTTCCTTTTTCATTGGGTCCTGCAGAAACATACATTTAATTCTTCTCATTCATTCATCACTGTTAGCTCATCATTGATGAATCAGAAGTCTGCTCCTAGTAAGAAAAAAGGCATGTCATATGTTTTATGAAAAAGTAAGCTCTTTGAGTTTATATCCCTTTTATTGCAGCTGGAGGGAAAGATGTTTGCTCTGAACAAAAAGTAAAAATAATGATGAAGTCTTTATGGGAAAATGAAACACCTACTGGGAATTAAATGACAGTCAGTAGAAAGTTTTTTTTTTCTGTGAAGCTGTTGTATCTCCTCCCAAGAGGCTGAAATCATGTTATTTGGCTTCCGGGAGGTACCACACAGAATTATTTCTGCCCTTAGAGAAAAATACCCATTAATTTGAAATGATTTACTGTTGAATTTTTTTGTAGTCCAATGATAAAAGCTAGAACAATTCTCCCTGCAGGCTAACAAAATATGCAAGTATCATTTCTGTGTGATTTCAAAATGTGTGCTTCTGTCTCTGTGTGTGTGGTATGTACACAGAACAAAAGCTACAAAGAAATCATACATTTAGATTTTTCAGTGTTGGTAGCTGTCATCATCCTATAGGCTTTAGTTGTTGGAAAACCTGATCTGATATTTCAAGATACTGTCACCCACTCTAACTAGACAAATCAGGAAACTCTCTAATTAAAAAAAAAAAAATAATGAAAGGTAGAAGAAATTTCAGTATCTGAATGGCATAACTTTCTAAGGCAATTCAGTGAAAAACAACTTAATACCCAGAATGCACCGCTAATATGTGATCTAGATGCAATGTGTTTTTTCACATTGCTACTTTTCTTTCAAGCATAAAGCCGTACAGAAGGATTTGATATTCTACAGACCCTTCCTCTGACTGTCTCTTTGACGATGCTCTAAACAATAAGGGTCATGACTGATACTAGATTTCTTTCTGTATCACATATCCTGTCTGGAGAGACAAGGGCTGAATAATAGCCATGAGTTAAGAACATTAGACAACACCTATACGTTTCTACAGGTATGCGACTAGATATTCCCTTTTTCTTTCCACAAAACAGTATTATTGTTCTCTCACAGTATACAATAAATTCCCATGTTAGGACATCATCTTTAAAAATTTTGTGTCTTCCCTTCCTCGCCCCCTTTCTCTAAAATTTTGGCTAGAAGGCCTTTCAGCCAAATTTGACGAGTCACAATTATAATGCATTCCATGTGCAGCGCAGTAACAGGAAAGATTTTAATTTCTCAGAATAGGTTACTCATTATTCATAGAACTACTGCAAGAAATAGTGCAAGTAGGCAGGCTGCCTTAGTAAACTTGCTGTCTGGCTAGTTTGGTGTTTTCCCCAGATTTGTCACCACTGCTGGTTGTACTCTTCACTACAAAATCAATGATACTTGACACAATTGTCATTTTTCTGAAGTTGTCAGTTCAGTTTTCTTAAACCAGCATCACAATACCATTCCTAATAACCGAAGAACAAGTGAATGGTGGTTTCTATAAACTGCAGCTTGTTTCATATAGCATTCATCAAAATCAGTAATGACTAAATGTACTTTTTTTTTTCCTTCTCAGATTTATTTGCTATTTCAGACAGTTTCCAGAATACACTGTGTCATCACATGCAGGTCTGCACAGTTTTCAAAAGCAGTTAATTGAATTTATACTCAGGATAATTTGATTCTTACTATGGCAAAAGAAATCACATGGAATTACTTCTGCTTCCTGATTGGATGCAAATAACTTAGATACAGCTTTGAAAATGCTGTCTTTATGTATAGAATTTCTTTTTCTTCCTTCCTTTTAAAATTTGCTGTTTAGGAACATTTTTCTTAGCAAGCTCATTTCCTAGGATATCTTCAGAAAAACTAATGAAGTAATGGACACAACAAAGCTGTTTGAACATTATGTCTGAAGTAAAATGAAAGCAAAATGTTTTAGCCGAAACTTCCCAAGGTCACTGATAAAATACACAGTGTGTACTAAAGAATTAGGAAGAGATTAAAAAATTTAGTCCTCCAGAATCTGTGTGTGTGTGTGCGTGTGTATGTGTGCATGCACATGTCTTTTGGAAATAGTTGGAAAATATTTGAAAGATAGTTAGAGAATAGGTAGATTTTGTTTCTAAATCTTCTCTGTCTCTTCAAACTTTGTATGCATACTCTGAATTCAATACACTTGAAAGAGTATTGACCCCACAGTTGTTCCAGTTTTTCATCATCCCAGATTCGGCTGCTGTGATGGTGCTTTAAATTAATGTGTACATTTTGCGCATACAAATGTTTTTAATTAAAGTTTTCCCACATGTTTTCATTTCAGAACTTTTATGGTTACATCTTCTATTAATATATTTCAACTATAGTATTTTTTAAATACCAGTGTTTGTGAAACTGAGCCTTATTTTTAAATATGTATTCATTAAATTTTACGTGTTCATGCGTAACTTGCATGATAGGTGTAGTCTCAGTAACAAGATACAATGCCTAATGTCAAATACCACTATTTTACTACGATCACCAATGGCTCATCCACCTTCTAGATATCACAAATTCAGGATTTGTTTTAAATTTGCAAATTATTTCTGAACAGTGTTTCAATAATATTGTGGTCAAGGTTGTCCTGTGGACTTTCCCTAATTTTAGCAGGTATGCTTTTTTCAATTAACCAGGAAATATTGCACTAGTAAGGAAAGAAACAGAAGAAGCTGAGGAATGGAAATAAATGTCCTTGTGAGATTAATGCAGGAGTATCTTCATTAAAAGAAAGTATTGTCAGCTTTTTCAGCTCAATAATCTTTTGAACTTTCAACTGAAAGATTCAAATGAACAGACAATGTGGTTCCCCTTATGGTAAAACCTCTAAATAGAGAAAGGAGTATAGGATATTTCTGAGCTAAAAAAAAGTCTTTTCATCTGTGTAGTGAAATTACAGATATAACCTGGAGATCAAACCTTGATTATGTAATGTCTAACTTACAAAATATGAAACCTACAACTGTGAATAATACAAGTAGCAGGACCAAGAAAGTTTCGGAGAAGACATAATAGCATTCCTGAGTGATGAAAAAGAAGAAGTCTAACATCACTTAAACCTTCTTTCTTGGTCTCTGCTAGAAAAAAATGCAGTAAAGTATCAAGTGTTTTCAAGTATCTATTCATACATACCTAATCTAGAGGTAAAACAGTTGCAGAAATGTAACTTGTACACGTAGGTATGAGGCAGTGACCTTGAGAAGGTCACAAATTCTTGTGAAAAATTTGAGCCTTGTCGTACTATAATAGGAAATATCTGCCAGAAGTAAACTATGGATATAAAGATCTTTAGAAAAGTGCAGTTTACATACTGATAGGGAAATTAAGGATTTTCTTTTATGAGGATGATTAGACAACTCCTCATAGATCTGCATCACTTGAGAAACTTTATAGAACTTAAGTTTTTCTTCAGAATTAGAGAAAGGTTTGTCTTTTTGTATTTCAGGTTAGATCATTAAAAAATCACTGAAATATGACAGAATATAAATGAATACACTGAAATGTAACAGTGACAGTTCTGAGATGGAAAGACAATCTTATCATAGGTGAAAGAAAGTGGATTCTAAGGAGGCAGAAGTACTGTCTGGCAGAAGAAAACCATGTAAAGAGTAATGAAAGCTTGTAAAGACCTTCAGTTTAGCCAGCAGGAAATCTTTTTCACCAGAAGGGTAATGCAATACCAGAACAGGTTACCCACAGAGGCTGCTGATTCCCTGTCCTTGGTAGTTTTTAAGACTCAGACAAAGCCAAGTCTGACCTGATGCAGTGTTGGTGTAGTCCCTTTTTGAGTTGGAGAATGGACTTCATGATCTCCGAAATTCCTTTCAAACTACTAATTCAGTGACTTTATGAAAAAATTAAAGTGTAGATTATTTGAGAAGAGGGCAGACAACAGGAGTTGGAGGGGAGTCGATAAAATAATATGAATATGAATAGGGTTGGGGCTTTTAACAAAGGCTTCTGTTTAAAAACCCTTTAATTCTTATTTAACACTACACTTACATCAGGATTGGACCATTACAGTGTCTCATCTTGTGGAGGAAAACAAACATAGTATGCTTCACTACTTTTGAGTGTGAGGTGAGTGTGTCAACCAGCTAGACAGAAAATTCTTTGCAAGTATTGGAAAATGCCCCAGTTCTCTCCATTGTAAAGTAGATTTTACATTATATATAATTTGCTATTTGCCAAAATCTTACACTAAATGAAGAGTAGAACTAATCTATTACTAATAGGTAGAAAATAAAAATTATTATATGGTACTCCTGTAAGCACTAGAATCCAAACATCTAAAATTAGTCAACATTATCACTTTTTATGTTTTATGTGAGTAGTTATAACATTGTAATTGCCTAAAAATTGTTACTTTAGAGAAGTAAATAAAATTAACTATTTTTTTAAGATCCATTCTACTCTAAATTAAATTGAAGAAATGACAATACTTAAAAAAAATATTTGGAAAACCTTAATTTAGGGAATAAATTGAAATCTTAAAGACTATATTTAAATATTCTCAAGATATGTGCTAAGTAAATATTTGAATACTTTGTAAAATTAGATCTAATCACTAAAACACTAATTTGGACTGATTACATCTTCTTCATTTTTTACAGATATTTGAAACAAAACTTTAAAGCTTAGGCTTCGAACATGGCTAATACTTATAGCTCAGCATTATATAGTTTTCTTCATGCAAAGCGTTATATATTTCTCCTTAACTATTGCGGGATATTGAATTGGAATATGTACAGTATCTACAGGCTTTACCATTTGTTAGTAAAATTTAACAACTTCAGATCATGAATATAGGAAGCAATTGTTGTTTTTGAGACATGAATTACATATATAAAGAAAAAGGAATAGAAATATAGAATACCACATTCTCTAAGAGAACCTAACAGAGCATAGAGACAATTAAATAGACTGAAATGAAGTGAAATAGAAAAACAAAACAAACAAAACAACAACAACAATATACCAAAAGGAGGGACATCATAATTATCTATTATGAAATTATGAAATGTTCCTAATCTGTTACTGATAACTTATCCTTGTGTGAAAATAACAGAATTTACCAGCATTTTATGTTCTTTTAAACTACATTCATCAAACATAAATGAGTAAAAAAGAGTCCAAAGAAGATGGATCAGAGATTTAGCAAATATGATCTCCAACAGATTAAACATGTCTATTGATATCTTAAAAAAAAAAAAAAAGGAAAAAAGATAATGATAGCAGTTTACTCCCATTTCTGCATATCTTTGTATATGCACACATACTAAGATACTACAAAAAGCTCTGGGGGAAGGAAAAATTCCATAGCAAACTGTCTCTGGGGGATTTTTCAGAACAGATGAGATAAATAGCTATGTAGCTTATCCAGCTCATCACAGGGTTTTGGTTGGGACAACCTTGAAGACTAAACAGAAAGTAGGATTTATAGTATTTTGGGGAACAAAATTACTTATTTCTAAGCATTAGCACTACTATTTAGATCTGTAGTAGATTTTTTTTTTTTTAATTTAGTTTCTCTGTTTATGTCTTTCATGTAATGATGCCTTAAAGGCTACTACTTTTAGGATATTTGCATCTACACTTTCAAACAAAGTTCATTAAACAGTAATTAAAATATAATAATGCTAAATAACTGATCACTATATTAAAGTTGTTTAACACTCTCTTGAAAGATAAGGAGGGGAGCATGTGTGTGTGAGTGACTGAGATTTCATTGCTATGTGTTTGCATTTACTTTCAGTCTGAGAAAACTGTGAACAAGCCAATATTATGCAACCTACCTTCCTGCTCGGCCTGTTTTGTGCTGCAGACTTTTCCTTAAATGTTCAAAGAGGGGCACTTCTCAGTGCGATTGTTCATGTTTGTCTTCTTATTTTATGCAAATAAAGAATACTAATCATTAAGCTCAGCTTTCAAGCGGCATACTTCATTTTGTGAGTTCTGCAAATTGGATGGGGATGCTGGATGTGAAATGAATAGAGTGTGAGAGCCATTCATTTTAATGAAGAACT
This sequence comes from Streptopelia decaocto, assembly GCF_964273445.1. NCBI lineage: Eukaryota > Metazoa > Chordata > Aves > Columbiformes > Columbidae > Streptopelia > Streptopelia decaocto. The sequence goes on along the minus strand of NC_138655.1, from coordinate 77,215,355 downwards.
TTTAAAGTCCCATGGATGACTTCCCTTATTAACATTCTACTCAAACTTTTACCACAATATGTTTTTTGGGTTTTTTTTGTTTTTTTTTTTTTTTGTTTTGTTTTTTTTTTTTGTTTTTTTTTGTTTTTTTGTTTTTTTTAATATTGACACTAGTAGTAGACACCATCAAACTGGAAAACACTTTTTCCTCACTGTACCATTAATTTAAAAAGTGCATAAATTTTGCTCTGCTGATCACTTCTCCATATGTTAAATAACAATGTGACTTTGAATTACTAAACCAATGTAAAACAATACTGTTCACACTACGATATTTGGCTCTTCTGTCATTGAATCTCCATGGGATAAGTAAGTTTCTGTATGCATCTGGTGAATTATACTCCTACAGAGAATTAAGACTAAAAGTTGGACATAAAAAGCCATTTACATGTTCAGTCTTCAATGAAGAATGCATAAACACACTTTTAAAAAATGCATATGATTCTATGAATATGTAGATTAAGTCTAGTTATGCTAAAACTACAAGCTCCCTTTTCTTAATTACAAAATTAAGACTGAGAGCACTATTAAATGTCATTGTAATGTGGCACAAAAAAAATCAAACTGCCAAATACTTATAAATTCTATTAAATATGTATATATCACACATACAATCAAGATTTGCGTTTTTCTTTGTTGTATGGAATCTCCTTTAGAAAATTAATTCTGTCCTGAGTTAAGAACAACAGCTTTGATTGAGAATGGAGTAGCTTCAAAATGCTTGTAGTCAAATGCAAAGAAGTTAAGTCATTCTTGTCACATCATTATGGAGTGATGTTTTAAATTCAAATTTAAAAGGTACTTCAGGAGTATGGATGTGGGGGGAAAATATAGTGACAGAAGATGAGGGAAAGGCTGAGGTGCTAAATGCTTTCTTCACCTGAGTCTTTAATAGTCAGAACAGTTGTGCTCCGAGCACCCAGTTGCCTGAGCCAGAAGATGGATGGGGAGCAGAATTAAGTCCCAATAATCCAAGGGGAAATGGTTAGCAACTTACTATACCACTTGGACACCCACAAGTCTATGGGCCCAGATGGGATGCACCCAAGGCTGCTGAGGGAGCTGCTGGAGGTGATAACTAAGCCACTTTCCATGACCTATCAGCAATCTTGGCTAACTGGGGAGGTCCCAGTTGACTGGAATCTAGCAAACATGATACCCATCTACAAAAAGTGCTAAAAGGAGGATCTGGGGAACTACAGATCTGTCAGTCTAAACTCGGTACCAGGGAAAGTCATGGAGCAGATCATCCTGAGTGACATTACACGGCACATACAAGAAAACCATGTGATTAGGCCCAATCAACATGAGTTTATGAAAGGCAGGTCCTATTTGACCCACCTGATCTCCTTCTATGACAAAGTGACCCACCTAGTAGATGAGGGGAAGGTTCGTCCACAATGTTGTGTACTTAGACTTCAGCAAAGCCTTTGACAGTGTATCCCACAGTATTTTTCTGGAGAAGTTGGCAGCTCAAGGCCTGGATGGGTGTACTCTGCGATGGATAAAGAACTGGCTGGAGGGCTGGGCCAAAAGGGTTGTGGTGAATGGAGCCAAATCAGGTTGGGGGCTGGTCATGAGTGGTGTTCCCCAGGGCTCAGTATTGGGGCCAGTTCTGTTTAATCTCTTTATCAATTGTCTGGATGAGGGGGTTGAGTGCACCATAATAATTTTGCAGACAACACCAGACTGGGTGGAGTGTTGATCTGCTGGAGGGTGGGAAGGCCATACAGAGGGATCTGGACCAGATGGATCACTGGGCTGAGGCTAATTGTATAAGATTTAACAAGGCCAAGTGCCAGGTCCTGCACTTGGGTCACAACAACACTCAGGGAAGAGTGGCTGGAAAGCTGCCTAGCAGAAAGGGATCTGGGGCTGTTGATTGAAAGTTGGTTGAATATGAGGCAGCAGTGTGCCCAAGTGGCCAAAAAGGCCAACAGCATCCTGGCTTGTATCAGGAATAGCATGGCCAGCAGAACTAGAGGAGTGATCATCTCCCTATATTCAGTGTTGGTAAGGCCGCGGCTTGAATCCGGTGTTCAGTTTTGGGCCCCTCATCATATGAAAGACATTGAGGTACTAGAGAGAGTGCAGATAGGGTGATGAAGTTGGTGAGGGGCCTGGAGGACAAGGGGAAATGGCCTTAAGTTGCACTAGGGGAGATTTAGATTGGATATTAGGAAAAAAATTCTTCACAGAAAGGGTTGTCAGGCATTGGAACAGGCTGTCCAGGGAAGTGGTGGAGTCACCATCCCTGGATGTGTTTAAATGTGTTAAATATAGACAAGTTTCTTAGCCACATGGTTTAGTGTTAGAGTTAGGTTATTGTTTGACTCGATGATCCTTAGGGTCTCTTCCAATCAAATTGATTCTATGATTAATGTCCATGACAGTAATACCTGGCATATACAAAAAATGCAGCTGGAGAGCTTATTGTAGTTTGTTTGTATCACATAAACAAAAGCACCTGCCTTTTACAGAAAGATAGTGTCCTAGATAGACTTCAACATATACCAGATTTCATGCTAAATTTAGAAAAGAAAAATGTTGAAACTTTTAAAAAATCTTATACCATTAACTTATTAAAGCAATTTATAATTTTTAACAACAGCTATTTACTTCAAAGTGAATTATACTTATATGGTAATCCAAATATATGAGTATGCAGAATCTGTCTTCCTCTTTAGTCTGTAGGGGCTAGTTATCTAGGTGAATGCTACATCACCCAGAGTAGTTAAGAATTAATTTTAACCTAAATGTGATAGTCTTCTGAATAAATCTTTCTCTTAATATGCTACTTACTTAGAAACATCTAACTTGGCACATTTGAGGAAAAAAAATGCTATTAGCAGAAAACAAATATTTCGCAAACCTTCTGAAGTTTAGCATTACGTCAGATTACTGCAACTTTGCAAATAATCTCAGTAATTTTCAACCCTACTTTTCTTCAGCTGTAGAAACAGCCGAAAGCAAGCATGAAAGGAAGTACCTCTGTGATACTCCTGTCCAGATAAAACTATTTTCCTCCTTACTAGATTACTAGATTTCAAGTAAAATGTGAAAGCTTCTGCATGAAGTGGTTACAGACATAGTTATTTTTCAGCAACGTAACAAGCCTCCTAAATAACTCAGCTTTTTAAAGGACTGTATGATTTTTCTATATCTGTAATACTCTAATGGTATGAGCAGATGCAGCAGCATGCTATTGCCATCATCAAAGCAGCACTCTTTCAGTTAAAGCAGTTAAAGTTGTATCAAAAACATCAGCTGGTACATGCTGAGTGACCTGCATCCAAGAAGGTGAGGTTTACCCCATTTATCAAAGTAACATGAAATTCAATAGAAATAACATTCCTCAAATCACAACTTGCAACACACAAATAGTGGTTTGAGTGTATTAGCTTGGTCATTGGCAAAGCAAACAGCAAGTTTTCATAATTAATCTACATTTCTTTAATCAATAAATGTGATGTATATTTCTTATTAGTCAAACAAAAATACAAGCACTGGTGATGGAGGTCATGCCAAAACTGATTCAAAGCCAGGTGATTCTCTCTCTTTGATCACCTATCACAGGTCTTAGTTGCATGTGGTAAACAGAGTCTAGAAATGTTCTTACTTTCTTGCAGTGGTTCCACTTGCTCAGTTAGAAGCATAAAGGGGTGGCTTCATTTGCATTCTGAAAAACTCATTGGGTTTTCAAGGAAAAGTAGGAGAACTCCTCTCAGGATTCCACTGATGACTTCTCTCCACTGAACACAGATTTTTTGTTATTATTCAACATCTTACCATTTAGTGTCTTCTTTTAATCTGTGCAAGATCTTCTTCTTTATTCCATAGTTACCGAGTTTTCATAAGAGCATTTGCTCTGAAGAGCCTCGTATTTCTCTTTGGACTAGAAATACAAGTCTATAATAGCCAGATTGCTCTTTCTCATGGATTATTTGTATCATTCAGAGAAGTCCCATAGGTTTGTGGAGCAAGACTTCATTTTGCCAATGCCATTTTTCCTCCCTCCTAGTAGGTTGTTTTTATCTAGGTGTTCATTATTTGTTTTTTCTTATGTTTTCTACCCATTTGTCCAAGAGAGGTTTGCAAGCATATAGTTACCAAGATTTCCCTTAGAATACATTTCAAAGATAGCATCATGTTTGCTACACCCCAAGGCAGTTTTAAGTAAGATGCTACATTCTTCATTCGTAAGTAAGATGCTACACCCAAACTGTTCCTTTAAACTCTTGGACAAAGAACAGTCCATACTCATCGTGTATTTCTTCCTTTTTTATCTCTTTACTCTCAACCTTATTTCAAGCAATCATTTTAAGTTTAGATACACCCTATGAACAGATTTTGGCAATAGAATCTCCACCGTTTCTTCCACAGTGGACATCATTGCTAAGAATGGATTTAGATTCTCTGCAATGGTTTTTTAGATCCCAATTATCCATTCTTCCTGCAGACTCTTTGACAGCCTTTCTGATCTTTTATGTGTTTGGAGGAGGGTCTGTTATTTTTTAATACTTTTGTTTAGACATTCCTCAAATTTTTAACCTTCATTTATGTGTTTATTAGTCTGCAATACTTGAGCTTGTCTATTTTCTTCACTTGGAAGCAATTTCAGGTTTTGGAGGGATGTCTTCCTGCTTCCAACAACTTCCTTTACTGTATTGCTTAGACTTCTCATGTTCCTTTCTTCCTGTCTTAAGCCTTTCCACCTGCAGACAATTAAGAGTCTTAACTGGCCCTTGCAGCTCTTTGACAATACCCTCATTTTTATGCAGTGTCCCTTTTTTGAGATAGAGCTCATTTACATATATTAGCATTGCTGTTGCGGTTGAGGAGGCACTGTAACATATCAAAATACATCCTGCATTCTAGTCAGGACCAACTGAAAGACTACATGTTTTCTTGTGAAGCCTCCAGCCAGTTTCTAGTCATTGATAGTGCATAAAAAAAATGTCATCTCTGCATTAAAGCCTGATATGACATTTATTTAGCCTAGGTGGACTCGAGTCTTCCATGAGTGCTGTATTTCCTGCCTCTAATGTCCATAAGCAGATTCTAGTGTTACCATGCTGTGGTATCAGGAAAATAGATCAAAAAATACTTCTTTCTTATTTGAGACTCGGAATTTCAATCTATTCAGATACTGTTACCCTCTGAGGTAAGTAGTCTTTCATATATTCTGAACTTCAATTTTAATCTTGCATATTTTGTAACCTAATTTCAGTTTTCTACTGATCAGACAAATATTCAGCACCCTATCATACATGTCTTTATTTAGTGCTAGACTAAGTAGATCACCCACACAATTTCTTAAACTTCCAATTTTGATGCAGAAGCATAAGTACTGCTGCATTGGTTCTTGTCTTCACATCCTGTATGAAAACTGCTCTGCCATTCCTAGTTCCTCTGTTTGAGTACTGAGCATGCATGTCTTCCTCTGTAACAGAAGCAACATTCCAAACTGTGTGATATTTGACTGGGGTAAACCTTCCTCCACTCTTTATCTCAGAAATGTAACTCAGCTTTGTGTTATTTATTTCAGGCATGAGAAACCTGGTTCTCCTACCACTGAGCTAAAATCCATTTCTTCTGTATATGTGCTCTTTAATCCACTGTGTCCCTGGTTTCTGATGAATCCAAGTTCTTACTCCTTCCACCTTCCAAGCCAGACACTAAGATTCTTCACCTCCTTCAGTCCTGCAGATTAGGAACATTCAACGAGCATAGGTGCACTGGATGTCATCTTCTCAAGCGTTTGAATTTGCCTGCAGATTCTTTTTCTTACTCTTCTCTGTCAGCAGTATCCATGTAAACTGCGATTGCTGGCTTCTCTCCAAAACTTTTTGGGTGGATCCAGATTCCTTATGAGATCAGACACTTCTGTAATCAACATAAAAATCACTGTACAGTATTCTCTGGGATGAGAGGATGTCAATTTGGTTGAAATAGCATCTTCTACCACTAAAGTACTTATTTCCAGCTTGTGATTCTGATTCTAAAGAAATGTCTTGAGTGCGAGAGGTTAAATGGCCATCCTTTAATGAGGAAAAGAACACCGATGTCTCCCAGAGGGATTATTTCTCATTTCTTCAGTTCAGTGCCCTCCTCCCACAACACGAGACTACTATCTTGATTTTGATTCTGCTGTGTGATAATCTTGAAAATCTCTATGAAGCCCTGCTGTATTTCTCAGCACAGGGGATTTTTTACTTTGAGAATAATCTACTCAAAGGTGTTCTTAATGTGAGTAAACCTCTCCTGTTCAGCTACCCTACTTTCAAGAGCTAGAATATCCTCAAGGACTACAAGTGGTCTGTATTATCCATATATGTATGCTATCTTTTCAGAAGGAAGTACTAGCAATAATATTAATCATCCCTGCTTTTTTTGCTGAAGTCCTTTCTCCATTTCATCTTTCAGAGCAGAGAAATAGAGGGCTTTTTAAGTTGATTTTCTGTCTGGATGAGTTTGCATACTGACATAAATTGAATCATAAGCTACAATCTGGTTATTGTTTAACTGCAGCACCAAATAAAATGTATACTAATAGACTATATTATACATCTTCTAATTGGAATTAGAAGTCTAATTACATAGATTGCTTATACACTTAAAACATTCATTCATACTAATCTATATATGTAGGATGCATTGGTCACATGTTCCATTATTTGTTTAGATCAAATGTGGCTTGCCAATAATATTCTCAATAAAGTTGCCTTTGTTGTTGTTGTTGTTGTTTTGTTTGTTTGTTTGTTTGTTTGTTTGTTTACTATCTACAAGTCCAGTTTGGTTGGTTTGAGTTGCAAGTATTACTTTTCAACTTTTTGTCATTGACACCATTATTAACATTATTCAGCTTTTTTTTTTTTAATACCAAAAAGTTAGAACCAAGGATTGAAAAAATGCATCTCTTCATCTTTAACTATTACATATTCTATTATTATACCTCACAACTTGATAAATCGGCATGCCAGTTTTCCTGTCTGTATCTATACTATATATTCTAATCAAGTCTGGAAGGTCCCCCAGAAGACAAACTGAAACTTTTTTCTAAATGCAGTGTAGATTTCTGGATGAAAACAGTCATGAGCAAAACCAAGATTTCAACTATCAACAAATTAAATTCTTCTAGACTCTTAAGTGATCATACCAAGCTACTGCTTCCCTTCCAGTACAAAATCAAACAGGGCAACATAGATGATCAAGGGAGTGGAGCATCTCCCTTATGAGGAAAGGCTGAGGGAGCTGGGTCTCTTTAGCCTGGTGGAGACTGAGGGGTGACCTCATTAATGTTTACAAATATATAAAAGGTGAGTGTCACAAGGATGGAGCCAGGCTCTTCTCGGTGACGACCAATGATAGGATAAGGGGTAATGGATTCAAACTGGAACACAGAGGTTCCACTTAAATTTGAGAAGAAACTTCTTCTCACTGAGGGTGACAGAACACTGGAAGAGGCTGCCCAGGAGGGTTGTGGAGTCTCCTACTCTGGAGACATTCAAAACCCACCTGGATGCCTTCCTGGGTAAGCTCATCTAGGTGTTCCTGCTCTGGCAGGGGGATTGGACTAGATGATCTTTGGAGGTCCCTTCCAATCCCTAACATTCTGTGATTCTGTGATTATTGACAGAACACAGTACAGGTGAACTCAGTTGAATTCGTCATGAAAAACAGTAGGAGTACACATGCCACTAGTGTGAGATGACAGACTGATGCAAAGGATGTCCTCTCAATTTCAATGCAAAGTCCAGTAGACAGTAATTTTCATTTTATTTGTAATATTAATAGAAGAATCTCTACTTTCTTACAGGACTTGAATATTATAGCTGCACAATAATTTCTTTGTTTTGAGCTACACCTAGAGCTGCACAAAATTAACCCAGGGAGGTACAGTTAGTTACCCAGAAATAGAGATTAGGAGGTTTGTTGGGTCCAAGGCTCAGTTAATATTCAAAGATATACCCCACAGAGATACAGCAGTTGGATAAGCACCAGCCCACAAGACAGAAAGGGGTAATGTAAAAAAAGGCTGAATTTCATTTTCCTTCTGTGTAATTTCAGTGTCAGAGGTGTGAATACATGGCTGACATGTACATAATGTCAAAGCTCACTTTTAAATAAAGATTAGACTGATTTCATTTTTTGCCATTTCAGGAGGAGAAAGACAGTTTGTGACGAAAAAATAAAAACAGTTGCCACTCTTGCTTTGACAGCAAAAAAAAATACAATAATTTCTTTCTTTTATTTATTTATTTTTTATTTCTTTCAAGCTGTCAGTTGCTTACTGTTTAAATGAGAGGAAATTTTTACATAAACAATTACTGATGAAGGCTCATGGCGTAAATTCTTAGCTTTTTTACATTCTATAGCATAACTATGACTGTATTCTTTTAAATTTCCTTGTCATTATATCTGTTGACAATATATTGAGTGCATTCTGGGGTGGGGTTTTGCGGTTTGGTTTTGTTTTGTTATTCATAGTCTTTAATCAATGCAGTTTTGTTGCTGATAGGGGTAAGCATCTATACAAATTCAAAACAGTCAAACCACCATACCTACTAGTACCATTAGCAATTTCTAGGTTAAGGTCCACTAAAAGTATGTTTGGCTGTGAAAAGAAATTTGAGGCTCATTTTAGATGTTTTTTCCAAATTGTAACAGACAGCAGTTTGTTGTTCACCTGATGGCATTTCACCTTTCTGATGTATTGTCCTACGTATGGTTAGTTTTCTAAATTCTTCTAAAAAAGCAGAATCATCCAATCATACCTGAATATTACAATTTTTATTTAAGTACCTGGAAAGAAAAATTAGTTCGTTTATGGTCTTTATAACTTGGAAATCTGTTGGCTTGATTCAGGTTTCAGTTGCTCAACTTCAGTCATTTAGCCTGAGGTAGACTATTAGACAGAGGAATCAATAGCTTATTTGCTAATGATTGTATCCCACAATCTATTATCATAGGCCACTTTCTGTTCTTTGACATTGATATAACCCGATTATTATCAGAGCCTCTTTTACTAATATATAAAAATTATAAGAAATCAGTATTCATCTTATCTTAGTAACTTGGTTGCAGTCAAGAGAAATGGAAGGTAAGCTTTTGAAATAAAGTAAGAATTTGAATGCTACTCCAGGAAAAGAACCTAGAATCCTTTGACAGAGCCTTTTCTAACATAATATGTGTTCAGCGACTTCATTCTGCAGGTTAGAAAACACTTTCTAAAACCAGTCATGTTTTGAGTTTGTAAGAATGTCCGGTACAGCAGGTAAGTTTTCACCAAGACACATATATAAACAAACACTAAGGAACTTGCAAATCACAATGAAAGTTTTGTGATCTCTTACAGGGGCAAATACAATGCAACATAATAAAAGCAGTGGAATATAAGTTCACTGAGGTTACACTTACAGTTATAAGGGAGAAACAGAATTTCATATCACATATTATAAAATGTACACAAAAATACTTCCTTGGCTTATGGAAAACAAGCAGGTTCAATTAGTTAGAATTAGAATGCTGAAATGCAGCAGAATGCAGCTGACTAGAAAGGAGGGTTTCATTTTCTGTCCTCCCCACCCTGAGAAGAGGCTGGATTTGTTTTTTGCTTTATTTAAATAAAGGAAAAAGGAAGCTGGAAGCTTACCTTGATCTCGAGCAGCAGCAGGATGTTTTAGAATATGGACAAAGTTATTGAGAATTATGGAAATTATATTAAAATATATAACATACTTTACAAGAAAAATATCATCCTCTTAATAAAAATAGAAGTATCTGTTCATAATACACTGACATACACATACCCCTTGTTTTTACACAGTGAATCTGTCTCTCAGGTTATTGTTCTTAAATATGTGAGTGACAACAGTTTATGTTCATATACGTAATATGTTTCAACAAGTGAAGGTTTTGTGTTCTTTTTTTTCTTTTTGTATTGCAGTTCTCAAACCACTGGGCATGGGAAATGCAGTAGAGACTTTCCTCCAGAGTTTGGTGCTGATATAGCTGACTCTCTGAACTCTGAAGGATTCTTACAATAGGAAGACTAAACATACACTGTGAAGGTGATACATTTAGATATTGCAATACCTTAAGACATTATCCTTATGAACCTGTTCTAAATCTTCCAAGTTACATCCAAAACACAGCAAAGGCAGTAGACATGCATTGATCCTGCTGATCTGTGACTGCAGATGAATAAAATCTAATCCATAATTAGAGATGGCATTTTCAAGCAGTTAAAACAAAATTTTAGTCTTTCTTTTTTGCTTGTATAATTGAAAGGAGAACAAGGGGAACAAGGGAGTTTTAAAGTAATGTAGTCCAAGCAGAACAGACCAAATCCTGTACAGACTGATGCAGAAATGTTGCAGCTGTGGATGGATATTTAGAAATTGCTCTTAAAACAAGCAAAATCATTTAGAAAATTCATCTTTTAGATACAACATTATTTGACCTGTACTGCTCTGACTTAAAAGGAAGCTCAGATGAGAATATCAAATGAAGTTTCCCTTTATTGTGAATATCTCAAAGTAGATTATATATTAAATGGTAACATTGAAACCTTCACTTTCTCTCTTTTCACTAAAGCTATATTTTGCTCCAGAAAAACTCCCACAGTCTGTTTACAGAGTTAGTACAACTTAGACTACAAAAATCCTTATTTGTTTGAAACAAGCACATCAAAGATTAGAGAAATATATATATCAAATAAATCTCTGTACTGCCATAAAGAATGAATACATCCTCTGGTCTCCTCCACTACAACAATAAGGTACCTCATACTGAACAGTAAAAGTGCATTTTGCTTTCCTTTCCTATTTTCTGTTGTCATATTCATGAAGTTTATGTCTGGCCTTACAAAAATTAAATCAGAGTGGGAGATCTGAGGTGCCCAATATTTGCTATTAGTAAAGTAGGGTGTTATTTTATTAGTCTTGAAGTATTTCTCTAGGGTCATTTCAGATACATACAAGACATGCATATACACAGTTTCTGCTGTGCTCTAACGGGGCTTAAGATTGTTTCATTTTCATGTCCAAAAATCTTATTTCTAGGGTATACTTCCAGCTCAATTGCCTTTTAAAAATTAGCTCTACTATCTTCTATAACAAAACCAATTCCTTGTTTTGTGGAAATATATCTTCTTAGATTAACTAAACAAAACTATTCCTCTGCTGAATAAGAGTTCTTAAGGTTAGCAGGAGTCTATTAATTATTTTTCATTTTCCAATTTAATCTTCTCCAAAAGGTCTTCAATAAGCTAGTGATTTCTCATTAACAGCCCTTCATTATATGTGAATATGTGTTGAAGTTTTGCTTTGGAGCTGATACTAGCTAGAAGAACGTTTTTCTTTTCCTGCAAAATTGTTTAACAGAGTTTGAAATATTGTGACTATATTATGCCTAGAAACTTCATAGACTGTGTGAGTTTACTGTTAAGTCTTCTAATGCTATACTAATGTCATAAGGATGCTTTATTTTGCCTGGAGCTTCTGGTGGATTTGTAGAACATTGCATGAGATCCAGTTTTTCTTCAAGTTCTTCTCAGTTCAGTCCTCTGTTTGTTTGCTTTTGCTTTGTTTGGTTGTTGTTGTTGGTTGGTTGTTTTCAGGGTTTTTCAATGTATATTAATGTAAATGTTTGTCTCACATTTCTTTTTCAATTTTCTCACTGTGATGGTTGAAGTTATAAATATGTATGTCAGGACTTACTTTACAATAGCATAATAACCATTTGAAAATTTTTTCACTGTTTTGGTCTAACCCCAACATAGCCATTCAAAATACAAAACACAACACTATACAAGGTACTGTAAAGAAAATTAACTACATCCCAACTAAGTGCAGTACAAACTGGTTTTGATGTTTTTACAACATTGAAGCAAAACTCTCAGAGAAATTAAAGCATCTACTCCAGAGGTGCACAGTGTTACACACAGCATGTTGGGACAAGTTCAAATACACAAAGTTTTATTACTGCAGTCTGTACCTGACGGCAAACAGCCATTGTAATGGTTAAAGCAAAACAAACAAACAAAAAAACTTTTCCCAGTGGCCACGTACCACTTGGCCGTTAACTTCTCTGGATGCAAATTATTGTCCACACTAATATAACAAAGGAGTAGCTTGGGACAGCAGGAAGAACAAGGGAAAAGAAGGGTCATTCTTACACTGATGGCAACTGATTCCCATGAGAAGCTGCAGCAGCAGCACTGCTGAGTTTGTGGGAGCAAGGCCATGGGAATAACAACACCAGAACAACAACATGAGAAAAAATGTTACAGAAGGTATGGAAAATGCTGTCACAGCAGCTTGGGTGAAGAGGTACAGAGCTGGCAGGATGTCCAGTGGGGAAACTGAAGGCCTTTAGCAATACAAAAGGATAGGGCAGCTAAGGAACTGTGAAACAACAGGCTGGTACCACCAGAAGAATGAAACTGTCTTTCTTAGGTGGAGGGGAGGATGAGGACAGAAAGGAAAAATGGGCTCCCATGCTGATCTGTAGTGTAAAACAAAGGCACAGTCTATTGGTGGTGGTGGTTTTGGTTGTTTTTTGTTGGGGTTTTTTGTTGTTATTGGTTTTGTTTTGGGGGTTTGCTTTGGTTGGTTGCTGCCTAGTAGAAAGACAGAGAACTGTTTGGAACTGCTGCATACTTTAAGCAGAAATTAAGAGAATTCTAAATGTCTACCTACTTTGTACAACCCAATTATTGGAAATGCTGAAGGTCATTTTGTGGAACAAAGTTTGAAAGACACTTTTTGAAATGTGGAGACATTTTTTTAATAGTTTGCCATCGAATTGCATCCACCTAGAGTGCTGCAGGCAATTATGGTTCAATCAGTTAATATCATCTTTCTCCTTTGAGGATGGTATCTTCCATAATCTACCAAGCACCAGGTAAAACAATGTATTATATTAATCTATGTAGGAAAAAAGAGAAAATAAGGCATAAAATATTTGAACCAATGACACCTGAAAGAAACAGAGTTTGTATTTACTGTTTATATCTAATTTTACATTTTCAATATTGTATTTTGATAAATAAAATTCAGTTTTCTCATTGCAACATACCTAATAAATTTTCTGTTGAAAAATCATAGCAATATTTTGCTGTCATATTTACTGTTAATATTAATCTGATATAATATTATGAATCTAACATTTTTGTTTAGAAAACACGTGCTAAGCCTTACAAATAGTATAACACAAACATCAAAAGATTTTATGGCATCATCAGAAATTCATGGTTTATTTTTGTTTCTTGATAATTAAGCTATCATCTTCTCTTGTTTGTGCCAACATGCTTTATTTACAAAGATATCATCCTATTTTCTTTTACTTACGGTGTTAAACTGCAAGATCTCTAACTTGACTTGACATTCTTCTGCAAATACATGCATAGCATCCTGGGATCCAGATCACTGCTTTTGAGTCACAGAAGGTGGAATTTTATATGACTAAAGATTGCTTACTTCACAATATTGTGGCTCTTTGAGATGCGTTGTCCATATACATGACATAGGGGTATCTTTGATTTTATACTCAAACATCAGAGATGATCCTGTTCTTTTTTCTTTCAAATGGTAGTTGTGATAATACTCAGAAAGTTGTCACAGTGCGAATTGGAACATATTGATAGGATAGGATAGAATAGGATAGGATAGGATAGGATAGGATAGGATAGGATAGGATAGGATAGGATAGGATAGACTAGACTAGACTAGACTAGACTAGACTAGACTAGAATAGAATAGAAGTTCCTTTAAAATACAAGGGGTCAAAGTTCAAAGAAGAAGTTAAACTGACTATGGATTTTTTGAGACATGTAACTTCATAAGGGAAGAGAAAAAAAAAGCTGGAACGTGGCGAGTGCTTTCAGTTTTAGTAGTCAGTGCCTGAAGACACTACTGCTATGCTGATACTGGTTTTCCAGAGATTTAACACCGAGCTGTAACAGGTGATGCCCTCTTCCATGTCCTTCCTAATGAATATAAAAAGTGCTTGCTACCTTGTCTTCCATGATCTTTCACTAAGCAGAAGCAGTCTCAATATGAGAAGGATGGAGACGTTCCTTTCACAATTGCTTTATGCAGCAAATGACAATGACAATTGTCAGGTGTCACAGATAGCGAAGCTTGTCGTGGTAGAGATCACAGATGCATACCACAATTCATACAGTCACAGGGTAGTTCAAACTTGGAAGGGATCTCAAGAGGTCATTCAGTCTGACCTCTTACTCAAAACATAGTCAGCTATGAGGTCAGGCCAAGTTTCTCAGAGATTTTTCCAGTCAGGTCTTGAAATCCTCCCAGAGACTGAACAACCTCTATGGGCAACTAGTTGGAATGCTTACCTGTCATCATGGTTATGGCAAAAAACTTTCTCACCCTTTCAGGTATAAAAATAAATCGAAAATATATCCAAGAGTTTATGCCAAGAACAGTAATTTGGCCTGCATTTGTCTAGTAAGCCATGACAAAATAGATTATTTTTTCCAAGACCAAATTCTACTTTTTAGATCATTTCACTTTTTCATACGTTCCTGTTTCCTTAAAGTTCAAAAAAAAATCTGCAAAAATTGATTTTACTGTATTCTTATATCTATTATCATACAAAAGTTGTTCTTGAAGTATGCCTGTTATCTGGGATTTAATGTTAAGTCTTTCTGCCTGTGGGCTTACTTTGGGTGTTCATCTCAAGCTCCATGTATTTCTGTTCTTAGATGCCATTGGATTTCACCATACCACAGCACTGAGAAGTATACCCACTCTTCTTATTTTTCATTTTGTAAAGTCAGCGGTTTATTATGGCTTTCTAATTTTCAGAAAGTAGACAATTACAGAGAACCACAGCCACCCCATTTTAATTTCATGTCATGTGTTATGTCTTTCTATCTGTATTCTTAGCTGTATTCACAAATACTCATCTGATAACATTTTTTTGCTATGAGAATAATGCAGCTAGGCAAAAATCACTACTGTCTTTTAAAAATATGTATTTTAATAATAATTTGCTAGATGTTTTAAAAGTAATACAGGGTTGCAGCTGTATTGTCTGAAGGTATCATAAACTTTCATGGATAAACCGCAGGAAATAGTTCTTTTGACTTCTGTCATTTAGAAAAACAAGGACAAAAGTGAGATTTTTATCTAAAAAGTTTATCTGTTTGTATTTCCTTTTTTTCTGAGTAACTCTGCAACATTTGTTATGTCAGGTAATACATTTAATACCCAATTAACTTTAATAAAAAGTACTGCATTGTACTGCAGGTTTAGAAAGGTTCCATAGGCTAAACATTACACAATACAACCAAAGTCATCCCTGGTTATTACCTTTAGATGAATACAAAGGGTCAGTGATATAGCATAGATTTAATATCCTATTACTGCTAATTAGGTTTGCTTCACTTGGTTCACTTTCTTTTGCATCCTCGTCCTATAACTTGAATTATCCTTGATAGATGTGTCTAGAGATGAAATATGGTCATTGCCAGATATACTCCTGCTTTCGTCAAGTGAAAGTTTTTTAAATGTTTTATAGCTCATTCTTTGCCTCCTCAGCTGTATAGACTGCCGTATTCAAACAATACAGCAATGGTAATATATGTTTAGGTACAGCACGTAATACATCAGCTTAGTAACTCCTTTGCCATCAAATAATGCTTATCTAGGACCATAGAGATTTTATTTTCCTCTGCAAGTCTGTGACCTCTCTACCAATTATCCCAGGCTCAAGATCAGCCAGGCAGCAAGAGAAACAGCATGAGACAATGGCTTGTGCTAAAGAGAAGCCTAAACATTTCCCCAGAAAACAACGAGCTTCATCTTTACCAGGCAGGGGGTCAGTATCATCAGCAAAGGATGAATGGTTACCTACTGTGGTATAACCAGGGTTTCAGAAGAATCTAAAGCTTTTCTGCTGCTCCAAAAGCTTACCACTGTTTAACAGCTGCCAAGAGAAGGCTAATGACCGCAGGGAATGCAACACATTTCCCGTCTATGACACAACAATGTACGTATCTATCATTCTAGATATAGATTGAAAGATACACACATTCATTTGTGGGTTTTGTTTTGGTTTTTTTTTTCACTACTGTTATTCACTGATAACAGTATTAAAATGGAAAAAGAGACATAGTACCAATGAGTCTGGTTCGAGGGCGATGAGATGCACATGGTTAATGAATTAAAGGCAATGAAAACATAAATAACACTTTTAGATGTAAAATAGAAGTATAGAATGTAGCCATGAAAAGGTTAAATGCAAATAATAGGGTTCACTTAAGTAACTTAAAATCAGAATATAAATAAAAATTATAATGCAATAGTGTAAATAATAAAACAAACTTGTGCTATAATTTTTGGTACTGATGCCCATGCAAGCTTGTGTAGGTCTTGTGTTGGTGAATACAGATGGTAAATAAAGTGACAATGGGGTTTAAGCTGAATGTATTTAAGATTTAACTTTATTACCCTTCTACTACATAACTATAGAAACCAGGAAAAGTCACTCTTCTGGAGCTTATTTTTCAGTCTGGTTTTGTAGTATGTAAATACAATTGTAAATTGTACCTTTTGTGCAAATAATTTAGAAAAAGCCAGTGGTGAACAGCAACATTTTTTTTTTTTTTCCTGATATTGGATAGAGTTGGGTTTTTTTTTGTTTTAGTATTGGGTTTGAGTTTTTAAAGGCTCTTTGAGACATAGGACACTTTGGCTGCATCTTCTATATTTAGGAAAATGATGATGTGCTTTCTTAGTTGCCCTTTGCCTGTAGTTGTGCATATAGGCTATACTACATAATTTTTCTATATATATATATATATATATTTTTTTTTAATCAGACTGAGGGGTTTTTTTTGTTTAGTTTTGTTTTCTGTTACAAAAATAATTTGTATCCTTACTGATAAGGAAATAGGAACTGATTTATTAGATGACTTGTACAAATTTCCACAGTAAATTCACTGAATGAGACCCTAGAACTTCAGTTTCCTGACTTGTGCTTTCATACTGTCCTACTGAAAAATTGTTCAGTAACACCTGGAGTCCCCAGTATTACTCCCATATACACCTTAAATGAAGAGACATGATTCTACACACAGCATTTCAATGGTCATCAGCATCTAAAAACTGCAGTGATGGAGACCTCTTTCAAACCTTAGAAGGGAGAAATAGAGATTCACTTCTGTGTGAATCAAGCATTTGCACTGATGCCTACAAGATTGTTCCTTGGGCAGGTGCAACAAAGCCATAACATCTTTAAAAAAGCATAACATCTTTAAAACTGTGTTTTCTGCACTGTGAATTTCAGTCATTTATAAATGTCAGCTCAGACTTTTACTCTTCCAGGGTAAATGGGATTGGATTTTCTAGCTAACAATTGCTAAAACTTCAAGTCTTGTCTTCCCATTTTTCCAAATTTCCAAAATTCAGCTCCTTCAGCTTGAGAGTTCCAGGCTCTATCTTCAACCTGTAAAACTGATATAAGACTATTTCACTTCACAGAAGCATTGTGAAAATGAACTCTGCCTGCTTACAAACCACAGGTACCGTGAAAACAACCACGTGTAATCAAATAGATCATCAAATAGATACATGATTTTTTGGTCTTCATGAGACAAAACTTCTTATAATTAGAATTTATAAACATTTCACAAATTAGAATAAATTAAAATCTCAAATTTTAACAAACAATTTTAGCGAACAAATTTTAGCAGACTCTCATATCTCTTGCACTTTACTGAGTAACGATAGACAGCTTAGCTGTCTGCTCAAGACAGATAATTTCACAGCATGCATTGACCTTCTGCTCTTCAAAAATGTCTTAATAATGTGTATCATGATATCCTTTCCCTCTTTTATGGAAAATTGTGACTTCCAAATTTTCGCATTATAGACTCATATGCCTTTTATTTTTTTTAATGTTTTGACCTTCCCTTTAACGCTATTATTATTATTATTATTATGTTTTAATGGTAGCTGTTTGTCTGAACTCAAAATAAATATTTTGAAACTTTTATAATTTTTTATTGTCTTTCCATGATAAATTGGGTAGCTGAGTTAACACACAACACATGCAAGAAAGAAAAGCAAAAGTGAAAAAGTCGATAGCTTCTTTAGGAAACATTAGAGGAAAGAGTATTGCTACTGTTATGATTAAATGAGGACCAGTTTGGACAAAGGAACCATATTTCTGCTTGTACAGTGGGGGTGTAAGAAAGGCATTGCACCTTTGAGCAGGATACAGCAAAATCTGACCCTAAATTATTATTTGCAGAAGTGATTTGATGGCTCCTGCCAACTATGGAGCAGACCGTGGCCATTGCAGGGAAGCTATGAGATTTAAAGTAGCTCCTTACTTTCTCATGGCAACTATGAAGTGATCTGTGCACAGATGAGGCAGATAAAGGATTTTAAGTTATGATTTGATCACTTTAGCAGTGCACTCAGTGGCTCAAGTTTAAAGTTTGTGGATAGGTGCAACTGAGTTTGTTACTGAGAAAAAAAGTAAGATTAGTACCTATCAAGGACTTAATCCAACGTTTGATGTCTTCCCATTTCCTCAAATGAGCTTTTGAATACAGTCAAACTGCACAGGTTGGAATTTTCAAGTCAGTTAAAAAACAGAATAGGTAATCCAGGTAATATTGTGTCTATAAAGGGATGGGAGATAAATTAAGTTATGAAAACCTTCCTTAGCTTCCCTTCACAACTTGCGTATAGACTAAATATTTGAATATTGCAATTTTGAAATACTTGATCCATAAATGAGGGAGTATATCTTGGAATCAAACATAGAAGGTGGAAGTAAATGGAGGAATGGAAGAAGGAATCCTGCATACTAATAAGCACGTTTCTATGGCTTATGATGATTAGATACCTGAAGAGCAGTTAGTTAGTAGTGCTGCATCTCTGACTTTTGAAATACAAAAGAACAATGAAAGTTATCCTAAAATGACTATATGAGATTTTCATATAAAGCTGCATGAGGTGTCATTGAGGATGCATAACATCCAATATTTGACTCAAAGGTAGTAAAAGAATTTAGCCAAGAATATGGTAATACTCTGCCATGCAAACAAAAAGGTAGAGTAGAACTTCATCCTAGACAGAACAGCATTTTGGAACGAAAGCAAAGTAGGTAAATAGTGGCTGATGGAAGCTGCTGGAAAAACAGGCCCATTGGTGCCAAAGGCACCTTCTGATGAAAAATACTGTTGCCATATTTGTCATTTGTTTGAAGCAAAGCAATGTGAAAGCGTGATGTTTGTTTTTCCACCTATGCTGTACCTTTGGCATCTCCTGACTACATTATACAATCAGAACATGGAATAGACCCTAAATGCAATGGGAACTCTTGTTGCTACTGTCTAAGTCTTGATGGATTTGCTTCTGAAATACAGAAGAAGTTTACAAAATTGATTTTGGTTTAAACAGTGGCAGATGGTGAAACAGGGGTCTCTCAGAGTGTAAGAGATACAGAAAACTAAGAATTTATCTTAAATCATGAAGAATCATATAAGCCTCTTTTTAGGGGAAAAGAGATGTTGAAATTTACATCAAAATGTAACTGCAGCTTCATTTCAAAAAGGGCCAAAACCTCATTTTACTGTAAAACTGAAGCTACTAAAAAACTGTGTAGAGGACTGCATGTTTCCGTTACTATAAAACAACTCTATAAAAATAAAAAAGGCCTGATCCTTCGATATAGATCAAGCAAATTATTTATATTAAAAATGTTTAATCTGTTAATTTTGAGTTTGAACAGAACATTATCACTTGTTTAATTCACCTTCGTGTGTAAAGTGAAAACAACTGCAAGAAATCAAATATTGCTTAAAATATTCAGGGCAGCAGCATATACCTCAAGAGATAAGACTTTCACTGTTAGTTTAATTAAGAGACCAAAAAGCAAGCGTCAAGTGTTATTTACAAGTTCTTGACATATTCACTAATGAATCATAGGATGCTGTAAAGGTCATTCTGCCTATTACAAAAGAAGTGCACAATAATTGTTTTTTAAACTGCTTACTTTCTTTGCAAAGTTTTATTCTATTAACGACAGATCAATGTACTTGAAATGGGAAACCAAGATTCTTTTTTTTTTTTTACTACTTCAGATAGGTAGGTAGCCAGCTTCACATGTGAGACAGAGTACAGTGGTACATTGTTATATTCACTGCTGTACATTAAGGAGTTAAGCATACCACCAGAAAAATTTTTACTTCTCTGTATTTTCTAGAACACCTAATTTATTTTTAGGAATACCAGGAGTTTTTGGCACCACTACCAGCACACCTGATAATGAAGGATTTCCAAAATCCAATACATTATTTGTGTTAGTACAATCAATCTTTATTCTTTCTGCATTCATATTTATCAACCTGATTGGTAATTTTTTTCCTATTTCTTACTCCGTTAAGATTTTTCTCATACACACACATACACTCTTTCTCCAGTATTTATCCATCTCAGCTAAAACAAAACAAGTAACAATTTCAAATAAGTAATTTTAGGATTGATAGAGATAATAGTGCGTTCTGCCTCTGATATAAGGGGCACTAGGCAATGTATAACAGTATCAGTAATAGCATTATGCTAGATTTTTAAGTAATAGTTCCAAGCTATCATGCCTTGCATAATAATGTGTTGCTCCTCTTCTTCTGTCTTCTAAAGAACAGGCATCAGCTTACTTCAGCTGTGGTTTGCTGCAGAAGGGCATGTTCTGAGATACAGTATTTATAGTTATTGTTTTTATTTAGAGTGTAGTCTAGATTAGAAAGCCAACACTGGAGAACTATCTACTTGTCCCTATGAGCAAAGAACCTAAGTGCACCGGAAGACCAAAAATTCTTTATTTTTTTGTTTGAAACGTCTTTGCTGTTTCTCCTTTATTAAAGGGAGAGGGAAGAGCAAATTTTATACTAAATTATGAATAAAATAACATTTTTATTATTCATCCTAATACTAAAAAATAAAATCTTGTCTCTTTACACTGCACCAGTAATTAAAGGTTAAGAAGTTCTATGAAAAACATGACTGACCACACTGGGCATTGAAGGGAGAAATAAACAGCAATCTGAGCTAATCTGAGCTGTACACACTCAGAAGAAAGGAAGAAAAGCTAACATTCAAAACCTACTTCAAAGATGATTGTGAACAGCAAATTAGGTAATTTTTTTACCATACAATATATTTTAACATCTTTTCAGTGCTTTTCATGACCACTGCAGAAAGTAGAACTGAAACAGTACTTTGAATGCTGCATAGGATTTACTTAATAGAAAGCTATAATTCTTGTGGTAGATTAGAATATTTCTCTAACCTTTTGCATTAAAAACTCAATACTCCACTTGGATTTAAAATAAAAATATAAATGAAGCAACTATTGTTTTCTGAGCCCAAAAAGAGCAAATAAGCTTACTTTGTGAGCTAATATAAAGTCTGTAATTTAAATACAGACTTTAAATGGGTGAGATGTGCTTTGAATTCTTCCATACTATGCTTATTTCAGGTATGTAATTTACAGTCTAGGGCTAAAAAAAAATAAAAATAAAAATAAAATAAAAAAACCCCTCAATAGTAGAGATACATAATATATTAAAATAGGGAGATACATATTAAAAGCTTCTTTGTGGTATCAGTAGTTAAAACAGGCCTCAGAATTGTAGATCTGATAATAATACTTGAAGTAAGGATAAACTTTATTTATTTGTTCTTATGTATTCTAATATTAGCACATATTGCTCACAATTATTTGATAGCTAAGAAAGAACAACAGAAAAATCTGAAGAACGTTGACATTATAGATATGGTAATCACAGGGAAATCTACTAGGCAACTCTTTCCCTTTAAAAGAAATTTTCATCAATTAGTTTTAAGAAATGACATTGCTTTTCTATTGACATAAGTCTTCTCCATACTTCAGAAACCAAAGAAAGAGGAAACAATACAAAAATATAATAAACCAAATAACCTAAATACTGTAAGTAATCAACATTATTATAGAGATTCACATATAAAGGAGGGTTTTATTTGTACTCTCCATGCAAAAAATTCCATAACATGGTATTACTGAAAATGTACTCTCTAAAAAACAGGAAAAAGTAGCAGCATCTTCCTGTGAATATTCTTTTATGAATAGTGGAATCTACAAATCTCACCTATGCAGAAGGAAAATCAGATTACTCAGAGATGACAGAAATGGAAATTAAAAGGCTCATGGTTTCTTGTCATTAAATTACACTTGCTGTGCTCTGTAATGGCAGCAAATAGCTGTTCCTCTCTGCCTTAAACTTAATATAACACATTCCTTATTTTGAAAAAAGTTTATTTGGTAGTAGAAGTTACCTCAGATGGAGTGAAGAAAATATTCCCAGGATGTCAAAGACTTCCAGCTGCTGTTCTTACCTCAAGGTACAAATAGGCCCAGACTTCCAAATATTCAGTAGAATGGAAGCTATGGAGCTTGTTATTATTTTTCTTTTTTTTTCTTCTTTTTCTTTTTTTTTCTATTTTTCTTTTTTTTCTTTTTTTTTTCCTTTTTTTTTTTTTTAATTTTATGTGGCATGGATACATTTTTGACATGATTTTTTTTCACTTTGTGTAAGATGGAACATCAAGATAACATCCTTGAAGAAGAAACGATAGTGCAATCCTATGTACAGTCTTGGATAGCTGGTACTGGATAATTTCAACAATTTTAGAGAAACAAAGAAGAATGTTTTAAAATTGACATGTTGCTACAAACAAAACTGTTGTTTCCTTCAAACTTCTATGTTTTCTTTGGAATTTCCTTCAGTGCAAACCACACAGTCATGTGCTCATAATGGTTTGGTCTATTTTGATTTGGCGAGGGTATAATATCTTGCTTTTCTTCTGGAGTCTTCAAAATTGTATAAAATTTCTTTAGAAGTTGCTGCCTATTCTGTTCTCCAGTTCACTAGCAGGGAAAGCCATACTCTGTTTCATATTCTTATGCACAACCTAGGGATTCCTTCTTTATTGTAGAAGTATTTACTAAAATTCGGACTTCTCTCTTAACACCCCTTAACTTTGTGGCTTCATGATATTTACCCTAGTTTGAATCTTATTTCTTTTCATACTGTCATGCTGCTCATGGTGTGCAAAGGGGAGGAACAACTTATTAACAGCTTTATGTTCCCACTGACCACTGTTCTGGATTGGCTGAGACAAGGATTTCATAGCTTTCAGACAGAGAGGGAATTTAGCAAAGAAAGCTATTCCTCTGTATTGGGTCCAACTGGGATAGAGCTAACTTCCCATACCAGCCCTAATGGTGCTGTGTTTTGCATTTGTGTAATAGCTAGAATGGTGTTAATAACACAACAGTGTTTTGGCTACTGATGAGCAGTACTCCCACAGTATCAAGGCTGTCTCTCCAACACCACCCACCACAAAAGGTCAGTAGGCTACTGGTGGATAAGAGGTTGGGAGGAGATGTAACCAGGACAGCTAACCCAAACTGTCCAAAGGGATATTCAATACTGTATTATGTCATGCTCAGCAATAAAAGCTAAGAGAAAGGAGAAAGGGAAGGTACATTTGTTATTAAGGCATTTGTCTTCCAAAACAATGACTATACATGCTGAGATCTTACATTCCAGGAAGTGGCTGTACATTTCCTGCTGAAGGGAAGTAGAGGATAAATCTTTCTGCTTTGTTTTTCTTCATCACTTAGCCTTTGCTCTTCTTTATTAATCTTGGTCTATGAGTTTTTCATCTTCTTTTCTTCTGTCGCAGTGAGGAGGGGGAATGAGAAAGCAGCCAACCAAGGTCAGAATTTTGGAGACAACACAGCATGTTGACAAGTATGGTGGCATTCAGTCTAGGCTGGTAAGCCAGGAAGAAAAAAAAAAAATCAATTTGTTGGGAACTAGTTCAGGTTCTTGAGAACCTCATAGATGCCATTCCTAATGATCTATTTGGCCTGCAGTGTTGCAGAAATAAGAACTATGAGAGCACCTTTTACAAAATGTGATGCATCCCTTTTTGGTTTCAACTAGTGTCTTTTGCTTCCATGACATGTGAAAGATCTGTTGCTTTGACTTTGGAAACTGAACTAACATTTGGAACTAATATTCAGACTTATTATTTCTATTACACTTGACTGAAGTTCTGCCACTCAGTGGCACAGGAATAAAGCTAGGCCCACTGTCTATTAATAGTTCTTGTCCTTTGTGGTATTTCCTCTAATTAAAGTACCAAAGAGCTTGTTTATTAGAGGCATACTGAATCCAAGTTGACTCAAGGTGCAAGTTCAAAGCAAACTAGCTAAACGTTTATGTTTGCATAACTTCATTCAGTGACATGATTCGGTTTCTTTTAGACTGGAAATAAGAATAAATTAAACAAAATTATAGACATTTTGGTCCTAAATTACTGTTTCTATGCAAGGGTTTGTTGTTGTAGAAGTCATATAAAAGTTAAACCAGGTCATTTTTCTTTAGCGTCTCTACCTAGACAAGACTTAAATAATTGTTTTTGGCAAACGTCATCACATGATGAAGCTCATGTTGTGATTAGGGTGGATGTAGGCATTTATCTTCTGCTGACAGCTTCAGACAAAAGGAAGGTAAGTGATGTTATTGTAATTATAAAGTAACCTTTCTGCTTTAGGGATATTGACAGCTATCCTCTTACTTCTATACAGTATGTTTGCCATCATGATAATTAGGCTTTTGTTAGTCTATTGTTGATTTTTATACTTACAGGGCTCTCTCTTGAAATGTTTGTAGATTTCATGTGGTTTTCTCAAGATAGCATTTACTATGTACCTGGCAATATGGCAGCAAATAGTAGTATGTGTTTTTTTGAGAAAAGACTTGTTTTTGATGTTCATATCAAACCATAATTTCACTGACCAGGAAAAAAAAAAAAAAAAAAAAGTCCTTTCTTTTTCAGTTTTAAGAAACATTTTCTTCACATATATCTCTTTAGGATCCATCTGGTTAGAATGCAGAAAAGTAGATCAATTGCAAAGGTTCATGTATAAAAGAAGGCATAAAATTATCTTTTGAATACAAGAAAATTAAGGTGTATTTGCAACTCAGTTTTCACGAACTATTTAAAAACTCAGGCAGCTATAGGATGTAAACATTTATTTAGTGACTTTTAAAATAAAGCTTATTTACTGCAAGCTCATGGTGAGGAGTGTTATTCATTTTGCCAGTGACAAAGTGCTAAAAAGGGCTAGACAGAAAGGAGTAGATATGAATTTGATCTGGCAACCAGTCAGGTAACTAAGAAGGTCCTATTATGTTTTTGTTGTCCAAGCACACACAAATAAATCTGTCTTTCTGCAGGCTACTTCCACTTTAGATAGGATCTCTGGCAAGATGCTGGCACTAGGTATAGTTATGTCCTGACTTTCCATCTTCTTGGTCAGTATCACTGGATAAATGAAAGGATTATCCTGATTTACTGCAGCAGTAAACTATCAGAAATTTACTATCCTTCTTTTCTTAGGAGAAGGAGGAATTTTGACTTAACAGTTTGGCTTAAGTCATAAACTAGATGTTAATGTAACTTCTCTTTGACAATGGCACCGTGTGGTAGTCAAGGTGATTTACTGCTGCCCAGAAATAGAATCCAGCAAATAATTTATGGGTATTCTCCCCCAGCATCTGCAATATCTGCAACTAGCCTGCTGTTTCCCTGCATTAATACATTATTTGTGTATTTGACAACTATCTTTTAGATTGCTATTTAGATTGTTCTCGTATGTATACATGATGGTGACTTGTGAATAAAAAGACAAATCCCATGCCTGAGAAGAAGTGCTATAGTTAATGAGATATTTGCCCCATAAATTTTGCCTTGCTTGTATTGTTACACCACTGCTACTGCAACACTGACACTATAATTAATAAATGTATATTTATTATGTAGTGTTAGGCCATTTAATCTCTGTATAGAGTTTCCCTGCTCTTTTGTTGTAAGTAAAGTGAATTTAACAGCAAAAGATTTTCAAAGGCACAGATACTTCACTCAAAATCCATTGAACTTCAGATAAGGAACTCAGAGGTAAGGTAAGCTCTACATTTGCACTTTGACTTCTATCTTTACATCCTGAGCATGTGATGGGATTCATGCTAGAATCTAGAAAAAAAAAAAAAAAAAAAAAAAAAAGTCTTTTCTTATATTAAGCAAACCCTCTAAAAATTGTATTCAGGAAAATATTCCTGAAGATACTTCAACAGTTTCTAGCTTTCCAAGTCAGCTCTGGAGGTGGAAAAATAAGTGTCTCTTTAGAATAACATATTATATAAAATAGCTTACATTCTGCAGTTTATGATGAAGAAAACATCCTATATATTATAACAACACTGACATTAAATTTCACTGGAAAAACTCTTTCCTTATTTCTTCATAAAATACTCTTATTTCTATCTGACATGACATAGAACTGTTCTTTATAATAATCTCCCATTTATAAATCCCAATAGTAAGAGCCATTTCTCTTCTTAATAATTGGTAATCATTGATCCTTGGCATCAAACACGTAGTCTTACCTTCCTTTTATACATGTAGGCTTCAAAATTTTTAATTTTTTCAATAGTTTTATTAGTTTTCATATACTTTTAGCGTGTTTGATTTTCTTACAAGACTATCAGTAATATTTGACAGTAGGCAGTTGTCAGACTACTATAGAGATAGAAAGGGGAAGATTACTGATTTTATTAATATAAGAATATTGTTTGCCAACAATGATGGGCTAAATGTGCGATAAGGACTTTGTGCCTATACACCCTCTACCCAAAAGCATCACTCTTCTCATGTTAATGGAGCCTCTCAGAACAACTGAAAGACTCCAGGTCTAATGAATCATACATTAGCAGCTACTGTTACTTAATTTGCTTTAAGAAAGAGCTGTCTTCTGTCAATGAGTGTGTTTGTCAAGAAAAGAAAGAAACAGATATAAAGAAAAATTAATTATTTTACTTTCAGATCCCTAAATGGTTCTCTGCATTTGGAATTCTGAATGAAATTCTACAACTGCAGACAACCACATAGGTGCTTACAGATCATTTTGTATAGTGCTGTTCAGGCTTTTGATCCACATTAATAATTTTTCATTTTTTGAACCATCCTCATAGACTCTGTTTGCTGTTATTGGAGACAGATACAAAAATATAGATGCATATAAATCTTAACACACAGCAAACCATATAGAGTTAACTTCATGTAATAATTTACACCTTAGCTGGAAATATTGACAATCATCCAAATTGTTTTCTTTTTTGTTCTTTCAAATGTAGCAAAGGAAAACAAAGAATTTGCTCATTTGTTTTTATAAAAAGTCCTTATTGCGGAAAGATTAGTCAGAGATAAAAGGATAGAAGATAAATCACATTATTGGAAAATATTTAGTAATATGTAGTTTAAGCTTTTCAGGTACAACCATGATATTTTAAAGTTTATGTTTCCACTTAGAAAACAAAACAAAACAAAACAAAACAAAACAAAAGACAACCAATGAGGAATTTCTTTCTTCTATACAGTAATCCAGAGATCTATGCCAGGGGCATGGACAAACTCATAAAACTCAGGTCTGGATCTGGATGCACACTTCTTCAAAGACTGTAAGGAACTAACACTGGAAATTAGGTTAAACTGTTGCTTCAGTTTCATATGTGTATTCTAGCAGTCTGCCTTTTATGAAGAGCAAACAGGATTAATTTGGCCTTCTGCTGCCAATATATCACTGCCTGAAGCAAAAACTGAAGTTGTTTATACATAATATTATAGAAGAATATGGCACTTACTGTGATGTCTGCACTTAAAACACGCATTTGTTCAAAGAGCCTGCCATTATTTAGACTAATTCCTCTACTCTTATGGTAGCAAGAAGTCATTGAGAAATGCAAATAGAAGTATATAAGTTGCATAAAAGTCTTGTCCAATTTCTCTTTAAAGCTATACTTTGGGGTTGTCAACTCCAAAAGCTGAAGTTATCCATGCAGAAACCATAAAGAAATGTGAGTCTAAAGGTGAGCTTTAGAGTAGTTACTTATTCCAAACAGCAGTCTCTATATGTTTTTTTTTTTCCCCTGATGCCAATAATTTTAACAATGAAAGTGAAAGGGTAGCAAATTGGTCTTTAAAGATGACAATGTGGTGATTTAAATGAGTGATGTTCCTACATATATAAAGCAGCAAAAGCCTTTCTTCTGTCTTTAGTGGCATATACGTAAATCAGTCCTGCAGAGCCAGATTCAGAATTTCTTTCTCCTGATTAGAAGATCCTTTATATATAAACAGATTCCTAAAAAAATACTAGGCATTTGGCTGACTAACATTGTAGCACGTCCACAAACAATACGACTCTTTCACCTGTTGTGATACATTTAAACAATAACATTAAAATCAGCCATTCCCAGCTAATACAAAATACTCCCTCAAGAATGTAAAGCTGAAAACAAACTCATTATATTAACTTTTAAATTACTGTCTGGAGACTCCACTTTACAACGTGGGAGGAGTTCAACAAAACACCTGCAGGTTGTGGTTTTTTTCTTGGAGAGGAATCTTATTCAGTGATATCCAAGCATTCTACAAGATCACTATGGATTTGCCCAATGTAGTGAAATAACTGCTAGTAACATTCAATGTTAATAAATTGAATCTATAAGCAACTAGTCTAGATTTTTCTCTCTCAGGAGTCATCTTTGCAAAATTATATTCTTAAAATGGAAACTGTTTTTTCTTGGAGAAAATTCTTCAGATGCATTTTTTTTTTTTAAATCGCATTGAAAGAAAAAAAATCTATATCTTTTAGCCCCAGCAGCAGAATGAGATTTTAGGGTCCATTCACCACAAGACCTGTTTCCCTGAAGGTTTTAATTCCAGGAACAGTCACTCAGTTTTGATGGTGACATTGGTAAGAACATTGTCAGAACTAGAAGCATCTATATTTAGAATCCTAAAGATATTTTAGTACAAACAGAAGAAAGAGGATGAAATTTCAGGGATGGACTCTGAAAAGTAAACCATTTTTTGACACTAAAGATAGAGGTTAGGATAGAGGATAGCTCAAACCAAATTTCAGATAGAAGCAGTTTTCACATAGTTGACTTTGGAGCTCCATCCTCTTTTTCACCTGCAAAATGGTGAGGTAAAGAGTATTTGGACTTTTATGCTTGTGAACTATGATAAAGCAACACATTCTTCTGCTTATCTTACATCTCTTTTCTTACAGACTGATCTTCCAAAGTATTTCTTAGGATCCTGAAGCATGAATTACACAATTGTCTACAGATTTCTCATTATTACCTTCCATTTTAGTTTGGCTTATCAGTCCTCTTCACATTATTTACTTTCCAGAGATACCATCCAGAGACTGTCCATCAGTCTCAGTGGTTAAAGATGTGGGAGTTAATACTTTACAGAACTGCAGTTTGGCTTTCCATATTTACTTTTGATTCCCATAGTCCCTGGTGCAAGAATGATTTTTTCTTTTAATGCATACACTTTCTTAAGTAGTAGATCTATCCAGATTATCTTCTTTACTGTTATGCTAGCTGATAAAGAGTACCAGTAATATTAAAATAATACTCACATTTCTGCCTTAGCTAATATGTTCTCTCTCATTGGCTTGTTCACTTAGAAGCTTTTACATCTCTTCTAGGAGGATTAGCTTTAACTCTGAGTTATATGTTGCTGTAAGAGTACAGAAGGTCAAAGAGAAGAAAGAAGAAGAAAAGAATTCACAAGAAAGAAAACTAGAAAAGCTAGCTATAAGGGCTTGTGGAGACCCTGTCTTTGTAAAGATGAATTCCTCCTATAATGCACAGGGCAATTTCTTTCTTAAATACTTCTTTTATTTTACTTTTGTGCCTTTGCCCTGACCCAAACTTTCATCTCTTTTTTCCAGACAGTCCATTACTTCATCTCCACATTTCTCCATTAATCATTTGGTTCCAGTAACATCCAATACTGCCAGGAATTTAAACCTTTTTCTGTGTTGGCTGTGATCCTCAGCCCTGTTGACAGGTCTAAAATACAGCTTCTTGCAGTCTGTATAAAGATGAGAACTGTAATGAAGTTTGAACAACAGCATGATTTAGAGTTTGAGCTTTGTGAATTCAGATTTTAATACAACACTTCTCTTTTCCCGATATAAAGACAAATGAGCACAGCAGCCTTTATGCAATACTGGGCATCTTCAGTTACTCACTGCAATATCTTCTCTTAGAATCAAAAGATATGCACATGCTCATGAGGGAGTAAGAATGTAATCTCAGTTTGACTGTATACTAAGGGCTAGATTGTGTCTTGAAAAGCAGGAAGGAGAAACACAACAGAAAGGTTCATTAAGGAATAATATTAGGCTTGTTTCCAAGAATTTTTAGAACAGGTCAGAAAGGTGTGAGGCTGCAATTCTGCCTTTGTCTCCTACCTCTTCAGTTATCCCAAAACAGCTAGAATATTACATGATTCCAGTGTCTAAGCAAACTGAGTGAAATATTCAGAAAGGTTTAAGAGGTTAGATTGTTCCCTATATTTCATGCTTGCAGATGATTTTTTTGGACTGAGTACTGCACTCTTAAATGTATACAGGACTCAGTGGAAAATATAGTCCCCTTGAAACCTGAATGTTACTGTCAGGGCATGATGCTGGGTGCATGCAGCAAGAGACCAGCTACCTGAATTAAAGCTACCTGGTGAATTAAAGCACAGGCAGAAATGTTTGTGGACATGAATTTGGCCTGTACTTACTACTGTCTTCCTAAAGAATTCCTAAGCATGCTACGAAAATTAAAATGCTGTTACAGGATAAAATCACAGAATCATTTATATTGAAAGGTGTCACAAGCAAAACTATTGATTTTGCATAGTTTAAACCAGAAGCAGTTTGAAATGGTTTATTAGTTTGCTAGTGACATGTAATTAACCAGAAATCAATGAACTATACATGCAGACTTAACATTATTAATATAGCAGATAAAACAGAACACATTTATGAAATGTTAACAAATGCGTACAAATTTCTAAGTATGTTTCTTTAACTAATCCCAAGGAGTTCTAATCACAAACATACACGCAGTGTTACACACACAACCCCTTCCTAGCAGCACATGCGGTTTACAAATACACCCCTGCCCTGTCTGGGGGTGCAGGTTCCCCTACTTGCATCCACGTCCCATGGGAGTTGTGGGTGCTCTCACCTTCTGGGCCCCGTGGTGCTCCCTGCAGCTGATGAGGCTGCACACACAAGCTCATATGCACCCCAGGAGGTGTGGGTCCCTGCTTGCCATTGCCTGTATTGTTGTTCCCTAGCCAGAGAGCAGGCAGCTCATGGCATCTGACCACACTGCTCTGTCTGGTCAAGGTGTGATGTCAATGGGATGATTTCTAGCAGTGTCAAAACTGATTTTTACTGTTCCTGTGTCTTCTCCAAGGTCCCTACCCACATGTTACAACTTGTCATGCTTCTTTTATACTTCTTCTCAGACTGACTTCTGCTTCATTTCAAGAGTCCCTCTGTAATTCCTTGGTTATTCTTTGTCTAGTTGATGTCTGTCTTCCCTGTTAACATGATCAGTTTGGGGCTGATAGTCATTTTTGTATTTACCACAATGAGCTGTGGGCAAATGCTCTTTAGTTTTGCATATTTAACCCAGCACACATACTATATAGCCTCATGTTCTTACCCTTACAGATGCCATTATCCAGGCCATTTGACAAGGGTGGACTGTGAAAACACCCCACAAAAGACATCTTGCAAAGCCATCTATTTCAACCTCACGCTCAAACCAGGTTCAACACACAGAACAGATTGCTGAGGCTTTTGTCCATTTTAGTCTGGGAGACCTCCAGAGCTGGAAATAATACAATCCCTTGGGGCAACTGGCTCCAGTCTTTAGTCATATTGAACAATTTTTTCCTTCTATCTACTTGGAACCTGCTCTGACATAATTTGAGACCATTGTCTCTTGTCCTCCAGCCATGCACCTCAGTAAAGAGCTTGGCTCTCTCTTCTCAACAACTTCCTTGTACTAGTTGGAAAACTACTGGCAGGTACCCATCTCTTCTCCAAGCTGTGCAAGCCTGGTTGCCTCAGCTTTTCCTCAAAGGGAACATGCTCCAGCCACCAACCATCTTGAGGGCCCTCCATGGACATGCAGAAGTTTATTAATGTATTTCTTGTACGGAATTCCTCAAAACCAGGTGCAGTACTTAGGACATGGTCTTGTAAAAGTTAAGTGAAGGGGAGTGACCACTTCCCAGTGACATTACTTCCCAGTAACACAATGCAGGATGTTGTTGGCCTTCTTTTCTACCAAAGCACTCTGTTGGCTTATGCTTTCCTTGCTGTCCACCAGGACAACTGCAGCCTTTTCAGTGGATCTGAAATCCAGTCAATCCATCACTACACTGTGCCAATTCAGGGAGCATGTCTTTTCCTAGTGTAGGACTCTGTGTTTGTCCAAGGGTGGCTTCTGTGAGAAGCTTCACCTATGTTTGATAGAGCCAATGCCAGCTGGCTCCAAGGCGGACCTGCCACTGGCCAAGGCCAAGCCCATCAGTGACGATGGTAGTGCCTCTGTGCTAAAATAATTAAGAAGCAGAGGAGGGAAAAAAAACCAAAAAACAAACAAACAAACAAACAAAACATGAAACAGAGGAGTGAGAATATGTGAGGGAAACAACTCTGCAAACACCAAAACCAATGAGGGAAGGGAAGGAGGTGTTCCGGTTACCAGAACAGAGATTGTCCTGCAGTCCATGGTGCAGACCATGGTGAGGGCAGCTGTCTCACTGAAGCCCAAGAAGGTCCACAGTGGAGGAGAGATCCACCTGTAGCCCATGGAGGACCCCGTGCTGGGGCAGATGGATATCCGAAGGAGGCTGTTACCCCATTGGAAGCCCACCCTGGAGCAGTCTGTTCCTAAAAGTCTGAAGCCCATGGAAGGGACTCACACTGGAGCAGTTCATGAAGAACTGCAGCCCATGGCAAGGACTCACACTGGAGAAATTTGTGGAAGACTGTCTCCCATGGGAGGGATGCCAGGCTGTAGCAGGAGAAGAGTGAGGAGTCCTCCCTCTGAGGAGGAAGTGGCGGCAGAGACAAGATGTGATGAACTGACCACGACCCCCATTCTCTGACTCCCTGTGCTGTGTAGGGGCAAACGGTAATCAAAATTGGAAGTTAAGCCCAGAAGAATGGAGGGATGGGGGGAAGGTGTTTTTAAGATTTGTTTTTATTTCCCATTTTCCTACTCCGAGTTAATTGGTAATAAATTAATTAATTTTCCCCCAAGTTTAGTCTGTTTTTCCCATTACCTCCATGTCCTTACCCCAACACACAAGCCTTTCATTATGTTTTTCTCTCCTCTGTCTGGTTGAAGAAGGGGAGGGATAGAGCAGCTTTGGTGGGCACCTGGTGTCCAACCAGGGTCCACCCATCACAGCTGTAAACCGAGGAGTGGTTTGCTTCCAACAAAGGCTAAAGGAGATACAAAAAGTTGTCTAGCTTAAACACAAACATCAAAAGGGGGAGCAACAGGACTTCCAGGAGCTGTATTGTCCCAAGGTACCCAGCAGCAGTTATAGACTGTGTGCTGGAGTCCTGAAAACTCACCAAGGAGTGCAGACCTAGGGAGAGTGGGGGCAGGATGTTTCTTAAAAAGAGAAAGGTGTGATAACAGTAGATAATGGCAGAACAAGACAGGCATATTATACTAGACAATTATACTTCTGAAGAGTCACAAAAGCATGTAAAGTATGTTCTGTGCTAGGATCTGTGTCAGCTGATTTTCAGTCTGATCAAGGTTGACCTGTTTTGGGAAACAAGAAGTTAAAATTGCATAGAAGAGGCTGTTCTATGCTGGTGGCATCAGTGACAGATTATGTTCCTGAATATGTTTAACTTACTAGTGTAAATGTAGACTGTATGATTTCTTTTTCCTGCTTCCCTGTCCTGCAATCATACTGTGCAGTAGCCCAGGACATCTGATTTCTCAAATAATTCCTTAAATTGATTGTCAATGGAAACTAAATACTGACTTACATTTATGGCAAACAGGTGGGATTCAGTGGGAAATTACATTGAAAAACAAAATAGTAAACTGAATTTTTGTTTGGAAATAAGTACAATATAATACAATTCTTTTTACAGTACAAATAATACAGCAGTGAGACTGATTATTTCCTCACAATGTTTATATATTATCAGCAACTAAGTTCAGTAAAGAGAAAATACAGTTTTCTTTCAAAGATGAACAGTTCCATGCAAGTCTAGTGATCAAAAATTCCTGAGGGAAAAGAGTTTCTATTCCCTTTGTGTGGAAAAATGAGAAAAAGCATAAGACATACATCACTCACTCTCACCTCCTCTACTGCTTTATGGAGAGGCAGTCTAACAATCAGAGCTCATGAGCAGTGGATGTTCCACTTCACAGGAGAAGCCAACATTTTGCATTTTATCCCTTTCTGAAATGAAAACTAGAAGTGCAACCACATTTTCCAGTTGAAAATTTCCAGGCAGCTTTAATACTTGCATATGAACTTAGACAATAAAGGGGTAATGGATGCCCAAAAAGGCTCAGTGAAGGAAAACAGCTCTTACTCAAGAGCTCATTTTTCAGCAACGAGGCTTCTATTCAAAAGGGATAGCAGCTCGTTACTGCTCTCCCATGTGGCATGCGTTACTGCATGTTGCACAGACGATAAGAAACAGTGCTGAGACAACTTTTCCCAGAGACAATGACACAGGAGACACACTGTAGGAAATGACACAACTGATCAATTTACTGCAAATGTCACAAGGTGGTCTTACAGGAAAAATTAGTATCTTCAACATAAGAGCAGAGATGAACAAACTCTTGTTAGTTCTTCTTTTGTCCCTCCACTAAACAAACATTTCAGTGCAATTGAAAAGTTGTTCCTCCCAGGAGAATCAGAGAGTGCAGAAGGCTCCTATCTGAGTTGTATCTCATTAGGTGGTCCTAAGACTCTTCACAGAATCACAGAATGGTTGGGGTTGAAAGACACCTCTGGAGATCAGAACCTGCTATGGCAGGTTCACCTAGAAGAGATCGCACAGGAATGTGTCTAGGCAGCTTGTGAATGTCTCCAGAGAAGGAGACTCCACAACCTCTCTAGGCAGCCTGTTCCAGTGCTCTGTCACCCTCAAAGTAAAGAAGTTTCTCCTCATGTTTAGATGGAACCTCCTACGCTTCAGTCTGTGCGCATTTCCCCTCATCCTATCCTTAGGCACCACTGAAAAGAGTCTGGTCCCATCCTCTTGACATCAACCCTTGTGATATTTATAAGCCTTGATAAGATGCTCTCTCAGCTTCTCTTCTCCAGGCTGAACAGCTCTCTCAGTCTCTCCTCATAAGAAAGATGCTCCATACCCCTAATCATCTTTGTAGCCCACTGCTGGACACCCTCCAGTAGCTCCTTGTCCTTCTTAAACTGGGGAGCCCAGAACTGGATGCAGTACTCCAGATGTGTCCTCACCAGGGCAGAGTAGAGGGGGAGGATAACCTACCTTGACCTGCTGGTCACACTTTTCCTGATGCACCCCAGGATACCATTGGCCTTCTTGGCCACAAGGGCACGTTGCTGACTCATAGTCAACCTGTCGTCCACCAGGACTCCTAGGTCCTTTTCTGCAATGCTGCTTTCCAGCAAGTCCATCCCTATCCTGTATTGGTGCTTGGGATTATTCCTCCCCAGGTGTAAGACCCTACACTTTCCCTTGTTGAATTTCATCAGGTTCTTCTCTGCCCAGTCCTCCAGTCTGTCCAGGTCTCACTGGATGGCAGCACAGCTTTCTGGTATCAACCCTTCCTCTCAGTTTGTTATCATCGGTGAGCAACATGGCTGGTTATTGAGTTTGAGGGTTGCTTGCTTAATCGTCATTATTTTGTACAGTATTTCCCATACTAACTAGCATGACTGATATTGTGAAGGGCTGGTCAAAAGAAGAAACTGTGATTTGCAGTAACCATGTGTAAGAGTCAGTCCAAAGAACAGTATTTGCCTGAACATCACCATCAGGGACTTGGAGAACAAATGTCCTGATAGAAAGAATTTTACAAGGACTTGGAGAGAGGCCTGAGGGAATTGTGTTGTACAGGTCTCTCTGACCTGGTGGCTACAGGTAACAATAGCTGCAGATGGATTTCCACTGCTGCCTCAGCCAAACTTGCCCCCACCTCCTAAGAAGAATTGTGTTATATAGGTCTCTCCAACCTGGGGACAATAGCTGCTGTCCAGAAGATGGATTCTCACCTTCTGTGTCAGCCAAACTTGCCCCACCTCCTAAAAAGAATTGTGTTATACAGGTCTCTCCAGCCTGGGGACAATATCTGCCGTCCAGAAGATGGATTCTCACCTGCTGTCTTAGCCAAACTTGCCCCCACCTTCTCCCTGTTACTAAGGCAAACGAAGAAGAGCATGCGCGGAGGCTTACTGAGGGTCTTGAGGTCACCCAATGGACCACGAAGAGACCCCTGAATGTGAGGCGATGCAGGCGCAGATGGGTTCACAGTATCAGAGTATCACAGTATGTTTGGGATTGGAAAGGACTTCAAAAGATCATCTAGTCCAATCCCCCTGCTGGAGCAGGAACGCCTAGGTGAGGTGGCACAGGAACGTGTCCAGGCGGGTTTTGAATGTCTCCAGAGAAGGAGACTCCACAACCTCCCTGGGCAGCCTGTTCCAGTGCTCTGTCACCCTCACTGAGAAGAATTTTCTTCTCAGCTTTAAGTGGAACCTCTTGTGTTCCAGCTTGATCCCATTACCCCTTGTCCTATCATTGTTTGCCACCGAGAAGAGCCTGGCTCCGTCCTCATGGCACTCACCCTTTATATATTTATAAGCATTAATAAGGTTACCCCTCAGTCTCCTCTTCTCCAAACTAAAGAGACCCAACTCCCTCAGCCTTTCTTCATAAGGGAGGTGCTCCACTCCCTTAATCATCTTTGTTGCCCTACGCTGGACCCTCTCCAGCAGTTCTCTGTCCTTCTTGAACTGAGGGGCCCAGAACAGGACAAAATATTCCAGATGGGGTCTCACCAGGGCGGAGTAGAGGGGAAGGAGGACCTCTCTCGATCTACTAACCACCCCCCTTCTAATACACCCCAGGATGACATTGACCTTCCTGGCCACAAGGTCACAGCGCTGGCTCATGGTCATCCTGTTGTCCACCAGGACCCCCAGGTCCCTTTCCCCTAGACTGCTCTCTAATATGTAATTTCCCAACCTATACTGGAACCTGGGGTTGTTCCTGCCCAGATGCAGGACTCTACACTTGCCCTTGTTAAATTTCATCAGGTTATTCCCCATCCAACTCTCCAGCCTGTCCAGGTCTCCCTGGATGGCAGCACAGCCTTCTGGTGTGTCAGCCACTCCTCCCAGCTTAGTGTCCTCAGCAAACTTGCTGATAGTACACTCTATTCCCTCATCTAAGTCATTAATGAATGTACTGAATAATACTGGCCCCAGTACTGACCCCTGAGGCACTCCACTAGATACTGGCCTCCAACTAGACTCCTCACCATTGACTACCACTCTCTGGCTTCTCTCCTTAAGCCAGTTTGCAACCCACCTCACTACTCTATTGTCTAGACCACACCTCTTCAACTTAGCTGTGAGGATGCTGTGGGAGACTGTGTCAAAGGCTTTACTGAAGTCAAGGTAGACCACATCCACCGCTCTGCCATCATCCATCACCTTGTTACATTCTCATAAAAGGCTATGAGGTTGGTCAAGGATGACTAAGTCTTGGTAAAGCCATGCTGACTGCCCCTAATAACCCTCTTATCCTTGATATGCCTGGAGATGGCACCAAGGATAAGCTGTTCCATTAGTTTCCCAGGGACAGAGGTGAGGCTGACCGGTCTATAATTACCTGGGTCCTCCTTCTTGCCCTTTTTGAAGACTGGAGTGACATTTGCTTTCCTCCAGTCCTCGGGCACCTCTCCCGTTTCCCAAGATTTGGCAAAGATGATGGAGACCGGTCTAGAAATGACTTCAGCCAGCTCCCTCAGCACCTGCGGATGCATCCCATCTTAACCCATGGATTTATGGATGTCCAGACTATTTAATTACTCCCTAACCCAGTCCTCATTGACTAAAGCAAACTCCTCCATTGACCTGGCTTCATCCGGGGTCTCAGGGGTACAGAGCTCCCCAGGACAGCCTCCAGCAGAGTAGACAGAGACAAAGAAGGCATTCAGTAATTCTGCCTTCTCTGTATCTTCTGCCACCAGGGCACCCACCCCATTCATCAGTGGGCCTACATTGCCTCTGGTATTAGTTTTATCTGCTATGTATTTGAAAAAGTTCTTTTTGCTGTCCTTGACCCCTCTCGCCAGCTGTAATTCTAAGGAGGCCTTGGCTATCCTAGCTGCCAGGGTTCTGGCAAGCGAAGCAGCGACTCTCCGGGCCTGAGCAATTAAGCCTAGATTGTGAAACAAAGGCAGAGATTGGCCTCAATCCATGGGAGTGAGGGTGGGATGAAGAAGCATAGAAGCTGATTCCTGACTGGACATCATTGAGATCTCCCCACCAAAGGATCACAGATCATGACAGAGACCCAGCAGGATGCTGTACGGGACTGGAGACCATAGGGACGCCTTTGGAACTCATGGTGGTAGCCAACCCTTTTTTTCCCCCTTTCCTTTTCCTTTCCTTTTTCTCCACTTTCTCTATCACGTGCCGCTTTACGGGCAAAATAATAAAGTAACACTGTTTGATTGAATTATAACTCCTTGGCATTTTGGTCACCTTAATTTTGCTCTTTGAGATCAAGGTAAACGAACCATCATGAGTCCATCACTGAATGAACCATGACACCATGTCTGCTAGTCAGTGAAGACTTTGCAACTGCTTAGAAGGCTTGACTATATTAAGATGAAATATGCTAGTACATGTGCTTCTGTGTAGAGGGAATAGTCTTGATGCATGTAATGTCTTGTTATTTTGTGTTAGTTGAAACTCAGTAAGAATGGGACATTAATAAGGCACAAACATAGCTGACACAATATAAGATAGCACCAAGAAATTTTTAGGTATTATAGTCCTTTCCAGAGAAGACCTGTTCATGCCTGTTATCTTCTTTTCAGGACTTCCTAGCAAGTGTTAAAAACCTTTACCAACTCCAGCTGTAGCTGAAGAACTTTTCTGTCAAGCTCTTTGATATATAAAGATAAGACCAACCTTTTAGAGACAGCTTAGGTGGTAAGTTAGTTAATGCAATGTATAGACTGTTTCAGGGGGTAAATTTACCTTCTTTCCTTTGAGGACTGATAGTAGGAACTGATGTCTGTAAAATGAAAAAAAAAAAAAAAAAAAAAAAAAAAAAGAGGGCATTGAAAACAAATATGAATTTTATGCCTTCCTCCACACTATGGTTATGAGTGTCATTGTGCAGACATTAATCCAGAGCAGGCGATGCCTGTCTCAGACCAGTGAGCCTTGTCATCAGAGGTCCGATAGAATCTTGCAGCTGGGGAGAGTCAAGCTAGTGAATGAGAAGGAAAAGCTCGCTGAGATACTAAACCCTTAACTCATGTCAAAATAAATTTGAGCTATTGTTCAGCCTGTGGAACCTCTATTGCCTTTAGAAGTCATTCTCTTTGAAAGCATTCAGAAGCCTATGGATGAGAAACTTGAAATGAGCACAGTTTAAAGGAAATCACCTGTGTCACTTCAAGGAGAGGACAGCCTGTGCCCTACAGTTAAGAACACAAAACACAGACACAGTGAAAGTCTAGTGGTTTACGAGTTTTGGTGTTAGATGAATTATAACCGTGTAGTTTTGATCAGATTTTCCAATTGTTATAATTTAATACAGAAACAAACGTAATTACTTGCCTTAATCGTGGTGTGAGAGGTAGAGTTCCTTTAGTTATTGATGGAAGCAGTACTTGTAAATGAGATATAAGCTGCCAAGCATAACCATAATTCACAGCTGAAAAACTCTTCTAAGTGAGGCAAGAAACCCAGAAGAAAATTTGAATCCATTGCAGGATGTGTGAGGACCACATAAGGGAATAAGACAAAATGTTGGAAAGTATCACTGTAGTCTGAAGAGAGATGAAAAGCTATGGAAATAAGAATGGATGCAACATGGGAAATAGGTGATCAGGCTGGCCATGCATAAGATCATGACTTCTGGGAAGCTAAATAGTAACTTTTAAACTAGATATAAATAAGGGGAGTAGAGAACAAAGGACCAATCCATCTTCTTTTGATTGATGGCCATTAAGGCCTAAGTGGGTTTTACCATACTCCCTGGAATCACTGTTATGCTGAGACAATTGTCAGCATTTAGTCAATATAAATTATTACTAAGTACATAAGCACCAGCTAGCATAGCAAAAGTAAAAACTGATTACTTGATTCGATAGAAATCACAAAATATCTAGATGTATTTGTCATAAAATAAAGGGGTATATGGGTCCTTTCAAAGAATCTAAACAAGAAGTTTGTTTGAGTTTACAAGAGAACTGAGCACGTATGCTGGGTCTCAGACCAGGGCCATAATTCTCAGATGTCTAAACAAGCTTCTAAGCAGAGTGAGAAGAGAGGATAAGAGGTTTTATTCCTTGGTGGGAATGATCCTAAGAGACTTGATCTCATAGAAGTCGATGGAGAAACAGAAAAAAACAGAGCAAAGACAGGTTATTGGTTTTAATCTTAAGTGTAATGTATTGTCTTTGTTTTCAGCCTGTGTGGGGAAGAAATGAAAAACTAAAAAGGATTTATCAAGAGATTTTGACTATGACACTGCCGGGTTAACAGGAAATGTTTTTACTGCTCTCCTCTTGTTTTACACTCTCTTCCTTTACTCTCCTATTCCCAAGGGAGCCTATATCATCTCACAGGAATAACAAGGCTAAAATCTAATTCCAATGCCAAAATAGCTTTATAAGAAATTTACCAGATATGGGCAACCACAGAAACTCCTGGAGTCTATGAGGCCTAGAATCAGGGTTTCCATGTTGCAAAAAGGAGTGTAGAAAATAATTTAAAACTACACAGACAAACAAAATCTCAGAGAAGGATCCACCATCAAAAAAACAACAATGAAGCAGTAGCTGACTTAAACATCAAATTTCATTAAGAGTCAAATGTGATTTTTTCAATATTAGTAAGGATAAATGATCCATCTGGAAATACAGTGCAACATAAAGTCTCACAATAGACTATTAGGAATTAAATTGGAAAATTCCTGCTGTCTTACTGGTGATAGTTTCATATAAGGACCTCTTCGAGAGCATAACTGTATAAAACATGGGACACTTTACTTGTGATGAACAAGATAGGTTCAAATCACCTCCTCAGTGTTGAAAATTCAAATTTGACAGTACACCAGCAGTAAACTCAGGATCATCTTCCTCATAATTTCAATGACATTACCATGATATTCCATCCATTACCATAGTTTTGACCTCCTTTATTAGAGACTAATCAGGTCAAATGCCAGCATGTAGAGATCAAGTTTGACAGATTTGGACTTAGTTGTAGAAGCCACTCATAAGCCACCAAAGTCTGCAAAGGGTCTAGGAGAGAGTACGAATTGCTCATGTGTCAGCTTTACAAGGGATCCTTAGAAATTGCTGTTGTCAGAGATAATCTTCAGAGGTGGGAAAATTGATGTGGGCCCCAATACAAATGCCTGCATTACTTCTTCTACTATGATCCTGCAAGGCTCACATTGGGGTTCTGTTGTGTAAGTCAACACACTGTCCCTAGTAGTCCACACAATGTTATCTTCAGTATCTAAAATTGCAAACGGCATGGTTTGCTTGGAAACATTTCCTGCAAGAGAAGGATGTATACTTCAATTTGACTGTCAGTGAATCAGCACAACCCCAATGGAAGGGCTAACAGATTTGGAAGCATATGACACACTCACTTTTCTGATGTTAATAC
Organism: Streptopelia decaocto; assembly: GCF_964273445.1. Classification (NCBI taxonomy): domain Eukaryota; kingdom Metazoa; phylum Chordata; class Aves; order Columbiformes; family Columbidae; genus Streptopelia; species Streptopelia decaocto. Next base: position 77,173,386 of record NC_138655.1, on the reverse strand, counting down.
ATTCCTAGTGCTGGGTTACGTTGAGATAGCTGATCTACCTTCTGCAACAGAAAGGATGAAGAACTAGAAAAAACAATATGTGGTACATGGAACAAACAAACAAATGCCTTAGTTTCTGTTATTGAAACTCCCATAAACTCCATTGATTGCAGAAGCTGACAAGGAAGGGAGAGGCAGAAGGAGGGAGAAATTGAAACATTACCTGAAGTAAAATTATCTCAATCGTTCTACTTGGTGTGGACAGACTGGAAACTTCTTGCAGTGTGTTGCAAAAAATGCAGACAAAGAAGGATCAAAGCTACCTTTTGAAAGTTTAAATTTCAAAGGGCACCTGAGCCCTATGACTGAGTTCAGATTAAACCAGACAGCTGTCTACCAGATCTAAAAGAAGTTAACTTCTACCAGTAGCAGTCACAATTTTCACAAAAATATTTGAGACTCAGCTTGAGAAAACTGACACTCCTAAGTCTCGTCAAATAAATGTCCACAGTGTACCCCCCCCCCAAAAAAAAGTGACACTTTGTTGTGACACTTCTGTATTCCTAGACTCAGATCAAAAATTTAATTTCAGATAAGATTAATGTAATGGACCTGTGCTTTGCATGGTATGAAATAATGATTCCAAATACTTAACCAGTCTGCAACTATATAAGTTCAGACAGGTATCCAAAAAAAAAAGTCCTGATCATGACACAGACCAAGAACTACCAGAAATTCTAATACCTCCCTGAGTGTAGAGTACGTTAGAAGTAGGACAGAAAACATAGGTTACCCAGAGATTGGCTGAGGCACTGCATGGGCAGTGCATGGACAGCTTGTGAATGGGGTGTGGGACAGGGTTCCAAATACAGTATATAAGCAACTGGAAAAGGAACAATAAATGCTCTTGGATCACCACTGAGACTCCCTATTCCTCAATGCTTCCACACCTGAGAAGCTGCAATGGCTCAACTGAAGAAATCTTTTTTATACTAATGGAAAAAATGAAAATACCATTATCAGATACCTCAGGCTGGTGATGAAAGGCAAGCAGCAATGTCAACCAATTGATTTTGTAAAAATATCAGCTTTTTAAAGTAAGGAAAGGAGTATCTCAGCATTTGGCTATGGGAATGGATATTATTCAGGGAATGAAACCACAGTAAGGGATGAATCTTGAAGAGAGAAGCCAGATAATGGTAAAAAATACTAAGGAAAAAGGATCATGCCTTTTGCTGTCATGCAGAAAGACCCTGTGTTATTACTGACAAACTGTTCTCTTACATCTGGGGTATATGCCCACTTGAGAAATACCAGGCAGCTGGAGAGGTAAACCTCTTGGTCTCAGCAAGTCTTCTCCTGAACAGACAGAAAAGTTCATTTCTACCTTTTTGTTTTTGTTGTTGTTGTTGTAATAACCATCCTTGCCACCCTGTGTCTCAAGACTTTGATTTCTGTATGGTTTCCCATCCATAAGGGGGCAGGGAGTGGGGAGGTGGCATTTTATTTGTTCAAAGCCCTGCCAGTTCACAACACTGAATTGACAGGCTAAAATTAAGTTGTCTATTTATTGGGTGAGCCTTCTTGCAAAAATCAATCACACTCAAATGAAGAACCTTTCATTTTAAAGTAGTGGACCTTAAAATTCAATAAGGAAAGGCAAATTATTATCTAGAATATACCAAGGTTTAGCTCTTTCCTACTGAAACAATCTCAGTCTTGCATTGGGTTGTAGAACCTTTATAGGCCTGTACTGTAACTCAAGTGCAGCACAATCCATACTGAAATGGTGGCATTAGTAGTTGGCAGCTAGAACTCATCAACAGTGTACTATTTTTCCATTGGAATGGTAAAGATTAACCTACAGGAGTTGCAAAGCTTTTGTTCCAAACCCAAGAAAGTAGAATATTTTTGTTGTGGCAACAAGGGCAGACTCTGGCCTTACATATCAATTTATTACTTACAGTACATGTAATGAATTTAGATATATGCTTGGAACTGTTAATGATACTAGTGCTCTAGTAATGTTGCAAACAATAAGTATTACTATGTCAAATACATTGGTTCCTAGCCCCAAATTAATCGCTATTCACGTTAAGCAATATCTCAATTTCTTCCAAGCATGTCAGAAGATTCTGATTAACTTAAGAAACACCAGATTGTGCTTGAGATGGTCCAGCATACTAAATCAAATTATAGCATCAGTGCTAACCACTGACAAACATTACAAACTTTGGTGGCTATACTCATCTAGATATCAAAACTGAAAACCACTCCTAGATTTCCTAGTTTTACACAGTAAAAACTTTCATTCTGTTTCTTGATGCTGTATTTAGTGCAGAATGGGAGCTAAAACAAAAATAAATTCAAACTTCATCTATCTTGAAAAAAGAAGACTGTATGCTATTTTTATGGTACATTTTATAGTACAGTATATAGTGAGTCACAAATTCAGAAATATCTATAGAATTATGCTGTTTATGTAAGAATAAATCTACCATCTTGTTTTCTTACAGTGTACTCCTTGTTCAAAGACATTTGCTTTGAAGGTCTATGGTACTTTTTCTTAAGGGCACTGAGTTAACTTGTGATTATTTCACTATAAGACAGTATTTTTTGTCATTTTATCTTATTGTTGTCAACTCTAAAACCCATTTGCTTTGATAAGAAGAGTCACAAAAGAGTGTTCAGCAAATCAACACTGTCCAGAGACCAGTCATTTAATTATATATACTTTCCTCTGTACCTCATGATGATAGACTGTCATCTGTAAGATGAAGTGTAGAGAAAACTGTGAAGCATTTTTTATTTATCTGACAAAGATACATTTCTCTGATAGCATCACTTTTATTCTAGAAGCACATTATCTCATCCTGGAAGACTGACAGAATGCTCCTTCTGGTTTCATTCATCAGTCTGCAGCTTTTTCATGGCTTTGGCCTCTGTCTTCTTGTGAAAGACAACTATATTTCTAACAGGACAACATAAGTGGAGCATTATTGTTTCAATTAACTCCCACAAACTAAAAAAGACTTAACATCAATGTTTTAAGCACATTCACTTTGAGTGTGGAGGGAGGGAAGGAGTGTTTTGTTTGTTAAGATGTGGAAGTCTCTGAAGCTCAATAGTAAATGTAAGTCTCTTTTCAATACATAGTAACAAAAATCACACAAGTTCAGATACGACAAGATAGGGTCCATGAGTATGTGCTACCTTGACTTCTGTTACAAGACTGGAACCCAGAAAAGTCTGTAAGAAAAATAGTTCTGTAGAGAGAAAGGACCCACACTGCATGTTGTGGTGGCTGAGGCTAGGTGATGGCTGTTGACAATCAATCCATTGTGGATTGGGAATGTGTAATTAGGGAAGCACAGAAAAATACCTGGAATTCACCACTGGCACCTTTTTATCCCTCTACCATATTAGTACTAGCAATGTTTTTCCCTGAGTGTACTGAAATGCTTGACATCAACACACAACATAAGTGAGGAAAACTCACTGAACTCAGCCTATAAAACAGTGGGTTTGCAAAAACTGAACTACAGCTTACAGGCTGTTCTGGTAATTAAAGCAAACTAAGTCCACCTAAAGTTCACATAAGATGGCTACAGGAGCACCATGAGGTTTGCAAAAGGAACTAAAGAAAAAACAACAATTGAAAAGCATTTCTGTATCTTTTTCTGTAGTAACAGCTCACCAATATCATGGTGCACTCGAAGACTACAGCCAATACGCTAAAAGATTCAAAGGATGTGTGTTGCAGACTTTTTGCTATTACCATTCAAGAATATTTTTAACTTAATCATGAAGCCAAAGAATAAACTTTTCAAGTACACTAAAGTTACAGAGGCATCCAATTTGTTCCATCCAAGCATAACTCTGCTTTCAATTTTCAGTGGCATCCACTTCTGCCTTTAAAAAAACAAAAGAAAACAAAAGAAAACAACAACCGAACCACCACCAACAACAAAACAAACAAAAACCCAAACCAACCAACCAACCAACCAACCAAACCACAATAAACACCTCTCATCTTGCTTACACAATAGTGGTGACATCATATTGGAGACAGATTTTTTTCATGATTCTGTTCAAAAAGAAACCTACAAAAGTCTTCATTTTTATCCAAAGCACATATCTGTGGTAAAGTCAAATTAATATTTTTACCATTGACAAACCACTTAAACCAAAAAACAGTGGGCAAAGATTATGTATTGCATAAGGCAGAGGGAACCTTTCTCATTTTATGATAGTTAAGGTTGGAGGTGAGTACAGGGGCTCTTTCCTGGATATTGTTCCAGCTGTGGTGGCAGCCATATGTTTCATTCTGTTCTGGGGCTACAGCTGAAATGCATTCACTTACTTCAAATGGGATCCATGCTGTTGCAAAATTGCCTGATCTGGAAGACAGGAGAATGAAATAAACATAGAAGGGGCAGGGGAGAGAAACAAGGTAAGAAAGAGAAATAGTTATTCTGAAACCTTTTAAGGTATCTCAAAGTGAAGATTCAGTGCAAATTTGTTAAGTCGCTGAGAGAAGATAATGGCCAATTCCCAGCTTCAACACAATGGAAATTGTTTGAAAAATGAACTCTGTGGGGCTGTCACTGCCCCATCTCCTGTGTCCAGCTGGCCACTTAGGGTGGCTAGAACAAATTTCAGGCAGAATTCAGTCCTTGCCTTCTTTTATGTAATATTTCACTGACTTCTGCCCACACAGTGTGCTATTTAAACAGCAGTGCAAAATACAGCTGCATGAATCATATACAGAGTATTCCCAATTAGTGGGGAAATGTGAGAGTCCCAGAAACAGATCTTGTCAGTACTAAGTGCTAGCGTAAAGTAGAGATTTAGAACTGGATTCTGCTTAGCCATCATGCAGATTTCCTGATGGAAGCAGAAAAAAGATGTGCACAAAATATGTATACTAAAAAAAAAAAAAAAGGAAAATAAAAACAGAGAGAGCAGGGACCTAGCTTTGTGCCTGTCTCCTGTCTTCACCTAAAGATCTGCCTGGTTAGACAGGCAATGTCATGTGAGGCATAATACAGCAGTGCTAGAACCATGCATCCAGAAATCATACTAGTTGCCCCACACATCACTTCATAACATCAGCTAAAAATAAGTATATTGAATACAATAACATAGATTAAAATCTATTTTGGTTTTGAGGCTTCAGAATTCGTATTCTTGAGTAACTCTTCTGTGACTCTGAAACTTGCCTTGCTTTTAGTTCAGAACAATTTGTCATTAAAAAATAAAATAATGTCATGGGTTTTAATGTGCAAGTTCACAGCGTAAATGTTGTTTCACAGACCACAAGAGAATTTAAGAGTGGTGACCCAAAGAGAGAATATAACTTCAGCTTGTTCTCTATCTCCTTTGTGAATAGTTGTCACTCAGTATTACTCATTCATGGGTTTTTTTCCATATTTTTTCAGGTTAAAGAGCAAACACAGTATAAAAAGGTTCATCCTACACTTGAGTCCAGATTGTAATAAAATGTTCCAAATGTTGACCGCCACACAAAATCCAGCTGTTTTTGTCATATTTTCTCTGAGGAATTGAGAATAACTGCTCCTGTAGATCTTTTTTGCTCTGATGCCTTCACAGGGACAAGGATTAAGATTGTTATCTCAGAGTAAGGACAAGGTAGATAGAAACAAACCTTCTCCCATATATGCACACAGAAAATCTCTGAGGAATGCAAGCCACTGCTCCTATGTCAAGTGTGGACCCTCCTGAGTTACATGACAACATACTTCTTTCCTTGACTTTGCACCTACAAGACATCATGAACGAATATCTTGCTCCTCCAGAGACAATATGGGAGGAGGAGAATACATGCAGTCAGTTGTTAACACAATCATATGAAACTTCTTCATATGTAAAAATTATTAGTCAAAGGAAACCATATTTGCTTTTTATGCAGCCACACAGGTGTAAATCCATTAAATTTCACATGAGTATATAGCACCTCTGTAAATTTAGAAAAAGTAGTACCAGAAGTATCCAGATGATACCCTATTAAAAAAAAAAAAAAAAAAAAAAAAAAAAAAAAATCGCTCACTCCATCAGGAGTTTATACTTGATTATAAGAAATGTGAGACTGGTGTCATAAATCAGTGCTCTTGAGTGTGATTACTTTCTGATGGTAAATAAATGTTCCAAAAGGTGCTTTCATGAACTGCATGAGAAAATCTATCCCCGTTCTTAAGGGCAGTGAAAGCCATGGATACTGTCTATAGACTATGTGCTACAGGTCCAAATTCTGTTATAGGGAGATATTTTTAATTTTAGAGGTAGTGTATGTGCAAAATATAAAGAAAATATCTATAGTTGTGAATCAAGGTTTTTCATTTGCTTGGTTAGTTGGCAATTTTCTTCCCATCTCTTTGCTTTCCTATCTTTCAAAATTCCATCTTGGCCTTGTTATTTTACAGGATTTGCTCTTATTTCTTTGATCTATTACTTATTTTCTTTTTTTTTGTTTTTTTAATTCTTATGTAATTTTGTTGTTTCATTTCCCCCCTGCTTCAGACCTCTTCTGTTCTTGATTCTTTATTTTCATTAGTGTCTTCTGTATTGAAATTTATAATTAATTTTGTTCATAATTATTTTCTTGAAATTAATAACATTATTGACATTTAGTTATGCTTTTTTAATATTAGTTTTAATGTATGATGATTTTTCTTTTCTCAAATGATCTCTGCCCTGAACAATGATAATGCAAACTCCTTTGATACCTTTCAATTTGTATCCAAAACTCAGAGAACACAGCTGAAATTTCCTTCCGAAATATTTTTTAATTACTCTTTATTCTTTAAACTTTATTGTGTCTTGGCAACATATTTTTTCCCCAGTTTTGATTTTCTTAAAAATGTACCTTCACATTTTAGAACTGTGGCAAAATGTCAGGAAGGAAGGAACTGGAAAAATATCTTCTTAGAAATGTTTTTACTGAAGCAAGGAGTGGGGGCATGTCTGTCACATTTATTGTCATAAATCCTGTCCAGTTTTAGAAGGAATTATTCCTTAGTCCTTTATCATTGTCATAGACTGAACACTTATTTTCATTTTTCTTGTTTTTATTGTTTTAAAATAGATTGCTGAGGTGGAACTGCAGAAAAAATAATCAGTAGTGGTCAGGTAATGTGCAGTTCAATGTTTAAACTTGTCCCCTCTTGCCCTTTCTGTTGCTTTTGGATTTGATTTTTATGGTGTTTTATGATTTTTTTTTTTTTTGGGGGGGGGGGTGGAGATGTTTTGGTTTTCTTTGTTGTTGGGTTTTTGCTCTGCCTTGCTTCCCCTATTCTAGTTAAAATGCAAATGTCACTAAAGAATGTAAGTGAGCAAAAAAGTTCTTTTCTAGTTTTGGGTTTAGCCTTGTTTCCCAGATTTCTTCCCTAGCTTCCCTCTTTAAAAATGGGAAATACAGAAAGAAAAAAAAAATTGCAAAAAGGAAACGAGGCAAAATAAAGCTCAACCATCAAAACACAATTTTTTCAGCTTTTTCATTTGAACTAATTTAAATGCAGCACATTTGAATATGAAACAAAATTTTAAAAATTAAAAATATTGAATGGTGAATTTTTTAACCAAGGAGGATAATATTTTTGTAAATAATTGTCTTCCTCACCGAGATACCCAACCCACTTTGAACAGGGAAACTTTCTGGATAAAAGAAAAGTTGCAGTGTTTTAACAGTTCACATTAAGTTTTGTTTATAACAATGGCCAAAATGAGAAAAAAAAATGTCGTAAGTGGTATTATTTTCTATATTTATTTAGGCATTTCACAGACCTAGGAAACACAGAAAGATGGTTTCAGACAATCATAAAGTTGTGGCTGTTATTTGTTGCAACTGCTGCTCTTGCATACTGCTTACTGATGGAAAATTGTAGTATCTGATCTAGGAACAGCTAAATATACAGACTGTAACTTGACATTTCCTGTGTTATAAATGTAATATACTGAATTACATAATCTAAAAATATTCAAATTGTCGTAAAGTAATAAGAGATTTCAAGCATACTAGAAATATTTCTAATGTAAACGTTGGAGAGCAGTTACATCAGTTTTAAAGCACCAGGTTTCCACTTTATTTCAGATCTATTTAATTGAGAAACTTGGTGCTATGCACTGCAAACAGTTACGGACATAACAAAGATCCAATCAGGTTATAAGGTATTTGATGATTGCACTTAACACTGATTGAACAAAATACATTGAATTACATTTTAGGCAGGTAATTTGGAGGTAATGGGCCAAATAGGACATTCTTGTTCTAGATAAAATGGTGGCATGATGTGAAAAATTAATTTTTGTAGGCCCTTAATAAGCCAATTGTAGATTAGACTACAGCCTACCATTTTCTGGCAGTTCATCCCATACCTTTGCCTTTAACCTGATTCTGCCACTATGTGGGAATATTTTTTTTTTTGCCAGGAGGTTGCTGAAGCTCTGAACATGTAGCAACTAGCACTGTAATCTTATACAATTATTCAATTTTTAGTAGCTTTTATGATTCAGATAACAATCGCTAAAGCAGAAAAATCCAAGAATCTAAGAGAGGGTTCTTGAGACAGTACATTAAATTGAGAAAAAATTACTCTTGAAAGTTAAACACAAATTATAAGATTATACTTCTGTGCATAGGAAAACATCTTTATGAAGGTTCAGGAAAGAGTTTACTCTTCTGTGCTCAACAACACTTTTATATTTTTTTTTCCTATTTATCATGTAAGTAACTCTTAGAAGACACTGAATAATGTTACTGACTGCTTTTTCCAATGTTGCTGGAGCATCCTTGTGATGCTTAAGTGAGTATTAAAATAATCTCTTAATTCAGATAACCAGAATCCATATTAGTGTCCAAGAGTCCAAGAAATAAACAAGATACATATTTATGCAGTGATTCAGGTAATTTTGCAGTGACTACAAATTAAAAACCTTTGAATATTAATTATATTAACATTAATGAATATTAATGGTTTTCAGGAGATAATAATGTGATCAGCAATGTGCCATTTTTCATTTACATTGCAGTTTTAAAAGTGCAATTGGATAACAATCTGATGCTGAACTGACAGGCTCTGCTAGAAGTAGAGGACTTTTTAACATCTTTGTTTGCACCCTACCTATACTTACCTTCTTTTCCACCTCTTTTCTATTGCTTTTGCTTTTAACTTTTCAGTCTTAGCCAAGAAAGTGAATTGGCTGAAATCAGTATAGTCATTACGTTAGAAACATTCAACGCCAGGGAACAAATTGTATTTCCTTATAATTAGGATTTGTCAATACTACCAACATGAAGTGTACAGAATTTGATTAAAGTGCTGCTGTGTCCTGACCTGGTTGGGAGTTGATTCTAATTTCCAGTGTAGAAAGTTGGCCTTCTTTTATCTTTTAGCTATTATAATCTTCTCCAATCCATTAATTATAATGGGATCTGATTCCTTCCATTTTATTTTGGTAAGGAGGTTGGAGCTTTGCACCATGGAGAGCTGATGAATTACTGTCACATGACCCCAAAAAATCAGCAAGAATACAGTACAGAAAATTTCATTTTTGACACTCAATTTGAATCCATAATGTTACACTATTTGGCCAGATAAAGAGCTAGTTTAATATTAATGTTATTATTTTCTTATCAGGGTTTCTTACCCTGTTTGATCTGTGTGCTAGCAAATTCAGTTGTATCATTTTTTTCTCAGTGTTTTCTGTGAAGTCCTTTACTAGATATGCTTATCTCTGTTTTCATTTTCCTGATGTTAAGGTACTTCATTTCCAAATTACATTTTGCCTTATTTACTTCCAGGAAAACAAACAAGCCAACCAACCAAAACAAAACAAAACAAAGCAAAATGAAACTAAACAGAATAGCAGACCCTATGGAAACATCAAAGTGTTTTATGTCTCAGCTAATACAAAATTATATGCCACACATATACCTAAACAAACAAAGCCCAGTGTTTTGTTTCTATCCTTAATAATTTTAAAGTAGGGTAAGTTTCTGGCCCACTTCTGTAGGAATACCCATGAAGGTAGGGAGAATTAAATAAATCACTGCCTCTGGTTAACTCAAGAATTATAGTGACTGTGTTCACAAATCTTGACATCAAGTGCTGTTGCATTGGTTTGTGGTAAAAGCATATCAATCCTGCACCAGTTAGAAAATGTTGGATCTTAAGGAACATCTTGTTAAAGTTTGCTTTGTGTGTTCACCATTTGGAGTGAAAATCCCTCATGAGCGATGACCCTCAAAGATCTGTACTGAGACCAATACTACTTTATATCTTCATCAGTTACATAGACCGTGGGATTAAGGACAACCTCAGAAAGCTTCAGATGACAGCAAGGTGAATGGTGTGGCTTATACCCCTGACGGATGGCATGCCATCCAGAGGGACCTTCAGAGGTTTGAAGAGTGGGCCCATGTGAACCTCATGAGGTTTAACAAGGCCAAGAGTAGGGTCCTGCATCTGGCTCAGGGCAAACCTCAATATTAGCACAAGCTGGGGGATGAATGGATTGAGAGCAGCCCTTTGGAGAAGGACTTGGGGGTACTGGTAGATGAAAAGCTGGACATGAACCAACAAATGTACTAGCAGGTCAAGGGAGGTGTTTCTCCCCCTCTGCTTTGGTGAGACCCCACCTGGAGTCCTGCATCCAGCCCTGGAGCCTTCAGTACAGGAAAGACAGGGACCTGTTGGGAGGGGGTCCAGAAGAGGACCAAAAACAGCAAATGAAACCCAAAATGCATGTTTTGTAAAATCTTAAATTCTGTATCATACCTGTTTTTATTTAGGAGGGAAGCAGTCCATAATCTACTCTTTCTGGAGACTTCAAACCTCCTTTCATATGTCTGTAACTGGAAAAAATCCATATTTCAAAACAGAAAGAGAAATGTAACATTAGGGAAACATTCAAAATTGAGCAAATATGTATATCATAAAAGAAAAAGGTTTTGTAATTAGTTGTGTGTTGTATAATGGTATTAATATATTGTATCGCTCTCATATTAATAATAATAAAGTGGAATGTGGTAAATCATAAGAAAGTATAACAGTCATGATTTTGGTTAAGACTGCAGAAATGGTGAATCATTCTTTTTACATGTACACGGTACATACTACATTCTGAGGTTGCAGTCCAATCAAGTGAAGGAAGGTGAAAACCATATTGTGTTATAAATTATGCATTTTAGAAGCAAGTACAGTTTTAGAATTAAATTGTTAGCCTTGGGTAATGAGGATGTAGTTTTATCCTTGGTTTTGTTACAAATGTAAAGCAAACTCTTAAAAAAAAAAAAAAAAGGTAATGAAAGCCTATTAACTGTCAAGGGAACTCCTTCTACACAAAAAAAAAAAAAAAAAAAAAAACAACAGGGACTTGAAGCTCCCTTTGTGATCTTAGGAAGCTCATTTGACTTCTCTGGATGAAATCCTGGACTCACTCATTGAGGTCAAACTAGTGTTGAGTTTAGGATTTCTTCTGCAGTGCCCAACTTCTGCATCTGCATGCTGGAGATAAAACTAATTCTATACATCAAAGGGATGGTAAGAAGCTTAATTCATTAATTGTTCTAAATTGCTTTGAGGTCTTCATATAAATAGTGTGGAGTTGTTATTAATTTATTCAATTTATAAAAGCCAGTGGTAACTGTTCACACCAGGTATAGCAAGGAGTTGCAAAAATTAGCATTGCTAATTATGTGTCAGAGCCCTGACTTTTCCTTGGCTTCCCTGCTGGGGTTTGGCTGCCTGCACTCAAGGCCAGCTCTGATCTGGTGCAGCTGCAGGACATAGGGTCAGCATGATGGGAAAAGAGCTTGGAAAGAAAAATCTCTGTGAAGTCTTTTTGACATCCTTCTCCTCTTTGCACAAGAGGTGATTTTAAGCCAAGATGCTTAGCCCTCTCTTTGTCAGAGCTATCTCACAGCTTTGCCTGTGGTCACCCTTATGTCTTGCTGCTCCTGACCTGTGGACTTGACTTTCTAGCTTGACCTTGGACCTGTCTTGTGGCTATGGGCTAGCCTGGTGATCTGAACTGTCAGCTGAATATAATCACTGGACCTGCTCTTTTTTCTTGAGTACTGTGGGATCATGCTCTTTATTTTTGAGGGTGCTGCTCCTCCTGTCTTGCTGTCACTCAGCCACTGGCTTTCCTTCTTTTCTGGAGTAGCTGATTCCTGCTGCTCTCTGACTTTCTGTGTAGAACAGTCATAGCACATACCGTGAACTGCTCATTGACCTCTCTGAAAACAAACACATAGTCATCATCTGTGGTAATAAAAGACAACCTATCGTGGGGAATCTCATAATAGTGTCTTGGGTTTAAAAAAAAAAAATATATATATATATATATCTCTCTATATATATATATCTCCACTATGTCATCACAAAATCTGGAGCAAGGAGGCAACAACTTCTGAAGATAGTCATCATAAAAAATATCTCCTTTCTTCTGCTTGAGAAATAGATTTCCATTGCATATCCAGAAAGGAAAAAGATTGTGGCTCTATAGCAACTCTCTTTGCACGATGCAGGTTGTTGACTGGATGACAGAACCCAAATAGTATGTTAGTGTGTTTTGTTTTGGATATTTTGGAAGACAGAAGCTTAAACAAACCCTTAGATCCAAGGAGACGTAAACTTAGTAAACACTTGTGACTCCACCCTGCCCTTGTTTTTAAAAAGCATTAGTGGTTTCATGACTAGAGTGTGAAAGAGATACTTCCACTGAACTTCAATAAGGCAAACTTATTTTTTTTAACAAATAAATGATTGTCCAAACTATCTTGCTGCACTGCAATGCACCAATTAATATTATGGCAGTAAGGAAGCTTTTTTGTGTAATTTGCTTAGTCAATGAAATGGAAAGAAAGACTCCACAACAGTTAAGAGAATTTAGCATTTTGATATATTAGCCAAATTATCTATCAAGATGTTTTACATGAGTGGAGATGGAAACATGAGGAATTGACCAGATGGACCAGAACAGACGAAGGACAAAGAGAAAAAACTTTACCAATGCTTTCTGTGAATTTTCGGAAACTTCTTCATACAGACACCATTTGCTGGGAGTTTTGCAAATTTGTGGATCATTGAAGAGTTGCCAATGTCAGTGTAATATAACGATATTAAGAGGATCAGATCCAGTAATATCTGTACAAGATTTTCTGCTATGTTGTTTTCTTTGGGGACCATACAGCTGGAAGCTTATTTTACAGAAATACCCAGTAGAGGTACAATACTGTACTGACTGATTTAGAAAGCGGTGGACTTTAAGAAGTAATGAAATCCAAGAGTAATATAGCACACAGGTGCAACCCAGACTGTTACCAGAAGAGTGCAAAGTAGATGAAAACAAGTTCACATATTCATCATTTAACCCCCTCGAGCAGATGATACTTCACTTCCTCATAACAAAAAAAGTGCTTTGTACATGAACTGGACCTCTAACATCTTCCTGTGAAATTCCCCAGGACAGCAGAAGACCAAGACATCATAGTTTTTCATTAATGACTGAGCATCAACTCTCTGCTTTGATTTCAGTGTGTGAATGTTACTACAGCCCAAATGGATGCTCTGAAGATCCTTCTATTGGCACTACCGGCAAGGTAACATTAAAATGTATTAAGTAACTTATTCCTTTCTCCAGTGAAAAGAATCTCACCAGATCAAAATAGATTATATTACTAATGAAGTTGAAATGCACATTCTTTGAAGTTGTGACTACCAGCAGGAACTACAGCCAGTATTCATGCTTGCTAGCTCTTACATCAACACATAACTTGACATAACTTGATCTCAATAACAGCCCATTATTCCTATTACATATTTCCTAGAAAGTGTATAATGCATTTTAGTTCAAACATTAAAACATTACACATATTAAGATTTTGGGTTTTTGTTGGTGTTGTTTTGTTTTGTTTTGTTTTGTTTTTATCACAATCCTCACCAGTTAAACGGCATGAAGAATAATGCTGTTCGTAGCTTAAGGCAGAGTCTTTATATTGTCCTTTACTCCATGACTGCCCTGAAGACACAGTAGCATCTGCCAACTTCTGTAAGCTTCCTGCAGAATGTCGCAAAGAATCTTTTTAGTATACTGATTAACTCACTGCAAAGGCATAGTGACTCAGTGGAATAATTTAAAGGACTCCATATGAATGCAAAGAACTTTGAATTTGTAGCTCACTTGATAAATGATTATAGCACAAGAAACTAAAGGTGCTTGGACATGCTTCAAGATACTCGTCCTTAACTAAAAAATATAGTTATTACTTAAACAGAAAATATGAGTGAAATTTCATATTTGGTTTGTTTGGTTTTAATTATCAAATTCTTTTACAAGTTTTGACTAACCATTGCATATGAATGTAAACACACACAAGAATTCATCTGAGTTATTTGTACTTTAATATCACATATACAGCAAATTTAAGATATTTGCCTATAGCTACCATTGCTTTCTCTTCTGACCACAGCAACTATAACCATTCTAAGTATTGAGCACCTACTGAAGGTCCAGACTTTCCTAGCTTGCTTTGGTTTTAGATGTCAGGCTCTTCTGAAAAACATGTCACTTCAGAAGAATCAGTTTTGTGTCCTTTCTTCTAACTGCATGCACTACTCAGCACTGTGTTTTACCTGAAATATAATACACAAGCAGGAAATATTTCTGTCTTGCTTTGCAGACCAAACTCACAAGTTTTTAATTTTCTCAGTTAGATTTTTATGTCATAATCTGGAATTTATTTTTGTCTCTAAATATCTTAGGTGTACCACTTTCCTGAGTATTACAACAAATCCTATAAAATTGGACTATTTTTGAAGATAAACACTTTTCTTAAAGGCCAGAGCAGCTGCAATGCCTGAACTGCTTAAAGGAAGCAACCTTTCACAATTTTGTTTTCGTGCCATTTGCAACAGATCAGACTAGCAATGATGAGATGATAAACAAGGTAATTGATATATATTTTTTGTTCTTCAACTCCATTTATCCAAGTCACGTTCCAACACCAGTCCTCCAATAGTTGGCTGTGTCAACTTCAGCAGCTTCTCTCTGCTGCTTCTCTCTGTTAGCCCTTTGTATTGAAACTGTCATTTCATGGCAAAAGCACAGGGGATGCCAGTCTCATATTATCAAGGAGAATGTGTTTTTCTTTTAATTTCAGTGAAAATTGTAGGACTTTTTAGCTACTTAGTTGGTTAGTGTTTTGTAGACTTTACAGAACTCCAACTTCCAAGCCTCATATTCAGCTTAGCTGATGATTTCTCTGTTGACAATTCATGCAGAGCCACTGAGTGGATCATGAAGGGTTTTTTTTCTGAGCTGAACAAGTAATAACGAAATACCCTGGCAAAAAGCCAACTACTTCATAATCCATTAGGGAAGACAGAAAAATGTATCTGTCATTTTCACATACTGTGCAATACATTTAATGCAGATTTTAAGATTATTATTTCTCATTCAGAAATTTGAAAATGGAGGTACAGAGGTACCCTTACCACTTCTTAGTTATTCACAATTTAATTCAATAAAATCATTTGAGCCCACATGATTTTTGGAGAAAAAAACATCCAACTAAGTAATTGTCAGAGTATTGTGACATTATATCCACAGACAATTGTTTTTATTAGATGAATTTCCAGAATCATCCAAAGTATTTAAATGTTAAAATAATGTCCTGTAATGACAGTGACTATATGAAACCTTTAATATAAATAGGATTGTTGGAGAATTGTAAGCCCCACAGAGGAATTAATATGCCATGATAAGAGAGAAATTCTTATAATAAGGTTTATCAATCCATGTAAGAATGAGATCAAATGTTGCCATTCAGCTCTTCCCATACATATACCAGTAAACTTAATTCTTACAAGTAATATACGGAGGTTTATCAAACCAGCTGTATCATGTTAACAACAAGAACTGATACTTATATAAAATAACAATACTGTTATTTATATTATATTACAACACAATAAGCCACTATAGGCAAAACATCCTTATCACAATTCCTCTTACTGGAAGGGGTAACTTCTTGAACTGCATCTGTTACTAATGCTGAATTCACAGCTGTTTCCTATTGCAGCAATTAAATCTTAGCAAACAATTGATTTTTTTTGGGGTGCAGTAGTGAGTGGATCTTAACTCCCTCTACTGGGTTTTGTGGTTCCTAACCTGGGAATATGAAGTAGATCTCAACCAGGAAGCATGTTTGTCTTATACTTTTTAAAGATAAGCCTGCATAATAGATTTAACAGAAAATTCATGCAGGCCTTATTTTAATCACTGAACCAAAATATTTTTTTCTTGGAAAAATCCCACAAATAAATATATAAAATTGGTAGCTAAACATGAAAAGAGTCATTAGGCAATGCAACAAATTTGTGTCATAAATGCTATGCCAGTTTAAAAAATGTCTTTTTTTATAAGACTGTATACTGCGTTGTTCACCCCAGTACTTTTGTAAACATACCCAGAACAGTATTAATGGAATGTATAGTACGCTCACTGTACTTTGGAAAAATGTCATTTTACTGGAAATGAAATACGTGACCTTAAGAGTTTTACAAATATGGTAAAATTTCATACAGTTTAAATCTGTCAAAACATATTTCTATAACAGGTTGTATTTCTTCATGGGCACTGGAATTTTTATTAGAATTTGATTGATGGGTACATGAAAGTGAATATAACAGTCTGCAGTTCTTCCTGATATCTGACAAAAAAAAAATAAAGTAAAATGAAATGCACAACTAAAATACACTGATAATGAAGAAACTAAATCTTTGAAGAATTAATATTTTGTAGTTGTTTGGGGTTTTTTTAACAAACAACTTTCACATTTATTCTAACTAATATTCATACCATTTTAAGGAGGTCCACAGAGGATACAGAATATCCTTATCCATGTTTTCTAAACTGTAGTCCAGGAATAGTATTGCATAAATACTTCTCCTATTAGCCCTCCAAAACTCATGTACCATGCCTTTCAAGATCTGGGACTTCATGAAAACTGACTTCATGCTGCCCATGAACACACAGTTCCATAGAGATGCATGTCATCAGTGGCTATTATTTTCTGTGCTGGTAACAGTTTGAAATTATAATCTTTCTCAACCAGAGCAAGTAATCCTATATTCTGGCAAAGATCTTGTCTAAACAGTGGAAGAATGAGGCTCATAAGAACAGTGGCTGCTTCTCCTTCTGCTTTCCTCACTATAAGAGAAGTAGGCATTAGGTGTGTATACTTTCCCAAAAGACCAGCATTTACTAACAGGTCAATCCTTTGCTAGCAGGGGAAGTAGTACTAGCTAACTTTAAAAGGGGTATATTTTTGAGGTTTTTTTAATGGAATTTTGTTTCTACCCTTTTTCCTAGAACAAAATGGGACCTCAGTGACCTCCAGGCAACGCACTTGTCAATTAAAGGAACCACAGTGAAGATTATCTGTGAATTTCCTGGTTTAGATACAGAGAAAAGACAGGATTTAATTAGTTTGGTGTGAGAAACAGAAGAGGAGGAAGTGTTATTCATATATGAGCCCAACACCCATGTCGTACTAGTACTTAACGTCTGCAGTTGGTCAGATGTAGTGAACTATCCAGTCAAACCAAGTGGGTGCATGTGGTCCATGTGCTATACAGTGAGAAGCATGTACCTAAATATCTCAGTACAGATTATGTTAACAGGAAAAAGAAAAAGTGAGTACAGCTTGTGAGTGCTAGGGCTGAGCTGCATTGAGAGTAGTCAATAGTAGATCTCTTAGCATGTAACATGGACCTCATTTATGCCCACTTACTGCTTCTTACCAATGAAACAAATGATAGTAGCAAGTATGTGGCTAGAACCAGCCACAAATATACTGGAACAAAATAAGCAAAATGTTTAGGAGGGGACAAGCAAAGTGAAGTCAATGTCCAAATAACAGAAATCACAGAACATTAGCTACAGTTTGTAAAGTAGAATTTTTTAAATCATCAATTGTCTGGAAAGTAAAAACCTGGAGAGCTTTAAAACACATAGTTGCAAATGTTTCTTCAGCAATAATTGAACAGAATATCAAGACTACTGGATCTCTCAGTAGAATGTTGCTGACTGTACAAGTTCAGTCAAATTTAGGTAAAATGCTTTTGTTTCAGTATTCATGTTTGGTTGTTAGCACTTCCTACTATATGGTGTTGATCTCTTTTCCTGAGATTGTCTTAATTTGTAGTGAATACATTTGAAAACTGTGAGAAAGCCACAGTCCCCCATCACTTGTAAAATTATTGAGTGGAGTCATATCTGTCCATCTTGACACCATCATTTTAATGTTACAATGCTCTGTCCTTTTGAAGATCACTGGAAGAGTCTGAAAAGAAAGAGGAAGTGACTCCTGACATGGAAGATGAGAAAGGAAGGATGACTCCAGATCAGACAGTCTGAAAGAAGAAACTGGTTGAGGTAGAGAAACTACATTGGTGATACCTTTTCAGACATAAAGAGTTGGGAAGTGGAAACACGAGTAGTCAGAATCATTGCTAGGGAAGAGGGTGACTAAAACTGTGCAAAAGGCTGAGTTGGAGAAATACAATGTGGGAAAAGCAGAGATGTAGGAATGGTTTTGATAAGCCAGTTCAAAGAAGACTTTGGAGCTGTAGAAGAGAAAAAGACGGAAGAAATCTTGAGAGAAGAATAAATGGTATCTTAGAAGAAGAAGAAAAGAAAATATTGCTATGATTACTCACGTGATGAAATCTATGTTTTGTATTGTTTGTTCTCAGCTGTGAGTTTCTGGAAGACTAGATCAGAGGAACACTCCCGAAGGACAGTGACAGTCCTTGGCAAGCAATTCATTTGGGGCAAAATTTTTAGGGCTTGCAGTGTGCAGCAGAGAAAGGCAAAATGGAGTGTTCTCCTCAGAGGACCAGCAAGCAGCCTGTCAGCCCTCAGAGGTAACTGAAGGATTGATCTGAAACATGCTGAGTTTGCTGCAGTTGGGAAAATTATTAAGTTGCGTAAAAATACACCTGGAAGCAAAGCCATAATGGACAGGGTTAGCTGTAAACCCTTCTTTATTTCTGTTCAGTCTGATCTAATTTGGACTTTATCGATTTTTAATGTTAGTTACTTTTCTATAATAAAAGCAAATTTTTTCTGAGTTTAGCCTTTCTAGTCTTCATTGAGGGCTCACTACAGGAAATCTACTTCAAAGGTCTGATGACTCAGGTTACAGTATCTTTTTGAAAGACACTGAATTTACAAGAATGGAGGGCAAATGTCTGTGGGCAGAGAGGAGATAGCATGGAATAGAAAATATGTATTTTGGAGAGCTATGATCACACATGGGGTTTCTGCTTTAGATTGTACATGGAATTCAAATAATGTGGATCCATCTGTACCGTGACTTTAAGTCTTCAACTGGAGTTCTGGATTCTGGATTTACATTATTTTAACCTATGCTCACCCATCACTGTGCTGAATTGATATGAACACAGTTGTTGGTTTGGGTTTTTTTTCAGTAGGATCTATCAAATGTAGTTGCCTAAGACAAAGTTGTTTGCTGTGTACATTGGGGTTTGATCCCCTGGGGTAGCTGTCAGCAGTATCCATTACTGACACAGCAGTAGATAGTTATATATCACAGTCTCATCTCAGTCTTTTGCCCCTTCTTGGTCTCAGGGTTATTGTTGTAACACTTCAGATAATTCTTTATCTGGTGGTTCGCTTTTAAAAAATTGTATTAATTACAACTCAGAAACATTTATCCTAACATGTTTCCTCGGTTCACATGTTTGTTATATCTAATGTAGGGTAAAATAATGTTATTCTAACTATGGATTTATGGGCAAAAATCCATATTAATGGAAAGGATGTGCATAAATTCCCTTGTACACCAATGGCATTATATTTCCCAGAACATATATGCATTGCTTGTTGTTTGGTGCTTTGCTTGGCTAGAATCCTCCCAGCCATTTCTTCAGTCCTCTAAAATCCAAGCCATTGAGGTACCATCACATGCACAGGGAGACATTTCTGAAAAACTTTCACATAGTTACTGTTGCTAGGTAAATCACTCCCTCAACATTCATGTATTTAGATATGTTTCTCACTTCCTTTGTCTCAGATCTGTCATGAACAGTGACATGAACTTGGGGGTGGAGGTAAGAAGAGATGCATGCAGCCACAGCAACTACTGATCTGTGGGAATAAAAGAAATAAAGTTAATATATTTAAGTTATTTTAAATATGTTTTAATTATACCTGGACAGAACTTATTAATCCATTTGAGTGGATATTTATCAAGTGCAAGGGTAAAGAACAGCAGTTACTGTTGCAAAGATATTTAAACATCGGTCAGTTCTGACACTACTTAATTGTTGAGAAATTACACTCTCCGGACTGAAACTGTCTTTCATTTTTTCACTCCTGATGTTCTTCTAATCAATACTTTCAAGTGTTTTATGCACCTATGTTTATGCACATCTGTATTTTCTCTGGTTTCAGATGATATAAGCAATGCAATAAATTATTTGTCCATGTCCCGAACATGAAAGATCCTGTTTCAAAATTGACACATGGGCTCTGATTTCTGAGTGTTAAGATATATGGGATGAATAGGTAAGGTGGGCTAAGGAACAAAAAAGACAAAACATTTTTCAAAAAATCTGTGATGGTGAATGAAAAAAGGAAACCTCTTTTTCATAAAGGGAATACAATACTGAGTTGACCTTTGATATCCTATAACAGTCATCTAGACATTATTCTCAGAGCCTTGGAGTTAAACAGGCTTGCAGTAGCACTTTGGTTCTAACACTGACAAGGGTAAAATAGACTCTTTGTGAATGTACAATGTACTTTTAACTGTAGTGGTGCTATTACTAGTACATAAATTGCCATTCACAGAAAGCAAGATGTGTCTCACAGATTTATAGAGATTTCTTAGACTTTTTTTTTTTTTTTTTCCAAAACATATATGAAAACCTCATGATTTGGCTCTTAGCAACATGGCTGTCATCTAAACAGTAATGGGAAAAATATTTTCTGGGACTAATAGATAAAATAAAGGTGAAGTTCTAGACTAGCTCATGATTTAAATAAGATTTATTGAAAACATGACAAGGCAGTTCATCTGATGTTGATCTTTCTTCAAAGTCTTTCTAATTTTTACCCTGAACCATTTCTTCAATTTCTTCCTTTTCTGTAAGCCAAAACTATTAAGTTCAGAATCAAGAATTAATGTTGAGAGACTTGGGATGTTTGATTTGAAGAATCAAAAATGTTGTTAGTAAATAGCATTATGTCACTGTGTCACTGACCAATACATCCCTACAATGGAAAAAGACTCAGAGGAGATGGGCGAGGAGAATGTGCCCATGAAGCTCAGGGAATAATGTAGGGTGTGACTGACCACAGCTGTTGCATAAAAGCTTAATGTATCTCTACACAATGAGAACTAGAGGAAGGTCTTCATTTTACATTAACAGCTGTCAACTGTTCAGTGGATCAACTGGTGATTTGAATGTTTCTCCCAGAGTTCATTAAATGACTGTGAAGGTCTCCTTGAGTTAGCTAGATCAGCGTGGGGGAAGTGAATATATGGCTCAGCCCAACACAGAGTATAAAAACTAGAAAAGTAACAAAAGTATTTCAAAGAGAGCAATGGGCATGAGCTGGTTTCAATGCACATTTTCATTCCCTGTGACTGGGCATACACATCGTGATGGTGAGCCTATTATAAAGCTGGTAATGGGGACCACATTGGTATTTTGATTGAACAGTGTGCTGCAATTGCTATTGTTGCTAAATGTAACTTACATATGTCTTATGTTTTCAGTATATTTTGTACCACAATGCTAAATCAGAAATCCGGTGGAATATCAACTGTCTTCAAACAAGCAAATTTTACATTAAACATTACATCCCCCTGTGGAATAATTGCTGAGGGGGCTAATTATTGAAACTAATTATCAATTATACACTGATTGAGAATGAAGTTATATCCACATCTTCAACATAGAAGGCATCTGCACAATGGGGAAGGAATCTGCTCTGCATGGTTCCCTCCAACCGCCCCCAACATGGCCTTCATACTCGGATGGTAGTGAATGGGAGGAGCCCAGTGTGCTGGCACTAAGGACTATGGTGGAGTGGAACAACATGGAGATAACGTGGGCAGGCCATGTGTAAAGGTAGGTACAGGAATCAGATGGTACTGTGCACACAGCTGCTGTCAGTTAAAAAAATAAATGTTCCATCACATCTAAAATGGTGGTTACTGAGCCAGAAATTTGTTCTGTGGATGAACTTTGCTCATTATAATATCATTATAATACAAAAACACACTTCCATCCCAAAGAATACATGCCTCCATCAGACCCCTATGCTCTCTTGAGCAAGTGCAGTGAAATTTTTACCTTAAAAATGTAAGGGAGAGTTTTAACACCAGTCAATAACAAAGGTATATATGAGTAGAGTCACTCAAGCTCCATCTGAGAGCAGAAAATAGTATAAAATACCCTAACAATAGGGGAAAGTTAGGGAAGAAACCACCACTGAGAAGTCAAGGGAACAGCACAACAGACTTCTGAGATCAGCTGACAGGTTGAACCTACCTTCTCTACCCAAAGGGACAATTTTGGGTAAGCTGTGCACACTTGGTTATACCAAGTGTTTTCCCCAGAACACTTCGTCTTCAAGCTTGTATTTGTAATCACATTAGTAGTGCTATATAGTTATCTTAGAATTTATATATGTTTGGTACCAATGTATATTTCTTACAATTAATGAGTGGTTTTGCAACTAAAGTGTATATTGCAACTACAGTGTGTTTTTGCAGACAGTGTATTTTATCAATGGCCATCTAAAAGAACTTGTACCTGTTGCTTTAACAAACCTCATTATTTTGGGATCTAGTCATGAGAATCTCTCATTGGATGGGCTCAGACTTACAGTGTGTAATATACTATTCATGAATCTGTGCAAGTGTGTAAATTCAATGGTCATGACTACCCCTGCACTATCAGTGAATCTGTAAATCATGTGAATTCAACATAATGCCAGACCAGTTGTTGAGCATGATTGGACTTACCTCATAGTGCCAACTTGAGGTCGTTTGACCTCAGTTTGAGCTTAACCGTCCCCAGACCCCAGTGAAAATACTGAGGACAAGCTAGAACCCAAGGAGCTTAACTTTTGCTAAATTAACCCTCTTAATGCAACACCTCCACTCATGGAATATCTAAATGAAACTGGTCAGAGAATATTTGACTCTGACACACTGATTCCCTGCCTATTAAGCATTTGATCTCTCCCTGTTAATATTCCATATACAAATGTTTAAATTTTAGTTACATCAATAATAGCATAACTAGTAATAACATAACAGAGCATTTTTTAGACATGCACATGCACGCACTACACACACACACATATACGTGCTATATAGCTGACTCCAGGAATTAAAAATGCCTTTTAGACATAGGTCACATAATTTAATGGTTTCCTTCATGTCCTCTCAATGTGATTAAAGCACTACTGTCAGAATTCTTTTTTTCTGCTTTCTCAGTGTCTACATTTATCTTCACAAGTTTCTCATCTACAACATAAAAGTAGGTAACTTTACAACATTGTCACCTGGATCATTATTTTTCCTCTTTGATATTTGATTTCCCTGATAGAAGTAGTATCTCAGTTTTGGGATATTAATTTTTTTTTTTAGCCTTACTGATTAAAGACAATATAACTTTCCCAGTCTGAATCTTTAAATTCAGGGCTTTTATCCAATGCCTAAAGAAAAGCTTATATTAAACTGAGGTAAAAAAAAAAAAAAAAAAGCAACTGAAAAACTTAAATGCCCATTAATTTCAAAGTGGTTTGAAAAGTGCTACTAACTTATATGGACATAAAATATTTATTGCTGTTAAAAATAACTAGAAGGGAAGAAGAAGCTCTGCAGTTAACCCTTCTGCAACTTCTGCAACACACGGTATCGTATTACAAATAAGGAAGCACTCTATTAAACAAAAATAGAAAAGCAAAAAATATTTTACCCTAAAGTACCATCTGAAGCTTGTAAATCTTTCTAAGATCTTCAAACATCCACAAAATTACCAGCAAAAGAGAAGTAGTCTCTTTCCTTCTCTCCCAATCTCCCACCCTACCATTTTCTAAAGCTTTTGGTTTGCTATTACTGAAGGGCAATCAGTTTTGGATTTGAATGGAGCTAGGGACAAAATCCTGATAACCCTGGAAGTGTGCAGCGATGAAACACCTCCCTGGGGCCCTTGAGGGACACCTGGCCTGCTGTTCAGTCCAGAGCAGGAGCCAGCAGTGCTTGCTGCTTCCCTGCTGCTTGGACAAGCAAGGGGAAGCTGGCCAGTGACAGGCAATTGGCTACTATGTGGTGACTAGGAGGAAGAACTGGGTGGTCATTCACCACAGGCATTGCTAGTTCTCAGAGGTATACCTGGGCTCCTGAGGAATCAGCCATAAGCTCCACCTGTTTGGAATTTATTTTTATTTTTTTTTTCAGTGTGTATGTTTTTAATTAATTAGCAAAGCACGGAAGGTCCAAATATATTCTCCGCTGAGGAATGTCAGTTGTGATTTAAGGTCATTTAAAAACAATATGAGATTTCTCGTGGGTGTGGCAACTGTAAACCAACAAATCCTACCACTTGTTCCAACAAGCAACAAAAAGGCAGTCTTTACTTCTGGAAATGAGAATCACAAACAGGTCTCCAGAGTTTTAAAATCTTGTGTTATTATTTATACAGGGGATTGATAACCTTTAATATGAATTTTAATTTAGAAGACAGGACCTCAGAGTATTTAATTCTTTTGCTGAATGCTTTCAGGTACTCTTAATAGCAGCAAGCTAGAGAAAGAAATATAGTGGTATCATAGAAGTTGTCCACTTAGTATTTGTGGCTACTTAACAGACTTCATTAGGGCATTGTGGCAAACACAGTTAAGTTTACATAAGAGGCAAACGAAGAGGAAATAGAATGCAATAGAAAATAAAGCCATCTGCAGAGAACATTAATTCTCCATCATTCAAGAGTTTTGGGAAGAGGTTGTACAGTAGTATCTGTGGGGAATTTTGTAGGTACAGCTGACTCTGCTTGAGGGCAGGGGAATGAAATACAAGACCTCATTTACAGTGTTTCAACAGTCAGCTCTTAGGAACTGTAATACAGATCTTCTGACAGCAGACCAGGAGCAAAATTAAAAGCTAAAAGCTGGGTTAATTTGGAAGACAAGTGTCAAGTGATGAGAGGTAGCAGCATTTAGCTTTTAAAAAGTAGTGTGGCATTAAATCTTCATAATGCTTTTGAATTTTTATAGCACCTTTTGTCTCAGAGCACTTTGCGCATTATTTGGTGCATAACTGGAAAGCAGTTTCTTCTGCATTGGCCTGTGGCAAGGATAGCAAAAGCAATTATATACAGGTGAAACTCTGTGCTGTTCAACATATTCTTTAAAACCATTATTATTTTAGAATCTTCCAACATGCACCATCCATGGAACAGGAAGTATCTACCTTACAGGCATGAAATAAATAAACTCTGCTTGTATATTGATGTTTGGATTCAAGATTATTATTATATATTATATATTCTATTATATTATATATTCTATTATTATATTTTATTGCTGTAGGAGTCCTCATTACAAGTTGCTTGCAGCTATACTAGACATAAACAAATGCTTTAAACCACATATAGTTTAAAAAAGAAAACCAGACACCATAAAGCAACAAAGACATTCAATGAATGTCCTTAGAATGAGCAATCATGAGACACCAGCTGCATACCTCTGTGGAGTATTTCTGTAGTAAAACTGAGTTTTGAGTTTTAAGAAGGGTTTTCACTGTGGCTGCCAAACTGGTTGTCTATTAATTTATGAGTTTACACAGAGCTTTCCACAAACCCAGGAACAGAATGTCAGCAAAAGCAAGAGTACTTCTTAGAAAGAACATTGTTAAATTGACAATAAAGGTTATGCATTGCTGAAGTAGAAGAAAGAATCAACATCCCAGTAGTGTGCAAGAAATTCTTGGTAGAATATGCTGTGAGAAGAAAAGCCATTATTTGACACATTTGACAATACCAGTCCTCATGATTTCTGCTTAAACAGGATAGTTTTCATTGTCTATAAGGCTGGATTGGAAAGACTGGAAAAGGAAGATGGCAATACAGAAACCATGAACTGATGAAAATATTCTCCATGAAGTTGTTTGTTGGAATAAAGAATCAAGTTTGAATTTTAAATACATTTTAAGGGAAGGAACAGTTTCCATCATAAATCTCATTCTCAGAGTTCATTGTTTCATTCTAGTACTTTCACTAACCTTGGACTTCAGATACATTTCAGAAAAGTTACTTTTCTTTTGTCTGTTCTTTTGTAGGATCTACCCTGCATATTTTCTCTTTCTTCACAACTTTCAGTTTATGCCCTCCAAGAAATTTCTCATTACTTTTTCAGTCTCTAAGATCTAAATCTTGATTGTATTCTGGGCAATATGAAACTTGACTACAGGAATGAATAATGATTCTTACTGTGTAAAACAACTCTGCCATCAGCCATACAGAAAATTAAAAGGTTATTTGTCGAATATTTTCTTTTCTTAACCTCCCAAAATTCCTCAAATTATGCTTCTCCATCTCTCTGCACATTTGCCAGTACATGCTGAATGTTTGTGTAACTGCTTATTAAAAAGGATCCATGTTGGGCTTTTTGGTTTGGTTGACTTTTAGTTGTTGTTTTTTTTTAGGGGGGTATTGTTGTATTTGGGGGGGGGGGGGGGGGGGGGGTGTTTTTCAGGGGGAAGGGGTAATTCCCTGGGCAGTGGAGGAGAATCATCTGGTTTGTTCACAGTTTACTTAGCTATATTTACATTTTCCAAGCACTATAGGGTAAATCGATAGTTTTCCTCACTGTTACGGAAAAAGCTATTGCTGTTATTCCAGCCTTACAGAAAAAAAGATGAACTGTGACTGATCAGTAATACTTATTCTGCTGACAGTTTTTGTGTCTTTCAGTGATGTATTATAGAAGCAGTGGCTTTGATTCTCTTATAAACACCCATTTTAGTTAAAATAAACTCTGCCTAGGATGAATGAAAGAACTTTGTTGATCTCAGTTGATTTTATCATCAGACTGAGTGTATAAAATAAAATCTAGCATCTTTCCATACAGGTGCCCTTAACTCTCTGCCTACAATAACAACACAGGTAGTAGATAAAGTATATACATCTGGAAATAATGATCATACTAATTTACAACCTTGGGAAATTAGACTTGGGACTAAGAATCTGGTTGTATAATTCTGTTTCATAAAAGGGAATGAAAATAGCAGTTTTGGCAGCAGTTTCAGACGATATTTGTTCTTTTTCCTCCAGCCTTCTATTTGAGATGTTTATGAAGTTGTTTCAGGCTAATCTGTTTTTATCAGACTTCACAGGCTGGGATTTTTTTTCATTTGTCCCATAAAGACTGTATCTATCCCTTAATCTGCACCCATAATTTTCATTTCAATAACTCCTTTTTAAGAAATAGAATATTAATGGCAGGCAACACTTTCCCCCACTTGTAACTCAGCTAAATTTTCACAGAGTATGTGTTTTTTTCATTTAAATTCAGCTAATTTCTTTAGGACGTTTTATGAAGGTTTTTTTTCATTAGTCAACTAATTTTTTTACTATTTTTCTTTGTATTTTTCTGATAAAAATGGTCTCAAAATCACTTCAAAAGTACTTAGAGACCTTGGTAAACTTCTGAGTCATGTGGTGCTCTGAATTAAAAAAAGCCACTAAGAAATTATCCTTTGAATATTTAATTGTAATAATCAGGGCAAATGCTACAGTTCCGCTAATTGTTTCGGTTTGCATTTCTTTGTCTTGTGATATAAGAAATATATATTCCAGGTGCCTCTTGGAAAAGCTGAGGATTTCCTAAGGCAGAGTACTAAAATAGTACAGGACATATTGCATTACTTTCTTTACCTCGGGCAAAAAAACAAAAGATAGTGAGGTCCTTGACATCTGTCTGCTACTTCTTTTTCACATGCCACATTCAAGTGAGCCAGATATTCTTGAAGGATGTTTAAAAATGGCAGAACTGTGAACAGATTTTAGTGCTATATAGCCCTATCTTCTAGTCACTACTGTCTTTGATTAAAGCTAGTAGGAGTTTTGACTGAGTGAGGGTTGTAGGGTCAAGTCTACAGTGTTAAAAAACACTGAAGAGAGAAGAATGAAAGTACTTAATGACACTATCACTTCTGTGAATACTCTGCCATTATTGTGTTCTTGAGTGAAAAATATTCTCAGTCAGCTGTCAGGCTTTTTATGAGTGCACATGAGCTTGGAAAGGCTCTCAATCTGGTGAAGTCTGGCCACATTCAAGTCAGAGTGCTTCCTTTAGCAAGACATTAGACTTAGAATCATAGAATCCTGTAGGTTGGAAAAGACCTTTAAGATAATTGAATCCAACTATTAACCTGACACTGACAAGTCCACCAATAACCATGTCCCTAAGTACCACATCTACATATCTGTTAAGTACCTCCAGGAATAGTGACTTAACCACTTCCTCAGGCAGCCTTTCCAGTGCTTCATAATCCTTTTGATGAAGAAATTTTTCCTAATATCGAATCTAAATTTCCCCTGTTGCAACCTGAAGCCATTTCCTCTCGTCCTGTCACATGTTACTTGGGAGAAGAAACCAAACCAACTCCCAACTCACTACAACCTTCTTTCAGGTCACTGTCAAGAGCAATACGGTGTCCCCTGAGCTTCCTTTTCTCCAGACTGAACAACTCCAGTTCCCTCAGCTGCTCCTCATAAGACTTGTTCTCTAGGCCATTCACCAGTTTCATTGCTTTTCTTTGGATGTACTCCACTGCCTTGTAGTGAGGGACCCAGAACCAAACACAGTATTGTGAGGTGCAGCCTCACCAGGGGACAGTCACTTCCTTATTCCTGCTGGCCATACTATTTCTAATACAAGTCAGGATTTTGTTGGCCATTTTGGCCACTTGAGCACATTGCTGACTCATGTTCAGCCATCTGTCTACTCTGGGGATTGAGGAGTGTCAGGGTCTAAGGCCAGGCTGCAATAAACTGTGGCAGACTCTCCCTGTTATCCCCTCACTTCCCGCCACACCTTTCCTTTAGATCGGAAAGATGATTGGACAGATAAGAGGAAAGGAAGAGAGACTTAGACTTCAAGTTGGAAAGTTTAAAATGGGTTTTACTAATGTTACTAATAAATAGAGAATATATACAAAATATACAAAACCAATCTTGAATGCTCGATGTGGAGTTGGCGTCACTCCAGCAGTGGAGCTGGGTGTGCAGAGCTGGCGGCTCCAGCAGATGCAACTCAGGCACCTGGAAGTCATGGGCGGGACTTCACAGCAAACCAGAAAGCGGTTGCACGGATGCAGGGCCTGAGGCCTATAGATCACAGGCAGACAGACAAGGTCCTCTCTAGATGCTGGCCATGGTCGAAGAAAGCTTGACCCTCGTGATCACCCTCTTATATAGGGGTATGACGATTATGGAATGGAATACTTCTGTTGGTCAGTTCTAGTCACCTCTTCCATCCACCCCTCCTCAAACACGCCCCTCTCACAACGAAACGTGGGAAAACTTATCAGTCTTTCTTAACTACCATAGTAATAAATCTAAACACGAGCTTCTTCAGCATTCCGTTGGTCTCTTATCAGCACCGAGTACAGCATCCTAGGAAAAATACGCAGGCTAAAACTCAGAAAAGTACAGCCACCTAGAAGAACTTAGCTGAAAGAAAAATCACTAAAAGAGAACCAGTCTTGTTTTTAACAAAACCAGGACAAGGAGCTGACCCATTGCCTCATTCTTATCTTTCAAAACAGTGTGTTAAGCAAGGAGGAAAGCCCATACATGTTTACTGAAGTCCACAATTTTAAGTTAGATTTGGTTAATTGGGTTAAATCCAGGTAAACCACCTGAAGTAGTTTTGCCTTGCTGGCTATTGGTAGCTAATTTGAGTATGAAGATTGCAGTCCCAACCTGGAGGATCTGAAGCTGTGCAAACACAACAAACAATCTACATGCCTTCCTCATGAGGTACTCAGCACAGGTGTCAGATGACAAATATTGTGCACTTGATAACATTGGAAGGCTTTCTCATTGTCTTTTCCTCAGGTTTTTACAATGTTTCATGTCATTATGGATATTTACATATAGATAGAAACAGGCATGGACTAGAAAGTTCCTAGAAGGGTAATAATACAGTCCTTCATCCATTTCTATTGTAGAAATCCACCAAAACTGCCACCCTTATTTTAACGAGGTTTAGATAAGAAGCAAGGGAGAAAAACTAATTCCTGACAGCTCAAGATTATGTTGGTTAGATGTGGAAAACTGTTGCCAAATGAAGATAAATATGTCATTATCTGCATTAATGTTTTTTTGGGTTTTTTTTATCATGGGGCATAGATGATGTGCAGTTTGCACAGACCCATTTTTAATAGGAAATGGAAACTTTAGCAGATTGTATTCATCAGAAGACCAGAGCAATCCACAGCCTCATGTTTCCTTTTGAGTAGTAAAAAAAGCAGTACAGTTAGAAGACTGGGATAAAATAAGTGCTGCTATTTTGTACATCCTTGTCATAGTTGGGGAAGTTCAGCTTCTAGAACAGCGTTAAAGTTCTGTTATTTTTTTTTAGCAATGTTCATGCTATCATGGCTATGCCACCTGAATCACTTTACTGTGCTCTAGATCAATTGAGTTGAACACATACTAATTTTTGTTTATCTACACTAATCAGCCTCACTTACCATTTAAAGCGGAATAGTTCAAGCATGCTCATAAAAGTGTAGCTTTACTGTTGAGGCAGTTATTGCAGTCTCATAAATTTTCACTTAACTGGCTGTACTTTCTGAAATGTATTCTCTGCAATGGTAGAGAATATAATTTTGGTTTTAAGTTGATGCATATATTAAAAATGGCCCTATTGTGTCTCATCATACTGACAAATCTTCTCAGCCACCTGCACTCTGCCATGCCTGCCTTAATGTGAGCCAGGACTGGGCACTAACTACTCTACTCAGGTTTGTTCATGGTGGAAAACCATTAGATATACCCTGTATAAAGAACGGATTCCCCAAGTCATGCACGAAAGCTGAATCTCTTATCAGGATTTCTAGGTACACTAAGCAGCTTTCCTGACTATATCCTGATCTACATATATGGAGTGGTTTTGTGAGCTCTTTATATGGTAGACAGTTTTTTTTATTATGTATTTCATCCCTTTGAAGTAAAAATCTCAGTATTTTGTTTGAACCTTTGTGTTTCAGGACATTCTTCATTAGTGTAACCTGTTAGTCTGTTAAATTGTTTCAATTTTTGTTTTTCTATGATTTTCAAGTTCTATTTATTTCATTTTTTAATAATGGGGAAGTAAACAATAAAAACCAATGTATAAAATGTAAATAAACATGTTGCAAATTAAAAAACAAACAAGAAAAAGAGATGGGGTTCACTCCTTTGATAGGAATTCCCTGTATGAAATGTTCAAATTTCATGAAGGTGCAGTAAGCTTCCTAGCAATGAAAAAACATGCTGAAGTTACCATTTCAGGACTTTGTGTTCTCTCATCTTTTTTTGCCATACTAGAACATTTTTAAGAATAGTGACAAGGTTTCAAATATTCATAGGGTAAAATGTTTTATAGTTAATTAATTATATAATTTTTCAAGTTACTACAGGGGAACTTGTATGGATGCTTTTAACATTCTTTTCCACAGGAAGATGCTATTGGAAATTATTGTTGCCACACTTGTCACTAGGTGTAGTAAGCCTTCTCTGGTTAAGTCTGCCTAGCTAATTACTGAAACACACCTTTTGATTCGTTTGATGAATATTTACAAAAATTATCAGTATGATGTTATACACCCTGTGAACTGATCTCTACTTAATCCTAACTTATTACATTTTATACACTTAAGAAAATATGAAGGCATTTAATCACTATGGATTTATGTTGAGCTTAGTAAGCACCTATACTCTAGACAACAGAGGTAAGCTAATTCTTTCTTTTAGGAGCTTATTATTTTAAGCTCAGATCCTATACAAACATGCATGTATCTTTACCTTTAAAGAAAGACCTTTAAAGAATGACCTTTGAAATAATCCCATTGAGATCAATAATGGTAGGGAGCCTAGGAGGAAAAGAACTAGTCAGATATACATAATTTTTGTTTAAACTTAAAATCAACTATATTAGTTAACTATGTGTTTGCCATTTCTTACTCTTCCTAAGCATTTTTTCCTTCCTCTTTTGAATTAAAATGTGAATAAATGCATTTATTATCTCCTGTCACATACACTGGACATGAACTTCAGAGTTTTGTTCAGAATATTTAAGCATATTATGTATTCATCATACAGTTCAGTTCACATGGAAAAGGGAACTCTTATGACATCAAATTAGGACTTTGCTTCTTTTAAAATAGCAATTTGTTTTCCTGGGCAAGCTCCTATTTCCTTAATTTTGTCATAATCCCATAAATAAGGATTCCCACTAAGGCACCAGTTCCAAATACATTGCTTTAAATCAGTCATGTTCATCCAACAGTATTTGTTTGAACAAGGTTTTCTCTGTAATTGATGACAAGACTGGAAAATGGCCCAGGTAGGTAGGGGAGAGAGAGAGACAGTCTGAAAAGGAATAGTATTCCTGGGCCTTATTCTTTTTGTTGCTGGCTGTTAAAAGAGTGTGTTGCAGAAGAAAATGATAGTGAAAGTACTATCAAAACAAGGGTAGCAATCAGCTTTTACATTTTTTTATCACCTGAAGAAATTGAAAGAATACATGAAATATTGAGTGATTTTCAAATTTGTGAGCACTTTGGGACAATGCATATCATGTCAGACAAAAATATGTTCACTTGACTACATCCATAAACAGATGTGAACACCAAATAGAAAACATAACATCTCAAGTCCTCTTCTTGCCTGCCATCTAACTTCAGTAGACGTTCAAGCACATGCTTCTATAGTATAGCACAATGCAGAACAGAGATCCTGAAGTAAGCACCCAAAAGCTAGCTCTGTGGTTGAAAGCAGTACAGCTTCATCACCTTGAACAGAACAGATTTAACTATCCTGCTTTTGGACCTGAGCTCCTTTCTCTATACACTCCTGCACTACGTAAATAAATACGGATCTGTTTTATGATACTGGACTACATTGTAGAAACATATTAAAGCGTCATCAGATTGTTCCTTTAGATGATGCTATGCATGTGTATAACTGTACATACTCATGACCTGCCTTGATGGCATCAAGTAGCTGTCACTTAACTGCTGCCAAGGTCTTCACATGCTGGACTGCACTGCCTCTTACGTCCAGCCCCACGGTATTTTACTTGAACACTCGTTGTAAAGTTAGGAAGCAGTACCAAAGAAGTAATCACTTCTCATCTAAATATCTTAAGCACCTCTGAGATCTGGCTTGCATAACATATAGAGTTTAGTGCACAAGAAAGGATTTTATGCAGTCTGCACCATTTTCTGTCACTCCACATAAGTTAGAATGATGTCTTTAGCACCATTATGGGTGAAAATCAAGCCAGGTGTTTTTATGTTTTTATTTCTCCATAACCAACTAGGACACTGAAATCTTCATTGTTACTCGACTCAGACTTTCACACTGATGTCATGTGTCATTTCAGATAACTTCCTTGACAGCCTAAGTGAAATTTCATTCTAGGAAGTCTGTAACTTTGTGTTGTTTGACCTAATCAATATCTGTCCTGTTAACAGTTCTGATACAGAAGTATGCGAAGTTGCTTTTATCTGAATTATCTCCTGAATCAATTCCAGTAATCTCAATTTACTACTACAACCTATATCTTCTCTCCTTGTCCATCTTTCTCCTGATGGAAATGCAGCCCACCTGTTCTTTGCTATTATAATATTGCAATTTGAAATTGTACCTGAAACTGGCTTGTTTGTTAGTTGGTTTCTTTCCCCTTGACACCAGTATTTAACATTTAACACTTGGAGTTATGGAAGAGGTGAAAGACAATCATTGCTCCTTCTAATGTTTCAATATTTCATCTAATCCAGCAGGAAAACTACCCACTTTAATCTGCATGCTTAATTACAGTATAAATAGAATTTTAAGTATCATAATCAGAAACATTGTTTTTATTCAAGATCATGAGGTAGCATCAACAAAATCCCATGTAATATTGTCAGTACTGACCTGCTTTAGTGTTAAAGCAACCCTAACAGTATTAACTATTGGACTTTTTTCAGGTTAGAAACATACTGGATTCCCTAGGCATCAGTTAACATTTAAGGGTTGCATCATTTCTCTGTCCAGCTTAATTGCTGCTGCATCTTGCTTGTCTTACAGTTTTGACTCTGCACAGTTCACTTTTATTGTCTTCATCTCTGCCCCCAACCCAAATAAAATCTGAGTCTGTCCAATCAACAGAGATGAAGATAATTTACCTTACAACAGATTTTATTACTTCTAGTGCTCTATTCTCAAATGATTTCTGAATGATTCTGACAGGGAACTAACTTAAGTAATTAGATGTATATAAATGTTTACTATTTATTTATTCAGAAAAGGAAGCTGATGATGAAAGCCGGTGACTACGCTTCAGTCTGAGATGCCCTCTGTTACTAGATTTATTTTCTAGCTTGAAGGGCAAATTATATTCTTTTATTATGTCTAATAGGCAAGTTGCAAATCTCCTGGTACAGTGCTTCAGGATTTATTTTATTGTAAATAACTGCTAACATGATTTAACAGAGAAAAAAAAAAAGTTACTTCTGTTCTCTCTGCTATTATATTATTTTCTCACATCCTAAATAATAATGAACTTGTCCAAAACAAAAATATTTTCTAAAATTTACTGTTTCCCCTGTGCATCATGAATTACTAACTTTGCTATTGTGACAAGATTCAGTGTATTTACTTCATTGCTATTAGGATATACAATGCAACAGTCATTAATTTATTGCTGTTTGAGAGAAAATCACATATTTTCTGTTTCAATCATATAATTGTCTTAAATATACCAACATTAACACATTAAATATGCTGACTTGAGCTTCAGCTTTAGTAATCTTTTCATTGAGAGCTATAAGACACAGCTACTGATATAACAGTACCATACGGGTTAATATTTTAATATTTATTTTTTAACATTATGATAAAATAAAAACTTCATTTAGAACTGAGTAAGCTTTACAGAGCACAGAGGCTTTGTTCTTCAGTTTACTACCTGTCTACTCTTTGGCTATAGTGGTATGAGCCTTATATGGTGCATGCTTAGAAGTATGGTCCCAGCACGGTGCATTAAGAATTTTGTATGTAACTTCCTGAAACTTGAACTGGAAATTACAGCCATCAGCTTACCTCATTGAGATGAGTATACCCTCTCCCACAAGGCAGAAAAGGTATTTTTGAAACTCAGGCATGCTAGTCTGTGTGTTCTTCTCAATGAAGATGGTACATTCAAAGGAAAGAAGTAGTACCGTGTACTTTGTTCTGTGATCATAAAATAAAAATGCTTTATTTCTGTGTCTTCATTCTAATTTTGACACCCCCCAAAATATTACTGAGAAGTGCAAGAGCACAAATTATTTTGGTGCAGCTCTTGTAAGAGCCTATGTCCTCCAAATTATTGAGTCAAAGTAAAACAAAACTAAAGAATAACTATAATTAAAATGTAAGAACAAAAGTTTAGAAGAAAAGGACAGAGTAATAGATCAATAGATTGAGAATAGAAAGAACTCATTTCACCATGGAAAGAAAAAAAAAAAAAAAAAAAAAAGTTATGGCCCTGAAAAGCAAAGTGGAAATTCACTGGAACAAAAATTGCATTAATAAGATATAGAAAAGACCAGAGGTAGTAGATAGCTGTGGAAAAGTGAGTAAGTTCTGGTGGTAGACATGAAAAGTCACCAGTAGCACAGCAGGAGAAGAAGCCACAGGAGAAGTGAGGCATGAAGTTTGTAAATTGCTATCAAATACTGTTTGTTGTGTTACACAGCTGAAGAGAAGACCATGAAGAGTTGTTTAGATGATATTAGAGTGTTGAGGAGCAGCATCCCAAATGCACAGACCAAGAGTTTTCTTCTTACAAGGGTACAATCTGGAACTTGAATTGTAGAACACATTGCCACATTTTAGTTACCTGTTAAAAGGGCAACCTAGACCTGTTGAGGCACTGTAAATAAAGATAGAACACCTCTACAAGAAGATGAATACTATTAATGCTTTACTAGCTAGTTACAGCTTGTTGCATGACTTTTGTGTGTTTTAGTTCAGTGTTTCAAGAAATTGTACTGTGTTGAATTTGACTAGTACAGAGAAGGTGTCTGAAGGACATAAATTGGGGAAGCTGTTTACTTCTTGCCAGGCTTCCAGCTGTAAAGGAGAGTGCTACTATGTGCCCCTACACTGGTTCATGTTGGAGTAATTTATTCATATTCATGAATATATGAATACTTTCACTCTGTGCTTTTTTCCTGCCATTATCTGATTACTTCAGGGTCTTTTTCTGGTTACATTTTTTCCAAGCCTTTCAACCACAGGTGTTTAAGGGTAGTTAGGTGCTTAATTGCTGTGGAAGATTTGTGAAATACTATTATAATAGATATTAAATACAGAATTTCTTAGTTTGGGATTTTTCAGCACTGACTTCTGTGGAGAAAGGTGGGTAGTCTGAATCAGATTGCAAGATATATTTAAACACAAAACATCAAGGAAAGACACTGAGCTAACTGAAAATGCAGGACTTCTCTACCCCTCCCTTGTATGATACTGAGGATCAAAAAGAACCATATGTGCTTTCCTGGTCTTGCTTTTAGAAATGCAGCTGTAAAAGTTTGGTTTGCTTTTGTTATTTAACAGCCATGCAAGACTTGTGATCATACAAGCATTATACACTTTTAGGAAAGAAAAGAACATTTTGGTTTTATATTCTGTCTTTTGCATTTGGAAATGGTGAGTTGTCCCTTACTGACATCTGCCTTTGATTATCACTCATCCTGATGCACAGACAACCTGTTTGAATTGTGCATTAATAGTATAGCTTGCACAGAAAGATGTCACCAGGGTTTTCTCAGATAATAAGCTTTTTAACATATCTACCCACTTTCAAATATAAACCTGATAAGATATTAATGACCTTGCTCCTAACCTAGAATAAAGTGAGACATTCATTTGTTGCAAATTGGTACAGCTTCTTTGACTGTTTTGCACTAACCTGATTTACATATAAAAAAGACTGTGGCCCAGTGGTGGTAAATGTGTTTCCTGCACAGTTTTAGCTGTTTGTTCTTGTTTCATCCCTAATCCTGTGTTTGGATGACATGAAAAAGAAATTCAGAAATATCGTACAGATGACTTGAAGAAAATTTGTTTACCTTGGCTTGCAGATTCCCTCCTCTCCCATGGGTGAATTATAACTCCAACTGCG
Organism: Streptopelia decaocto; assembly: GCF_964273445.1. Classification (NCBI taxonomy): domain Eukaryota; kingdom Metazoa; phylum Chordata; class Aves; order Columbiformes; family Columbidae; genus Streptopelia; species Streptopelia decaocto. The sequence continues at coordinate 77,135,907 of NC_138655.1, read as the reverse complement.
TTTTAACTCTCATTAAAGTCTTTCAAAAGAAGGACAGGATATCTTTCAGAATCTAGCTTACAAATAAATAGGAGGGTTGCTTGCTGGCAAAGGAATAATAACATGACTAATTCTGAAGAGGTGCATTCTGTTTTAATTCAAATAAAGCATAGTCTATCCACATACCAAGAAATTTTCAATAGTGTCTTGCTCACAATGTATCCATGCAGAAGACTGTGTATTTTGTAGCAATTGGCAAGCACCATGTGTCTTGTTTCATGCTGTGAGGATTTGTGTCTCTCTACCATTAACAAAGTCTATTTCATTATAGTAACAACATTACTCTGCAGTTGCTACAATGAAAAGAGCTGAATCATGTTCCTCTAAATGTTTACCTGTATTTATAAGGTCTTGTACAATACAGCAATGCAGCTGACTAATACAACAGTGAACACTTGATAGTATGAGCAATGGCTTGACCAGAAATTTGTGTTGCTGTGAGAATGACCTGCAGTCAGTAAGTGCCTAAGTGCTTCTCTGGGACTGTGGAGTGAGCTGCAGTTAGGAGTGAAGCCATCTTCATTCTCTGTCTCGAGGTCGTATTTTACTTTTCTGTTTGTTGTTTTTTTTTTTTTTTTTTTTTTTTTGGTGGGTGGAGGAGGAAGGGGCTAAGAGGGATGGTTAGTAATTTTTCAAAAGTGACAAGCGCGATTTTCGCTTCTGGAGCAAGATGCAGAGAAAGACAGAAATACTTGGGAAGGTGAAGCAACAGCTGAGTCTGCTTGTGTATTGGTAATGAAAATGCCATTTTTTATTTTGTTTTATTCAGCTGTGGCAAGGCCAATAGTGGAGGAAAATAACATGGGCTAAAATGTGTCAAGAAGAACCATTAACTTTGAAATGTGACAGAATGATCCAGGACCTGCACAATGGGGGTGCTTTCCAGCCTAAAGAACTTTCTACTTAGTGAAAGAACAGGGATAAGAGGAAGAGAGGAAGGTCAGCTGTTTCTGACCAGCTGTTTTCTGCCACTTCTGTCCTTCATCAAGTGCTGTGTGGTAACTGGTGCACAAGGAGCTCTATGCTGGGCAGCAGTGAGGATGACTGCTCCCGAAGGGACAGGTCAGACAGGGCTGCAGGAGCCCTCAGGGCCATGATGCTCCCAGTTGGGTTCTGTCTCTTGTACACTTTTAATCAAGAATATATTTCATTGATATAGATGGATTTTGTGAGTCATAGGAATAAAGCAATATTTTTCAAGCAATGTAAATAACTTACGTACTGACTGCCCTTACTTGCTTGTAATTTTATCTTCTTTTGGTATAAATCTACTAATATTTAAATCTCTTATCTTTCAGAAGTAAGCTGTATCAGGTCTCTCTTCAGTTTATGGACATAAATTACTTCTAGGTATTTCTTTGCAAAGCTCTCCATTAGTGAGGCGATTAATACCTAGAGTGGTCTTCAGCTAACGGCACTGTATCATGACTACGAAGTCTATGAACTTTTCTAGTTAAAATTTTTGTGTGTGTGTGTGTTTGTTTTGGACTTCAGCTATGTACTTTTCATCTTATTATCTGACTTTTGCAAGTTGTAGACCACACATCGTGGAGTGTTACATTTGTATGTAACAAAGGATGGAAATAGCTGCGTGAATTTTTCTCCTGCTAGCACACTGATTCTTGCCTCACAATTCTAAATTGTAAAGTGTAACAGTGAGAGAAATTGAACATGCAAACAAATGACTCAGCAACGTAGTAGTTGTTTCCTTGTTTTCAGTCAGGCTATTTTTCTAAATATTTGTTGGCACTAAATCAGAAATTAAGGATTTGATAAAGAAAGTAACAAATTATGTTGGCTACAGGTGGAGACTAAAATAATCTGGCTCACAATGAGCACTTTGAATGTTAAAAGCTTTCAATGAAATTGAAAATTAATTGTATGTAATGTCATGCTAAAAATTAGAAAGATTGAGAAGGCATTGTTACATCTCCAGAATGTCTGGCAACTTACATTTATGGGTCATAGGATACCATTTGTCTTGCTCACTAGATGTCAAAACAGATTTTAGTGGGAATAATGATTTTGTGTTTTGACATTTGTTTTGGAAGAGGGAAAGGGAAGAGGTCACTTGTTTGATTTTATTTATTTGCAGCCACCCAGACAGACTGATTGAACTTGGCTCTGTTGCATGGTAACTTTCACTGCTGTCTCCATGTGACAAGACCCTGAGTTGGCCTAAGTTTTAGATGAGTCTGAGTAGACTCTTATCTTTAAATCAAAATCTTTAAAACCAATTTGTATTTGAACGTAAATTTAAAAGACCATAGTTTTGCAAATAGACTAACCAGAATGAATTGGAACCAATTTGCAAGGTCAATTTTTTTCTTTTGGGCTTGCTCTTAGTCAGGAAAACCTGTTTTTTTTGTTTGTTTGTTTGTTTGTTTTTGGGTTTTTTGTGTGTTTTTTGTTTTGTTTTTTTTTTGTTGTTGGTTTTGTTTTGTTTTGTTTTTTAATTGTAACAAACTCTTTTGAAGTCTTCTCTAAGTCTTCAAATGAAGTTGTGATTTGGCTTTGGTTTTGGTTTTGTTTTTTTCAACACTTTTATGATCTGGCTGTGTTTCTGCTGCCTGCTTCTCATAGTAGTCTCTTGTGCTCCAGACACACAGCTTGCTGAATACTCATTCCTGGACTCCCCTACTCTTTTCTCAAGGAGGTATATTTTGTCTTTTGTCTGAACATGATCAGTTGTAAAAGAAGGTGCAGTCTCCTAAGGTGATCTGCACAATTATCCCTCTTTTAGCCATCACTGTTCTGTTTCTTCTGGTTAAAGTGAGAGTGCTTGTGGGGACGAGTTCATATGACTTTAATGGACTGATAGATGAATCACATACCCTGAATACCCCATGACTTTGGACTGCAATTTAGCAGCATGCATTTGTTTTTACATATATGGCAAAAACTATGTGGTAGATGAGTGGGAATTTTAGGGTCCAGTCCTAGACTAATATTTCCTGTCTTCTTTAACTTCACCTACCTGATGTAATCTTCTGGGGTTTCCAGTCAGAAATAGAGGAGACAGGAACCTCATCATTTCATAAAGTAATAAGTAAAGCATTGTCACCTTCTTGAAGGGAAAGGGGAATACTAGACTTACTTCAACATAGGTTACACTTACATAGTTATTCTGTGTATGTATGTACTAACTATACCTTTGTGTAGTATGTTACTACACTTACATAGTTAAACTTAGTTAGGACTTCCAGTGAAACACCCCTTCAAAAGTAAGTTATTTTCCTCTAACATAAAACAACTCATGTTTTTGGACAAAGGAAGGTATTTTTGTGCCTGCTTTCCATTGGGTTCTATGGAACGCATGGCTCTTAAACAAGGCAGGAAAAGTCACAGCAGGTGGATTAGTAGCTCACATATTTAGTTGTTTTTACAAAAAAATCAATATGAATTTCAATGAATTTATGTTTTGGCAGACAGATGAGGAAATATTAAGTTAAAAATCAGCAGGGAAGCCATACGACAATGGTAAAAATTGATTGACCTTTCTGTCTGATAGATCATCAAACAGAGGATTTTGGAGTTAACAGCTAAACACTCAGTACTGATTCTGATTAGACATGTTCAAGAACAGTTATTTCTTTCTTATTCTAAATCCATATTTGACAGGTTTCATAAGCAGGAGAGGCCATTCTTTGTCTAGTGAAACATATTGATATTTTACATACTGTTAAGCTTTTTTACATACTTACCCTGCAACAAAAATGAAAGTTGCTTGCACCTGCAAATGTGAATGTGGACACTTCATTAGATACACTAATGGTCCCATTTGCCAAGCATGTTTCAATACAATTAAAACATGCTTCTAACAGAATATGGGGTAACTTAGTCATGAGCTGGCATAAGACACAAAGTATGTTTAAACACAACACACCTTATGTAGGAAACAGGAAAATAATTTCTACATCTCTTTAAGATTCAAACCTTTAAGCCCTGAAGGCATAACTCCTAGCTGTTTGCTGTTGTACAAAAATTTAGTATTTTCGGTTCATTTGATGCACCTAATCCTGTACACTGTGCTTAACTTGACACCTGAGTGAACACTACAGTGAATATCAGTGTTATGGTGTTTCATCCATCCTAGAAGCAGTCTTGCTGGAATATGGTCCTCCTGTTTCTTACATTCCCTTCTGTGGAAACGAAGGGAAGAAGGAGAAAGTTCCCACTTTCATATGGACCTACCTAGGAATCCAAGCCCTTCAGGGTACCTACAGACAGAGGTACTCTTTCTGAACTTGTCTTATGAAACTGTGATCATCCTTTGGAGTGTCCTCTGCAGCTCTCTCCTCATGAGATAAACTATTTTTGTGGCATCATTTTACATGTACAGAACCTGCAAACCCTTGTTATGCCATGCCAAATGCTTTCATATGGTTATTGTACGTCTCCTGCCTGACATTTCCAATATGGAAATTGCCTTTTAGAAATGTTTTTTGTACATTGATCAAATTAATTCAAGTGTTCAGATTTGTAGACAAGATTCTTTATACCTTGCATGGCAATTGTATCCAGAGATACCTGTCAGAATCTCATTTTCTTGGCCACAGTACAGACATACCAGAAGAGACGATCTCTCTTTGAGTGTGTGTAAAATGTAAAAAAACAGCATGGGCTGGCAAGAATGAGGTAGCAGTAAAAGTGAGCAAATTACTATGCCATTGCTAAAATCTCAACTTACTCTGCTTAAATGTTGTCTGTCTGCAGTACACTCTGTGCTTGCTGTATGCTGCTACACAGAGACATTTGTAAAGACAAATATTGCTCCTACTCACAATGCGTATAAACACAAGATTCTGCAACCATTTTCAGAAGGATTAAAAATCTAGTTTTAACATAAGCACAACAAGAAAACAAGTTTAACTTCTGTGGGGTAGACAGGTGTTTTGTTTGGTTTTGTTCGGTTTTGTTCAGGGTTTTTTGTCACTTGAAATAGTAAGAATTATGTTTTACATTAGATTCAGACTTAGCTCTTTAAAGTGTTTAAACTGCTCTAAATTAATCTAAAAAATAAAAGCATCCACACCACTAGGGAAACCCTGTCAGAGGCACCAGATGCTAGACTTGTGCATATTCTTCAAAAGCAATCAATCTACTTCTAAACCCACTTCTAAGATCACTTCTTATGACCAAACTACTATTATATTTTTTTTTTCCCCAGGAGCTCTTTACAAAAAGAGCTTTCAAGTACGGTTTCCTGTTCACAGAGATTAAAAATGCACTATAGTGATAACAAGTGCAGGTCTTCTAAGTGTTGTTTAGACAAGCCCACGCCTCATCACATCTACCTTGCTTATGTGGGTAGCAACAATGATTGAATGAGTTTGTGATCTCAGTCCAGTTACCACTGAAATGTATCCTTTTACATGAAAAATAAAACAAAACCGTATTGTCACTTCTTCAAGTAACTACCTTAGAGAAGTAACGCTCTGAATTAAATTGATGGGTGAAACTTTCTCCATCTGAGTGTTTTGATACCTTAGAGCTGCCCTGTATCTGACAAAATGTCTTTTATGAACAAATGCATTAAAACATTTCCGTTGAAAAGGTGGTTGAGTGCCAGCCTGCAGTATTTTTCATCTATAAAAACTCTTCTTACTTAGAAATACCTATTATTTATTTAATCAGGTGAAAAATTGTTTTTGTGTAGCTTGTATTGTAGATAAAACATGGACATATACGCTTGAGCACTCGAAAAGACTGCAGAACAAAAAGATGTATTACATAATGCCATGCCACAAACATCTGACTGGTGTGAAATGGTTGCATGCCTTTTCCTTAATTCACTAAAAAGACACAGCTGTAATACAATTAATTCATAACTTTATCTTTGTAAGTATATTACATTGTAGTGTACTGGATAATCTCTATTATTAATGAGAATTCACCTTGTTACTAAAGCTATGCCAGATTAGTGATCAAACTATACTTTCCATGCTGAGGCATCTGAGAAAATGCATTTTTCTGTTTCTCCTCTGTCCACACCAGGTTTATTTCTATAAATATGTATACCATTAAATTGATGCCATTTTCAAAATCTCTTTATAAATCTTGAAGAGAGAAATTGAAGAGAAGACTTCTAGGAGTTTTTTTTTACATTTTTATTGATCTAAACTTATGTTTAATGATCTGTTTTCAAAACCCTGCTAGGATTCAGTATACCTGGGTTTAGTGATGCTTAAATTCATTTCAGTTCTTCTGGATTAGAAGAATCACTGTTTGCATTTGAAATTTAAGATTAATTTGGACCCAATATGATTAATATGAAATAAACAAAAACAAACAAATAAAAAGGTATTATTTTTGTTTTCTAGAAAAGCCCTCTTGAAATTTTTAGGAACTTTTTCATTGTTTGTCTTAAGCAAAAGTCCTAACCCACACATATTTTCATATTAAGAAATCAGCATCAGATTAGCTTGTATATCTGAGTTGGGATCCTAAAAGATTCTGTTATAAATTCTCAGGACAGATAGGAAATTTAAAAAGCAATACTAAAAGCTGAATAGCAGGAAAACAACAGTGGGGATCAAGACATTTTTCAACAGAGATACCTAGTGGCCTTTTGTGTTCTAATTGATAATTAACCATCTCTTATGTGAAAGAATAAAACTATTTGATATAAGAGCACTCGGAATCCTATTATGTACTCTGCATTTTAGTAGATAATAGCTTCATGCTAGGGAAACAGAATCAAATGGTTTTATAGAGACTATTTGTGTCTTTTTGAAAGACTGTTGTACAAGGAGTCTCAAAGGAAAAAAAAATTAAAACACATTGCTGAAAATTTATTGTTCTTTCTATTTTCTGGTTTTACAAAAAAGGCATCTGCAATTTAAAGGGCTCTGAGCAGTAGATCAGGCTATTTTTTAAATCAATAGATTTGATAAATAAATAAATAAATAAATTATGCTGGGGTTATTATGCAATATCTTCATTTATACACTTGGAACTCAAGTTACATTTTAAAAAATCCTACTTTGGTAATTACAGCTTTTCTCTTTACAGGAACAAAAAATTTTGGCAAAAGAAAACAAATCAAATGAAATTCCGCTATACTTTGAGGGACTCATTCCAAACGTATAATCCTAACATGCCTTCAGTTTATTTTTATTTTTCTTTAGAAGTCAAAATATATAAAGACTACAGACAAATTAACAGTTCACTACTGCAAGCTGGTAAGCAACTTTTTTTACATCCATTTCAGTGAACTTCAGCACTGTGTATTCATCACTGTGAATGCTGTAAAGATACTGACTGAATGTTCAGGAGCTGCCCCTATGAGGTTTTCCCAGAAATGAGATTAACTTCTTCTAAGTTTTAACCATGTGAACTGTGACACTCTAGTCAGTAAGACTATTTGACTATTTTTTGCAAGGTTAGTGTGTACACAGCACTTTGAGAGAGTTCTGCACTGTTTTAGAGTCCATCAATATATCAGTGAAACTGCAGCCATGATTTACTTCCTCTCTCCTGTAATATTAGTAATTTCTTGTTGAAAAGCAGCTTGTTATTACTAAAAGCCTAATTAAAGTACACAGCCATGGTTTTTCCTATTGTTTACTTTGTATTTCAGTATTTTTACATAACTAGGCATATCAGGTTTAATTTAAGGCTTCATAGAACTGTTGCCTATAGTTTGCTGACGTGTAGAACCAGAAACTGTTGTAAAGGAATGGTAACAAAGCACTGCTTGCTGGCATACTGTTATAGACTAATCAGAACAAACACCAAGAAAATAAATTCTTTTACTTCTGAACAGACTTGACAGTGAAATTGCACGAACTTAGGTTATTTTTCCTCCCTTAAAATAAAGCAAATAAGGCTCATTGAGTGTCTGTTGTGATGACAGTATTTAAGATGATTTTGGAATATCATTTGTAACTTATTTTTGTACATTCAGCTTTATAGTTTCTTCTGTCTGTAAAAAACTGGTCTCCGGAACTAATGTTGAGACATACACACAAAAGGGTTTGCATGTCAATTGAATTAAATAGGCTTTGTCAGCTCCACAAAAAAATAGCTAAAATATGAAACAAACTGTATTTAATTGGTTCATTTTGTGAGTGCTCTGAAGTGAAAGCACATCAGTCTTAAATTGTATTATTAAAATAGATGATCTCTCTACTACATAATTTGTGAATATCTAAAATAAGTAAACCTTTTCAAGCTTGACTCATAGTCATAAGGAAATTTATATTGTAAATATCTTCAGCAAACAAGAACTTTTGGGTTGTTTTTTTTTAATAAGACCAGACTGAATTAGTCCATCTCTAATGCTGCAGTTTAATGTATTTTAAAAATATGAAACAGTAAAATTAATACTGATTTTTTTTTTTTAATCACTGTATTCTTGCAAGGAAAAATGATCACTTCAGCTAGCTATGAAAAGAATGTCATCATATTAGCATGTCATCATATTGTCATCATATCCTAATATTGTCAGTCTGATCCAAATCTACTCCCTATGTAGTACCAATCCTGCTTTCCTAAGGAAGCTTAATTTAAAAGATTGTCTATTAGTTCTGCATTCTTGCAGCTTGGAAATAACATATTCTGTGATTTTTCTGCACACAATTAACATTCTTCCTGTACCAGCAATAAAAATTAAATTTAGATCATATATATCCAAGTAGGTGTTAAGAAAAAAGCTTAGAAACCTGAGTACCTGTTGAAAAATTGTACATTTTTATTCAGTAAGTACTACAACTGACACATTTTGTAATTTTTATGTACCCATAACTACAAAATAATTTTTTGTTAGCCATATAAATATCCAAGCACATTTTTAAATCTCTTAATGACTTGATTCTTCTGTATATCTTTTTATTTGATTATTTTTTGCTGTGGCTTAATTGCATCTACAGCTTTTATATTACTGGAGAAGGTGTAGAAGCAGTCATGATATGGAAAATAATACACAGTCAAATTCAACTAAATCTGCATGAGGTAATATTCACCTTTATGTGTGAACTAACATGACTTCATCTTCCAAGGGAATACTGCTGACTGAAGGTAATCCTTTCATACTCAACATCCTATGATATGTACAATTTTTTCTTTCAAGAACTTACTCTCCTTGGTTTTGACTCTTCTTTTTATTGATTATTGGTCACTCCTTTTATGTAATTGTGCAAGACCATGCAAAAATGTGACAGCAAACAACAATGTAAAAATCTATTAGTAAATGATAAAGCTACCAGAAAGAAGTCTACATTAAGGAAGTTAGTTTAGGAAACAAACTTGAAAGCAAGAATCTCCTTAAATTAGATTTCTAGGCTCACTTACATATTTCAGACCTACAGCACAGCAGAAGGATACCAGTAACGTGGGAAATCTGAGTTTTGTATCAGTTCCTAAGTTTCTTCTCTGGGATATCTTGGAAGTCAAAGGACTCGCTTTTTTTAGGAGGGTACAAAACCATTGGAAATCTATGAAAACACTTAGACTTCAATGAAGCTAAGTTCTGTAAGAGCATCATGCTCATCACCTGGGTTTTACCCAGGTGTCTTGTAGTCTCATTGACAGGATTTTGACTCCATTTCCACACACTGCTTATTTTCTTTTTCTCCATTCACATGAGATATGTCTCCCACTGTAAAAGTGTAACTCACACTTTTTTTTTTTTGTCATCCCTTTGGTAATGCTGTAGGCATTCCTAGTGTGAAACAAATAAGTAAACAGAGCAATCCTGGAGCAAAATCATAAGAGGCCTTGCTCCTTTTTTCAGCTGCCCGGGGTAGCTTGTTTTACAGATTGTCCCATATCACATTTCTGAAAAATATCAGGGAAGAATAAAGATGTTCAACACAAATGCAATTTCCATGGCAAAATTGTAAGGTTGCAATGATGCTGGTTTATTCACTGGAAATTTCTGTATGTGTATCTTGTATTCTTTTTCCTGCTTTCTTTACCCTTTGGTTTGTACAACATTGTAGATAGCTCGATGTATATATACAAACAAATTTCTTCCTTCCAGTAATTGTTTGGTATCTGTTTGCCCTTGTTGCTTATCCCCCCTTGATTTCAGTGATGTCATGAAACACCATCCGTTGCCATGGTAACGATCAGTGGTGTGTGGCGTGAGCTGCGATGATTACAGGTCTGCACTGCTCCACTGTTTTTTCCAGTCAGTTCACAGAGACATCTTTTGTTTCACAGTATATTCCAAGTTGTGTTATTAACATGCTTAACCAATTCTGTGCCTATGTAAGTGCCTGTCACTGTAGAAAACACATCCCCCGAAGGGCTTCCCATATACCCTTTCGTGTATGTGCAGACACACTACTCAAGCTAGCATTTATGTCTTTGAGTGGCATTACCTTATACGTGTGGAGAAAGGGATATGGAAGGGTTAATTTCTCATGTGAAGTAGCACTTAAGTAAATTCTTCTTCCTAGGCCTAGAGGGAAACAGGTTCAAGCAGGAAGAATGTGGCAAGTTGTGAGTAGTTATTAAATGGGGGGGAGAGTGCTGTGCGGGGCTCGGGAGGCCTTCCATTAACAAACACTGTCACAGAAATCCTCCTCTTTTTTTCTTTTCTTCTTTTCATTTTAAGAACAAAGGTTGAGCTGTGATTTACCATCCACATCCATGTTCCATAAAGAGAGAATTTCCTGACGACATCTCTGCTTGAAGAAGAACTCTGATTCAGCTGTTGGAGGCACACAGACACAGCTCAGCCTTTTCTCACATGGCATGTAGCAAACACTTCTTTCTAAGTTTTAGTTACATTTTGCATTGGAGGGGAGGCAGACAGAAAAGCTCATTCTGCTTAATTTTGTGGTCATCAGCACCTCATAAGAAGATGTAGCTCTGAGCTCTCATGCACAATTTATTAAGGTGAAATAAGCTCAGATAGCATTTTTCTGCACTTTTGTCATCTTGTTCCTCGATGCTTGCCAAGCACAGTAAAAAAACAAACAAATAAACAAACAAAAACCCCAACAACAATAACAAAAACAAAACAAAAAAAACACAAAGTTTGATGATTGTCAAGTATTTACCTAAGTCTCCCCCTCCAAACCTTATGACGATGTTATTTCATGTAGTATCATTTGGAAAGTTAGAGTAATAATAAATACAAATTTTCTATCCATCCCTTGTCCTTCATTAAGTGCATAAATGAATTTTCTCATTAAAAGTATAAAGCAACCCCTGCAGAGGTGTGAAACAAGGCAGGTGGAGGAAGTATTCTGCTATGTGGTACAGAGGTGCAATACTACTGTAGCTTGGCAACACTGACAGGGAAAGGATCTGTGCATGACCTCATATAAATCCTTCCTGTTTTCAGAGCCATGGGACTCTGAATTATGTTTACTTCAGAAAAACATGTGGTACAAAAGAGTGGATGCATACAGCTAAAGAGTTGTTGTGCTCCTGAAGCACAACCTCTAGTTTTGTTGCAACCTGAAAGTTGAAAAAGGTAAGAGTTTCCTCACTTGAGACAAAAGTACATCAAATGGGGATAATGAGATTCACTTCAGAAATGTTTTTCTCATCTGAAATGAAATTTGACCCTGAATTGAAAGCTGCCAGGGATGTTTCAACCCTTGTTGCTGGTCCCTTCCTTTAAATGAAAGCCATTTTGTTTGTTTCTGGTTGTTAATTAAAAAAAAAAATTAAAAAAAAAAAGTTATGTGTTTTCATTCCTCACAGTCCTGGATAGCACTTGAACAGCCCTGAACCATGCTTCATTGTATGTTTTGTTTCCATATTTAGATTACAGTCTACCTAGGGGACTTCAAAAATTCCAGGTATTTTCTTTGCCCCCCAGAGAGAAACTTAAAATATGTCTAAAAAAGATTATGAAATAATAGATTTAATGTTGTATAAACATACCTAGCATAGTATCTTAAAATATTAGTTGAAGAAAATACTTTGCATTCATTTCTTAATTCACCCTTTACTCTCGAATGGGAGCCTTAGGGAGAGAAACCTGCCTGTTTTAAAGAGCAGGGCAGCCGCACAATTCCTCTATATGTTCTTTCCCCTTCAAAAAACCTGCTAGAAGTGGTCACAAATACATGATGAAATCTGTCAATTAATTTGGCAAGTTTGTATTACTGTTTCAAAAATCAGTGACAAAATGAAGGATTTATTCCTTCTCTGCTGAATCTAAGACACTCCTTGGTAGGCAGTGATCTTTCCTTATCTCTCAGAGAAAACAGTTACCTTGAGATCACCATACATTTTTAATTCTATAATGGGCGTTATATATACATATATACATATATACATATATACATATATACATATATACATATATACATATATATATTCCTGATTTAACCACTGACTTTCATTTCTTTCTCTAGTCTTTTTGTTCCTTGACAGTACAGAGGTAAACTGCTACGAGAAATAGAAATTTAGAAATAACTTCAATGTCCAAAGGACATGAACTTTTCAAGCACTTGTTTGGTTTTTTTTTTGGTAATGAAAGTGAACTGGGTTGTTTATTTCCACTAATTCCTTATGCTTCTAGGCACAGACAAACATTGTCTGCTCCTGGACTGCAGGTGCAGGCTGCTTCCTGTAATTTATTTCCATCTTCTTTATCTGTTGCTTTTTCAAGGCTAGAAATAAAGAAGGAAGGATAAAGAACATCTTACATATCCTATGGTAAACTTTCCTCTTTCTTTTAAGTTTCTGTTCTTCCTGAGTCTCAACAGTATACCAGTGTGAACCATGTGCTTGCCTACAGAGGGAGATTGCGACTGTATTTGTGTAGGAGTGTTAGTCATGAATTCATTTTGGATTTTGGGATACAATTATAACTAGCCATGTATCTAAGAATGTTGATGTCCTGATACATCAAATACAATAGAATGAAATCATAGAACCATCACTGAGTATTTCCCTGTCTGAATGTTTGACATTTAATCACTGAAATGAGACCATACCAAAACCCAGATACTGAAGTAAATTAGCCTGATCCTTTCCGCTGAATACACATTTTTGGGATGTGTTTCTCCTTGTTATTTCTAGCACATGTCCTGTGGAAGCAAAGCAGTTAATGTTAACCAGTTGGTTAGAGAGTTAGTTAGACCTTCGCAGTCCTCACTAGTTGATAAACATTTGAAGGTAATGGTCTGTCAGCGCAATATAACTAACAAAGGAATGTGATATTTCTAAAGGGATGCACTGTCTGCAGCCTCACAATCTCAAACATTTCAGTTGCTTCTGTTATTTACCATATATGTGTCTCTGATGGTTTCGAGGAAGGACAGGTTGTGTAACCTAAATATAATAAGCTTTGTAAATGACCTGTGCAGGCAGAACTGGCATTGGTGGAATCTGGCTCTGCTGCCCTGTGCTCTCTCCCACAGCTACAGGAATAAACTACTTCTCTTCTGGTCACATTTCAGTCACAGTTATTTCTGTAACAGCCCCTTTCCTCTAAGAAACCAAAAATATCTGTTCAAAATACTGTCTGAGCGTTGGCTGAACTATCAGGAAGGAGTAGCCTCCAAACACTGTGTAATGTCTCTTTGCTCTGGCCACTGCATGTGAGGATCGGGTAACTATCTCATGATGTTCGTGCACCTGTACTGACACAGGGCTCACAAGAGAGCAGAGAAGGCATTATGGCTGTGCTCTTTTTCTTCATTCTCTTAATTTCACTTCAAGCAGTTGATCTGCTGGGAAAAGAGGAAATTTTCCATGTGTGTTATGACTGCAATTAGCTGGAGTTCTGTGAGGTGCAAATTACTGTCACTTATTAGCATAATTAATAGACAACCATTACTACACAAATATTTTGTATTTTAACAGGCATTTTGTCAAATAAGATAAATGAACCAATACATATCTTTGGTTAAAATATCAGCAGTCTCAGTAATAGTTGTGGCAAGGCAGTTTTGCTGTTTGTATTCTGGTTAAGAAAGAATATAGGTCTGTCTTGGCATGGAGAAATCTATTATGTAAATATCACTATGCTTGTAGTCCCTATTAAATTCCACTTAAGATTTGCTAAAGGTCTACTAGCCTATATCATAGCAACATTAAGGGACCTAAGCATTATTACATCAACTACTTGCTGTTGGAAAGGTGAGATATTTTGCCAATGGTTTAAAAGATTTGTCTTTCCATGTCAGAGCTAGCAGAATCCACAGGAGAGAAAGACTTGAAGTGTATCATCCCTTCCTTTAATAATGATGCTTTATCTCTTTCAAATGAGGAAAAAATGTTTAATGCAAATGGCTGTCTGCATGAAAGATACTATTATATGGAACGCTTCAGATTTCCTCAGAGACCTGTATACTATAACTAGGTGTCTCAGGTGATGTTAACTTTTTGACTAATGTATTGAAATTTTCTCCTGAACAAAGGGTATTGTTTCAGTAGATTTGTATATTGCATTGTTTTTTTGGTATATTTAACTTGTTAAGTTCATCTTTGTAATAAAAATTTTTTGCACTGGATTTTTGGTCTGTATTTTCTTCTTTCTAGCTTTTTTCTGTCTTTCTCTCATATAACTCAAGTAACTAATGGTTGCTAACAAAATTTTTTCTTTAGAAAGAAGTAATGAAATCATGTCTAATCTTGGATTAAATGACAGAGGTAAAATAAATGAAAATAGTAAAAAAAAAATAAAAAAAAATCTATTTTCAGATATTTAGTCTTTTAATTTTATTTCCTGAAACTTGAAAGTAGTTATCCAGAGTTACAGAAGCAGAATATTCTGAAGACACACAACAAACACATCTCACCCAAAACTGCAATTATGATGCATTTATGATTGCAAAAGCAGCATCTATCTATCCATACTTCAACTTCAGGGTCCCTTTCAACTTATTATTTCTTACATTAGTCAAAGTAATTCCAGAGAGTCTACTAAAAAATCACAGGTCACACCGATAATCAGATAGTAAGCAGTTCTAGCTGCCTCTTCTTGTTTTGAAATCTATTCAGTAATTTTCCTCTCTGCTGTGAAAGCATAAATAAAAAAAATTTTTTTCTTAATTGTAATCTCCTTCTGCAAGGAAGTATTTGGGTTTCATCTGTAGTATGCATGTTCTTATTTTTAAGACTCTTTGTGAGTTTTCAATCACAAGATATTAAGAAGCCTTAGATCCTAATGCAAATGGAATTTAAGATGCAGGTTAGAAATGAGACTGTTTTACTGTGTGTGAGAAAACAGACAGTCAGCTTTATGGGGTAAGGCAGAAATGTGATTTTAAGTAACTACTATATTTCCAATAGCTGGAATTTGCACATATATTTTTTTTCCATTATTATCAAGAAAAAAGAAGAAATTAAAACAAAAAAATAAATCAGGCTAATGAAGATTTTTTTTTTTTTTCTGCAACAGTTTAATATGGATAATTGAGATGTGGAGGTATAAAGCCCTTATTGAAGGAAAATAACTTTTCAAAATAAAACAAATATTTAAATATTATGCATTAGTTAAACATACATGAAATAAAATATTTTGTTGGGTTGATCTGGAATACACCATCTCAAGTTAGTTCAGTATAGCTTCATTCTACTATTTTATCTTAATTCCTTCTACATGAAAGATAGGAGCATTCAGATCAATTCTATGCTCAGGTCCTCAGGCTATATGATGAATATATGATCTAGCTATTGGAGACAGGAGCACTAGGTTCTTGAAATCCATGTTAGGAAAGAAAAATTAAGTGTATTTAAAGAATGTTGTGCCAGTTCAGAAAACATTTTGTTCAGGAACACTTTGTTTTAATATTGAAAATGTTGGAACATTTACTGTATATGGAAAAGATCTTTTTGCACACCTTATTAGAGCCATATCCTAATATGTGTATTAGAAGTTCAACTTTTCCTTCCTGATTGTTGTCAGAATAACAATTTGCAATTTTGTTCAGTATTACTTACTTCCAGTCCAGTTGGACCTCTCTGTGATGCAAAATATGACAAGATTTATGATTTTCTTGTCCTAACAGCAAAGTAACCCAAGGAAGGCAAAGCTTCCACTTATCTAAGTAGAGCAGTTGAACTTGGCTGTTTTCTTTTTCAGGTCTACGCTCCTGTTAAAATACTAAAAATCTCTGTTTAGTAAAAATCACTTTGAAGCAAAATTGACAATATATGGCAAAACGAATCTTCTTAAAACATTCACAGCAAGGCAAAGCAAAACTACTTCTGCCTTATTTGGCTTAAGCTCTTCCATTAAAAAATAAAACAAACCACTGTAAAAGATACAGCAGATATGATCAAGAAATGGTACAGTGGAAGAGATTTCTGCTTTTGATATGGGACAATCTCAAATAGCTTCTTTTTCATAATGGACTGTAAGTTTAAAAATACTTGTAAACAAATTCAAAAAGTGAGCCTAGTTATAATAATTTAGAAGATGAAGTTAAGTAACAGATAATTCCAGAATTAAGCAAAAGTAAACAGATAAAAGTCTGGGCTGTAAAAGTGTCTAGGCATTTACATTCCAGCATTCTACACATTCAGAATTATAAACTACATTAAATGCTTTCAAAGGCTTTTAGAAATAAATAAAAAAGATCAGAATTTGAGTTTCAGAAAAAAACAAAAAACAAAGAAAACAAAACAACACTTTTAATATGTTTGAGGATGACTTATAATTACATTTTAAATCTACAAGCTAAACATATTTCATTGTATCTGTGACCTTCCTTGAGACTTGACAAATGGCCATGAAAATTATCAGAAGGCTGCAACACCTCTTCTACAAAGAAAGGCTGAGGGAGTTGGGGTTCTTTAACCTGGAGAGGAGAAGGCTCTGGGAATACTTTATTGCAGGCTTTCAATATATAAAGGGGGCTTGTAAGAAAGGTGGAGAGAGACTTTTTACTAAGGCCTGCAGTGACCGAACAAGGGATAAAGGTTCTAAACTGAAAGAGTTTAGATTTAGAGTGGGCATAGGGAAGAAATTATTTATGATGAGAGTGGTGAGACACTGGAACAGGTCGTGGATGCCTGACACCTGGATGTGTTCAAGGCCATGTTGGACAATGGCAACCATGGCAACCTTATCTAGTGAAAGTTGTTTCTGCCCATGGGACTTTAAAGTCCCCTTCCAAACTAAACTGGTCTATGATTCTACAGTATATATATATATATATATATATATATATATATATATTTTTTTTTTTTCCCCAGTAAAGCTTGAGAACAAGATACAAATAAATTCCAATAAAAGCAAACTTTCTTGAGCTCCTTTTGAACATTCCAGTTGTTAGAAAGAATAGATTCACCAAAAACCATTAACTGGAACCCAGTGAGTGATTACTGGAAGACACAGGATTCTCTGGTTTTAAATTTCTGGTCATTTGGTTTCGTTTTTTTTTTAGAGATCCCCATTTGACCTTTTGCAGCCTCCATTTTTGCATGCACAGGCCACTATAGAATTTTATTATGCTACACTCTGAGCAAATAAAAGTGTTCTGTTTTTTTTCCTAAAACGTTTTGTTCCTCAATTTCATTGAGAAGAAAAGATATAAAAGTGAGAACTGTGGCTAGTGTCTGAACCAGCTGCATTTCACTCAGTCTAAAACCAAACAACTAGAACTGGAGTCCAGATTTTGTATTGGTTTCTATGGCCAGGTTTCAGTAGGGAAGGGTGGGTTCAGAGGTGACTTCTGTGAGCAGATAGCAGGGGCTGCTCCCATGTCAGAAACAGCCAATTGAAGCTGACTTTGAAATAAGAGTATTCCATCCCATTGGCATCATGTTCCATATTTAAGGAGACAGTCTCTTCCACTTTTTGTCTCTGGCTTCTCAGGGGCTTTCTCTTGTGCCCGTTATTTTTTTTTTCTTTGCTGCTCTTTGTTGGAGCTGGGGAGTTTTTGGTGCAGGACATTTAGTCCATCTTTTGCCATTTTGCGGAGGCTCTTGAGACTTTCTGACTTTTTCCTCTCTTTCCTCTCTCTGGGATCGTCTTTGAGACCAGGTGTGGCTTGCTGGGACTGGCTGCTCAATTGTGAACAGAGCTTGTGAGAAATTGCCTTGAGTAACTTATATATATATATATATATATATATATATATATATATATGTAGTATATTAGTATTTTGTTATTTTATTAAACTGTATTTATCTCAATCAAGTTTCTCCCCTTTTGACTCTCTTTCCTATTGGGGGGGGGGAGGAAGAGGCAGTAAGTGAGCAGCTCTTGTGGTTGTATTGCTAGCTCGGGTTAAACCATGACACAAACCCACCACTTACCAAAGCTGAGGCCACCAGTGATGCTGGTGGTGCCTCTGTGATAACATATTTAAGAAAGGGGAAAAAATTAATCAGAATCAGAATCAGAAATGGAGCTGAGTTTGGGAAGATGGGTTTGAGGGGAATGTAGTTTTAGTTTTGTTTTTGATTCTCATTCTCCCACTCTATCTTATTTCACAATAAATTAAATATCTTCCTCAAGTTGACTCTATTTTTCCATTACACCAATTGGCAAACAGTCTCTCTGTCCGTATCTTGACCTATAAGCTTTTTCATTTATTTTCTCTCCCTGTTCTGCTGAGTAGGCAAGGTGAGAGAGTAGCTTGGTGGGCACCTGGCAGACAGCCAGGGTTAATCCATCGCAGATTTACACAAGAGAAGAGAGGTGAATAATTATTGCATACCTGAAGTGTGTGTCTGGCTTGTAGTTTGCATTTCTTGTGTTCGTATTGGTACTTCTTTCTGAAGATCTAGTTATGCTGGAAGAGGGTTATGTTACATCTTTTTAGTCTATTACAAGGCTGTTTCAGAACAATGCTTATTTTAGTATTGATTTGTTCCATTCACAGATCCTTGCTCTTTCCATTAAAACTTCATAAACTATTTTCATTAATCTGTCTTAGCGCTAGTTGATTAATTTAAAGAATGAGACAAAACCACTGTTGGAAAGTAAGAATTACTTAAAACACACTTAAGTTTTTGGAGATCATTGTAAGTAATTAAAATTTTGAATACAAAAGTCTGTAAAGTGTATAACATAGACTATGATCCAAACCCAATTATATCAATTAAACAATTCTTATTTCTTTCACTGAGCTTTAGATTAGGATGTCTATCTGCCTTAGGGGAATTAGGGTGTATTTATTTTTCTGTGTGTCTTCTTTATTGTCTGCCTTAAGTTTGCTTTTTCGGAAAAAAAAAAAAAATATTGTTCTTTATTAAGTGGCTTAATGCAGTGTGAGATTTCAATGTTACAGGTCCGTAGGTTTCAATAATATAGTAGGTATGACAGACACTTCTTAAGACATGAAAAATTAACCTGCTAGTGACTGGATTGAAACACTGCAAATTCTTGGATGGTTTCTGTTCTGTGTTTTGATCTTCCTCATTTTTCTTTTTGTACTCCCCATTCTCACCCAGAAGTTAACATGTTTGGTCATTACTATTATTTCATCTTACCTAAGAAGATTTGATATTTCAGTTCTAAAACAGCTTAGTCTCCCCCATCCAGCTGTTCTCTGCTGAAGAACGGGTTCTGCTGCCTCATACTTTCCTCAGTCCTTTCCTCCCGTTGAGTTTCACCCCACATCTGACCCACAATCCCAGTGTGATACATCATGCCTTTCCTGACCTTTTTCCTCTCCTCCTAATATTCTGCACTCACTTCTGAAGGGAGCAGAAGAATAGAGCAGTGATGTCCACCTCCCCTTCCTCCCAGCCTGTGGGCTGCAGGGAGAGCAGGGAAAGCATCTCTCAGGGATGAAAGTGTCATGTCCTGCCCGGAAGTATGAATGGGGGAAGAAGTGACTCAGGTTTGTGGGTCCACTTAGTTGGAAAACCATACACATAGTTCTTAAACTCCATAAACAAGAAAAGCAACACTTTTTATTTTGCAGCGTGGCCCAATTGACAGACGATTCAGCGGCAGGAAGATTTACCTTCCTTAAGCCCAATTGGTGAACAGTTTAACAACAAAAGTATTTACATAAAGGAGTTTGCAGCACATGTAGGGTTGTAAGCCTGATGTTGTTACACTACTCACAGAGGAAGAGACAAAGAAATAGGGATATAGGAAAGAAAAAGAGAAGGAAAGAAAGAAAACAAAAGAAAGGAAGAAAGAAAGTGAGGGATCCCACCACCCTTACGGCTCTGCAGCATAGATGATGGGACTTATAGGCTGGGTCCAGTGATGTGTGGCCTCCCGTGTCCCACAACGAGGATGCCAGGGTTTGTAGTTTGGGAGTATAGTGTCCTCAGGTGGCTGGTTTGGCTCCCGGGATGAGGCTGGTGGGCAGAATGGTGGTCCTTCAAGATGGTGGGTTCCCTGCCAGTGCTGGTATATGTGAGCCTTTCTGTAGCCCTCTAGGTTGCCTCCTTGTATAATTTTTTTCTTTTGTCTTTTGCAGAGATGTTATTGCAAAAAGATAAAGAAGTCCGAGTGGTGATTGTGAAAGATAGACAAGTTTTGGATCAACTTGAAGGGTCTCAACTTTTCCCTTTGTGCCATGCTGGGCATATCAGAAGATGGAACTATGCACCTCCACCTCCTACTGCCCACCAGCTGGCCTTTGTTTGTGGCTCCTTAGCGTGTTGTTGGTATGTAAATTGCAATTCACCTTATCTTGAGTGTTCCATCTCCTGCTAGTAGGCCACAATGATTCCTTTCAGTCTCTGACAATGTCCCATCTCCTTTGGCTGGAGGAACTGTTTTTGGCACAATGTTTGAGACATAATTCTTTTCAGTCTCCCACAGGAAGTGAGTGGACAGAATGGGAGAGCCGCTGAACTCCTCACAGCCCTCTCTTATCAGCTAGTGAGAGCAACACTGACCTGGTAAGCCAAAGTTCATTCTGCTTGCCAAACAGCTCTGATCAGATGCCTCCACCTTGAGAGGTAGTAAACTGGGACTGAAAACCTAAGGAGTTGCCTTCCTCCTTCCCCAGAATTATTGATGATTTGTTCCCAGTTCCAACAGAAATGCAGATCTTCTTTTCGAAGTTTACTCACAGGAACAGAGGGTAACTTACATCAGACGTAAGGAAAAAACTGCAGAGCTTTTCTAGGTGATATATCCTTCTGGGGATGTTTTCTCCTAAGGGAGTGCTGTTTAAAACAAATACCAGTTCCCTATTAAAATACAGAAACAGAGTAAGTAAAGAGAACTTTATTTTTTACTGCTTAGTGCTCATGGCACCACTGTTGTCAATCTGTGTTTGAAAACTCACATTACTACGTGATCACTAAGTCAGATAAGGAAAAGTTGTCTTGTACTGAAATACTGGTCTGTTAGCTGTTTGTCTCTTTCCTTTTTTTCATGCTTAATTGATGCCCACCACAGTAGACAAGATTGTGGAAGAGTTGGCATATAGGCAGCTCTGCTACAGCAATTTCTGTTCCTGCTTACTTCCTTTCTTTTACTATCAGAAGCTAGATGATGTAAATGCATTAGCTGAAGGCCAGATCTTGGTGAAAGGTATTTGAAATTTAATAGCAGTCATGAGGTTGATATACTGAAGAGGGACTTTGGGATGTTTGAAAAGCAATAATAAAAGGCAAGGGAATTCAGACAGTCAGCTATTAAAATGCTTTCATAAAGAAAAGAAATTTAAGTTAGAGGAGTCATTTTTAATGAAAAATATCGCTTGCAGGAAGAAAATTGTATGAACTAATGGAAACTCAGTATGAACTTAAGCTTTAGGGTGGAAAATGTAAGAACTTGTGGCTTGTCCTCTTAGGACAATGTTAGGTTAATGTGGCCATTCTGGAGACATATCCACAGCATGCAAATCATTGGCCATCTCTCAGCAGAAAGAATAATACCTCCTACTTACTAAAAAAAAAATAAAAATAATTATATATATATATATACTTATATTGTGTGTTAATGTTGTACTGTTTCTATGGATTTAAAAGTTATTCTGTAAAAACTCAAGCTCCCAGGATTCTAAAGATTCAGACTGGCAAAGCTGATTGAGGTTTGTTGAAGAAAAGCACAGAAGTAATAAAATTTATTAAAAAATTAATAAATATTGCAACCACAGGCAATGACTTGTCTTTTGAGACCAGACAGAAATTATTTATCTCCCTTGATACATAACTTGTTTTCTGCATTTTTATCTCTTGATTTTGAAGTACTAGAAATGTTATATGAAATTAGACAGTTAGGTGATGACCTAAGACCCTAGAGAAATTAATATCTCTCAAGTAATCTTTTAATGTCTCTTGCTGAAACAGTCGGGGTCCCATCAATGCTACTGCATGTTACCTTTTTACATGGGTGTTGGTGGTCACCAGAAGATATCCAATCCTCCTAGACCCAAGGGTTTCTTCAGATTAATGGGAAACGCATGATGGGAGTGGGACACCTGTAAGGCTGCTCAAAAATCCCAGGTTTGCTTAACATATCCCTGTATGACAAACAGCTTGATATTAATCAGTCATCTTGAAAATAACCCTTAAATCAAGGGAGCTAAGGTAAAATATAAGTGAAGGTATTTGTTTACCACATCCAAAACAATCAACAAAATTAGACATATACATTAAGATAAAAGTGAGGCATTTAAAAAAAAATAATTAAAAAACCCAACAGCAACAACAAAACAGCTTGTTACTCACTTTAACCCAAAATTATGTTCACAATGTCTCTTTCTTGATTCACAGGGATTTTCTTTTCACAGATGCGTGGCACTGCAGGCTGTGCACCTCAGATAATAGCATTCATTGCTAAGTCATTTGGGTTTTACAAACTATTTCTGGCTTCTTCCCAGGGTCATCTAGAGGTTCTACTCAAATTTGGGATTTCACCATAAAAACGTACTCCAACTGACAGTGAAACCCTTCACTATCTTCCTCTGCTGACAAAGACTACAGTTTCATATCGTGTTTCCTTCAGCAGCACATTGCCCAACTCCCATAATCTTCTCCAGCCAGTTATTCCCACACACATGGCACCATCTCCATTTTTTCCTGACTCTTGGTTGTTGAGGTTGGACACAACGGGTGTCATCACCTTTGAAATATGGTATATCTAGCATGGTGGAGTTGGCGAAGGTAATTTTCAATATTTGCAGTAGCATAGGAAGCTGTGATTCCCTGCAATTTTGATGCTGTTATTTTATGATGTAGGGGCCATTCTAAGAATCCAAATTAAAGATCAGAAGGGGATTTTTGGCCTAGGTCGGACTGACAGGATGAGCAGAAAGGATTTTGTAGCAAGTAGTCTGCTTTGCAGCATTGTCTAATGACCTTTACTAAAACTGTCTTCAGCCTTGACACCTTGTTCCTAAATTTACATCTCCTTTATATTCTTATAACTGTAAGAACAGATCCAGCTGAGTTTTTGATGGTTTTTTTTCTGTTGCAAAACAATGAAACTGTAGTCTAATTTAAAAAATCAAAGGAACGTAGGATACTGATGAGAATCTTGATCTGTACTTTTCTCTTTTTGTGGCCAGTATGGTTGTGGATTATGACCTTTTGCTTTAATTCCCAAATGTGTTTTAAGGTAATAAGAAGACCTTGGTAACCTACGTTGTATGCAGCTGCCTTTATGGGCATTCCCATGAACTAAAGTGCTACACCACTGTTGCTTGCAACAGTTGAGAGTGGATTTGGCAACCCAGGAGTTTAATTCCATTTCTAAATTTGAATGAATGCAACTGAGATTTCTAGATGGCAGTCTTCCCAGGACAGATGGACAACATCTGTCATTTACACTAGGAGTTGGTTTGGGTCTGAAACATGGGGTATCAGTTCTGTTGAGACTTAATATTTGCCTAGGCACTACAGATTGAAAGATTATATTGTGTGCAATACTATCAAATTGATAGGACATATTTGGAAATAGTGTTTGGGAAGTTTGCTGACTATAGACTAAATATAAATAAATGAGGAGAGGAAAAGATTCAGATTGTTTTAATTTGGACCATGTATATGTTTTGGAAAAAAGTGTGAGGAGGTTATATGTGCTATAAATTTTTTTATTTTGTATATTATATCTTGTAGTTATAAAGGATTGTATATTCAATCCTACCTAGGTTTTCAGTAACAAAGAGATCATATTGAAGACTGTCAACACTGAAGAAAAGCATTAAAAATGGAAAGTAACTGTGAAGTATGACCTATAATATGGCAGTATAATATTGCAATGATAAATATTAACTCATTGCCTCAGGACTACACAGTACTGTGATTTATTTCAGCACAAAGCTTTACACTTACTAAATCAGTTACATCTATGCATGTTGCTTTGAACAAGAGCAAATTACAACCGTATCATCTAACTGCTTATTTATGTTAAAGCTACTTTTCCACAACACCTGTAATAAAGCTGGAAAGAAAATGAAACCAGGGCAGAGGAAGAGGAACTGTATGTGGAAGGGTGTGGTACAGGGAAAGGAGTGTATGCTGATGCAGGGGCACATGGCTGGATACAGACACAGAAAGAGAGAGCTTACATTTTCTGAGTAAGGAGAGAAGAATTTGGCCTGAGTTTTGCTTCGTAAAAAGTCCACATGTGAAAAGATAAGTGTTGGCAAGAAACAACATGAAGCATATGCAAAGAATTGCAGCTAAACTGAACATACTATTTCAAGATTCCTGTTTCTTGACTTTGAGTTCTAACCTTTGCTACCTCAGACACACTCAAAAATCTCTAGAAAAGGAATGTGTGTCTTTTCTTTCTGGCATAGTAGCAGTGCCAGAACATGCTGAAGAAGCGAAAGAAGCAATGAGAACAGGAAACACAGTATCAGTAGAGGGTTCATGTTACCTTGCTACAGATGAGAGAAAGGTGACATGGAAACATGATGCTAAGGCTGAAGTTTCAGATACATATCATGACTCCTTCATTAATTTATCAAAAGGAGAAATCCAGCATAGCTGTACAGTTTTCAAAAGGAGAACCACAAGAAAATGAGGAAACTATCAGGATTAGTCAAAAAAGAAAAAATTTTGAAAGCAGAATGGGAACCATATTGAAGGAACAAAGCAGAAGCGTATCACCTACAAATGAAGATTTGAGAAATGACTGAGAGAAATAACTAAATAGCAGTGTAAAGGAAGCTAATAAATTAAGAAGGCATTTTTTAAAAAAAAATTCTGTCCAGGCAAATATTATAAATTCCAACAGGCACAGCATAAAAGCACAACAAGATGGACCACAAAAACATCTGAAAAACAACTTGGAAAGGTCCAAAAACAGATCCTACACATTTTTTTTTTTTTTTAATACAACAGAAAGAGGAAGCCTTCCAGAGAACCTACAGAGATAATAGGACAACTGAAAGATAGAAATAATGTTCTAAATAGACAAAGGTTATGACTTTTTTTTTTTTTTTCCCTGTCTGTGTTAACCATGGAGGAGTTTGAAATGTAGAAGCCGGGTTTCTTCTTCTCAGAGTATGTGTCAGAGGCTTTATCTAAAATTGAAGTATTGACAGAAAAGGTTATGGATCAAGGAGAGGATGTGAGCAATAGCAAATCACCAGGAACAGATGGCTTCTGCCCCAGAGTTCTGAGGGAACTCGAGTGTGAAATAGCCAAACTACACACTGTAGTGCATAGAAAACTGACTCAGTGTCAAAGGACTAGAAAGTGGTTAAAACAATGCCAGTTTTTATAAAAAGAACTCCAGGGGAACTACAGATGAATAAAGACTGAAATTAAGGGACATATGGAAAAGTATGAGATGTCACAAACCTACTGGAGTTCTTTAAAAATATTAACATGCATTTAGATAAAGGAGATCTGACTAACATTCCTTTGGATTTGCAGAGTGCTTTCACTCACATACCTCACCAAAGATTTTTAAGAAAACTAAATAGGGAAAGCACTTTTAAGGATAAAGGCAAATAGGAAACAGAAGACAGGAGTCCACGAACAACTGTCCTTGCAGTGGAAGACAGCTCACTGCAGAAGGTACATAGATACTAATGCTGGTTCTCTGGTGCTCGACATATTCACATGTATTCTGGAAAGGGGAGATGAATGCTGAAATGACAGAAGCTGCTGATTCTGTTAAGCTATTTAGCAAAAAGTGAATGACTGGAAGCTGAACTGACATCTGAAAGGCAGTGTAGACAGCTGAAATGTAGTGTAGACAACTGTAAGTTAAGTCAAAATCTCTGCCTGAACTACTTTCCTTCCAAGATCCAAATCCTATCCTGCAGCAGGAAAAATGCAGCATAGGTTAGAAAATCACCTCCCTGATTTTCCACCTCTCAGATTCTCAAATTTTGTATTCCATATGTATATTGCAGCTATCTTGAAACAGCTGTAAAATAAATGTACTGGACCTGGTCCCTATTTATATGGTAGAAAAAGAACAAAACTTAAAGGAGGAACAGGTACTCAAACCAAAGCCTGCCTGTGAAAATGTGTGGGTGATTTGGTCTTTTCTTCCCAGTCCTCCACTCATGGCAGATCAAAACGTGATTCACTTTATTGTGACTGTGTTAGAATCCAGCCAGGATCAGTATATTTTTCTGATGGTCAAAACTTTGAAAGGTTTTTCTTTTCCTTCTTTACATCTAAAGTGGAGAGGAAAATGACAGACAGGGCTAAATTACTTGCTTTTCAGATACAGAAGCTCTTAATTGTTGTGTGGTGTGCTTAAAAGCAGAGAGAATACACTGTCAAATTACTTTTCTTTATTGATTGGAAACCAAACAATGTGAAAAGGTAGCAGAAACAAAACACTATGGGTGAAAGGGGAACACAAACTACTATCAGGTATAAAATTGGAGTGAGAGCATTATGCATTGACTGTGAAATTTTTGAAATAAATTACTTTATAGATAACTTTCCATACCTATTTTTAAAGCAACATGGAAACTAATGATGTAAGACATTGACACCAAATGCACTGTTCATGTGAAGACATCACATCAAGCTGTGAATTTTATTTTAGCTGCCAAATATTTATTCAAAATTACTACAGTGTCAAATGTTCATCTGTGTTCTGACATGATCTTTTCCCTTCTTAAGTTTAAAACAAAAAAGAGACCTTAGATACAAGCATATTGGTAGAGAATTAAAAATACAATCCTTGGTCAGAACTGCTTTTACCTACTTTTTTGTTCTATGATATTATTAAGCTTCATGACCTTCACAGATAGGTGTCTGTTCTGACATTGTATGATCTTTTTGTGGGCTGTTGGCAAAAGACAACATGAATGGAAACCTCACTCAAAATAGATCGTTATATGTGTGAACACGAGGATATGTGTGTGTGGCTATAGGAGGTATTTAATGCATGCCAAGCACAACCTAATTTCCACTTTTGATTGGATTTTATGGGAACTAATAGTCCATTTACTTTGACAAAATTCGATGGCCAATACAACAGAACAGTTTTCAACACAATGGACTCAGTATGAGTAAACCATTTTTCTTAAACACTATTTTCATCCAAGTTCTTTGTTGAGCTGCTTGATTCAATATACAGCTTAAAGACATTTTGTTGGGCAATGAAGAAGGTTGAAGAGCTGCCAGTCACATTAAGTTCCCCAATTTTCATTACTTTTTAAAAAATATTTTGATGGAAACTAACAGTGAAAATAAATCTCTGTCCTAATGCTGCTGTCCTAATGAGTGCAGGATTAGTCAGCTGGATTACAGGAGCTATTAACTGTGGAGAAAATGCTCTGAATATTCTGACCTTTTATATTGCTCTATCTTCACATTTTTATGGCTCATTAGTTGTGAGACTCAAAAGACATGCTACTTCAACAGATACATCTGCATCGCTATAATGTGTCCAGTGTGTGACGTTTCCTAATGGTATATGTAGATTGTGATTATAACCAAGCCAGGAGACCCAGTACCATATACACTGAGCACATATGCATACAATGAGGCAGTCATACATATGGCATCAGCAGTGGAATTTAAGTTGCAAATGAGATTTAAGGATGAAATTAAAATTTGTTGGAGCACTGGAGCAGGCTTCCCAGGGAGGCAGCCATGGCCTCAAGGCTGACAGCATTCAAGAAGCAGTTGAACAACATCTTCAGACACATGGTGTGAATTGTGGGGTTGTCATACACAGGGACAGGAGTTGGACTCAATTATCCTTGTTGGTCCCTTCCAACTCAGGACATTCTATGATTCTGTGATTCTATAATCATGGCATAACTGTGTCAGGACAGTGCTCACTGCACATCTAGTGCACTTAAGTCATTAACTCCTCAGCTAATAACTTCCCAGTTATTCATCTGCATAGATGAGGCAATGGACTAATTTAGGATAGTGGATCAACTTCAGACCAAGTGAGTTGTGAGAAATTAATGTTCATCATTAAAGTATTGTTGTTCCTTCTTAAACAGAAAACTACTAACTCTATTACTTCTTTAATGGTAATTACTTGCATTCTATATTATGAAGTACAGTTCAAATAATAGTACCATAACTTTCACAATAAGCATATCTATGTATGACAGATTTAAGATGGAGATTTTGCAATAAATTTAAATTGAAGTATCATTACTATTACATTTTAAGAGTACCCACATTTAACAGTACCAGTAGTAACTTTCAGTAAAGAAGTATTCCATAAATTCTTTTCTGGTTTAAGAAAAAAATGTCTTTTGAAGACTGAAATCTGAAAGTGAATAATAAAGTTATGTAAATAAATGTTCAAGACAGCTATAACTGAAAAAAGTAGTGTAGGAGCCCATATCACCCCTACTGATAATCAGTCTAGAAATAATGCTGAAAAGAACAAATTTAGTTTTTCCTTGATTGACATTTAGTATTTCTCATTAACTCAAAATTGGCTTTTATGCCAGTCTAGCACCATGAAACAGAGGCATAAACAAGCAGTGTGCCACATTACTCAGAATTGAAATGTTGTTTATACAAAAGGAAGAATCAAGTTCAGGAGATGAGGCAAAATGTTGCAATTAACTTATTTCATGATTATTAAACTAATGCTAAGTAAAACTGATCTTGTTGGGAGAGAAAGATGTGATCATCATTTCACTTTAAAAAAGAAGAACTGAAAGTAAGAGCATAAAGAGGCTTTCTGCTGTTACTTATACTTTCAAATTCAATTAATGAAGCTATTAGGAGACACGTTAAAACGAGCAAAGAGATGAGTCTTCATGCAACATTTAGCAACCTTTCCAGAGGTTGTTGTGAAAATAAGATTACATTAGTTCTAAAGACTGATTCATGGAAAGAAAAATCCTATCAGTGCCCTGGGTTCATGACACTTAAAAGGTTGGAAGGTATTAACAGGAAATACCATTTATTCTTGCCCTGTTTTTACCTTTTGCTAATCATTAGTACATGCCTACTCTTCATATTTGTTTTCTCTTGTAGATGGAAAGAAGATATTTCTCTAATATCTCCTCAGAGCCCTACCTGAGAATAAGGTTAAGAAAAGATGTCAAGGAGGAAAAAAAAAATTCTTGAGACAACAAATTGGAGGGGAGGGGAAGAGCATGCAATGAGAGGTACAGAATCACAGAATGTTAGGGATTGGAAGGGACCTCAAAAGATCATCTAGTCCAATCCCCCTGCCAGAGCAGGAACACCTAGATGAGCTTACACAGGAAGGTGTCCAGGCGGGTTTTGAATGTCTCCAGAGTAGGAGACTCCACAACACCCCTGGGTAGCCTGTTCCAGTGTTCTGTTACCCTCACTGAGTAGATGTTTCTTCTCATATTTAAGTGGAACCTCTTGTGTTCCAGTTTGAACCCATTGCCCCTTGTCTTATCATTGGTTGTCACCGAGATGAGCCTGGGTCCATCCTCATGACATTCACCCCTCAGTCTCCTCCAAGCTAAAGAGACCCAGCTCCCTCAGCCTTTCCTCATATGGGAGATGTTCCACTCCCTTCTTCATCTTTGTTGTCCTGCACTGGACCCTCTCCAGCAGTTCCCTGTCCTTCTTGAACTGAGGGGCCCAGAACTGGACACAATATTCCAGGTGTGGTCTCACCAAGGCAGAGTAGAGGGGGAGGAGAACCTCTCTCAACTTAGAATGAAATGAAGGTCAAAGACTCAAAAGTGGAAGAATGCGGAACCCAAAAGATAACCTGCCAACAACAGACACCCCTGCCAGCAACACCCCCTGCTCCCTGAAAAGAATCAGAGGAGCTGGCTGATGGGCACAGTTGGAAGGAAGATTCCGAGGTGGTGGAACTGTTGGTCTGACCCATTTCTTTGTAGCCTGCTGAAGTGTGTTATGAGTTTATATTGTTCAGCACTGTTGGTTTTCAGTGTGTGACTCAAAAGAGTTCCCAGTGGGAGTGCACTTACATTGACAAAGTGTCTGCATTGACAGATTCAGCAGTGGGGCTGCAGGCTGAATAGGTTGCGATGAGAGTGGTGATTTTAGTTGCCCATGCCAGAACAGGATATTCTTTCTTAGAAAATAGATTAATGACATACAGTACTCTGAAGGTAAGGTAGACATAAAGATGTTTTCCTTGGTTACACGGGTACCTGCTTAAGGTGGTTGATATGTCTAGCCACACAGTTTTGGTGGGGTTTTTTTTATTGTTTGGGTTTTTTACAGAACAGTAAGTAGAAATTTTTCAGTGACTCAGAGATCAGTTTGTTTTAACTTACTTCTATGAAGAATGTGTGAAATATCCAAGATACTAAAAAGTGATAGAGCCAGATATTCCACTCGTGTTAATAAACTATACTTCAATTGACATCACTGAGGTCTTTGATCTTACAATATCATTAGGCAGCTACAAACTGTCCTTTTTTAAAGATGACACTTTTTTATCTTAAAACACTCAGACAGTAAAGATATTTTTGAGGATTTGTTTCACTTGCTGAACACACTTGCAATAAGGAAGTCAGTTTGTGACACATTAGGTGCAATTTTTTTTTAACATTACTTTTCCTAGTTTCCCGTATTCTGTTGTGTTTTTTTTCTACAATAAGATTTTCTTCATCAAAAGGGTCGTCAAGCACTGAAACAGGCTGCCCAGGAGATTGGTGAAGTCACCATCCCTGGAGGTATTCTAAATCATGTGTAGATGTGGTGCTTAGGGACATGGTTTAGTGGTGGACTTGGCAGTGTTAGGTTAACACTTGGACTCAATTATTTTGAAGGTATCTTCCAACCTAAATGATTCTATGATTTATTCAACACAAGAAAGTTTTATAATTGTAAGAGACTATAATAATGCAACATTCAGGACTGAAAGCATTCCAAGAATTGCAGCTTTACTGGTAGAGATTGTTTCTAGTACAAAATGTTCAAAATATTTGTTTTCAATAATTATTCTGTTCACTTTCTTCGTCTCTCTTTCTTGTGTTGACAGCCACAAGAAAAAAGAAAACGCTACTTTTAGTTACACAGGTACATGCTGTTAAATGTCATGGAGGGGCAAATGGTTAACATGTCATATCTAGTTCAGGAGCAGGGTCTAAATACTATTCTTCCATGATTCAGGTGAAATAGGACATCTAGTCATCTAGTCATCTAGTCAACAAGTAACTGAGCTCTTTTCCTTCTTTCCATATTGATCTTGACATTATTTTGACATTAGGATCAAATTAACATGAGGTTGAAGAATCAAAAGGATTATTAAAGAACTACACTGAAACAAAATCTTGCAGAATAATATGGTGTACAGAATAAAAAATCAACTAACACGTTTATTCAAAAAAGTCAGAGTTAATAGCCATATCAAAACTTCTTGAGTATAATTTTTCAACAGCATTAGTCTCAAAGATGTATTAAAATAGTCTTGTAGAACTCTGCTATTGACCCAGATTCTATGCATACCTAGCAAAAGTAGGTTGTTTTGGTTGGGCTGGCTTGTTTTGGTTTTTTTTGTTTTTTTTGTTTTTTTTTTTTTTGGCAGATTTAGAACATGTTTATACATTACTGGAGATTTTCTGAAAGGTGTTCATGAAGATGGCAATGAAAGAACTTTTTCACTGACTCCCTGCAGCTGGGATTTCATCCAGCAATAACTTCAGCTCAATATCTTTCCCTACTGTAGGATTATTCCATACAATATTTTCTAATGTATTGGTCTTACTTGAGTTTCTTTGAGTAATGGAGCTTCTACCATTGTACAGTCTGATAGAAATAGCTGTGGTAAGGATTTCTTCAGTTTCAAAACCTAGCTAATAATGGTTAGCATTTGGGCTTGTCACTTCATTCAGGAATTATATAATTTACAATAATATTTTTTACATTTTAATTAAAGTACAACAATACTTTGAAATGCGGTCCTGTCTTCTATTCTATTTTGATCAGTCTCTGACTTGAAGGGAACAGCAGATAAGGTACAACCAGCTCACTTGAACAAGTTCATAAGCAAGATTGAAAGTAACAGTTACAGACGAGAGACCTGGGAGCTTAATTCTGCACTATTTGAACTACTGAGCATTTGGCTTTGGATCAAGCATCAGATTTATATTTACTGTCAAGGAGCAGAATGTAGAAAGAGTTGCTGGAAGAATTTAAAATAGAATTTAAAAGTGGAATAAAGTGGCACTTAATGTACTAAAACACTGTGTTTATATGTATTCAAAATTTGCGCCACAATCAGTGTAGATTTTTTTAGGGGCTGTAATTTCTTCTTGCTATGAATAGGAAGGGTGAATTGTCCTTCTACTGCAGATTTTAATCCATCTTCCATGGTACTTACAGTTTTCACACCAGTTGCTAAGAGCTGAGATGTCCCACCATGACCATACATAAACACAGATTCAAATATCACGTACTGATTTCCAGTTTCTTTTTACCATTTTGTACATTTTTCCTATAATTCAACGAGAGAATGTTCCTTAGAAATTTCAATTTAAATATATGATGTACTTCACTCCTTGGCCATTGCCTCCCTCTTGGTTTTTTTAGTATTAATATCTCGCCACAAGCGTGTTTTCATTCTTTTTCTTTCTCCTTCTGGCTAGTTCTCTTGTTTTTCTAATTTTAACCATAAATAAAACCTTTCTGGATCATATAGTATTCTATTTCTTTGATAAACCCAGAATGAAAAAGTAATCTGTTCAGCCTCTGTTGGACAGTCTTTCATCTCAGTCCACTGTTCTATATGATTATACTTCATATTGAACTGTCAGCAAGATTTCTGTATTCTCATTATATTATGATAGAATGATACAATGATACAAATTGGTCTCCTTTCAAATTGGTGAGGTGATATTCTCTAATATTTCAATAAAATTTGCATAATCCAATGCATTGCATTAATTCAACACTGTCTTCTGTAATTTGTTGAAGAATAAATTATTTATCCATCAATTAATTTATAAAACTGTGCATTTACTTAATTAGAGTTTAATTTCCTCTCTCTGTCCAGATTATCTCATATCACTTCTACTTAATTGTACTGTCGTAATATGTCGTAGTAAAATTAAGAGAAACTGGAACATTTCAGGAGGAGTACACAATAAATTTATCCTCTACTGTCCACTAAAATCAGTCTTTCTCTTAATGAAGACTGATGTAGCAGTTGCTTTTCCCTTTCATTTAGCCTCCAGTCCTAGTATTCTTTCAGATTCCTCTGTCAGAAATATTCTTATACCACCCAATATATTTGTTTGGCATTCTAGTAAAATCATACCTCTTGTCATATTTTAATTCTATGATTTTCTAGGAATTTCATCTATAATCTGTAGAAAACAAGTGGGGTTTGTATCGGTTTAGCTGCTTTTTGCAATGAACATTGAGAAAAAACATTGGCCTTTCAGCTTGTAGTTATGTTTGTCTTTCGTCATGTAGTTTAAATTTAAATGTCTTTTTTGTCCTTCAGTTTTGTTATAGGGAGTTCATTTCAGTACTATTTCTCTTCCACAGTTAGTGGAGTTTTACTAGATTTTGATAGATAAGTATGTGCTTTGAAATGTTAATATAATTCACTGTTTATTTTTGTATTTTTTACTATAACTTAAAAATGTAGATAGGATATTTACTTGTTTATGTATCTGCAAAGGAGGTACTCAACTCCTATTCCTATTGTTTCTTATAATAAGGTTGATCAATTGAAAACTCCCTTGGTTTTTCAATATGTTCTTATCTACCTAAAGTAATTTGCAATATGTTTCTGCAAACTATACTTTCCAGAGAGGTAACATATCCTAGGGAACCCTTTAGAACAGACTGAATTGGCTACAGAAAAATTTATTCTATGCTTTCTAAATGTTTTTGTTTAAACCACATTTGAATTTCACATATGGAGGATCGTTGTGTTAGATCTATCAGAGAAAATAAAACTGTTAAACCAGAAAGTCTGTTTTCATGACGAAAAGATGGAATCTGACACATAATGAAGGAAAGATGTCTGCAAGAAATGTACTCTGTTTACTGAGTCAACATAGCAACAGGGTGGGAATGAGCTTATTTCATTGTCATTTTAATTTAATTGTTCCTTTCAGTGAAATAAAATTCCTGAAACAATGTGATGCATCTGTGAAAAAGGCAAATCCAATCCTAAGATTGCTCCAGGCAAAACATTTCCAAGAGAAGTAAGGGAGTTTTAGTGCCTTTGTATAAGGCCGCAATCTGAACTCATCTGGAAAGCTGTAAAGTTCAGACATATTCAAGAAAAATTATAACCAAAATTGGAAGAAGTACACAGAAGGGCAACGAGGAACATCAGGGGAATGGAGGGCCTGTATTTGGAGAGGATTCTGGTAGAAGAGCACAGCTTTTTTGCATAAGCAAAATAAAGGTTGAGAAGGGGTATGATTACTTTTTTGGAATACATCAAAAGGGGAGCGCTTAGAAAAGAAAGGAGCTGTTAAAGCTAGATACATCACTGATACATCACTGTTGGCCCAAACACAAATATGAATGGACTAGTTATACTTAAATGCAGCACAAATATTGCAAAATTCCTGACCATCAGAATAAAGAAGTTCTGAGAAAGCTCTCAGATCAGACAAAAGGGGCAAAAAAATCTATTTTCAAGAGGTTATTTAATCAGTGTTATGAATGGATTTAGCTGCATATATGTGATCACAGGGTCTTACTGAGCTGCCTGACTGCTAAATATGCTTGCCTGTATGATCATGGCATCATATTAAAAAAAACAACAAGAAAAAAGTGCCAAAATAACTGTCAGTTTCAAGATGATATTTTGAGTGATTCTCTTTGAGATACTTCGACTTTGAATGATTCTCTTTTATTTACAACTGACATATCTTGTGCTGGTTTTGACTCTGAAGAAACGTAAAAATACTTTTCACTTGCTTTCAATGACCAACCTTTTTTAAAAACTCTCATACTAGTTGCACCTTATAAGATGTGTTAGTTAACCACCACCTGTCCCTGAAGGTTTTTGTTCCCTTCTACCTGTATGCTGAATTTAGGAGAAGAATATAAAATTTCAGAAGAGGTGTGGAATTTCCTCAAGTGGACACACAGATAACAATTTTTGAAGAACAATGCTATGCTCAATTTCAATCTCAAATTCATTGCATATTGAAATCTGAAAGGCGTGTAACTAAGCAGCAGACAAAGGGCAGGTTCCTGAAAAAAAATATTGCTTTTGCAATAGTGATAAGTATCCATCATTTTACACTGAAATAGGGATTATATTTTGGATACTGTATTTTTGTAGCGAAGAGTTGCTGGTTTAAATCTACATACTAAAAGATGTACTTGCAAGGTTTCTTCTTTGCCAACAACTTTCCGTTACATAATCAAATTGTCAGTAAAGTGGCAGTTAAATGAGTGGGAAGGATCCATATGTTTAACAAATAATTTTAGGATTTTGATTTTGAATAATTTCCAGTGTACTTTGTTCATCAACTAGTGAAAACAACTTTTGGAAGAGAAACACAGATTAATTCACTGAGTTTTGAAGTGAATATCATAATCTGTGCAACAATTATCTTCAGAATTGTTTGAAGACTTACATTAGCGAATACACTGAATGTATCTGGTTTGAGTATTCTAGCCCTTTCACATACACATCACCAGAACAGGAGTAGGAGAAGGTCAGCCTTCTGTTGTGTCTTTCTTTCTGTTCAGTATGCTACAAAATACCAGGAAAACACAGATTCCAGAGGCCAAGCATACTGTTGATGTAGATATTGAATATGAAGATGATATCTGTCAACTATATTTTCAGCTCTTCCACAAAGCTCAGTGCCTGAGCTCAGTCAATATCATAGGAATACTTCAACCCTCAAAATCTTACTTTTGTGAAATAGTTGAAGTATGTTCTGAAATTTCAGAAGAGAGAATGCAGGTAACTGACTGCAATACAATCCTATTAACAGTTTCTGAGAAGTGCAAAGACAGACGATATGTAAAAGTCCATTTAAAGCTCTGCTACCAAAAGTATACAACATAAATACTTTCAAGAAATTGCATTTTGTCTGGCACCAGTCCCTCAGTTCTGAGAGGACAGAAGACACAGTGAATATACACCATAAAATAGGAATCAGTTGTTCTCAACTCCACTAGCTACCATTATATCTTTCCAGTACCACTCAAATGTCATTAAATTATGTCTTGATTCAAAATAGTATCTCTAAAGTAGAAGTTGCTATCTGTGAGCCACTAAGCATTTTTGATCCACCAGTAGCATCATGTCACTTAACAGTATTGGCTCACTTGTTTGCAACCTGGGCCCTTAAGATTACCCCTCAATCTGCAATCTTCTGTCAGGTAGTTTATTTTTCAAAATAGAATTATTTAGTTTTCATTTTAAGTATTAATCCTATTAATGCGATCATTAGATAGTGCCTGTTTCTCATATATCACAGATGAGATTTAAGTATACAAATACAATTCAGACCTTTATAAGAATTATCAGGCAAACTAACTGAAAACATGATAGCATGGGTATATGTGGGTGTTTATGTATGCATGTATAATGTTATTTTCAAACAGCAATTCTAAGAATAGTATTTAAGTTTCTGATATCTAAATGAATCTTATATCTTTCAAAAATATACCACTGTCCAGTTTTGTCCTTTTCATCGAAGGCAGTTGGTACGGATTCAGTATTTTTTTAAAAACTTTCAGGCTAAATATCAAGTTAGGATGCTTTCTGGAGATATTAATTTTTGAAAATGCTGAGCATGACTGATAAAGCGGAGTAGCGTTCAAAGCAGTAACACATTCTAACATAGTGCAGCCTTTCATAAAAATTTGGAAGTGTTCATTAACTATTTGAGAAGCGGGCAAAAAGCATTATCACTGAATTGAATGAAAAAAATATTTTGTCAGATATTTATGAACAGAAAAGTTTGGAATGTTTTGCCAATTCTTTTTGAATGTTTTTTTTTCACAGAAATATAAACATGAAATCAGTCTTCAATGGGCAAAATAGATTTCTAGAGTTAGGGGATAAATTACAACATACCAGGATCACTCCTCTGTTGTCCCTTTGTGTTCCAGGTGAAAGTTGTTACAGGTCCTTTTTCCTATCTAATTCTAAACTGGTACTCCTTCTACCCACATCTTGCCATTCAGTCTTGATGTTTTTCATTCTTTCATGCACATCACCCTCCCACAGATCATGCTTATCTGTAACACTCCACTTCTGTTTCACAGAGTACCATCATATTAAGCCGGTTCCTTTCCCAGCCTCTTCATCCTGCTAATAACCTTTATTTTCCTCTTAAAGACACTATCTTTTTAATCCTTCTTTCTAGAATTCCTTTCTATGTCTTCTGAATTTACAGTCCTAGACAAAAATAAATTAATTAATTAAGATCAAAGTTTTTAAATCACAGAACTTTTGTGTGTATCTATAATGCATATTTTAAAAGCTGTATTTGTTCACCAGACAGATTAAAGAGAGACATAAATTTGTACATGGCCCTGTTAAAATATTTTTTTCCAGTTAATCTATTTTCAATATTCTCAGTAGCAGTAATGCTCCAAAATGAAACTCCATATATATATATATATATATATATATAATTGTTTTTTTCTGGAAATTCTACATGTCAAGTGGGGTGTCTTTTTTAGTTTTTCTGTATTGTTTTTACCTCTTGCTTTAGATCAGGTGAATCAAAATAGTTGTAAGGCTCATGTATCAGAACTGAAAAGAGAGCGCAATTACAAATGTGGTGTAAAACCACATCTAAAAATCACATAAAATCACACTTCAGGATAAGTCACAATTTATGCTTACTCTCAGGAAAATTAATCTACCTCTAAGTTAAATTGCAGTTAAATCACTCAAACCTTAACTTTTTCAAAAACTTTATTACATCATTCCCACTCAAAAAATTTTTGCCACAGGTTTTCTGTAGTGTTAGCTCACTTTTTTTCTGCAGCATAAAGAATGAGGTATGAGTGTAATGTTATTGGTTTGATCCCAACCTTTTCCTCAGGAAGTTTAGAGAGGACTGTTCATATATGGACATATGAGGGGAGTCTAAAAGGTATCAGGCAGCCGTCCAGTCTAGCACATTTTTGCAGGACTGCTTCAGAGGAACATGTAGAAACTTCACAGTCAATTATTATGCAATGCACTTTCCCAGGAAGAAAAGGCTTAAGGGGGTACTACTTTTTCTTCTGTTGAAGCCATAGGGAAATAATGCTGGAAAATTTTGTACCATTTCTTGCACTGAGATATATTGCACAGATAACATTCCTACAAACTGCCTATTCAGCAATGCCGGCCAATATTAAACACTTTTTTTTAATGTCATCCTATATCTCAGATGACAAATGATTCTTGATGTGTGAACTTTCAGAAAGCTGGACGTCATGAAATAAGAGCAGTTTTCCTTTAAGCTACATGTAAATGTCATTTCCCTCCTCTCAGCATGCTGGACATATTCAATGTAATTTGGAAATGAGATCTGAACCTTAAAAACAGTTGTGTGTCTGCAGGATTCTTGAAAACTGAACTGTGTGGTAACTACCTGATGACAGGCAGCATGAAAGGAAGGAGATCTTAGAAAGAAAATTTCAGCTAACGGTGGTGAAACTTTTAAAAAGGCAACCTAAATTTGAAGAGCAAGTGAGATCCAATAAATTATTTCCTTATAAATAAATAGATTTTTTTCAATTGACCTACTAGCAAATTATAAACTTTTTTCCTGGATAGATCTTTAAAAGCAGTTCCTAAATATTTTCTGTGACTCACTCCTAGGGAAAAAATAACACATGAAAAGGTCAATGGCAAATTCTATGTACTTTAATGATGTCAGAATTACAAGTTTATTCACATTTTTTTAATAATCATCTGCTAATTGTGTTTCATTGAGAGGTTTAATCTCTATTTGGTGCTTCCCAGATGGGAGCTCATCTACCTGAAAACTTAATTTCTCTCTGACAGTATCTTGTATCTTGGAATATATCTGTGAAATGAGGTTGAGGTATAATTACATAATTTTAATGTATGAAGCAATACAGATCTTAGTACATCTTGAAGATCTCAAACATCTCAAATTCATTCAATATTAGTATATTTTTCTGACATAATTTTCTCAGAATTGCTAATCCTGAAAATTATCTGATTCTTCTGTTCTCATCTTTTAACAAAGACATATCTTTTTCTGCCTAACCTTCTAGTTCTTCAACTTATCTCCAAAAAATCGCACTGTACTGCAGTCTAAGAATAAATTGCATCATAATAAATTTAAAAGAAGGCCCTGCTACAATAATACTCTGGAACTTTACCTGTCTTTTTATTACAATAGTAAAGAATATCCTATTTTAGATATTACTAAATGCAAGTATTTTGCACAACTTTCAACTTCGTAGTAATCACACTACATGAAAATGGCAGTACATGCTATGTACCAAAACATTGAGAAGAGGGAGATGAACGATTAGAAAAAAATGTTATTGGTCTTTCAGTATGAAAAATATTTTATTCAAGCCAGAATATCTAACTTGGAACATGCTAATAACCCTTCCAAAAAGTACAGGAAGGAAAAAAGTAATTATGTATAAATACTGTTTTCTCTAAGACTTTTTTCCTATGTGTGTTCTTTAAAAACATTTTCTCTGGATATTGCCAAGAGAAGCAAAGCCCTTCTTATCTCTCTGAGAGCAGTTCAACCATAAGGCTAGACACTGATTCCTCTGATTTTTACAGTTATTTTTTTCCTTGTCTCCTAGAGAAAGGAAATCCGCTGCCCCATTTGGTACCTGGCTGTTCTTTTTTATGTAATGATGAAGTCTTGTCTTGATCAAGATGAGCAATGGGCTGTACTTAAAAAATCATGTCTGACCTCTCAGCCACACTGTTAAAGACTGTGCAAAGATCAAAGTTTCAAGTGGAATTCAGCAGCTCTGTATGTGTTATTCCAGCTGATGTAGGTATGATGACAGATGCACATCTGCAGCTCTGATTTACATTTCAGTTCAGTACTACAGTACCTAACCACCTTATTTAAAACCATACACAAATTTATCCTTATAAAATGAAATTATGTGAAAGGGACAGGAATGAAAGCTTCTGTGTAACCTCATCTAGGTGTTCCTGCTCCAGCAGGGGGATTGGACTAGATGATCTTTCAAGATCCCTTCCAGTCCCTAACATTCTGTGATTCTGTGTGATTCTGTGAAAGCATCCAACTGACATCTGTGTGTAATGAAACCAAAGGACCGAAGTCCGGTGTTCTTGAAGTGAAAGAATAATCCATCCATTTCCTCCCTCTGCATTCTTTTTGTATCAGACTATCTAAGGACAATTTAAAGAGTGAGGTGATAGAAAGCCAATGAAACATGTTACTGTGATCTTAGAGAATAGGAGAAATAGGGGATTTTTATGTCATTTTCTGGTTGCAACCTCTGTTTCATTCTTGTTGGGATTATAAAATGTTGTTGTTCCCACTGCTTCTGCAACTGAGATGTGTTACCACCATCTGAGTTGTGTTCCTGGGATATGTGACAAATCCAAGCCATTTTTCCGTGGGATGGAAAACTTTCTTGCTCTGTAGAGAGTTTCCATCCTGTATAAGGGTAAGTATGCAGAAGAAATAAATATTTTCTTCATTATCTGTAACTCTACTTAGTCCAATTAAGGTTTGGTGGCATCCCCTTCCATCTCGCACAGAGGATGGAGCCAAGTGCAGCTCAAAATTGCTGGAGACAGTTCTGATAGTTGGCATGTGCCCTTAGTTTAGTACTGAAGTCTTGCAGAGTCATGACTGCATGGGCCCAGATGGCTACAAGATGGAAAAGGCTGGGAGACTTGCCACATGCCAGTTTACTGAGAAAACATTCCATCCTTCAAGACCTTCTATGAGCTGTGCATGGAAGATGCTGCAACTTTCCCTGCAGGTGTGGGCTCTCTGGCACTGCTGAGACCAGCCTGGCTCCACTCTTAATATCCACCCATGGCTCGCAGCACGTCACACACCAGCTCAGCAGAGGCATCTCAATCACTGTAGCAGCTAAGCACTGCTCCCAGTGTCATGTTGTTTACTGAAATTTGGCCTTCATCTCAGGGTATATATTCTGCAGAGGCCAGGAGCCTGGAAGAAACCATTTATTCCTTTCCTAATGGGAAGAGTCAAAGCTACCATTGATCTCACTTTTTACTTACAATGCCTTTTGGAGTTGGGATTTAGCCCTGCCAGCCTTCTCAACCTAAAATACTAACACTGGGACTGATGAACTGCACAACCATGTGCTGAGTTTGATGAAACATTAATCAATATTAGATTCCACTTGTTAAATAAATAAAAGCATCAGAGACAACACAACAACCCTTCCTTATAAAATCACTCATATTGTCAAAACAAAATTTATCAACAAAAAGGGTACAGCCACCAATTTTCCAGACCCTGACCATATGTCTGGTCTTGACCACAGTGACTGTAGCACTGTAGCACTGAGGAGGTATGCTCCATTGCAGCCTTCTCAATGGTGTGGGCCTCAGCATAGTAATCTTTAACAGTAGCAAGGTAGGAGGAGGTTTTTACTTACCTTGGGTATATTGCCACCACAAGTGTTGCAAATGTAGAATGTTCTGGAAAAGGGTGATGGGGAAAATAACTACCACAGGGGATGTTAATCCTAAATTCCTTCTTACCTCAGGAAGAGCTACACTAGAATATTCCTGTCCCTCAGCTTAGTGATCTTCCTGCATATGCTCCCAGCAATGGTCTTGGTCCCAGTAGACAAACTCCACTCTACTATGAAAGCTTCTCCCCTTCCTTCTCTTTCTCTCCAGCATGCAGA
The DNA here is from genome assembly GCF_964273445.1 of Streptopelia decaocto. Taxonomy (NCBI): domain Eukaryota; kingdom Metazoa; phylum Chordata; class Aves; order Columbiformes; family Columbidae; genus Streptopelia; species Streptopelia decaocto. The sequence continues at coordinate 77,093,859 of NC_138655.1, read as the reverse complement.
GTTTTACAAAAGGTGGGAATTTTAGTCTGGAAGTGGCTGATGCTGGTGATTTTTCTTTCAATGTGTTTGGGAGGAGACATAAAAAGGGCTTGGTTTTCCTGATCAATATCTGGAAACACAGAAGAATGCAACCAGCCCCTCATCCACCTTTACCTCAGCTGCCTGCATTGCAAAGCCAAAGCTCACAGCCTATGTATGAAGAGATTTGGATTTCACTCCTTTGCTTGCACTTCTGTGTCCCAGTGAATATTCACTATTTATTGCTCATATATAGGGTGAACTGTTAAGAAAAAATAGTGATGTGAGAGTCTGGCATGTCAACTGCTATTCTTAAAGCAAAAGAGTTCCTGTTCTGAGTACGTAGCAGAGTCATTTCTTGTGAGCCCAGCCATATACTGAAGATGAGCTGCTTGTGTTTTGTCAGTGTGGCACTGACAAAGATGATTCCTTTATGGAGACTTGTCTCTCAACATACTGAGTAGTTTGTTCTATTAGTTGTGAAGATTTTCTGCATTTGTTAGGCTTTGCTCAGTCTCCAGCTCAGCAAGGAATCCTGTTGTCTCCTCTGACAAGTGTAGAATAGAGTATTGCATGAGTTTGGGTTGCCAGGAATATCTGGATGTGATCTGGTCCCTCAGCACTCAGAATAGGGCAGCTTAGATCAGGTTCCCAAGGGCCTTCAAGGGCCTTGACCTGCCCAGTTTGGCATTCTTCTGAAATGGACAGTCCAGCATTCAGTCTCAAAGATGGGTGAAACAGAGTCATTACAGGGAGTGAGTCACAGCCTTTCTTTACTATTTTTTTACCATAATTTTCTTTGAAAAATTCTATGCAGAAAGTCTGAATAATGTGGAGGCTTTTACAACCCTTTAAGCAATTCCTCACTTATACTGCATTATGAAAAGAAGATATAATGCTAAATACATATATACTTGTTTTATATGTAATAAATATATGAATATTTGTTGGCATGGAAAAACGTTTTGAATTGCCCTTTTATTTGCATCAATTTTTTACTTGCAATTCTTTTGCAGTGCTTATTATAAATGGTCAGTCAGAATAACTAATGAGAAAACACGCTACCAGATAGCAAAGCAATGAGGATATCAATTGCAATATTAACTTTCAATTAATATTTAAGTTTGTTATACCTAGCTGAAATTCTAGTCATAAATAATTGTACGTGAAAAAAAAAAATATATTTTAGAAAAAAAATTAAGCATACAATAATTCTATAATATATTGAATAGAGAAAAAAAAAAACACATGAAATAGATAAATGTTTTTACATGTATGTATTTTTTCTTTTTATGAAAAACTTAAGATCCTGATTTTTTTTTCTTAAATTCAAGAAAAAAAATAATACAAATAGTATTTGCTTCATATATATTTTGTATGTGTTATGTATAATATATGTTCAGTATGATAGACGTATGTGATATATGCGTAGACTGTGTATATTACATGCACACTAAGGTTATGTCTTGTATGATACCTATGTACATACCCATATATTTATGATCTGTGTGTATGTTTAAATATCAGAGTCCTGCAGAATACAAATATTTAACTTTAATAATATCAAAAATAGTACTATGATTAAAAAATTCAAGTTATTATCCAGCATTTTTATTGGTACCCCTTTGGAAGAAAGTTTATTTCTGGTAAATCTGTGTCACCTGTGGCACTTTGGCTTGAAATGAAAGTGTCTTCCAAGTCTTATCAGAAATGTATTATTACAGCAATTTGTGAAGTAATATGTGCACATGAGACTATAGACATAGATATTGTCTTGAATATCGAATACATATATATTTTTAAAATCATAACCTATTTTTTTATGTACCATGGTCTGATAATGCTATTTAGGCCCCAAACAATTTAGGGCATGTACCTTAAGTGCTTCGAATTCTGAGTTCACATCAAGCAATTAAAAGGAATGATTAACAGAGGAAATCTGATGAGATTTCATTTTTTTTAGAATATAACCCTTCAGAAAGTGGAAGCAAAAGCAGTCAGACTCAACAGAACTTCAAGATTAGGATGCCCACAACACCCCTAAAAAAATATAAATAATTCTCTTTTTTTTTAAAAAAAAAAAATACTGAACTTCACAGTATAATTTCCTTTCACTTCATTTTTTATTTGGACTCTGTAATTCAGAATAAGCGAAATTTAGGTTACAGTAGCTAAATCTCTGCCCTTCGTAAGAAAATCAGGGAAGAGCTATGAGATTTTCAAGAAATAAAAGCAGAGCATCAGTTAACAGGAGGTACATGTATTTACAAAAATTTAAACCAAATGAGGATTGCAATACAATGGTCATGGAGAGAGAACATGAACTACAAGGCAGTTCCAGAATGGATGTAATTTTACTGAGGCATTTATATGATCTATCTGCTCTATTTTTGCCACATCAGCCACATTTTTCACAATTAACATCACTTCATCACTTTGCACAGAAAATATGGCTGCAGCAGGTGAGAATCAGTAGAATAGAAAGCTCTTTAATGTTAATTGGTAAAAAATTTAAGTATGTAAATCACCAGGACTTCTGTTCCTACAAGGATAAAGCAGAACATAAGTTACCTGTTTTCCAAATTTGTATGCCAGTTATGAATGTGTGAAACAAATAGATTATATCTTGGGAAGAAAGACGCATTCTGCCTTGGAGAAAAAAAAAAAAAAAATGAACTGAGCTAGCTCTGCAATAATTTGACATTCCAAAATAGATATCTGAGTATCACATACAGAATAAACCTACTGCTCAAGCATATTGAGCCTCCTGTTTTCCCTTCCCTTCTGTTTGTTTTTTACATAGATGACAAAAACTGCTACACTTGTGACTGTGCCACTGCTGGAGACTAAGGTCTAGGTTTTCCCTTCAGCCCCAAGTTTGTCACCATTTTCAGTGTGGCATTCTTAGACTTGGATGAGTTAGGACCATAACTCATAAGGTTTATTAGCTTTCTCCCTCCTCTCCTCCCTCCCACACACACACTCACACAGGTACATAGGAATGATACCTTTACAATGCGATGTGCTCCTAGCTCCTGTATATAAAACCAGTGGTTTGGTGTTAATATTTGCTTTTCTAGATTGTCACAGAGATGTAACTCTCTTCCTTTTGTCATTCACTCCTTTACTATCTTTTAGTTGAGGCTTCTGAGCATCCTATGGAATCCTTTTGCAAATACATCTGTTGTTGAAAGTAGGACTGGCTATTGAGTAATGCTCCGCTCACAAGAAAATACTTCCCAAGAATCCTGCAAGAGGCTAATGAATATTGCAACAGTGTTACCAGTGCAATGTGTCAATGACAGTCAGCTCAGAAGTTTCTTGTCAGCTTAAGCTGGGGACTGCAAAGGTAGTTCTGCTAGGAAACCATAAAGTCTCTGCAAAACTTTCAAGTTTTTTCTGGAAATGTTCATTATCTTGAACCCACCTACACAAAACTGATGTGTTTAAAATGAAGCCATTGACAGAATTACAAATAATTTAAAAGTCAAAGAAGTTACCTTGAATAAGACTCAACCTTATTTTGTGGTACTTCAGGATTCAATCAACAGGATTTTTTGACTCAGTAAGCTCAGCAGAAAATAAACCCATTAGGGTTAGAAAATTATTAACCTTTGTTTAAATGCACACTGATTTAGGTCTCAAAGTGGTAAGCAGGAGTTACAAGTGATTGCTATGAGCACTAAAGAGTGGAAGTTTAGCAGTCATTCTCTACATTTAGAACAAGTAATTTCTGTTGTAAATTCATTCAACGCTAATTGTAGGAACAGTTATTCAGGCTTCAGTGATGTGGAAATGAATGAAAACAGTTTATAAGAAAAGCTACATTTTGTTTGTTTTGGAGCCACAAGGAAAACACTGAGGAACCAAAATATTGAATTATAAGTTATTAGATTTATTTTGATATTCCACTTCTGAGTGTTGTAATTTTTGCCAGGATTTAAGATTAACTGATCACAAATCTTAGAGTCATAAGCAGCTAAAATTGAATATTTCTCTGGGCATGTTACATATGTGCAGTGCAGTGCAAACATTGGTACAGTAAATCAACATGTTCAGTGTTTCTTGTTTCTATGAGTTTCTTAAGAATCTATGTCAACACTTCCCTTCTGTTAAGCCCTATCGTTATTTTCAGTTCGTGCTTTCATGAGTACTAGAAAAAAGAAAGTGTCAAATGTTTGTTTCCATAAGTAGACAATTTTACTGCCCTCATTGTTAAAGTTGTTAAATTAAATGTTAAATAAACTTACATCGTTATTTCTTGGGATAAGCAAATTTGTCAAAAGATATTGGTTATGTTTGGAGTACTTGTCTGGAAGGACATCAAATGTCTTGGAAAAGCATGCCCATCATCATTCCAGAGGGAAAAAAATAAAAATGCTAGTAGGAAATAATTTACCTCTAAAGACTAAAAGACCTAACAAAATTTTAGAAATGTAGTACTCTGATCACAACTACTAGCAGGAGAGCATTTTGTCAGCAAGGCTTGTCCTGAAGTGTCTGCTCCATTTGAAATCAGATCTGTGAATTACTCCACTGAAAATCATAGGCACTGTGAATTCTTAAAGCACTGACTGAAGTAATTTATTAGGCACATACCAATGACCTTGGCTCAAACAGTCCAGACCATTTAGGGATGAAAGCTTAAAATAACTGAAAGCAGTCCTGGTCACCAAAACTAGACAGATTATCCTATGTGAACATTGTCATTCATAAAATTTACTCTTTAGGAGAGTGCCTAATGATGCAGGCTGATGATTTAAAGGCTATATTTTATCACAAGCAGTTTTCAAATTATTGTCTTCCAGACCTCATGTTTCATTTAATCAAATCACAGAATCACAGAATATTAGGGATTGGAAGGGACCTCAAAAGATCATCTAGTCCAATCCCCCTGCCGGAGCAGGAACACCTAGATGAGGTTACACAGGAAGGTGTCCAGGTGGGTTTTGAATGTTTCCAGAGAAGGAAACTCCACAACCTCCCTGGGCAGCCTGGTCCAGTGTTCTGTTACCCTCACTGTGAAGAAGTTTCTTCTCATATTTAAGTGGAACCTTTTGTGTTCCAGTTTGAACCCATTACCCCTTGTCCTATCATTGGTTGTCACTGAGGAGAGCCTGGCTCCATCCTCGTGACACTCACCCTTTACGTATTAATAAACATTAATGAGGTCATCCCTCAGTCTCCTCTTCTCCAAGCTAAAGAGACCCAGATCCCTCAGCCTTTCCTCATAAGGGAGATGCTCCACTTCCATATTCATCTTTGTGGCTCTGTGCTGGACTCTCTCATGCAGTTCCCTGTCCTTCTTGAACTGAGGGGCCCAGAACTGGACACCATTCCAGATGGGGTCTCACCAGGGCAGAGTAGAGGGGAAGGAGAACCTCTCACGACCTGCTAACCGCACTTCTTCTAATACACCCCACGATGCCATTTGCCTTCCTGGCCACAAGGGCACAGTGCTGGCTCATGGTCATCCTACTGTCCACCAGGACCCCCAGGTCCCTTTCCCCTACACTGCTCTCTAATAGGTCATTCCCCAACTTATACTGGAACCTGGGGTTGTTTTTGCCCAAATGCAAAACTCTACACTTGCCCTTGTTATATTTCATTAAATGTCTCCCCGCCCAGCTGTCCAGCCTGTCCAGGTCACGCTGGATGGCAGCACAGCCTTCTGGCATGTCAGCCACTCCTCCCAGTTTGGTGTCATCGGCAAACTTGCTGACAGTGCACTCTATTCCTTCATCCAAGTCATTGATGAATATATTGAAGAGTACTGGTCCCATTACCAAGCATTGCTCTTAGTTCCAGATAGATTTTGCACATGACCAATTCTTAGTAATGGTGTTTCTGAGGTGATTCTGACACATCCAGGAATCAGAAATCCTGTTTACAGGAAAGAAAATAAACTTTCTTCCTGGAGCATGGTAGGCTTCAGAAAACTAGAAGATTAAATCTGTAGCCAGGCATTATTGCAGAGTGAGGAGGAAGTCAGAAAATACTCAGATTCCTTTTAAAGCATTTAGTTGCCAATAGCCCATGATCAAATTTTTCTCATAAAATTTCAATGCCTTCTTACTTTAGATGAGTGAGATATAATGTAAGATCTTCAGACAAAACATTAAGTTCTGGTTAAAACAAACAAACAAACAAGTTTAGAAGTGCTCATTTTTCATTATATATTAAAAAAAATCCACTCCAGTTTTTAAGTCTAAACTTTTCCCTTTTATTCTCTAAGTATACAAATGATCATATCTGTAAATCTTTATTCATCAAGGCTGACAATTAGAACTGACAGTCACTTGCATGATTGGCATATTTTTTTCTTGGCAAATAGGACAGATTGACTAATTTTATGGTCATGTCACATAGCAGTGCTGCAGTGCCTGAGATTATAAGGGTAGCTGCCTGTTCAGAATGCAGATAACCTAAAGGAATTTTAACCTCCCCCATTGGCTTTTAGGGGGTGATTTACAAGTGAAATGGTATTTCATCATTCCTGGAGATTCAGTCAAAGACAATATGTACTGTGTGATGTCATTTTTTATCTACATAAGCACTTGAAAATAGATGAATTTAGATGAGCAATTTAGAAGTCTGCTTTATCTTTCATACTACCATTCTGTCGCATGGGCAGGATATACACTGTTTTTAAACAAGCTACTAAAATGAGAATTTTTTTCCAACTAATTCAACAATTTGGACTTTTCAGACTGTGATTCAATAAAGCTTTAAAAATATTCCTGAACAGATTCCACTAAATCATATACATGTTCAGTTATGCCTGTTAGTCCCAGTCATCTGTTAGACATGAATGAATACATTTTGATAGAAAAAGTATCTTTAAAGATAGAAATACATTGTAGGATTTCTTTTGGAAAATAAATTTTATCCTGACAGATATTTCCTAAAACAACAATGAGAAAAAACAAATTACATATAGAATGCTGAACTTCTGTAGTTGGCATTGTTGCTCTGATACACAAAAAGGCCCCTGAGATTAATTATGTAGTGTAAAATATCACTGTGTTTCTTTGTGCTCTTGCTCCTTAAATAACTGGGTTTAGAGACATAGTAACTGACCAGATTTTTTTTTTTGGATACCCAGACAATTCTATGTAGTATTCTTCTGCTAATTTGGTAGCTTTTCTTTAGAAACACACTTTAAGAACTTGTTCTTTAAGATTCCTGATGTGTACATTTTTTATTAACCCATAGATTATCACCATGAGCCAAATTACCGTAACTGTATTATCCCTTACAGCATGAGTCACCAAAGCATATGCCATTCATGTGGAGTCCAAATTGTTCTGTCAGGCATTTGAATTTTAAACATTTGAACTTCAGCTTTTACATTTCATTTTATCTCTTGAATTCATCATTCCTGTTAGGTGTTTCCTCCATCTGTTTAAATTTTTTAGTTATTGAGTTGTTCTACATAAATTATGAATACAATAATTTTGCTATGGAAATTCAGACAGAGGGCTTCATACCAGGGAAGATTAAAAGAGTATCTGGTTTGGGGAACTGGCAGTCAGAATGGAAAAAATTTATTTGCTAAAACACCGGTGTAAATTATGTGCAACACAGTCAAGGAAATGTTTTGATTCAGAACTGTCCTAGATGTGAAAGGTTACTCAGTCTGTGGAAAGCTCATTTTCTTCATAGCAATTCTGCCTATCATAGGAAAAACTCCGCATTTTGTGGTCAAGTTCATCCCTGATATTATGAAGAGGAGGGAAAGAGAGAGGGAAAGATTTTTTGAGTCCTCCACTGAATGTTACTCAGTTGAACCTAGGGATACAGCGCAACACTATTTGTAACAGCAATATATAGTAATAAGCTTATTAAGTAGCCCAGAATATGCTACCATTAATATTTATTCTTTCAAATACATGTGAAGGTTTTCTGTTGTTTATAGAAAGTCTGCAGTGTAAACAGATTCTTCTTGTGATTTTTTGTTTCTACCTGGAAAAGAAATGTAGCAATTTCCTGGTGTTTTCTTTGGATTTAAAGAAAGCCCTAAGGTTTCCTTTGAAGGACAATTCCTGGAGAGTGGCTGGTATTCAATGAATTCCAGAGTGTGTGGCTTAAACTGGCACAGATAATCTTGTAAGAAGGGGAACTGTTAACTCACATTCTTTCCCTGTACGAGTCATCCAGTAGATGAGTAATTAAATGATTTTACTTTAGATGTTTCATATTTTGCAACCGTGGTTAGTCTGGCAGGTTTAGTTTACCCAGTTAATATCAGTAGAGCAGTTCATTCATTTCTATTTGTGTTTAAGTTCTATATTTTAATTCAATCAGTTTGTTTTCATATTCTGATGGTACTTGGGTACCAAACTGCATCGGGATCTTATGGTGCTGAATAAAAATCGCAAATGGAATTGTATATCCACACAAGAAAAATAAAACATGGGAGCACAGACAACACCATGCACAGACCATTATGGTTCAAAAGTAGCTACCACTGCTTTGGAAGGAGATCTTAATCATTGTGGATATCACCTCACTCCCCACAGGCTGTTGAAAATCATTACAGAAAACAGAAAAAAAATAATATTATCCCACTGTATAAATTCATGGCTATCATATCTTGTCTACTGGTTGCAGTTCTTGATTGCCCAGTTTCCTCATTGTCCAGGATTACAAAGAAAATAACAAGGAGGGTCAGATGTATACAGTGCTTTCTACAGAAAAGAAGGAGCCAACTGCAACCTTTCTGTCTAAAAAGCAGAAAAATGAGAGATATGATAAAATCATGAACAATATAGAGAAAGTGAGTAGGCAATAATTATTCACTTTCTGTTTAGATGGTCCTTAAGCTATTGAATAACAGAAGCTATTCAGTCATTCCAAAACGATGACTGGGTGTATTTTTCTCCTTTTATTAAACTCTGATAAAACCACCATGTGCTACTTAGAGCTTTGATGTGAGAATCAACTTGCAGTCTTTCAGGATAAATCTGCTCCAGCATGGGCTGTCCACTAGCTGTGTTCCTTCAGGGAATATTCACCTGCCCAGTGGGGTCCTTCAGGGACTGCAGTGTGGATACCTGCCCCACCATGGCTCCTCTCCAGAGGCTGCACAGAAACACCTGCCCCACCAGGGCCTCAGCAGATGCCACAGGGGAATCTCGGGGGGAGTGGGGCTGGAGCAGCTCCTCCCCTCCTCCCACTCTCCCCTGCAAGCATGCAGGGCAGTTTCTCACAGGGTTTCCCTCAGCCCTTGCTGCTTCTCCTTGCTGGGGCCACTCCTACAACCCCCTGTCACTATCAAAACCTTGGCACCTGCACTGAATACAATTATTTACTTTCCACGTACCTTATATCAGAATTGTTTAAAAACATACCTTACATCCTTTGCATTAGATCACATGACTGAAAAGTTCCTATGTTACAGTTTTTAAATAATGAAAACTTTGTACCTCAAAATAGAAATCTCATAGTTTGCTTTTTGCAAGCCATGAATAATCCATAAGTGGTAAAAATTACTACATATTACTTTATAGATTCTCCGCCTTTTTCTGTATCCACCTTCTTTGACTGTGTTTGTTATTTTGTTGGCCAAAAATTTTCAGCTTTTTGGCAACAAGTAACATTATTTTCAAATATTCTTTGCCATCTGTATGAGGTAGCCTAATCTCATTATTTGTTATGTCAATTGAGCAATAATGGCACAGAATAAAGTAGCTAAAATATATTCAGATATGATTTTTCAACCTTTCTTCTAAGTACTGACCATATTATGTTTTGCAGCTGACATGGTAAAATACAGTGAATCTTTCCCGCCATCTGCTGATGTCATTATGATTTTTCTACAGATTCCTCTTAAGTCATAATTTTAACCTGTGTATGTTCTTCAGAGGTATAACCATGTCTTTCACAGTATCACAGTATATTTGGGATTGGAAGGGACCTCAAAAGATCATCTAGTCCAATCCCCCTGCCGGAGCAGGAACACCTAGGTGAGGTTGCACAGGAACATGTCCAGGAGGGTTTTGAATGTCTCCAGTGAAGGAGACTCAACAACCTCCCTGGCCAGCCTGTTCCAGTGCTCTGTCACCCTCACTGAGAATAAGTTTTTTCTCAAATTTAAGTGGAACCTCTTGTGTTCCAGCTTGATCCCATTACGCCTTGTCCTATCATTGATTGCCACCGAGCAATCAATGGAGCCTGGCTCCATCCTCATGGCACTCACCCTTTATATATTTATAAACATTAATAAGGTCACCCCTCAGTCTCCTCCAAACTAGTCACCCCTCAGTCTCCTCCAAACTAAAGAGACCCAGCTCCCTCAGCCTTTCTTCATAAGGGAGGTGCTCCACTCCCTTAATCATCTTTGTTGCCCTATGCTGGACCCTCTCCAGCAGTTCCCTGTCCTTCTTGAACTGAGGGGCCCAGAACTGGACACAATATTCCAGATGGGGTCTCACCAGGGCGGAGTAGAGGGGAAGGAGGACCTCTCTCGATCTACTAACCACCCCCCTTGTAATACAGCCCAGGATGCGTTGGCCTTCCTGGCCACAAAGGCACAGTGCTGGCTCATGGTCATCCTGTTGACCACCAGGATCCCCAGGTCCCTTTCCCCTACACTGCTCTCTAATATGTAATTTCCCAACCTATACTGGAACCTGGGGTTGTTCCTGCCCAGATGCACTTTCCCTGTTAAATTTCATCAGGTTATTCCCCGCCCAACTCTCCAGCCTGTCCAGGTCCTGCTGGATGGCAGCACAGCCTTCTGGCGTGTCAGCCACTCCTCCCAGTTTGGTGTCATCAGCAAACTTGCTGATAGTACACTCTATTCCCTCATCTAAATCGTTAATGAATATATTGAATAATATTGGCCCCAGTACTGACCCCTGAGGCACTCCACTAGATACTGGCCTTCGACTAGACTCCACACCATTGTCTACCACTCTCTGGCTTCTCTCCTTAAGCCAGTTTGCAACCCACCTCACTACTCTATTGTCTAGACCACACCTCCTCAACTTATCTGTGAGGATGCTGTGGGAGACTGTGTCAAAGGCTTTACTGAAGTCAAGGTAGACCACATGCACCGCTCTGCCATCATCCATCCACCTTGTTACATTCTCATAAAAGGCTATGAGGTTGGTCAAGCATGACTTACCCTTGGTAAAGCCATGCTGACTGCCCCTAATAACCCTCTTATCCTTGATATGCCTTGAGATGGCACCAAGGACAAGCCGTTCCATTACTTTCCCAGGGACAGAGGTGAGGCTGACCGGTCTATAATTACCTGGGTCCTCCTTCTTGCCCTTTTTGAAGACTGGAGTGACATTTGCTTTCTTCCAATCCTCGGGCACCTCTCCCATTTCCCAAAACTTGGCAAAGATGATGGAGAACGGTCCAGCAATGACTTCAGCCAGCTCCCTCAGCACCCGCGGGTGCATCCCATCTGGACCCATGGATTTATGGATGTCCAGACTATTTAATTACTCCCTAACCCAGTCCTCATTGACTAAAGCAAACTCCTCCATTGACCTGGCTTCATCCGGGGTCTCAGGGGTACAGAGCTCCCCAGGACAGCCTCCAGCAGAGTAGACAGAGACAAAGAAGGCATTCAGTAATTCTGCCTTCTCTGTATCTTCTGCCACCAGGGCACCCACTCCATTCATCAGTGGGCCTACGTTGCCTCTGGTATTAGTTTTATCTGCTATGTATTTGAAAAAGTTCTTTTTGCTGTCCTTGACCCCTCTCGCCAGCTGTAATTCTAAGGAGGCCTTGGCTATCCTAGCTGCCAGGGTTCTGGCAAGCAAAGCAGCGACTCTCCGGGCCTGAGCAATTAAGCCTAGATTGTGAAACAAAGGCAGAGATTGGCCTCAATCCATGGGAGTGAGGGTGGGATGAAGAAGCATAGAAGCTGATTCCTGACTGGACATCATTGAGATCTCCCCACCAAAAGATCACAGATCATGACAGAGACCTAGCAGGATGCTGTACGGGACTGGAGACCATAGGGACGCCTTTGGAACTCATGGTGGTAGCCAACCCTTTTTTTCCCCCTTTCCTTTTCCTTTCCTTTTTCTCCACTTTCTCTATCATGTGCCGCTTTACAGGCAAAAGGCCAAAGTTAGCCCTGCTAATGTCCAGGGTTGCAATTCTACTTCCTATTCTGTTCCTGCCACACAAGATGCTGAACTCCACCATCTTGTGGTCACTGCAACCCAGGCAGCCCTCAACCTTTACTGCTTTGACCAGACCCTCCTTGTTACTGAGTTTGAGATCCAGTAGTGCACCTCTCCTAGTCGGCTCCTCTACCATCTGCATGAGGAAGTTATCATCAGTGCACTGGAGGAACCTCCTGGACTGTGGCTGGCTGGCTGAATGGTCCTTCCAGCAAACATCAGGGAAGTTAAAATCACCCACAACAACCAGGGCCTGTGACTGTGAGGCCACTCTCAGCTGCCCATAGAAGGCCTCATCAACTTCCTCAGCCTGATCTGGTGGCCTGTAATAGACGACCACAACAGTGTCACCCCTGCCAGCCTGCCCCATTGATCCTGACCCATACGCTCTCAACTTGCTCGTCATCCGCTCCTGGGCAGAAGTTAGTACATTGTAGTTGCTCTCTCACATAGAGAGCAAATCCACCACCACGCCTGGCTGGCCTGTCTTTCCTGAAAAGGGCATAGCCATCCATGACCACATTCAAGTCATGTGAACTGTCCCACCATGTTTCTGTAATTGCCACCAGACCATAATCTCCTGACCGAACATAGGAACATATCTTTCATGACTTTTTGGTGACAAATGGCACTCATTTTTTTTTCAGAACTCGAGAAAAAAGTTCTAAAAATGCATATTCAGACAGAGGGCTTCACAAACACTTCTAACTTCCTCTCTCCAAAGTTTCATTCATTCTTTTAGAGCAGATGTGTCTAGATGCTCAACGACTGATCACAAGTCAGAAGAAAAACTAAGTCCTTTCACTAATTATAAATGTCAGTGATATAAAGCTCTCAGTGGCCTAGAATTCCATATAAAGTCCCTGGTTATTTCAAGTAATAAGCCAATTAATACTCTCAGATTATTCATGGTTAATGAGTGAAAAGAAAAATAGAAAGCATTATGGTCTTTGAAGAGCTTGATGGCTCTAGTCAAAGAATTTTTCTGAAGATTTGTTACTGCACATCAATACTTTTTCAGATCAAATACCACCATCAGCTACATGAAGCTCTCCAGCAAGGGCCAGATCTAGTAAATTACAACAGTGAACAGCCTGATCGAGAGACGTTTGATGGAAATTCAACATCTTGTTGTTCTCCAACACTAAATTAAAGAAAAATACCGAATAAAAGCTTTGACTCCAGCACGGGTATACAAAGTTTTTTCGTATTGTACTTTTTGTGTTTTCCATCTTAGGGTCTTAGGTAGCTTTTGGATTATCAGGAACAGCTCAGTGCAGAGTTGTTCTTGCATGTCTCCTGTACTAAGTGAGCCTCTTATACGCTGTATCTCAGGAAAGAGCAACGTGAAAAATACATATTGTGGTTTCTTGTGTTACCATAATGCATAACATATGCCACCTTCGTTGTTTCTAGTCTCCTTTATTGACAGTTTTCATTTCAGTGCATTTCCTGCCAAAATGAGAGTCATATTTTATATTCATTACATGCTAGAGCTATGACAATTTAGAGACACAGAAGAAACATCTGGTAAGTAAATAGAAGATCAACTACGAAACTGATGTTACTCGTACATGGCAAGACAGTAACGTCAACAGAAGTTGCTCAGTAAGGACACAGATTTTCTATCTGAAAAGAATATATCATAAGATAAGAACAGCTTTTATCCAGCTGACAGATATCATCATTTGTTACACAGCAAAGACTTACTTCTTTTTCTGTGATTTTCTCCAACTTTTCCTTGGAGTGGTAAAAAAAAATGAATATTTTTCTCTTTTTCACTGCTAGAACTTTTGTGAGCCTTCACTACTTTAGGGAAGGAAGTGTTCTAAGGTTTCTGTACTTGGTTCATCCTCAAGTCCTTCAAGTTCTACCATTTTCTGTTCTATTTTCTGATACTTTTACAAAAGTTTAACAAAGATGCACCTATGAACTATGTCTCTACAAGCACCAATCCTATTTAAGTTTTAATTCAACTCTATCTGAATTCTGTATCAGCTCAGGGAAATCCCAAGTGTTTGAATTTTTTCCAAAACTGTTTGTTAATTCAGTGAAAATGTAGGTATGTGCTTATTCCTCATCTTATATGGTCTGTCACTGGAGCTGGAACAACTGCATTTTTCTGAATCAGCATCTTCTTCTCAATGGTAAAGATTGAAAGCTCAGAATAATTCATGCTGGCAACGACTTCAGGAGGTCATATACTCCAGCCCTCTGCTCATGAAAGTCATAGAGCAAGGCTGCAAAATAAATTTCTTGTATTCTGAAGACTGTTTGACCTGACTCCTGTGTTGGAGTTTCAGTGTTGTTCTTGGCATTTCAAGAGTTCCACACCCATTTAAGAAAAGCTCACAAATTAAAATAGTTTAATCTATTTTCTTCAATATCATGTTTAATAGCAACTTTTTAAAGTGTAGAGTAAGGTAGTTATTTCTTGCTAAAGAAGGCCAAAGGATGTCCAAAAATTCCAGTCTTTTGGGAAGTTTCTTGGGTATTTATGTTCTTGTTTGATGAAATCTGATGCGTATTCAGTAGATGAAAAATGAGAATGCTACTTTAAACCTCCATCTTTTTGTCCAGTGTTGTCCAATGTTTGAAAATTCTCCTGATCACTCATGTTTAAAGATTAATTAATATTTTTTCTCTACTGCGCACACTTCCGCACACCTTCCTAAAGCACAGTTAAAAATTTCAGAGCCTAATGAAAACCAAAATTAATTTAGGTGTAATAATGTTGTGTGACTAAAATTAATATTTTTTTTCAAATATTTGTTTACTGATCTATCATACTGCATAACTTCTTGTATAGTCTTCAAACAAGGGAGACACTGCTGCTAAATAATTTCCAGAGCTTGTCTGAGTTATTTTCTTAGGCTTGCTCCTTCTAATTAGACTACAAGCCAAACCTGGCCTTATTCTGAACTTCTTTTTCTCCTTTCCCTCTCCATCCACACTCAAAGTTCAGCAAGGTCACTAGGAGTTTCTGGAAAAAAAGCTGAATTTTATCATAAAGCCTAAACTATTAAAGAAGTCAAAGACCTCCTCAAACTCTGGTGAGAAAGGGTAGTGCAAGCTACGTTGCCAAGTTAAATACAGAAAAGCTTCCAGAGGGAGACAGTGCGAACAATTTAGCTAAAGCAGGAGCATAGGAACACAGGAGAAGAGAAGATAATTAAAAATTTCAGAGCTAACCTATTTCCTTACTTTTTTCTATTATGGTCTCTGCGGAGCATCTCTGTAAACGCTGAGATAAGCATTTGATGGAACTGTGTAGGATCCATGGGGTTTTTACATCAAAATAATAGTGAGGGAAAAAAAAAAAAAAAGTCTGACAAACTACAGGAAATTTTTTTAGCATTAAATTACAGGATAGGTAAAGATGGATTGTAGAAGTGGATCCTTGAGCTATGAGAATGTTAATGCACCAAACAGTAGCCTTGTATGTCTCTAAGCTTCCTATGAGTTTACCCAAAATGAAGCTCTCTTCAAAGTATATTGTTTTGCAGTGAGGATATCTGGCAGCAGCACACCTTGTCTCAGAGCTGTGATGTACTGACATAGCGGTGATGTTACAAGCCAGTAAAGCTTTGCACTGCTACTCTTCCCTTGGGTAGCTAAAAGCAGTTCCAGATATGTTTTGTAAACTGAGACAGTACCCATCAACAGTTATTTCCACTTTTTTCTGGATTGTCTGAGCCCTCTATAAGTTCTGTCTCACTTTGTTGAAATAATAACCCTTCAGCAAATGACATCTTAAATGTAACTCACATATTGCTTTTAACTTTTCCTGGCATATAGGTACATTGGCAGCCTAGTACAGAATGTCTTTGCCTAATGTATATCTAATTTCAGAACAACATATATAAATTCTTGTGAAATAATCTGATTAATTCACACAGTCCTTGCTTAATTATTCAAACGAGATACTATTTCAATGTCCTTTATCTAACTAGCATTCCTGATTGCATCTACCTGAATTTGCATCATGTGTGACTGAAGGAGTGATATACGGGTTATTTAATCTGAAATGCATAAAAACATAGTCACAGAAATTTCTGAGTTCAAAATTCATAGTAGTTCTTCCTTTTCCTATATAAATTTTCTAAATATGAAAGAGAAGGACAGGACTTTCCCCTGGAGACCAGGGGGAAAGGCTGGAGCATAGAGGACCTTCCCTTGATAGAAGATCACATCAGAGACCATTTAGGCAATCTGAACATATATAAATCCATAGGCTCTGATGGGTTGCACCCATGAGAGCCGAGGGAGTGGGTTGAAGTCATTACGAGGCCACTCTCCATGATCTTTGAATGATTGTGGTGACTGGGAGACTGAGGACTGGAGGAAAGCAAATGTCATTCCTATCTTCAAGACAGGCAAGGAGAACCAAGGGAAATACAGGCTAGCCAACCTCACCTTGCTCACCTTGATCCCTGGAAAGGTGATGAAGCAACTCATCTTGAAAACCATTTCCAGTCACATGGAAGACAAGAAGGTCATCAAGAGTAGTCAGCACAGATTTACCTATAGCAAGTCATGCTTCACCACCTTGGTAATCTTCTATGGTAAAATGACTGACTTGGTAGAAAAGCAGTGGATATTGTCCACCTAGATTTCAGTAAGGCTTTCAGTGCTGATAGCCATAAGATTCTCATTAAAAAGCAAATGAAACATGGGCTGGATGAATAGGCAGTGTGGTGGATTGAAGACTGGCTGCATTGCTGGGCCAGAGGGTGATAGTTGGTGGAATTAAAATCTACTTGGAGGCCAGTAACTAGTGGTGTTACCCAGGGGCCAACACCGGGTCCAA
Source organism: Streptopelia decaocto (assembly GCF_964273445.1). Lineage (NCBI taxonomy): Eukaryota > Metazoa > Chordata > Aves > Columbiformes > Columbidae > Streptopelia > Streptopelia decaocto. The sequence goes on along the minus strand of NC_138655.1, from coordinate 77,076,882 downwards.
TCCTGTTCAACATCTTCATTAATCATATGGATGATGGGGCAGAGCATACCCTCAACAAGTTTGTGGATAACATTGCTTCACTACTTTACATTACAATAATCTTTATTAAATGGCATGCAAAGATACAATTTCTCCTCATCCAAGCACTGGGTTTAGTATTGTGTACATTACCAGATTATTTCATTTCCCTACAGTGATAATTAGCAAAAGCTATGAGGTAAACGTCACCTTACATTGAGTAAACAGTACTTGGAGTGAGCAGCTGTTCATGCAATCATAAGTAAATGAGGTAGATGTTTGATACTGAGCCTTTTTTTTTTTTTTCCTTTCTTTCTTCCCCTCACCTCCCACTACCTGATTCCAGAGATGACAGCAATTAGCAGTTAAGATCTTTTTTATGCTATTCCACTAAACAGTAATATTCCTGAGTATACTATGGAGAAGTAATGACGTAGACATCAATTGAAAGATCAACTGGTTCCCTGATGGCAATTGTTTTTGATGTCACTACATGACTTAGACTTTGTTTTAACAATACAAGGTTATTTTCTCCTATCAATTAGAGTCCTGAAAAAAAAAAACAGTAGTGTGCCACTGGATGGCAAAGTTTGTACTTTTGTCACCATTTATTGCATGGCAACAACAAAGTGTGGCAGATGCCCTCTATTGACCCCTCCCATCCTCACAACTAAGGAAAGAGAAAAGAAGGAAAAGTAAAAGAGACAAGTTGGAAGGTTAAAAAAGCTTTACTAATAATACTGAGAGAAATAATGCAAAATATACAAAACCAATATTGAATTTTCCACAGCAGCTGCATAACAACTTGCTTGCCCTGAGGGCTGGCAACACACCAATGGTGGCAGGGCAGACACCAGGAAGTCCTGGACTGGACTTTGTAGTAGACAAGAGCTGGATTCAGGAATACATGGACTGGAATCAGGATCAGGCTCACAGGCAGGATAAAAGCTCAGGGTCCTCTTCAGGTGCTGGCCATAGATCAAGAAAGTGAAACCCTCGTGATACTTCAGCTTTAAACTGAGTATGATGTATATGGCATGGAAAACCTCATAGGGTTATTTGGATCATCTGTTCTGTCAACCCCTTCCTGCAAGTAAAATCCTTTTACAACCCCTCACTTGTGGGACATAAGAGTTCTATTAGTGCCCTTGGCTGCTATAGCAATAAAATATAAATATGGGCCTTTTCTGCCTACAATTCCTACCATGAGCTCAGCTAAACTGTAAAAAACAGGTATTATCAGCTCTGGAGCAGACACTGTCTGAGAAACTTGCAGCCAACTTCAGAAAAATCCAGTTACTTAGAAGAACTTAGCTGAAAGGAAAATTCATGAAAAGATAATTGGTCTTATTTCAGCGAAAACCAGAACAACTTTTCAAAGGTGTTTTACTTTTTCAAGGATTGTCAGTGAGCCACAGGAAACAGCTATGTGCCTCTACCCTGCCTCCAGATCTATAATGTTCTCACACCCCAAGGATGCCTTGCTTCTTTCCTAGATATATGTCTAAACCCATGGAAAGCCAGAGGTGTGGAGAGGTGTACACAAGGACAGCAGGTCCTTTGCAATGCAAGGACTGCACAAGGACAGCAGGTTCTTTCCAATGCAAGGACTGGAGAGAATAAGAATTATCTCAACCTGTGGTGCAGTGGTGATAAGCAGAAAATATTCCTTTCACAATACAATGTTGGAACTAGAAGAAAATGTTTTGGCTTGAGTGAAAATCCATTTGAAAATGAATTATTTCTCCCCACCCCACCCTGACTATTTCTGAAATACTTGCTAGGTCTCCAGTGTTGGATGTAATAGGAATATGCTCCTGTAAAGCCAAGAGCAAAATACAATTTGAAATTCTAGCTGGGAATATATCTGAGAAACAAATTGTGTCCTGGGTGATTTCTTCATTTATTTTTAGATAAAGTGTGAAAGAAAAATATTAATGCTAATTGTGTGAAATGTGTTCTATGAGGAGTATTTCAAGAAATGCAGAAAATTAAGGAAATTTACAACTGAAAATCCTAACCTTTGGCTTGGAGAAAAAGTTGCTTACAAGATCTTTTGAAGTTGTGAAAAGCCATTGGAAATTAGGATGAGAAACAGACTATGATTTCTGTAGGATGTGTTTACACTTCAGTTTTCCTTCATGTTTTAAAGCAAGACAGTGGGCTGAATTGGTCGTTGCTAAATTGTGTATATTTCCACACAGGTTAATGATGATTGGCATTGCAATCACATAATGGAAGTCTCTTTACATTATTTTCCAGTTGTCCAGTCATATACCTTGTTATGTCATTGCACCAGGAATTGTTATCAAAAAAATTGATACTCTGGAAATTTTATCTTACATTGGCTACCATGTCTTCTGAGAAAATTTTGTCTATTGTACCTTATGTCATTGCTTCTGTTCTTACCACACAAACCGTAAGAGTCTTCTCTGAGAGACCACCCAGCAATCTTGGATATGAACATCCCATTGCTATTGTGGCTGGAGGTCAGATGTTTTTTGGCCTATGAGATGCTAACCAGGTGGGCAGCTGGTATGATCTATGGAGTACTAGGTCCATGGTGTGGCCTGTGGCTGAGACAAGTCTCTGCATGGTCAAATGGAAATTTTACAGATGAGAGATCAATATTCACAATTGTTTTGATTTGTGTAGGAGAGGTGGGTCAGGTCATTCTGGCATGTCGCTCCCTGTTGCAGCATCTTGTAATCTACATGGATTTTTTTAATTGTAGCACCATGATGTCTGTAAGATGTCACTAATGTTAGGACTGCTGGGTGTGTGTATTCATAGCTGGGTACAGACTTCTTCTAAAGGCCATTTTTTTGCTCGTTTTCTCCAGAAGTTGTTGTAGTATTTTATTGCCAGGTTTCCTCTTAGCTAGTAAGGAACATGTTGCAATGTGTTAGGTTACTCTGACAAGCACTGTCAAACAGCCAGGTAAGGGAAGTGTGAAAAACCAAAACAGTGTCTCTGGAATGTGTTCCCTTGCTCACTTTATTGTGTTTGATCCAAGATTTCAATTTTGGTCCAGAGTGCAGACTGTCTTCACATGTCTCACAACATCTAGTGTATTTGTGGACATGTGTTGTACTCTGTCTCTTCAGATGAAGTTTTGGGTGACCTCATTAAAATATGAGTACATTAAACAAACTTTTCCTGGGCACTGGTTGTTGTCCTTGACCTTTATTCAACTAGCTTTCAATTTCCCGAAAAAACACTATTCTATGCTTCTGTCAGAAATTACTCAACCATGTTTCTCCATGCATCCTACTGGGAAATTCTCCAGGCAGTAACTCTTCTTCTAGCACAATCAGACCAAAAATTCAATTTATTCCAGTCCCCAGGTTATCCTCCTGTGCTCCTAGGACTGGGATTGCAATTCCTTCTTTTTCTTGAGTAATAGCTGTAAGAAGTAACAAAATGCACTGAAGACCAAATACTGGAAGAATTTTTTCCCAACATGCAAGACCTGAGTTTTCCTATTTTTTTGAAGCCTTGGGCTCACTACGTTTAAGAAATTTTGGAAGAAAACTGATAGCAAAGGAATTTGCAGGCAGTTGGTCCATTGCCTTCTGTGGAGAGTAGTACATAAACCAGTGTATTCTTTCATAGTTTTTTGTTTGTTCGGGTATGTTTGTTTGGTTTTTAATTTAACAGAAAAGTGGGTCTTTGTGCAACTTTATTTCCTACTATGTGATGCATGCAATATGAGTCATCAGGTAACTCAGGTACTATTGCTCAGTACACTTTCCAGTGTCCACACTGATGCTGGAAAATGCTAATCCAGATAACTGAGATTGTCAAATCACACAAGAGATACAGGAGAATCAAAGATGTGAAACAAAATTATCAATAAAACAGAATAGACACCAGAGAACATCATTTTAATAAGTGAAGATACATTTTTCAGAGACCCAGAAATATCAAAGAGAACTATTAGTATTTCTGAAAAAAATTACAGAATTGTTGCAGTAAAACCTGAAACTTCACTTGTAAATAATGAGTTAATTGGTACTGTAACTTATGGCAAATGGCAGATTTCCCATACTGTGACATACAGTTAAAATATTATTGGGATTTTTATAAAACAGTAAAATGAGGAAACACAATTAACTAAAAGGATTGTCTAAACAAATTGTATTTACTGAAGAACAGCATTCATTGAGATTTACATTTAAAAGAAAGTAAGCAGAATCACTGATATTTAGCTGTCTGTTTCCAAGAATGACTCAAGTAGTAGTCTGTGAAGACAGTAGGTGGGGGTTAACCTTTCTGCTGTTAAAGGAAGGTCACCACAGCTCTTCAATGGCAAAAGTAATTGGACAACATAGTGGTGACACTGATGTGTGGCTGGCAATGGGTTTAAGTTTGACTAGGTGATTTGTGATGTTTCTGTTAAATCAAATTCACAGTAAATGTATACTGGTGTAATACAAAACCATGCCCCTTGTGTTCTTGGGGCTTCTACAACATAGGAGACTGATAGGACTGAAATGGCTAAAAAAAAAAAAAAAAAAAATCAGAACAAGGAAATACTACAGATGTTTTTTTCAAACCTTGCTCTGAACAGGCCAGAGCACATAGATGCACTGAAAATGCTAGAGTTGGCAGGAGGCTCTGGCAGTGACATCAAGCAGATTTGGCAACACCTGTTCTCACAGCATTCAACTTTCTGCACATGTAATGTCTGCATGAATGCATTTTGAGGAGTACCTCTTTGACGATTCAGGACTCCCCTGAGTCTCCCATATTCCCTGAGTGTTCCTATCTGAACTGTTCATATCCAAACTACAAAGAAACAGCATTCTTTCAGATAAAAGCACAGAATATGCTGGAATCCTGGAAAGTGGGGTTTTTCCACCTGGTACAGAAGCTGTCAAGCCAAAACCCAGCTGTCAAGCCAAAACAATGACAAAACAGTATAGAATTTCAAAGAGTTTTGGTGGTCATCCAGAAACCGTGGCTGCTGGGTTATCAGTAAAACACAGCAACAGAATTATCTTTTATAGTACTCTGCTGTACTTGATGTAAGACCCTGAATATTTTTTTATGAGACAAACCCAGCACATTGCCAGTAGCAAATATCTGCTTTGAAGTTTCTGTAAAAATAGAGACTTAGCTGACAATGGTTTCAAATAGCTGTCTTATCTCTTAGTACCTGTAGTTAAGACTAAGAGGACTGCAATTTCCAGTTTCAGTGACATAGTAGATGTTTTTTACTGGAGGGATGACTGCAGACTTCAGAAAACTCATCTAACATAAGTAATAGTAAAATTACCATAAAATTAGAAATATCTTAACACCCAAGTGGAAATGTTTGAGATAAATTAATCTACAATCTGTTTCCTTCGAACCATAAAATAGGTAGTTGTGGGACAAAAATGAGATGAATTCTAGTATATACATCTATATAAAAGGAAAGTAAAATATCTTATACTGTTCTGGTTTTGTTTTCTTTTTTAAACTTTGAAGCAAAAAAGTAAGATTCCTTAAGTGCCAGATATGCAGAATTTTCCACAGATCTCATTTGCTTTTACTCAGGCTTATGTCCCCTGAATTAATGTGGCTTTGTCAGAAGAACAGCTACAAGATCTTATAGTCAATGAAGAGGTTTCCCTAGTATGTTTTAAAGGTCTAAAACCCCATAAAGCTACTCATAACACTACACGTCACAGGCTGGGCAGCCTTCAGGTTTCTCATTATAGCAGTTGATGGTTTAACAGATGGCTTTATGAACTAGCATCATTGACACATTCTTGCAATGTAGTTTGGTTGCAAGAAGTAGGAGTCATTATAAGTGAATAACCAGTTCTGTGGGGAAGCAAACACAATGTGTTCCACAGTCCAAACTGATCCAAATGCAATATAGAAACTGCAATATTTAAAATCCATTATTTGAGAGTATTTACAAGGATGGCAAAATTCTTCATCCTGTCTTTCTCTGTAACTGAATCTTTGCATTGCAAATTTATTGCAATGAATGGTTATGTGAAGTTTTTCAAGTGGGCAGAAATATTAATCATACTTGCAAAACATGAAAGGCAGTTGGAATGAAACTGGGCTATTAGTGAAGATGATTTTGAATCCAATGCACCTTTAAAAACATTAATTGCATGGATTTCCATAACATTACAGACTTCGGATTGTGGTTGTTAAGAAATAGAGTCACCTGAGCATTTGAATTATGTAACTGTTACAGCACAGAACAGTTAATTTTAAATATAGTAATCAGAAGAATGTTATAAATACTTATATGTATGTATTAAAAAAAAAAAAATCATCCATTTCTTCCAGTGCAGCTCTGTGCTTTAATTATAATAGCTGAATACAACAAAATTTATGGGGAAAAGTAGTACCTTTTTTTAGCTCAGCTGATATTACTGGGAAAGACATACATGTCCTATTATATGCCATTAGGCATACCAATCTGATAAATCAGACATGCTACCAATTTTGGGGGTCAAGGGAGGAAGGGGAAAGAACAGAAAACCAGAGTTATTAAGCAAATCTCAGTTACAAAAAAAAAAATCTAAATATTGATTACAGACATGTTGTTTTCAGAGCTGCATCAAGTTTGGAAGAAATTAAAAAAACTTTAAAAACCATGTATAATATGACTTCATGATTTTCCTCAGTGTTGCTCAAAGATGATCTAGCGGAATTTGGGTTTATCCTGCAGACACTGTCTCTATGATATTTTCTACGTTAAAATTAAAGTGCAAAATATAAACTAAAACAAGAATAATCCCTTAACGGTTATTTAAAAATTGCTGTGCGTGGTTTATTTAAAAAATAGGCCTATATACCCACTACTACCCTCAGCAGGTTGCAGACAACATCAAGTAGGGCAGAAGTGTTAACCTCCTGGAGGTCAGGAAGGCCATACAGAGGAACCTGGATCGGCTGGATCATTGGACTGAGGCCAACTGTATGAGGTTTAACAAGGTCCAGTGCCGGGTCCTGCACTTGGGTCACAACAACCCCCAGCAGCACTACAGACCCAGGGAAGAGTTGCTAGAAAGCGACCTGGTGGAAAAGGACCTGGGCATGTTGATCAACAGCCAGCTGAACATGAGCCAGCAGTGTGTCCAGGTGGCCAAAAAGGTCAACAGCATCCTGGCTTGTATCAAGAATAGTGTAGCCAGCAGGACTAGAGAAGTGATCACGCCACTGTACTCAGTACTGGTGAGGCTGCACCTTGAATCCTGTTTTGGGCCCCTCACTACAAGAAAAACATTGAGGTGCTGGAGAGAGTTCAGAGAAGGACAATGAAGCTGGTGAAAGTTCTGGAGCACATGTCTTATAAGGAGCAGCTGAGAGAAATGGGGCTGTTTAGCCTGGAGAAAAGGAGGCTGAATGGAGACCTTATAACTCTCTGCAACTCTCTGAAAGGAGGTTGTAGCATGGAGACTGTTGGTCTCTTCTCCCAAGTAACAAGTGACATGACAAGAAGTAATGGCCTCAAGTTGCACTAGGGAAGATATAGATGGGATACTAGGAAAAATTTCTTCACTGAAAGGGTTGTCAGACATCAGAACAGGCTGCCCAGGGAAGTGTTAGAATTATCACCCCTGGAGGTGTTTAAAAGATGCCTACATGAGGTTCTTAGGGACATGGTTTAGTGACAGTGTTAGGTTAACAATTATACTCAATGATCTTGAGGGTCTCTTCTAACCAGAATGATTCTGTGATCACCCACAAGTCCTTCTCTGTTTTCAAAGAAGACACAAGGCTCCTATCTGGCTGATTCTGTAAGAAGAGACAAAGTCATTGCATCTTTCATGAAGAAACTAAATCCATTGCTGTAGCTTCCAAAGAGTAATTTTGGTTTGACAGATCTCATTCTGGTTTGTTCACTAACATGCCCATTCCTCAAAACAAAGGGATGGTCTCATTCTAAAATACAGATTATGTCACAAGCTAGAGGTGTGATGAAAATCAGAACTGAGTCTGAAATATATAATTCTGACCATACAGTAAGTCTTGCTTCACTATTCAGTGCAGCACAGTCTCCATTCTCTCTCTGTTCCTGCACCACTTCAAATAGAAATATTGTCATATTTTTGCTGATAAAGAATGCATACTTTTCAAGTTAGAGATATTAGATTAGATTTTAGCATCTGAGTAAGTGTGTTTGTTCAAATATGATTAAAACCATTGGTAAAAATTAGGTTATAGCACCGGTTTAGCTACATTCTTTAAACAATCTAGCATTAAAATGCTAAAATTGAGATTATCATGGCATTTTTTTCTTTCAAATTACTTTTGTCACTTATTACTTTGATTGTTATATGTCATGTATGAAATTTTGTGCTCAAGCAGACAGCAGGTGATAGAGAAACACAAAATGGAAAGATTAAAGCACTTGCTGTCATCATTAAGCACCAGGTTGTGTTCTGCCTTTGGTGGGTCATAAATATCTTTATTTTCCTTACTGTCTGTAAGGACTACTAAAGGAGAGCTAAGCAATTTGTTAAGTTCAAATTGTTCTTACAAAGTCTGGAGTCAAAACTCCAGAATTAGAGTTCAGAATTTTTAAAAAATAGTTGTTTTTCATGTTGAATCAAAGTTAAAAACTTCACAGAGAGTTAAAAAACTTGTTCATCTGGACATCGGTGGACATTATGCTACATTTTTGTCAGAACAAAGGCCTAACCTAAGATGTGGGGACAAATATTAAGTTGCAGTATATCAGCATCAATCTTGCCTTCACTTGGACAAATCCTGAGTCCACTGAAACCATAATTTGTTTATACTGACTTGATGCCAGTCCATATACCAAGCTGAAACATGTCCTGATTGTGAATACAATATATACAATGTGGAAGCTTTGGTATAGAGAAAATACGACAGAGTTCAAGATACTTACTAAAAGGAAAATAATGAAATTTTAAGAAGCATTCTTACTTTAGGATGCTGTATCAGTCTCAAATGTATTATGTCTGATGATAAACCAATTGATTTCCAGGGGATTAAAGCTCCACTCATTGTTCATCTTTGAATCAGAAAGATACAGTTGTGGATAAAGAAAGATACATTGCCAATTAGGTTAAACTTGCTAAGTATATTATTAAGTGCTTTACATTAAACAATAAACAGTCTACTGATGCATTGGCAGCTAAGAAGAAACAAAAATATGTCAAAACTGAAAAACAATCAAATAAAACAAAGCAGATCACTTGGGAAAAAAAATGTAACATGGGTTAATTGGGAAACTGTATTTTTTCTAGGACAGCAATGTCAAAACCTTATCTGAGCAGATGACAAGAACTTAAGCCCTATGAAACTATTTTGACATACTGGACAACAGTTCTGTGAGCACTTCAAGTCAGCATGCTGAGCAAACAGAAGTGGTCTCCTTGTCATACGCCGTCCCCACCCTTTCATTTCAGTTCAGCAGCATGCTTCCCCAGGTCTTTTGCTGGTAAAGTGGGTGTATGGCCAACAACCTGCTTCAGAGAACTCCTCTGCTCCTGTTGAAGCTCTGCTTTTCTGCAGTGAAAATCTCACTCATCAGGTCAGACAGAGAGAGAAGTTCAAGTTCAGGAAAGCTAAAACCCTACATTACTGTATCTTATTTAAAGTGTTTACCTGGAGAGAGAGACTCAGCCTTGCTCCCTACTCCGAGGCACCTTTTGTAATTGATCCAGTGAGTGACTTGAATTAGTGCTTGCTATGGACCTTCCTGTGATCTCACTTGGGTATAAGATATTTCTCTTCACAAATTGATTTGATATAGAAGGTGGCTAGTAGCAGTCCCTTGGTTTATTCATGATTTCAGCTGTTAGAGCTTTTGCTTTGAATACAAATCTAAACCATGAGGCCCAGTACTTTTACTGTGTGAGAGCTGGACTAATAACGAGGCGAATTTTATAGGGGTTGGAATCTGAGCTGAAACATAAAGTCTCTAGGAAACAAACAAACAAACAAACAAAAACAAACAAACACACACAAAAATCCCACCAAAAAAAAAAAAACAACACACGAAAACACTAAAAAAAACCCAAACACCTACTTTTGCTTTTATTTTAATAATACTTTAGCCTAGATAGATTTTTCCATTTTAAAATGAATTCCTCTTTTAAGTTAAAGCGATTTTGTGTGTGTATGTGTGAGGTCAGTGTATTCATTACTCTTTTCTGTTGATTGAAGAAATATAAATGTAATAATAAAATGTGAGAGACCTACAAGTTCCAAATTTAACTGCAGCAGAACCTAAGATAAACATGTACATTTTCATATTTGTAACTCAAAAGCTTTTCTGGTAAACAGAATGAATATTTTTGAGCTGTCCAGCTGTTTCAAGTACCATTATTTGTACTGTGTGTGTTTAAATTAACCACAGAAGGAGATTAATTCTGTTAGTACTCCTGAGTGATGACTTCCTTTTCTTTAACTGCAATTATAGAATGAGGTGTTCAATTTAGTCATTTATTCATTAGTAGAGTATAATAGATAAATGAAAAACACAAATCAATGTCTTCGGTGTTATGTAAATAATGAAAATGTATTTCCCTGCCATAGTTATATTTTTGATAAGTAGACTAAGATAGTTTTCATTACATGAATATTACATTGTGCTGCCTGACTAAAACAATTAATCTAATTTTTGTGGAAGAAGGCATTGTATTTATTTCAATGAGATTGCAAAAGGTGATATGGAGAGCTAGTTTTCTTTCACTTCAGTAGCATAATACATCTTTGCAGTGAGAAATGTAGTGCAGAAAGCAAAGCTAGGCATTGTGCCAGATTTGTAAGCACTGCACAAAAGGCTTGTTGTCCTGTTGTTGTCCTGTTCCATACAGTTTTCGCAAAGTTTAAGGTGAGAAGGTGAGTTGCTTTCTTTGTTGCAGAATAGCAGCAGGTGTGTGAAGCATAGCAGTCTCACTGAAATGAGTACACAATTAAGCAGAGAATGTATACTGGGTCAGTATTGCCATTTCCCATTGAGATATTCTAAAAGGGGATCACGAAAGGAGGTGGTATTTGTGTTTTTTATGTACCTCAATTCAAAATATTCCTCATATTGTGTGACTGTGTGTGTGCTGAAGATTAGCTGTGAAAAAGTAATGTCTGAGCTTTGATTATCAAAGGTGCAGTGAGTGCAGACACCAATTGCTCTGTGCGTGCGTTACTGGAAGCATAACACTGTTTGTTATCATTGGGGGTTTTTTGCAGAACTGATAAGGATTTAAACCAGATTGTATGGATGTTATTTGATCTGGGGCAGTTGCTAGCCTCCTATTATCTTATTTTGTTTTTTGAATTGTCAAAACTAAGGAAATACCCTGTGTCCAAACAGTTTGGAACAGGGGTGTCAAACTCATTTTCACTGGGGGCTACATCAGCCTCGTCACTGCCTTCAAAGGGGCAAATGTAATTTTAGGACTGTATAAATGTATTCCTACATTTATTGGTTTAGAATATTTATGTGCAGGTGACATTTCCATTTGGCTCCCCTCCCCGCTTCTCCGCCAAGCTCTGTGGTAACTATGGAGTGTCTGGTTATTCGAGAATTTGATGGATGACTTGTTGACTTTTTTCTTCTTGAAATACCTGAGGAAGGTTCTGTTTTTCTAGGAGAAGTTAATGTATGTTGTCCACGTCCCATCTTTTCTTGCCAACCCAGCATGAGATATGAGATTTGTAATGCAATAAGGTACCTGTCGAGTTCAATCTGACCTCATGCATTTGTATGAAGCTCATTTATCTGAAACACTCATTTCAAAAAACTTTTTGCTTGAGACTAATAGAAATTATATTGTCCAAATCTTGTTTTACAGATGAATGCTAAGGGTATTTTTCATCCGAATCTTTACTTCTATAGTGTTAGCCTACTAACCACTCTGATTCTTTAGTAGTCTGGCACTAGCCTTTGCAAGTTACTGGCTCCTGCTAAATGATACATGATTTTAATCAAATAAAATTACTAATGCATCCTTTTCATGAACTTTGTGGTTTTTTTCCTGCACAGAGAGAGCCAAAAGAAAAGAAAAGAAAAGAAAACAAAATCTGAGTTGGCTGTGTAATACATGACTAAACACACTGCTTTACACACAGACTTCAAATTCTCGATATATATTATTTTCTTACAGCATAGTGAAAGCAGGAATAACATTTATTTCATTTAAATTAATGTTAATTTAGGTTAGATTTGCTATTAGCTTCTTCTATCTGTCCCTATGTACAGACAGACAAGCCAAATAGAAGAGGAATACAAAATGAAGAAGGGGTTGATTGTAACATGACATCTGAAAAGTTTTGTATTCAATAGCTTCTCTCTTTTAGCCTGAACACTGAATGTAATGAGGAGAAGAGGGAGAGGAGAAGAAAGTAGACACCTCGTGTCTCACTCTGCAGGCAGCAATGGCTAGATGTCAAAGACACATTTAACTATTGAGAATTTAAACCTATGTCCACAACAACCTCAGTGCAAGCTAATACTGCTCTCTGGGAGAGACAAACTCATTTTCTCACCTTAACAAAAGGGACTAGTCCAGGGAAAAGAACAGATGATGTTTTTTCCTAGACCACATTACTTTGTTCACATTCACTTGTTTTGCTTTGGTAAAAATATCACTCAGGGCAAGTGTCTAAAAGAGCCTCCTCAGAGCCACTCATTCTTTCCCAAGGCAGAAATTGTGCTGAAGTAAACTAGGTAAAGACCAAATGAATGCTTTATGGTTATAAAAAAGTATGTATGATCAATGGCTCTGCAACAGCTTGTTCTTTAAGCAGTCTGTGTGCCATGATCACAGGTGTATGAGAAAGCTGCATTTCAACAACTAGGTAATGTTTACAAAATTGATGTTCTTGCTGGTTCTCACTGAGTAATCATTTATAAAATTGAAGCAAACTTTGATTTACTTACCAGTTTTTACTGAGTCTTTTCTTAAGGTAAACTTCACTATTCATTACAATGTAACAACTCAGAACACATAAGTAGGAAATAGATCTGGACCCAGAAATAACGGACTATATTTCTTCTTCTCCAGTAGCAAAATATATGCTTTGAGAACTATCAAAGCAGTGTTACTCTGGAGTGATGGCTAAGGGTAGCTGAAGTAGATCCAGAGGACATTTGCCAAGAAAATGCACTTCCATTCTTCCGAACACCTTACGTACTTAGCAAAATGCTTTTAAACTAGAGCAGGCAACATTCCAGCTGTAAAATACAATATTTAAAGAGATTTTATTAATTAGCCATTCAGATTTGTATTATATAATTACATTTTCTCTTGACTGTTTGATTAAAGAAAGAAGCAAACCACTTCAGCATTAGCGACACCAATATCCAATACATTGAACCTGGTGGGAACTTAATATTTCCCTCCTTACGGACATTGATACAATCTCTTCCTAGACGGGAAACAGTATATTTGTCTTCAGGTGTCACACTGTAACTAGTGAAAGCAAAAGCAAAGCCTTTTTTTTTTTTTTTTCCGTGGCCAGCTCATTGAGTAAAAGAGGCTGAGTCATTTCTGTGGAGACAAAAGCTCCATAAGAGCTCTGTCATCCTGAAAGATTGTGCCACATTTCTTCACAGTAGACTGAAAAAAGAAAAAAAAAAAAAAGTGAAAATAATTAACTTGAGATGGAGGAGACTGTAGTCAATGCAGCGGCCTGTGACACTGATAAATTATAAATGGCCTAATCAGGATATAATGAACTTTAGCTATACTATAACTATTAACCTATTAAATGCTATAATTAACACTAGTCTGTACTTATAAAGCTGTGATGGCAAGGCAGACACAATTTTACTTAAATATGTGAGTAACATAATCACCAGAGAGGTAAACAAAGCTAGGTATTAGTTGCACATAAAAGGCATCCAACTAAAGCTGCTGGACAGCTAAGTGTAAGGGACATCCTTCCAAATACATGAGGATGACTGGTAAGACAAAGAGCACAAGATAAACAGTATGGGAGTAAAGGAGAAGTCCCCTTCCTCTATTGATGGGAAGACAGTAGTGTGAACACATCAAACACAAGAGAGGAGAACTGGAGGAACTAAGGAAGACAAGCTCACTTCAGTTCTGACTTGTCTGGTTGACTAACTCTCAAGCTGATCAGCAGGACCTTGGCAAGTAGGAATGACCAAGGACTGTACCCATCATTGCTAACTATATGCCATCTGCTCCATGGTATTATATACACACAGCTCATTTAGAATGTGACTGTCAAAACACAAAGAGTTTTGCATATGCATTGGTGATAATCAATATTAAAATCTGACCATATATATGCATACATATATAATATACATACACATATGCAATGCACATGTACACATATGCTCAGTAGCAATAAGGTATTGTGCCTTTTCCATAATAAGATAAGAATAATAACAAATAATAAGATAATTTATGCGTAAGATATAGAGTTGCTTGGTAATATTTAGTATAAATATAGCATCATTTGCAAAGAATTTCCATGTACTTGTAAGCTAGGACTTGTAACATCTAATGCTTAAATCTTACACTGGAATTTGAACCACAATGGTTTTACAGCTCCTAACCTGGAAAACAAAACTGAACAATATTAACTATTTTTTTCTTAAAGAGCATCCAAAGATGGCCTGATTACCTCTGTCTATCCTTCACACCTCTGCTAGAAACAGAATACTCCCACTCTTGAGCCATCCAGGATTCAAAACAGATAGCTCATGTATCTTAGGAACTCTCCCTAGTTTACTTTCATTTTTATTCAGGAACGACTTAATGCAAATTGCAAAAGTAAGTTGCTTCATTGCTTGATTACAGATGCAGGCTCTCATGGCCATTATTCTAACTAATGCCATGAATCTTGAAAAGTCTTTCATGCCCTTTCCCTGGTAGTAGCACAGCTGCTATTGTAAAGCAGCCTGACCATTCAGAGGTCTCCAGAACTGCAGAGAATTGTATTGAGAAGTGTGAGCTCAAGACAATTCTAAGTCAGGTGAGCATAAGCCCTTGGGCAAGTGCTATAGCCATGATGGTATTTTCTTTGAGCATTTTTAAAAGGAGCTGTTGCCGTGACAGTTAGTGTGAGACCTGCATGTGGGGATTTGCCAAATCTGCTCTGATTCTACTCGTGGTCCAGGGCCTTGCTGGACCTCCATCTTTCCATGTGGTTAAGACAGGAGAGGAAATGGCAAACCATCCTAAGTGGGCAATATGCAGAATGAGAAAAAAAAAAAAAAAATACAGAAAACTTTAAAGGCAATTAGAAGAACAGCTGCAGAGTGGTGTTTTGAAATATCGTATCTAAACCATGGATCCTATGTGGGTTTCTTGACTCTCCCTAAGAGAGAAGTGTTCAAGGCCAGGCTGGATGAAGCTTTGATCCATCTGATCTAGTGGAAGGTGTCCTTGCCTACGGCAGAGGGATTTGAGCTAGATGATCTTTTAAGTCCCTTTCAAACCAAACCATTCTATGATTCTATTATAGATTCCATGATTTTTTTAAAACTGCTTTTGCTATAGAGAAATATGGCTGTGTGCCTTTGCCATAGGGTAGACTAAGATATACAGTTCTATCAATCCTTGATCTTGCAGTTATACATAAGCTTAAGTGTTATTTACCTGAGTAAAAATTATTAAAAGTAAAACCTGAAAATAATCAGCTTGAAGGAATGAGATTATTTACAGAGGTAAATTCATCTTTTAAGGCTTTTTGAGTATATAACCTTGAAAAGCAACATGATATGAAAACAACTAATTAGCCAAAGAGCAATTATAAAATTGAACCTCTGTAATAAACAGCTCTTAAATGAAACTGCACTGCCTAACTACTGTTTTCTAAAATTTACATAGATTTTACTTTTATTTCAGTATAAATATTTAAACCATTTGATGGATATCTCCATCTGGTTAAGGCATGCTGGTTTTTCAGTTTCTATTCTGACACCAACAATTGCCACTGGAATGTTTTTAAGCGCTGTTGCTTTTAGGCCTAAAAATTTATATATCACTTCATTTCCCTGTAGGGCACATGGTATGTTATAAGAATTTGAGAGGTCAAAATATTGCTATCTACAGTACAGAGAATTTCAAACTGGGATCCAGGTTTCCACAATGATGGCATAATGCCATGATTTATAATACGTTTGAAACAAGTGTAATACTAGCATCACAGTTGCAGGATTGGACATTTAGAAACAGTATCACCTGTGATAGTTGTGTTCTGGTGCCAAATCTTCAGAAATTAGGGGCTTATAAATCATATTTTGAGTTTCAATTCAGTTGTGCATACACCACTGCATCTTGACTCTTCACTTTCAATTAATATCTTAATAATACTAATAAAACTTTCAAAGTCATATATTATAAAAGTTAAAAGAGGTAACAAAACCTGTCACAAAAACCATAGCCCATGAAGTCACCAAAACAAAGGATTAAGACCCAATATAGTACAATGTTTAGAATTCTTAGCACTCATTATTTTAGTGAGAGGGTTAAGGGCACTCATTGACTCATTATATTGGACTAAAGACTTCAAACAATCATTGTATCAGTTTTAGATGACTGTACGATTGTACCCGTAAATTTGAAGACATCAGCTCATTGGAAATATTTTATCCTGATCTTAAAAATATCTTGCAAATCATAGAATCATAAAATATTTGGGTTGGAAGGGATCTTCAAAGGTCATCTAGTCCAACCCCATGCAATGAGCAGGGACATCTTCAACTAGATCATGTTGCTCAGAGCCTCTTGAATGTCTCCGGGGATGAGGCATTTACCACCTCTCTGGGCAACCTGTTCCAGTATTTTATCACCCTCATTTTAAACTATTTCTTCCTCATGTATAGCCTGAATCTCCAGTCTTTCAGTTTAAAACCATTACCCCTTGTCCTATCACAACAGGTCCTGCTAAAAGGTCTTTCCCCATCTTTCTTATAGGCCCCTTTTAAGTACTGAAAGGCCACAATAAGGTCTCCCCAGAACCTTCTCTTCTCCAAGATGAACAACCCCAATTTTCTCAGCCTGTTATCACAGGAGACGTGTTCTATCCCTCTGATCATTTTTGTAGTCTCCTCTGGACCCTCTCCAACAGGTCTATGTCTTTCCTGTACTGAGGGCTCCAGAGCTGGACACAGGACTCCAGGTGAGGTCTGGAAGGAAACTATGACAAGACAATATATAAAAATATCTCCTAGTTGACTTTGAGGCTGAGTAGGAAGGGATTCTACATTGTACATCCCATGGTGAAGCATTTCGGATGACAACTGCTCACTGTATTACCCATGGTCTCTCTCTTTGAGGAAGGTGGTCACTATTGAAGTTAATATCGAGTAGGACATTGCAAGGGTAAGCACAACACCCAAGAAAAGGGGTAAATATCTGGAGGTTTTCTTGTGTAACTGTTTTAGGCATATTAGTCTTCATGAGGCTTTGCCTTACTAATTTGGACTATGTATGTTAGTAGTGCTTTTAACTAGTCTAACAATAGATAACTGTTTGATTCATTTTGATTAGACTATGAAGATTTCAATTAGTTTATCGATGACTCTGTGGCTTCATCTCTATGGCATGTTCTCTGTTGACTGTTACAGGTTTTTTGAGTACAATGAAACTATTTCCAGAATTGTTACTGGATGAGCAAACACCGTGTATAGGGAAACTAATGTTGAATTAACTAACAGAAACAATTCAAATAGTACATATCAGATGTTTAAATGTTTCCACTAGAATTCTTTCAGAAATCTAGACTGAATTGTTGGAGTTGATCGTTTTACTGATAAGAATAGTAGGACTCAATAAATGGGCAGAAATGAGTAAACAGGATGGTAGAGATCAGCTGGCCTGAGAATACTATGGTGAAACTACCAGACATAGAAGAATCACAGAATGTTAGAGATTGGAAGGGACCTCAAAAGATCATCTAGTCCAATCCCCCCACCAGAGCAGGAACACCTAGATGAGGTTACACAGGAATGTGTCCAGGCAGGTTTTGAATGACTCCAGAGAAGGAGACTCCACAAGCCCCCTGGGCAGCCTCTTCCAGTGTTCTGTTACCCTCACCCTGGTTCCCGCAAATTATTACACCATTGTGGGTATGCAAATGAAGAAGCACCTAAATACTGAGGCAATAATAGCAGTATTCATAATCACCCTACTAGAAGACTAGATAACCATCTGCAAGCCTGAAATATCACCTTGGAGAAGATGTCTGCCTTCTTAGTTTGAACCTTCAAGAAATGTAGCTTGGTCATGCCAGGTTTTCTAATGTTTCATCTCAGTTATCAATGATCGTGCAGCCTCATGCAGGCTTACTCCACAACACTGAACTTATATTGATGTGTAAAATATTTTCTTCTGCTACCTTTAAACCAAGGAGAGTCAGTTCGAACACATAACTTACACATAAACTCAAAACTACACAGGAACTGAAGAGAAAAGATCTAAAATCTTGCTTTACAACCAAAAAACTTGATTATTCAACATCACGGAGAGCTGGTGAAACTAAAGAATAGAATTGGAAGGCTGGTAAAATAGAAAGAGTTTATTCAGGAAACTTGAACAGGAAAAAGAGGAAACCAATATTACATTGTAGATCACGAATGCTTTGAAGTCACTCTCTGAAGTTGTGAAAGAGGTGAGAGGCAAATTTGTTGCACTTCTCTCGGTGAAGATAAAAGGAGAAAGAACAAAAAAATGTCCTTATCAAAAAGAAGCAGTAGATGAAATTTTTTGATCAGGCAACAGCAGCAACCAAAGCATGACAGAAATGCGGGACTAAGTACCTAATTATTTATTGGAAAACAGTACATAGGGCACAGCTCTACAAAATGTATGGAGGGTGGCTTTGGTGAGAGTAAGTTAGAGAGGTTCAAATGTGCAAAGAATTATAAAATTAATTGTGAAGTACCTGATATATAGTCAAAACCATCTCACGATTATTCTTGAAGAAATAGTTAGGGAATGATATTTCAGGAATTTTACTCCCAAAGGAAATTTTCTCAATGGAAAAAAAGGTAGATTATGAATTATAGATTTATTACTTCAACTTCCCTTCTGTAGTGGGTTGACCTCGACTGGACACCAGGTGCCCACAAAAGCCACTCTATTACTCCCTCTCCTCAGAAAAAATAATGAAAGGCTCATGGGTTGACATAAGCACAGGGAGAGATCATTCACCAGTTACCATCAGGGGTAACACAGTCCCTACTTGGGAAATCAGTTTAACTTGTTATCAATCAAATCAGAGTAGGATAATGAGAAATAAAAACAAACCTTAAAACACCTTCCCTTCACACCTACCTTCTTCCCAGACTTCATTTTACTCCCAATTTTCTCTACCTCCTCCCCCTGAGCAGCGAAGGGGGATGGGGAATGGGGCTTGCAGTCAGTTCATCACACATTGCCTCTGCCACTCTTTCCTACTTAGGGGAAGCTCACCTCACACTCCTGCTCCAGGGTGGAGTCCCTCTCACAGGAAACAGTCCTCCACAAACTTCTTCAACATGAGTCCTTCCCTCAGACTGCAGTTCTTCCTGAACTTCTGCAGTGTGAGTCCCTTCCACGGGGTACAGACCTTCAGGAACAGACTGCTCCAGTGTGGGTCCCCCACAGGGTCATGAGTCCAACCAGTAAACCTGCTCCAACATGGGCTCCTCTCTCCATGTGTTCTGCCAAGAGCTT
Source organism: Streptopelia decaocto (assembly GCF_964273445.1). Lineage (NCBI taxonomy): Eukaryota > Metazoa > Chordata > Aves > Columbiformes > Columbidae > Streptopelia > Streptopelia decaocto. The sequence continues at coordinate 77,057,233 of NC_138655.1, read as the reverse complement.
GCTCCAGCGTGGACTTCCCACAGGGTCACAGCCTCCGTCAGGCAGCCACCTGTTCCACCACGGACCTCCAAGAGCTGCATAGGGGCAGCCAGCCTCACCATGGTCTTCATCACAGGATGCAGTGGAATCTCTGCTCTGGTGCCTGAACCACGTCCTCCATCTCCTTCTTCACTGACCTTGGCATCTGCAGAGTTATTTCTCTCACATATTCTCATTCCTCTCTCTGGTTGAAGGTGCACGCATTTTTTTCTCCTTCTTAAATATATAATCACAGAGGTGCTAACACTGTCACTGATGAGCCTGGCCTTGGTCAGCAGAGGGTCCATCTTGGAGCTGGCTGGCATTGCCTCGATTGGACATGGAGAAAGCTTCCAGTAGCTTTTCACAGAAGATATCCCTCTAGCCCCCCGCTACCAAAGCCTTGCTATGCAAACCCAATACACCTTGTCAAATAACTGAGTAATCAATTTGTAAGCAAATGAAATACAACAACAGTAAAGAACATATATTGTTTCTGATCATTGCAATTCTTTTTTGATGGGATAACTGGCCTGGAAGAGAAGGATGAAGCAATACTTGTGATATATTTTGTCTCAGTAAGCTTGCTGTCACCAACCCACATGGCATTTGTAACATTCAGCAGATCAGGCTAGATATTGTGCCCAAATTCCCAAATCGGGATGTACTCTGACAGTAGATAGTGCTGGTTCATTTTTCAGCTGAGAAGATATTTCAGATGGATACACATAAGGGTCTGGCTTGGGCCAAGTCCTAATAGATATTTTCATTAATGACTTGAAAGAAAGAATCAACATTCAAAACTCTTGTAACATTTGTAGAAAATGGCACTCTAAGAGTAGTCATCAGTTCAAAGAACAAGAAAATTCAAAATTAATCTGATATTCACAAGATCAAAATATATGAAAAGCCGCAAGTACTTTTCCAGAAAGGAGACATCAGATAATACATCAGAGAGAGATCAGTTTGTTCTGCAGCAGGCAGTGAGCTCTGTGGATTTCTGCACTTGTGGACCCTGCCAGTGACCCCAGTGTCAAACCCAACTGCAGTGATGGTGACTGCCTTAGAAACATCAAAGGCATGAAGTCAAATGAAAATCTTTCTTTCTTGATTCTGAGCTATCAAATGTTCTTCCCTCCAGTACAAGGCATTATTAAGTTCATTGACTCCCGTTATTATTTTCTGAGTTGTAAAATCTCATTTTCCTTTTCCAGGGCTAGCTCCAGCAAGAGGGCTGTCTTTAGATTCTATTAGAGTTCCTCTTCTTCTGCAAAGGCAAGGTATATTTGCTTTTATTATTTGAGACCTTGAGGAAGGCATATTTCAAGGCAAAATGCTGTTTGGCTGAGACAGGTTCATGCCAAAAAATAACCTTCCATTGTCACAATAGAGCCATGTTTGGACTCTGCCCTCTAACTGTTGACCGGTGGCCAGAAATAAGTGAGTATCATTTGGTAAGTTTCCAGCTTTCATACTTTTTCCCTAGAAAAGAACTGGTTGTGTTAACATCACTACTCAGGGTAACCTGGGGCTGAAAACTCAGTTCCCCTTATCTGGAAAGAAACAGTTCCAGGCTTCGCAAAATTACATGAAGACAACTTTAACCTTAGAAAAGCTAGTAAGTTACAGAGACAACTCACTCACATGGCTATCCTTCACCTTTTTTTAACTGGAGATAAAATAAACTTCTTCATTAAGAAAGTGATTAAGAATCTAGCCTGCAACATCTACCAAACCCAGACTCACAGAATTGCAAGAAAAATGAGAAGGAAGTATCATACCTTTTTCAGGCACAATGTATGCTTCTGTTTACTACTTTCATAATGGCATGGATAAATATACAATGGCCACAGGATAGTAAGAGGCTGGAGAACAGCCCCAGAATACTGGAGTTTTCTGAGTATCAGGCTCTTCTCAACCACTGAAAAGTAAGATCCAAATTAGTGGTTAGCTATAAATATTGTAGTGAGAAAAACTATATACATGCTCCTCTTTGATTTTAGTGTCTGTTGTGCACTGAAGAGAGAACACCATAATGTAGTGGTTAGTTGTCTGCATCTTTTTTAGAAGATAATAAATGGAGCAAATGCAGTTTCTTACAATTGCAATAACTGTTACGGAGTTTGTTGTTTTGTTTTGTTTTGTTTTTGTTTTGTTTTGTTTGTTGCAAGAATCTTGGCTGCCAAAGAAAAACTTCAAGAGCAGAGCTGCGTAAATGTAGATTTGATTCAGTTCTTGACTCTGTTAATGATAACACATCACCACAGTTTCCAGAGGTTCTGTCCTTGGTATCATGAAACAGGCCACTATATAGTTTTCCTCTAAATCCCAGCTGCAATAACTAGCCACTGGACCAGCTACATTGAAGATCATCACAAGATCATTACTGGTTTTGTTAATACCTATTAGCTGATATGGCCCACTGATCGCCACAGACCTCTGCCTTCAGTTGCTTTAAGAGCCTTAAATTCATTTTCCTGTGTCAACCACTTTCTTTTCCATTCTTTCCTCCACATTTCATTTCATTGCTATTCTCACTGGATTATTAGAGATTTGTGATGCTATCCCTGCTAACAAGAAACCTTATTTCTCCACAGAATTAAACTTGATACTCTACACAGAAATTGTTCTTTACTCTTTCTGTCTGTGAAGACAGTTTTTCTAGAGGCTATTTCTTCTACTAGGAAGTAGGAGATTCACGAGGTGGTAATCAATCCCTCTTAAATTGATTTCTGTATGAATAAGATCTCTGTCACAATTTATCCCAGGTTCTACCTAAGGTGAAATAACTGGCTTGGTACTAATCTAAGTCTGACCGAATTTGGACATTAATATTTTTTTTTCCTGGTTTTACTTTTCTGAGCTTAAGCAATTGGTTTTTTCCTGCATAGACTCAATCTTCAGTCTCATTGCAATAAATTTCTAACTTATTTTTTGAGTGTCTAATACTGAAAAGGTTTGCACCAAAATTGCACTTGTATGAAGTGAGAAAGCAACATAGACATTGTTTCCTTTTCAGAACAGAAATAAGACATTTTTTTCTCATACTGTTTGAACTGGGTAACTAGATTACAATTTATGTCCAATAGTATATACCATGAATTTAGCAGATAAGGTCAATAGGGCAGAACACAGCTCTCTAAAGAGTGCATGTGCCTGCCATGCAGGAAAGTTTTCTGATTAAGAACCATAAGTAAAATTATTGAGACCTGCCTGAAATTCAGCAAGAAGAGACTGTAAGAAGTTAATATCATAAAGCCCAGCTATCCAAAGACGAGTTAACCATATGATGTAGGCAACAAATGGACAATAAGTTACAACTTGTTTACTACACAGATCTCCTGGGTATTTTTTTGTATAAACCTCTGCTTTGTCAAACAGTCTGTAGTCTACTCTTACTTGTTGGCAAAGAGTTTGTGTCTGATTACAGGTATCAAATAGCAGAAATTAGCTCCTACTGCAAAGCAGCTGACTGTTATGAAAACCTCAGTGGCTTTTTGGATCAGTAGTTAGAGATCTCTGCATGAAGAGAAACTGGATCAGGGACTGTTAAAATATCTTATGCCCAAGTGGATCTTCCTTCATTGATTGAAGTATATTCCATCAGAGCCAATATTATTGCAGGTGCCTTGCTGAGTGATAACTCCATCAACAGCTTTTCCAAATGAAAAATTAAAAAAGAAAAAGGAGAAAAAAAATCATCCACACTGTGAATCCGTACATGGACAAGCATTCTAAGGTGAAAAGCAACTGGAAATTTTAAAGATATTTAATCCACAAGCACATTAATTATTTATCCTTCTTAACATCTTCTTCAAGATCTTATTAGACTCTTGGGATTCTGCTGAGCTGAAACTCAGGAATGTGCAGACTGCTCTGCCCCATATACCCAAGTGTTAGATTAACATGAGAAGAAAAGATGGAGGAAAAATTGCATGTGGAAAGTATTAACAGAATTGTTGTTACAGTGTGGAATAATAGGTTTGTTCTACTTGCCGATACTGAAACCTTGCCAAAATACTGTGTCTATGTTGGTAAGAACGTAGAGACAGAGAGCAGAGGGAATTAAAAAGAGCCTAAAAAGCAATGAAAGCTATTTGGTATACTGACATTGAGGACTGAGTCAAAAGATTGAGTTTTACTAGGTCCAGAAAAGAAGACACTAAATGAGGCCATAAGTTTCCCTAGAAGACAAGCTTATTAAAAATGGTCAGTCAGCTGTTTTCTATGTTTGTTGGTTGATTGTTTTGTTTAGATAAGGGATGGGTAAAATATAATTATCATAGGTGAATAGTCATTAAGAAAGTTTTCCAGCTGCAAGGCTGATTGCAGACAAGAAAGAAGTTTTCTTGGAGAGTTCATAAAAACTTCTACTGCACTTTTTTGTAAAAAGGGGGTAGCCAAACAGCTTTGGGGATGTGCGTTCAGGTATACTTATTTTCCTTCAAATAGGACAGAATGAATTGACCTCCTGAGGTCCCTTTAAGGCAAATGTGTTTAGAAAACATCTAGATTTCTTTCTTCTCAGACTGTGTGAAAACCCTCTGTTGTACTATTGCCCAATCATAACAAAATAACTTGTTTTAAAGTTAATTATTGAGACTCTCTAGTACTGCAGGAGCATTTAGATTGTAAAATCGATAATCTAGATTTAGAGATATTTTAAGGTTGTTTGGAAGTCCAAATAATATTCTCAGACAAAGCAATTCTTAGAAGTTTCTTGCAGTCATTCCCTGATTTTCCTATCCCCAAACCAACAATAGTATAGATTATATCTTTCTGCTTCTTAGTATGAGGAGGATAGATTATTTTCTTTTCCATTTGTTGAGATTGGCTTTGTTCATTTTCAATGGACTTAGCATGTTATTTGCTCTGAATAGACAGATTTATTTTTATTTTTCTACACAAGATATCACACTATATCAAACATCTATTTCAAAGAAGTAACCTTTGAAGTTAATTTTTGGTTTTGGTAGATCTTTCTAATCTTTCTTTTTAAATGGAGAGTCAATAGCAAGGACATTCATTTCTATCCTATGTTATTATTCTCAGAGCTTCCTGAAACATCATATCTAGCCAAACATTTCTATTGTTTGGATTAAAATATTTCTCTTTACAGGATTTGAACTGATGATCTTTTCTAGTAGCCAGAAGCTATGTTTAAACCTCAAAAATACTAAATGATTTTCCCTACTGACACACAGATCACTCATTTTCTACCAATTGTTTAGTCACATAGGACTAGTTAATTTGGGGAGAATTGCTTTGGATATGATTGCCCTTTTCTTCTGGAATAAGCAGAGTAAGAGTCTAGGAAAGAAGGAAAGCTGAGCCAGGCTTGAAAGATGTTATGAGCAGAAAGTCTTGCAAGCCCTCCTGTCCTGGGCTGCAGAGCTTACCCAATCACCTCATTTGCAAAATAAGAATAGCCTTCAGACTGAAAAGAAACAGATCAGTGAACTCATGCATGAATCACAGAAGATTTGCATGTAGGGAAGGGCTCCTTGCAACAAAACCTGTATATTCATTAAAATTTTTAAGAGGACCTCCTCTCAAAGTGTTCCTACGCAGACAGCAAAATCTTCTCCTGGCCTCAGAACTTACATGTGTCTTCACACATAGTCTTTCAATCTTTTGTCCTCACTAAAGGATGTCTGAAGGATGAAGCTAAAGAGAACAGTGATAACGATTTATGATAATCATCTGTCCTGGAGGAAAAAAAAGGATAATAAAAAATTAAAGCACAAGGGTTTGAATTAATTTTCAGAATTTCTGAAAGCAATATTATTTTATTTTAGTAGAGCATTTATTTTTCTCTTAAATGTATGTCTCTATTTTCCTTAGATAAACATTTCAGTTTTTGTGAACTTGGTCCTAGAACAGTTGTTGTACAAAAACTCTCAGCACTGCACAAATCTCTTTGACCAAAGAAACCATTCTTGCCTTCCTTGTATTTAAAATATGAACTGGTACGAAGTTTTCTGCAATAAATAGAGGCAAAAGAAAAATATGATTAGGAAAAAGTATTATACTATGTAAGTTTTCTAAAATGGCACACTTATGCTACCAAACCTGTAAGTGCATACTGTTCTTCACACAGACAATTTTCATACACTTTTGTTGTTGCTGTTGAACTGCAAACTTGAAACTAGATTTTTTTCTTCCTGAAAGATCAGCACCTTCCTCCAGAGGAAGTAACTGAACTGGGATGATAATTTTTGATATTTCAGTCTTAATATTGATAGCAGTAATTAAATCCTCTGCTGTTGCTGAGTATTTTTTTCTTCACTGTTTTTAAAAATGTGTTTCAAAGTTTAGGTATTACATCATAGACTTCAACATGCAAAGCTATATTGGATAGGATTTTTAAACTAGAACATGAAAAACCTTTGACATTGTGAAAGGAAAAAGCCATGTTTTTATTAACAACATCTTTTCCTCATGACCTGGACAACATGTAGAATCTAGAAAATGCAGATGGCTTTGTTGGTTTTGGGTTACTATACAAAACTAGCTGCAAGAGGTTGCATATTATTTCAAAGCCCATAACATCTCAGGTTATTGAGGTAACATTCTGCTAGGGGATGTACTTCAAGATGCCATTGTGATCAGGCAGACAAAGGAAGTATCTCCAGAATTTTAGAAGATACACTTAGACTTCAGAGAAAAAGAAGAAATAACTGAAAAGCTCTCTCAATTTCCAACACTTTCTAGTGATCATTAGATGAACTTCTAAAAGATGACTTGTATGGAATTTATTTACTTATTTTGTACAAAAAAGATAGTTGGAAACAAATTGTTATTTTCACTTTTCAGTCGTTCACTACAGACACCTCTGAAAGTCAACTTTGAATTATTATAATGGCAGATAAAGACAGCTTCAAATAACTTGATTGTGGCTTCTTTTTTTGGTCAAATATTCTTAATTTATTTTAGTCTTAATTTATGTTCATAAAACAATCAAACAGGAAATAGTTAATTTCTTTTTCCAACAGTGTAGTAATGAGCAACTGTCAGAACTGCAACAATATTTCCATGGATCGTGGCAATAGTTGTCATGGAGAAAAACATGCCATTTTCATTTAAGTCTTTCTTCTTCTCAAATAGAAGTTATTAAGTTGTCCTACCAAGATGTCATAGTTTAGTTTTAGGTAAATCTTCAATGATAATTTATTACCAATTATTCTTTTATTAACAGTCCTTTGGTATACCTTGATTGACTAGATCAACTTTTGTTGCTTCTGTCACTCATTTTTAGCTCGTAGTCCTAGCAATAGAGGGGAAAAAAAAAAAAAACAGAGTCATTAGAAGTTCTTCTGTAGCTGTTTCACAGAAACATCTCAGTTCACCCTCAAGTAATTAATTGCTCTCTTTGCTCACCTTCACTTGTGTTTTGGGATAAGACAGCCTAGACTCAATGCCCTGTAAAACCAATATTTACTCCACCATGGAGTAAACCGATATTTATTCCACAATGTAGGAGATTAACAACATCTAAATAGCAAAGCATTAAATGTAAGCAATTATATTTTTGGAGAATAAACCTATTCTGGAAAAAAATTTTCATTTCATTGATGACAGAAGGCCTTTGTGTGGAGTTGTATCAAAATATGAGGTGTCTAGCTTTGTGTTATGAGTTACAATGAGGTGTCTTATGTTGTTTATAGTCACTTCCAGATACTTAAGGAAATGAGGGTATCTATAACAATAAACAGAGTGGCTAATTTTTTTGTTCCATCCAGTGCACTCTTGGGTTTATTGATTGTTAGGATTTGCTATATGTTAAAGGCAATACAAGAAGTCCTAACTTTTAGCTTTCAGATCCTAAATGCTGAAGTCAAACTGAAGTTAGAGGTCTTAATCATAATAATTATCATAGAATGTCCTCAGTCGGTAGGGACCCGCAAGGATCATGGAGTCCAACTCCTTTCCCAGCATATGACAACCCCACAGTTCACACCATGTGTCTGAGAGCATTGTCCAGTCTCTTCTTGAACACTGTCAGGCTTGGGGCCATGACTGCCTCCCTGATCCAGTGCTCCACCACCCTCTGGGTGAAGAACCTTTTCCTAATGTCCAACCTAAACCTGCCATGACACATCTTCCTGCCATTCCCTCAGATTCTACCACTGGTCACTAAAGAGAAGAGTAATTATGGAACAGCCTAGATTTGAAGTCCTCAAGATTTACTGTGACAGGGACAGTTTTATTCTGTAATGAACTCCCACAAAAAGGAATGTAATGAAAATGAGAGGCAGTGCTTGATAGTATGGAGTGCTCTTTGCTCTTTTTAAGATAACAACAGTTTTTTAAACTTTAATACTTTATATACACGCATGTAAAGACAATATTAGATTTTGGGGGTAGAGCTTAAGATGAGTTTCAAATTGGAAACTTCTGTTGGCCTAGGAAAAAGTTGAAGACTAAACTCCATTCTGAGCATGAACCTTAAGGATCTGAAAATCACAAATGCTGAAAACATTTGTATTTGAGTATAGCTTAGCTACTAGCTCATGTTTTACATATGTTCAAGTTACAGTCTATTTTCAATTTCTACCACTCTGACTTCATTATTTTCCTAGGAATATATTTTATTTCATAGTAAAGAACAGTTTTCTCACTACTAAAGGTGCAGTACATCAATATAATGACAGGTATAAACATAAGTCATCACATTCTCTCAGCATATAATACATCCAGATTTTTATCTGTAAAGTTCTTCATTTCTTCTCTAAAAAGCACAGGACAGTCATAAACTCCACTTTCAGCAATTGCTGATGGAGAAGACATGGGAGAAGCAAGTTCTAACATTAAATAGCCTTGCTTTTTTTTCTTTTTATAGTAAAAGACTTAAATCTAGTTTAATACTTTTTTTTTTTTTTTTTTCCCAAATTTGCTACAGCTTAACCTTAGGGATACTTAATTAGTTTTTGCTGGTTTTCTATCTGCTTTTATTTACTCAGTGAGTTGATTGCTTCCACATTTCTTGTATATTTTTTTCTTCTTGCTTTATTTTCCACCACTCAATAGTATACATTTCATCTTCTCTTGTTATTTTTTATCTGCTAGAAAATTTGAAAATACGAGGCTGCAGTTAAAAACTTGTATAAACAGGCAACTTGATGATATAGTTAAATGGAACAAGTTCAACTGACTTCATTTGGAGTGAAATCAATCATTCTGACACCTTGAAAGTCCTCAGTGACTCACTTATCTTTTTCTAAAAATGAGAGGATGTTCTTCTGTTTTCCCTGTTGCTGTAAATCCATTATTGCTTTCCATCAAGTTTCATTTTTACAGGAGTGTACGTTTACATTTTACCTGTAATCATACATTAGGTATTTATTGCTCTCTAAAGTTTAGTCTTGATAGATTTGGTATTTATCACTGAATCGTTTTCTTTGAATTAATACGTTATTACTCTAACTTCTGACTTCTTTAGTTGTCTGTGGTCAAAACAACATAAACTGTGAATTTGTTAATGATGTCAATGTATGTGATGAGTATTAGATGATGAAATCTGATACTTGCTTACACCTTATTCATGTGTTTTCTTAGGATTCTACATACTCATGGGCTCCATAGCCCCGTGTGCTTCCATTTTTTGTAAACTATTATTTTTTTCATAGCATAAAGCAAATCAGCAACTTTATTATGCCTTGCAAGAAAATTTCAAAGGAATAATGTCCTCTGCTTTTTAGATGTTTGGATGCTTGAAGTCAGCCTTTAATTATATTCCATGTGGAAAATAAGCTTCAGATCCACATCTGAGAAAAAGGGGATGAGAACATACCTGCTCTCAGATCTCTAATACCTTTATAATGCATGCATTTAATACAATAAAAATGCACTCTAAAATCAGAAGTTAAATTTGACAGAATTGGTTTGATATGCTAACAGTTAAAATTCCTGAGATAACACAGTTTCAGCAGCCGGTTATACTGTGTGGCCACTAGCTTGAAACTTCCATACTCAGTAAAAATTGAAGTAACCAAGGCAGGTGAGGGATTGTAAACTGTCTCCATTACACTTCTGGTACATTCATTTCATAACGCATCAGCCATGGGAAAGTTTCCATGGAGCAATGCTTTGCTGTTGAAAGGAGGATATGTTATGTTTGGAAAGAGAGAAGAACCATCCTGAACAGCCTTAGCATTGGTTTGTAATTCAGTGCAAGCCTTTGAAAACAGAAAGCACTGAGAAATGGTAAGGCATACTTTGTACTTACCTTTGCATGACTCAGTGTGTTGCATAGTGTGAAGACAAATGTCTGTCCCAGCAAATGCAAGAGAGGTATATGAAAAAAATCTATTGGTTGGTTTTGTTTTTGTTTTTGTTTTTTTTTTTTGTCCTTTGAAACTTGTTTTTTAGAGGCAGGAAAGATATAACTTAGTACAGAATAGTGAGCACTCGGACTTAAAAGCCTTAGATTCCAAAAGTTTGTGAGCCAATGTACAAGCTATATCTCTGTTATTGCAATGACTGAGGTTTCCTGCACCCATTAAGTGTTTTGCAAAATCAAGTGAAAAGAAAATCAAAGTATGGAGAACAGGTTTCCTCCCTTGCCTGCTTGAATAACTGTGAATTTTATTTAGCTGAGGTTTTATTTATTTAACTAAGGGTTCTCAATAGCTGAGTACTACTGCTTACTAAAAGCAACCTGTAAGAATATTGAAACAAAAATTATTTTTCAGTTGTGTTGTCTAAAGTTTTTTGTATGATGCAGTGAAAAACAAGAATTAAACCTTTCCAGATGTAAAGTGAGCAGCCTGTTCGGATTACTGCAGACAGAAGCTGTTTGTTAATGCTGGAATACAGAGCTAAGGAGATAAATCCATAGTACCTGTGACCTCCTTCTCTGCAAGGCCTCAGTTATGCTCACACACCAAGGGAAGCAGGGTCCAGTCCCACATGTGTTGGCTGTCACACATCCTCAGGCTTCTGAGCCAAGTGTTGCAGCACACTCGGGAGCTGTGGGAGCAGTGGCTGTGCGTGTCACAGAAGCAGCCTGTGTGCTCTGCCTGTCCTTTAGCAGCCAAAGCTGCCCATAACCTGGCAGCAACGGGGAACCCAGGAGGTCCTAGCAAATGGATTTTTGGGCAATAGGCACAGTAGTCAGCCATGAGGCTGGTGCTCTGTTATTTAGGCAGGGATCAGGGTAGAGCAGCAGAGACACTTGCTGTGTGCCTTCAGTTTTAATTCAGAAAAATCATTGGCACACTTGTACTTGTCAAAGCACTGTCCTTTACAGTGTCCTTTAAAAAAAAGATAGATTATTCTAGACACAAAGACATGAAGCACTACATCATAATAAGTGTCCCGTAATTCAGTGACCAGCATGACAAAGAGCATATTGTTAATGATGTAAACATGCCAGATGGGAAGTTTAACTTTCTCATTCCTGTCTCAGGATCTATGTACAACTGTCTCACTGTTTTTGTCAAATGCACATATTAAAATCCTTCCTTAAAGCATCTGAGATTGAGAACATTTTAATCAAAAAGAATTAACAGAATTAGGTAGATGATTTTGATAAATATTTTGTGTGAAAGCTGGTTGCCATAAAACTTCTGGGAATTTCCATATTTATTCTACAAGAATAAAGGTAATTTACTGATGTGATGGATTTGGCCCTGATGACAGCCAAACACCCACCCACCTGCTCATTAACTCCCAGTGGGACAGGGAGAGAAAACAGGAAGAACAGGAATTAGAAAGCTTGTAGGTCAAGCTAAAGGCTAGAAAATTGTTACCAATTACCATTGTGGGCAAAACACACTCAACTGAGGGAAAATCAATTAAATTTATTGCTAAATACAGTAAATATTTAACTACTCATTCACTTTTGATTCCTGTCCTCCCACCCTTGCTACCACTGCAGTTCACCCTCAGCACTTTTCAGTGAGGATATAGGCAGAGCAAAGGACAAGGAGTTAGGGGCAGCACATGGTGGTTTCTCTCCTTCATCTGCCCAATCGTGACAGTTTCTGAGTCTTTATACAATGGTCTTTATAAGTAAAATCTGTGAGAGATCTGTCTGTCCATATATATACATGCACTTACATATATTGTAAATTTTATAATTTTAAATTTCTTTAAATGAAAATTACTTGTTTTGTCTTGCAGAAGCTAAATAGATGAAAATTTGGTTTGTTCCATGCAGATATGTTGCAGTATTGTATAACTACTGTTCTCCAGGATCCCTAAATGGAAAGAATGACCTCTGTACTCAGATCATAAAAACCAAGGTGTTTTTATGAAACAAATTCATTTCCTGGCAACAGAGAAACTGTTCAAAATGTTTATTTCACAAGGCTATCCTAGTGAGAGACTTAAAATAATCTATCTGCCCCTGATGTTGCTTATATACCCACCATATACACCAGCTTCTGAATAAGGATCTGCCATCCCTGTGAGACAAGATAGATGTATTTAGCTTATCTCTCTTCCATTTATCCTGTTTAAATTCTCTAATAACCAAGCTCAACAATTAAATAAGACATGTATTTAATTGACACAACAAAAAGCTTAGGATAAGCTAGAACAAATTCTGTGCTTATGTTAAAGCAAAGGAAGCTTGGGGGTTATATGCAAATCCTGTTCTGCATCCTGCCTGCACATGAAATACATATCTTGAGAAGTGCTCTATATATTGGTAGATGACAAAAGTATTGTGTTGGAACTTACACCTCCTTCACCTCAGAAATGCAAATGTTTTATAAGAGCTTCTGATTGTTTATAACAATCAGCACCTTTTGTTGACTTCCTGGAAGCTGATCATTGGTTGCAGGACTATTTTTAGCATTTCCGATTTTTAACATTTCTTCTTAATATCTTTGCTAGCCAATGTTTCCTTTCTCCTTAGTGCTCTATTTTCTGCTGCCTCTTTTTTTTTTTGTTTTGCTGCATCAATTCCTTTTTTCTATCCTGAGCTTTCTCTTCATTGCCTGGCATTCTGCTACTGAGCATTGCATTATCCAAAGAAAGCCTTTCTCAAACTGCACCACAAAAGATTACTGCAGAAGGGTACATAGCTAGTGGTTTTAACAAGTAGATCAGTGATGTATGAAACTTAGAATATTTGTATTGATCACATGCAGAGCCCAAATGAATAAAAACTCAACAATGGAGCATGAAGGAACAAGAAGAAGCCACCCAAATCCCAATCTCTTGCCTTATCTTCAGCATCACTCTACAGAGTAACAGTTTTATTCCATGCTTTTGCAAATTTATGTCTTCTTCTCAAATTTTTAGTTTTCTGCTCAGTTTCTTCTCAAAGTTTTTTCTTAGCCCTGTTCTTCTTGTGTCCTATCTTATTTCTTCTTCTACCCAAATATTTTCTTCTTGCTCCCAAATTAAAATTTCTTTGAGGAAGCTGGTTTCCTTGCCACATCAGACAGCAAAATAAACTTTGCTACCCACAGCTAGCATGTACTGCCAAAAATGTGAAGCTTTATTCTTAGTCTATCTTATTTTCTAACTAGTAGCAACATTGTTGGGTGGAGTGCATGGTCCAGGTTATTTTTAAGGTTTTGTCTACAAAAACCTGTTCTAAACAACTTTTTTACTATAATAAAACCAGACGAGCATAACTGATTCTCCCTCTCTTTTGTTATTTAGTCATATAATCACATTCTGGAAGGATTACCAGGCTCAAGACAGAGTGGGCTATTATGATACTTCGGGAGGAAGCTTTTCAATTCTTAAAATGCAGGACTATTCTTCCACAATCTCCATATTTTTTTCCTCAAACCCCTACCACCACCACATTTCTAATTCTATATAAATGTTAAAATTGATTGCTAGACAACATGCAGAAAGCACTTCTGAATGTTTTTAGGTGACTTTTTAGGAGGCCCTTTAATAGAGAAAAAGTCACTATCACTGTCATTCAGTTAGAATGAGGAAAATAGTCATAGTATTAATGTCTAATGTTTTGTTCAACATGTTCAGTCAATAGAGTTGTATTCAGTTTGGAACTAGCTTAAGCGAACTCACTTGTAGGACCAGTTAGTATGACAAAAATTAACACACTTCAAAGTGTATACTTAAAGATTTACTTTAACAGGAGAAGTAATTTTTAGAAAGAGATATACTACAAGTCCCTAGAGCCCACAGGAACCCCACACTTGAAATGTAATCATATTGAAAAATATTGAAAATTCAAACAGTAACAAGAAAAAAAACAATAACATGACTATTGAAGAGTGCTATGGTGTACCAATACTGCCGTGTTGCTACTGGTATAACTAAACAGCTTCAAATTTAGGTAATGCAAATAACAAAAGAATTATATATTCTGGACAATTGGTTAGAGAAGAAAAATGGGACTGCCCAGAGAAAGCATTTCACTGAAGTTTGGATGAAAGAACTAGAATGTGTGTTAAGGACATATTAGAAGTTAATGCTCCGTTATTCAACCAGCAGACAGTGCTGAGATCTGATTTGTCATGACATCAAGCCTAAAAATTAAGGACAGGCATTGTTGATACAATAAAACACTATAACACTACAACATAACAAAACCAATCACAATAGCAAAGCATAGAAGATAACATAGCAATTACTGTTTACTGCATGAGGTGTCTTTTAAGCTGGTGTTGCTTAGACTCTCTGCGCAGCTGGGTCCCCTTGGCCATAGATGCCTTACTTGGCTGCAGGATCTTTCTCATGACAGACATATCTGATTGCTTTTGTAATTAGTTAAATGCTTTTTCATTTTGAAAGCTGTGGCTGAGGTCTACAAATTCAAAGCCTGCCTTTTGAAGGAAAGCTTGTCTCATTTCTGCAAGCTTCACATGTGGAAATGCAGTCTTTGGGGTGCAGGTGCAGAGCAGGGATGCCCCAGGGACTCTCAGCTTGGTAGCTCCACAGAGTTTGTCAGCCAAAAACACTGACAACTGCATGTGCTTCTCTCATCAGAGGACAGAAAGGCCCAGAGCATTATGCCATGATATCATAGAAATGCAAAGAAATAAGTATGTAACAAGTTGATTCTGAGCTGAAGTCACATTTTGCTGTAAACCTGGGGTCACCTTTACATAGAGAAACGGAGGAATTGTGTGATTTATTTTTCTTTTGCAGTATGCTGTAATCATTTCAACAAATGTGACTTCAGATCAGTATTTGCACTCTTTCTTTGTGAGAAGAATAGTAAGTCCAATTAATGATCAAACCTTCACCAAGAAAGCACTGTTTACTCAGGACAGCTGCACTACAATGAAAATGATATGTAAGTGCCTGTTTTGTTTAGGAGTGGTCTGTTCATACCCCAGAGGAAATATAAATCTAAATGTCTTCCCTGTGAAGGCTCATTCAACTCCTGCCCAGGTTTTGGCCTAACACACAGCTCACGCTAAGGCCTGATTTATGCTGAGAGCAGGGACATTAGTTATATGCAAGAGCAACACATAAGCAGGACAGGATGGACAGGGAGGAACAAGGGTCATTATGCAGTTGTCATCACCTGCTGCTGGCTGTCTCCAGCAGCCATCGTCTCTTGCATCTTTGCATATTAATTGTCCAAAGTTTCGTTAGTATCCACTAATTTATGAAAGTAGTCTTGACTAAGCTTCTAATCTGGGAGTCATAAAGTAAAGTTTAATTCAGAGAGTGTGTTGTCCTGTAAATTTTAGAGATTTAAATGAACCTGCCCCCAGTGCTTGTTATACCTGCTGCAGTCTCAGGCTAGTCATTTGCAAACAGTATCTATTTTTTCAGGACAGAACTGCCAGTTTTGTAAGTTTTAAGTCCTTTTGTTTTTTGTGACTCTCTGACTAGGATTAACAATTTCAAGCATTACTTCTGAGGAAGAGAAGATTTGGACAGTGACACTTTAAAGGACTTTTCACTTGCATGGTTTCACCATAAGAATGGTCAATGCCTCCTAACATTTTCCAGACTCTTGAGGAGCATCCTTTAGTTCACCAACTTCCTTTTCAACTTGCTGCTGACGGGATTTCTGGCTCCCTGTATATCATATATAGCATTAACACAGCAGCCTTTTGCCATTCTGTGATCCTATAGTATCTTTTACATTGGGTATTGATCACTCAAATCCAGGAGTATTGAAAAACAGGTTTTCTGTAAGCTGAACCAATTCAATTATTCTGCATTTAAATAATTCACAAGTAAATAAAGCTGCTGTATTACAGTATGCCAGCCACCTCCTCTGCCAAATTTCTTTTTGCTAGCGTTTGTTTTTGTTAACTTTCTGAACTTCTCTATTTGTAAATGAAATCACCCCTTGTAATTTGACAGAAAAACAGCATTTCTTGTAGCAGTTATTTCTGAAGTAGTAGTTGGTTTCTGTTCTGTATATGGGGATTGGAGTTTTATTTAGGCAATGAATGCAAACCTCAGCTAAAACTAGAAAATGTTGTTGTGAAGTGCTTATTCAATGCTATTTCAGTACTGTGATAATAAATTAAAATTGATAATAGTACATAGTGCATCCTACTGAGGATACCTAAGAGATCAAAAAATAACTATGAATTCAGCCACAAGAATCCTGTAGTGTATTACACACTTTAACAGGAGACAAATCCACCATGTCAAATTGCTAATTAGAAACAGATCCTAATAGAGTTATTATTTTCTGGATAAGGAATATGCTTTCTTTCACTGCATAAAGTAGAAAATAAAGATAATCTTCTGTTTATTGTGCTTTTATATTTTAAGCTATGTTTAAAAACTGGTTTTTTTTTCCAGTAACATTGCTGTGAATTATGTTATCACAAACAGGATCACATACTTATTCAGACCTTAATAGTTGATCAGACTATTAATTTCTTCTATTAAACCATAGAACTGTATGATTCCATCTCCATATAGCTAGGTAATAACCATCGTTTTTCAGGCCATTACCTATAAAGGAATAATGGAAAGGTTTTTCAGATAGTAAGGTATCAAAACCTTGTCAAATCCCAAGACTTTATTGGCTCAGTTTAGAGACAGAATGTGTTGCAAAAGTTGAAGGAGCTATGCTAGAAAATTGTGCATCCCAAGCTATCTGTTTAATTTGTTCCAGAAAATACTGGGTGAGATTTAATTTTGGGGACTACCCTTATTGAGACATGGACCTAAATCTGTATTTTTAAAATTATTGTTAATTTTATTTTATTTTGTGGGTTCATTTTTGTCTGAGTTAAGGAGCAAAATGCCATAACCTGCTGAAGCTTTGACTAGGCCATGGGAGACTTGAAAATCAGCAATAATAACTAGTATGGTAATTATTTTTCCTTTTGGATTTATCACAAAAAAATGCCTACTACTTATCCTTAAGCAGCATTTTATTATCATTTTAGAGCATCAGAAATTTTACTTCAAGACTACTTTTTAGCAGTCTGTTTCTGTCCAATGATGACTCCCAAACATGAGGTGAATATGTTATAACTTTCTTTAAAAATTAGGTAGAAGCTCCAACATTCTTTATCAAGGATTTATCTTTTTCCATTCAAGGCAAAAGAACACAAAGAATATCTGCTTTATGTGAGAAAGATAAGCAGTTGGTAGAAGTTTCTGTACTGTAACTATGCAAAATGTTGTAAATGTGATGAGTCTTTACTTTCAGAAAAAGCAAATACACATGAAAGATCTAAGTCTCAGTAGACTGTACAGAAAATATCACACAGAGGATTTTTTATTTTTTAATCAGAAAGAAAACATTGTCCTGTATTTACAAAGCTCAAATCAAAAGACTGAATCACTTGTTCAGCCCTTTTTTCCTAAGAAGTGAGTCTTTTTTAATATATATTTACTTTTTTAGTGAAAGTCAGGAAGTTTAAATAACACTTTGTCATCAATACCAGTTAGAAAGGTATAGAGCAGATTCCCATAGCAGATGGGATTGTGGAAAAATTTAGCTGACAAACACTGAAGAGACTCTTCTAGGTGTGAGGAAACTAAGTCTTGCAAGAGACCTGCAACTTGATAACATTTCATGGAGAGCCATAAGATCTGAGACCAAGGTTCAACTTGTTAAGAGAACAGCTGAGGATAGCGTATTTTTCTTCTCAGAAATTACTGCTATAGAATGGCATATTTGCTTACTTTCCTTAGCTGCAGAAATTTCAGTAATTTAATGAAAGCAAATACATCCAAATACAAGAAAAGACAGAGGGAAGAACATGAAATAAAAATTTTAACACCAAAACCCTGAGTTCAGCCATGTTATAACCCATTGTAAACAGTCTCTTATCAGGAAAAGGATGATGCTATTTTTTCTGTAGGTGGTGTTATCACCTACACTTGTGAGAACATCCTCAGATATCAGACATTTATAGAATCCTAGCTGAAAAAATCTAGCAGATACCCTTGCAAATGCATTTTCCTTAGTTGGACAATTAATGACCTGCTGTCCAATTATTTAAAAAAAAAAAAAAAAAGCGTGAAGGGAGTGATCTCATGTACTAGTTTTGGTTTTCAAGTCCAGAAGCTCAGAGAACAATCCCCACAACTAGTCTTACTAAGCGTGATAGCGTGATTTGCTAGCTGTTCACAGTTATGGGTTCTGGGCCAGACATTATGAGCTGGTTGCATCCATACTGCTTGTAAGGTTCAAGTTCTGAGCTCAGATGACTCCTCAACCTGTGCCAAAGTATCACTTGCCTGGAGACTGACACATCTCAAGACGGTAAAAAAACCAAGAAGAAAGCATTGATAGAATTCATCCAAAATAAATTCAAGCTCAGCCCTAGGGCCACATAGTGCCATTCTGAACTAACTAAAGTATTAAATGATAAACTGGAAAGAGTCCAATGAAGTTGTCACTGAAAAGTCTAGCATCAGATATACATAAAAGGACTAAGGGAATTTGTTTTATTTAACATGGATGACAGAAGATTTGGAGGGAAATAAGTGAGGCTATTCATTGCATTGAGGAGGGGTTATGCAAAAATGGGACCCAAAATAATCTCAGAGCTGCACAATGAGAGGGTGAGACACAATATGAAAGTTTATTTTTAATTACTTGACAATGAATTGCTTAAATTTTCGTGAAAACAAGTACTGAGTATTCGTAAGTTTCATAGGCTTTGATAGAATTGCTTTATTTAAATAACATTTGTTTAAATCATAGTAAGGCATCATTCAAGAAAATTGTGGGAATGTCTTGCTAGGTCCCTGAAAATTTTATATAACCAAACTTCAAAAATAAATTGAAAAGCCCCTCCCTCCTGTCTCCATCATGGCAACATTTTCTCTTGTACTTACTAAGAATCCAAGAAAAAAAATACTAAATCTATGCTTCAAGTTGAGATTCAAATTAAAGGCACTTGGCAATCAAAATGTATTCCCATTTTGAAATCTAATGCACAGATTTCTATCAAGACTAGGTAATAATTTAAAGAAATAAAACCAAATTATATCTGGTGATCCCTGTGTCAGTATCAGCAATGCAATTAAAAAATTAAACTGTTCTACCTTATGCTGAAAGTAATTTTTTCCCTGGAGTAATTAATGTTCAAATGGAAGAAAAACCAACTGCAAACCAAGCAACTGTATGTGACATGATTAAGACAGTCTTTTAGGTTTTCTTTTTCTAATAGTGTTGGCTATACAAAGCAAAAACTCAAGCGAACCTCTAGGTCTGCTAATTAATGACACTCTCAACTACAGTAGCTGTCTAGCATCTTTGCTGTCTGAAGAACTCTAAACTTTTGTAAGTTCTCTGTTTGTTAGGTGGTTTTTTTTTTTTTAGCCTTCTTTTAATAGTTCCGTATGAGATAAACCAGAGGAATAAACACAGATTTTCTGAGTAATCCATATGTAATTCATCAAGGTACACAACCTAATAAATTAATTTAACAGACAGGTTGGCTGATAAGGATTTTTTTTTTTTTAAGCTGATTAGAATTTTTTAAATAGACTTTATTTAGAATCATGTTCATTTATGTGTCCCTTAATTATTTGTTAGAAGCATTTTTATTACCAATTGAAGAATAAAGTACTCTGAGCTACATCACATTTATTACTATAGTAGCATGCCACAGCCCAGTTCAGCATACAGATTTCTGTTTTATCCACATCATGGCCAACAACAGTAGGAACAGCGATGAATCTGTGTTGGGTTTTTTTTTTGTGACAAATAGACTAATTTACTCATTTTTTTAAGAAATAACAGGAATTAGACACTGGCAGTCCAACAGGGCTGGGGTAGGTACATGAGTAACATTCCTATCTGAGAACATTAGCACAGAATAGAACTCTCTATGGCTATTGAAATCACAAAAGAGTTTAGGTATCCAAGGCTGTTAATATGTAATTCCAAAATTTTAGATTTTTTTTCCAGACTCTATTCCATTGCCACAGAACATGGGAACAAGAAAGCCCTTCCTGAATGTCTACCTGAATTCATAATTCCTGGATTCATTTGACAGTTCCGAAACCTTTTCTCACAGTAGGTTCCACAGTTCATGAATTTCACTGCCTGTGTAGTGAAACACCTCAGGAGGACATGGTTGAACAACTCAGGATCTGTAATACATCTTAGTGTGAATGAATTACTAAGTGCAAAAGGGTAAATATGTAAAAGATATACAGTTTCTCAAGCAGAAAAGTGTCAATTATACTCTCTTCTAAGACCATAACACTTGGGTTAATGATTCATTTGTAATCAGTCTCTGATCAAATAGACCTTGGATTATCTATAAAATGGCACACCTTCCGTAAGATTACTGGGAAATATTTCCAAAACCAGACAACTCTAATAGAATATACTTGTAGCACTCTTGTAGGAAATAGAACATGTAGGCTTGTATTTTTTCACTTAAGAGAAAGAACTGATTAAATCATCTGCATCTACCTGAGCAGCATTGGTGACATTAGATGGTATTAGTAACCAACAGTGTAAATCAAGAGACCTGCTTTGCTATTTGAAAGAATGAACATGTGTGGGTCTACTCTGATAAGACACTCTTGTCTCTTGCTTTCAAAGCTGAGGCATCTCTAGATCTTGCAGAATCCCAGCTCTAGTCCCCCCATCCATTTTTATACCAGTAATTTCAAGAGGGTCAGAGCAAAAGTATAAGTATAGCGTGAAATCATCTCTACTAGCACATTCCTTGACACAATTTAGGGCTCTGCCAGCTAGTATTGTCCACAACAATACACAGTTCAAGGGATGGTATGGTCCAAGAAGTCTTCCCAGTTGGCATTTTGTGTTGTGGCTTCCCAGGGAGTGCAGCATTGCAGACCTGCCTCTTGACTCCAGAGCCATAGAACTGTCCCCAGCCTGTTTGAACCCTTTGTGTTGGTTCTGAACCTTAAAGTGTGTAGCTGTCTGTGTTTCCTCCAGTCATGAATTCCATAAATAAATTCTTGGTGCTGGATATATCTAGAGTTACCCACCTACTGACAGAAGTAAGTGGCAAGGTTCCAGTTGTGTTATTGCTGTGTTGTCTGAGACATAAGACACAAATTGGCAGGATATTCCTCTAATTTCAGAGTAAGCAGCCTGAGTGTAATTGTGGTTTCCATAGTTTTGACAATACTGCAGTTTTAGCCCTGATTCAAACTAAACCTCTCTCCTAGTAAATTTGAACACATCTCACTCATCAGAAGAGCCCAACAGTTAGCCCTTAAAATGTTTCAGATTAGTAAAGTAAAAGCTAAGGTTTCAAGGTTTGAAAATGTCAACTACTTTATATTGTCATCAGAGGAAAGGGCCATCTCTGGATACACTAAAAGGAGACAATCAGTATGTGATCCAAGTACTTTTCTATTTGCAATAACAAAAACTTATGCTTAGACAGTCAGGCTGCTTCATGTCTTGCTACCAGATCAGCGGTAAAAATAGAATTGAATTGTTTTCGCTCATTTGGTTTTTATTGTTTAACATTTACCAAGTATTGCCAACCATAATTCCTTGGGTAGTTCCAGGACTTCCTAACTTCCTGCATAGGAAGACATGGGTACATGATGTCCAGCATAGATGTGGGTGTGAGAGTGATCATTCTTGTTTACCTATAGATTTCAATTTTTAAGAAAACTATTTGCCTTCCAAGAAAATTTAGTACTCTACTTTCTAGTTACTTCTATTTGGCTAATATTTATTTGTGACTGGGGCATTAAAGCATTGAACAGATTCTTCATTTTATTTTTATATGAGAATATAAATACACACTACAATTGTGTCTCATGGATTCACAGTTCAATAAAATGCTGAAGTGCTGTATTTTTTATGTGACACTCAATTTTGTAAGCTAAGCAGTAGTGTAGAGTGGTCTGAAAGTCTCCTTGATTTGAATCATAATTGCAAATACTCCTGAGACTTTTAGGAATTGTGACTTATTATTGGGCAGTTTATATTTGGGTTTGTTAATAGTATTTTGAAGTAATGTAAATTCTTGCATGTGAAAGAAGGATTCATAAAGACAGTGTTAGTGGTTTGTGACAGGATGAAATGACAGCTTTCACTTCACTGTATGTAAATTGCTATAAATATAGTGTGACACCTTCGCTTTGCTGCCAAAGGTTTTCCATCTGAAAATATGTCCAGCTCTCCCCTGCTGCTAAGTAAAACAAGCAGAATATTTTGATTTCTGAGGAAAGCAATAGGGAACTACCATCTCAGTTTGCTGCTTTAAACACCTTTCTTTTGCTCCACTGACACTAGTACATATGGAAAACCAGTCAATGATCAAGGTGGAGAATATAAAATGCAAAAGTGTTTACAAAGGGTATCCAGAGTCATCAATATAAAAGCCATACAATTGCTCTAGGACCAAGCAGGGTGGAAGCTCATTTAGGAATAGGTTGAAATTAATGAGAGATGAAATGACAAAGCAGATAAAGGGCCTGATTGAGCCGAAAATGGCTGGGGAAATGTAGCCTCCATATGGTTCCCAGTGTGCTTTCCTTTTCTTCATACAAGTATTCAGAAAGAGGCTGTTAAAACGAGTGTGGGAGAAACTGAATGGCTCAGGAACACCATAACCTCATTCCAGGTTTCAGGGAAGAATTCAGTGCTTTGTTTCTGGTTGTGTTAAGTCTCTCTCCAGGTGGATAAGATCTTACTCTTTGTTCCTCGAGCATGTTTCTGACCAAGCATCCTGGGAAAATACAGTAGTATCTGCAAGTCAGTCTTCTTGGCAAAGGTCTGAATTTTTCCTGTATAGAGATATTAAGCAGTTTATTTGTTTTAGCTAATGTCTGACACTCTAATGAAGATTATACATTTAATTGAGGGAAGCATGTTTCAAATGGTTGGAACAAAAAGGTGGAAATCCCTTCACACATGCCAGTGGTTGGTATTAAGATATAACCTTTGTTTATTTTTAGCTTCAACCTTCCTCCCGTTTAAATTCTGCAGTAGTTTTACCCAAGCAAAAGCAATGAAGTATCTCTACATCAGTATGGGAGCATGTCAGAAAATATCTGCCATAGTATTATATAAGCTGAGGGCTCCACGGCCAGAGGCATGGTCAGGGCCCATCACACCACCCCAGTGTGGGAGCAAGACAGGCTGGGGGGGACACCACAGGCATCTCCAACCCCATGCATTACACATCTCCCTTGGGAAGGATCAAGAGCATGTGAGAGGTTAGATGGGGCTGAAAATGTTCTCCACTAAAAGATGGGTGGGAAAGGGACAGCCTGCAGTTGTGCGTCTTCTGAGCTGGCCCTGGACTCCAGCACCCAAACCCACAACAGGGGTAATGAGCCCAGAGCCCTGGCACCACAGTGGTACACAACATTGTGGAAAAGGCAGTGGGACCTGGGTCCTGTTCCTTGCTGTATCAAAATAATGTCAGTAAACTCCTGTTGCTGTTGATGGTGCTGCCACTCTCTCCTCAAGAAAAAGTGAAGAATTCCGATCTGCGTTCTATTTCTAGCAAATTAATTATTTTATAATTATTTTTCACCTTTTTTAATTTTTTTTTTTTTGAGTGCTTATTTAACTGCTTCTCTTTGTCTGCTACAGTTTGCAATGAACTTTTGAACTTGTGTCTCTAAATTGTATATGCTAATGGATGCCTTTCATTTCTTTGGAATGTTTTCAATATTATTCTCTCTAATCCTTAATGCTGAGCTTACTTCTGCTACACTAATATTCGCCAGACTGAAAATAAAAAAAATGTTTAGGGTGGCTGATATAATATTTTTACAGCCTCTAGAATTTTCAAATCCTAATTTTGTATAAAAGAATAATACTGACAGGCAGAAGGTGGAGAAAGAAGGCTAGGTTTTCAATCGTATTGGAAAAATCCTCTTTTATCTGTCAGAGGTATTCTTTCCCATAACGGGCTGGTTTATTTATGTATTATCTTTTCTCTTAAAAAAAGTTTATATCTGTCCCTGGCAAATTAGATGTAATATTACTAGATTATGAGGAATTAAATTCTCCTGCTTCACCATTAATATTACAGACTGAATTGAAGCATTTTTTAACAATTATTAAGTTCAATAACAAGGACAGACTTTAAATATACTATGAGTTGCGATTATAGTAACAGTGATTTCATTTTAAAACTGACTGTGGCTTTGGTGGCTCTGGGGAACAGAGGTTGTTTCTTCTTTAAATTGTGATATTTTTGGTGCAAGCCATAAATAGGATACCTCACTGGATTCAAACAAATTTAGCTTGGCAGCATTCAATTAGAGTTTCATTAGTAGATGTAATGGCACCCAAAAGATCTAATATACTCTTACTACAAAATTTCAGACACAATTATAAAGATGTCATCTTTGTTCAGGCCAGAGTTGGGCTTTTAGGCTTTTCTAGTTGAAAATGTATTAACCAAAACCATAGAAAACAGAAATGGGAGAATTGTGCTATAGGAAATTCAGTATTATTGTATTCAGTCTAAAACTATAATCATACTGTAGTAAACATATTGTCCCTGATCTATGACCAAAATGTTAAGGTAGTCATCAGTGGATGATAGTCTGTGTTATATAACTAATTAGCTATAATTTAACTTTTCATTGGTTTTGTCAAGAAAAATTTACTATAAAATTATTTCGTGTGTGTTTCACAGTATCACAGTATGTTTGAGATTGGAAGGGACCTCAGAAGATCATCCAGTACAATTCCCCTGCCAGAACAGGAACTCCTAGATGAGGTCACACAGAAACATGTCCAGGTGGGTTTTGGATGTCTCCAGGGAAGGAGACTACACAACCCCCCTGGGTAGCCTGCTCCAGTGCCCCTTGTTTGCCACCGAGAAGAGCCTGGCTCCATCCTCATGGCACTCACCTTTTATATACTCATAGACATTAATACGGTCGCCCCTTAGCCTCCTCTTATCCAAACTAAAGAGACCCAGCTCCCTCAGCCTTTCTTCATAAGAGAGGTGCTCCACTCCCTTAATCATCTTTGTTGCCCTGTGCTGGACTCTCTCCAGCAGTTCCCTGTCCTTCTTGAACTGAGGGGCCCAGAACTGGACACAATATTCCAGATGGGGTCTCACCAGGGCGGAGTAGAGGGGAAGGAGGACCTCTCCCGACCTACTAACCACCCTCCTTGTAAGACACCCCAGGATGCCATTGGCCTTCTTGGCCACAAGGGCACAGTGCTGGCTCATGGTCATCCTGCTGTCCACCAGGACCCCTAGGTCCCTTTCCCCTACACTGCTTTCTAATAGGTCATTCCCCAGCCTATACTGGAACCTGGGGTTGTTCCTGCCCAGATGCAGGACTCTACACTTTCCCTTGTTAAATTTCATCAAGTTATTCCCCACCCAACTCTCCAGCCTGTCCAGATCCTGCTGGATGGCAGCACAGCCTTCTGGTGTGTCAGCCACTCCTCCCAACTTAGTGTCATCAGCAAACTTGCTGATAGTACACTCTATTCCCTCGTCTAAATCGTTAATGAACATATTGAATAATATTGGCCCCAGTACTGACCCTTGAGGCACTCCACTAGATACTGGCCTTCGACTAGACTCCACACCATTGTCTACCACTCTCTGGCTTCTCTCCTTAAGCCAGTTTGCAATCTACCTCACTACTCTATTGTCCAGACCACACCTCCTCAACTTAGCAACTAGGATGCTGTGGGAGACTGTGTCAAAGGCTTTACTGAAGTCAAGGTAGACCACATGCACCGCTCTGCCATCATCCATCCACCTTGTTACATTCTCATAAAAGGCTATGAGGTTGGTCAAGCATGACCTACCCTTGGTAAAGCCATGCTGACTGCCCCTAATAACCCTCTTATCCTTGATATGCCTTGAGATGGCACCAAGGACAAGCCGTTCCATTACTTTCCCAGGGACGGAGGTGAGGCTGACCGGTCTATAATTACCTGGGTCCTCCTTCTTGCCCTTTTTGAAGACTGGAGTGACATTTGCTTTCCTCCAATCCTCGGGCACCTCTCCCGTTTCCCAAGACTTGGCAAAGATGATGGAGAGTGGTCTAGCAATGTCTTCAGATGTGTTCTTTTCTTTGAACCCATTACTCCTCTTTTGGCCTGAAATGCTTTGCTTGTGGCCAATACAGGCTTTCTTACTGAAATTTCAGGCAAGCTTTTAAACCTATTTCTTGGCTTCTATTTCAGCTGCTTCTTCTATCATTCAAAAACTTTTAAATGGATTTAATCTTATGTTTGTAGCTCTAGAGTTTCATATCCTATTTACCTTTTTTGGACAAGGTTTTGCTAGCCCCTTTGCAGGGAAGCTGGCTTATTGCTAAAGCTTCACTCCATCCCTACTTATAGATTGGAGAGACAGACTTACTTACAGAGAGCAATACCATCACAAGTGTCTTTGAAGGCGCCTTAGCAAGAAGAGAAAGAGAAGGTGTGAGAGAGGATATAAATGTCTAGCTGTGTAATTAAGAAGTCATATGGGAGAGTAGAAACTGATTAAGAAAGACAAGGGAGAATACATAGCAGTACAATTTGGGTAAAACATATTGTCTGGCTCTTCCTCTCCTTATTTGTATTCAGCATTTGAAGACCCAGAGAAAGTACTATCTCCCTTATGAGCTGTTAACACTAGCCAGTATTACTAATGAATAGATAATAGCTTTACTCTAACACTGGAGGAAAATTTAGTTTCAGTATGCAATAGTATGTACATGTATGTATGCATGTATATATATTCACATAGATGCATATATTAGCATATCTATTGGTAAAGTATTATATAATCTACACTAAGTATAGTACGTATTTGTTAGTATGTATACATACACACATACATACATGCAAAATCCTGTACTAACGGAAATACATAGTATATATTTACTTAAAACCTGTTTGCATATGTGTAAAGAAATACGAACATTTTTACCTTTGAAAGTATAGCTACCAACTGAGTCATTTTGAATTGTCAGGTATCAAAATGTCCGAGGACATCACCTCTCTGAACCTCTATTTTAATTGAAACTTTGTGCATGATCTGCCTTTGGTACACCAGCAGCTTGTTACTGAAACAGAGGTGACTAAATCTAATGTTGAAGGGGAGGGAGAAGGGAGCAACCTTCATCTATTCCTTTTCCCCAAGTGCCAGACAGTCCTTGCGGTACCAGTTTAGAGATCTCTATTTGCTTTAACTGATTTCTCAGTCTGAAAACTAAGGTTTTTGTTGTTCATTATTCATAATTTAGGTACTATGGAGATACCTAGGAGACTTCATAGCCAAAGCTACTTGTTAGTCAAGGCAGGAGGGAATGAATTCTTTTCTATGCTTAATGTTCAAGATTGGTATTTAAACTTACTCATCCTTCTATAGCCAGATGAAGTTTCTAGAACAGTTTTAGTCAAATTATTACTGGCAAACATTTTAAAATTAATTTGTGTTGAATAGACCATGGACTTCAAATCAGGGAGGTTCTTCAAGAGAAGGTGTTCTACAAGCTTCCCTTTCAGATTTTCTACATAGGAATTCACATATAAGGAAAAATGTAGGCATTTCTTAAAATTACTCCACCTCCAAAAAAAAAAGTCAAAACAGGAGTTTCAGCTTTCTCAGGCTCTCTTATTTCTCCTAGGTAAGTTCTTAACTCACTAAGCTCTTTTTCTCAAGCCTGACAGCTACTACCCTGCCTCACTGAGCTCCTGCATTTGCTTTTCACAGGAACTCAGAAAGCAGGGGTGCAGGCAAGAAAATGCTGTGGGGGGATACACAGGGATCTGTGTAGGGCAGGCTATAGGAGTATGTGGTCTTGCAAGAAGAAAAATCGGAATTTCACCCTGCTCCCCGCAGTCAGGCAGTGGTACCACAGGGAACCGGTTACAAAAAATGAAAGTGAGACTTGGATGTGGGATGGGCAGGGCACTGGTTGAATTTCAAGGGGAGTGAGGGCTGAATTATATTCTTGAAATGTTTAATAATGCTATGCACTTATAGAGAAAAAGGTAATGGACAACCCCTTTTCTTGGAAGAAGGTGTTTATTAACCACATTGTATTGGTTGGAGGGCCAATTTCATAGAACCATTAAAATAATAAATGTTCCCTAATCCCTGCATGAGAAGCTGGAAGACTCAAATACAACCTTGACTTCAAAAATGTTGACAAAATAACAAAGGGATCTTTGCTACTTAGTATATATTAAGAAAAAAAAATACACCAAAAAAACACAGAATTTTCAAATAAAGTGGTTTCATTTCATTTGGAGCTGTGCAGGTCCGTTAATTGCATACTGGGGGATTGTGTAAGTACATAGGCAATGTCATACAAACATGTGAACCCAAAGAACCTATGAAATTTATTTGGATAATACGTTTGAGACTTTCAGAAACATGAACTCAGACTGTCTTCCTTGTTTCTCAGCTACTCTGTAACTTACAGCAGAAGTAAGACACTCTTGCTTTTCAATTTATAAATGAAGTAAGTTTTAACTGCCTGTAAAGCCAGAATTGCTGGCACAAAAGCTGTTATGTTTTTGAGGAAATACACTCTGGGGAGCCATTAAAAAGAATCCTGGAATGTCATAGAATAATCAAACATCATGATGGAGCATGTTGCAGTTGCTGTTTTTCAGAAGAAAATCCTTTCAACTGAATTTCCAGCAGCATTTCCTGACACATCCTGCATGCTCTCTTGGGTCTCTGTTTCCATTCATTTTCTCCAGTACAGTTCAGGTTGGGAGGGCTTGAAGCTGACATGACTACAGTGATTTGGTTAAGTTAATTGAAGCATATGAAAGTTTACAGAATTTCTGTCTTGTTTAAATAAAGCTTAATTTCATGAAAGAAGCAGATGATCAGGATTTACAGGCAAAGTTGGAAAGGCAGAGAAGGAAGAGGAATAAGACTGAATATAGATTTAATTGTAACTGTCAAGCTTTGAAGACCTCACAAATCATCTACTTGTTCCGTACTTCAAGTGCAAAGATAGGATTTACAAATCTACTCATTTTAATTAAGGATTTATTGGGATGATTCATAAATTAATCATAGGAATTACATATAGAAGATATGATTTATAAGCCTAGAGGAGGATTATGAAGTATAATGTAGGATTAGTAAATCTATTGTATGTATGTAAATATATTTCCAGACTCCTGAAGCTATTAACACGTTAGCTAAATCATATGTTTATATTAATGATGTCTAAATCAAAACTGAGTAAAATACTTTAGTTTTTTTTAACCTAGAGGTACCATAAGACAAGTTGGTACAAAGTCTAAAAAAGGAACATTAATGCAAAGAATTTCTAGAACAAAGTCATTATGGAGTACATTTTACCAGTGTAAATGTATGGGAAGAAGAAAAGGGGTAATACTGAAACAGAGACTTTCCAAAACTGGTTTCAGCTTTCAGAAACCTGTCCAGCTGGGACAAAGCAGCAGTCTAAAACCATGTGTTCAATGGTTGCATACGCTATGCTGAGGGAAAGTCAGCAGAGGGTAGCTGGATAACGCCAGGGAAGAGTGCATCCATTGTTTTGACTAAGCCAATTAGAACAGACAATTCTGGTGACAGTGCAGTGTACTGGTCTGAAAACAAACTGGCCGCCCACAGTAACTTTAGGATCTCTTCCCTTTTGTTCCATCCCCTTAAATCCTAGAACAAGGGAAAACTGACTTGATGATAGGTGTTTGCAAGCCCTCTCTGGGCCACCTGAGCACCTGGACACCCAGGCAAACAGGGCATGTCAAGGAAAACAACTCGCATTATGCAAGTGTAGTGAGACACAGCACTAAGGCACTCCCTTGGTATTCTCCTACCCTATGAGAAAATACCTTCCTTCTGCCTCAGAAAAGGTATAATAGCAACAACCAGTTACTCCTGGCAGCCTAACACACCTGTTGTCCGGACCATAGCCTGAGTGGGACAGTACAGAACTATATCATCTGAAAAGTTCTGGACATAAAGAAATGATGGAAAGCACTAGAAATTACCTCATCTTAATTGTGGCTAGAGTGAAAATTTACTGACCAAAGTCAATGATCTCACGACCCTGTGAATAGTGATCCTAAGTGAGACCTTTTGAGCTCTTCTGGATTGCAGTGGGCTGTGATGAGCACCTCTCTCTGAAGGGGATGCCTGCCAGAGTCACCTCACAATGAAGTGACACTGCAAAGCTGTGGGAAAAGTAGATTTCTTGGGAGTCAACAAGCACCTTTTAAGAGTGCTGCATTAAAAGTGAGTAATTTTCTAATCTCGAGAGGTAAATTTTGTCCATAGTTACACCTTTACACATATTCAAGAATCCATGGATTAATGTGAGAATGTGTGTGTGTATTTTATAGATCTGTATGTATGTGTTTTTATCTACATATCTGTGTGCATGTCTATGTGCATGTGCATTTCTCTCTTTTTAAATATAATGTGGTGCTTGTCATTCTCTAATTTGTAATTAAGTCTCTGTTTTGCATTGTTTTAAATCACTTTATCAATCAGCTGCTGAGTAAATGTTATTAGAAATCATATATTAAACTTGTGATCTACTTCAATAAATCTTAAATTGTTGCTAAATCAAAGCTGTGTAAGACTCCATCCATGACAGGTGAGCAACTGACACTGAGCCATTTAAACCTAAAGAGCAGATTTAATCTTTCAGATGGACAAAATAACCTGTAATGATAACACAAGCCATTTAAGATTTTTAGTAGTACAGCTCTCTAGAACAAAATCCTTACACAAAGACAAAAAGCAGAGCCTTGTAGTAACATGCAATCATTCAGTAGAAGGTCCTACAAAGTAGCAGCTACACTCAGACTTAAAATGCAAAAGAAAAACAACTGGCAGCATTATCAGAACAATCTGAGCAATTTGACTCACACTGTGAAAGCGCTTGAAATTTTCCTTGGCTGGCACTCAGATTGCATTTGCCAGCTTGCACCAAAGTTGCCCAGATATGCTCTGTGTTTGTAAATACCCTACAGAATTTATTTTTATTTCATTACAAGATATAGTTTTATTTTGTTTTTAAATAACCACAACATATGAGAAGGGGAGAAAAGTCAAAGCAGAACTGAGACAGAAAGACTTGTAAAGGGAG
The DNA here is from genome assembly GCF_964273445.1 of Streptopelia decaocto. NCBI lineage: Eukaryota > Metazoa > Chordata > Aves > Columbiformes > Columbidae > Streptopelia > Streptopelia decaocto. The sequence goes on along the minus strand of NC_138655.1, from coordinate 77,025,820 downwards.
CAAGCAAATGAAAAAGAGGCCTTCATTATGTAAGAAGCTTAATGGTAGAAAAGAAATAATTCTCTGTAATTAAATGAAAGGATTTGTCTATTTAGGCTTCTACATGCAAACAAGTTCCATCAACGTTTTAACACTGTACAAATTAGTCAGGTGTTCAGCTCCACTTGTATTTCATTAACAAAAATATCTGAGGAAGAAGTGAAAGTTCCTTTTTTGTAATGATGGCTTTTGCACAAGCTCTAATTTTTTCTTAATTACAGTGTCATTGTCTGCCTGACTAAACAGACTGTGATGTAAAGGGTCACTGCACCAGGTGTCTGTAAGTCCTGTGACCAAAACAAGATAGATTTTTAATATTATTTATTCCTTGCTAAAGCTTACCTGTGGAAGTACAAGCTTTGGCTCAGGAAGTTCCTGACTCATGCACTCAGTCTTCAGCAATTTCTGCTCTGAGGAGATGTTGTAATATGTGCTTATCTGGGATTTAGTTTTTTCCCTTGTCATCTGCTTTTGATGACTGATGGAGACAGACTGTTTAGCTAGACAAATGTTTGTTCTGACCTGGGATAGCTACTCTTATCTATTTTTTAAGATTCTTACTGCTGGCTGTTTGAATTAACCCTGACCAGTGTTTTTCACTACTGTGACACAATATGAAAAATTATGTGTAAAATGAATGGCTAGCCAGACTGACAGATTTACCTCTGTATGCCTCTGTCTGTTGACTCTTCTTAGCCCTTGAGGCTTAGAGGTCGTGAGGTGAATTTAGTTTCCTCTGCATCAGGGGAATGTCTTAGTAAATTCCAGTGACAGACTCAATCACTTATTCTGCAACAGTCATATATATACATGCAATCAGCCAAAAGTTCTTGAAAATGTTTAGAACAATATTTTTTTTAAAGATCTGACATGCAATCCTCAAATATTATTGCTCTGATTGATTTATTTACTCTGATCTCATTCCTAAATGCATAAAAGCAAGTTCTTAAGGTACACATTGACCTTGCAACTTCCATGGAATGTGGTGGTGACAACAGAGAGCCTAAAATTAGGCAAAAGCTATCACCTTTACATCACTGACAAGGTTTAAGATTCAGTAAAGGATAGGACTTGATTTTGAGGTTCCAGAATGAACCTGCAGAGCTGAAGTTAAGGAAAAATATTTTTCCTTACTAAAACTGAAGATAAGTCTCCAGATAATTGGAACTGAAGACCTACAATGCCAATTTTGTAATTGAATTTTATATTTATTCCTTCTTTAAAATACAAAGGCATCAGAAAAATACAAGCAAAGTGAAAACAAGGTAGCAACAAAAATTGCTTGAAACTGAAAGCCCAGTCAAGATAGCATTTAAACATAAACAAGGATGAAAAGTTAGATTTGTGATACCTGACAGGTATTTACCTTCCCTCATTTTCCCACAGAGCTCTTTCTGCAGTGCAGTTTTATTAAAGAAGTAGCATGTTATCACCTCCCAGTCATCTGGAATGTTAAATCTTGTTTTATATTGCCATTTTGCAAGAAACAAGCCTGCAGCTGAAATATTTTCCTGTAGCTCCAAGTGCCTTAAATTATTTCAATCACATGTGTATATTGCAACTTCAAAGTACAGGAAGACCATCAGTTAGCAGCTCCTATCTGGTACTACCCTCACTGCCTATTTCACTTATGCAGCCCCACTGTCTTCTTTTTGTGCTTTTATTGCATCCTACTCCTCCCCAGTAAAATACAACTGGAGAAGGTTTCTTGCTTTGCATCTGCTTTTATTAGGATTGTAGAATTGTAGAATCGTACAATTATTTATGTTGGAAGGGATCCCCAAAGGGCAGTCATATCCAACTCACTGCTCAAAACAAACCTCATTAGATCATGTTGCTCATGTCCATATCTAATTGTGTCTTAGACAACTCCAAGGACTGGATCTAGAGTGTTCCTGGACATACTGTTCTTTCATTCTACCCCACTTTGTGGAAAAATAATCCTTGCATTCAATCAGAATTTTCCATGTTCCAACTGGCACCTGTTTCCTCCTGCCCTGTCATTTTCTGAGAAGAGTCTAGCTTCATTTTCTCTGTACCCTCACTAGTAGCTTTAGACAGTAATAAGGTCTACCTTCAGTGTTCTCTTCTGTTTGAACAAATGCTATGCTCTCAGTCTGTCATTATACACCATATTCTCCAACCCCATAACCATTTTGGACCCCACTGGACTCACTTTAGGATGTCAGTATCTTCCTTGTACTAGTAAGCCCAAAACTGGACACGGATCTCCAGATCTGGTCTGATAAGTGTTGAATGCAGTGGGGGGATAACTTCCCTGGACCTGCTGGCTGCAGTCTTTCCAATACAGCCCAGGATGCAGGTGGTCTTTTTGTGGCAAGGGTACACTGCTGACTCATGTTCAACTTGTTATCCATCACAAACCCCAAATCCTTTTCTGCAGGGCTTCTTGCTAGTTGGTCCCCAGCTTATATTGTTGCAATGGGTTATTTCACTCTGGATACAAGACTGCATTTGCTTTTACTGAACTTCCTGAGATTTCTATCAGGCCATTTCTCTGGCCTTCCCAGGTCTCTGTGTCCTCCAGCATAGTGATGACTCCCTGCAGTTTGCTGTCATCCACAAATTTGCTGAGAGTACACTCTGTCCATCATTCAGACTTTAACAGAGCCATTACAAAGTGCTGGTCTCAGTATTGATCCCTGATGATGCCACTAGTTACTGGTCATCATCTGGGCTTCGCAATGATCACTACTCTTTAAGACTGGCACTCCAGCCAATTTTCCATCCACCTCTCCAGTTAGCCCATAGCTCACCAGTCTGACTTTCATAAATCTGTACTTGCTGCTGCTAGTTCCCCTCTTGTCCCTCATATATTTATAAATGGCTTCTATGAGGTTTTGCTCCATAATCCTCCCAGGGACTGAGGTGAGGCTGATCAGCCTGCTAACTGGATCCTCTTTCTTGCCTATCTCCAAGATGGGTATGACACTTGCTTTGTTCCAATCATTAAGAACTTCTCCCAGCTGTCATGATCACTAGAAAATGTAGAAAGCACTCTTGCAATGCCATCAGCCAGCTCTTTCAGCACACATCATATCAGGTCCCAAGGACCTGTACATTACTAGCTGCCTTAAGTGCTCCTGTACTCTTTTTCTACTGTAGGTTCTGCTTCACTCTTATAGACTCTGCTAGTGGGGTTGGGGCCTCGGGATGCCTGAGTAAATATGGTATTTCACTGCTAAATGCTACCACTGAAAGCTGAGACAAAAAAGGCATTTTCCATATCACATGTCACTAGTCCTCTGCCCCACTGAACAATGGACCTGCTTCTTCTTAACCTTCCTTTGAACTACCAATATACTTACAAAAAAACATTTCTGACTCTTCTTCACCTCTCTTTTTGTTTTCAACTCCAGCTGAGTTTTGTCTTTCTTAGTCGCATTCCTACACATGCAGGAAATACCTTTCTATTCCTTTTTGAGCAGACTGAAACTGACTCCACCTTTTGTGTATTTCCTTTTTGTGTCTCAGGTCAATCAGATACTTCCTGTCCACCCATCCTGGCTTTTTGCTGTGCTTGTTCAACTTTCTGTGGATTGGAATGGACCATTCTTGCACTCTAAGGAAGCTGTCCTTGAAGCCTCCTCTGAAGCCACCTCTGAGGAGGCTGTCCAACCTCTCATGGGCCTTTTGACCTCCAAGCAAGTTTCCGAGGGTGTAAGTCCATGAAGAGGTGAATATCTGCTTTTCTCAAGTCCAAGGGTGTAATTCAGCTCTATGTCTTACATACTTCTCTCAGGATCATAAACTTCACAATCACTGCAGTTAAGGCTGTCCTCAACCTTGACATCTTAAACCAGTTTCTTCTTGTTTGAGAGTATCTGGTCCAACAAAGCATTTGTCTTCATAGTTTTACTGATAATCTGCATTAAAAAATTGTCTTCTATGCATTCCAGAAATCTCCTAGATTTCTCTCTTGCACCCTGCTGAACTGGTCTTCCAGAAGATATTAGGGTAGGTAAGTAAACTGTGAGTACAAATATCTCTGTGAGACTTTTTCCATCTGCTTAAAAAAGTCTTCATCTACCTTCTCTTCTTGGTCAGGAGGTCTGTAGCAGACACTGCAATGTTTCCTTTCCTGGTTTGTTCTCTGCTCTTTACCCATAAGGTCTCTACAGTTTTTTCACCTGTCCAAAGAAAAGCTCCATGCATGCAAATCACTCCTTTGCATAGAGCCTGAGACCTCTTACTTGCCTTCCCATCCTGTCTTGCCTGAAGAACCTGTATTCCTAGTTATAGCTCTTCAGTTATGAGAGCTATCCCATTGTGTCTCCATAATCCAAATGAAGTCAAAGCTCTGTGACTGTGCACACATTTCTACTTCCTCTTGTTTGCTCCCCATGCTGTGTACAGGCATTTATTATTGGCGTCAAGTCACGCTGCTTTAATAGTGGGAGTGTGAGAGTCTCTTCTGTCACGCTGTCCCCCCCGACATATCTGCTTCTACCCTTTGTGTCCTTACTTCTTTTCAAGCTATGGCAGCTCTTCCCTCTTCAGTAGGTTAGCATCCTGTTTGCAAAGATACTCTTGCCATCCTTGATCAGATCTACCTCATTCCAGCTCAGTAGTTCTCACTCTTCAAACAGTGTCCCATTGTCACAAGCAAAAGCTCTACTAGCAACAGATGACATTCAGCAACATCTTAATCTGATGGATGAACTGACTTCTGCTCCAGCCTTTCCTCCTCACTGACAGGATTAAGAAGACATCACCAGGCTGCGCTTCGTGATTCTTTCACCTCAGGCTCAGAGCTGTATAATCACTCTTGGTATGCTCCAGTTTACCTGTTGCAACAGCATTGTTGCCTTCACAGAAGAGCAGCAAGGGGAAAGAGTACAAAGTCTGGCCATCCTAAATCCTGGCTGCAGCAAGCAAGAAACCTCCCAGGCTGTCAGGTCAAGTCAGCAGATAGGTCCCCCATGGCAGGGAGTCTCCTATAACTATCATTCATCTTTTCCTCTTCATATGAACAGTAGGCTGCATCTGCTGGGTCTGGCACACCTCCTGATGTGTCCTATTTGTTCTCACTGGTACTTGTTCAGAAGTTTCAGATTAGTAAGTGAAGCAGGAATGTGAAGTCATAAAACTCCAGCTTTCCCCTTCTTGACGGTCTACCTCCACTGCTTGTTTGAACATGGCCTCTGTCCCTCCTTTATTGCTTTGTATGGCTCAGGCTCTCATCTCTGATAATTTTCTGTGAAGACCTAGTCTCCTCTTCATCCTCCCTGAAGATACGCAGCCTGCTCACCTTTTCCTTCAGCACCTTCACCAGGTGATTCAGTGCCTCAGTTAAAGGTCATATCTCACATGAGAGGTCCCTGACACCAGGCATTCCCCACAGCCGCACACCTAGACAGTATTAGCCCTCCTATGGAGCTCTGTCACAAAAGAGGCCTCCAAAGCATCAAAGGCATTTGCACCAGTCAGTATGAAAGAGTGCACACATAGCACACTGAAACCATGGTTGGACAGTTTTCAAGCAGTCTTGTAACACAGTCTTGAATGGATACTCTGTATCCTTCTATACCCTTTCTGTGCCATAACAACTGCTATACCTCTGGTGTGCTTAAAAAGCTGGAACAGTAGCAATTTTTTCTTCTGCTGCTGCTCTGTATTCTGTTTTGTCCTTGATTTTTTGATATAGATATAGCACCCGGTTCTCCAGCAAAGAGGAAACATGATGATATGTCAAGAGCATGGGTTAGAAGATTATTTCAACATAGGAGATGAGGTTTTTAAAAGGTGATAAGTGAAGTAATGGTCTGTTACCACTTCTCAGTCATTCCAGTGAAGGTCTTTAATATTGTACCTAAAAAGGTATACCATATACTGCACTAAGTGTTACAGCTAATTTCACTATTTTAGTAGTTTCTGTTTTGATGTGAGTAGATACCTCTGAGAGTCTTTATGAAACTTACTAGAATTGACCACTTTAAATAGCCATGTCATTGTAATGCTCAAGTTCACATCTGTCAACATAGCACTGGAAAACAGACTAAGGAAACCAAGGTTCCAGACTTCAATTACTCACAAAAGTATTTGTATTGATTTATTGAACACATTGTTTGTGAGCTCTCATTACAAGGATTACACTGTTTGTGATCTTTTTACCTTTTTCCTGACACTTGCAAATCAAACATCTCTTTGAAAGTTGAAAAAGTGTGTTTACATTACTGTTGCAATCTGAAAAAAACGTGACTGCTATCCTCTCAATGGATGAATTACACCACTAATAGTCCTTGGAAATAAGGCATGAAGGGGAAATGACAGTTATTTGAAGTAACGTGGAACATGAAATGTAGGAATGAAAATCTAAAAGCAAACAACCTGAAATACAGTGTACAAACATGTGCCAAACTTGTACAGCTTGGTGTTTGGATTAGTAGTTGGACTGGGTAGGTACTTCAAAGATAGTGGAAAGATTTGTGTGTGTGTGTCTCTTAGGTTTTATCTCCTGACAATGGCAGTTGTCTCTGAACTATGGGGAGAAGCAGTCCTATAGAGCACTAGTAGTAAAACCACGAACAACAAAAGTGAAACTAAGAGGGTAGAGGAAAGTGCAAATGACCTAGGCCAGCACAATCACACCCATCACACACACAGATGTTTCTCAATCCCTTTCTTAAAAACTCTCAATGACAGTCATTCCACACCTTTCACAGACAATTTACTGGTAAAGTGCACTTTAGAGTTTTCTTTATGTCTAATAGAAATCTTATTTCCTCCTGCAATTAAAGGTCCACACTTCTTTCTACATTTCCTTTACAGTGAGACTGGGGGACAGTTTATTTCCTTCTTCAATGTGGTAACAAAGAACATTCAAAAAACATTACTGTGCAGAACTGGAAAAGAAAATGGAAAGGAGTATGTGAAAATCAGATTTTTAGTGTTAGGTCCCTTTGTTGCCTTTCAAACGGTAACTCAAAGAAGCTTATTCCATGGTATTTTTTTACCTGTCATTTTTTAAAATTCTCCACTAGGAGAATTTTCTTGGTATGTTCATTTTGTTTGCTTTATAGTAACTTCAGTAAAAATATCTTTTAAAATAAGTTTCTGGTTATTTGTTTCTTATTCTGTGCTCACTGCTTTTACCAACCCTTCTGAGTCTGGCTGGGATGGAGTTAATTTTATTCATAGCAGCCAATATGGTACCGTGGTTTTGATTTGTGACCAAAATAATGTTGATAACAGCAGTGTTTTGCCTTTTGGTGAGCCGTGCTTACATAGCATGGAAACCTTCTCTTTTTGCCACTCTGTCACCCTATCAAGTGTGCTGGCTGTGTGCAAAAAGTTGGGTGGGGATGCAGCTGGGTCAGCTGACCCAAACTTGCCAAAGGAATACTCCATACTATCTGATATCATGCTTGGCAATAATAGCTGTGAGAAAGAAGGAGGAGCGGGGAACTTTTGGAGTCATAGTGTTTGTATTCCCAAGTAACCATTACATCTGATGGAGCCTGGCTTTTCTGGTTTTCCTGGCTGAACATCTGCCTGCCGATGGGAATCAGTGAATAAGTTCCTTATTTTGTCTTGCTTGTGTATGAGCTTCACTTCACCTATTAAACTGCTTTTATCTTGATCCACAAATTTTTTTTGCTTTTGCTCTTCCAATTCTCTTCCCCATCCTGCTGAGCAGGGAGTCACCAAAAAACTGAGTTGATGCTCAGCTGCCAACCAGGGCCAACCCACCACAGTGACAGTATATATCAGAAGACATACTGCCAATCACAAGAATTTCCATCTAGGTTTGTACCTCACAAGAACTTAGTAATTAGGGTCTTAGTAATTTTTAATGGCACTTCACTATTTTTTTTCCATTATTCTTTCTCTCCTGCTTCAAGTGATATTACTAGTCAATTTAGGAATAAAAGAAGTCACATAATATGCTTGATCAAGTGTGCTAGGTACCATCATAACAGCTAGTGAAACTAGACAACCAATATGCACTCGAATAAGCACGCACAATTACTAATAAAGATGTGCATCTAACATTGTGGGGACACATCCCCCTAAAAAATCACCCCACTGACCCCTCAGCACAGTCATTCTGGCAGAGCCTAGGATTTCATCTCCCTGTTGGAGTTAGAGTCTCCAAGGGGCTCTCAGTGCCAAAACTTCACTGAGAATATGCCTCTGCCTTAAGAAGAAGGCATGTGGCCATTTGGTGAATAGGCAGCATATGGCCCCATATTTCAGCTTCCTAGTTAAGTTTCCACACCACTTTACTGATGTGCTTTCCTTTATATTTATCTACATGGAGTATCAGCTAACATTGTATTGCCTCTGAATTTCCCTCCTGCAATTTTTACAAGTAACACTTACATTTCATGTCCTAAATAACCTGGTATCATTAGCAGATTTTCTTACCTCACTGTTTGCTCTCTTCATGGGTATTTGGGATAATACGAACTAGCACAGTTCCCTGCAGAACTTGACTGCTGACTGCCCTCCATTCTGAGGGTTGAATATTTAATTTAATTTCCTGGTTTCTACCCTATAAATAATTGTTGGACATGCTGGTACTTCTACTGCTTTCACATACTTATTTTCTTTAAAAGTCTTTTATGAAGGATTTTGTCAATTTTTTTTTTCTGAAAATCCTTTGAATTAAGACTCAGAGATTATCTATATTATAGACACCTAATATTGAATATCCTGCTATTAGTAGTCACATTATGAAAAGATAAATTAGACTAGGATTGAAGAGCAGCAACAAGATATTTAAAAATATCAATAATTAGGAACATGTATTTGTCTGCCTCCTGCTGTACAAACTTATCCCTCAAGTACTAAGTTTCATAGTTTTACTTATTGCCTAAAACTACAGATTCATTACAGATGTTAGTTTTATGATGTGTTGCAATCTTTCCCCCCTCCCCTCAATTCTCTATATTGTAAAGACCATAAACTACTTATCTCTCTCCTTCCCTTAGGAGATTGATACCTTATCATCTCTCAGAAACTGATTCTTTTTGAGAAATATAAGTCACTTCACCAAAATCTTTTCCACTTCAGGGGTACCAGCTGCCTTATCTTTCAGACATAGTCTAACTGATACAAATCAAATGGCATTCCAATTGGTTCTTCCAAATTTGCTTTTAGTTTTGAAATTTGTTTTTTTCTGTTCATTGACCTGAAGAAGGATTTGTTTGCCTGCAACCTTTCTCTATCTATGGCAGTGGATGTAATAAAAATGTTATTTTCACTTGTAAACTTTGTCTTGCCTCTATCCTTATATTGTCATTGCAGCATAAACACAACCATTAGAAAGAGGTTATGAGTTTCAATTCACTCAGCCAGAAGAAAAAAAAGCCACCTTGTTTCTCCTCCTTCCATTGAGAGATTACATACAGAATTACACAATAGAAAAATTTCTTCTTAACCTCATTAATTCTAGAAAATGCTATGTGAAGAAATTCACTTTTTTATCTTTCATTTTATTTCTTTCTATACAGATTTTTAGTCATGTAGTTAGGTTTATGCTGCTGGTTTGCATAATAAACAATTCACATGATAATAAACACAAGAAAAATGTATGGCTTGTTCTATATGTATCTTCTGTAAGAAAGCTTATTTTCTAACATATTTTATCAGTAAATATCAATGTTACCATATTTTCTCTTTGATATGACAGCAGAATATAAATGTAATAAAATTTAAAATTGGATAAAGACTGATGCTCTTTATAAACTTAAAATTCTCAATGAAACCAGTACAAAGTTTGGATAGCCAAGAACTATAAGAATAACTGGAATTCAGTGTAGCCAAAGGCATATTCTAGGTGATACTAGTAAGAGTGTTGCTGCTTTGATTTGCCTTGAGTTATGACCATGAATCCCAATACCCTAAATTTTGACTTCATTTTTTAAAAATGGTGGAGCCATAGAAATGGCTTCCTAGCCATACCTTACACTGCACTTGTGACATCTTCCACATGACTAAAAGTGAATGTAACTCTCTTTTACTCTTGTACACAACAGCAAGGTATGAAGTGGACTCTGAATTCAGTGTGACAAGTTCTTGTGTTTTTTTAAAATGTTTGATTTTCACATTTGATTTGTATTTATTTGGGTTTCACCTTTATTTTGCAGTAAGCTATTTTCTTTAGGAATGTCTATTTGCTCTACACAGTTTACTAGACACAGCTTAGAACCTCATTTGTATTTTAAAACATTCTTGAAAGAAGGATAAATAATTTATATTTTGCTAGAAAAAAATACTAGCTCCATACAATTCAATACTTCATCTAGTTTCCTATTAATGTAGTGCTTATCAGAAATCAGCAGGAGGAATCCATCTCTGTAAGCTGCAGCGAAAGTATTGAAACTCATTACTACATATAGCACACCGCATGTTGGCTTCTACATAGTGTACTCAGCTAACTGTTGGGGTAAAAAATGCATAGCATAAAAAAAGAAGTAGCTCAAACCTTCAGTTCTTAACTTTGGATGTATGCAAGTGTTGTGGTTTGTTTGTTTGTTTGTTTGTTTGTTTTTCCTTAGGAAGAAGAGGGCATGAACGCACAAGCTTTTAAACATGTATTTGTCACATTTTTAATTCTGGGACAAAGGGCAATATGGATCAGGCAGTGCTTTCTTTCTAGAGTGTTGAAGACTCACAGCTGAAGTAGATTTTCAGAAAGCTCAACAGAAATTTCAGATAATTAAATACAGTCATTTTTTCTAGTGCTCAGAATCCACCAAAGCCATCATGTCTGATTTTTAAAAATAACTCAGCACCTGATTTACTAGTCTATTCGGCAACCTGACCATTCATTTAGATTAATAAATAAGACCTCAACCATTTAAAAAATCTGCCCCTTCATATAGGCAAGTTATTTCTCTTGGGGTTCAGAACTAAAGACAGGCCTGACTTTGAATTTTACTACAGTCAAACAGAGTTTATTCTAAATCAAGGGAATTCAGCTACAGCACTTGAGAGTTAACATCAGATTTTTATTCCATTCACAGAGACAGGATTAATCTTCTAAAGTTTTTATGTCCTGTGAGCCATCAAGAGACACTAATTTTAGCTGACATTGGATTCCTATTCATTTCTGACACTCTAGAAGAGTGTTAAGACTTTAGTGACAATGAAGAATTACTTGTCTGTATAGCTTGTTGTGTATTACAGCATTCAATACATGGAAGAAACTTTGAGCAGTGACAATGATGACTTGATATGTACAAGACTTCAAAATTATTGATGTCACACACAGAACACCAGGTTTGAAGTGTGGCTCATCTAGTTACCCAATTTGTCACATCCTTGCACAGAATTAAGAACAGCATATTTGTCGTATTAACTCATACCTCCTTTGATATTTCCAAAATGGTTTCACAAACATAAAATCATCCTAGCAATGGTGATAATTTTTAAATGCCCACCTATCTTGCTAATGTCTGCACTAAATTCACTGAAAGAGATTTTACATTTTATCTTCCATATTTAAACACTGCACATGCAACCATAAAATCATAACCATCTCCCCATTTAAATATAAACTACGAAAATGTATTATCGGAAAGTCATAAATAAAATTTAACATTTTCCCTTTTCTTTATGATTACTTTGTGTTTTCCTTATATTTCTACTCATTTGATGGTTTGTGTAAGGTGAGAAGCCTTGAAATATTAATATAGTTATAATTACAAACTTTTAATAATCTAACAGGATGTAAGATAAAAGCCACTTGAAGCCTGAGGGACTATGTTGATTCCTTTCTGCACTCATTTTTTTAGAGCATTAAAAATGCATTATTGGGAGTGCTCTGCTAACTGCTTACATGTCTATTTATTCAACTCTACAATTGTTTATGTTAGATTTATGGACTTGGTTTTCTATTCAGACAGTTAGTTAGTTTGCTTGCTGAGTTTTTAAGCTATTTTAGTTCAAATTATATTAAAGAATCACATACAAAAGAATTCTTTGTTCACAGCCTATCCAAGAAAATAAAGAGGGCTTCAGAGGCATCTATAGCTCCAGGGCCCAGTAAATTAGGTCTTGACTAGAAAAATAAAAGGAATAAAAATTGTCCTATGTAAGAGTGTGGATTGGATATGCTGTATTCCACTAAGGGAAAGGAAAATGTATTCTCTTATAAAATGAAAATGTGTGCACTTTACACACTTTTTCAAAAAAATCACACATTCTTAGATAACAGGTTCTATTCTAAGATAAAGAAGTCAGCTTTATATTCTTTCTGTTGTCCAGTTTACCTTTTCCTATGATGAAAAAGAAAAAAGTCTATGAAATTTACAGTGTCCTGGCGACTATCCATTTTTGTACCAGCCTTGAAAGATGTGCAGGAGAATGGCTCCAGAGCATCTAAATTTTGCTACATCCTTATTGGTATACAGCTATATGCTCAAAAACCAGGATGTGTTTGGAAAGGCTGTCTCAGAATAGAATGGTTTTCTTCTTTGGCTGCTTTTGCTCTTTTTGAAAAGCTAAAAACTAATTTGAAGTGCATGATTCCATTGAAGCAACCACCAGAAGATATCTTTGGAAGGTCTAAGTCATGAAAATCCCGGTATCATCAAAATGTTGCTTTTTGATCCCTATTCTTTAAATTATCATATCATGAAACTTTTAAATATTATTCACAGAGTAGAATGCATTTTGTTTGTTTCCTGGAGATGTCTTATTAACAATGTAATTTTCCTTAATATTTATGTTTAGCTAGCTGATGCATAGAAATAAGTAGAAAGTAATAAAATTAGCTTTATGTACAGTTTTCATAGTGTGTTTTACATGAAGCATTATTCTTCTGTTTTAATACAAGCTTTATAAAGTAGATTACTGTCAACTAAGTTGATTAACCCTTAATATTATAATGAGACAGGATACAATTTTAGTCATTTCTATGTAGGGCTGTTTGCAAATTCTTCTTTATTTTTTCAGAGAAATCTCATTCTAAGGTGCATTTTTTATTTGTTCAGTGTGCACTTGCACGTAGGTTGTACACACAATATCCTTTAGTCCCCATTAATAATGTTTTGATTTCTTCTTTCTTCAATTCACACTTCCCAGGAGCGAGGATCCATTTTTAGTTTTATTTTAGAGCTCATTACAAAGACATTTTGTTTCAATCACTTTGAAGTGATCAGATCCCTGCCTCTGGTTTATATATTTGCAAGGAAAAAAAAAAAAGGCAGGAGGAATTATGTCTTGCTGGAAACATTGAAAAATAATTAATAGTATATTGAATATGTATAAAGTGCTATTTTTGATTCATCCATATTACACCCATGCATCTTTAAACCAGTATAGGTTTAAAGTTTGCTGTACCTGTTGAATTCATTAATATAGTAAGCTAAAAGCTCATTCTATAATGCTTCATGTGATGTTTCTTTGGACCAGGAGGGAATTGTTTCTAATTTAAGAACCTTTGTCAGAAGCCATCAATCAGAATTACCGATAACATTTCATTAGAGTAATGAGGTATTTTTTTTTTTTCTACAATGATATGGACGGATGATTTTTTTCTTAATAAGTTTAATGCCTTTTTTTTCTTCAATCTTCACATAAAGAAGCATATTTATGACCCAATATTTTAAACAGTCATTAGTGACAAGAGAATAGAAAAAGTGACAGAACATGGAAAGAATAGGCTAACAAGCATTTGGATAAATCAGCTCAGGTCAGATTTCTTGGTTTACTGTACAGTTTTTAAATGTCAAGCAAAGTAATATTCTTACTGTTTAACTTCAAGGATTACAAGAAGATAGACCTGTTCTCAGAGACAGGGTGTTGCAACATAGCACCTATATTTCAAGGAGGGGAAATGAAAATGGAAATCTTAGACAACTTAGCTTCAAACTTTGAAAGATATTAGCACTAATTAAATACTTGAAGTTTGTATATGTAAAATAGGAGAGTATAAGAAATGTTGGGCACGAATGGACTCAATGTCCTTCTTTGCCAGAAAAACTGGTTTCCTGAATGGAAGAAATGGCCAATAAGCACTCTAGGAAAATACACTTTAAGAGAATCTGTCATGAAGTATATGAACTACTAGTTACAAAAATTGCAAAGTGATCATCAAGCATTCATTGTGAATGGGTGGGCCATAAGGATATCTACAGTCTCCAGGTACCCTGACCAGCCTCATCTGAAGACTCTATCTGGGCATCCAGTGGCCTGAGAGCTGCATATAATGTCTGAACCTCTGCCTTTGTCCCTGCCTGATCTCCAGACTGAATGCCCTGATGTGTCACCTGCCTTTTTAATGTTCTGACTTGACTTTGGCTTTGTCCTGTCACTATGGACATGTCTGATGGTTGCTGGACTCTGTCTGAAACCAGTTATTGTCACTGGACCTGTTCTACTCAGGTACTGTGGGACTGTACCCCTTGTTCATGAGGTATCTAGCTCTGCTTGCCCAGATGTCACATTTGTCTTTCCTCATACTGGCAGCTCCCTGACAGTCAGTGCAGGGCTCATCTCGAGTGGAATCTGCCCTCGGTCCATTTCCACTCTTCACAGCACTGAAAATATGCAAAAGCTAAATGTGGTAGAAGTTATGAATAATTAGGTCAGGGTTGATCTACTAGGTAGGATCAAGAAAGGCAGGTGCCTCACTGGATCCAATGAATGGTGCTCCTTCCCATCCAAATAAAATAATTAGCTTAATCTCCATCATGTTTTGCTTGGCTCAACATTTCTTGCAAACTTACAAACCTCAGATGAAAAACAGGAAAAAGTTGAAGCCATCACAGGGTGTCAACTTGAAGAATTTTAGGATGCTAACTGTGCCTTTTAATTGAGTCCTTTCTAACTAAAAAGTAAAGTTACTATAGTTTTAATATACTGCAAGTGAGCATATTTTATGAAGGAAAATAAGGTGGCTTTTTACCTTTCTAGATCTGGACAACATATAACTCCTCTTCTGAGATGAGCAGAAAGAATGTAGAAAGATGTCTTAAAATAACTGCTTCTGTGCTGAAGTTTTATTTTGAACACGTGTGGATAATGGCTTCTTATTTTGAACACGTGTGGATAATGGCTTCTCTGCGCAGCTCTGAACAGGCAGTTTCAAAGCTGAGTGTAGACAACCAAGAAATAGAAAATATCTTTCATTTGTTAACTAGGATGTAGCATAAAAACATCATGCGTCTTTTTTTGGTACTGTTTTCTGATCATTCTCCTAGATACATCTAGAGTGAGGTACTTTACAGTGGTGTATGGTGGGAGAACACAAGACCATAGACATAGCCAGAAAATAGAGAGAGTCCAGGCTGAAACAAAATTTCAAGGACTGGAACAGGTTGCCTGAAGAGGCTGTGCAGTCTCCACTGTTGAATGGTTTCAAGACCCAACTGGAAAATCCATGAGTAGCTTGGTAGTAGGTCTACAATCAAAGCTGACCCTGCTTTGAGCAGAGGTTTGGACTAGAAACCTGAGATCTTTTCCAACCTGAGTTATCCTATGATTTTATGACCAGCAGCTTTTCATATAATTTAGTCAGGAGAGTTTTTCTCATTCCTTCTCTGGTCTTTTTTTTTTTATGTGCTTGATAATATAAATAAGAATGGATTATAGTCTGACATTTTAGTGAAGTTAAAATTCCCAGCTTTTAACAAATTATGAGCAAAAGTGCTATGCACACAGATGCTATTTCAGACTCAAACCAGACTCAGTGAGACAGCACCCATCTTTATATTCTAAATGACAGCTCTCTGTGGTCAATTTAGTGTCTGTTGATGCCTGAATTCTGTTAGTCTGCTTCTTTCTTGGTCTCAAGGCATTGCATAGCTGAGTTACAGTACACCCCTGAGAGAATTCCTTTTGTTACAAAAAAGTGAAGTCAAGATATTATTTTCTGTTTGGACTTCCTAATTCATATGTATGTTTACTAACCTCTGATCCTTTCTTTTTGCTCACTGTTGCTCAAAAACAACTTTCTATATCAAAAGAGAAAGTAGACCTTCTTTTTATATAGCTTCTTACTTTTCTAAAGTTTCATTTGACCAGAACAGAATTCAGGTTAAAACAGAAGGCAAAACCAGTTTGGTGGCTGGTGGGCGAGGGAAATAATTCACGTTTCTTGTTATCAAACTAGTAATTGTAAGGAAATGTAGGTAGCCAAAAAACCTAAATGTGAATAAGATTTTAAATATATTCCTGTTTTCATAATTCACATAGACTTAGAAGCATTTTTAGAAAAATACAGATATTCACTGACCAAATACTTGGTTGAATCTTTTTAGTTTTTCAGAATTTCTACTAGAAGTTACCAGAAAATGTTTTGTTTCTTTTCTTGCTTAAATCTTATTTCTTAAAAGAACTAATTAATATATTTTTATGTATATCAACTATATCTCTATGGTTCTTCCCTGCATATGGCTGTAGATTTTTCTAAAACAACAAGGTGTAATATTCTTGAAAAGCTTATCTCAAAAGATTAAATAAAGCTAGATAGTTCTATGGAATATAAATGTTTGTGTTGCATGTACCAACTTGTGCTGGAAGCAGTAAGCTAACCCTTGATATAGCTGTAATGTGAATAAGGATCACTCCTTGCTACAATAGACAGTTTTTACTACCAGTTTCCAGTATGATTATGTAGAAATAATATCATGTGCTTTGGTGTCATTCTTGGTGCTTCGTGCTCAAGGTGTGACCCTCTTATCTACAAGAAACTTCAACAGGGATGCAAGAACACTATTAGGATTTAGACATCACAGACACTTCTCAATATAAAGTTTGGTGAGTTTTACATGTTTTCATTACATATTTGGAAGAAAGTGATTGAAGAAGATGAGTAGGTTTGAGATGCTTCTAAAGCTACATCTGATATAATGAGCTTGACCTTCAGATTCATAACTAAGATTTATGTAGCTTATTCTTCAGATTCTTTCTTTACAAATTTAACCATTGAGACTTCATAGATTTGCAGCTATTTCAACACACCTGACATTTTTGGCAGAGAGGAAACCTGTACAGTGGAGTGCTTCTTATTTTGCTTCTTCAGATATTTTGCAAAAGACTTGCGATTGGAGACTTGGAGGTATTCTAGGAACTCACAGAAGCCAATCATTTAATTTTTCTCCTCCTAAAGACAGCTGGTAGGCCTATATTTCAAATTAAACTGATGTCAACCAAGTGGTGTTACAAGTAATTTTGTACAGTATTTTCAAATTTTCAATTACAGAATTTTAAAGATAAATAAATTATTAATCTGTCATTCTTAAATGAGTTATTTAAAAACATGTAGAGTTAAATAGAAAATAAGCACTTGAAGTTTATTATAAAACAGAAAAAAACCCTCAGCTACAAACTCAGGAAACAGATAATGCACAGTTGGTCCCATGCCTAAATGAATCTTTGCAAGATAAACATTAAAAAATGGTGAGAACAGTTGCAGATTACTTATGTGAGAAAATTGGGAGCTCAATATTTTTCCACACAAAATATGTTTAATTGAAAACTCTTCAGAGTAATTGAAACATGTAATTAAAGTGAGATGTGGCAAGATAGTCTTTGACATGCCCAGACAACCATCTAGTTGAAGGAACATTTAACAATATAGAGCACAGAATAGCATTATGCACTTACATACCATGATCCTGTTCTTTATGGTTATCATTTATTTTCTATGTATTGCAAAATTATTCAGAAACTACGTTGCTTTTAAGTATTGAAAAGTTCACGGTCCTAACAATTCTCTTTGAGGCATCATATTTCTCTTGGTATAAGAAATTATCTGATATGTATAAATATTTAGAAAGGTTTTTCATTGTTTCAAGAAACATTACTGATACAAACAAGTTATATTTTATAAATCTATACTGGATTAATTTAATCATTAATAATGAATTGTTGCTTTTTGCATTTAAATTATACTATCTACAGCAAAGAAACTGCTTTATAAAACCGCATGCAACAGAGCATCATCGAAATCATATGTGGAAACAACAGATTTCTCAGGAAGTTATATCCCTCTCTCATGCTCTTTTTGTGATGTTTCCATTTACTGTCCTCCACTACATGCCTGACATACTGGTACAAATCTAACTGTCCTATAAGCATAATCACAACATAATTATTACTTCCAATAAAGACTTTCCTTAAGAAGAGCTCAGAGAAATTAGAAAAAAAAAGTATTATATATTATTTTATAGTTTAGCTGGTGTCCATATCATACATGCGCTTCAAAAGCACTGCAAATAAATAATTGCTGAATTTCTTTTGAAAACAAAAATATATTATCAAATGATCTTGCAATGTTCGAATTTCTCTATAAGAACTTGGATTTCTTAAATAATGATGTTTACCTTTATAAATATAACCTTACTGCGGACTGAGCCTTTCAATAAATGCCTTTCAGTGAAAAGATTAACATCAAAATTTTTAAGAAAAAGTAAAACCTAAAGTAAACAGTAAAAAAGATCATATAGTAAATTCAAAAGAAAAATTATAAGTTAAAAATCCTCACAAAATTTTACTTCTGCACTTTAGGGCACATATTATACTTTTCCACAGTATTATTATACCTTTGTGTAGTCACCTGCCTGAATACAAAACTGATGGAAAGACTCATCATTCTGATGAGGCTGTATTTCTTGCTGCTGTGTTGACCAAGTTATTTTAATCTTCCTCTGTATCATCATGTGTCACCTATTTCCCAGGCTCATCAGAGCATATTCACCTAAAAAAAAGTTATCTGCCATTCTACTGACATGGGAATTGCTGATACACTTGATTGTTCCTCCCTGCTCTTCTTTTTGTGATCCTTTACTCTAAAGATCTTAATTTCTAAGGCACTGAAGTGCTTGCTTTGTGATGCAGAGTATGTCAGTATGGCCCCTTCTAGATGAGATATTTATTAAATGGCTGTCTGTAATCACAGTTGGATGGATTTGATGGGTCATGAGGTCTTCCTGAGCGTGTAGTCTTAAAACTAAATGTGATTACATAAGGTGGGAAGTAGTAAAGGATATTTAATTACTAAATCACACAGGCTATTATTCATAAAAGCAGTGATACATCATGAATAAGGCAGTGGAGCACATTTTACCCTATCCTTTCAGTAAGCAAGGACATCTGCATCATTCCTCTGTAGGCTGTTTATCCCATCAGCTGGATTGCTCTCGTGAGCATAGTACACACAAGATTCTTACTTATCCTTTAAACAAGACTATGGTCTGAAATGCATTGCCATACTTGTTAAAACAGGTATTTTCATCCTTCTTAAGCAATTTTTCTGAAACTCAGTCTGATGTTCCATGCATATTAAAAGATATCCTTGTCTACTGATTATTTTGGTCATTCAGGCTGTCCTTACTTTGCTGGGGCTGATGACCACCGAGGTCTTGGCCTGGAGTTAAGGTAGCTGAGGGGGCATGAAAAAACAGTACATAAAAGAAACTACTGGATGTAATAAGATGCGTATGTAATGAAAATTACGGAAGCAACATGGAGCGTGGCCAGATTTCACTGCGGGTTCAGGAGTGGATATGCAAGAAACACGAGGTCAGTATGGGGGACCTTTGAGCAGGGAAATCTTGCAAGGCCTAGGAAACCTGGGGAATCACATCAGTGAATCACATCAGCAATACCATCTGTGGCTGATATCACCTGGTTAACAGTATCAGAAATACCCAATTAGCATACAGATGTACTAGAACAGGGAAAAGTAGGGTGAAAAGTAATTAGGTACAGGTTGTTTATTTGGTGGGGGACAGTGCACCTAGGAGAGGAAAAAGGGGAATAGAAATCAGCAGCTGAGGATTTGGTTGGGGTTATCTAGGTGGACCAGTCAGGTGGTCTTGGTGCTTGATTAACACACCTGGGACAGAACAGCAAAACAGAACTGTTGTTCTGACTACACAAAACGAGATGAACCTGCCTCTGTCCTTAAGTGGACAAAAGGGATACAGATGCTTTCACCTGCTAGCAGGAGAATGCACAGGCAAGCCTCCTAGTGTCACCTTGTCAGCAGCCCCTCTGGCCACATGGTACCAACACCTTCCTCACAGCTTCCCAACACACTTCCAGTTTGACTATAGGAAATATGTGATTAAAAGCCTGAAATGATATATGGGCAAGTGGTGTTATCCTATGGCTTTGGGGCTGTTTCAGGTGAATGCACTGTTGCAGATAAAATTATATTAGCAGTAAATCAGCCCCTAGAGAGACCAGAACAGGAGGACAGGAAAATTACATTAAATTACACATGAAAACTGGTTTTCTAGTTCTGTTCTCGTACTTTGATGTCCAAAAACAATGAGAAGTTTTCAGATTTCACAATGAAGTTTTTAAACATTCCAGCAACTCCTCTGAGTTTCATACTGTTTTCTCCAGGATGATACACTGGAGAAGCATCACTGTAGGATGTCTCTGCTTTTAGACTCTTTCTCAGGCCTCCTGTATCGACCACTATCCAAAAAAGGCTACTGAGTCAGGTTGCCTTTTGGTCAGGTTCTGTATGGCTGGTAGAAGGTGCAAGGGAAGCCCTGTCTGCTTATCTTACCTTTCAAGAAAGGATTATTGGAAGCACCGGTTGATTTTACAGTAGTCTACACATGGAGCAGATCCACGGATTTGAAGATGAACTTTAATATTTTGTATTCCATGCAGTCTCCTCCTCTTCTGCCTAATGGAAGTACTAAGAGGAAACATCATGAAGTATTTCTCCCTTGATAGTCTGCTAAAGGTTTTTCCAAATGTCAAGCTGGTCTGGGTGACTAGAGAAGATACATGCTAACACACAAAAAAGAAACATTTTAGAGCAGAAAAATTCATTATAATACCTTAACCCAAAATTTGAAGATGAAGTTAAAACAAACAAGAGGTAGTCTTATGGAAGTGCATTATAAATACGAGCTTAAAAATTCTAAAATTTATAAAAGGCTCAGCCCATTAAACTATAGTCTAGGCAAACACTTATAAGAATTACTGTCTTACCTGTCCACAAATGAAAGCAAACTTCAAGGTAAATTAGATTTTTATGTGTGTTTTTTCCAACGTCATGGTGAAATGTCGCTTGGCTTTTAATCTGACTACTCTGAAACCATTGTAAGTAGCATAGTTAGACGTAAACAGGACCAATGTAGGTGGTGTTCAGCCTTAGGACAGTGGAGTACAGCTGTCCTTCTCTAGGGCCAGATATCAAAGCAGCAAAGCATTTAGTGAACAGGTGAAGGTAAAATTCAATAATATGTTCTCAGGGTTCCAACATCAGGGACAAGGGATGTGACATGATTTCCGACATGAGGAATATTTTTGCTTAAACATAATTCCCTGTCTTTCAGTGCTGACACTAAGTACCTTTTTCCACAGAGTCCTGTATGTTTGCCTGCATATGAAATTAATACATTCAGTTTTCAGCAGTTTCATTCAGTTTCATGATGATCTGGATAATACACTATCAATTCATTAAGTTAAGAAATCAGGTATGATGCTCTGAGCAATTATTTATGCCCAAGCAAATTGACTTTAGCTAACATCGTGCATGGTCGTATGGCTTTTTCCTCTCCCATCCCACACGTACTAAACCAGAGTTTAAATCATGTTGGATTTATCTTCACAGAATACATCCAGTGGAGTGTGCATGAGTGCACAGCATATACACTGCACATAATATACAGAAAATTCTGTCAAATATTGGTTGATACCTTGGCTGCACATACTGGAGAAGACTATTACAGAGATTCAGCTAACACTTAAAAACATTTATTTGCAGCTATTCTTTTACATTTACTTTTTCATCCCTACACTTTTACTTAAGATTTCTCATTAGAAGCTTAGAAAATAGTTGAAGTTCCTATGCATCCAGGCTTTTTTGGAACAGCATGAAATAATAAAGCAGAACCCACTGAAAGCAACTGTGCTACCTTCACTATATCCAAAAGCTGAAACATTTACCAATGCTGTTCTAAATACGTGACCAAGGGACATGCATGTATTCTCAGTGTTGTTGCCTGAATCAGAATGCAATCATTCACCATAGTAATCAATCTACCTCAACACTTCCTCATGTTTCTAGGCTCTCATAACAATAACCTTTTTATAATGCCACGAAATTTAAGCCTTATAGGAAAAGGAAATGCAAATTCCATATATTTCATGTGTAAAGACTTTCTTTACTTGGAACACAGGTGTAAAATACCCACATATCAGTCCTTAGAGCTAGATAAAAACTTCAAATATGCTTATAATTTTTTGGTTGGGTTTGTTTGGCTGCTTGCTGAGGAATAGATTGCCTTTTTTTCTTTTTTTTTTTTTTTTTATCCTTAGTTTATTTTTAAGAAACATATTTTATCATCTTTTCAAAGGAAAAGCTTCTGTCAGACACCCTTCCAGGACTGATGTGCTAACTCTTTCTGCTGGAAAACTAAATATATATACGTGTAAATCTGTATGGGTTTTTTCAAGTGTTCGTTGGCTGTCTCAGTGAACAAACTGTAAAATACTGTTTTATCTTCCTCTTCTATGTTCATTCCTATATATGTTATCTCTGTTATCAATCTTTCAAAGGGAAAAAATTTTGCAAGACAAATGTTCCATCAACAGAATTAACAAGGATTATAACAAAAATGTTCTCCTACATGGAAATGTATGGTACAAAGAGGCACAGTAACAGTCTAGGGAGTCTATCAATTAGCATTTCACTGAAGTGAGCACAAGACAGCATTCAGCTGGAATAACTCTTCACTGTCTGTGAGTAGACATGTAGAATTTCAAGACATTTTCTTTGTTGTTGAGCATTCGTGCTCTTTGGTACTTTCCTACAAATAAATAGTCCCTAGAAGTTAATTTTTCCTAATCAGGACGCCTTAGAATTATCTAAAGCAACTATGTGCCCTGTTGGAGTGAAGAAATTATCACAGCTGAACCTCTCATGATTTTCTGGAGAACTTTAACAGAGGAATATTAGAAGATCTAAGGAGTACTTTCTCTGCATCACATAGAACAAAGAGGAAAAAAGGTTACTTCAGAAAAAAAAAAAAAAAAAAAGAGAAGGAAAAAAAAAGCTTGATGCCTCAACTTTTTCACACAGCACACTGCTGCCAGTTAACAATCTCATTCTTTTCTGTTATTGTCAATAGATTCAAATCAATTAGACAACAAGAATGGAACTTTTTTCCACCATGTATATACTGAATTAACTTCTTCAAAATTGTCATAGTTCATCTGTTCTCATCCCTTTAATTATTTTGTAATCTCTCCTGAATTCTCAGTTTATTCATATAAAGCTTGATTATGAACTATGTTTGTAAGTTTCCACATTTTCCTTTCTCCCCTTTGATAAATCAAGGTAGTTCTATGCAAATATGTCTATGAAGCCTAATCTTCAGAATTCACAAGTTCTGGGCTAGGAACCCTGAAACACCCCTTGTTTTGCCATCAGAAATAACGCTCACATGAACCATTCATGAAAGAAATAAGAAAGGAGAGTCAAATAAACAACAGTTCTTCCAAAATCAAATGCTAACTACTTTTAATGAAATTTTTCAAATTAAGACAGTTCAGACCTTTTATTGGTTATAAATATAACTGATGTATAAAATAAGGAGAAAGGCCTAAGTTTCTTATTAATTTCATCTTAATTTACAAGTTTTCAACTTGGCCATCCACAGGCCTTTTGAAGGAAGTGCCAGGCACTTTTTATAGATGTTTATGTTTAGAGCAAAGAAAAGTTTCTAAGGAGCAGAATACAACATACGCAATAAAAATATGTGTAAATATGGGATTTGTTGTTGATAAAGGGGCATACATTCAGAAATACGAATACAAAGGGCATGGGGAGAGAAGAACAAGAGGGAAATTTCAGTTGACACAAAAAGAGGGAGAATCATACAAAAAAAATGTGAATGTCATTACTCTTGATGGTATTTATGCTAAAATAAACCATAAATGTAGTTCTGTATCTGTTTTAACTAAGAAGGGGTGAAAAGGGCAACTAACAGAAGTGCTTGCATTCTAAAATTAGATAAAGTCACTATGGCTTTGACAAATTCCTTTAGTCTAAGCCACTTGCATGGCAAACTGAGATGTCAACAGCTAATAAAGATCACATCTTAAAAATGTAAATTTTCATATTTATGTATGTTAATATAGTCACTTAACATTTGAGATGACTACTCTCATATAAGATCCCAACAGGATCGCATGTTCCTCTGTTTTAAATATGAGAATTACATTCTTCCTCATTATTTTCTTGCTTTTTCCTTTGTAGTAACTGAGTAGATGGGAGAAGTGATATTTCTTGTCATGTTATTAGCCATGGATTTTAAAACAGAAGTCCAAACGCAGGGATGTAGATATAAGGTAGTATTAACATGTAGAGGCCAGAGTATGTGGCAGTGTAAAAACTGAGGATATTTATCAATGGGATGAAGAATTTTTGAGGACAGATCTTGCTATATCAGTTCTAAGCTACTTTGGAGATAAATTAATCATTCTTGGAAGGGTTCTGCCTACCCCCATGAGATGTAAAGGTAGTCTCAAGCGCCAGGAAAGAATTGGTGCTTAAGTAAAAGTCAACAAGATGTATCCAATTCTAAATTAGTGAATGCTAGCCACTGGTTCTATGCTCTTTATTTGGCTTCATCACAACTTCAGTTACCAAAGCAAACAGTATTTGTTTACCACATTACAATGTTCTGATCGTTATGGTTGCTATGGAAACTCAGCTCAAGTTTTATCAATATAAACTCAAATATTTGAATTGTGATTAAGCACAGTAGGAGAAAGAAGATCTCACACCACTTCCTTATACTTCAAAGCAAATTACAAGTCATGAGCCTAGGCATGCAGGAACAGGACCTTCAGGGTACTCCTACTGCTCCCATTAGGGTGCATCTGAACAGGAGTAAAGGCTACAGGGGCAATGGTTATGAGTCTCAGTTGGCACATGCTCTCTGCAAGCACTGCAATAACTTCTTTCACCTACTGAGCTTCACTGCAGGAGAGAAATGGGCCTTCTGGAGTCTTGAAATGGCAGTGAGGGCTGCAGAGTTATCCAATGTTCCAACTCACAGCTACAACCTTGCCCCTAAATGTAATGTTGATTTAATGTAATTTTATGAGGTCTACTTTGCATAATTAGCTCTAATTATCAAATAACTAGGTGGATAAATTCAGTGTGGAAAAAAAGAAAAGTTAAACATTTATAATATTATCTATTTGTGGAAAGGCACAAGTTTTCAAGCCACCATCAGAAGAATTCAGTGCAATAATTAATGATTTAGAACAGAATATAAGCAGAAAAGAGTCAGATCTCACATAAATTAAAAGGTTTTGGGTGTGCAGCAGTAGAACATATTGTGAAGGTTTTCAGGGCAGCTAGGTAAAGACAAGAGATTGTGCAGTATTTGCCATGGGAAGATAATGAGAACAAGTACAAAGCAATGCATACTGTAAAGTTTAAGATGAACTGCTTGTGCTTACTGCAGAGTACATCCCATTGCTCAGGCTCAGCTATTCAGGAAAAAGAACTGGGTACCAGTTACGCAACTCAGCTGCAGTTCAGTATTCAGTTCTGGTCATCTTAATTAAAAAGTCAAACAGCTCATAAGGAGTAGGCTTAATAAGAGTCAATGTGAACCAGTAGAAGTAGTGAGAAAGCACAAAAGAAGCTCTCTGAAATGTATATTTCAGTGAAGAATAAAAATGCATTATAATATCAAACAAAACAATTAATATTGTCATTTCTTTTAGGACACAAAAAGAGGCAGCTAATCTGGTGCTACTCTGTCATTCACTGAAAGAACTCGTTGTCCCAAAATATCACCTGGAGAAAGTTTTAAGTTGAAAGTGGAAGGGAGTTTGGTGCTTACATGCTTAGTAAGTATTTCTGTAGTTGAATTCTGGGCAGAACTTTAAAGCACAGAAGTTTCTAAACTGCCTCTTCGGGACCAAATTACCAAAGGTGCTTCTATCATGTGCCAGTTTTTCCAGGATCTTTCTTCTGGATTATTTCACACTGTCAAATATCAAACATAACATTACCAGATTATGGTTAGCAGTATAGTTAATTAACAACGGTCTCCAAACATTTATCTGATTTCTTAACTCCTTTATTTCTATGATTATCTCAAATCACAATTCCTATGATACTGTAATAACAAATTAATCTGCAAGAATTGAGCAAAGAAGAAAAATCTGTGAGTTGTAACTGTTGACCAGATTTTACCATGGGAAAAAAAAAATAATTGCTAACTCATTTAAACAGATGAAAACGACTGAGATAAATGACATACCAGAACTATCAGGCTTAGCTGTGTGGGGGATATTAACTTTGTAAAGTGCTTTTATTTTTTTCTTTTCTTTTTAACAAAGATCAGAACAATATTGGTCTAATTTTGTTCTTCAACATAGATTCAACTTGATGTTGCAATGGAATTCAATTTCTGTGAAACATAAGTAATAACATGTAGCTGTCTCATAAGGATGCTGTGAGAATTAATTAGTGCACAAAAAGCTCACTGAAAAAGCAATATTTTTTTAAATGAGTTTAAATGGGACAAAATACTGCTGCAAACTCATCAATTGGACGATATTAATCCATAAAACAAATCCCCAAGGAAAGCAATAGGAATTCTGCATTAGAATCCAGAAAAAGGACTATGGAAAGGAAACATTCTTTCATGGCAAATGTAGGGTGGGACAGGTTGTGTGGACTGGTGTCAGATAGCTCTGTATTCTCTTTCCTTCACTGAAGTAATTTGATCTGACCTGCAAGTGCTGTAACTAGCCTTACAGCTAATGTGTATGAAGAAACTAACTGCTCAGTTGTCAGACAAACCTCTTGTACTCAGAATGTGATCATTTCCTCAAGGAAAAACTGATTTGAACCTTTAACTTCCATGCAATACTTTATTTTCATGAAGCTTATAGGAACACAATAGCTTTGAGTCCTCAGTTACACTTTCAAATTTGGTTGAAATTGGATACCACATTTGAAATTTGTTGGGGAGACTGGATAACTGGCAGGCAATAAAATGAACACGGACAACATGACTGGATAAAACTTTTCTTCTTAGGAAACCAGGATAAAAATAAACTCACATTATTATAACATCCAGTAGACTTTCAGAGTTGCTAAGAAAGCTTCCATAATTACAGTACTATACTTCTAAGGCTGTTTGAAGGTGTATAATGGTTATAACTGTTATTCTTGTATGACTATCTGTAAAATTGCTACATGTCACTCACTTCTAATGACTGTTTAACAGTTATTGTTGTTGAATATGTGCTATCAATGGACTGTAGCTGGAAAAAAAAAAAAAAGGCAAGACAAAAGAAAAATCTCAATATTCATTTAGGGTTGTCTGTCTGTAAACAACATCTATTAACTCAGCTGGAAATATTATGAGCCCTTATAAGCTCTATAGTTAAAGTTCAAACCAAAAGAACAGAACTCTTATAGGAATACTCTCATAGGACAAGTCACTTGTAATTATTTTATGATGCCACCTTTTGAGAATCAAGAATATACTTGATTTTGAAGTGTACCAGGAAAAGCTGAGGTCTTTTGGTCATTTAATAGAATACAAAATGCCATTAAAATAAACTGTGCTCCTCAAATGAATAAGTATTCATATTCTGAAGTGGCTTACTTCAGCTTCACATTTTAAAATTCATCTTTGTTACATTCCAATTATTATTTTCAGTAAGCAGATTGGCACTTATCTGGAGGCAGAAGAACATTTGCCTGTAAAAACAACCCATTTCAATGAAATTAGTAAGGTTATAGTGTATGCAGCATTGTTCTGCAAGTTACATTTCTGCAAATTTCAAAATGCTTAGTCCAATTTATTTATTTATTATGTGAAAACAAAGGTCTGTGACTACTCATCCAAATATGGATTTGCCTAGTATTTTTTATTTTGTCAGGGAAAAGAAGGTCCTGCTGGAAGTCTGAAGTTAAGCTGAGGCAATGAAGACTCCAGTGCTGGCATGAGCATTACAATTTGGGTACAATTTCGGCCAACATCATTGCAGCTTAACCCTGAACTACATGTTTTTGATTAAATACTGAGAAATTATTTTTGAGTTTTCTATCTCATTTTTTCAGTAGCATGTCCATAAGCTGCAAAACGGTTCTTTATGTTTATGGAAAGATTTCTATTGTCATCAACAGAAACCATATATGCCTGAGTTTTATGATCTGCTTTTTCTTGCAGTTGTCAAGCACAGTACACCTGAGGTGTGAGGACAGTAATGGGCAAAAAAGTGAATATTTTAGTTAACAATTTAGTCAAAATACATTAGTGATTCTTGCTTATTAATTTTCTTTGTGACTTTTTTTCACCTCTTTATTCCTGGTGTGCGTCCATTAGTTCAAAAGCAAATTCTCTATCCGCTGATGAAAAGCCCAGTATAGTGGCATTGGAACTGTACCATAGAATAATGTAGGATCAAAATGTTCTGCACTTATCACCTTGTGGTGCTATAGTCTCTCTTACAGCAAGCTGGAATACTGAACAAAGTTTTCTACATCACTGGTGAGAGCTTCCTATACTGCAATGATTCTCTCTCAGCAAAATCTACAAATGATGAAATATAGCTCAACTGACCTTGTATCTGAAGCCAGTCCTTAACAATCATCATTACATTGGCTTTCCTGATTACAGAGGCATGACATGTATTCCTGCATCTCAGCTGAGCTACATTTTTTGAATGGGTTTGCTACTAACTGCAAATAAGAGACAAGATGCCAAACTTGAGGTAGAGCCATTTTTCACAACAAGGGATGTGTGTAGGGGTGGGTGGATGTGTGCCTTTATATATATATGTATTTAATCTCTTGCTTATATACATTCATTTGCTCCAATGGCATGTCGGTGTTTTGTTTCTTTTGAAAGGCCTTGGAGGTGAGATTTTGTTTTTGATGAAAGGCTATTCAGAGGTTAGTGTTTTCATATCTTACACAATTCCATGCTGAAAATATATAGTCTTTCCATCGCATGCCAGCAAGATGACAATAAAACTGCCGTAATAGAATAGACTGCAAGGTAAGTAACTGTTTTCTAGTTCTTTAAGATAACTTGTGAAAAGAAAATGGGCAGTTTTTTATAACCAGGGTTGAAAGACTTGACGTATTTATCCTGAAACCTGGAGGAATTTTTATATCATCAGTAAGTTCTGACCTATTGATCTCCCTTCCATCTGGTGACACCATTTATACTCATGCAGAGCACAATCAATAGTATAGAAAAAACATATTTTTCCTGTATTACAGTGATATTTTAAGTGACAGTATAGTCAAGGGAGAAGGCTTTAATAATTAAAAAAAAAAAAAAAAAAAAAAAAGAAATACAGTTTGGGGTTTAATAGCTTGACCACATTGATTTTTACCATCAGAGGAGTTGTCATCTCTGCAAAAGCCATTTTTTCCCCCAATTAATAGTTTTCAGTTGGATAAGCAAATAAGCATACTGAGGGCTTAGTATGCTTTCCTGAGCTATAGCCCAAGCTTTCCTACTCCATGGTCCTGACAACTTTCTGTTTCATATCCTGTGGCTCTCTGGGTTCCTTTAAGATAAACATTTTTCAAAAATATGAAAAAAATACAAGCTCTCTCCCTAGTCTAAGCAGTGCAGACAACCATGTCTCAAACCAAAGGTGTTTCCATGCAGAGCTTGTGTTAGGAGGAGGCAAAGCAAGAAGACAAACTTGTCTGATGATCCAGTGTTTAGTATGAGCTTAGTATTTAGAGAAACATAGGCTTTCTGGTCAGTACTGCTGAGGAACATGAAAAAAAGTCTCAGCCCTTCTGACCTGGAAGAAAATTCCCTCCTCACTCCAAATCCACCAATTGACATTCCACAGACTGTATCTCTTGGGGTTAAGCTTGCCTGAAAGCACTGCCCAAGTAAATGAGATCTTGAGTGTACATATACAGTTCTGATTGAATATATCAATCCAGTATACATTGGAACATAAAAAAGGATGGGTAGATTTCATGATATTGCTGTTGCCAAATGCAAAACCTTGTAACGTATCTGGGGCCAGGAGACCAGATTCTGAAAGAAATTCAGGTAGAAAATATTAATTAGCCTTCAATATAAGGAAACTCAAATAAATTGGCTTGTGCTACATGATTAGCAGTTTATCTAATCTGATTTAGTACGCAATAAGTAGGGGAAAAAATATCCCATTGAGGGGCAAGGGGAACTCTATACGTAGATGTCCAACACAATGAAGAAGTTCAAGTTCAAGGTGGAACTCCAATGGCCAGGGGTCAGGCTGCCATCAGACTCAGATATGTTGAGAAGTTAGACCAGTATTGTGTTCCCCCATATCTGTGGTACTCGTAGCAGCTGGACTGGAAGGCCCTGATTGTCATGAGTGAGAAGTCTGTGAGTGTTGTGGAACAGAAACCTTAGAATAGAACTTGTTACTTACTTTCTATAGCTTATTAAATAAAATTGTGTGTCACTAAGTGGTGTGGTTCTGTTCTCATGTCCATCCAATTCAGATTGCCTTCTGAGGAAGAGGGAAGGAAAACTGAAACATAATTCAAAAGAAGAAAAAAGTCTTTCTTGCCTCTGCATTGGATTTCTATTTTCATAGCCACTCTTATAAAAATCTTTTGTGTTGTTATTTTAGAAGAGTAGCTGGTCTTGGAAACAAATATCAAGAAATAATAATAAGTATTGCCTGCACTAAATGCCTATGGAGATGACATGAAATGCTTGCAACTGCACTCTATTCTTCTAATTATAGCCCAGAATATACACATGTGCTTTTAACCAAACCACTTGTTAAAGGAGTTTGCAGCTCTCTGCTGAGGCACTGTGGCTTCATACAACTCCAGAAAGGCTGTGCCTCTCAGTGCAGTGCCCCACTTCACCCATCATTTTCTTCACTTTAACAGTAAAGTCAGAGAAACTGCCAAGGAATTCACCTTGCACAAAGTAGCTTGACTCCCTCTGGGCCCTGAAGGAATCAGCATCAAGTGGTGAAATACACATTAAAAAATAAAAAAATAAAAAAAAGGTATCTCAGGTACAAAATGTATACTTTAAAAGTTAGGAAGAAAGTGAAAAGGATTGTAATAGGATATCTGATATTGTTCTAACAGTCATCCTTTGGGAATTGTAAATCCCCTGTAAACTTCACAGAAAGAAGAGTTGAAAGATTATCCATCTGAAAACAGTGAATGAAAAAAAAAACAAGAAAGCTGGAAGAGTCAAAAAAGAAAAGTGTTCACTCTGCAACAGCAAAGAGTTTATTAACCCTTCAAGAGGAAGATAACAGATACTATCAATACTGTATTTGTACTTGTGCACCACACAACAAAAGGTAAGGGAGGTGAGGCAGCTGAAAGTTTTCCAGGGGCCTAAATGAGGAAACACAACTAGGTTTGATCTGATGGAAACTCAAGGCTCAAGCCATTGGGGATATTTCCTGTAAAATGGTACAAAAACTAGACACTCTTTATTCCAGGAGTGTTTGTTTCTGTTTTGTTTTACTAGGCTCGTTCTAGTCCTTTTTCATTAAAGAGATGGTGTGACATGGAAAACAGCAAAATCAATTTTTTTAAAAAAATAACAAAAAAAGGTTTTGTCTGAAAAAAAAAAAAGGAAACATTAAATTTAAGTGCAATTTTATGTGAAAGACAAAGGGAAAACACTTATTTATCATGTGTGGTTAATATTTTAAAGTAACTGAACAATGCCTTTCTTATTGCACTGTATAAATATATTTGTGCATTAAGCCAGAAACCTTCAGTCTCATCCAAGTGAGTGTTAGAACATATTTTCAAACTGATGAAGTGACTGTAACTTCCTTTGGATTAGAGACGACCAATACTAACATGTAGACCTGAATGACATTTACTCCAAAAAGGTATCTGAAAGAGTGTTCTGGTCTCACCACCTTCAACTGTCTTTAAAAAAAATTTAAAAAGTAAGAGTAATCAGAATAATTTCAAAATACCTGTAAAAATCAAGTAGGGCACTTGAAACACAGATCTATTTAAGAAAGCATAAAGTAGCATCAGAACCATTTTAAGTAAAAGGATCTTGAAATGGTTATATCTTGAGTCATTCCGTGTTTAATGAAGCCACAGCCCAGCTTTTACAAAGGTCTTGGAGCATAGATACTATGAAAATGGTACAATGTGAAGTACAGGATCTGTACAAGTCATGAAGTACTAGAGTAAACCAGGAGAATTCTGTCATTATAATGAATGTTTAGACCCTGATAAATGTTACTAGACTATCAGAATTGGAATAAACAAACCTGCTCATAGTGATTTAAGTTCCTTTTATTTCACCACTCATTCTTGTTTCAAATCATAAACTCAGTATTATCAGCTCCAGTATAGTGATCATAATTGATGTAAACTTCAGATTTTCAATACTTTTCCTTATTTTCAGAACTAGAAACCATATTCTTAGTATAATTTTAGTATACTTCAACCATATAGCTTAACCAACGCTAAGATTCATTATTTCTGTTTTAAATACTTCTACTCCTTGGGACCAGGTAACATTTGGGTAAAAAGACCCATTATCATAGTTTCAACTTAACTGGAGATCTGCTTAAACCTGTTGTGGACAGAATTCACAATAACTGTGACTAAGTTTATACATTCCGGTGATAGATGTAAATGGCATTTATCACAGCACAAACAGAAGCTCATCCCTGCATAAAGAGAGCATCTCTTGCAATGCTGATCATCCCCTCTGAATCAACAGTTTAGGGAAGGAGATGAGAATGAGATGACTATATATATATGATGAGCACATTAATGAACAGTAATGTGATTCCATTCCATTATCTTCCCTCTGCATGTTTAATAATTCCCTCTTGTTCTGGTTCAGTGTGAGTTTAAGCAGAGCAGTGTAGCAGACAAGGTACGCTTGTGTTTCTATGGCTCTTTCTTAAATTCTGGCACTGTTTTTTTATCCCTGACACTTATATGTCATTGGGTTACACTTGTTTGAGTAAAGCAATAGTAATACTATTTTTTCATGGATAGCTATCCCCAGCTTGGGAGGGGTTTTTAATTTGATTTGTTGCAGGTTTTTGTTTGTTTGGTTGATTGGTTGGTTTTGTTTTTGTTTTAAGTATTCCTATTAAGTCCGTTTGTTGTTCAGTAGGTGTTAAACAATTTCATAGTTGTAGAAAAGTGGTAGATAGGACAATACTTTTTAATCTGTCACCGGTTAATTCTATATTAAAAATAATAAAGCTAAAAAAACTACCTAGAAAAATATACTTTGAAATAACAGGAATGTTAAAAAATAGTTTTAAGGAATAAAGCTGATTAACATTATCTTGCATAAGTACATAGTAGTGACACTTTCTAATCTGGAGCCTATATATTCAGCCATGTAAAAGATGCATACATTTCTTTTTCCTTTTCTTAATTTTATGTCCTCTCAGCTAAAATAATTTTGCTTGTAAGTGCTTGAGAAGTAGACCATTTTACAGGAATCTTCTTCAGAATGTAATTGGCATCTAGTATTCCACTCAGCTTTGCCCATCTGTGGGGAGAAAGAAACAGATAAGGGGGAAACATAAAAGACAAGCAATGAGAAAGAAGTGGAATTATAGACTGCTGAGAAGAAAAACTACTGCTATCAGTCCTGCCAGTTCATGAGAAACTGATCTGCAATTCATGAACGTGACAAAACATATTCTCCTTAGAAAACAATAAAACACAAAGAAGACAGATAAATAGGGACAGAAGGAAAGGTGCCCTGGCATACTCAGTGTAGAACTGTGAATAATATTTCCACTTAGGCTGATCTTCCTGTGTTTACAAATTGAGGCCATGAAGAATGCAGAAAAAAGAAAAAAAAAACCCACTTTTTTACAACTGAAAAAATGAACCCCACAAAAATGAAGACGTAAATGAAAAATTTTGAACCGATATATAACCTATTTATAATTGGGGAAACCTGGAAGCCTTGTCTGTTTACTTTTTTCTTGTAATTTAGGTTTCTTTCTAGCTGATGGAAGCTGAGATTCTTTTCTGTGTTTTCTATTGTTGTTTCGCTTTTTTCATAATAGTAGAGCTCCTGTGATCCTTTGTCTATGACTCCTTTTTTGTCTGATTACTGCAAAGTAAACAGGTGTCTTTTGTTCCTTCTTTGTATTCCCATGTCTTTAAGTGCATTGGATGGGAAATTGCTTTTTCTGCTCTCTGTTGGAAATGCAGGGGTGCTGTTTTTCTTCTGGAAGCAAAGAATGGAAATTTTAGGGATCAGACCAAGTAGAGTTTCTATGATTCTACTCATTTTAAAATCAAGTTAAATAATAAATGTTATTGATTACTCATTCAAATGCAGGCATGGTACTCCTAACCACTACTTTCAACATTATCAACTTTGGTCTTTAGGCCTTTCACAGATTTTGAAATTCCTTCTGCCTCTATGAAATTCTTCTTTTATTTTAAAACCCCGTTGTAGGATTTCTAGCCCTGGATCAGCATTCTGGAGTTTCAGATTATCATGAGAAAACGGGAGAATCACTGATGGAAGAGATCTTAAATCAAATGGTTAACCCCACATGACATTGTAGGAAACCTTATTCTAACTTATTTGTCCACACAATAAGAACCTTTTAGAGCATAACAGCATCACTGGTTCTAAAGCAAAAAGCTTGTGTGTTCTTGGGCATTAACACTTCCATTACACGTGCTTTTCATATTTTTTTCTCAACTGACAACTTGTTTCACCTTCTTCCATCTGTATGCAGAATAAATAAGGGTAATATCTCAAAGGAATTACAGTAACAAATTAAAAATAATGTGCAGGATCACAATTATGTTGTACTTATCCAAAGAGAATAAAATAGAATTAATATCATATTTATAATCACAAGGAATGAGGTTAATGAAAGGCACCAATTACATCCCTTTAACATGCTAAGCATAAAATAACTATGGATAATGTATTATGATCCTGATGAAGATCAACAGCATACATTTTCAGGAAAAGTTATAGGCAACAGAGAAGAGCCTATACCTTTAAAATTAGCAAAGAATTCCGGAGATATTACATTTTCATTTTGATATCTGGAGAAGTCACTTTTCAAAACTTCATTTTATATCCCTGTAATAAGCTTAGCTCTTTGGAGCTTCTTCTTTGATTATAACTTTGACTCCTTTCACACACACAATGTTCATTCTTTACAAACATTTAGCAAATTATTATTTTCTTAGGAATGCCTCCAAGTACTGATTTTAATAGTGTATCTCAGCTTACTCTGGGAAAGTAAATTTTCACTTCCGTAAGTGTTGCCACAAGAAAATTGTAAAATAATTAGGTGTCCCTGCAGGAAACAGAAATACAGAATTAGACAAAGGTATGGAAAACCAGTCCATTTCAAAACAATAATTTTGAATATTTACAAATAATTGCAAACAAAAACATTTAAAGAATACTGAGAAAATTATGTAAATCACAACCTTAGTGATTAGCAAAAAAATGGAAGAGAAAAACTAGCTTGTTCTTTAAGTGTTATTTCTGAAACGTGATTGAATCAACTTTACTTCAGGGTCCACAGGAGCTTGTTAGCTTGCAACAACCTTTTGTCACCCATGTCCCCTTTTCTCTACCTGTATTGTTATTTTAATATCTGATACATAAAGTATTGTTCCATAGTATATTTCCATCCTCACAACTCAAAAAACCTTTCTGTGGAGATTATCTTCTGAGCATGTCTAATCGTAGTAACCAGTCAGTGACAATTTGAGATAGAACAAGAAGAATTTTGTTTGTCTGTTTTACCCTGCAAGCACTCTTTAAGTTACCATGTTTTGGAGTTTTCCTCTTTAATTGATCATTTCATATAATAATACTGCTTGAGACCTTTACAAAAATATTTCTGAAATCAAATTATTTCTTTATCAGCTTCTCAGGTTTGCACCAAACTTTCTAATGCCTATTATCCTTCCATGTGCAGTATTCTCCTGAACTAGCAGATGCAGTGATGAGCAGTAGGCTTTTCAGTCATGTCCTGTGGTCTGCTTAACTTCAGGTGCTATATCAAAAGCATGTTCTAAATGGTATAAGTGTCTCCTAAGGGAAGAAAAGGTCTTTTTAAAAGTATATGTTTTCAGCTTGTTTTGCCAATGTTGTATTTAGCTCTATTTCACAAACAGAGGATTAAGTTCTTATCTTTTTTTTTTCTTTTTTCTTTTTTTTTTTTTTTTTTTTTTTTCAAAATAAAGCTAAAGCTGGTGAAACTTGGCAGGGGTGTGTGGAAGGGAAGCAACAGCAACTCTATTTATGCTTCATTCTATGTAAAATCATGGAGTCTCACAAACAACTTGCAGCTATGTCAGGCTTTAGCCAGCCTGCAGGAATTGTAACAGGATAGAAAAGGACTGAAGCTAAAAGATGATCTGCTGTATAGTACATTTCAGGTGAAAACTTCCCAGGGTGTAAATGAGGTTTCTGAGCAGCGCTACCTCTGCACATTTTCTGTCAGTGTTGAGGACAACTCATGTTTGTGTAGCTCCCAAAGGAAAAGTTGCTTTGCTAGGTGACCAGAAGTGGACACCAGCTGAATATATCTTAATTCTCAAGTAGCAAGGCCTATTCTCCACATAGCCCTACCTACTACATTCCTTGGGTCTGATCAGAAGGAAGTACGTGCCAGAGTGATTTGTTGAATTAATGCTTCAGGGTTCATTGAAAGCCCACTAAGTAAATGAAAAGTTGCATTAGCATTAATAAGCTTCAGAAACTAAAATCCTATGATCTACAGAGCATGAGCCTGATTTCACAGTAAATCGCCTCATTGCGGTTTTTGAGCTGAACAAATGTAATGGGATTAGCAAAACCCTTACATGGATATTTCTCATTTCACAATATAAATGGATATGTATTACTCATAAATTTGTTGCTGTCTGTTCCTTACCACCAACTAGTAATTCCATCATATGTGTGTGCTTCTTCTCTGATAATCTCTTGGAAATGCTTGGACTCAACTAAGCATTATAACTTGGAAAACGTTAACAGCTTTGACTCGGTACTTCCAAGAATAGAGTTGAAAAGACATATATTATTACTCCTGCATGAAAAACATACTGGTAAGATTGTAACACTCTGAATGAAGGAATTATGAAATCTTGGTAAGCAAGTGCTGACATGATGAAATTCTGTTGAATTTGATCAATGTCCTGAAAAGCAAATTTGGCAGTATCTATAGAATAAAGAAGCAGAGAGATTCACAAAAAAAATTACAACTCTTGAAGGGAAAATCTTTTTCTGAACACAAAAAGATATTTGTGAGAAAGTAAATCAAACTCTTCAGAAAATTAAAACCTCATTAAGAAATAAAAGCTGGTAGCAAAAGAAAATTGTAAGACGGGTTGTTCGTCTTATCCACATTGTGTCTTTAGTTGGATCAGAGGATTGACTTGCTTTGAATAGCCTGTCCTGAACAGTCAAAATATCTGTGGGCACATGCTCTGCAACACTTGGGACATACCCATCAGAAAAAGGAAGCTGAGGTGACAGATCTCCACTTCCAGCCTCACACAGCACCATGTGGCAGAGGCATAAGGGACAGTGCCCCCTAGAGGAGACAGCCAAAAGGCTTGTTTAATTCCATAAACCCTAAAGCATTCATAAATGAATGCCACAACAGGGAAGTGGGAAAGTAACCTGCCATTCTGGTACTGGGCAAGATGAGAATCTCCCGTTCCAGCAGTTAAACCAGTTGTAGTAGATTATTTTGCACCAGCAGAGCATTGCAGATGTATCCCATTGGAGCAGTAAATCTAGGCCAGAATATTTCATTATGGAAGGAACTGCTGAGTCTAACATTTGCATGACCTGTAAGTGATATTGATCTTCCTTATTTCACAGCAGACTAACCATGTTGGATGTCACCTTGGGGTGAAATGGTGTAGTTGGGTATATATATGGCTTTGTGATGGAACTGTAGTACCAAATATTTTGGTAGGAGAAATCTGCTCATAGAAACTCTGATTCTTGAAATAAGCAAATTTAGTATTTGATAAATCCACTTTTTGTTTGACAAAGGATCATGAGTTTTGACAACTTAACTTGGCCTATCCTAGAACATAGGTAATGAGGGGCTATTTAGGTGCTTAGATGTGGCGATGTAGCCCCTTTTATGTGCCCAGAGGTATCTGAGTAATACGTGAGACGGACAGGGATAAGCACAGGACCTGTTTCTCTTCTGGAGTGGCAACTTGAGTCTAAACTGGATATCCTTTGCTAAAATGGCACAGGAACGTCAGGTACGTGCCATAACTCCCCCATTGCTTATGGAAGAAAACAGGAGGAAAAAGATCCATTCAGCAAATCCAAATGCATTTACTACCAGATATAAAAGTTTTGGCTGCAAGCACTAACACCAATCACATTCCAAATTATAATCCTGAACCTTTAAAAAGAAAGTCATTAAGAATTTAATGTGACACCAGTAATAAGGTTATAAAACATATGCAGTGCACTCCTTGCTTCATGGCAGAGGCATCGTGTCTGGCCTTTGAAATGCACAACCTGTGTTTTTGTTTGGCCAGCAGCGGCTGTGGGTGTCGGATGTGGGGAAGGAGGGAAAGGAGCACATGTTGCCCAGGTGTCCTGGGGAGAACTGAGCTGCCAGTGATTTTCATTCCATCACTCCCACGTTGCTCTTGCCTGTTTATCTGCTTGTCAGCCTTAGCTCCCTCCTCCCCTGTTCCTCTCCATCCTCCTCACTGTGCGGTGTATATAAGGTGACAGCAACGATTCTGGCTTCAAGGTCCAACAAAAAATCTCCCATGGAAAGAACAAAGACTAGTTTGTCATTTGTAATTTTGTCTCAAAGGTTGTTCCATATTTCAACAAGTTAGCCTCTCCTGTCGCATGAGATGGTTGGACACCACCTGCATAAGATAACAGATTATTTCTAAAGTGCTTGCAGGTTATTTACAACCAGTTGTGTACAGTGATTAACCACACTTTTTTTGTACGTTTCCTCAACTTGATTTTTTAACTTAATTTTTCACCTATTTTTACATGTGCTGCTCATTCTTCCATCTGCCTATTTTAGGACTGCTTTTCCCTCCTCAGAAAGAACAGAAGAAAATGCTATTTAATTCTTTAAATGACCCATATCCTTAAGTGCTCTAGGGGAGAGTATTGTGAAATGCCAAAACAAGAAGTGACTTATAGACACAGCAGGCAAGCAAGAGTCGCAAGTTTCAGTACACAGCAACTTTTATATATTTTCCTTTTGGATGTATTAGACAAGGCAAACATTTACAGAATGAAAGGTTTGAGATTGCTAGGTAGAACGGCAAGATTGATATTCTCATTTATATAGCAATCTGGTGCAAGCTGGTAGATGAGCATCCACAGTGACATACATGTGATTTATGGCAATCTCTGCTGAAAGGTAGAAGAATTCACGCCAAATATTATTTTTTAAAAAAGGAAAAGGAACAGAAATTTACTCCCTTCACAAATGTGGAGCTTATTTTTAATTCATTTTGCTTTTCAAATACTGGAGTTATCAAGGAATAACTACGGAGTCATTGACAAACTTTATATATAAAAGCATTATACAGTACCTATTATCAATGACTATGCAGCTATACACACATAGAATACAACGTTTAAAGGATATAAACATGGTTCTTGTTTTGTCCATGCAAACTCCGTTAAGCTTAAGTATATGAAAATATCTTTGACAAACTGCACTGATTTGAACACCTTGTTTGGAAAACTGAAAATCAAAACTGAAAAACTGAAAAAGCTGAAAACCATAATACACAAGTCCTCTGCATCTTTATCACATCCAGAGCAAGGTGAACAATTTATTTCCTGTCTCTTCTCTTTTCTTCTCTGCCTGGCATAGTTTCCCTTTAGTGATATTATCCAATTAATTCCCTGTTTTATATTACCATTATGTAAAATTATTTTATTAGGTCCATGTTTTCACTGTATACCTGCTATGTGCTTTAGATTTCATGTACATTTTGTTTAGAATATGACATTTTACAATATAGTTTAATAGTCTGTATTCTATTGTATCTTTCTTTAGTCATACACTTATTTATTAGTTATATACATGACTATGTAGTGCTTGATTATTGTCACTTGAATTCTCTTGTGTCAAAGAAAGTTACAAAGAATGACATATAATTTCCTTTCACATCCTTCAGTTCTGCTAAAAATAAGTTTTTTCGGTTGCTGGATAATTATTTTTTACCCCTCCTTAGGTACAGGCTGGAGTTTCCAAGGACCCAGAAAATTAATGTACCATAGAATGTGCATCCTAAAGGAGAATCACATTACTATTCAGCCTCTCATACTTCAGATGAGCCAATTATAACATTTCAGTGACGACAACACTGCTAGCTTTTTTTACTTGATGAGTGGCAAAATAATGAAGTGTTCTTTCCATTTTACTGCTTTCAGATATGTTTGTTGTGAGCACTAGATTCATGATGGATACAGACTGAAAACTGATGAATTCAGAGAGCTTGTGAGAAGAGCAAAACACGTTGGGACTATATTGGAGACAGTGGAACAAAGCAGGGGTCAAATAAGTCAATGGATTTACATGAGTATCAGCAGAGCAGCAGGAAGAGAAAGGAGCTGGAGTCAGAAAGCAGCGGAAGGGAAATTTTAGGAGTGAAGAACTAGCAAGGAAATAAAAATGCAAGGAGAAAGAGACAGTGTTGGCACTGACAGATTAGATAGATTAATGAGTGCATACTTCAATACTATTTTCAGTGGTTAAAATTAGGTACATCTGGCCATTGCAAAACAAGGCTTTTGTACATATTTGAGACTGAATTTTAATAAACACAGAGGTGAACGGCTTCAACTAAGTAAAAAAAAAAAAAAAAGGAAATCAAAATAAGGAAAGATAAATGTAATTTTTCATGTTTTGTTAAACCTTATTTTTTAGACTGTGATCACAATTCGGAATGGGCAATCTACTTTATGCTCTTGTACGTTGCAGTACAATGTCACGAACACACATACAATGTAAAAAAAAAATAATGTTGACAAATAAAAATACTTCTTCAACAAGCCAAGACAGAAAATAGGTCTGTGATCTGCATAACAGAAACCTATACCTACATCTATACCATATTTTTAGAAAGACATAAATGAAAGTAGAGTCAAAGGGACATTTTAGTTAAATGGTTGATTATAAAGAATTTAACAAATTATTTTAACAAAATAAAGAACAAAAATTTTTTTGATGAGACATGGTCAAAACATACTGAAAGTTAGTGTGTGGTTCAATACAGAGGACTGAATAGGACTTTTTGTAAGATTATAAGACACTAAGTAACAGTGACAGTGGACAGATTATTAATAATTTTTATTTCCTAAACCTACACCTAGAAAAGTGAAGGCATAATACCAGAAGATATCACATTCCTTGATATAATAAAAAAAAAAATCCTTTATCATATAGTGAACTCAGAACAACAAAATATTATACCATCAAATATTAAAAGATGATAATGGAATCAAGTAAGAAAAGTGAGAATGCTATAACAGAAATAACAGTCCTTGGCATGGAAAAAATGTCTAGATTGCTAGGGATAATAAAAGGAGGGGCTGAAAGTTCAACATACGAAACCGCAGGTATAAATACTGAAATACTACATAACAGAGGAAACAATTTTAAACACCACCACCATATTTTTGTGGGACTATGCATTTATTTTAGAAATTGTCACTCTAATTTTTCAGTGACTTCCTTATTTTTCGCTGGTGTTATACTTTGTACTACAGAAATGATCCACATCATGTAATAAAAGCATTTCCTATTCATGTGATGTCATAAAACTGTAATACTGCAAATCTTTGCAGTATTAGGCATACAACTTTTCTTATAAGATACTAAGAAGCCAATTAAAATAAATATTTCTAATGATTCCCCACTGTTATCAATGAAATATTTATAAGACCACCAGTTCTTTTGCAATTATAAAATAAAACTGCACATTTTTATAAGTATGACTCATGAACTACAACAAATTTATGACCCGACTAAAACTTTGGCACTTACCCAAGCCCTGCCTGAGATTTCAAGCAGAATTGGAAAGAATCACTCCAGTAATCAGTCCCGCTCTAGTACCATAGCAGCTTTACAATGAAATAATTATTTTCAGAAAGTTTCACAGAAAACATTAATCCACAGAAACCTATGAAGAATCTTCTCATCTCAGTTATCAGTATCAATAACTGTAATGGTCATAGGAAAAGATTGTAAGAGACTGACAACTGCCAAGGCTCAGGTTCTTGTGTTAGTGAATGATTGTTTAAACAGAATTTTAAACTAAACAACAAAACAAAACACACAGCATTGTACAAAAGGCAAAAGAAGTAGAAAGAAAGTGGATATTACCTGTGATTTGATCTGAAAGAAAAATAGTTTTTCTGATTTCAAGTATGGTCATCACTCTAAAACTGAGCATGTCATCTGGGCTTAATAGGAAGGTACCTGGTAAATGGATCCTACTGACCACACTAGTGGACACCGGTCTTCAGTCTTCCACCATTTTTAAATAAGAAAAAACTTTCTGAAAGAAAAGAAACCCAAACCAAACCAAATTATGCATGGAAGTGGCAACAGATAAAATTTCTAAAGCATGTTAATACAACTATTGACATACAGTATACACAAAAAAACATTAGTGTCCTTTTCAAATCTCCATGAATATATCAATACATCAGATAGCCGGAGATTCCATTTCAAACTTCAAAAATTCTGATGTTCTATCATCTTTTCCGTAAGCTTGTCGTCTTCTATCTTAAAACATTAAAGATTCTTTGTTCTTTTTATGATGTTTTAGAAGATTATTCTTGAGCACAAACTTTTGGATAATAATAATAAAAGTGTTTAAAATTTATTCTTATGTCAAAATTTCCCTCTCCTGAACTTGATCTTTATATTTATTATACAGTCAACGTCTCCCTCAGACTCTGTTCTGCTAAGATAAACAAGCCAACCACTTTTAATCTAATTTCTTCAGACAGACTGTGGTTTACTAGATAATTAAAGGAGAGGAATACTCTTTTAATTATCTAGTAAACCACAGTCCGTGTTCAGATCAAGTCTTTGTTTCTTGAAAAAGGCTAACCTAGGCTTTATATGTTATTCCAGAGGAGGTCTCGCTCATGTCTCAGAGAAGAGTTCTGATAATTCTGCATCAGACAACAGAGGTTTCTGTCCAAACTCTCTGCTTCTCTACTTTGCCAAACATATCCTAGAGCACTAGTAGCTCTTCTCACATATGTCTCATGCTGGCAGCTCAGATGCCTTCTCCACCACGCACACAGTTTTCTCTGTCATTTCCATTTGGACAACTGACCTGTCTACAGCAGTTGCTTCTGTCTCTCTCAGTGCCTGATTTTCATTGTTCAATATCACTCTGTGCTTACTGCTCCATTATTTAGTGCTCCAGAATAGTGACAATCCAGCTTTCTTGTTTCCTGAGCTAAATGAACCCATGCCTGTTCTTTACCTGGTGGCCACTGTTGCATCTATTAAGCAAGATCAGTTCCAACAATGTTATCAAAAGATGATCCCTCCTATTTCTGACAACCATTAAACTATCCCTTTTGCTATTTTTTTACCTACCTTACAATTCATTAGCAATCTCTGTTATCCACATCTCACTTTATAATTGTACAGGACTCATGTAGCAGATGCTTAATCAAAATCTAGATCAGTGACATTATCTGGATTAGACCCCTTCCCTGAGAAACTGGAGATATTAAAAAAAACAAAAACAAACAAAAAAAAAAAACAAAAACAAATACAAAACCAAAAACCAAACAAAAAACAAAACAAAAAAAATCCAGAGATTGGTCTGTCATGAGGTATACTATCAGGTATCAGGGAGATTGTTGGTGGATCACTTTCTATGTTTTCTGGAAAATAATCAAGGTGTTGAATAACTTCAGCAACAAGTTCTGAAATAGATTTTTCTCCATGGGGAGAAAAAAAAAAAAAAAAAAAAACAAACTACCACGAAGAAACCCACAAGATTATCTATTCTTTAATCCACTTGACAAAAAGAGTTCAAGAAAATCTAGTCATGCATGAACTTATTAATTTTTTTTTTTTTTTTTACAAAACATCACTGATATAGTCTGCATGTTTAGGGCTTAAAGATTTTATTAGTCATTGGTTCCTGCATGTTTTCTGATCAGCCAATTTTAAGGGTGATGTTCACACTATTATTGTTGAGAAATGCAAGAGGATTCATCTAAGCTTGCTTTTGACTGTATGGATTACAATCGCATAAAAAGAATGCGCCTGAATCTAAGGTAGAAATGAGCTTCTCAGAAGATCTTGTCATTAAAAAAAAACCAAAAAAAAAGTTTGTTAAAAAAGCTACTGCATTGCCAGGGATATTCTAAGATGCAAGGAAAAGAAACTAAGAGCAACTTAGAAAACTGAAATGAGAAAAATAGTCTTACTATTGTTTTTTCAGTCAAGTTCACATTCAAAGAAAGAGAAAGAAAAGTGAAAAAAGTTCATTGCTATTTTCACAAGCCATCATTAGTAAAAGATGAATTCTTATAAACAGAATACTATTGAGAGTCACTTTTGATAATTTACCCAGTGAAGTGATGACTTACAAGACATGGTATGGTCTCAAAACGTAGTAATAAATCAAAAGTGTAATACTAGGAGCAGTGTGATTTATTTTTTCCTTAATATCTTC
Source organism: Streptopelia decaocto (assembly GCF_964273445.1). Taxonomy (NCBI): domain Eukaryota; kingdom Metazoa; phylum Chordata; class Aves; order Columbiformes; family Columbidae; genus Streptopelia; species Streptopelia decaocto. Next base: position 76,981,119 of record NC_138655.1, on the reverse strand, counting down.
CCATTCTGGTCTTTTCATTTCTAAAATATGAGGTAGTTTCAGCCAAAAGCTGCTCTAGGGCCTGAAGGACTGCAAAATACTCTGTGCTTCATCATTCTATGAATGATTGTCTGGACCTGAATTTTCCAAATTTGTGGAAGCGAAGATCAGTCAAAAGCCCATCTGAATGAATACGTCTTCCTGACTATCTAACTCTGAAATCTATAGAACCAAGGTAGCACACTAAGTTCTCAATGTAAATGTGATGAACAGTACAAATCCCTGTCCTGAATTATAAGAATTTTTTTTTGGACAAGGTCCATTTAAGCTATTTTTCCTCATGAGCGATCTTTCAGTATAAAACAATTGTTACATGTATAATTTTACTACAGTTGGCATTTTCAAATCCTCCATAATTTGTAACATAAAACTTGGAACACTTTCCAGAGAATGATAATTCAGAATGTTTTGCTGTCTACTGGTATTTTAAATCAAAACTAAAATTCAGCTTATTCTTGCCTCTAACTTTTACTTAACATTCTGGTTTCGACTTTCTTACATGTTATTTCCCACTGTAAGTCATACTTAATGTAAATTGTGTACTTAATGTATATTGTGAGTTTTGAATTGGACTATAATTTAATCTTTTATTTCTTAATATCCTATATTTTCAGACAATAAGCACTGTGTAACTCAACCAAGTAGGGAGGGTTCAGAATTTATGTGTATATGGCACAAAATACAAAATGTGATTGTCTGAAGAAAAGAGGGAACTTTAAAGATTATAGCTAATCATGGCTAGCTGTTGATGAAGTATCTAGTTCTGCTTTACACTATGCAAAAATATTTTGGAAGGACCATAAAAATGCAAGCAAAACAGTAAAATTTTCAGAACAATTATATATATGTGGACTTTTTTCTTTTCATTAGAAGTCACAAATTCGTTTAAGGTTACTAACAAAAAAATTGAATTCTTAAGTAGTTTCCCTAAGAGTAAATTCCAGATTAAGTAAAATCCATATCACAATATGAATATTTTAAGGAATACAGAAATACAGAGTACCACCTGTTGGTGAAAAACAGAAGCAATTTAGTTTCCTGCTAAATGGTAGATTCTGTGCTTTGGTGAAGAGCTGGAATCAATCATGGCTCTTGACAATTTTCCAGGCTACATAACGTGAAGCGGAGTTACAAGAAATCCTAGTTATTTAGTATTTAATTATTTCAGGTGGATAATATGTAGTGCTGATTTAGCAAATCACATTTCAAGTACTTTGCAAACATTATCTAATTTGTTTATAAATATGTCTCTCTGTTTTGTGTTTTTATTTATGCCATACTCTGTTTTGGATAAATGTGTTAAATTAAAGTTAGCCAAGTCAATAAGCAATACAGTAAAAAAAAAAAAAAAGAGAAGCTGTAGAATGTAAGAGGATTTAATATAGTACAGAGCCCATTCTAATAGTCACAATTATTATGTCAAAATTGAGGTTTCAAAAGCTGCAGTACTGCAGACCAGACTGCATCATTAAAACATATAGTGGAGATGGTGGAAAGGCTACTGAAGGCACTGCAAGATAGTTTTTTTTTCCTAAAAGAGGTGTAACACACACATATCTTAGCCAGACAGCAAAGCCAGATAGGGACACAGTCACAAAAACACACACACACACAAAAAAAGCTAGTGCTTGAGCAGAGCGAAAGCTACTGTAGTTTATAGTTGTTACAAATGCTTCTGCTTGGTTACAGTAGAGCATTCTTCCATGTATCTCCACACTACAGACCAGGAGGTTTCTGATGATACTCAGTTTCAGACATCTTAAAAGACTTGAACTACTTAGAAGTTTTTCTGAAGTTTGTTATTACATGAATTCGTGTGCCGGAACAATTACAGATATGAGATTCAATGTATCCTGTGTTAAAAACATGTTGTAAGTCTCAGCTGGCTTTACTTCTTTCAAATCTAAGAATGTATCGATCAATAAGGCCCTTTGTGTTTTACTGAACAGTGGGTGATACATCCTACTAGCACAAGTATATGAAATAAATAATAAACTAGGTATGAAGGGGAAAAAAAACTATCCATCAAATTAAGAACATTACAGTCCATGTACATGTCAGAAGTTTACTTCAACCCACTATTTTTTAATAAATTTTGGCTTATTTTTCTTTAAAGCTTTTTTCACAAATCAGGAAGAGAAATCAAATGCAAAATTGTTGTAATAAAGTTCTATTCATGATGGATCTAAATTAATTACAAGAAAAAAAGGAAAAATATGTATATATTTGCACTAATTTTTAAGCATTATTCTCCTCTATCATAATATAATCCAGATTTTAATAGAACTTGGAAATGTCTGCAACAGGGGTAGGCATTTCCTGACATGCAAGTGGCCAGATAGTCTTGAAGAAAACAAAGGTGGCTAAAGCTTTCTTTTTTTTTTGGCTGGTCAGTTGAGTTTTGTTTTTTGTTTTTGATTGGTTGTTTGGTTTGGTTTGGTTTATTGTGGGTTTTTTTTCAGTTTTAACATTAAAGTTCTCCTAAAATATATGTACCTAATCCCATCTGGCTAAACATTTAGAGTTACGACTCAGGTCTTGTCTGAGCAAACAAAAACTCAGAAAGAATTAGCATGTAAAGCTCCTGGAGAGGTGCTTAAAAAGTAGTTGGTATGTCACAATTCATTCAGATGCCTCAGAAAGAGATCCAAGTCAAGTGGCTGCTTCTGATTCCAGGTGACATCAAGATTGTCTGAAAGCGTTTTTTCAGTTAGTGTTCTGATGGTTTAGATCACCTTTACATGATCCTCCATCTCTGCCTGAACGACATGCAGTATCTATGTGTGTGTGTATGTATGTGCAGTTATACAGTCCATATATATACACAGACATATTTAAATATTGTGTGTATATATATATTTGCTTGACACTGAGAAATGGATACTGCTCCTGGTGCCTACTTACTTAGCATGCAGTCACTAACCTGTTAGTGCTGCAGTCCTTTACAGACCTGGCCATCTCCTTCTAGTGACCTTTGAGACTCAAGACAGAAACTCAGCCATCCAATGCTGAGGCTCCAAATGCTTAGCTGTCAAAAGAAAAGAAAAGGACAGACTGCATCTAAAATACTTCTCTCCACCATGTATACGTGCTGCAATAAGTGCATCATGTCAAACTTGGCTTGCGAACATCTTTTCACTGTTTGATAGGATACCATATCACTGGGATTTGTTGAAGTTTAACTAAAAGTGTCTCTTAGGGAAGTACAGCTATAGTATATTTCATTTCATTTTTGAGCAAGGTATACATCCTTCTCATACTGCCACTGACACAAAAGTCAGTCTTTATTGTTGCTAAGAAAAAATGCTTCATCACAATATGTTTGCCACTCGGAAGCATCTTTCTATGACTGTCAGGATCTTTAAGATAACTGTGTGACTCCTGATGGCAAGCTTCAGCAAAAGAACTAGCCTACATGCATATATCAATCAGTATATTTATATATAGGTATCTATTAGTCAGTTTAATACACATGCATTGCTGGAAATCTTATTTACGTTTCATCACTAAATTATAACCTATAAGAATTCAACTTTTTTCTATACTTTCTCAATTCACCTACTAAAATATAAAAGGAATCTACTTAATCTTATGTAGTCAAAAAGCATTTAAGTGTATTTTCATGACATTTGGAAACTGGAATAAAAACAGGCATTTGAAGTTTTTTATTAATCAATTCATGGAGACTCTAATACTTCTGACAATCAGAGGGCTTATGTTCTTTTTTCCTTGTTCAAACAAATGTTTTAGGGTACTAGACTTCCACAAATAAGAGTAGACAGGTACAGAAATACCCGTTTCTAATTTATCTAGACAAACTGGCACCCCAGATCTAGCAGCCAATATCACATCTTTCAGAAAGGACCTTTGCACATTTACTAAGGACAAATAAATAAAAGCTAATGAAAAGGTGAAAGAATGAATATTGCAAACAATACCTGACATATTTGGGCATTTCAGTCGGATAATAATCTGAACCACTGATTTGTTGGTACAATAAAAGACAGGTCATAAAAATATTAAGAGGATAAAAATAATAAATCTTCAACTGCACCAAGCACCTGGGCTGAATAGTTTCATAAAGCAACCACATTCTATTCTGAAAACTGATGAGTTTTCTCAACTTACTTCCTACTGGAAAGGTAGTCCAAAGTCTAATTTTGTTTAGGAATATCTTCTTAGTGCCAACGTAACCTTACTTGTGCACAGCATATAGCGATCTTTTTTTCTTTTGTCAATATTATCTTTCAGCTTTAGAAACACCTCCACGGTTTTCTCTCTAGAACAGTAGAGAGTGAAGTGAAAGTCTCTCACAGAGGGATTGAGTGTGTGTAATTCAGTCTTTGTTTGGTGAGACTATTAAACCATACTTCTGTTAGTCACTGTTTTCAGAAAATTCTGCCCTTTCTCTGAGCAGTCTCCTGTATTTCTTTTAATACAAATTCAGTTTTCTTGAATGTGTATGATGACAATATACACAGCACTCTACATGATAATTTTCTAGGACCCTGTATTAATACTTCTTACTCTCCTGCAAATTATTCTGATATGTTTAATTGCAATTCCTTTTTCTGGGCCACATCACACTGATAACTTATAACCCATCTTGATGAATGCAAACTTTTCTCCTCCATTGTCATTTCCTTTTCATGAACCTTTCATTTATAGAAGAAAATTCTTTTATCAGTTCTTACTAGAAAGACCTTCTTGTTCTTGCACTTTATACCAATTTCTATTTGCCTCTCTAGTCTTAATTGCTTTCTCTTTACAATATATTCCAAGTTTTGAACACTGCAGAGGTCAAAGTAATTTATCTGCAGTTGTCTAGATAAATTCTTTCTTTCTGAACTTTCTTTCTGAAAAGTTAAAGTTTCAAGAACTATTTTCCATGCATATGATATCAGTCTCCTAGTAAAAATCATTGCTACCAGAGTCATCTGCACTTTCCTACTTTTCTGTAGTCAGAAGTCAAAGAACTGGAGGTAATCCGTCCCACCAGGTAATCCACTCATTACACTGAGGAAGTACTCAAGGAGGAGGTACTGACCTCCTCAATTATCCCTATTATTTCAGATGTCCCAGTTTTCATTTCCACACCACTGTTCTTATAATTATCTTACACCTGCTACATATTCAGCAATACTCCATTTTTTTCAAACAGAAACAGCATACGAATTTTGGCTGGAGCCTCGCCTATAGTTCTTTTGATGCCTTCATCACTGATCAGGATGAGCTTGACTTCAGTTAATTATTATCCTCTTTTTTAACTTTCTGATATGCTTGATAAGATCCTTCATGATCAATCTTTCTTTTTTTTTCCATCCTTACAAGTTTCTAACTTTTTCTTAGTATCCTGTTTCAGCTCTTTAGTTATCCAGCTAAATCTATAGCTCTCCTCTACAGAATTTCTCTTGTGCTTGGCAACAAACACCAAGTACACTGTGTATCTCTATTGCACGTCATTCCAAAGATGTTAATGCATGAATCTTTTCAGTCTGACCTCTCTGAATTCCTTTACATACCTCAAATCTGTGGTTTTTAACTAGAAAATATTTAGCAGCCTGTTTGTTTATCCTTCCTTTTAATTTAAGCTGAACAAGCTCAAGGTACTGGATTGCATAGTTAGTACTTATCAGCCTTCTGGAATAGCTTTATTTCTTGATGTTGTAACACACTTACACAACAAAATCTCTCATCTACCCCAAACAAAGATGACAGTGCTATTCTTACTAATAATTTTTCTTCTATCTATACCTAGGAAATTAAAAATCTTGTGAGTATACAAATATGACATTTGTAACATTTATAATATGAAGAACCATAGATTTAAATTCTTGGAGTCTATACAATATTTTTAATGTTGTTGCAGTGGCCCTAATTTTTTGCAATCCTTTTCCAAAGTTAATTTGACTAACATATTAATTCAGGGCCTCTGCTCCTCTTAACATTTAGCTTAGTCATGCTTGAGCCACTTCAGTGGGAATATTTGTCCTCAATAATAGCAATTAGTAGATTTTTGTTTCTTACCATCAGAATCCTTTCTTCTAACTTTATTTTTCACCTTATATCCACCTTTCTTATCCTTATTCTGTCTGGTAGGCAGTTCATTTCTCCATTCTCTGATTTGTTTTGGCTTTGTGACTGTCAGTGCTTTAACAGCATTCCCCACTAACAAAACCTTACACAGATTACACAGATTAGTGATGTTTGCAAAAGTCCCTCACAAGTATTCCACTTTCGTATTTCACTTTCACTTTGCTCTTACAGTGTCTTTGATACCACTCACCTTTTTGAGGATTCCTGTCCTTGTTTGCCTCAATTTTCTTCTTCCTTTCCTCCACTGGAAAGAGTTTTCTTTCTCCTTGTTCTTGTCACCCCATCTCCTACTTGACTCTCTTTTTACTTCTCCAGCAGAGAAAGCTTGTTCCTCAGGGAACAGAAAGACTTGTTCTTCTTTATTTCAGGAATTAGCCAAGCCAGACCAGGAAAGAATTGTGACCTATTGGTTTGAGTCTCCATTCAGCAGTGAAGAGAGGGAAACATGGGAAAAATGTTGCTGGAGTGGGATGAAGGCTGCATACGGCAGAGTCCAAAAAAAAGCAGCTGCTCTTTATTTCTGTTTAGCTCCTGTCAGTCTGTTGTCATTAGTTGTCTTATTTAATTAACAGTTTATGAAAATAGAGGCTTTAGTCAGGTAAGCCCCCTACTAAGCTTTTAAAGTGACTTTTTTCCAAGTTTTGCCTTTCTAGACTTCAAGATCGACCACTAGAGAAATAATAGCTGGGTTCCCTCTCTTTTGCATCTGGACTGATTCCCATGCCATCTGCAATAAGCATTTTTAAACAACTTGGATCTGCTCTAGGGTTCTGTACAGAAGCAACATGCTGAGTACATTACTGAATAACTTTTGTTTCAAAAAGGGATGAGGACATTATCTAGACAAGTCCTAGAAAACTTGCAGCATTACTTCAGAGTTTCACTAAATCTTGTTTGTATCTCAAGAGTTTAGCCATAGCAAACATACTAGCTTAGGTTCATAAGATAAACTATTTAGTTTTATACTATTGCAATTCTACGAAGAAAACCAACAATCTTCACCTTTTGGTCCAGATTTCACTGTTCCTCACTCTACATAGTCTCCTGCATAATGGAGTAATTTCCTGACTAAACTTCCCAGAGCCCGGACCTTTGAGCAACAGTGGAAATAACAAGGGGAACTCTAAAATTATTTAGAAATGTCAAGACCAGTGATGTGGTACCAAGTGCTTTCATTTTTTTTCAATTTTGTTAACTGCAGTATTGAATCAGCTTTACACTGAGAAAATAACAGATCTATTTCTGACGACTGTAATAACTGAGGCTCATGAGATCTATCCTAGTTGTGAGCTCAAGTGCTGCAAAGTCAATGAAAGTTTATAAAATGTTCTGATAACTGTTAAAGATATCTATTGAGGGGGAAAAGTACAAAAGAGAGAGGAAAGAGAGAAAAAAAATGATCTAAGAACAAATTCTATCAGCTCGTGGATACCATGAAAGGACTGCACTGAAGCCACCTTTGTTAAAAAAAAGCAGTGTAGAAATGAATGAACCAAAATTAATGTGTTGGAAACATAGTCTTTTCAACACCTACCCTTTATTACTGCCTTTTTAACAGTCTTTAAAAAGGCAGTTAGATAGAAATAGGTAAACTAAAAATGCAAATACTAGAAAGTCAAATAACTATTTTGTTTCACTCCAGAGACTTTGGCCTTTGTTTCTGTGCCCTGAACCTCCCTAAGGCTGATTAGCTCATTATAAAGTTAGCAAAAAACCCTTCCTGATTAATGTGATGCTTTTCCTTTCTGCTATCTTCCCAGGATCCAAAGGAAGTCTGGATCCAGCCTTGGATGCCAAAAAGCATTTAAAAAAATAAACAAAATTTTTAAATACAATATTTCACCTACGATTGCCAGATTTCACTTCCCCATATGTGTTTGTTTTCTCAAAAAAAAAAAAAAAAAAGGCAAATAGCCTTTTTCCCCCTATGACATATGTCCCTATGACAACATTTTAACTAAGCTTCTTATATACAAAAGGTCCTTTCCTTCCCAGAATACAGCTGCTGCTGACTAATGAACACTGCTCAGAATAACCACATTTTGCTGTAAGTGAACCACTATGCTTCCCCCATGACTACTGATGGAGAATATAACTGAAATACAAGTTATCTTTAAATAGACCCATGATAATTTAAAATACATTTTAACTTGATAAAGAGTTGGAGGGCTTATGGAGAATTATGCATTGTAGATCTACCTTTGTATGAATTGTACAAAACAGGGAGGTTCTCACTTATCTTGTCCAAATAATAATTTATGTGGGTTAAAGGAGATTTCCAACCTTTGAGAGTGAAAGGGTACTGTGGTGTATGAAAAATTACTGTTGCTTTCATATGTAACAAGATTGCAGCACAAATACAATGCAAATTTAATTTTTTTCTGAAATCATATGATCTTCTTAACGCTTAGGTAATTTCTCTAGGAATTATTTACAAATCTCTGTTCCTCAGACATGTTCTGCACTGCCTTCTGAAAACATGATTCAGTTTATTTCACCTTCCTTTTACATTAACATGAACTTCCCACAGTCTTGCCAAGTCTTATTTCTTACCTCATTGAACCATTTATTCTTATGTTTTCTTTTAGACAGCATTCATTCCAGGGTATATGACTCAACTTAAGAATTTAATTATATTTTAGCAGGTAAAGTTTAAGAGTTTTGAGTCAGATGCATCACTGGGTAACTTTGACACCATCCAGTATAATATCACATATCAGTTTATATTAACACACAGTTCTTCTTTACTGTATAAGTATATAGCTTGTCTCCTCTCTGGATGACACAACTGTTTAAATTCTGTATTAACAAACGTATCTGCTTTGTGATAGCTTGATTTATGGTTGAAGGGGGTTCAGCTGGCCAGTTGTTCAGCTGTCATTCATCACAGTGAAACACTGATATTTACTAATTATTCAACTTTCAACAAGCTGGATATGCAGTATTTTTTTACCAGCTGACACTATGATACATTTAGTTGCTAGTGCATTTGTATTCTGAAACTAATGTTATGAGGTAATTTGGTTTCATATTCCTGAAAATATCTATTACTGTAAAATGCAAGTACTAACTGGCCATGAAACATTCATTTCTTAATGTTTTTAAATCATTGTGAATGTTGTTCAACTGAAATGAACTTTTTTTCTTAGCCTCTAATGTTCAAAACGTATATTATTTAGCTCCAAGAAACAAGCTGTAAGACGGAAACTCCATATTAAATGTTTTATATTAGCTCTGAGTTTATTATTTTCAACCTATTGCTCTTCTGTATCCAATCCTTGCAAATTATGATGAATTTAAATTATTTAAGTAGACTGAAAATATGAGAAAAACATTCTCTGCAATATGACCAGCTAGTCTCATACCTGAAATTTATTGTCAGTATTATCTCCTGTATATAAAATGCTTCAACCAGACTTTGGTTCCTAACAATGTTTAGCCAATTTGAATTAATTTTTCATTGTATTCTGAAATAAATGTTGAGCAAAGTAATCTCTGAAGAGCACTGAGGTTTACGTAAATGGAATCTAAGGTGATATTTCAGTTCAAATGAAACAACATATTGATTTTCCACGAGAATTCTGATCTTTGATTCATCAGTGCATTCGCATGATTGTGCTATAGAAATAAACTCATTCATGGATAGGGGTCCTCAGACTTTTATCCCTATGCCTGAAATTAATGTTATAATGGACAAAACGTCATCGCTCAGAAAAAAAAAAAAGTAGCCATTTGATTAAACACAGAAGGGATTTATGCAGTGTATGCAACACAATTCACATTATGCTTTTGGGAAGTTGCTACAAAGGCCATCTTGGTCTGGAAAAAATACAGAGGGAACAGACAGAAACCATTCACCTAGAAAAACAACTCTGTGATAGTTACTGATTTTGTTCTTTGTTTCAGTTTTAAAAACAAGAACGAGGATCTTGTTTAGCAGGAGAGGGGTTGTCTTGTTTCAGGTAAAGCTTCTATGAAAAAAGTAGTATTTATAAATAAAAATAATATTCTTATTTTGCTCAGGAAAACTGCTGATATTTCTGTTTTCTCCATTTTCAAGAACTCTGAAGTACTGCTTTTCCCATAAGAATGGAAACTGTCCTTTGCTTACACCTATAATACACAGACATATGCAGGCATTCACAAACACATGCACGCACAAACACATCTGTTAATGCCTATCAGTTTATTAATAATTTCAAATAAATCAGGACTACTCATATAACTAGTACTTAGACTATACTTACTCATATTCTAGTAACTTTTGGGACTGATAATACAAATGAGACCCTCACGAAAACACTGTAATTAGGCATTAGAAGCAAATAGGAGGAAAGCATTAGAGAGGCTTTTTGCTTAGGCTGGAAGAGGCTAAGGAAAAACACCAGAGTTATCCTGTTCTATCTGTTGGGAAAGGCCTGAAAGGAAGAATAGGAGTACAAAGTCTATTTTAAGAGTCATGGAATATGAGATCTATAGAGATGAGAGGAAATAAATAACAATGAGTGACTTGGGCAGGTAAAGTCCACTTGTGAACCCTTTACTAGAGCACAATGGTAGAAGTGTCAAGAATAACAGAAGCAGTGTTGCTTTGGTGTGCTGTTACATGCACTTACTCTCACTGAAGAGCCCACCCAGACAACATAAGAAGGTCTTTCTCTTCCACTTTTCATTAGTGAGGAATATCCAGGTGGATGATGGACAAAAGCGGTGGGGATAGTAATGTGCATATGAGGTTCCATTGTCTTTTGGAGCAACAATTTTGTTATCCTGAGAATTCCTTGTGGCTTAATGTAGGTCTTAGCAGACATTAGTTCGCAACAAGAAAAAATTGCAGTTTGATCATCCATAGTGTATGTATGGGAAAAGGATGGTAGCTTCAACAGTAGAATACAACCTAATGGTTCAGCATGTTTTCTCGTTAAATATCCTAGCATTTTAGTGGCCCCTCATCTAATTTTTTGACATTGTAAACACAATTGTGCATAAAAATAAGAAAATCTTAGTTTCAACAACATTTTTGTCTGGTTTATGAGAACACATGGTTCTACTTTTTTTTTTCCAACCATCATTTTACTGTAAAATTTTTGTCCTAACAGATATGGAAAAAGGTATGTAGATCAAGAATTTAAAGAAAATTCAGTGTAATATAATTTCTAAGAATGACCATTAACTTTTTTTTTTTTTTGCTGTTGTTAAAGAACAAAATAACTTCAATAATCATAAAGTAGAAGAGTGTGGAAATGAAAATTGATCAAGTAGAATATATAGAAGCATTACTTGAGAACAAAAGACACTTTAGTAGATCATATGAAAAATAGAGGCAGACTGCAATACAGAGCAAGGAGAGATAAAATACATGTAGATACATGTAGTGGTGTTTGGATGTTTAGGTAGCACTGATTTTTTGAACAGTTCTTACTCACTCTGCTCCAAGTGAGCAACAGTCAGTCAGAAGCATCCCATAAGCCACATCTGGCCCAGGAGTCACTTTTGAACCATGCTGATTAAGTCAAAAATAGATAATGCTGCAGGCTCCTAAAATGAATTTTGATTCAAAAGTAATGGAATACTTTCTCTCACTTTTGCTTCAGTTTTTGGTTGTAAATAACTGTTTTAAAAGATGGAGGTCACAGAGTGATAGATTTATTTAGTTAGGAAAGACATTGGGAGACTGCCTACTCCCAACCTCCTCAAAGTGAGGTCAACATTCAACAGAAACCAGGCTGCTGTAGGCTTTGTTCAATCAGGTCTTGAAAACCTCCCTAAAGCTGCTTGAAGACATCTGTGATATGAACATCAGTAAAACTGTTGTGAGAACTCTTTGGATGTTTCTTTCTGAAATGATTCAGAACAATATTACCTCAGAGATACTTCAGTAAGGAAGTTCCTCTGGAATTTTCTAGAGGATACCTTTGTAGCAGAACTGCAATGACATTCTTCCAGTCTCAGAAATGTGAATAGGTCACCTTGTCCTACAGTCTGTTCATTTATGAACAACTGTTGAACACCCTGGTGGGGTGGGAGGAACGTTCTGATAGACACCCAGCATTTTTTCTTTGATCTCTAGAGTCTTCAGCAGAGCTCCTTGAGGAATTACAAAAATACCCACAGCTTCTATTTTAGGAAAACAGGCTTAATGCACTAATATCAACCCATAGTCCACTAGTAAGCATTTTGTTAAGTTACTTTCTTGACACAACTGTAGGCTACAGTTCTAGGGAAGCAGTTCTTCCATATGGAAAACAAGAAAATTAAAATCACCGGCTTGATCTTCATTCATAAATAGCAGACAGATGCTTATTTTGGTGCTGCTTGGCTTTGATGCTATAAGAAGTGGTGTGTTACATTATGAAAATTCAGCAGTTTGATTAAATAAAAAGGACTTTGTAAAACATTTGTTTTACAGATAGTGTTACTTTCTAAAATATATAGTATTCCTTGTTAAAATACATTTATCCTTGCTAACATACGCTAGAATTAGGATCTATAAAAAAATAAAATTGGTAAGAAAACTTTATTTGTGACATGTATGGCATCACCTATAAAAACACAACAAAGTATGATCATTTAAGTGATTTTTCATCTTTGTGGGACATGAGATTACATCTTCATGGAGAATAAAAGTTTGACCTAGGCAAAGGCAGTTATCACTAAATTGTTACTCATAATATGATGTGAACAAGTTCCAATTATTGTTTTTGCACCTTTCCAAATATAAGGTTAATACTATTTTTAGCAAATGGAAGAAAATAATTACTTATATATAAAGAATTAATACAAGGCAAGGGTTGAATTGTTCCAAGGATTTCACTGTTTTGTATGCAAGACCATTTAATTTAATTGCAAGACCATTTCCTCACATATCAAAATATATGGTTTTAATATTTTTTCTCCTGTATGAAACTTAAATCTATTTCCTCTGCATTAATCTCACTGAAAGCATGAAACTGTAGCCTAAGTCTTGTGTTTACAGTAAAGCTGTAAATAATGTGTGGAAGGCAAGAAAGAACTAAAACTTGAGAAAAATCAGATCATTTTCAGCCTTTGAATTCATACTTCCTATTTTCTGGTAATTTTTTTAACCTGGTAAATTCTAATTTCTTTATCTAATTATGTTAGAGAAGGTTATACTCATGAAGAGAGAATTCTTGTGATCAAATTCTGCAGTTCCTATGCTTTAGCTGCTGAGATGGACCTTCAACAAACTGCATCAAGAAAAACTGCACTAATACCCTATGCTTCTAACAGTGAAGTGGTAATTCTATTTTCAGCTCAAGTGGAGCCTTATAACTGGATATTCTATTCAAGAGCTTCTCAGTCTTTTTTTCCTCCTACATCTCAGTACATGTAATCACACTTTCCATGGCTTTCTATGACCCTGCAGTCAATTCTTTGCAACAACTCATCCTCAGATTCAGAAGTGTTCCAAGATATTTTCTATATGTTTTGCAGAGACACAAATGTAACATCCATGACCCCAACAAAAGCACTGTTCTCTGCTTTGGTCATAGGACTAAGTAACTCACAAAATTGAGATCTTCTGATCTTCACAGAAATTGGCAGACTAGATAAGTTAAAGGAAATGCTGAAATGTTTCAAGACTTTATCTCTTAAAAAAGCAGAGGAAGTGTGAAGATCAAGCAGATGGAGATTGTCAAAAGCTTTTATTAAAGTTTGATTTTATGTATCACACTATATGAGGCACTGATACACTCAATCTTTTTACTGCTCCAGATACACGTTAGATAGAATCTATGTTGTCTGGAATGACTGATAAACATAAAACACCTTTTGTAATTGCAAGAAAAGAAGTAGTAAGAGTTATTACACTGGAAGAAGATTTACAATGCTGCCGCAGGGCACATTGCAAACAAACAGGAAAACAAATGAGCATTAAAGGCCAGAAGATGATGACTTTATTATTCTTCAAGGTCTGCCCTCACCATATGGTCTATCTAACCATCTATGATCGTTTTTACCTTTCCCATTTCTTTATTGTCCCTTTGTGTTGCACACATAAAATGTTGGGAAAATTAACCACTGGCACGTTCTGATAAGATTGTTTTCAACCCTAAAATGAAAAACCTTTCAGTATTTTTCCATTTGAAAATAATACTAGCTTCATTTTGTGTCTAGATTTAAAATCCTTATTTGCTTTCTAGGAGCTGCCAAATGACATCCAAAATGATACCTGACTGTACCTTACGACACACAAATATCTGTTCTAATGCAATCAGAAGCAAGTCCTGCCACTGCATTGAAGATAAGGCAGAGAAGAGGGGGGCAAGGTCCTGCAGCAGAGGTGACAGCAGCTCTTGTGCAGTCTGCCTACTCCCCACCATTTGACTATGTCCAGAGAATACATCCCAGTCCCACTGCTGCCCTCTCCTAGCTCATTTACCTCCTTCCAGTTACAGCCAGAGCATCCATGCAACATGGGTGGTCCAGGCCTCTGAGATGTAGGGGACATTGACCTATTGTTTAACATGGTGGACACTGCCCAGTCATTTCAGGGTGTTCTGTGTCCTGCTTTGAGCCTCGCTTATCACATTGCTTCCTGTTTTTCTTCCTAGCTACAGGTACTATATGCCAGGACATGAGACTAGGCAGCCCTGGCTCCAAAAGTGGAGGAGAAGATGTATTTTCCAGGACCTTAAAGGGAGGGTTCAAAAACTTTCCATCTCTGTAATAGAGGCACACTTCTAGAACCATGACCCTTCTTCTCCTTTCATTCACAGGTACAGGGTAGAAAGATTTATATCCTGCTACTGAAGTAAGAGGAGCATGCCATCCTTCACAGTAGTGAACATGTTTCCCAATGTCGTCCTTCCTGGCATGTTAGATGTAGGTGTGCAGGTAGGCGTGCTTGCATATGGAAATGTTTTTGAGACCTGTGGTTTTAAGAGACCTTCGTCACTAATAGGACAGAAGAGGGTTTTAAAATGCACACACACCTGCTAAGCCAATAGGCAATTTCCACTTTCCTTTGCCTCACCCTTTTCCTCCACCTCGGAATAGCAATAGCTTCTGACAGAGCAGAAGGAAGAATAGAAGACAGTGTAGTTGCTACAAACAACAGTCTGAAGCACTACCTCTGCTCTGCCTCCCAAAAGCAGAGCAGTGACTAGCTAGTGCCTAGTTTCCCCTGCATATACTTTAAATGTATGAGTAAGAAACACTAGAATTTAAATGCAGCCTATTTTACTCTCAGTCAATGCCTGTGGAAGCATTACATTCTATAAAGCTAAGCTCTGTGAATTTGAAATACATATTCAACCTTCGGTAATATAAAGCTTCCTTATGTTCTTCTTGGCATGGAGAAAACTTCGTGAACTAGGGGCTGGAGTTTGATAGATGTTTTGTGCAAAGTCATGTTCTCCGGAAATAGTAAGGAATTTCTCTGTGAAAGAGAAGTAACATCTCTGAATCAGGCATATCTGAGGTGAATACAATAGAAAAAGAAGGCTGTAAAAGGTCTTGAGACTAAAGATACAGTAAAAAAAATTGTTGGCTACAAGCAGGTGCCGTAGTGCCATAAGAGCTTCACTGTGGCTCTCAGGACAAAGAGGTTTGACAAGTTCTCTCTTCTAACCAAGTCACAGAAACATGGGAGGTCAGATGGAGCCTTGAAGCCATTCTTCTCAGATAAAATGTGGCAATATTTCACTGCCTAAGACATGTAATACAGACATTTATTCATTGTTCACTGTTCACATGTATGACAGTGCAAATTTAAGATCTTTTCTTTTCCTTGCATATTATTTGTTAGGACTTTTTTTTTTTTTTTTTTTTTTTTTTTTTCAGAGAGAATGGTCATCTTTTCTCCAAAATTAATAGAAAAGATTATTAATTACAAAGGACCAAGATCTTGTGCCTTACCAGGTGTCATTTATTATATAAATGCTGAGGCTATTTAATGCTTTCAGCATAAGTGGACCACACCCTTCTCCAGAAATACTTAATTCTGCAGTGTTAAATATAATAATTCTCACAGGCCATAGTGATGGCTTTTAATGAAGGAACAGATGCATCAGATGCCAGACAGAGACAGCTTTCAAGCCACAGTGAGCTTTTGAGTCCCGCTTATGTGCATGTGTCTGTAAGTAATCAAAACAAAACCAGTTAGAAACACTTATAAATGGAAATGCCACCATTGTTCATATCTGTAAATTCCTGCTCATGCAGTGACTCTGTAATCTGTAAGGTGCTTCTAGGTCTTGTCAAATTCTAGCTAGTATAATTGACTAGTACTAGCACTGTTTGCAAAACAGAGCTAATAACCTAGTTGTAGGGTTATAAAACAGACTTTACAAAAACAAACACGAGACAAAAAAAAATATATTATGCTTTCCTAGACAAGGTTATTGTATTAATCTTAAAATATTTAATTGATAAATTCCAACAATTCCAATGATGCTGCATGCTATGTAAACATAATGCATGGCTGACTTAGAAAAAGATAACCAACTAAATTTCTAACCACCTCATCTACTTCTGTGTAGGCATCACTTATTCTGAACGAATGTCACGTAACACATGACTTTTAAGCCAGAGTCATTTTTTCACACAATCTTATAGTGCAGTGAAGAGGAAGGATAAGAAGTGATCGATTTAACTAATTAATTCTTCAGTTACTTCAACCAAAAGAATTCAGGAAGTGAAGACTAAATCAGATTGCTGAAGATGAATACAAAATAACATAGGCAAGCACGTGGAAAGACCAAGGCATAAACACAACGAAACCAAGACAATATCATAATAACAAATGCACAGCATGCTAGCAGAAGAGTAGAAAAAAATCCTAGCTCATTGCCCAACAGAGAAGGAAGCTACTAACAGCTAAGAAAAACCATGTATTTTGTGCCCTTTTTGAATCTTGCCTCCTCAAAATCTCCCGTCAGCATTCCCTTCCACAATCTATTAATTCACACCAGTAGGATAAGATCTCAGCCTAGAGTAAGGGGAAAACAGGTCTGAATATTTTTAGGTAAGATACCTGTTTGGAGATCCGCTGGCCCTGATAGATTTCATTCTAAAATATTTACGGAACTGCTTGAAATAAGCACGTTCACTAGCAGTTATTTTTGAAAATTCATCAGGACAAGACGCAGACTAAATGCAGGCTAACCCTAAGAATAGTAAAAGGAAGAGAGCTGGAGGATTTCATGGGGATTTTACAGATATTTCAGTTTCATTGTGGACCCTGAGTAACCTTGATACAAGTAACTAAACCATTTGCAAGTAGAGACAAGACTGAAAGATTACAGGATTAGTGGCAGTTAATGTGGATTTGTAAAAAATTAAATGTGTCAAATCTATATAATTTTATTCTGCAGTGGATAGAATGGAAACACAGAAACATAGAAACATGGTTCGTATCATGACAATAACAAACCTTCCATTGATGTCCTGCATGACACTGATAAGCAGGTTAGGGAGACGTGATCTAGACAAAATGTATTACATTATGATCTGGATAAAATCTACTACAGCATGGGTAGCTACCAATGAATTACCACCCACAGTAGAAGAGGTCTGCTCAGAACCTTTTTTTTTACTTAAATCTGGTCATTAATGAATTTGACACTAAATTAAAAAGCAAGCATATTAAATGCAGATGATAGAAAACCAAATGAGGCTCCAAGTATGTAGAAACACAATATTAGAATTCAAAATTACTTTGACAAATTGCAGAAATGATCTGACAAAACAAGAAATTCAGCAGTGAGAAATGGAGTCTGTAGTTGTGCAAGTAAAAGGTGAAAAGCAACCTGTCAGAAATCAGTCCTATGGGAAGAGATAAACAATGTGAACATAAAGAGGTTACTCTCAGAGCATCCTTTTTGAAATACAGCACAATTCTAAGCCATCCATGTGTCCACAGTGTGCATCTGCTATCTGGTCCTGTTCTCCATATACCAGGAAAGGAGGAGAAAAAGTAATATCAACTGTGTACACTGAATATTTTAGATAAGGTAAGATCTAATCTAGGATATTTAATGGTTTTAAATATTCTTAGGAAAAGAATGACCTCTACTCTATGGAGAAATAATGCCAGAAAACAATAGTTATCTGGAGAATAATGCTTCTTTATTAGGATTTTGAACCAGCAAAACAGATACATACCCTTTAAAATATTGCCTCCAGAAGCAACTGTTCATTCCCTGGGTTTTTCAATGTGGAGCTGCAGTAGGCCTGCTGAATAACTGGACCTCTAGACTGGCTGGTTCTCTCGGCATGTGGGGATGGGCTTTAGAGGGAAGTTACCTTAATCTATGGACTCTTAGGAATCTGTGATGAACAAAATCATTGCCAGTTTTGAGGAAGACATTCTTTTTTGCATGTGTTCTGCTATGTAAGCTGCAATACTGGTCCTTACCACAGTTTTTAAGGTTTGTAGGCTTTAAAAGTCCATTTCATTCAGAAACCATTCTTATTCATCCATGTATTTACCTATATCTAGGAAAGTTTCTGCTTTTCTGATGTGCTTCTTGGAAAGGACAAAACAGCTTTAAATCTCACCTCCCTGCTCCTTGACTACTTTGAGCTCTAGATCAAACAAGTCCCCTAAATCCATAGTTCATTCAAAATTCTGATTGCCTCAAGGTGATGGAAAAGATCTGGTTTGTGTCATACGAAGACACAACAGGGAAGGGTAAGGTGCCTCTGGGAAGGGGTTAGTATCTATGGAATATCTTGACAGGCCTTCTACAAGTAAAATGTTTTTTAATAAATCAGCATTGAGACAGAATTGTTCAGTTGCTTTTATTTTTTTTATCCTTCACATAACAGTTTGTGTTCATCAAGTATCCTTTTTGTGTAGGAGAAAATAATTATTGAAAATGGAGATTTTCAATAATTTCAGATTCTCAGCTGAAGAACATCATATGACATGAAGTCTCATGCAACTTCTCACATAAGGCGCTACAGCAGTCAAATTGCCAAGAAACAGCTCAAGAAGATACTCTGGGAAACTCAGAGTGTGGCAGCTAAAATATCTTGGCTTTCCATTTTTTTGCCGAATATTAGGAGTTCTGTGAAGAATACACAGACTCTATTGCTGTTGTAGAAAAGCTGTCAAAGTAGCACTAAAAGATCTGAAAATCACTCCATATTTTAAATGCCCACAGGACTGGAAGCATTCTTGAGTCTTCATGTTAAAGTCTGACAAAATCCAAGTGGCTAGTTATTTGTCATTACCAGAAGTGTTTTTCTTTTAATATCAGTGTATTTCTTCTATCAGTAAAATATAGTGTAAAAATCAAAGTAATTTTCTGTAGTAGTTGGTCTCTTCAGTCTGAAAAAAAGCGCATTGTATTTCTTAGAGTAACATTAGGCGATACTATCCTCAGAATCTGATTGGTAAATTACTCTGACAAAGAAGATTGCCTTTATTTTTTTGTTGTATATCAGTTTACATAAGCAGATGCACTATAATTGTTCAAACATGGGGAAATAATAATAAGCGTTGTAAGGATATGTGAAAGGTAAAAGCTGTGTGAAATATAAAGGATATGTAGACACCTGTAATGTAAGGACATTTTTTGAGAATACTGTTGAAAAAAAACAGAGAGACAGAAAAAGTAAAACCCCACCTAGATACACAGACCCTAAGGGAAATGAGATAACCGAGAAAATACCAAAGACCAGATCTCTCAGGTCACAGACTGAGGGAATACTATTGAATGAATCACTCAAGGCCTTGGAGAGATTCCACCAGCCTTTTGTAACTGGTAAGAAGGAGTGTGAGGGGGGGATGGAGGTGGGAACAAGAGTATAATAGGTCTCATGAGAAAAAGCAAACTTATTCTCAAAGTCTTAATGCGTTTATGAGAATGAGTGAAACTTATAATAGGATGTTTTTGGGAAAGAACCAAAGGCAAGGAGATTGTCAATGCCCTTGTCCAGCTGAGCTCTACTCCTGCTCATTGCAGTCTGTCCTATTTTCTTGAGCTCTGTTCCTCACTCTTTTCTGTGTGACCTTGCTCTCTCTGTGGAGGTGTGTGAAGATGACTCACTAGCACACTTCAGGCTGGAATAGTTAGCAAATTTGTAGAGACCAGAATCTGGAAAGACACAAGGTCAGACGTGGAGATGGGTTAAATGGGGCCACAGGTTAGGACATGGATCCTGGGCAGACCTGTCTGATCTATGGATGCATGAATGTAGGAGTGACTGTGAACGAAAAGTGAAGGCGTGTGAACATCCTGTAGTAAACTGGTCATCTGGGAAGGGGGAATGGGGCTGTGCTATATTGTTCATTTCTGTGTAAGTGCTGTTGGTATTTATGTGGGTGACAGAAAAGGCACTGTATACTTTGTCCATGTAGCCTGCCATACGTGTACTGTGCCTGACTAATGGGAATGCATGCTAAGCCTAATGATCCTACTAACATGAACACCAGAAACCAGACTGAGGAGGAGAAATCTCTTGAGCTTTAAACTCCACTGGATTTGGCAACCCTTCATACACAGCCCAAAATACCTCAAGTAATAGCTATATTATAATTTCTGTTCAGGAATGATGGGGAGGAGGGTGAAGAGGCAGCAGTTTTGAATTCCCAGATGTATCATCTTCTTGTATTCTCACCTTTTAATTATATATCATCTTTCCATTAAGCCACTGAAGGTTAGGTGCAGACAACAGACTGAGTGCTTGTCAGGGGAAGCAGAGCTAAAAAGATATTGAGATATTGCTAAGTAGTCATAGTTTCCTACATCTGCTTAAGAAAAATAGGAATGTGATGATGGACAGAGAAGGAAAACAGGATCCCTAAGAATAAGCATGAAAGTCCCTGTAGCCTATTATTATAAAGGGGTATGGCTGATAGCATACTGGAAATTAAATTTGACCTGAAAGTACCAACAGAGGTCAGTAACAAGGGGAAAAAAAAAAAAAAAAAAAGACAGTGCTGGTTGTGGTAGACAGTAATAGTGAAAAGAAATCAGGTGACAATAGATCCACAGACATAGGAAATAAATAGCAAAGGAGGTACCTGGGATACAATAAGTGAGAGAGCCTTCCTCATTGCCCCATTGCTCTGGAAGGATAATAAAGCTCCTCTGTTTACACTGGTTTGAAAGACTTGTCAGGACTTCTACTGTTATGGTCAAGAGTACCTCATTTTGGCCTTTCTCCACAATAAAATATAGAAATTTGCAGTATGTGGTTGGCAACCTCACCTCTTCCAGTAATGTCATGCTTTTTTGCAAATTACTCATAAAAGGGAAAGCTGCAACCACTGAACAAAGCAATGGAAGAAGAGAAGCCTAACAGCATTACAGCCATAGTCAGTGTGGTCTGCATTTCACTGCAGTTCACGTTGTGGTCACTGTACGTGCCCGCTATGGAGTATTTGATTATATTCAGGGATTTTTGTTTCTGTGTTGTCCCTCATACCCTCATCCAAAAACCTCAGTCTAGTCCATTAGTGTGTGTGATATCCCCATTTAATATTATAAATGAAAAAGTTGAAACCACTTGTTATGGACGTGTCCTGACTCTATGAAGACCCATAAGAGAATATTCTGACTCTCAATCACCTGTTTTAATGACTGCTTCATATACATATTAAACAGAAGATACTAATTGTCTGTTATCCCTATCACTGTAACAATCTTGAGATTGCTACTTGATATATTAAAGTTCCAGATCACATTTCTTCTAATAGATTAATGCAATATTATACCCAAAAAACAAGTCACTGAACAACTGCTGATGAAATATACTTTACATACCAAAGTACTTTTCTTCACTGTAGTACACTGACCATTACTTCTACACTTGAAACCTAAGTGAAAGATAAAATCTACATATTGTTCAATTTAATACTCACCATTATAATACTTATAAACACAACCTGCATTCTATAAAGAGGCATTCTTCTTTCTTTTGAGCTCTGTGTATGAAAACAAAATCTGTAGCTATTAAAAAAAATAATTTTTAGCCACTATGGATTACTAACATGATATGGCAGCAAGATGAGATCCCTCACATTTTGGTCTTGTGGCTTAACAGGTTTTTTTACAAGAAACAGAAAGCCAGCTCTACCATAGTGAAAGTCCATCGTGAACTTAAAATTCATATTAAAGGTGTGAAGATCAGAGTGTACACTGTGTCACACACCTGCTTGGTGTACTATTAGGTTAAATTGGCAACCATCTTGTCAGTCACTCATTGCAGTAAACAATAAGAGAAAAGAATCCAAAGATGGATAGTTGCTCACCAATATTTTCCTGCAGAATATGTTCAAACATCTAAGAGCACAGTACTATTCTCTGATGCTTCATAACAACCGAAAAATCTCCCAGGCATCACAAAATAACATCAACATAACCAAAGGTCACTGAATCTAATACGATTTTCTAAATTGATATCCTAGAGTAAAAAAAAAAAAATGAAAAAGATTTTCCATCTGAACTTTGTATGTGACAACAGTCACTTATTTTAGGGACACAGTTGACGTGGGAAATGTAAAAAATTTTTTGTAACTCAGTTAAAGGTTTTACCACTTTAAAAGTATTCTTGCTGTTGAGTTTATGTGAGCTGTCACAGCATACTCTTAACATCTTTCCAAAAGGACTGATGTTGGGACTAACTATGCTACTTCTGAACATCTACAGTTGCTCTCAGAGTGTATGGCCACTGTAGAAGCTGTGGTAATTCCAAAATCCAGCCAAAATCACTGGATAAATACATTTCAGTAAGGCCTTAATTAGATATATATTTTTACATATATATATAAAAATATATATTTACATTAGGGTTTAGAAATGTCTTATTTCCCTCTTCGTATTTCATATTGCTTAACAGGTTATTAGTTTCATTTTTTCTTCTTGCATAAAAGGTAAGAGAATACTAAACTCAGTTATCTTTTCCTTTTTCATTTAAGCAGGTGGTGCTGATAAAACATATCTTTCTGTTTTCTGCTAAGTTAAAAATAACACAAGGAGGTCAGATGTGCAGTAATACAGAGATTTAAATAACAGGATTAGATGAAAATAAGCAGTTACTACTTCTGCTGAAAAAGCATAGCATAAGAAACTCAAGTTTTCCTTCGACAGCTGTTATCCTGAAACCAAAAGAGCAGGAGAAGAACAGGAAGTGAGGAAAAACACATCCTGCCTCATGTGCTCCACATCTTTTTTTGAGGCATTTAAAGGCAGTGCTGAAAACCACCACACAGAATACAGGACGATAGTGACAACCTTCAACAGAGGTACCAAGCTGGACAATTTAAAATTGTTTAAAGGTTGTTTCACTCACTTTTTTATTATTTCCCTTTTTACATCATAATTGTGAAAATCTAATTTCCCAGGTAGAAAACCATGATGTTGATACATTCACACAGAAAATTCAGAGTTGTACCTACCCACTGCACCCATTCTACTCTTAGGTACATGGCAATTTAAACTGCAGCAATTTCCATGTTGAAAATTATTCTTACAAAACAAGTTAGTTCTTGGAAGTGTGATTGTGACTGAAAACTCTACAGGATGATGACAAACACATCTGTCCCTAGTGTCTCTGGGTAATGCCTCAGTCTTACGCAATATAAGGTCTAACTAGATGCTCAATCTACTGGTTCATTGGACTCTGACAGTCTTTTACACTGTGGAAAAATATGAAACAAAACTCACACATAATTTGTTTAAATAAAAAGGTAATCAGTATAACAAGGTTCCACTAACTGCTATTCAAACAGCATAATTTTCTGAATCTGTGCCAAGATTCTGCTTGGCCTTTTGTGGGATGGTCTTTATTGTTGAGACAAATTTATTCAGTACACAAGTATTGTGGAAAGGAAAAAAGAATATGAAAGGTACAACACAGTTTTATAAGTGTTATACCTTAATCCTAAACACTTTTGAAGTTCTAAATGTATTAAGGGATACATTGTGAGAATGGCTTGACATTTCAATTGACACTAATAGGGATAAACGTGTTTTGAACTATTAGAACTAGATTGTAATTTGCAGCTGAGTTGACATTGTATTGCTCATAAGACTGGGTCAAATGAAGATAGATTGAAATTAGTTTATTCCATGTGATTAGGGTTTAGAAATTGTTTCAGAACATTCAGCTCTTTGTATAGCCTGTGCATGTATAGGATATGAATCTATAACAACAAAACTTATTTTACTGGATGCTGACAAATTTTTACATTACAATAAATTTTATTTCAACTTCCGACCTTTCATCTTCCAAAATATACTAAAAAGTTAAAAACAAACAAACAAACCAAAATCACATAACCCCCCCAAACACTCTTTAATTCAGACATGTTTAATTGATAGGAATAATCAGCCACATTGTCTCTCACCCTCTTAATGTTTTCATTAGGTTTTTCCTTGGAGTTGAGTGCAATGCTAACTGGCTTATTAATCAGGAACACTTAGCTAAAGCTTTGTTATGAAATAATTCAGTCCCTTACTATACCTTGAATAACAGTGCTGATTGTTTGTGACTGAAACAGACAATTGAATTAAACTGATTTTTTTACATTTTTATAGAATTTTACATGAAAATCCAAAATGCTGAAAATGCAAAATTCCTTAGGAAACTAATGAACTAATGGCAGCTATTAGCTAAATCATAATTCTTAAAATGTTGTGGTTTTTTTTAATTCAAGTAGGTCCAAAAAATATTATAATGCAGCTGTTTCAGAGACATTTTATTCGTAACTGCTTATCTGATCATTTATGGATAAAGCTGGGAAGAAGAAAATATCAGTCAGGTCCTAGGGATCTCAGTGTTGTCTTCAGTACCTATAATCCAACTCTTGCAATGCAAATATAGGTACATTTCGAAGACCTACAGGTACTACAAATTCAATTCTATCTTCCTATTGCCAGTCAAGATTAGCACTTCAACAGTAATTTACTCATATTCAGACTGAGCCAAAACCACCTGTGTCTCAGAATAGAAAATATCCTATCTTTCTTTAGAAGACTGCTGCTAAAATAATACTTCCATGAGACCAGGACACGAGCTTATGCAAATACAATCGTGCAAACCTTCTCTTGTCATTTTATCTTTGCTACATAGACAGTCATCGTCATCCCAGGATTTATATGTACTTTGCTGTTAGGTACACAATGTTGTATCTAATATTGTGTAACAATTTAGAAAAAATAGATAATAGAAATAATATTAATAATATTACTAATTTGATGTTGACTTGACTTATTGAAGATAACATCATAGTCAAATTAGAGAGAAGAAATTTGAATCAATTATTTAAATTCACTCACACTTTGGTTTCATTGAGACACCAGACTGAGTGTCTCAAGAAACATGCTCTTTCTTATCTGAAATATAATTCAATGCATGTTGTCAACTTCTTTAAATAATTCCACCTTAGAAAGTGGTAAGACAGTAATTGCAATAACTTCTTTAAAGTATTGTTCTAAACTTGAAAAACTGATTATGCTTAGCTGACTTTTCAGTTAATTAAAAAGGGAGAAGACCGTGTTTTCATTATTTTATTCCAGACTTGCTAAAGATTGCCTGAAACATTGATGTGTTTCATAAATGTAATTTTACTTCAGTTACATTCATAGTATGGACAGTTCTCATTGACTTCAGTGTGACAAAATGAGGGTGCTGCATCCTGACCATGACAGATGATCTCAGCAATCTTCATATGAAGCATACATTTAATTTTAAACGTGATCTAAAAGTAAAAAAGTCAAACCAGCCAAGAAATGCTTTCTCTTCTGTCAAAAAATGCAAAAACCAAACATATAAAACCTATTTCAAGAAGGATTAAGCCAAGATTAAACATGGTTTATGTTGAAACATAACATACAGACTCAACTAGCGCTTATGTTTAGGTATTCCATATTTTAGATGCCTTGTCTAACTGCTGACCAATGAACTTTTCCCTGTGTTCAGCTTCATCTTTTACCTGACAATGAAACTTTCCTCAAAGACAAAGCTATATTTCTCATTAACAGGATGGGAAAAGAACCACTGGCAGCTAGCTATAGTAACATGCAACTCTTGAACATAAGCTTGAACAATTTGCTGTTGTTGTTGTTCTTTAAAATGCAGTTGTTTAGAAGATAAATTATATGAAAATTCTATTACTGGATTTAAATCTATTCATGTTAATATATTATTTACTTTCTAAAAATTTTACTTGTCATTATTTTGACCTAACAGAAACTTAAGGCATCAAGAACCTGTGTAAATCTTACAGACAAATATAAATAGTAAAGATGTTTTTACAGCTCCTGAGCTTGAAAACATTTGTTTTGATATTACCATAATTTCATTTTATTTTTCCATCTTTTTTCATTAAAAAACAAAACAAAACAACACAACACACATACACACATACAAAAACCCCAAAACCAACAACAGCAACCAACCAAAAACAAAACCAAAAACCAAACAAACCTTGAAGGATATTAACCAAGGGTTAGGGTAGATGCGCCATACACCACTCCCAGGAACAGACTGGTAAGCCTAAGATAACAGACTGCTTACATCTGAGAAAGCTGGGACTGAACAAAAAAGTGAACACCCTCCACCTATCTGTGCTTTCGGCTGGCCAAAACAAGAGGCTTAGTCCCTGAGAAAAAAGTAGGCAGGTAGTACCTACTATAGAGGGGGAAACCCCTTCCAAATGTCAGTTGCACTCCTTTTTACCTTCTTCCCCCTCACTGCTGTCCCCTATCCTTCCTCAGTGATAACAGCAGCAGGAGCAAAAAGCCATTTCTGGAGATCTGGTTTAGCTCCCTTGTTCCACTCCTTCTCCACAACCATAAGAAGGGCTCAGTCTTGGCCCTTGCTCTGACCTCCCACAGTGTCAGGGAAAAGGTGATGCAGGGAGAATCAGAGATAAGTAGTAGGAGAAGTTGTGGCTCTGTGAATTCTGTGATGTCTTAGGATGAATGCCGTGCCATGCAAAATAGTGATGGGAAAGGTAGAAATCTTGTGAAGATAAGCAGGTGTCTTCAGACACCTCCCAGATTCCCCCAGACCCCTTCTGCCTTCAGCCCTCACTTCCGCTACAGAAGGTCCTCATTGCTATATGCCTTTATTATAATACTACCATATTTAACCTTCAGGCCAACAGCTTCCAGACTAGTACTTATACATTGGCATAAGTAGCTGGATAACCTTTACGGTGTGGGGAGAATTGGGTATCTTAGGTGCATTCTTCACTAGCACAGTCTGCTCATCCTACAATCAGGCCAGATGTGTACCATTCCCAGGGCCATTAAATATCCCTATTGCCTAGCTATATTTCAGCAGGAAGTAAAGGAGAACACTGCCTGTTTCTAGCCCCTCTGTCTCCTCTCTCTTTGTTGGCAGAAAGACCTTTTAGCTCTGAAGAAGAGAAGAGGTTGGGCTGCAGAAGGTGGACCACATGATGCTCTGATGGAGCTAGGATGCTATCACAGCCAGTAATTTTATTATCAAGCACATCTTGAGGTATAATAGTAAGATAGTGACCCTAGGTACCTAATAGGTAATACACTACTTCTGGTCCAGAAATAGATGCCTATCTTTAGGCTGGGAATTGCAAACCTGATGTCTTGCACTTAACAGACAATGAGCTGCTTTTTTTCTTTTCTCTCTCCCTGTGAAAGGGCAGCTACTGGTGGGTCTCTCCTTACTCCACAATACTCTGGAACTTAGAACATTTGTCAAGAAACAAGGGAACAGAGTTACATGTCTGATTAGGTGTTTTAGTCTGGAAGACCAATCTGCTTCTCGGGATAGGGCCCTATTCATCAAACAGTGGGCTAGGTTACTATGCAGGCAGCTTTTGTACCTCTGGTTGCTGATTTTTCCAGCCTCAGATGGCCAGGGCAGGCCTCATACTGCCGTTACAAGTCTGGACAAAGACAGGGCAATCAACTTTTCTTCTTTCATTAGATGAGAAGAAGACTGAGATGGACAAATTCTTAATTACTACAGATTTGTTTAACTACTTACTGTTATGGGTTCTTCAATTGCTTGAGTAGACCTCTCTGAATACTAATTTTCTCTTCTCTTCTTTGAGTAGATGAAAACAAGTGTGCTTATTGTGAGGCTAGAGATAGCTGATAAAAGAACTGGCCCTAAGGCAGCTCACACAAAATTTTGCATTTAATCCCTCCCCAGGTAAACAGCAAAGGTAAAATGAAGACAAGTTTTATAGGGAAATAAAAAAGAACGATCACAGGGGGGAAGACAAGTCTTTCTGGCACTGGACACAGCACAAGCAATGCAACGAAGGGACGACGTAGCCTCTGGCCTTCTCGCGAAAAGAAAGGAGGGGTAATCACCTCAACAGTCAGTGGGTGTAGTGAGATAAAGTTCTTGTTCACAGGAATGTTTGGGAAAGCTGCGAAAACGCCAAGCGAAAGGTGGCAGCAGCGAGTCGCTCTGCAACCTGACCGCGGCGGGCGATCCTTATCGCTACCGAGTCGGCTAAAGCAGCCTGCAGATACATCTTTCAAACCCGCAGCTGTAAATAAAGAGCCTGCTATGATTTATTCAGCAAACGACGCGGACGGTTCAGTAGTGAAACGGACGAGGTGAGCGTGCCTGAGAGGATGACAGGAGCGGAGCCCCGGCTCAGCCGCGCCTTGCCCCGCGGGAGCGGCCAGCCCTCTCTCACGCCCGGAGACGCGGGTTTTGTCCCCGCGAAGCAGGTGTCGGGCCGTGGGTTCAGACAGGCAAATAACTGACTGTAGGCGTTGCCCTGACGTCTCCGCCGGGTAAATGGCTTTCCTGATTGCTACGCTGATATCCACATCGCTGCCAGCGTGAATTCGCAGTAACTACCCCAGGCAACAAAAACAACAACAACAAAATCGGTATTTTTCCTCAGATATCTGAACTCCGCACAGCAAGTTAAAAGGACCAATGGAATGGCAACTTTCAGGTGAGTGCTGTAATTGCATTTTACACAAGTTTCTCGGTAAAGGGTTAAGCGTGCATACGAGTAAACATGACTTCCATATTCCTCACCCTCTTTGCTCGCAAGAAGACTTCTGAAAACATGGTAGGTTTCCCACCTAGGTTTCCCAAGGATGTGGAGAGAGAACCGAGAGAGAAATGAGCAGGGGAATAAGCTCTTACGTCCCTATTGCTTTTACCATTTTGACTGGCAGACCTCAAGTTTCAGTACCCCAACCCAAGGCGCAGGGAGCCGCTGTCACTGCCCAGGGGCTGCTCCCCACCAGCCCCTCTCCTGCCGGCCCGGGGCGCTCCCCCACACCTGCGCCCTCGGCCCGCCGCCTGACATCCCCTTTCCACAGCAACCCAAAGCCCCCTCGGCCGTGAGGGACTGGAGGGGTGGGGGGCCACGGGGACGCGCCCCTCTGCGTTGAGGCCGCGGCCCCTCGCAGAACGAGGCCGGGGGACACGGCCCGGCCCTGCCTCGGCCCCGCCCGGCGCGGGCGGCGGCGCCTCAGCGGGAGCGCAGCCGGCCGCCCCCTTCCCCCCAAGTGCCGGCTGCTCGGCCGCGGCGGGCGCGCTCCTGCTGGGGAGGGAACGGAGGAGGGAGGGGCGGAGGCAGGCGGGGAGGGAGGCAGGGCGGGAGGGAGCGCGGCGGCGGCAGATGCTGCGGCGGCGGCTGTGTCTCCTTCGGCCACATCCCGCGGCCGGTGCGCCCGCCAGGCGCGCTGCGCTACGGCGGCGCCGCGCAGCCTGCCCCAGCCGCCGCCGCCGCAGCGGCCCCGCACCTCGCCCGAGCGGCGGGGCGGTGGATGCCGAGCCCGCCTCGCCCCGGCAGCCAGCGGGGAGCTGTCCTGCGGCGGAGCCCCTCGGACCCGGATCAGCGCGCTCGCACGGACACGGGGACACAAGGGCGCACACGCACGCTCGGGGGGGGGGCAAGCCGAAGATGATGCAGCTGGGCAAGGTCAGGACCTTGCGGTGAAGCCCGGGGCCGTTGCTCGCCCCCCCCCCGCCCCCAACTCCGCCCGCCAGCTTCATTCTTGCCTAGCGGACTGAGGATTTGTTATTGGGTTTTGGTATATGTTTGGGAGAAATTAGGCTGAATCGGCGCCGATCGGTGAGTATGACAGGCACTATAATGGTGCTAGGTTCCCCCCCCACACCCTTCCCGATTGCGTGATATTTCTTTTTGGTGCGGGTTCCTGCACTGCTCCCCTCGGCGAGACAGCCGGGCAGGGTTGGGCTGCTGGGAGCTGCGTTTGTGCCTTCAGCGGGGAGGTAACAAAGTGCGTGATTTCCCCTTGTTTCTTCCTCCCGCGCCTCCCCCCTCTCCATCTCTTTCCTCCCTTTTTATTCTACGTTAGTCGTTGCTTATGTAGGGCATCCGCGGCGCCGTGTCTCCTGACGCCCTGCACTAATGTACTCATTACGGCAGTGAAGTCATGGGCCGGGGAGGAGGATGAGGAAGAAGGGGCCCGGGGAGCCGCGGGCGGGGGCAGCGCCCGGCCCTGCGCGGAGGTGCCGGTGCGATGGCCCGGCGGCTCCGAGCGGTGGCTGCTGCGTGTGTGTGTGTTTGTGTGTGTGTGTGTGTGCCGCGGAGGGGGGGCTTCTTCCTTTGAAGCCACCGTCTGCGAAATCCTGCTCTCGAGGAGTGGGAGGCGGCGGCGGGGGGGCTATGGGGGTAGGAAGGGAAGCCGCGATGTGCAATGTGATGTTTCGTTGATCTATATTTAATGGCTGAAAGGAAAGATGTCTTTCTTTCCTTTAGCCTTACCTTACTCTTATTCTGGTGTGTAATGTGCTTGCATTGATCGGTCAAAGCGTAGCTTCAGCTGAATCAAGACTCCACAGAGGAAGTGCAGCAGCACAGGCAGTACATGTAGTACACAAATTCATCTGGTCAAGGTTCTTGGGAGAAAAATTAAAAACCCTGAAGAGGGATCATTTTAGAAACCATGTTAAATTTTCTCTGGAGGTTGGAGGAATGAATACATGAAAAACTGGAATACAGCACCTTGTTCAGAGACATTTTCTTTCTCATAGTTTAAGGGTTAGGGTGTGCTTTGTTCAGAATCAGGGTATTATGATTAACCCTATGCATTATAGAAAAATACCCAAAACTTGCAGAAAATATTTAGAAATGAATAGAACCTTTATTAAACACTCAGCTGTTAACTTTATTGGCTGTAGTAAGTGATATTTGTATCACTTAAAACATATGTGCCTTTTATATTGGGAATAAGAAGATAAAATAAAAACTTCACATTGCAGATTTTTTTTTTCACTACCTGTATAGGTAGTCTGTATGTAAAGTGAAAACAGTGAGTTCACCTGAGCTGTGGTTCACAGCAGACCTCTCCATAGGGTACGTCAAAACTTATGCACCTCAAGATAACAAGAGGACTATCCAGAATTATACTGAGTTTATGTAAGCCTGTTGTGGGCTTTTGCAAAATCAAGAGAGGGAAAAATATCTTTGTTGTTTTATATTTAAGGATGTCATAATCTTGTCATAAAAAAATGAACTGATTATCTAACTTATGTAGGCTGAGTTGATATTTTTCAAACAGCCTAGTTAGTTGGTCGGCGTATAAATGGCACAACGTGAGGGAGTTAGGTGTGTGTCTCCAGAGAAAGCTGCTGTATATCTTACTTGTGGGCCTCTGAGACTCAAATGGGTTTAGGGCTTTTGTGAGCCTATTTACCTTCACACAGGTTATCAGGGGAGGAGTCCCAACCCTAAACCGAAACCACCGAGGAAGACTGTGATAGAGAAGTAAAACTCAGGCATTCTGTGATGATCAAATTCCCTTGTAAGACTAATTCTGAGCCAAGTTGGTGAAGCTGTCTCTTTTCAGTCTGTGAATGACTTTATCCTTTGGGACCCTTGAATGACTATCAGTCTTCATCCTGTGAAACTGCAGAGAACTTGTGATAGATCATCCTCATTAGTAAGAAGGTGATTAATGGCTCGGGACTGCGTTGAATGTGATTATGTTGAATGTTGTAGTACCGAAACAGGAGATAGCATCTTGATCACGTCATCAAACTGTCAGAGATGGTTTTTGCAGTCTATTATGTAAGAGAGGCTTGAAAAAAAGGAGTAGTGGGCTGTGCTGTGTATACGTACCAAAGGAAATACCCCTCAAAGCTGCTGACAGGAAGCACAGTATTTATTTCTGAATGCCAGTTGCATGACTTTTTGTGGATTGCCACAAAGATGCTTTTTGGGGGGAACTCCAGCTACAGTGCTCGAGTCCTGTTTTTCAGGTGCCTTTATATACACTAAAAGCAATAAATAGCTCATCAGTGACACAAGCTTGTGACTTCTGCTATGTTTTTTTTTAATAATGCTACTAAAATAATTTTGTCCTCACATAATGAACTCTGACAGACAGCTGCACAAAATAGAAATAGCAACTAAAAAAAAATGTTTGCATAATTGTAATTTGCATAATTTACTTTTGCAGATAGATGTATCAATTTAATGGCTGTGGTTTGGTGTTAAGTATTTGTTTCTCAAGACACATATAAATTCAACTTATGCTACAAAGGAAGTGCCAGAGCAGCTTATTTTAAGGGTTTTAAGAAATGCATTTTTAGGTAAAGCTGTAGATTGGCATGTAAATGGAACAGATAACAGAATCAGCAGAACTCATGAGTGTTAAATTTTTCACTGAATTTCAGATACACTTTCTATTCCATGGTTCAGTGTGATATGATTTTTAGAGCCTATCGCTTGTGGAAATTTCAGCATATCTTTGTTAGGATTTCAAACATACATTTCAACAATCCCTAGAACATCAACAAGATAAGGAAAATCAGGAGTATCAAAAAGATAAGGAAAATACATTATTACAGTACTTTTTACTTAAATAAGGACCTGTAGTTTTGATGCTTATTGATTGGACTTATAAGTCACAAAGAGTTTGATATTTCAAGTTACAGCTGAGGTTTGACAAAAATTAAATTGATTGTTTCTCCCCTTTGAAGGTCTCAGTAAGATCTTACTACAGGGTGAGTTTTGGATTTTTACTTAACTGCACAATATTACACTTAGTGGTCTACTTATTTATAACATAACATATAACATAACAACATAACATCATAACCCTTAATGGAGGCAACAGTTTTAAATATTTATTTTTTAAATGATAGAATGACTCTCAAATAGGACTAAACCACCTTGGCTTTTAAACAACAGTCATTACACCAGTAGAACCATTTTTTTTTCCTGACTTTTTTTTTTTGTAACTGATGGGAAAGGCTATTCCTCTTATGTCAGTAGGAAGTCCATGCAGGACAGGTATCTAATCCTCTGCTTGTGCACTGCAGAACCACATGACCCTTTACTTGATGGCTCTTCTGTAGTTAGGCTTACTTGGAAAGAAGTCTGAATGCAGTATGACACACTGAAACAATTTTTTCTGTCCACTTGGGATGGTCTAACATCCCCTTGGGATGTCATGAATGGGTTGTAAAAGCATATTGCCTGACCAGATTCTCTGGCAGTATGCTGGACAAAATTTAAGTAAGATAAAATTGAAAAGGAAATATGGTATTGGTTTATCTGTGAACTGATAGCCATGTTAGTAGATATTATTTTTCTTGTATTAGTTGCCAGTTTAGTGTAAATCTAAGCAACAGGAGAATGTCTCATTATCTATGACAGTAAGTATTTAATATTTGCTTAACTTGCTCTTGGCATACCAACTTCTTGTGCACCCTTCTGGCTCTTAATCTGCCTGCTTTACTTAACAACATTCAATTACAGTAATAAGCAATAACTGCAAGAAACATAAAGCATGGAAGAGTATGTATTATCTTGTCCTTTTGGCCACCGACTATTTTACTGAAGTTTCTGGGGAAAGAAAAAAAACAAACCACCACCATAACAAAAACAACAACAAAAACCCAACCAACCAAAACCCACAAAAAAACCCAAACAACAGGCTTCTAATGAAACTTTTAAACTTAGTACTTCTCAGACCTACCATGTTTGATGTTACATTTTATTATGCTTCATTATTTTCCACTTGTTTTCATTCATTTTGAGAGTCACAAATATGCAGAGTTTTTTCTATGTTTTCCTCCCCTTCCCTCCCCCCCTTTTTTTTTCTTGCCAAGTTTGCAATTGATTTCTTCATCTCCCAAAAATCTTCACAGTACAACACTTTCTTTTCGGTCAAGAAAATTATTTTTGGACACTGACAGTAAAACTTGAATTTGACTGTTTAGTGTAAAGTAAATGGATTCTTTTTTCAGCCATATTACATTCTTCTGCCCTAACACAGTCAATTATAATTGAATTAAATAATGCCAAAATATCCCTCTAAGACTGAATTTTTGACGGGAGACAAATGAAATTAGGCAGGTAGTGTAAAAGGGTATTCCGATGGGGCTCTTACTGGTTTAAACCCACTGGATGAGACGTAACTCTTACATATTCATTTATATCAGATTAATTTCTTTAAAATTACTAAGATTTTGGGGAAAATAATTAGAAATAAGATTCAGTGTGGTGGTAGAAAATTGCTGTACCTTTTAGCACCACTAGGATTACTAGAATTTATAATCTGCATCCTGTAAAGGTATATGTTCCATCACAACCAGCAAGCAGCTTCAAAGTGTGACTGGCAAGGGTCTCGGAGGTAGCTCAAGACTCCAGACAGTGAATTTCAAAAAACATATTGCATTTTAATTCCTCCTTCCAAAGAGAATACAATTTTTGAGCTGGATACCTGAAAAGCAAGAAAATATGCACTGGATGTTGAAAAGAGAAAATGTGGACCTTACTGGTTTTGTTTATAGTTTTCTACCAAAATGCTGAAACTCATGAGTGTGTTTCTGGTAGGTAGGCTGATCTACAGGTGTGGAGGGATTTTTTTTTGTTTGTTTTTGTTTTAAACATTTACATTATTTTAGAATTATCTGAGTGAAGACTCTAACTTCTCTGAAGATGACATTTGTGTTTATATGAACCAAGTCCTGGCATTCTAATATTTTCTCCTAATGTACTTGTCTGGGTGGTAATCAGATTTCTTTGAAAGCAGGTTGTTGTACTCCCAGTCAAATCTGCTTGTTTAAAAATAATCATACTTCTTGCCAGGAGGTTGACTGTTGCTTTACCTGTCTGGCATATGGGAAAACAGAAGTTATTTCACACTCATTTTTTGGCATGAAGAATGGTGTGGCATTGTATATGGCATTTCATGTTCTGCAAAAAGGCAGAAGGCTGGGTCAGAGAATGGTTATCTAAGGAAATAACACCTTAAAAGTTTTCAACAATGGAAATGGCTCAAGGTTAGACATGGAAAGCCTGCCCAGGCAAACCTTGTTGTTGTGTTGTGCACTAGATTTTTTAGAGAGATTGAGTTCTTTAAATAAGCAGATACCTGAAGGCATTCTTGACACCATGTCTTTCTCACTTATATTTCTTACAACAGCTCAACTTCAGGACCAATTTTGAACATGCCTAATGGCATAATCTCATTTCTGAATGGCGTGATACCTCTGAAAGTGAGATTCTGTGCCATCTAGAAGCTGAAGTCTCACAGAAAGTAACAGTTTGGCTCCTAAATGGTGTAGGTTCTAAACACAAAGTGGATAACCTAGTGAATTCTTACAAATCAAAATATGGGTCAGTTTATGAGCATTTTGACTTTTTTTTTTTTTTTTTTGGTAGAGGAGTCATATTTGACACCTTCTGAATTTTTCTGGTGAAGTACCTGTATTCTCGATCACCACTTGATGGTAACCTGAGCCTTCGGTTCAGTGCCTAACCTCATCTGACCTAGTGTGCTTAGAAATGCAGAGACTAGAACAGAAAAGCTTTGGGTATTTTAAAGAATTTTGTGCTTTAATGAAGGAGGTTGACAGTAATTGATGAACCATATAAATCTTGCTATTCTTCCTGCAAATGGTTTTGAAGCTTGAGTTACAAGAATAATGTGACTTTATATGTGGATTTCCACTGCAGTGCTGTTGTACGTCATTTGGTGGTAGAGGGGAAAATGTGAAAATTAGGTAGGACATCTCTCCTTTATTAGTGTCAACAATATGGAAAGCATAATGCATTCTCAAAATTATCATTACATATTAAGGAAAAGAAGGCAGTTGGCTTCTGTTTTCTTTATTTCTATCATAGAACCATGTTCATAGCTTTAATGCCCAGCAGAAGGATTTTAAGTAACAGGGTTAGAAGTCCTGCTTAGGGATCACCAAGTTCATTCACAAATGCCTCTGAGCTATGTCTATATGATTTTCAGAAGGTGAAGTTTGGTTCCCTTTGGGAAAAATAGCATTTGTAATCTGGCACAGACCTTATTAAGGATTAAATACTACGTATGCTTTTATTTTACTGATGACATAGAGTATCCTATAGTTGAATGCATATGAGATGTGCAACACCTTTTCCTCTTTCTCCTGTATAAATATGATAGTCCCTTCAAAATTTTATAGGTTCACAAGCACGTAATTTTTGTTGAAGGTGTTTCTGTGAAGCCTGGCAGCTTGTAGCACTTACTTTCCACTGACTTCTATTGTCTTTACCAAGAACAAGTAAAGTATTGCACAAAACCTCAAGGGTCTTGGGGGACTCTGACTTTAATCTCTTCAAAGAAAGATGGACAGGTTGAGCTTAATTAGAAACGTGCATCTCTAATCAAAGGGTAAATTTAGAATCACAAGTTGTAAGAATTGATCTTAGAAAAAGAGTCAGGATACCAAGAAATCTTTTTCATATAAATGGGAGCATTGAACAGAAGCCATAGTGTATCTGAGAAGTGTAATGCACTCTTCTGTTAAGCAATTGTTTGTTACTCTCAGGTAAACAGATCTTTTTAATATGTGTCATTATTTTTTTTGGTCAATAAAAACAAATTCAAAAGCATGCATTTTTGGTCAAATTAGGGAAGTTCATTAGCCTCTGAGTGTTTGCAGTGTGATCCTGTGCACGTAATTCTCAATGCTGACTGTCATAATGAGTACTCAAAGGATGGATAATACTCCTCATTTCAGAAAGAAAAAAATGTTTCCTCATACTCTGTGTCACCTTATATAGCATAGGTCTGTGCAGCAATTACTTTATGTGAATGAAATGCAAAGGTATGGTGTAAAACTTAACCTTTACATCTCTTCTTTGCTGTTTTATGGTTGAGTTATGGTCAATTGTCTTAGATGTTCCTGCTCTATAAATACATTTTAATTAAAAGTAGACAAGGTTAATCAGCTTTGTAATCCTTACTTTTCTGTCTCTAAGTCTAGGAGGTACAGTGCATGTAAGGGTGCTGCTGTCTTCCTCCCTCCCGCACAGTATGTTTGAAGGAAAGTGAGATTTGGTAGTGAGTAGTAAATATTACTTCTATTTCATGTGTATTAGTATAAAAAGACTTAAACTGAGCAGACAAGACACCTAGTTTTGAGTGGTAAAAACAAAATTCTAGACTTTGATCATGTTTTATGCCTTCGATTTAGCTTAGAATGGCTAAAACTTTGCACAGTTAGATTAAGTAAAGCAATTTAGTACAATTGTTCAATTTCCAAAATAAGATTTGTTTGTTTGATGTTTTTGTTCTGTTTTGTTTCTAATTAGACAAGTACAACTTCAGTGTTTGAGGAATATGCTATACCTGACACTTAATGCCAGCTAAGTGCCACATAAACTTGACCTACTTTTAGGACTATGGGACATCTTGGATATTTGAGATCTGACATCTCTGACTGCCTGAACCTGCTGGTGTCATATCATTGAAAAATGTGCTGAGCAGAGCCACTTCAAAGAACCTGATTTTTCTGTTTGTCTGTGAAATCCCTATATATGTTTACTCAAAGCAGAATTGGCTGGCGAGGTGGTACAGGCTTTTCCTCTCCAACACTGCTCTGCCCACTGGAGTCTTCAGGCTGACATTGCTGATGGATCGCTCTGTCTCAGACTTTCTCAGCACGGTCTCCCCTCTAAAAATATCCAGCAGAGGTACTACTTGGCTTTTGATCACTGGTGATGACAATATTCCAGGTCCCCAAATGACAGATTGCTGGTGATCTATTGACAGAACAGACTTGGAGCAACAATGTTTGGCAAGGTGCCACAGACTCTGCAATATAAATTGCCTTTCTTCTTTCTTTTTTTTTTTTTTTTTTTTTTTACTATGTATCTAGTGTCCCAAGCAGAGCACCAGATCTGAGATACTGTTAATAGCAAACTGAAAATGCCTGGGGGAGGAAGGTGGGGACAGGGCAACAGGTTGGAAGGCAGAATTGCTGTATGGTCAATGAATAGGAAAGGTGCCAATTAATTGTTTAGAAATAGGTGGCTGAGCCAGTCTGATGATTTCTAGTAAATACTTTTAGAAATATATTTTCAGGAGTATTTTATTTACAGAAGTATATCAGTTCTAACAGGACATCTTGCACAGATACAAGCAAACCACATTTTTAATATAAGAAATGCATGCATACATACATTCTACTTGTATGCTATACATATGGAATTAGTTGCACCAGTGTCAAAAATAAAACCTAATTGTACTCTTGTTGAATTTGGTAACAAGAATCTGACTGATTCAATGGTAGACCCTTGCTTTGCAAGATGTACCTTAGTAATTTTTTTTTCTCTTTATTCAACTTTCCTTCAATTGACTCTTCAATAATTCTACAGTCTAGTGTTTGTCATGACACAGGTTATTTTGTTGATTTGGTTGTTTTTTTTTTTTTTTAAATACAAGTACGACAGTGTTACCATAACACAGGCAAGACTACTCAGTAGTAGTTTACGATTTTTATACTTTAGAACACAGAAGTTTTACCATACTGGGTTAAATTATTATTTTCCAGATTTGATAAAGATATGAGTTCCAGGTGGGGTAAAAATGGTGGAGGAACGGGAAAGAGAAGGACAAAATCAGAACACTAGTTTGTTTAGCTAACTTATTCTACAGACATAGCCTTCCTGATTTGTAGAATAGTATAGTTCTGGAAGTATAAAGTTTGTTTACCAGATGCTGGAGTATGTTTGTCAATAAATGGTATTGCTCTCTAGGAAGTAATATAATCTCTAAAATGAGTGGCTAACTTTATAGAAATACGCATTCTTGGGAATGAAATAATTGTTTCGTCCCCTTCTGCTGTTTTGAAATTCACTGATTTATAACCTATGTAGCATGCCTCCAGTAAAATACCAGGACTGTAATAAAGAAACAAGGACTCCTGATTTTTGAAGGGCTTAGTATTCTTATAATAAAATTTAAATATCCATGGTTTTCAAATATTTTTCTAATAAATCTTTATTTAAAGATGATCTTTTGGTTCTTCTTTGGATTTAATAACTACATAACATTGGCAGGTGGCCAAAAATTAAGAGATTTTTTTGTCACATGGTTTTATTTAGGAGTGTCTGATTTGTAGTGGTATGCAATATAGTTATGTTTTTGCTTAACAACAGAGAATGAGTGATTGGTACAAAAAAGCTGAGTTGGCCAGGAGAAATGGGACAAGTGGAGAGGTGAAACAGTTCCTAAAACTGAAATGAGAGGGAGAATGGGAAGGAAGAGAGTGATTGCTTTTCAGGTTACATAATTAAAACTATTTCCCTGTTATACCTGTTTATTCATTTTCTGAAATGTGTTAGTCCTACACAGTGGACTGTAAGGACCCAGGTGAATCCTTCCTTTCTATAGTCTCTTGAACTTTGTCTCTAGGAAAATAGGTGCCAGTTTTTCTTCCCTGTGCACATACAAGGTGATATTACTTTATGCTCTTTTTAGTTTCAGACTTTTTTCATGCTTATCTAGCTATCCAGCAAAACCAGGTGCTGGAAAATGTGTTGTACACATTAGGATGCTGTCAACCTACAAAGAAGCTATATTGTTTGCAAAGAAAATCAGGTTAATGAGTTTGTTTGACATTTTAATGATGTGATTTGGTCTTCAGGTCTGAAGTAAGCTATTGGACCCTAGGTTCAACTTTTTCTATTAATCTGAACATACAAGTACAAGCTTTGGATACTGAGAGCACATTTAGAAATACCCATCTTTCCCTATGCTTGTTGAATGCACTTTTATTAATACGTGGGATATTGTTATTTGAATAGAAGTTGTAAAATAAAAATGAGAGAGAATTTAAATTCTATGAATTTTTTTTCTTATTGCTAGGAAGTGTGGTAGCAACCTGAAATTCAGGTTAGATGAAATTCTTTAGTTTTTTAAAAGCAAAAATATTTATTTTCTAATAGTGAAACAAGACTACAGCACTTAATAACAGTTACGGTACAATTAAATTAAGGAGATGGTATAAGAGAGACAGACATACTTCAGGGTCTTTATCAAGGTAGGGAAACATACATAGAGGTAGAAATGTCTAAACAGAAACATGGTATGGGCTGCTCCCATTTGGAAGGAGAATCAGCACCTCAGACTGCCTGAGTAATTCATCAAGAACCTTGCCTGTTGAAGTGACATGAGTTGAGCTGTATGGTTGGTTTTGGAACAGCTACAGGAGGCAACATCACTGCAATAAATCCTCTACTATTTGAATGGAGTTTGAGGATAGCTAAAATAATTTTAGTTTTGTATTCCATTCGATTCAGTGTGCAACTTATAGTAGTTTTATGTGAAAGGTTTAGAGACTTGCGATTTGTTTCACAATACCAGGTTTTAGATAGAAAGTATATTTCTGAAGCACAGCTATACATCTGCATTTCACAGAAACAGTTGAAAAAAGGAAGGCCAGCACAAAGCTTTTTCTTCTTTGCACATGAATCATTTTAGAGCTTCTTCAAAAAGGTGACTTACCCTGCTGAATGAGTTTATAGAACATTGTGTAGTGTTCTGATGTTTTAATCTTCACCTTTTTCATATACATGTAGAAGAAAAGAATAAAAAGAGACTTGCAGTTTAAGATCTGAGGATTTATACATCCAAAACTTTTGAAGTCTGAAGATATATGCATAGTTTTTAATAATATCTAAATATGACATTCAAATATCACCTAAACCAGACATATAAAGCATTGCTGCCTCTCATTTATTTTTGTCTGGCAGGCTTCCTCTCTTTTGATGACTTTTTGTTCAGCTGTCTTTAAACAGTCATTAATGGCTTAAATATGTTAAAAAATAGAAGTTTCTGTGGCCTTTAAAAAAAAAAAAAAAAAAAATTAAACGTCTGGGCTCTCTCCTGCTCTCTGATCGGATGTGAATGCTATCATTTGTTAACAAGTATGCATGTGTTACATATTGCATCCCTCTACAGTTGATGATACTACTGTATAGCTGATATAATTTTATGATGCAAAGAAGTGTTGTCAAGGTCCTGGAGCTGCTATCTCTAGATGCAGGCTAGCTCGTGCTGGAAGCCCCAGGAAAGTCCTTCAGTCATCCTGTTTGCAGCTCTCTTTTCAAACTTTCTTATTATTCTGCTTAATTGAAACCAAACTTGTCAATGTTTAAGTGGAAGTGTATTTACTTCATATTGGTACTGAATTTCTGTAGGCTAATTTTCTTACAAAACTGGACCACAGACCTAAGTTACAACAGGACCTTGAAGCTAGTTGTAAATAGACCAGTGTTTCCCACCTTGAAATACAGAGTGAGCTCAACACCTCTGAGTTAATCTGTGACCTTTTACATGCAATAGCAAACACAAGAACCAGAGTCAGGACTGTGCTTCAGTACTCTCTGCCTCTGCAGAATGGCATATAAACAACTCCCTCCCAGGGCATGTTTAGAAAATCATGTGCTGTGGAAGAACATATGCAAGAATGCAGATGGAGTAACAGACCGTAATACTACGTTATCAGTCGTCTAAGCAATCAAACATAGTGGTGGCTCTTTATTTTGTACTACATCAGTGTTTCGACAACTGAACTTGAATCACAACCCTGTCGAACTGGTGCTATCCCAAACATAATCACAGATGGTCCATGTGCTGAAAAGTTCAAAAACCTAGCTAACGCAACTGCTGAAGGGAAAATAAGTCTAGAGAGGTTGAAAACAGGTCACGTGCAAGCATGGCTATAAGATCCTAGTTGCTTATGTACTCTCTCTCCTAGAACATATAGCCCTTTCCATGTCACTTAGGCAAATATCTGTCTCTTGTTATACTGCTCTCAGTGTATGGATGACATAAAGCTTTTGCTTGACTACATGTGACATTTTCCAAGGAGGTAACAGCATGTTTTATGTGCTGCAAGATGTTTTTTTCCAAAGCAGAAAACGTCATTACTGAGCTTTTGTCACTTCTTTAAAAAAAAATGAAAACAAATAAAATAGAGTGATTTGGAGGGGTAAAAATAAGGGGAGAAATAGGTAAACTGTACTAGGTCCCTTCTCCATGACAAGCTGAACGAACAAAACCAGGACTTGCTTTTGCAAGAAGAATGAAGCTGTACAAAGTATCAGTGAATACTCTGCTGCTGATCCCTTCCTACAGCATTAATACTACCATATTAACACAGAGTGTATAGGGAATTATATTAAACTCACTTGTGAGCAAGGGTCTGTTGCTGTTGTTTCGTCACATACTGAGAAAGAGAACAGGACAGGCAGCTTCTGTTCAAGCCTTGTTGTGATACCAGTAATAATTTCTTTCCAATCCTGTCCTTTCTTGTTTCTAGCAGAAAGAAGCAAACAGTCTTAGAGCAGGAAGTTGAGGAACAAATGTTTGAATTTCCTGTATCCATAGAGTGTTTTCTTCAAATAGAGGTCAAGTTGATATTGAAGTCATTAAAGATTCTTTCAGCAAAATGATTAGCATAGGTAAGCCCTAGAATATTTGGACAATGAGCAATTTCCTCTCACTTTCACAAAACATTGAATACTAGTCTAATTCTGGTTTGTCTTAATAATATCTCAGAACTTTTAAGGTGATTTATCAGAAGTGGTCTTTTCTGACATTATTTTTGTTGATATTATGTAAGGAGAAACAAACAAACAAAAAATAAATGAAAAGGAAACAAAAGGAGAAGGGGCCAAAGTGGCTGAGCACCCAAGGCTTTGACTCAGTGATGAGAATGTAACCACAGACTTTTCTTTGCACTTTATATATTAGGTAGAAGTTGCCTTTATCACTTCATTTGTTTAAAATGAAGTAAAATATTTCAACAAATACAGGTAATTACTTCAGTGGCAAGAATGTATAATGACTTTTTTGGCCATGTTATGGATCATATTTATTGTTCTGTAATAATTAACAGGTAGTAATAAAATACACAATCAGAAATAGATTTAATGCAATATTAATTTGAAAAATAAAATTTGGTAAACTTAAGAAATTCAGTGAAACATTAGTTGTAGCTTTTGTAGCTGTTATTTCAGTTAAAATACTACTTAAAGAAAAGGTTTGCTGAGGAAAATTAATTTATTGGAGAAACCTAATTTTCATAACTCTGACCCATTTATATATTCATAGTCAACCTTGGTAGTATGGTCTATTGAAATGTACAGTGAGTTTTAGAACATCTGCCCTCTGATAAATACATGTACCTACAGTGATTATGCCTTCGATTTTTATACATTTCCATTCAAGAGGCTGCTCAAACCATGTCTCTGTTTTTCTCATCCATTGTTCTTCTAGGATGTCAGATTACAATCAGCAAGACTTGTGTAGTTAACAAACCACTTGGACCTCAAAAGGATAACTACAATGTAAATGACAATGGTATTTCCTACAGGTACAATCTGAAGAGAAATTCAGGTTTAAAAATGATAGTTTCTAGAAAATAAGATTGTTTACTGGTATGTGTGGATATAGCAGAGTACATAATCTCCTTTATTCATAGCAGAGATTTTTTTTTTTTTTTTTTTTTGCTCAGAGGATGGTTAGACTTTGAATATTTTTTCTTTCTCTCTTTTTTTTTTTTTTTTTTTTGTGTGTGTTGGTTATTTTTTTTTTCTTTCTCATCTCCCAATAGACTGTTCCACAGTTGAGCACCCTTCCCTGACATCACTGTCTCCCGCTCTCATGAGCTTTGCTTTCAGCTTCATTACCTGTGTTTTCAGGTACTAGCTGGCTTGTTTTGGATACTGCTTTTTGCTGAGTTAGGACACAGGCTGTTGGTGTGATGGAGAACTTGAGCTCACTCCTCTTGCCTGTGGTAACATGAAATTCTGTGGCATCTCTTTGTTGATCTGTGACTATCAAACTATCTCAGGAAGGTTCTAGTATGGCTTTTATTCCAGTGTGGGCTCTGTTACAGATGAAAGAATGTGTCTGATTAAATGCTAATAAGTAGGTGACTTAGGCTTCAGAATTAGCTTGTAAATATTAATAGCAGTGTATTTGCTCACTGGAGGAGTTTATACTGATCCACTTTATCATGGCATCTGTCCATCACCTACTTTAAAAATTCTACTTTTGTGCTAGTTGTAGGAGAGTTAAAGAATCTAATAAATATTTTTGAAAAGTCATGGTGATCAAGGAGATTCCTGAAGACTGGAGGAAAGCAAACATCATTCCTACATTCAAGAAGTATGATCTGGGGAACTACAGGCCAGTCAGCCTCACCTCAGTCCCTGGGAAGGTGATGGAGCAAATCCTCCTGGAAATAATTTCTGAACATATGAGTGACAAGAAGGTGATTA
This sequence comes from Streptopelia decaocto, assembly GCF_964273445.1. Classification (NCBI taxonomy): domain Eukaryota; kingdom Metazoa; phylum Chordata; class Aves; order Columbiformes; family Columbidae; genus Streptopelia; species Streptopelia decaocto. Next base: position 76,936,505 of record NC_138655.1, on the reverse strand, counting down.
GGAGTAGGCAGCATAAATTTATGAAGAAGAAGACATGCGTTACCAGCTCAATAGCCTTCTATGGTGAGATGACTGTGGTGGATGCAAGGAGAGCAGTGTAATTTCTTATGACATTATGGGACATCTGACAATCTCCCATAACATACTCATAGACAAGGTCTTGAAGTATGGGTTAGATAAATGGACAGTGCTGTGGGCTGTAAAATGGCTGAACTACTGGGCTCAAAGTGTTGTGGTCAGCAGCATGAAGTCCAGCTGGAGGCCAGGCACTAACAATGTACTCCAGGGGTAGATATTTTGTCCTACATTGTTTAACATCTTGGTTTGTGATCTGGGAGATGGGACACAGTTGCACTCAGCAAGTTCGCAAGTGATACAGAACTCAGAGGAGTGGCTGATACGTCAGAGGATTGTGCTATCATTCAGAAACATGTTAACAGGTTGGAGAAAAGAACTGACAGGAACCTTGTGAAGTTCAACGAAGGCAAAATGCCAAGTTCTGCACCTGGGTTGGAATAACCTCTTGCACCAGTACATGCTCACATCAACTGTCTGGAAAGCGGCTTTGCAGAGATGGATGTGGGGTTGCTGGTGGACAAGTTGAACATGAGCCAGCAGTGTGCTCTCATGGCGGAGAAGGCCCAACATCTTCCCGAGCTGCATTAGGAAAAGCATCACCATGAGGTGGAGGAAAGTGACTCTTACCTTCTACACAGCACTGATGAGGTCACACCTGGAGAGCTGTGCATGGTTCTGCTGCATTTCTAGATAATTCACAACTGTTTTTCACTTCTGCTTTGGCACCTGCATTGTCTTGAAGAAATTCAGTTATTAGTGTGCTGTAGTATCTCTTTAACTGTTACTTAATGTCAAATGAGGAACAAGGCTTTACACTGGGAATGGAAGCTCTTTGGGACCAGGGAAGAATCTTGGCTATGTGTGCTCACTGACACTCGTTTTTCACACAGTAGGCAAATGGTATCTCTGCAAATGGGAGGCTGTGTTTGATCTTCAGATTGAACACTGGATGTGCTGATCATCCCAAGGATGTCAGTTGCATTGGTTACTGTGGCTTGTCCAGCATGCAGGACAAGTTTCTAGGCAGGCAGATGGCAAATGAGTGTTCTGATGCTGCCTGAAAATTTAGACTTAACAGGATGTAAAGGAGTTCAAAGCTCTGTGTGGTTTCTAGTAGGGCCCATCTGTCTGCAGTAGGGTTGTCTGTGTAGCACAATTCAACCTTGCCTGATACCAGCTCTTCTACATTCCAGAGCTAGTCTCCTGAAATTCAAAATTCATAGTAGCTAGAGCTGCATCTCAGAGGAGGCATTGTCAGGATATTTCAAGAGTCTCATTACAGTTTTCTCTGAAGCAGATGTGGTATGATTGTGTTAACAATTGGTCTTCATTTCATTTCATGAGACACTGATATGGCAGTCTACTTTGAATAAAGTGATGTATATGTCTCAAATTACTCTGATACTGGAACTGGAGAAGTATATGTAGTGTGCTCTCTTTTTTTTCTGTTGCTGCTGGGACGCCCTGGACACCCTGTTTGGTGTTTTTATTTCATTTGCTTTCTCAACAAAACCAAGGAGAGATGTTTGCAGCAAAGTGGTCTCTGAGCTGGAACGCTGTGGATTAATGGCTTGCATTTTCAACCTGTCCTAAAAATAAACACTTCACAGTTGGAATTTGCATTTCTGTGATGCCATTGATGATAGGAAATGCCTCTTTAATATTCAGATTGTAGATTTTTTTTTTCTTTCATAATGAAGCATCTCAAATGAGCTATTGTTTTCTGCTTTGTTTTGAGGAAGTTGCTTAAATCTGCACAACTGCTTGAAACACTCTGTATTTTCAGCTTTATGGGGTGATGATAGCAGAAAATTAATGCTTAATGTTTAAGCACATTTGTGTTAGACCTGGAGAGCACAATTTACTGAGATCTGAACAAGTTGTTCTTCATTATGTAATATAGGAAGTTGCTTTCTGACACCAAGTTGATAAAAAAGTCAGAAGGTGGTTTTGTAACAGAAAGTCCTTTTCCCTTCTTGTTTCGTATGGACAGGTTTTGGTGGGAAGGGAGTATTAGATGATCAATACTGCTTTTATTTAGACAACATGAATAAAATTTATATTTCACTTTATTAAAAAAAAAGTGACACTAAAGGTTTGGAATATTGTTTTACAGTGTTGCATAGAAGGGTGATCTATTATTTTGCTAGATGTCTTCAGGTTTGGTTTATTTTCTTGTAAACTAAGTGAAACATTAAGTTTTGTAAAGCTCCAGAGTTATATGGTAGAAACTAGATTCTTACTGAATTCCTCTGTTTTTTAATGGGGGAGTATTAGTTGTCATACATTTTTCTAGATTTTGTTCCTACAGGCTCAGATGTCCTGGGCTAATTGAATAAGATGAGCAATCTGATCACACAGAATGAAACCAGAATTGGTCCTCTAATGTGTTGGGTTTTCATTCTCTCATAAACCTTTTTGTACCAGTCTGCACTGATTACAGACTTGAGTTCTGGGTTGTAAGCTCTTCCAAATTTTATGAGAATGCTAATTATCCATCTTCTGAATTATTTATCTGTGGGAGCAAAACCTCTAGAGGGTGCCAAAAAACTCATTTTGGTTAAAGAAGCCATTAAGTCTTGTACTACTACTGTCAGAAGTGCAGGTCAAAGTTCAGTTCCTGAAAGGTTTTCCTGCTCTCAGTAACTCAGGTGCCTGAAAAAATGACTACCTCTTTAATTTTGTTTCTGAAGTCTTTCTACTCTGTGATGATAATATTTTTTTGTATTTTTTTTTTAATAATAGGCACTAGCTGTATGATTAATCTGTATTTGTAATTTCTTCAAGTGGAAAAATAAGTGATGTTTCTAATGTCACACAGAGCATACACTAGGATAAATACTGTTTCTTAGACTAAGGCTTCCTATAACAGCAGGGTCCAGGTGTCTACAAATTATAGATTTTCCCATTCCTTTGAAACTCTTAATTTTACCAAGCATTGTGCCCTTCACTGTTGCCAGGTTTTCAAAGGCCCCAGCTAACTTTAGGCACACACTGCATTGTAGAACAAAAAAACCTAAAAAAAACCCTAAATGAAACTAACCCAAAAAGCAAACAAAAATGCAACAAAACCCCCACAAACAAATAAACAGAAAACAAAACAACAAAAGGGAAGAAAGGGAGGTGTTCATTAGTGGAGACAGGTACAGGGTAGAAGCTCCAGGAACAGGTTCTCTGAATAGTTATTCCTAATTGATTTCTTGACATGTAACCACTTTTTAAGAGAGACTAAACCATATTTTTTTGAGAAACACTCTTTAATAGCAGTTAAGCATGTACAACATGACAAAATGTATCAAGCAGTGTCACAGTCAGTCAGCTGCAGCTAGTGGTGAAGAAGACTATCAGAAGCAGTAGGCTAGTAATTGCTCCTGCTGCACCTTGTCGGAGACCTGAAATTGACTTTGTTTCTTGTCTCTCTCTGTATAGGTATGCCAAAAATACCTGGGTAGGTTCATGTATTTTAGTTCTAAATATTCCTAGGAATTCTTCTCAACTGCAGCCTTGCACAGAACCTCAACAGACTTAAAGTGGTTGTAGACAGTAATGATGTGTGTTTTTAAAAATAAGGTGGTAGATGAAAGTTGAACTCATCAACAGATTAAAAATCGTTAGAGAAGGTTCTTAGGAGTTTTTAGGTATTTGGATGCTTCTGCTATAACATATGATTGTTTGGGTATTTTTGTATCATAGAATCATAGAATTGTTTAGGTTGGAAAAGATCTTTAAGATCATCGAGTCCAACCATTAACCTAGCACTGCCAAGTCCACCACTAAACCATGTCCCTAGGCAACACATCTACATGTCTTTTTAATAGCTCCAGGGATGGTGACTCAACCACTTCCCTGGGCAGCCTGTTCCAATGCTGACAACCCTTTCGGTGAAGAAATTTTTCCTAATATCCAACCTGAACCTCCTCTGGTGCAACTTGAGGCCTTTTCCTCTCATCCTATCACTTATTACTTGGGAAAACAGACCAACACCCACTTTTTTACAACCTCCTTTCAAATAATTGTTAAGAACAAAAGATCTCCCCCCAGCCTCCTTTTCTCCAGGCTAAGCAGTCCCAGATCCCTCAGCTGCTCCTCATCAGACTTGTGCTCCAGGCCCCTCACCAGCTTCGTTGCCCTTCTCTGAACTCTCTCAAGCACCTCAATGTCTTTCCTGTAGTGAGGGGCCTAAAACTGAGCACAGCATTCAAGGTGCGTCCTCACCAGCACTGAGTACGCCGGGATGATCACTTCCCTAGTCCTACTGGGCACACTATTCCTGATACAAGCCAGGATGCTGTTGGCCTTTTTGGCCACCTGGGCACACTGCTGGCTCATATTCAGCTATCTGTCAACCAACACCCCAGGTCCTTTTCCACCAGGCAGCTTTCCAGCCACTCTTCCCTGAGCCTGTAGCGCTGCCTGGAGTTGTGACCCAGGTGCAGGACCTTTCTTGAAACTCATACAGTTGTCCTTGACCCATCAGTGCAACTAGTCCAGATCCCTCTGCAGAGCCTTCCTACCCTTGAGTATATGAACACTCTCACCTAACTTGGTGTCATCTGCAAACTTACTAAGGGTACACTCAATCCACTCATCCAGGTCATGGATAAAGAGATTAAACACAGCTGGCCCCAATACTGAGCCCTGGGCAACACCACTTGTGACCAGCTGCCAACTGGATTTGACTCCATTCGTCACAACTCTTTGTGCCCGGCCATCCAGTCAGTTCTTTACTCAGGAAAGAGTGTGCCTATCCAAGCCACGAGGTGCCAGCTTCTCCAGGAGGATGCTGTGGGAAACTGTGTCAAAGTTTCTGACTGGGCCTGATCACCTGATTGTCTTGCATGTGCTGATGGCACTGAAGATGATCTGCTTCAAAACCTTATCTACACTGAGATCAGTATACAATTTAGGACCACTTCCCCCATTCCTCAAGGCATGGGAAATCTTTGTATTCTGGTCAACACAATCAAATCCTGTTGAAATTTACTCTCAAAATTTTGTTGACATCCACGGGACTATTTACATGAGTGAAACCTGTAAGACTTGCCTCAAATTATATAATATCCTAATGTATTTAGGAATTTATGTGTATTAACAGAGCATTCTTAGTGGATGAAGATCAATATTTAGTCTTTAGAAATTTTACTGCATATAAATTAATCGTATGACCTGCTTAAAGAGGATTTTAAGAATGTTGCAAAATCAATTGCCCAAAAAAACCTTGTGTTAAAGAAAAGTCAGCATGTATTCTTAAGTAGAGATGCTCCTTTTGAATAGAATGCTGGGGAGATACAGTGAAAATGTTGAGAGAAGGCTAGCTAAAGAGAAAAGGTTTTCCCAGTAAAATATAGCTGTGTTAGAATAGCAAGACTAATGGATACAAATGATGGAATCAATTAGTTTTGCCAAAAAGTTAAGATAGTTTTATTTCTGAAGCTGGTCATGAGAGTGCAGAGAAAATCTGATGTCATTTATAGGAAAGAGCAAAACTTGGGGATTAAGAAAAAGAGAAGGGGGGTGAACCTGTCCCAGACAAAATCACATGGTATGCATTAGATTAAAAATTAGTTGAATGATCTCAAATATTGAGTTTAAGGATCCTTACCCTTCAGTGCAATCAGCTGAGACACTGCAAGTATATTGAGAAGGGTCTTACTGGAGTGAATCATTATCTAGAAAACACACCTGTAGAAGATGATAGAGGAGCTTAAGCTATGGTCTTTTGCCAGCTAAAGGGGGTAAATTGATTGAGGTTTGCTAGTACCTCACAGAGAAGTGATTTCTGTTGGAGGGCTTTCTAATTTTGTAGCAAATAAAACAATGAGATTTGGAGGCTAATATTAAAGAAATTTGTTTTAGAAATTAGTTTAGACTTTTATTACTGGTTTTATTTCCTCAGGGAAATAAAACTATCAAATGACAGTAGTCTTAATATATTTATCGAAGGCTACTTATGTATTTAAACTATCTAAATAGTCAGATTGGTAAACTATTCTGTTGTGCATATCTAATCAAATGATAGTATTTTCTGCCCTTACTAATTACTTCATTACCAAACTAGTGCATTTCAGAGGTTATTATTTAAATTATTCTCAGTTGCTGTCTACTGTTTAGTGTACTGTTTGTATATTTTGTGCTTCCTTTGGAATAAACCACTTGAAGGTAATTTATTTCTACTTACATTACCAATGGTAATATTACTTTTTACATTACAGATGGTATTATATCACCACTGGGTTGATTCCAGAAGAATATGTGCAGTAAACCTTATGTGTTTGTGGGTTTTCTGTTTGGTTGGTTTGGTGTTTGTTTGTTTTTTGTGTGTGTGGTTTGTTTTATTATTTTTCATTTCATGATGCTAGAATGCAAGAATCTTATCAAATTTAAATCACAAACAAAATCTCATGTGTATCCCTAAGGACTGCGTTCTTTCTCCATCTGAAATTCATGAAGTGTTGGCATTCCATCTTGTTGTCTAAATATTCCTCAAAACTAGCACCAAAAGGCAAATCATAGCATTGAATTTCATTTTGTGGTTGCTTCTAGGTTTTTACTTTCATCTACTTCTTAAGAGCATAAGGGAGGTTTTGGTTTAAACAGGATCCTTGCTAGTATACAGTAAAAGTTACTGGAAGTATGTTTTTGATGATGTCCTGGTTTGGTCTTTTGTTTATCTGTTTGTTTTGAAATCTTGTCTTAGAATACTAATGTTCATAAATGTTTGTTCCAAATTTTGGCTAATTGACTCATTGCATAATGAATGTAGTAAGAGATTTTTTTTTTTTTTTTTAGAAAAAAAGAAAAACAAAACTAAAGAAGTGTAACTGGTAACAAGATTTGTTGAAGTTAGTTTTATCTCAGCTGCAGTTGTTCACTAGGCTACAGAGGTGAATTTCTTTATAGTGTGTGTATGATGTCACCAAGTTAGACTGAGGAACATAGGAACACAGAGGTTGGTGTCAAATTATTCTTTGTAATAAATGTTTGTGATGACTTTCTAAAAGAATTCAACTACTTCAGTGAGGTAGCCTTAAAATGATGCCTTTCTCTTCAGATACTGGTGCAAGACCTCTGTACCCTAGCATAAAGGGTATGCTACATTATGGTTTCTAGGCATTGTAACTTCAAAACTTGTTCCTAAACCTGACTCTACAGTCAGTACAGGCTTAGTAAGTATTTTGGTACTTGGCAATGCCTAAATATCCAAATACTTAAAATGATACATGCCACTTAGTTTCCTACTAATAATATAAACAAATGGTGTTATGAGGCTTAAGCACTTCTATGCATCAGTACAGTATAGGCTTGGACAACTGTGTAGAACACAGGTTTCAAACAGTCTTGAAGCATGGTGATACTTGGGTTTGCAATTTAAGAGTGTGTTTGTTCTGCAGCTATGACTTCTTATCTGACTGGCACTTCTGAAACTTAATTTAGGCTTCTCAGGTGTGCTAATTAAACTTTATTAATTCCAAATGTTGTAACCATTCTATGAAGAGCAAGAGAGTGTTTATGCTTTAAAGGGGGGGAGGAAGGGAGTAGGGAAAAGATTGTTATTTCTACTTTGTTCTTCTCCAAATCCATTACTTGGAAATAAAGATCACTTCCTATAATGACAGTTAAAATCTTCAGCCAACTGTTATAAAATCCAGCTGTTACAGACTAGTAAGTAGCTTTTGATTTTAACAACTTAGACACCTACAAGTTAAACTTTTGTTCTTGGGTCTTAAGGTTTCTTTTCCAAGCCTTGATCTAGTATACTACTGGATTTTTATTTCTTGAGGATAGAGAATTATACTTAGGGTAATTTGTATCAATTTTGATACATAGGGATAGATTTATTGGCAAAGTGATAGCTCTCTCTTTATCATGAGTTTCTGCCATATCAGTCTAGTGTTAAATCCTTGTATCCTGGTGTTCTACTTTGGGTAGTGCTGATTAAATAGGTAATATTTTGTGTTTACCTTCTAGCCCATTTCCCATTATTTATATCCAGCTGTGATTATTTTGTTGTTTATCAAGAGTGAGTCTTGTTACTTTTTTATTGGCAGGGAGGGGGGGTATTTAAACACCTGATGCTTCCAATACGTCATGATGTTATTTGTCTGCCTATGAAGAAGAACAAACTAAGTCTCCAAGGTAGCAAAGAATGTCCTGGAATTATAAATGCTAGTTGGTATGTGCGTAAGAAATACTTGTGGGGCTTTATGGTTGGTTTGTTTGTTTGTTTTGGCATTATGATTGAAATCGAAGACCTTGATTTATGACTGTAGTAGTGAATTTAGTTTATGCTGATTTTAATCTATTATTATTTTATTTCATAGTATATTATTTAATTAGTAATATGACAGTGAGGTCATGTAATAAAATACATACACAGTGTCTATAGTGTCTTATCACACTTAAGGTGGATACATTTTAATTTTACTAATTTCCCCACAAATGTTTCCTTTGACAAGATAATTTCTTGTGATTTACTTCATTAGATTCCATGTCGAAAGAAATGTTTGTGGGAAATTCAGTAAAAATTCAATGGTTAGAAATGTTTATTGGGAAACTATAGTACCCATTGTGAATAATGGGGGACTTGTCAAACAACATAACTTTGTCACTTGTAGTGTTGCGTTTTATTGCTTCCTAAATAAAGGAAACCTGTGAGCCCTTTTAGAGCCTGTGTCAAGCTCATTCCAAGAGAGCATGCTTTAGTCTTTTAAATCCTGATTTCCCCCAAAATATAATGGTAATTGGTAATTATGTTTTCTCTAAAGGGTAATGATGGATGTAAACTAAGCACCTTTAAATGATGCAGAAAAAAAATTGTTATGTGATGATATGTAGTTTAGAACAAGGTAGTTTTCCTAAGAGCGTAGTGACCAAAACTGTCACTTTTTCCTGGTTTTTAACAATTTACACTTAAAAATTGCAATGGATCAGATAATAACGAGGCTTCAGTATTTTTCCTTCAATTACAGTCGTGAAAACTCTTTAGTGAGCTAGGCGTTCAGAAAGAGATCATCTTGTAACTAATTAAGAGAGAAATGCATGTGCAAGTAGAAAATAATTCTTGTGCTTATTTTTATATTCAGTGTTTTAACAGTTGCATATTTCAATTATGTTTAGCTAATTAGAAGCCTGGCTTAAAGGCAGTACTGCTTCTGGGGTTTTAAAAAGTACATTGGGCTGTTTATCATGAGAATAAAGTTCTGAGTTGATTCTCACTCTGGACTTAATCTTCCATGCTGCAAACAGTGTTTCAGTGCATGAGTGCTTCATATTTGCCTGGAGAGATGTGGCATTGCCTTCAGTTCTGTTTTAGTTACTCAAGTGTTTTTTTCCATAGGATCCTTTTTTTGATCAGGGGATGCTAACATGGTCCTGTAATCATTCTATTTGGATTACCAGTCTCTTGACCTCTTAAAATAGACTCTTTGTCAGTGGATTTTTTTTTGGGGGGGGGGGTGGGGAGTAGATAGTAATATATGCACCCAAATATTTGTTTCAGGGTTTTTTGAAGAAACTGACTGCTGTCTCCTTCTGTTTGCTCCAGGCAGAAGTGAAGTCCCAAATCTAGAAGTAATTTCCACTGTTTGCTGAAGGGTTCTGTGCTGGTGGACCTTGAGCTACCTGCTAGTCAAAATGTCAGGCTCTTCTTCTTTCTGTTACCTCTTGCACTATTTTCTGAGGGCTTTGGCTAAAGCATCAAAGCTTCTCTCTTAACCAGTAGATAAATCATAAAATCACTTAAATGATGTGTAGCTTTCCTTGAGCCAGTTTGGGCTTTGTTAAGAGAGATGTGGTTTTTATGCTGCTGTTGGACTCTGTGGTCTGGATGAGTTGTATCCTCTAAAAGGTGCAAGGACCAGCCTTTGCACCATGATCTGGGTCTAGGACTGTCGCCGTGGGGGGAAAAACTGCTGTGTTGAAGATAAGGCTTTCAGAAAGAAGAACTGAAGATGCTTTCTTGATTTATAAAAATCATGCTTGAAAGAGCAATTGCGATGTCAGGTGAAATAAAAGAGCATTATGTAAGTGGTCTTGAAACATCTCCAAGCTGAAGTAATCAGGACAAGATTCAGGCCAGTTTGCTGACAGTTTGCTTTCTGCATCCTTCCTTATGGTAAATCTATAAAATTCACTCTTAACTTGAAATAGTGGACATAGTAATAAACTGCTAGTGTTATAAGAATAGCTTTACCTCAGAGTGAAATGATATGTCTAACAATTTCATACAAATAAAGTATCCATCTTCCAAAAATATCCTCTGAGAGTGAGAGTTGGTGGGATTTTCTGTTTGTGGTTTTGTTGTTGTTTTTGTGTTTTGTTTTGTGTATTTTTTTTAACTGGTGAAATATATTGACTAATGGCAAACATTAACAGTATTTTGCCAACATTCAGATGTATAATAGAAAGTTCAGCATGAGGCACATTAGACACTATAAAATCATTTGAATTCTGTTCAAGGCTGTTTAAATAACCCAGTTGTTAGTTCTGAATAAACACCCATTAGTATAACATATTTGGCTATTAGTAGAGTTCAGACTATGTCAGAATGGCATTTTAGCTTTTATTAGGGTGAGAGTTTGGGGATGTATGTTGTGTGGGGTTTGTTTTTTCTAGCATAGTCTAAGAAAAACTGCTTCTGTCTTCAGAATAATTAATGCTTATGTTCTTAGTGCCCAAAGATGCCTAATTCCACATAGGCACTTGCTCTGTGCAGTTGCAAAGAGTCATTGCATCTTATGATTTTTTTTCTTTTTTTTTTAAGGCACGCTAAGATCATCAATGGATTGATAACAGGCAAATAATTCACAAAAAGGCTACAGAAATGCTCAAAGGAGAACAAAAGAACAAAGCCAGGTTCAAACATGATTTGGAATTATGTTGATGGAACTTTATTTTCACTTTTAGAATCCTCCTTATAAAGATGTACTCTCTCCTGTGCATAGATACCCGTTGACTTCAAGGGGGAAACTTGATAAACATGGACAGAATCATGTCCAAGACCACTAACATTCTTTATCACTACACATAAAATACTGTCTTTCCCAGATGTTTTGAATGTTTTGTCTTTTTTTTTAACCTGGTTTTGATGTGGATAATTAAGAGATTCATTGGTTACTTAGCAAATAGGGAAGAATAAATGTTTTACAGTGTTCTTATTGTGCATGGCCAGATGTCACACTATCATGCTGCATTATTTTTCTTTGAGATTAATAGTGCTTTCTCTGTCTCCCAGATGTATGCTAAACACCTGCTAGTTTAATATCTGTCTAGGTCATTGTTATAGAAAGTCTCTTCACTATGTGTGTGCTGTAAGGATATCTCCCATGAAAGGACTTTGCTATATTTTATGCTGCTTCTGTTTTTTGGCATTTAGAGGATATATGTATTGATCTGTTGAAGTGCAGGAGAAATCCTTATCTCCTTTTTCTCTCTCCTGGCAGTGAGAGGGCTTTTCTGTGTTTTCAAGCCCAATTTTACAGAGTATGTGAGAGCAGAAGCCATTTCCCAGTTTGGCCAAAACCTGCAGACATCAGGATGGAGAGTAACAGATCTGTCTCTTCCACCTACTAGTTCTGTCAGAGGAAAATAAAGGTGCAAATTTCCTCCGCTATCCCTTTATCCTCTACGTGGCATTTCTGGCAACCATTTAGCTTATGAATAACTGCACCGCTTGTTTCGGATGCTCTTCACAGGATCTTGCCAACAGCAGCACTGTGAAGTAAGTGTGGTTCATCTGAGGTGTCGTGGCTTCCCACTGGGCTCTCAGTGGCAGCGCTGAGTGATAATAACACGGTCTTTTTGTTTTAGCTCTGCTGCGGTTTAACAAGCTCTTGTGTAACGGTGGAGATTAATTCAGTTTTCCATCTGCTGACTTGGGACAGCATTACAGCACTTAGCACAAGGAAGCTTAGGTTTACTATTATATGATGTAGTAGAATTTATTATTATTATTAGGAATAATTTGGCACAGGAAAGCTATCAGGCTGCTTGGCTTGCTTTGGGAGGCTCTACCCCTTGATAATTAGGAAAGTAAAATATAAATGTAGGAACCTTTTTGTGCTGTGTAGTCTTATCAGTGTAAGCGTTCTGTCTGATTCCTACTGGGAGAATGACTCTTTATGATGGTGGTGCTAGTGATAACTCCCAAACTAAGGAGGGCTTGAGTGAAGAACCACCTAGTCCTGCAAATGAGCCGCATTTGTGTAATTTAAACATTCCTATGGGTGCTGCTTTTTTAAATAGTGAGGGAATGTGTGCTGTTGCTGGCCCACAGGAGAGGAAAAGTAGTTGCTGTCCTTCTTGAGTCTGTTATGGAGAAAAGGGTGCAACTTTTTTTCCTCTCATCTTAGAAACTCCAGCTATTGCTTCTCCACCCCAGGCAGCACGATGTGGTCCCTTCTGTATGAGATCACCAGAACTGCTGCTGCTGGTTTAGAAAAGGTCTTCCTTTTCCAGCTTCCCACACTCTTTCTAAGGCTTCAAGACATGTTGCATCCACGTCGTCATCTCATGGCTTTTTCTTGCAGTATATTCCCCTCCTCAGTGGGAGCGAGGGTGTTAAAGAAAAAGTCTCAGTAAAATGGCTCACTCTGCAGTGGCTTACTAATTTTTAATGTACTTTTGAAGTGTTTTGTGCTGACTGACCAAAAATTATCATTTTCAGATATTTCAAGATCTGGTCTGTTTCAGACCCTCTGAAGAAGATATTTAGTTTTCTATCCCTCATCAACCAGGATGCATTTAATGCAGTTCTTCTCAAGTACCTGAACTGCAGAGGGCAAGACAGTTGCATGAAAATAATTCTGTTTCCCACTGTGATCTACTTTGTACTGGTAATGCTGCTTTTATGTTACTTCACTCTTCCTGTCCTTGTTCTGGGGACTCAATCACAGGGAGCTCTCCTGTCATGAAAGCATAAAATTCTTTGCTTGGCATGAAGTCATGGAAGAAAATGCATTAATCTCCCATTCTGCAGCACTGCATAAGGACAGAATCTTGTTTTCAATGCTGTGAGATCTGCTGAACTGTGATGCTCCTGTTTTAATGCCACAGTCTAATGTCCAGAGCCCAGATTACCTGCCTTTGCAACAAAACTAATATTGCACTGTGGTAGATGGGGTGAAAGATCCATGTGTGGATCTGAGATGTACAGACAGATCTGTTTATCTCCTTCCATAAAGTGCTTTCAAAATTGCTGTGGAAATGCAGTGTAAGAGTTCGATATTTGTTCTCACTGATGAAGCTGGCATTTGTATTTGTTATGGTGTAGTATATTGGTTTGTTAATTAGTTTTCATATGTGATTGAGGCTGCTTCTGGTACCTACAAGTAGATACGGACTGAAGTTGCCAAAAATCAGTTGTCATTACAGCTGCTTCCACTTTATGAATAGATGGAGTGTACTTTTTTTTTAGTCTCAGATGCGTGTATCTGTAATGCAGGAACAACACTTGCAGATAAACGCCAACTATTTGTTATTTGCATCCAGTTCAGACACTGTTCAGAAGTCAGTTTAAATTAGTCAAAATTAGCTCCTAAATGTTAAATTAAAATGTGTCCTTTAATTTAATGTCATATTTATCTTGAAGCTTGAGGAAGAACATGAAGTTGCACGTTACTACAGAACTTTAATAAGCTACTGCAGCTAACTTTTGGAAAACAGAAATTACTCCATCTGCTTGCTGTTATTTAGAAGTGTGTGATTTCTCAGGTGTCCAGGTGACAGAGCCAAGCAATTTTGGTGTGCACAGAGTAAACTGATGTTCAAATGTCAATATAAATTTTCAAGTATATGTTTAAATAAATTCACTCATTTTCAACCTTTCATAAATTGAAATTATTTTTACCAGATACTAACTTATATTTTAGTAAGCTTAAGTATCACAAGTACTGAAAAGGAACAGAAATTTGTTTTAGGGGCTAACTTTTTGACATGTGGAGATTCTGAAATTTTGATAAACAGAAAAGTTAAGTTAAATGAAACATCTTGTTTCAATAGTGGAGGCATTGCATTTTATTTATTATATTATTTTTAACATGGGGGAAAAATAATGTGGTACACCGTTCTATTCTGTGCTCCTCTTTTCAAGATGACATTTCACTGAGATCCAGATTTTCCCCCATTCTAAAAATTAAACCTTACTTTAGAGTTCAAGCACTAGTTTTTGGTCAAGCAGAGGAACTGTGCTTCTTATGGTATTTTTGGAAGCTTTTTCAGAACATGAAGCAAAGTGCTGTTAAGGATGAATATTCATCAAAGGAGCAAACCTGTTACATGGTCCATCAATGCAGTCAGGCACTTTAGCTGGAGTCAGCAAGTGAAGGGCGGCTCTGTGTTTCTGTGTTTGCTGGGCTTTTTGCTGATGTGAGGAGCTTGAGTTTCTGCTGTAGGTGTGAAATATACCTTTTTCATATGTTCAGCAGAAAGTCTATGGATCGTATGAAACCTAACTTGCTAATATTTTGCAGGCTTTACCAGGCCTTCTGTGAAGCGCAGGCTCTTTGCTGGGCCTTTTGGTTGAAGTGTACTTGTCTGTCAGTATGAAAGGTGTCCTCATTAGGAATTTTTCTTTTTTATGTGGTGTTGAAGGATGGAGGTATTTGGTGTAAACTGGATTCTTTGTATTTTTTTTTTTTTTTTTTTTAATCTCATTGCAAACAAAATAGCTGTGTGTTTTAAATGAAGAGAATGTGCCTTTTGTCTTCTTTCCCTGGTAAGTCCCAGTGGTCTGTGCTCTCTTCAGGACATGACAAAGCGATCTTTCCTCTGAGCTGGTGGTCTCATCTGTGAGTTACCCATCTGGTGTATTAGATTACTGCCAAGGTTTGGAAGTACTCTGGCTCTGTGTCCAGCTTTCCTCTTGCATGTCCTATTCCACCACAAGTGGTGGTTGAGTGTGAGATGGAAGCATCTTGCTTGCTAGGGAACACCAGGTTCTTGCTGATGGTGGAACTCATCTCTGTGTGTAAGCCTACAATTCTGTCACACCTGAGGTAAATCACATTTTCTGTGAGTATGCTGCTACCTACAATAAACCCAGATGCATTTGCCTCGCTGTTTGTGCATATAGGATTAAAGTAGTAAGGGAAAACACATGGAGTTAAAGAAATGTGACTGTGTTGACCATGCAGTTCTGAGGTGACCTGAGCTTTGATATACATCTCCCTAGACCTTTCTCAGGTCTTTTTCAGAGAAGACTGGATGACTTTTACATTAAGAAAGCATCATGTTTTATTGGGAGGAAAGACACTTCCTTGGTTTAAAAATGTAAGTGATGGATGTAAGACAAGAATAAAAGGAGCAGGACTCTAACTTTTTGTTCAACTGTGTCCTGGCAGGGAGAGGCCCATATGGTTTGTGGCAGCAAACTGTGCAGTCCCATCTGATTTTGGGGAAGGTTTTTACAATCTTGGAAGAAATACTGTTTGTCATAAGATCTTCAGAACAGGGTAGTAATGACAGGTAGGTCATTACTAAATGTTTACTAGTAGTGTTAAATTAGCTCAAACAAGATATTGGGAGGCTAAACAAGGAACAACCTCTTCAATCTGCTGTAAAAAATGATACATTTCATTTTGTTCTTACTGGTCGTTTGTGTTTGGTTTTTTGTGTGTGTGTTTGGTTTTTTGTGTGTGTGTTTTTTTTTTTTGGGGGGGGGGAAGTGGTTTATTTTGTTTTTCTTTCATTGCTGCATTATTCACAATTTGTCCAATGTTTTGTCTGTCTTTCCCTCTTCCTTTTTGTCTGTTTGCAACTGTCCATTTCTTTTTACAGTACCAATTTAAAGTAAGTAAAGAGTGGCTGCTGATGATTCTTAACATCTGTAAACGATCTTCCATTGTTCAAGTAAAAGAGAGAGCTAACAGAGGAGTGACTGTGCATATACTGCCTAATGATCTCAGGCACTTCAGTTTAGTTGTGGTTGTAGCTATTTATTCTGGAAATGTTTAAAAAATCAGAAAAAAACCTACATGATACTTTATGGGGAAAAGGTGGTCCACATATTGATATGGTCATATAATGTTCAGATGTTTAAAAACTAGCATAAAAATAGTAAAGTATGTTTTGAAATGGCTGATTCAATGACCAACCTCACCGGCTAGTATGTTAACTGATTATGTGCTGTTTCCATTGTAACCTTCAGAATAAGTGTGGTTTATTTGCAAATTATTTCCATGTCCACTGAGATCTTGTGGGAAATAAACCTGTGGAACACTGTGATACAGGGGTCATCAAGACTCAGATTTACTCTTAACTTTTTGCCATGTACTTATAACCACCATGCACCCTTCTTAAATTGAAATTTATACAATCATGACTAAAGTAAAGTTAAAAGTAATTTCACTGTGAGTGTAAGTCATAATGCAAATATGAAATCCTGTGAATTAGTTGGTATGTTATGACCTGAACACAAAATGTTTTTTTTGAAGCATTAGTGAGAAGATGAAACTGACAGCTCTTTTTTTTTTTCTTTTTTTTTTGTTTTCTTTTTTTTTTCTTCCTTTACAAAAGTGTTAGATGGTATTACACTAGAGAGGCATTCTCCCATCCCCTGAAAAAACCCTACCCCTGAACTCAAGAAAAAACCCTACCCCTGAACTCAAGAAAAAACCCTACCCCTGAACTCAAGAAATTAGTACTACTGGAATGACCATACAACATGGACTTTGAAAAATATTAGATAAACTGTTCTTTATGAAGCAGAGGAGGGCATAGAGAAGGTGTTTTAGGTCAGGATTATTCTTATCTAGTGTAGAGAGTAAGCCATGCTACACATAAAAGATACTTAGCTGAAAAATGTAGAGATGTTTAACCTTGATAGGAGTACTTGTTACTGCTTATGTTTTATTGTATTAAATTCAAAGTTATAAGACTAAGGAATTCAGACTGTTGCTTCCAATTATCTTTTGATGGGATTTGTGTGACCTCCTCTCCCCTTTATGACTTATGAGCAAAATTATTGGAGAACACAGAGAATGAATAAATTTTAAAACTAAAATTTGGGTAGTTTATTTGTCTAAATCTAAACTAATAGAAGTGTATGCAGATTTATGGGAGTGTTTGAATAGAACATGCCATGCGTATTTTAGGTGATTTATGGCTAAATAAGCACACATTTAGGGAAAAATAAGGAGCTTGCTTATCCTGTCTATCAACATTGTACAAACTTCTTAAAGGGGAAGAATGCATAAACCCATCCCCCAAACTTATTTACTTTCCTTAATAAACTACGGTATTTCTTGAACATGTTGGGCTTTACTTTGTATATTATTCATACTGTCACTGTGCCCAGGGCTTCCCTAAAGCTAATGAATAAATGCATCAGCTAGCTGCACAAGGAACCAGTTCAGCTGGAAGGCTGATTCTGAATTATATCAAGGAATGCCTGGGAAAGAATCAAGCAAACCAAAATACCTACATAGTTAGGAACTGTAAATTTGCAGATGGTGATAAAGGTTTTAATATAAAGCTTCTGCTTCCTCCCGTGTAATGCACTGTCCTACATTTGGCACTCTACTCCCCTAATGTAAAATGAGAAGCAAAAGCAGCAAAACAAGTAGGCTGCAAGCAGCAAATGCAGTAGGAGTCAGCTTTGTGTGCATGGGATTGTGGAAGTCGCTATTCTCTTGTGCCTGGCTGATATCTTTCTGGTACAAAATAATGAACATTAAAATGTTGTTAAGTCCTATCTCTTCTTATGAAAAAGGCTGATTAACTTATTTATATGAGGCATAAGTAACTGGTGATAAACTTGTGTGAAAAATTAGATTTGGAGGGCAAAAAGATTATGAGGCGTTAAAAAAATCTAAGTACAAGCAAGGGTTTCCTTAGACAGGGATTAAAACAGAAAATATGTTCTTATACTTTAGGGTGTCTGCTAAGTACTAAGGGATTAGGAACAAAATTCTGTAAAAGACTATTTGTTACATGCTAAACCAGAACACATTTTATTTTTCAGAAGATATCCTCCTATAGTCTCCTGTACTAACCATGGACTGAGAGGTACCTGGAATAGTGTTTGATCACCATTGCATGTGTAGAGGATTGCAGTAGCCTTAAAGGTGGTCTGGTTAGGAACGTATGGGTGTGGAAGCACCAGAAGGAACAAATTGAAGGAAAGGGGCTATGGGAATGAACAGGTCTACATGTGACTTTTCGTGAGGATGGTGATTAAGCCCTCATGACCCTCAGGATAGAAAAGACTGATTACTGGCAGCTCCTGAAGGCTGCAAAACGCCCACCCAGAGGTGACTGTGGCTGCCATCCCAGCAGCAGGAGGAGGATTCATCCTGGGAGCCCCTTGGCTCCAAAATCATTGGGGTGAGGTGGGGATGCCAACGGTGCTCTGATCCTGCAGCCTCACTGCTGGGCAGGCTGCTCAGAGCTGTGTGTTTTGGTGTTGCTGAATATTTGGCTATGAAATTGAGAGTGTGAATGAAGACAGTGTTGTTTTAAAACCAAATCAACTTATTTTCCTGCTAGTTTTGCTGCAGTAACACTGTGATAATGCAGCAACATTTCCTACATACAGACAGCAATCAGCATCTGCTCACCAGTGAACCATTGCGTGAACTTCTCCTGTCATAACTAGAGCTTATGAGAGTCTTATGGGGTCTCTGTGGGGAGTTGTAAACATTCTCTGTAAATATCCCATCTGTGAGCAGTTAAGTACTAGAAAAAACACTTAAAAAAACCCACCACCACCACAAAGCCATAAATGGAAAAACTCAGTTGCAAGATGATGTTTGCTTCTTCAGTGCTTTGGTCCTGGAGTGTTGTTAGTGTGGGTGGTGCTGCTTGGTGGGCTTGGGTGGGGTATGAGGAGGTAGGGGGTCTGACTGGAGTGTGTGTTCCAGAAGGAGACCCTTATGCAGTACATATCAGGTCAAAGCAATAACAGAAGTTGTTCATTATTTTGTTTTAAATGAAAAAAAGGAAAAGGTTTTGCTATATATTCCTTGTATGTTTTGAAAAAAGCTTGTCAGATTTACAGGACTCTATTATTTTTGTTTGAATAGCTACATGCTGCTTTAAGAATTAAAGCTGGAGGTAAATTATAAGCAGTATTGCATATTTCACAGTCATCTGTAGGCTGCTGAGTATGTAACAATTAATTTCTTGCTCTATTTTTTTCCATCTCCTGCTATGGATAAGGTGAATTAATAGGAAAAAAAAAAAAAAATCAGTGGTTTGATTTGCATCCCCTTCCATGGTACTCCCTGTAAAGCAAGTTACTTTTCATGTGTGGAGAATCCTCTGTCACTGCTCACTGTTGGGCTCTAAGAGGTCTTTTAAAATTTCTTTTTCTTCAGTTATTCTTCAACTTGGGCTCTCATCAGGTTCTCTTATCTACATACTCCAGTACACGTGAAGGTGCTTTGTTCTGCCAAAACAAGGTGTAATTGGTTGTTTGTACCGTGGACATGTGATAGCAGGAGTTTCATAGGTCTGTGCAGGGGTTGTGACAATGCCATGATTCTATCTTTTTTTTTGCTTAAGTGGCTGTAAAGCCTTAACAACCTTAGTGTGAGGAATTATACTTTCTATTCTGCAGCTAAGTGTGGTATATGCACTGTTCCCCAAGACTACTGAAGTGTGTACTCTGGATGTACATGTTGGTGTAGTGATGAAATCTGAGAAATTGGACTCTGTAATACAGCGTTAGAGTTAAAAAACTTGATCCACTGGGATGCCTCTGTAAGCCTTGCTGTACCTAGGCTGAATATTGTTTGGCATCATACATCAGTCTGGATGAGTAGAATTTACTGAAGCAAATAGGCAGTGGAAAGATTTTCTGTTGCTTACATCAATTAATGCTGATTTGATGTAAGGAAATTAACTTGAAAATTTGATTCCAGATAATTCCCTAAAAGCATTAAATGTATTTTCACCAGCAGTAAACTGATCATTTATTAGTCTGAGTCTAGGCATCTGTTCTTTTAGCTGCAGGGGTGTAGACTTGAAATTTTCTTAAGTAGGAGAGAGATCTTTTAAAGTGATTATATTGGATGTACTTCCTAATGATGCTGAACAAATTCATTTGTCTGAAAGATACTACGGATGATCCATCCAATAATATGTTTATTATGAAGATGTAAAGATTACAAGGTAAATGAACAATTAACACATTGGCAACCTCATGGAGTCTAAGCTTTTATATACTTTCATTGTTTATTCTTTCAGGTATTCCTATTTTCTTGCCACAAATTAACATCATATTTTATTTAAATTTTTTAAAAATACTATTTCCTACAGCATTCAAGAAAGTTACTTTATTAGTATAATTATTAATTATTATACCAGGATTCTGAAAGAAGCTGTGTGTTATTTCTGTTCCATCCTGAAGGAGGATGGGGGGAGACAAAGCAGAACTAGTGTTGAGTTGATATTTGAACAGAAAAGTTTACTGTTCAGCTGGCTTCCTGCCAGTTGTTCCTATATTAAGAGGGCTCACACTGCAGAGTTAAACTAACTTTAAATAAATGAATGAAGTGCTAGTGAGCTCTGGCAAACCTATAGGAGTATTAATAAATGAGATCATATTTAAAACTGTACCCTGGAAACAAACCAATACCCTCAGTATTGATTTCATTTACTACTGTTTCTTGGTTTGTCTTTTTTTTTTTTTTTTTTTTTTGACTTGTTGTGATTCACTGAAAGCTTTTCTAGGAGACTGGCCAATCTGCTGCTGACATTCAGGGATGGCACAGAATTATCAGTCTATTTCTTTGTAAAGGCTGAAATACATTTATTTAAAAATATATCAGAAAAGCCTAATCACGTTGACTAAGTACCTTTTGTTGATGAACACACTGTTGACATACTTGTCACTCCTAGTCAAATAGGACCAGTATCCCTCCTTGCACTTTTTTTGCATGATGAAAAGTTTGGATTCTTTTTGTCACTTCCTGCATCTTCAGTATCTCCCACAGAAAAGTGAGTGTTCTTTAGCATAAATCAATATTTTGCACCTCGGAGGACTGGAATATTCTTTTAATATAATTGCTGTGAAAATATTTCCAGAAGAATTTAAGGTAAAGATTTTGCTGTTTATGAATCCTGTTTCTGATTTTCTTCATATACTCTATTGCAGGATAAAGATGCTAAGCTTTTTCATATTTCTGTATCTGAAAAACTTGATATTTCTGTAATATGAGTATGTTTAATAGATGAGTTTGATAATGAAGAGCCAAACTAATGACGAGCATACTGGTACAAAGAAGAAGGCATCTGTGTTGCTTTGTGAGCACAGTTTTTCTCCTGAAATGCTTACATAGCAGAAATTATAAGTTCACAAGCTAGTCTTGAAATAAGTATAGAAATAACTATAAAGATATGGCCATAAAATAATTATAAAATATGGCTGTCAATAGAAAAAAGCATGAAACATGCATGTGATATTGAAACAATATTGTTTTATGCTTTATCACCCACAGCTACTGATGAAATATTGTCTTTTCCCCACATTTTAGCAGTGACAATGTCTCGCTTCCTCTCAGGTTTGGAAAAAAAATCAAGCTTTTACTTTGAATGCAAAATTAAAAGCTTTTTAATTTTCAGCAGTTGAGAAGCTTTGTACTTTAGGTAGAAAAAAAAAACAAACCATTGTTCAGGAGATGCTTATACAAGTATTTTATTTTCCTTTGGAAAACTGCTGTATATTACATAGAACTTATTTTTTGAAGTTACTGACTCAAGAGTTCGTCAGTTCTGCTTGCTCCTCCTGAAGAGTGTACACCTTTGGACTGTGGTTCATTTAATGCAACTAAACCTGACTAACTTTAAGGACCCAGTTGATAGCGAAGTAAGTGCTGAGGAGAATGTGGAGCTGTATTCAATACAGAATGGGGAAACTTTTCATTAAGTGAATGTCTTGTGCTCTGCGCTGAATGAGACTGAGGAAAACCTGAAGATGAGAAAAATGGATTACTGTGTGGTGATGCTTAACAAATTATATGCAAAATGCCTTCCAAATCTTGTGGAAAAGATCCTGTGCAGCCAGACTTCAGCTGTCTACTTGGCATGGCAGACAATGTGTTAAGTCTTGTATTTAATTAATCTAGTTTAACTAAACATTTTTGTTTTCTTTATTGTAGTTATTTTTGCTAGAGGTATAACTTTTAAGACTTGATACATCGAATTCTTGACAATCATGATGATTTTGAAGAATATTTCTCCACAAATAGGAATACAGTAATTGGCCTTGCCTTGGCCAGAAAAGACCAGCTTTGGCTTTTTCAATTGGGGTAGATTTGTATGTCAAACAGTACTTAAATCCTATCTTTTTGATGTTCGGAATATATAAATCTTATCTCTTCATGACACTTATGTGTTTATGGACATACACATTGATATTTTTAACTCTAGCTTGTGATTCTTCCACGTATTCTTTATTTTGTACTCTGTGGGGGATTACTGCTGAAGACTGAGCAGTAGCTGTGTTTTGTACAGATACTGCCTTGCCAATGGTGTTTTCTGAATCTGGAGCCTTTTTTCATCTGCTAGGCTCTTGGCTCCTGAACTTGTGTATACCAGGTGGCTGTGGGAGTTGAATTGTTCTCATTGTTTATGTGCAACTCTTCAGTTTTTCTTTCTTAGTGTTTTACCTTTCTTGTAGACTATCTGTTCTGTTAAGCAGTATTATGAAGCTCTGAATATCTGCTATGCTTACAGAGGTGGAAAGCTGTAGTAGTGTCTCTAATACTACATGGCATCAGATTTTTTCCATTTGTGCTTTAATGCCATGTTGCAAAATGTTGAGCTCTGTTTGGGCTCTTTTAATGCTATGAATGTCATTGGCTCTATTATAATAACCTCTCAAACCTTTTTGCTTTAATTTTTTTTTTTTTTTCTCACACTGGAAATCTGGCAAAGTTGAGGTCATTGTATTTTAAATCAAATCAAATGTTTGTGAATTGCTTTAGGCACAGTTGGTATTAAAAAAAAGTCAATTATCTCTTCCTTTTACTGTCTAAAATAAACAACAAATGCTAAGACTCCTCTTATTCTAATGCCTCTATTTGGCAGTTTTGAAATAATTGATGAAATGTAATTTATCAAAGTCTTAATTCTACAAAATTCTTAGACTTAAAAATGGTGTGATAACTTTGAGTGGAAAGGCACTGCTGTCACTATGAGTGATACATGTTACTAGAAGTAGGCAGCGTAGCTTTCGTGCTATTGAAACATTGCTGACCTATTTCATGAGGACTAATTAGAGTCATTGAGCCTGGCTTCTATGGGGCTTGGAACTGGTTCTTAACTGGGCAAAGTGTCCCAATTACTGAGATGCTGAACCTGTAGTATATCAACATGGTTCATTAAATACTGTACTTGCCTAATGCTGAAGAAATTTTAGAGCCCTATCAAAAATCTATCCTATACAGTAGTCCTATTACAGTAATATTTGTTGTGAGGTGTTGTTTGAAACTTACTCTGCTCTTGAATTCCCCACTGATCAATTACTGAACCTCTATCCAAGACATGGAATCTGGGAGATCAAGGCACAAGAGATTTATGCAGGCACAGTCATATCCTAAATAACAGGATTTAAATGCATGGACCTGTCAGCACTAGTGGAGATAGAGAACTGGTTACTACAGGCCTGTTAGGTCCCTACTTGAACAACTTCGAAGTTTGAAAACAAAGAAACTGCACCCACACCCCACAAGAAAAAACAAAACAAAACAAACAACAACAACAAACCCAAACCAAACAA
The DNA here is from genome assembly GCF_964273445.1 of Streptopelia decaocto. Lineage (NCBI taxonomy): Eukaryota > Metazoa > Chordata > Aves > Columbiformes > Columbidae > Streptopelia > Streptopelia decaocto. The sequence continues at coordinate 76,912,708 of NC_138655.1, read as the reverse complement.
ACAAAAACCCAAACAAACAAACAAAAACCAAACAAACAAACCAAAAAAACCCACACAAACCAAAAGCAACAAACAAAGCCCCACAACAAACCAAATGAACAAAGAAAGCACCACCACCCCAGAACAACAACAAAATCCACAACCAAAATCAATGCTAGGTGAAGCATCGATTTGCCCTATGTAAGAGACATGCCAGGAGCTCTTCTGTCTTAGAAGCCAAATATCTCCTTGAACTATGTGAATGCCAAGTGATTGGGAATCTGCTGTTACCTCATTGAGGCTGCTAAAAAAATGTTACTCTTTTTGGTGAGTGCCAGAATTTAGGATGGAGTAAACAGATGTAGTATGTGTGTAGTTCAGAGGTACTCTTGTATAAAGAATGACTGGGTTTTCATGGCTTGTATGCTAACCAGAACATTAAGAATGTTGTGGGCAATGGATCGAGTTCTCAACCTGGTCAGAGTGACCTGTCTGTAGCAGTTGTCTGCAAGGTAATTCTGAAAAAGCTGCTCTATGTTTTTGTAGCATGATTTTTGTAAGACATTTGCAATCTTGGCAACGTGTGGGTAAGCCCAGTTCTTCAGTCTCACTTGGGTGAGCAGAGAGGAATATGTTATTTAACACAATATGTCTGTATGTCTCTGCGCTATTGTGTTGAGAGGTGGGGAGAATTAATGGTATTAATGAATTCATGTTAGTTCATAATAGTCTGTTAGTAGCAGTTTCATGAAGTAAGCTGTATTTTAAGTTTTTTTCCCGTGATGAAGATGATCATCTTATAACGCTTAGAGACAATTTCATTATAAAGGCAAGTATTAATGCTTAATTGGTACTATATAAAGAATAAATTACAGAAGAATGTCTGTAACAGGCTTCAAAGAGTCATCAGTACAATTTCCTAGATAATCATTTTTTTAAACACAGGTGGTATGATGCCAAAGGTTCTATGTAAAACACTTCAGTTAAAAAATAGCAGTTATGTTTAAATTTACTCTAGTGGTTTAAAAATAATGGGATTTTAAAAAATAGGAATATATTCAGTGGATACAAAATGAGTAGCTTTTTAATGATTAATTTTAGCTTTCAAAGAAACATAAGAATTGTATACACAGATAATTCAACAATTTATTACCTTAAGCTCTTTATACTGGAAGATTTAGACTTCAAGGGTGGTCTGGGTTTTTTTGTTTGTTTGTTTGGGTTTTTGTTTTGTTTTGTTTTTGTTTGTTTTTAGGCATATGGAAGAATTTCCTTGTTTATTTGTAGGTGCTAAGTTGTATTTAAGAGAAATAAACTGCTGTTAGAATATTCTTGTTCCTTTTCTGTCATCTCTGTTTCTTTTGTCTGCTAAACAGTGGGTTGTGTTATCATTTGAGCCCTCGTGTTTGGAGATATATCTGATTTATTATGTAAATGATAGACTTTGTGGCTTATTTGCTGTTCTTAAAGAGAAGGATGATATTTTGCCTTTTACTGCTTGTTTTCTGAAGGGTTAAATCACTTGGGCTAATTTGTTCTCCACACTCCTGCACATGGCACAAATGAATTTCTCATTCTGGACAGAATCCTCCTAATGTTGATGTATTGATTCATCATTGGAGAAACAGATTCAGTGTAGCTGCTACTCAAAAGTACAGCATAGTACAACATGAAGACAGACATTCTTTCCCCACCGCCCCACCTGTTATGGCTATGGAAGTATTTTTACCCCTTTATTTTGAAGGAAAAGAGTGTATTCTTGCTGGTCTTTAGGAGCAGACAGAAGAGCAAATGGAAAGACTGTGTGAAATGAAAACTTTGCATTATATAGAGAATGCGCAGCAGATTGCATGTGCTCATGTGTCCTTAGCAGGTCTGGGAGGCAACTCTCCATCCAGACAGAAAGGCTTCCATGTCTGTACAGCTTTACTTAAAGATAGTTTTTCAGCCTTTCATCAGTTTGTGAGCCTGTTAAACAGACAAATGCACAGCGTTCTAATGAAAATGAAGGATAATTAGGCATCCAGAACACTCAGTGATTCAAATTCCCACCCTCCATTTCGTATTGTGACGCTGAGTCCTTTTGCTAAGTATAAGACATGCTTGTCTTATGTGCCCTCAGGAGTCTAAAATGCCACTGGCTTCACAGTGAACATGAACTGTGCTGTATGGTGATGTTGTTCAAAGGTCCTTCAGAACCGGTGGCCCTGACTTGGTCAAGAATACTGTTGTTACTCTAGGTCTGTTGAATGTGTCAAAGTACAATGACATTGGTAGATCCCAGCACAAAAGCTGATGGTCTAGTCATTCTAGCTTTATGTTTGCAGCCATGGTGTGGGGAATGAGCAGCTGGGATGAGTGCTTTAAATGAGCATGTGGGATGAGATGACCTTTGTTGCCTTTTCTCTGAGGGACTCCTTCATAACTCGGTTTACTTTGCTTTTGCCTTCTTGAGTATTCTTTTTTTTTCTTTTTGGCTAGCCATAAATGGTAATTTGTGTATAGAACAGATCCTGCTGACTGCAATTCCTTTTGTTTCTGCTGATATCTTACTGGAGTTTATAGTCAGCATTTTTACTATAGTGAAATTAATGTTTTATTGCTGCTTAATGTACAGGAAGTAAATCCTGCGGCAGAGTTGCTTGTTACTTGCCACTTCTTAAAATGATTTTTTCTTCAGCTCCCCTCTAGAGAATGGTGCTTGTTCTGTGCAGTTGTAAGTGAATTGTGAGACTCCCCACGCTGAGCCGTATTTCCTTCACATTTGTTTTGCCGCAAATGTTTTGGATTGCCTGGCATCTTCCCCAGACCAATTAACATTGAAATCTGTCAAGAACAGTTCAAGCAAAAGAACCTAGCCTCTAACGTGTCAGACTACAGTGAGCAATTGCATTTTTGACAAAAATTTAAGACAAGCATCTCTGCTGTTTAAATTATTATTCTATTTAGCTGTGATTTTCTTTTTCTGCACTGTTTACTGTCTGTCTGGCAAATGTATTCCCTAAACATGGGCAATGCTCAAGTACAATCTCTATTCAAACATTTTAGAGCCTATAATCTCCCCAATCAAATACCTGTCAGAGCCAGAATCAAATTTTTACAATCTCATTTTCCTCAGTTTCATGAACAGTAGAATTACTCCTCCATCACTGTACAAAGAACAAGGAAGGCTGCTCTGGGGTGAGGCAGGGTTTATTTATTTATTTACTTGTTTTTTATGCTTGTGATTTCTCCCTCTATCTCTAATCATCAGGTTGAGCTGTTCTCCACTGCTTCTGGTGTGGTTATGGAAGCTGAACTGAGAAAATGACTGACATGTTTTCCTGCTCTATTTAAATATTGTTAAGCTGTAAAGATAAGGAGCATTTTTTGCTATAGCAATTGATTTCATGGTATTACCTAAAAAGGCTAGTCACGGACAGTGTTACAAACATGCAAGAAAAGTGCAGCCTCTCTCCATGGAACCATGTCAAACTTCTCATCAGAGATGGACAAGAGATGAGCAAGCTTGTTTCAAGCTCAGTGGGCTAAAATAGGGTCTTGCAGTGTTCCCTGGCAACAGTGAAAGCTGACAACATCCTGGGCTATGTTAGTGCAATGGTGGAAGAGTTTTAATTTCTCTTTTTGTCAGCACTCATGAGAGTATATCTGGAATATCTTGTCGAGGTTTGGACACCATCTCCTTTTCTCCCACCAGCCCAGTCCAAGATGAATGTTGATTGACTGGAATATATTCATTGAAGGGCCCCCAAAACAGTTGAAGTCTGAAGCATGTGTCCTTCGAGAAGAAACTGAGGGAATGAAGCTTGTTCAGCCTGGAGAAGATGTTTCAAGGGGGAAGGAGACCCTAATGGCAGCCTTCCAATACAGACAAGGACGCAATCGAGAAAACAGAGTTAGGCTCTTCACTGAGGTGTTTGGCCAGAAGATTAGAAACAGTATAGGTAAATCAAGATAACAGCCTCAGACTTAAGAAGAAATACTCATTCACTGTGAGGATAATTAATAATTGGAAGAGGTTGCCTAGTGAGACTGTGGAATCTCTGTCCTCAAGATTTTCAGTTCCTGCCTGACAAAAGCCCTGAGCAACCTGGTTGAATTCAGAGTCGACTCTGCTTTCTGTGGTTTGGAGTAGACAACCACCTAAGTCCTTCTGAACATCATTTATACAATTATTCTATGAACCAAGGAAGATCCCAAGAAGCAAAATGTTTACTGTCAAAGATCACGGTTTATAGAAGACAAGCCTACTTCCTTTGACCTGATCAAGAAAAAGATGACAAATAGTTTTCAAGAGGACACATTTCAAGTTTCTAAGAGATTTTTCCCACTGATGACCAGAATTATGAAGTGATCCAAAAGTATGGCAGTGATGAAAAAAGTACAAAAAATTGAAATTATCAGAGTACGGGACAGCTTCCCTGTGAAGGGGTGGTGGGTGGTCGGGGTCTACAGCCTAGAGAAGGGGTAGCTGAATGAGTGCAAGATAAATCCCAGGGAGCATGTAGGATATGAACTGGGAGGTCTTACCTCTCTTCCACTAGCAGGCAAATGTGGCCACGAAATGTAGTAACCAAGAAACAGGTTGAAAATATTTAAAAATGGTTCTCTGCTAATGAAGAGAGACAGAGAGCTGGGTCTGTTCAGCCTGGAGAAGAGAAGGCTGAGGGTGGATCTCATCAATGTTTATAAATATCTCAAGGGTGGATATCAAGAGGATGGGACCAGACTCCTTTCAGTGGTGCCCAACAGTACGATGAAGGGCAATGGGCATAAACTAAAGCATAGAAAGCTACATCTGAATATGAGGAGAAACTTCTTTATTTGAGGGTGTCAGAACACTGGAACAGGCTGCCCAGAGAGATTGTGGAGTCTCCTTCTCCAAGACCCACCTGGACACATTCCTGTGTGATCTGCTCTGGTGAATCTGCTTTAGCAGGTGGGTTGGACTAGATGATATCCATAGGTCCCTTCCAACCCCAACCATTCTGTGATTCTCTGTGAAGGTAGTTGAGCAGGACTGCTGCCTGCAGCTGTCAATGTAAAAATGAATACATAAATAATACTCATGTGTTTAAAAAAAAAAAAAAAAATAATAATAGAAGAAAAAAATTAAGAGCCGTTAAACAGGATTTTACTGTAGACTTGGGAAGAATATATGAGAGAAAATGTCTGGTTTTGACTAGTACTGGAGACAGGAGAAGACACTCTACCTGACTGTTAGAACTCTCATGTCCTGGTTCAAGGAATAGTGCATTACCTCAATATGAGTTGTATTGGGTCAGAATTTGCCAAACTTGAAAACCTTAAAATTACATGCTGTCACTCTCTGACAACTGATTGATGATTGATCAATACTGATAATCTGAGAGCTTGGAGTGATCATAAAGGCATGAAATCAAAAGGACAGCTTTACTGGAAGAGGGCACAGAGGCAGTTTCCACCTTGCTGCTGTTCTTGAGATGTACAACGATAGTTCAGTGTTCTTTCTGAGGAGAAAAAAACAACCAACCAAACCAAAAAAACCCCAAACCAAAAACCACAAGGTATTGTATCACTGGATCTTTTCCACAGAATTTGCATCTTGTTGTAAGCTTATTTTTTCTCTGGTTAAGAAAAATGAAAAAAAAAAGTTTTTTGAAGATGTCAATAGGCATATCATATATGTAGAAGTATTTAGCTCAGTAGCTTTATGATACTTTGATGTAGTAAGGTCAGAAGGAAACTTTGTTTCAGACTGCAAAAAATTACATTTGAACTACTTTATCCTTTGGAGAGCACATCAAACAGGAGTGAATGTCTGCATACAAAGTATTCAGTGCTTAATCACATTCAATAACATTCAGAATTCAAGATGCAGTCTCTTACTGGACAGTCTGAGTGGGCAACTGACGTCCAAATGCCAAGAAAGTGAGCTTTTTTAAATTAGCAAACTTTGTCCAGTATGGTTGGTGGCAGTATTTAATAATCTATAGAAATATCCAGTACGGAATCAAGGGGATGTAATTCAACATAATGTGCTTTGAACACTGCAAGTGTGCATAGGGTATGAGGGTATTGTAATGAATTTATTCACTGTAACTTTTCCTCAATGTGTGTGGCATTTTTAATCATCACAACATGTTTCAAGAATTGTAGATAGAGAACTGCTGTAACAGCTTCTTCATATTTGAATAAATTTATGTTAATAGCAAATACGTGATGACTGCATAAGATGTAAGAGCAGAATTCCAGAAACACAAACTTCCAGAGCTTTATGCACTTTTTTTCCACTTCTGATTCGATGTGTGTTAAATCTCCTCTGTAGGTATAGCAGCCAGCAGCCATCTTTGGAAAGCATGTGGGTGTGCTGCAGAGGACAGTGAAAGTGAACTATGGGCCTGACTACACCTGCCAGGAACATATTTATAAAATGAAAACTTGAAATGGGGACTGCATTCCATAAGTAGTTTTCCAAGTGAAGATAGGCTGTGTTTGGCATGCTCTTTGTTGATGTTTGACACATGGTTTTCATCTTCCCCTCAGTGCTAAAACAAATGCTGGTAGTCACCATATTATGCCTTTGACTGGAAGATGATTGTCTCCCACATGCTACACCCTTTGCATTGATCTACATATGGAAAAGCCAGAAAGAATATGCATATATGCCTACTATTTAACTGATAGCTTTACTTTACTTGGTGGTCTTCATCCACTTAAACACTCAAGAGACCATGTTTTAGAAAGCCTGGAAGTCTTATCAAGAATGCTATCTCTAAAAAGCATACTTTAAAGGATTTCCAGGTGTCAGCATTAGCATTGGCTGACAAATAAATATAGAAGTCTTGAACTCTCCTCAAAGCTGGGCTGAAGTTAGTGGAGTCTTTACATGGCATGACAAAAAACGACGTTTAATTGTATTTCAAACAAAAGAGGTAACACTTGGAAGAAACAAGTGCCTATGTGTGTGGACTCTAAAACCAAAGACCTTGTGCAAATAAGCAAGTATGCTCCTTTGTTTAGCTGGTTTTGGTCTTACATAGTTAATCATCCATTTAAAAAAATGTAAATCTAGTCAATGACGAAGGATTACTACAGAGGTTCAGAACTAACAAAATTTGATTCTTATATATATATGAGAGCATCTAAATACAGTTATTCCATTATGTTCACTTTGTGCTTTCCGCGTGAAAACACTTGCAGTGGAATGAAGTGTTGAAATGTATAAGGTATATTGTACTAGCTTTTATTAACAACAACAACAGAAAAATAACAAAAGTACTGTTTCCCAAAGCTGGAAGCTCAAAGGTTTAGGTTCGGCTGTGAATAATGAACCGGCAAACAGTACACTAATTTCTAATTTTAGCATCCTTTATGCAACTGCATTATATAGAAAATGTGCTAAAAGCTTTAGATGACTTTTATCTATTTCTGTATTGGAGGTCTCCATACCATATGTAGTTTTCTGTTTTAGTGTCAATTTCTGTGCACAAAATCATTGTTGGTGGTCCATAACATCCACATGTAATGCCATGTGGTTCAAATCAGATTGTATTTTTTTTTATTTGTATGCATTAATTAGAATTGCTTTTATTAACAAATAAATCCCCCACCCCCCAAAAAAAAACCAAACCAAACAACAAAAAAACAACATACCAATAACAAATCTCAAAACACAAACCAAACCCACAAAAATCAAACAAAGAAAACGAAACATAAACTCAAGATTTAATAAATAGATTGAAATGGCGTAATGAGAATTCGTGAGAATAGTTTGAAACCACTTGGAGAAAGAAAATGAAGTGTTCTGAACAATGTCACCTTTCACAAAAAAAGTATGTTCCTGTTGAATAATAAAATGCTTGTTTTAAAATATTTCTGGGGATAATGACATAGTTTCAGTGGTGGAGTTGATGAGATGCTTATGGCAGACAGCTAATGCCAAATGAAGATCTGCTTAGTGACTAGTTCTTATGAACCAGTTCATATTATGAACATGTGCTAAATGGCAAAATAGCTACGAAACTCTTGAGTGCTGCTGGTATGTGAACAGGTTGATTTAGACAACAGGAGACATTTGAATGTATTTGCCACTAAAATGTCTTCACTGTCATTTTTTAGTGAGGATCAAATATGACGTCGATGTGCACAGGAAGATGACTTCTAACTGAAGCAGATGTGGTTGTGTTGTCAGTGTCTATTAAATTATGTTAAATTAGCCCTAAATAACACAAGTCATGCTCTAGAATGTGGGTAAAGGAACAGTGAAGCAATTGCTTATGGAAGATGTTAGTAAGTCAGTGTAGTAATTCTGTATGTACTGATTGTCAAAAATGTGACAAGTTTCAATAACATAGCCAAAGTCAAAATTATGCGGGAAGAAAATTTTCATTTTGGAAGCCTGTGACTTTTTTTTTAGCACCAATGTCTGGAAGGATGTCAATGAAAGAAGATACATAGTAAGTACTGGGGCACTTATAATTGTATGCCTAGAACTTGTTCTCTGAGCCTTTGTGCAGGGCAAAGATGAGATTTTTTTGAAGTGCTTTGGTGTTGTGGGTTTGATTTTTGTAACATAGTGGACATGTCAGTCACAAGGAAAGGAAGACTCTGTGTGCTACTCACTTGCCTCCATTGGAACTTCTACCCATGGCTGGGTGTGTTTAGTGGTATTTTGCAAAAAGGAACCCTAAAAGATTTGCGAATTACAGTGGTGCAGGTTGAACATCCTCCCTAGGTCAGATTCTTTCACTTCTTTTGTCCCTTCAAATGCAGTTTAGGATAAAAATTATTGAAAAAAAAAAATTTGTTGCTAAGTGTGGTCATATCTTATTCTGTAACTTTCTGACACTTCAAAGCTGTGAACATGGGAATACTTGTGGTTGACCTCGTATGGAAGCTGCTGTTGTGTCAGGGTTTCAGTTTATTTTTCATCTTCCTTCTTGATGTCAAATATGACTGAAAACAGTGACTTATAGAGGCTATTGCAGAAACATTGTTAGAGGAATACTTCAAAACTGCACAATCCTCAACTTGTCATAACAGAGGAACTGGATTTTTTTTTTTGTTCTGTAATTTTTTCTTGATCTTGATGGCAACCTTTCTATTGCAGTGATAAAATACATACCGATAGGGTTAACCATTACTAAGCAGCAGCAGCAGCGTAGCTCTCTAGCTATACCACACAAGAATGTTTCATTTCTAATATCGAGGAGTAATATCTAGGTGGTTACATTTATTAGTTCATTTCACTTGCCTGTAATTTGCATATGAACTTCCCTTTTCCTATCTTGGTTTCTCTTGGTGTTTCTTTTTTTTTTTTTCTGATGTTTAGTTGTTTCCTATTTTGTTAAAACAAGTTTGAGGAATTGTTTTTATTAACTGAGACATCAAAAAGAATCAGTGGGGCTGCTGGCATGAGAAGACTTGCAGGAACAGACTTTTAAATAGCAGTATAGAGAAAAATCTTGGAAATTCATATTCAGAACCTAATGCACTACTTGTTGTCTGCTTTCTCTTGCTAAACATTTGGCAAAATTATTGTTCTTTCATCAACAATTGCTTCTGTTCTTTAGTTGTTTCTAATACCTAGATGATCAGCAGGAGGTATTTCCTTATGTCTTGCATTTTTATGTATGTGACATATACTGCTGTGGGACTTGTGCCTTAAACTGCTAGTCTGAGCTGCCAGGTACTGCACAGGTGTGACAAAAAGTGTTCTTGAGGTTTAGCAGGTTTTCTTAGTCTGTTTGACAGGTGGCATGATGGGGACGAGATTGCATAGTTAAAAAAGAGTTGCACTTTTCAGAAAAAATACTTAGTTTCAGGAATTCTCTAGGAATTATGGTGGTGGTCTTTCCCTCTCTTTCTTCCCCTCTCTTTCCCTCCCTGACTCAAACTTCTCAGCACTCAAGGAAAGCTGCACAATGACTGTGGAACTGTTGCTTTTCCTCTTTTAAAGCCATTACAGATCCATTTGTTCTAGTAATATCAGTTTGTAAAACAGTTCAAAAGGGTTTTCTCTGCCTGGAAAAGAGAGCATTTGTCTGTGAAATAATGGAAGAGCATAAATTTCATAGCTGCAATGTGAATATATAATTAATATTTCCCTATTGCCACTATAATAGAAATTAAACAGTAAAACAAAGCATTTTCTCTGTGAAATATAATTGTAGAGAAAAAGCAGTGCTGCAGAACTGGCGGATTGAGCATTTATGAGAAATTTCCATTTAATTTAGTAATCTATTTTATTTCATTTGGTGAACAAGAGGGATATTGCTATTAATGAGACACACGAGAAAAAAAAAACAAAAACAAACTATTAATTATCAAATATTTCAGTCAAACAAAATTGAGTTTCTTGAATGCTTTGCTTTTTCCTCAACCTGCAGTAGGTTATACTTTTGAGAAAATGTAAATATTTGTGATGGCCCCATGTTATTCTAAATGGTGGAGAAAATTTGGGGAAAAAATGCCCTAGGAGCTTCCCACTCTTCTATGTTCCTTGGTTCTGGGAAATACTCTTCCCCAGAAGAGATGTGCATGCAGATCTACCTGTGCAGAGATGGACCATTAGGGTGGTGCTTGGCACATGTCTTCTGGCTCATAATATGTGCTTGAGGTGAGGATAGGAGTTGACACATGCTAGGGGAAAGAAATAGAGAGCTAAGGGGATAATAATCTGGTCTTAGAACTGTTTTTGTAAATGCTACTTTTATGCATGGAGGCACATCAAGACTAAGAACCAATAAGTTGATCTGTCATGAGAAGTAAATAGATCGTACTTCTCCATGTTTACCTATTCTGAAAACAGATATAGAACACTGAAATTGCTCAGCTTTGTGGTTAAGACTGTATTGTATGTAATGTGAGTTCCAAAGTTTTAGATAGATGTGTTTACTTCTCTGTAGGAAAAGTGATGGCTTATCTTCTATATCAATACATGTTTTTTGTATGCATACATTCAATTTATGTATTTAATAAGATATCATTGCAACTCATTACCGAGATAAAAACGCAAAATTTCCATCTTTCTTTTGCTGTTTTGTTTAAATATCCACTTCTTTTCCTGTTGTAAGGAAGAAAAAATACGAATAAACAATTGAAGCAAAACCTGCTAATGAAGAGATTCGGGTTTCAGAGCAGTAAAGGAGCTCTGGAGTACCATCCATAACTTCATGCCCAAAGGGAAGAGATCTATTGAAGCGGTTTGAGCAGGATGAAGCTGTAATACATTGCAGACCTCATTATGTTTTCTACTTGATTTTCAGTGGGATCAGGGTTTTTTCACTCTTTATTCTGTTTTGTGAAATGTTGTTGTTTTAAAGACCACCTTCCTTGCGGAAATTAAGGTGTTCACTGTAGCATCTCATGTAATTTTTGCCTGGGTGTATTTTTACCTTGTTACAGCTGGGATTTAGAAACAGACAGAACTGGGGGTGAGAAGAAAAAGACAAACTCTGCTGAAGTTCACAACTTCTTAAAGTCTCACTATTTTTCATGATACTCCTTCAATAAGTCTATGAATGTGTTGTGCACATCTATTTCCATAAATAAATAAATAAATAAATAAAAAACAACAAAGGAACATTGGAGTGCAAATAGTCCCTAAATTCTAGAGCTTGCCCATTCTCCTGGGAAATTCAGCAGCATGGTCAGGAGACAACTGTCTTCACTATTTATGTTATTCTCTTCAACATTTTTACCAAGAATATTATCAACCATGCGCTGTCACTACTGGTCTCTCCTAGCAATTTAGGGAGTGAGAGCAGACATGGGGACAGTTGATGCAGAGACTTATCTCCTGTAGCTGTTTTTGCAGCAATGCCATTAAAAGGGATGCTAGATCCACACTGTAGTGATGGATTTATGTTAAAAAAATGGTAATTTGTATTCAGGGTGTCATCTTGTAATAAAACAAGGAGGGTACCAATCTGCCTCAAATAATGTCAAATAAAAAGATTACTCATTGCTTCTTAATGTATTTAAATAGAAATATCAGCAGCCTAGGCTTCAATTAGTTTTATTATATGAAATAGTCTATGATTATCTTGTTTTCTTGTTTTCTCTCATGTAGGCTTTTTAATCAACAGGTAAGGAAGGTAAATCTTGTAAATTAAATGGGGAGAAACTATGTGTTTTAAATACTGTTGTCTAAGAAGTCTGGGGAGGAGGGAAGCAGTACTGCAATTTCTTCAACTTATATATGACAAATTGCTATAGTACTGATAGTACTTCTGTTGTTTCTTCTGAATTACGCTCGTACTGTGAACAAAAATCTTTATTTCTTCTCACTGTCTGTTTAGTGAATTTGGAAGAACTCTCTATTTTCAGAGTGGGCCTTCTGTCACAGGGAGTGAAACTGATGGATACATTTCCAGTTATGAATAAGAAGAACTGGAAGTGTGTAGGGGGACAATTCTCTGATGGGTTAAAGGACATTGAAATTTAGATTAATTCTAAAATTTCTGATGTGACTTGGTTTTGGGGGTGATACTTGATGCTGTGCAAAATATTTCCCATAACAAATACTAATTTTGAACTTGCCTGTGTTGCTGCCATGTGTAGAATTGGAAATTAAAAACAAACAAACAAACAATGAAGTTGTCTTTCACAGCTGAAAACTGAATTTTCTTCTTAATAACTTAATAGTGTAAATTACCTGATATTGTACTTGTTTTGCAGAACAGCCCTCCACAATTAATCAGAAAAAATACTTTTATGAGAAAAAGATATAAAGCTCTCTTTATAGTATATTTGGACTAGTATTTAGGAGATCAAGGAAAACCTAGAGTGTTAATATTTGTTGCTCCCATTTTCTGCTTGTAATTAAGGCCAGAGTAGTTCACGTGTGTATGCATGAACAGGTCAAATAAGCAGAAATAAATTCAACTTCAGATGCATTGTTTCATAATGGATACATACATCATGTATAAAATAACAGATGTATATTTTTATTCATTAAGCACTTAATGAATAAAAATAAAATTATTCATTCATATGGGGAAGGGTCACTTTGTTAATTTAGGTTCAATCTGTGATGCAAATGTCAAAAATATTAATTTTTTCTGCAGGTGGAAGATTCAATAGGTAAAAAACTACTTATGTGGCAGGCTGACACACTGTTACTGATTTCCACAATACAGGAAGGAATTAGTCTTTCTGAGCTAACATACGGTTACTTAATCTCTTAAATTTGTAATTCTCTGAAGGGAACTTCAAAGGATGTCAGATACTGTGCTGTGCATAAAAATCCTGATATTGGGATAAAGGCAATTCCTGAAAGTTAATTTTCAGTGTGCTTTTAGTATTTGGTATGCATTTCAGTGCAGTGAATGCATGAAAGCATCTATAGTGTTTACACACACTGTAGCCCTGTATTGCATTGGAGTGTGTCACTGCAGTGTGCATCCCTTCTTTCCCTGGTAAAGTTTTGTTTGGTGGTGGCTGGTTTTTCTGGCCAACAAGAGAGGAGGCACAGGGAGAGGATAGTGATGCTACTGTGCCAGTTACTCTGCCACTGCAGGAGAGGGGAGCATCCTTAGGAAAGTAATAGGGCTGTGAGGTCTTCATGAACACCAAAATCAGAATCTAAGCAATCACAGTTGTAGTGTTGCAATACAGCTTGTGTAATTTGTAGGTCAAAGAAGCACGCCTAATGTGTGAAGACAAGAATTTATTGTTAGTCTAATTGAAGTTGTGGGAGTCTAATTAAGAAGAGTTGTTTTAATTGGACAAATAATACCAGGTTGTCTTGGACTCAAAAAACCTCATTAACAATATGCTTAAAGTTGTTATTCATAAACATCCTTGCATCGACTTGTTTTGTGTCATGCTTAAGGGTGCAACATCCCCCTGGGTCCTGAAATCAATGGTGTTAGTCTTCCTCAAGGACATTGGGCCAGGGGAGCATCGGCATCCTTGGGTCTTCTCTGGGGGTGGTATGGCACTTGCTGTGTGAGGAGGAAGCTTTCTTCCTCCTCAGTCTCAGGACTATTTGGGGCTGTTGTATATTTGCAGACTGTTCAGCCACTCTTTTCTAAATGGCTCACAAGGGCTGCTCGTTTTACTTAGATCTTTATCACAATATGGTTAAAGCGCATCATGGCAGAGTCAGCATTCAGCTGTAGCAAGGGAAGTTCCTGCTCAACTGTAGAAAATAGGTCATTGCAGAGTTACTGTCCAGCTATAGGACAGTCCTCCTGCCCCTCTCCTGACCCTTACCAATATTTGCAGTTACAGCTAAAGCAGACCTGTGACTGTTTAAAGCATTCCCTGGTGAAGGCCTGGGGCCAGAGTTGTGAAGCTGCCTGTGAGCTGCAGCTGTGAAGAGGACAGGCACAGGCAGGGCACAGCACAAGCACCATGCAAGCTAAGGAGAAGGGGTGGTAAGGGAGAGGGTGCCACAGGCAGGTGCAAAGAAAAGGGGACTTCCCATCAGCAACGGACAGTCTCTCAGGAGATGTTACCCAGCACCCGACATACAGGTTTTGGAAGACCATTTATTAGCCTAGGCCAGGTAGTAGCAGTTCCAAAGTTTTTTTTTTGCCTTAAGCTTATGAACCGACCAGGCCAATTCGGGCACACAAGAGAAAATCAAAGGCTAAAGCACATGTTGCTATTTTTGGCATTTTAAATCTTCAATTGTGCTTTAAGCATCTAACTTTAAAATGCCATTGATTTTCATTAGAAAGCTTTGTAATCTGTTTCAGAATTGTTCTCTTAAAAAATAAATAAATAAAATCTATGTTGTTAAGGAGTTATACCGATTTCCTATTTTGGCCTCTTTCCAGTCTTATAAATTGGAACTTAATCAGGGCTTCCTGAACTGAAATGGATTTTATAGAGAGTAACAACCCATTAATAAGATCTTTTGCTTAAATAAGTCTTTAATTGCAGCTCTGTATGATGTGATGGAGGAAAAGTCTTGTGGGTTTCTTTGTGCTATGACTTAATATCAACTAATATTTCTTCTCTGAGAGAAATATATGAAGAACTTTATTCTTTCTTTTTAAAGGAAGTAGAATCAAATATGGATCTAAGTTTATTTTTCCTAACCAAGTGTAATTTAAGCATTAACAGATAATTATTTTTTTTTTTTCAAATGGCTGTCACCTTAACTGTGTGTAGCAAACTTGATTCAGCAGTTCAGAGATCTAAATTGTTAGAATAATCTGCTTTAAGAAATTTTTTAGCCTTGTGTTAATGCTTCCTTCCCCCCCACCCCATTTTTCCAGGAGGTGGGGGCAAGTCTACCCAGCTGAAGTATGAAAATGAGACAAGTGTCCTTAATCAAACATATCTTGAATAAACGTTGTTCTAAGTAGACTGTATTGATTCCCCCACATAATATTATAGTCATCTTTCTTTCAGTCTCTGTATCTCATTGAAATATGTGAAGCAGTTTTTGCCTTCTAACTCTTATGTAAGCTGTCTTTAAAAAGTCTGCGGAAGTCTCTGTATCAGCTATATTCTGTTCATTTTCAGATTTTATTTGGAAAGGGCACAGCTGAAAATATTTTCCCTCTCCCTTTCAACAAGCCTGTGAAAATGAGAGATTGAGAGGTGTCATGGTATGTTGCTGCAGATATGCCTCATACAGTGGCTGATTAACATAAGCACTGCTCAGTGTTGCATAATCACTAATCCTTGTATAACAAGGTGCTTGTGCTGCTATTGCTCCTACGCTTCTGTCCTCCCTGCAAAACTATCTTCTTTTCAGAGTTTCAAAGTGAGTGACAATGTTATATCTTTGGGACAAGGGTTATCTTTCTCAGCTGTAAGTCCAGGGCTATCTGGGGGGCTTTTGAGCTTACAAATAGTGATCAGACTGGTCTACATGGTTGCAGACTTGAGACCTATAAAGTGGTTTCACCATTTTTAATCTATTTGAGCAGCCTTTACAAATCCTTTTGAAAATTATGCTCAGTTCTGAGGTGGACTCAATTCTGAGTTGATGTGGCATTTCTCAAGGAAATGCAGCATTTTATTGATAGCGCACCATCGCTTCTATTGATGTGTCACTTGGTGAGCACAGCAGTGACATGGCTTTCAGTGGCATTTTTTTCTCTGCATCTCAGGACATCACAGTCAGTGTGTGTTGACACAGTCAGAAAGTAGAGAAGTAGATTATTTAAGCCTGTCTCAATAATAGCTTGGCTACCAGTTAAATGTACCAACCAACAGCAAGATCTCCTGAAGGCTTGCTTAGCTAAGTGGTGCTCCAGGCACATATTGCAGCAGCTATGGAGTTGTTAGTCGTGAGTGACCAGTGCAAGCTCAGGCCAAGTATTTTACATGTTGGACAGATTTATGTGTAGTTGAAGCTTAAGTACAGAAATCCTTGCCTGGAGTTTGACTCACTTCAGCTGTTTATTTGGACTAGGCAACAGCTTTGACAGCTACTACCTGGATATTTTTTCCATTGCAACTTTACAGTTATTAAAGTGTAAAAAGCTTAAATGTGTTACAGCAGACATTTAGTACCTATGGCCTATAGATTTCTGACCTATTTTCTGACCAAGAAAACAGCTGGACTTTCTCCTTTGGTAGTAATTGAAGCATTATTAAGATGCTGAAACTAATTAGCTTCCATCCCAGATTGCTTTATCATTCTGACTTGGAAGTACTGCTCTTTAAAAAGAGGTTATAGGATCTTTATTTAATTGGTTCACCATTTAACCACAAATTAGCCAGTAA
This sequence comes from Streptopelia decaocto, assembly GCF_964273445.1. Lineage (NCBI taxonomy): Eukaryota > Metazoa > Chordata > Aves > Columbiformes > Columbidae > Streptopelia > Streptopelia decaocto. Next base: position 76,896,052 of record NC_138655.1, on the reverse strand, counting down.
ATTTGTAAATGAATAACTTTCAAGTTTATGTTCCAAATTAGACTTACCTAAGGAGTATTTGCATTACTTTATGCAGATGGAATAATTACCTTAGCTAACTAGCACTCAACAGATTTTCAGTTTAGATAAATCTGTTTAAACAAACAGAAAAGACTGAGTGAGAAAGCCTCAAATGTTCTTTAAATCTCGAAATTAAAATCTTGAGGATCTTTAAATTTCTTTATATTTACTCCCCACCCCCAAGGTATGTAAAAATGGTCTTATGTAGCATGCAGACAAAATCAAGTCTATTTTCCCCCTCTTTGTCAAGAATCTTGAAAAACTGACATTGCCCTAATTCTTCCAAGGGTTCTGCATCCTTCCAGTCAATCTGTTCTAACACCATACCTTTGTAAAGCTTGTAAACATCAAGTAAAAAAAAAAAAAAAAAAAAAAATCAGCTGGATATACGATTGTAGCTATGGAATGTGTATTTGCAACCAGTCACTTAGTCAAAGAAAGAAAAATTTAGGGTCACTGGTAGAAGGCTAGAAATTATTATCATTTTTCAGAGGTTAAAACCTAGAACTGATAAAGGTAACCAGTCATATTGGGGAAAGACAGAAGGGTTGGGGTTTAAATGCTTCAGTTAAAAGGAAGAGCAACGAATAAACAAACACACCTCCCCGCCCCAAACCCCACAACGACCAAACCACCAAAACACCTCTATGAGTTTTGAAAGTCAGTACTCTGATCCTATAAGGAAGAGACAGAGAAGGCAGGAACAAATATATTTCTGGCATAACAGATATTCCGTATGCAATTGTTTGTTCATTTATTTTTGCAGAAGAGTAGAAACAGTAATTTATTTTTGGCATGAAACAAACTGAAAATATTCCAGTGTAGGCTTGCAGCACAAACATTTGTGAAAGACACTATTAAGTTTGAGCATATATATCAGAAGATACCACTTAGCCCTAGGCATGACCTTCCTTTCAAGGAGAGCTTTTTGAAATTAGTAGTTCTTCTCAACCTTCCTTGAGACATCTTAGAGAGCAGATGGATTACTTTACATATTTGTATCACAAGGGTCAGCCTCTTAGCTCCACTAAAAAGGCTTTTACAGAGAGACATTGGACAAGATGCATGTACTGTGACCTTTAGAAGAAGATAGTTCTTTTTAGTATAGGGTTTCTAAGGGGCTTGGCTGTAACTATTGACACCTATTTCTAAGGTCTACATTGTGACTTTTGAGCTAAAAAAGCTCCTAATAATATGCCTAAATTGAAACAGCTTTGTGATGTGAGTGGAGCAGTGGAACATTGCTGCCCAGTCTACTGTAGACTGAAATTTAATTTTGTGTTCCTTTGCAGAATGAGTTATGCTGGCAAACTGGCAACTCTGCCTATGTAACTGCTGCTATGGTGGGGGAAGTTTGTTGTTTCCATCCATTCTGTCAGCCGGTGGAAATAACAGCAGCTAAGAGACATTAGCGTGAACGCTCTCTAATTTGATTTAGGAATTCTCCATATGTGCCATGGTAGTGAAATAGGATTTGGTTTGGGGTAAAGAACTCAATGCGTATGGTCTGCTACTGTGATGTGTATCTAGCAAGACATTCAACTGAGGTTAGTGTGGAAGCTGATGGCAGAGCATTGACCTATTCATGCATGCTTTCACAGAGACCTCAGTTGAGCAATTTCAGTTTTGTTTACCCAAAAAGAATAATAAAAATGCTTACGTTTTCCCTGTTACATTTTGGTCACTGGACTCTCCTCTGTGAATAGGAGCACTGTTGTCAGACCCTCTGCAGTCAAATTTGAAATGTTTAGGTGCCATCAGTACTGATGTGGGGCCCACCTCTGAAAAGTAACATCAGGCAGTGGATATAAGATGAGTAAGATGGATTCTTTTCTACTACCACCCAGAGGAGAACTCCAGGTTATCTGTAGAAAGTTTATTAAGGAGATGAAGAAAACTCATGAGTATGGAATTTAATGATGAAGACATTATTTTGAAGCATTGATAATCTGAAATCATAAATTACTTTACACTGATACTATCTTTAAATAGGAAAAGTTATATAACATTTGACAGAAAGGGTATTTAATCCCAAATTAGCTTTTTAAGGAGCTATTGAATTGCTGAATAACACTGACATGGAAAATTTTAATAATGGAAAAAGATGCAAGAGGAATGAAACAGAGTGGGAGCTTGGAAGTGAAAGGAGAAGGTCAAGACTGACAGTTTGAACTAGGTAGCAAAATTAAGAAGCAACTGTCTGAGGCACTGCCCATGCACGGTGTTGAATCCCATTCACTCAAAACACACCCCATAGTTATTGTCACCACCTGAGAGGAAGGCTGGCTGCCACTTACCCTGAAGGTGAGTGCCTCCAAGATTGAGAACTCCCGAAGGGTGATGAGGAGCAATACAGAAACAACAGTGTTGTTTTGTTACTCGTCTATATCGTGGACCTCTTCAGTCCTTGGCTCAATTTAGAGCAGCCTTGCAGCTCCTGCTGCTTATGCGGTGGTGACAGTTCCTTGATAGCTGTGCAATTGCAGAGCTGCTTGAGTATGTCATACTCATTTCTTCTGATGGCAGGAGCAGTTACGATGGAGACCATTTTTTTTTTTTTTTTTGGATCTCTGTCAGTATACTTTGTCTTTATATACAAAGAAATGAATATGACTAAGCATGCAACTAGAAAGTAAATAAAATTCCTGAAAGCTGTGTAGGAGTCTATATGATTTTAAATATGTAGTTCATCAGAATGTAGAAAATAAATGATATATAAAATATTTATCTTCTCATCTTCTTTTGTATAACTATGAGCAGTTTTTTTCTTTTTCTGCCTTCAGGGGTAGTTAAGAAATGTAATGTGGCTTTTTTTCACTGGATTTTGTGTTTCTATATTTTTCTTGGAATGTGTCATGATGAATTACACTTTGCTACAAAATTTAGTGCTGTCTTATCTGTGCTGCGGTCTTAATGTATAAATAGCATAGTCCCACTGAAACTAGTACAGCTTTGCTCTGTAAAAGAGGGGTAACAGCTTAATGAAACCTGGCTACTGGAGTCAAGCCTGTAAACAACATTGCTGCCTGGGTTTGTTTCTCTCCACCACCCCCAAAGTGTTAAAGAAATTAGCTTCAGGGCTCCAGTAACTTTAATCTGGAAAGTGAACATCTTTTCAAAACTGCTCTACTTCGGTGGCTTTCCACGGCAGAGGCAAGATAGATGGCTGTGGCTTCCCATCTGGTTATCAGTGCTAAACCTACTTGAGATCAAGTGACGCACAGAAAATGTGATCCCTTTGCACTTTCAAACAAGGGTCACTTGAGATCTGAATCACTACATCTCCAGAGGCAATTTTTGAATGTTGACCCTCAGAATTCTGTTTGATAGAAGATAAGTCAGATAATACAGTCCTTTCCTTTCAGTATCCCACCTTGTAATGTGTGGGGTTGGGTGGTTTTTTTTTTTTCTCATCCTTTTTGAATGCACCCATTTCTAAGGTATCTGATGTGATCTATGCTGACAGCCAAGCTGACAACAGCAGTGTAAGGAGGTGGAGATGTCCATAAAAGAAAACAGATGGCAGGGAGTGGAGTTTGCTAGAAATGTTGAAAAGGTTCTTTTTTTGGGGTTCAGGAGAAATGTAAGGGAAAGGCAAATTCAGCAGTGTAAAGCAGTAATTTTCCTGATCCTGTTGAAGACAGACTAAGCCATGTTGAGCACCATATTGAAAAATCAGTGTTTTGGAGTTTTTAATTGTCAATATAAAAACTGTGGGGTTTTTTTAATACACTACTGACAGATGAAGTCTGTACATTTCTACATGATGACCCAGGGCCGAGCTTTTAGACCAGGCTTGTTGATTTTATACAGGCATAAGAATTTGTCTTCTCATATCAGCTTATAATATCTGAGCTGCATCAGAGGAAGCTCAGATCACAGAATCACACAGAATCACAGAATGTAAGGGATTGGAAGGGACCTCAAGAGATCATCTAGTCCAATCCCCCTGCCAGAGCAGGAACACCTAGATGAGGCTACACAGGAAGGTGTCCGGGCAGATCTTGAATGTCTCCAGAGTAGGAGACTCCACAACTCCCCTGGGCAGCCTGTTCCAGTGTTCTGTTACCCTCACTAAGAAGTTTCTTCTCAAATTTAAGTGGAACCTCTTGTGTTCCAGTTTGAACCCATTACCTCTCATCCTACTGTTGGTTGTCACCAAGAAGAGCCTGGCTCCATCCTTGTGACACTCACCCTTTATATATTTGTAAACATGAAGGAGGTCACCCCTCAGGCTCCTCTGCTCCAAGCTAAAGAGACCCAGCTCCCTCAGCCTTTCCTCGTAAGAGGGATGCTCCACTCCCTTAATCATCTTTGTTGCCCTGCGCTGGACTCTCTCCAGCAGTTCCCTGTCCTTCTTGAACTGAGGGGCCCAGAACTGGACACAATATTGATTGAACATTAGGAAAAGGTTCTTCACTGAGAGAGTGGTCAGTCACTGGAACAGGATCCTCAAGGAAGTGGTCACAGCACCAAGCCTGTCAAAGTTCAAGAAGCATCTGGATGATCCTCTTAGTCATATGGTTTAGTGTTAGACAGTCCAGTGAGGAGAGGGAATTCAACTTCGCTCTTAGATCTCTAAGATGCTTATCGCTCCCTTCCAGTTCAAGGTACTCTATGGTTCTTCAATTTGTAAGAGAGGAAAAAAAAAAAAAAAAAAAAAAAAAGTATTGCAAATACAGGTAGGCATTTAAGGCATTTAGACATTTAGGCTATTCTATTGAGTTTCTAGTCTTGTACATTGAAACACATTCTAATTAAGCTGAGTGGACGTAAACTTGGAAAGGCTAGTTATCTTTGCTCATATGGAATTCTTCAAGGTGAAGAATACGGAGTGTATTATTTTTGTGAAGATGTGAGGACTGGCTTTTATCTATTGCATCATATTTTCAAACCTAGTTTGGCTTAATTTTTACATGTAATTCACATTTCACTAGATGCAATGAATGTAAAACTTTTCAAGTTTTTACTTGAAGGTTAAAAAAAAAATGGAGTCACACTTATGGCCTAGCTAAATATTTTCCAGATTATTGAAAATGTTCTGACTGTGCTAAGGGCCATCCTCCTTTCAAATTTGCCATATTGGAGAAATGAGTGAGAGGTTCCTGGCAACTTCTTCAGTTTTTCTCTGTGCAGTCAAGTAGCTTGTTATCTGTTAGTACAACATTTAGCAGATAAAAGCATTAACAAATGAGAGCTTTTGTAAACAAAATAGGTAGCAGAGATAGGAAGGGAGAAGTGCCAAACTGGAAATAGCTCTTGTTTTTGTAGTAGGCTGGATATCAGGTTCCCTGTTGATTACAAACATCTGAAAATGTTGGACAATGTGTGTTTACTACATGACTAATACTCCAACAATAAATGGCTTTTTCAGAAACATGGTGGAAAAAGTAGGCAGCGGTTTGACAACTAAGTAAATGTTAGCAGCAATGAGAATAAAACCCCCAATGCCAAATAGTAATCCCTCTTTATTTGGACACATACTATCCGCCATTACTTTGTTAGGGAAAATCAGAGTGAGGTAACTTTGCCCTAAGCTAGTAGGCATCCTCAGTCTTTTCCTTGCTAGTAGCCTCTTCTGATCCCAATTTCAGGAAACTGAAGTCAGTTATTAGAGTTAGAAGACCTTTGAATTTTGTTTTCATGTGTCTAAGGATCTTAGTTGATAAGCTGAAGTGGTCCATGATGGATTTCTATATAGTGAAAGGCTTTGTGAGAGTGACCTGAAAATGTGTTAAATCTTAATTATTTCCTTCTGGTTTCAAATTCAAACTTTTTCCATTTTAAAATTACCAGAATTAGTCTTATAAAAAATCCCCAGCCTGCCAGGACAATATACAGTATCATATCTGTATAAAAACTACTTGAAAGAATTGAAAAAGGAAGGATGAAGTCCATCTTGTTTATTTCAAATAGTGAGAAATCCAATTGCACTGTAACCTGCTCTGCCAACGAAAGTAGTCTGACTAAATCGAAGAGGGTCATAAAACATGAGGAATGTGACAGATTGATGAGTAGGCTGAAAATGTTTATCCTGTAGAATGTGGAGGCTTGGGCATGAAGACCATCATCAATCTGTAAAGCAAATCAGATAACTTGAGAAAAATGTGAACTGAATGTGGCATAATTTAGTCATAAGAAGTAATTTTTGAAGGGTTCTCATTTTTTTCTGTGAAATCATTATGTTTGTGTTGGGTTGAATAAGTGACTTTCATATCGTGTTGTCAAAGATAGTTGTTGTACCCATTCACTACAAAAATGTGACTTTTCTGTCCTCATTGTTTCTTATCAGTGCCTGAGTATTATTTCAGGATACAAGACGTGATACTTTCTGTGGAAATTTATCTCTTGTGTGTTTTCTCTGGGAGAACCAGAACCAGGATATAAGGAGGACTGGAGGCAAGGTGGGCATGTGGGGAAAGGGGGGAACAATGATAAACTAGCAAGAAAAAATTTGCAGAACTAGATGCCATAAACCTTAATGATTATTTTGGTGGTGGTGGTGTTTGCTGCACTCTGTTCCTTGGGGATATTCCCGAGTTTCAGAAAGAGACTAGCCTCCTTATTGTTAAGGACAGTAATTTCATACAAGCCTAGAACACCGTTTTAGTGGTCCTGTGTGCCTGTGGTATGGACCCTTACTTTTGCTTATGGAAAAAAAAAAAATAAACCGACCGTTTAGCGTTTCTTGTTCATGTAGTGACTAGGGATGTCACATCAGTAACTGTTAGCTTTTACGGGAGACATGGCTATATTATTTGTAGTTACTTGAACATTTATCTCAATTGCCTCTATCAACTAAGTATAAGAAGCTAATTCTAATTGACTGCATTTAATGCAGTGTCACCTGGAGGTGTCTGTATTGCTAAATTTAAACATAAGCAAAATGACTTACATAGCCCAAGAGGAACTTCAGTGCATTTCTTTTCTGCTCTGCTTAGCCATTAAAGAGCAAATCTCTCGAGATTAACCAGGTGCAATATGCTTCTACTCACTTTTCTGTGTAGCATCAGGTATTGGCCGGTGCTGGAGGCTGCATGCCACATTTCACAGCCCAGCAATGTGATCTGTTGTGACAAATCCTGCAAGTTCTTTTGGGGAAGTGGAAAGCTACTCTGCTTTGAACACTGATGCATTCTCCACAGATTGTGTTTGTGGATTTAGTGGCATGTCTATTTTTCTACATCCTACTTCATAGTAGCAACATTTCCCTCTCTAACTTCTGGTCTAGAAAAATTCTTCCAGTTTTATGTTACCTTACATGTCAGCATGAATGCAGTTTAAAGGATGTAAGTACTTAGAAGGAAAGCAGCAATGGCAAGGAAAAACAGATACAAACCAATGAGGAATGCATAGGCAGGGCTACAAAGTTTGCGTGCCTATAGGCAGCCTGTTTATTAGGGGAAAATGAAGCAGGACTCACTGAACTATAGGAAGTTAAGCAAATACAATGAACTTAAGCTTGGCTTCATCACTTCACAGTTATTGACTGAGAAGCCCTCCAGTTAACTTGTGTCACGTTTTGAAAAGGCTGTCATGTGATAATACAAATGCCTCCTAGCTACATAACCCAGGAATGGGAAAGGTGACTGCAGGCACCAGAATGTGCTGTGGATCACCCAGCTGGAAAGCAGCTTTGCAGCAAAGGTTCTGGCATTCTGGTAGACACCAAGTTGAATATGAGCCAGCAATGTGCCTGTGATGCAAAGGCAGTGAATGGTATCCAAGGCTGCTTTAGGAGGAGTGTTGCCAGCAGGTTAGGGGAGGTGATCCTTCCTCTCTCGTCAGCACTGGTGAGGCCACACCTGGAGTGCTATGTCCAGTTCTGGACTCCCCTGTACAAGAGGTCCATAGACATACTGGAGAGAGTCCAGTGAAAGGTCACGACATGATGAAGGGACTGAAGCACTCCTCCTGGAAGGAAAGGCTGATGGAGCTGGGACTGTTCAGCCTGGAGAAGAGAAGGCTCAGGGAGGATCTTATCAATGTATAAATACCTGAAAGGAGGATACAAAGAAGATGAAGCCACACTCTTTGCAAATGGTGCCCAGTGACAGCCCCAGAGGCAATGGGAACTAACTGAAACACAGGAGGTTCTCTCTGAATATCAGAAGCATATTTTTACTGTGAGGGTGACCAGGTCCTGGAACAGGCTGCCCAGAGAAGTTGTGGATGCCCCATCCCTGGAAGTGTTCAAGGCCAGGTTGGATGGGGCTTCAAGCAACCTGGTCTAGTGGAAGGTGTCACTGCCCATGGCAGGGCAGTTGGAACTAGATAATCTTTAAGGTCCCTTCCAACCTAAACCATTCAATCATTCTGTGAATAAGTGGCATAACTACTTCTTTATTAATTTTCCTAAAATCTGTGATTTCAGATCTTTGTTATTAAAATTATCACATCATTGTACCAGAAGAAAACTGTACTACTGCAGCATTGTCATGATGGAACAAAAATACCATTTCCTTTGTGAAGAGGAGGGACCACATCAAACAAATCAAGAGCAAAGGGGATGAAATGTTGCAATATCAGTCAAATCAGTAATGAATAACAAAAGGGAAAGAATAGGATGTTAGACAGTGCAGTATTTAAGGCATTCTAGCTCTGAAAAAAGGAATAGGGACTCAATTTTTAGAAGGATGACTTTGCAAATCTTTCTGTATGACTGTTTTTAGAACAATGCTTCAATGGTTTTGGAACTCTTATTGAAAGAGGGAGCAAAGGATGTTAAAAGAACTGAGGATGGGGATGATGGGGATAATTTCATACTTTTTTTCTATCTAATGTCAATTCAAGGAACATGGAAGCATAAAGGCAGCTTGGAGGATAATTACAAGATGACAGGAATGAATCTGTATTAAAGAGAAAACTTTGTAGACTTTGCTTTTATGTGAGAAAGATTCAAAGTGTAGGTTGCTGATATAGTGAACGTCATCTCATACAGTTCTCTTCCCTTCTTATTTCTTTTCCTGTTGCACTGTGGACCTAGTTTCAAAACTTTTCTCCCCATCCCCACTTCTGACAAGTTTCAGTAAAATGAATGCCAGATCAGACACCTGTTTATGAGGGTAAAATGTTGTATTCCATGTCTTGAATCAGCGTCCCATCATTGTTTGAAATAATGGGATTAATATTATTCGTGTTTAGTCTAGTTTTAATTCCAGGATGATGTTCTCAAACATTCATAGGAACGGAGGTTGGTTTTGTTTGTTTTCCTCCCATCTCTTCTTCTCCCCTCAGTTGAAACCAATATTTTTTTTCAACTCTAAAGACACAGAGCGACTTTAAGTTAGAAAAAATAATCATTCTTAATTGTTTTAAGTACGTACAGACATGTGTTGGATATGTATTTCAGGTAGTATCATCTGTGGCTTCACTATGTCAGCAGCATAATGATCTATAAAACAAGGTGGTCTTTATTCCAAATAGTGGGACTGTGGGTTCTTTTGTTTCCTTTTTTAAGACTAGGTGCACTGAATGTGAAAAATGAAAGTGTAACATTAGCAATGAAAATATGATACGGAATGCATTAAGCATCAGAACAAGGTACCTGGAACTTTGTCCTCCTTACCTCACACTTAACAGAATAGAAAAACCCCACAGTTGTAATTAGCTGGTATTTACAGGGGAAAAAATATAAAGATTGTTAACAGAAAATAAATTATGTCAGGGTTTGACCAGCAGAGAGTCTGGGTTGAGATAAAGAGTGGGAGAAGGGGAGCAGGAAAACCTGATTTTTGAATGTTGTCACAGCCCTGTTAGAATGAGATCGCTGGAGAAGGGGATTCTTTATTTTTTTTTTTTTTTTGGCGTGTTGAACAGTTTGTGACAGATCCAGGTGACTCATGCAATGGTTTCAGCCATCTACCCATGCTCTGACAAAATGGCAACAGCTAAATGTTGTTGGGGATGAGCTAGGACTTTTCCACTTGTTAAAATTACGGAAAAGACTAGACCACAAGCACAAATATCTTGATCTGGATGGGCTCTGTTCCAAATGTTCAGGAGTGCCCATGACTCAACAGGTACAAGATAAATATAATTATTTGTACTTCAGAGAATTCCTTGGGATATTGCCTATCACCTTGCAGATTATTTTACTTAGGATTCATAGTTGAAAGAAACAAAAATATTGTTGGGTACCGCTTTTTCCTTAACCAACCAATCGATTTTTTTTTTTTTCCCCATCTCTCCAAGACAGACATTTCTTGTTTGTTATTACACTTGGTGAACCTGAATCCAGTTAAACAGAGCAGATCACTGTTATATCTCAGAAGAAATAAAATGTGAATTGCATTATTGTTCAAAGAGTGCATTCTAAATCAATAAATATCTGAAACACCTGCAATGAATCAGGGATTCCTGCTTAAAAAAGACCCAATCCTGGATCCACAAATTTCCTCCTGTTTGATGATAGAATATAATGCTTTTCCATAATCTACTTTCTCTGGTGCATAAATTATTTTAAGGTATGTTTGTATGGGTAAATAATCATCAAATACTTGTTCTTAGGGTAATGGATTGTTCTGTTCATTGAAGTAGTACATAAGGATGAAACAAGTGCAGATTAGCCTATATGATGTATGTCTCCTCTAAAAACCAACCAAAAAAAGCTCAAAAGCATCAACAAGAAAACCCCTAAACCAAAAACCTCCAAAATGCCTACATTTTAGCCTCTTATTTATCCTTAATCTCATCTAATCAGCAGTTCAGAATTCCTCCAAGACTGTGCCTTCATGGGATTGCACAGCATATTGCACATATAGAGACAGAATAAAGTAGGTTTAAATGTAATTATTTAACTTTATTTTCTCGTGTTGATTTTTTTAAGGTTATGTGAAAATGATATTTTCAGTTTTATTGCTAAACCATAACCAACATAATCTGAAATTTTATAAATCTGATATTTATGCTCACTACAAAAGAGGGATCTTTGTTTTCTATGTTTTTTATTAAACTAAAAATTATTTTATATGTCTTGGGGGAAAAAATAACTGGAGCTTGAGTAATAGTGTTATCCTTTACAGAGATGCATTTATTTTGCCTAAGAATTGAGAGTCCTCCTCAAGAAGAGTTGGATACTTATGTTCTAATTTCTCTAAGGGCACAGCAGACACCCAGATTCTTGTAGCTTTGGGCATAAACCTCACTTTGTCCTCATTTTGGGTTTTTTTCCCGAATGGAAATTACTCTAAAAATCTGTAAATGAAGCAGAATGTCTGGGACATTCTTTAGCCTAGATTTTTTTTCCCTTTCTTTTTCTTATTTGTCTTTTTTAAGTCTTCCTTTTTGAAGTGCAGCAATAGAGTAAGAACACTATTATAGAAAAATCTTTTGCAGGAGACAGTTTCAGGAATCAGGGAGCTCGACCCAGTTCACACAGCTGTCTATCCTTGAACCATTCAGAAAACATCTAATGCAGACATTATTAGATTTTTAAACTAAGATGTCCACTGGTGAATAAACATCCCTTTTAAACTGCTGGTGTGGATGTTCAACCTCTGTTAAAAGCTTGAAATGGATTCAGAGTATCAATCTAGCTGTTCTTGTGGTCCACCTCTTAATCTAGCAGGTACAGATAGTATTTCTATCTTGTTTATCTGTTCCTATGTATTTATGGAGATAAAGATTTTCTGTAACCTACTAGGTTAGTGATAATGAATTTAAAAAGGCTTTTTTTTTTCAGTCTTGAAGTGTTTCTGTGGCTCTCAGTGTGTCTTCTGTGTACTATGGGTATCAGAACGTAACACATTTACCATGTGTTTGACATTGGGTTTATTAACTGGCTTTTCACTGTCATTTCAGTTCATAGGTGTTATCTGTGTTCTTTCCCATTAAACAGAAAATTTCACATCTGTATATACCTGGCAGTTTTATATCCATTTAGTGTGTATTATGGTGTCTTTCTAGATCGATTTTCATAACATTTCAATGGACATGAAGGCACGTGCCCTTAAAGAACACCAACATTACTACTTCTTTCAGTCAGCGAAAATTGTCTTCTGTTCTCTGTTCTTTATTTAATATAAAATGTTATCTTGATAGACACATAATTACTCTGAATTATTTTATCAATAGTGCATTTACAGGGGCTATTATTTTTATTCAGCCTACTTATCATCTTAAGAACAGTTCTCAGTAATTTCACTTGCACAGTAAAATTAAATCTGCTATTCAGGGAAAAATTCCAAGTGGCATTTTAACTTGCACATACTAACTTATACAGCCATTTTTTGTTTTATTGATTGATATATTATATAGAATAGGTATGCCACACTCAGATTTCTTTGCATTCCAATTGCAGATAGGGATTTAGATCTAGGTTCAGGATTACCTGTGAAGGCAGGCAGCCTTTACTATGGGAATACGTGACACTATCTCTCCTGTCTTTGGGGAGACAGAGGTTATACATCATTATTCCCGTGCTAGTAATTTTAGGTACATAAGTGCTTCTGTAAATCTGGCACACTCCCCTTTGCCTTTAATATAGCTTAGTCCTGTACATATTTGACTGCTTACATCCGTAAGGTTTAAATCAATACAGTTTTTAGTAAAAGTGATAACACCTGTGATTTGTCTCATGTTCCATTTGTAAACTGGGACGGCTACACAAATAGAAGTTATGCATTTCACATTTTCTAGGTTTGGAAAGTAATCCACTCTTTGTAAAGGGTTGAGGTCTAAGTATAATAAAATTGTTTAAAAAAGTCCATGTATCAGTATTCTGGAGGACATTCAAATACTAGACAACACTGAAATAACTGAAATAAAATTCTGGGTGTTAATCTGGTAATTTAAACTGTAAGAGTTCTGACCAAGGGTCCCAATCTATATCCTGAATTGCTTCTTTTTTTTTCTTCCTTCCCGCCCCCCCCCACCCCCCCCCCAAAAAAAAAAAAAAAAAAAAAAGCCCTTTTATGTAGTTATAAATGAAACAGATGACATAATGACATAGTCATTGTATAATTCTGAAGGAAAATCTATTTCCACAGATCAGAGCGTATACCTATTCACAACTGGATGTGTTATAAAATTTCAAATAATGATTTTTTAATTATTATTATCTTTTGTTTTTCTTCAGAACATTTGTAGTCTGTCAGATGTGTATATTCTCATTCCAAGTCATCAGTTTTCAATCATATTTCTGGATGTATCATAGTTTTCCTGAACAACCTTCTAAAAGCAAAGGAACCCTCATTTTGACAAATGTTCACAGCAGAAAGAGATGGTTTTAAGGTAACTTTATTTTTCCTAATTAATGTGTAAGGTTTTTCAGTTCTTGGTCATTCACTGGCATTTTTTTTTATGGTGGTAGAAACATTCTCAGCAATTAGTTAATGTGAGGAGATCATTACCACAGCTTGAAAGTGATGTTTAACATTGCTGTAATATAAAAAAAGTGAAAGAAGAGGGTAATAAATGTGGTAAAAAAACTTTTTCATACTGATGGGATTTTTAAAAAATATTTATTCAACTTTTTTTGTGGACAAGTGTTTTGTTTGTTCTTCTGAAAAATTACTCAAACTAAAAGATCTAATACTTTCAGATTTGTACTTTTTACTAGTTGCAGTAGTTAACCTAATGAAAAACTTTTTTTTTTTTTTTTCAAAAAAAGGGGGATTTAGCACTTTAGGTATGTTCTTAATTTTTTGTTCACTCAATTTTTCATTTATGTACACAATTTAGTAGACAGCCACTGGAGTGATGTATGTTTTAACAAAGTAGATGAGCTACTGTATTTTGGATTATTCAGATCCTTTTTGAGACATGTGATTTTGTTTTTGTACATGGCTGACAGCAATGAAGGATTCAGGTAACTCTTGGAGTAACAGGCCTGTATTGGTTAACGGGCTGTCCTCTTCTCAAACTGCATGCACAATTCCGCAGTGTTTCCTTTCTCTGGTAGGAGATTTTTGCTATAGGATATTATCAGTCCAGATGGTTCCAAATGTGAGACACAACTTTTTAAACCGATGTTTTCCAAGTGTTTCCACTGCCTCCACAGCTGTAGCAGTTTCAGCTTTTCCTGATTACTTTCCAGCCTTTGGTTGGTTTAGGCTGCTGTTGGAGGTCCTTGGTGAGTTGTGCATTAAACACTGTTTTTCAGGCTCATTTGTATGTTGGTAGCTAGCACAGTGAAATACATATGGTAAAACATTAATAAAATATATCTATGTTTTCCAACTTCCCTTATATTTGGAATTTTTAAAACTTCCCATAAAACCACCCTGTGATAGTGACAGATTATTTTTTTCAACAAGAGCTTCTGAACCTGGCATTATTTTTTTTTCACCAAAACATGAGTAGCTTAAATACCAAAGGTTAAAGCAAATACTCTTCGAAATCAACTAAAATAATTCACTCCAAAGAACTTTTATATGGAAAACTTATAGATTCACTTTCTTGTCCAAGAAGAATAACTATCATCATACAACTTTCACCACAAATAATGAATCCAGCATCATTTACACAGTCTAGAAAAAAATTATTTCTGGTGAAAAGGAAAACAGCCATGAAAACAGCCAAACAGTGGATGGGGTTGTCTGGAGAGGTTGGGCAGCCTCCACCCCTGGGAGTTTTCAAGACCCAGATGGATAAAGCCCTGATCAACCTGGTCTGATTTCATAGCTGACCCCGCTTTGAGCAGGAGGTTGACTTCGATGACTTTCTGAGGCCTCTTCCTACCTCATTTAGCCTTTAATTGTCTGAAATTCTGATGAGGTCATCTGCTGCTACTGAAAATGAAGTAACTGTATTGACATGCAACTCCCTTTTAATCAGTTGTACCTTCTACAACGATATTATAGCTGAAGTGAGAGTAGGACACAAGAAAGAATAACATGGGAAAGAGGAAGAAACAGGTTGTAGAGCTTAGTGCAGGAAACGTTTAATCCTTAAGTGTTTAAATTTTTTCAGTTGCCTTCTGATGTTAGCAAAGTTTGGTGGCCCCAAAATGTTGCTGTTCATCAAGCAAGCATAGGGAGGTTATTGATTCCCAGTTTATGAAAAGATGGTTTAGCTGGTCAGAGATCAAAGTGTGTTTTTGCAGTCCTCTGGTGGAAAAGTGTGTGTGGTACACAAATAGGAATTGAGATATATCTGGAGGAAAGTGATAGTTTACTAGATATTAAGAAGAGATGCACTGAGCTCAAAGAGCTTGCAGCAGAATGCTGTCCAGAAAACCAAGGGAGCAGGAAAAGCCTGGAAAATCAATAAACTCACTCTTTACTTGATATGCATAGAGTTACTTTCTGAGATCTTTAAATACTGTTTCCAGCAATTCTCATTTAGTTTTGCTCGTGTGTGATGTTCACAGTTTGCGCTTATTAACCATCCAGTCTAACACTAGGCATTTCTCTTGTAGACAGGAGAGCAGTTGGAGCCTAGGCTATAGAATATTTAGAATAATGTAAAACTTTACTTAATTTCCCCTGGCAAAAACAGCAAGAGTTCTTTAAAACAAATGATTTTCACATTCTTTTATTTAAATGTCTAAGGCCATCTGCACAGGCAATGAAGAGTTCCAAGGGGTATGGTTACGAGTTTTCACTTTGTCAGTCACTGTCACCTTATTTTTAGTGCAGTTTTTTGTGGTAGCCCTGGTCTACTGAATATCAAGGGAGGGAAAAAGGACACTTTGATTTCCCCCACTCCCACCATCCCGCAACAGCTCTTGGGGACACTGTAAGAATTTTGTACGTAGAAGGGGTGGTGTTGGAATGAAACCCCATAACCCGAAAGAGCTGTCCTGTTTTCTTGTCTATCAATGGTATGGGAGATGCCAGCCGCTACTGTGCATGGGCTGGTACATAGCCCCTTGACTTGCTCCATCCTGTAACTCTTGTGCTTGTATGCTTTGTGAATGTAAAGGCACTTCTGTGTTTGCTAACAGACTGGTTTGTATTTCTGAATAGATGAAACAGCCATAGAAGTTCTTAAAGAATAAATAAAATGTGCTATAGACATCTTGACATCTAGTCTGAGTGTTCTCTCAGGCTTCACTTTTGCCACTTAGTATTAGGCTGTCTATACTTCTTAAGGGCCTTCATATTTCTAGCAAAATATATACCCGTCAGAGGCTTTTCAGAATATTTTGCTACCTGAAACAGTGAGATAAATCAAGTAGGCTAAGATACTTTAACAACTGTGTGTTACACTTAGCTTCTCAAGGTAATGAGCTGTCTTGTCTGTTTGTTAAAAGTGTCTGGTATGATCTCTAACATGCTGTCCTTTACAAGAGAAGATAAAATAATGTCTTAAATTTTGTGTTTTGAATAAAATGCTTTCATTGATTAGGTGAGAGCTTTCCATTGCATATTAAAAAGAGTTAAAATGCCACTGGTCTATATAGTTACCATGGTTCTCAGAAGTCTCCTCTCTCTTTTCTTTTTTTTAAATTAAAAAAAAAAAATAAATTAAAAATCACACAAGAAGCCTAGACAGAAACCAAGTGCATGAGAACAACCAATACCTTAGTCTGGGATGGAGTGGGCTAGGAACTGGAGGGGGTGATGAAATACCTTTGGTACCTGGCAAATCTGAACTTGAAGCCTTGAAAACAGCATTTTGGTCCTAGATCAGTAGACTGACATGCTGGAAGAAACAGTAGATTAGATATTTATAAACTGTTAAATACAGAATAAAGTACAACTGCTTTTTTTAAACACTTAATTGGTTCTAGAAGTTGAATACATCATACTAGTGAATTACAAGACTATAAAATATCTTTCAAGGTATGAGTTAGTGGGTTTTGTCTCTAAATTATCTGTTTTCTATACTCCTTTGTTTCTAATCAAATGATTTACATGTTATTTATCTCAATGTTTTTAGGTTATTTCTTTGTTATTCTCTGCTTCACTTTTTCATATGGATTGCTTACACTTTTAAATCTGATGAATCTGCCTTTAAAAATTTGAAGTTATATGATAAAAGACATCTCCACAAGCATGAAGGAACAGAGAGGCATGACGGCAAGTAGGGAACCCCAGTGTCTCAGAGAAAGGATCCTCTGCCCTAGCCCATCCCAGGGCTGTCCCACAAGTCCCATGGCCTAGGGGTGTCTCCTATCGCTGTGAGTCGATGGGAGCAGCTCTCTGGAGCACCCCTCGAGTGTGTCTGTGTGGGGTCATGGCCTGGGGGTATGTGACACATGATGGGTTGCAAGGGAAGGGCATTTCAAGGTGCTCTAGCCCACAAGTAGGTTAAGTGCCTTGGGAACCAGGTATGTGTGTGCTGAGCACCTGAAAGGAGTTGGCTGCTGAAGTGACCAGAAGGTCCAGGACAACTGCCAAAGAGACAGTGGGGCTTAGGGGGGTGGAACTGGGTGTGTCTGTTTGTGATGCAACTGGAGACGGGAGGATTCAGAGGTGAGTTACTAGGCAGACTAAGTATCTCAGGCCAGTTACTGGAGGGGAGCACAGCGTGTGTTTCCCACTAGTGGACCTTCATCCTGATCTGCTCAAGCGGAGAACAGGGTGAGTCCGTTAGCAATGTTCACATTCCTAGTTGACAGTTTACAATGCTGAGAGGCAAGTGAGGTAGCCACTCAAGGGATGTGCTGTCCCTGCACATCAGCATGGCATTTTCACAACCATATAAATTTGAAACAGGTTCAACTGGTAGCTACTTGACCTTTCTATACAGGGCTCCAGCCTGTTCTGCTGTTGCTTGTTTGTTATTGTGTAATTAGTTCTCTCAAGCTGGAATCCGGCAGTTGTCTGTATGGCATCTGGTCTTGTCCCTCCTTTTCTCCCCACACCGTGTTGGATTATAACTACATTTCTGTTGTGCTTGCACTCACACAAGCTGCAATTTTAATAACCGCAGTGAATCAGCTGTGTCTTGGGAGTAATAGCTGATCTGGAGACTTTCAAAACTTGCCTGGACACATTCTTGTGTGATCTGCTCTGGGTGAACCTGCTTTAGCAAATGGCTTGGACTAGATGATCTCCACAGGTCCCTTCCAACCCCATCCACTCTGTGATTCTGTAACTGCACTCAAAATATCCTTCCGTTATGATAGTTTTCATTGACAATTATTCTCAATATTGTTTTCTGTACAATTTTATATTTGCTTTTTTTCTTGTTTATCTAGACCATGTTTCTCTAGCTTATTTCATGGTGATGTGAGATGGTAGAGGAATCACTTTGATTCTGTTTGGATAATGTAAGGGCCTCTTTCACTGCAGTTACAGCCATGTTGTTTTCTAAGGGTAAAGTCAAAAATCTTTTTGGTTTGCTGTATCTGCTCCAAAATATTGCTGCTTGAGGTCTCTAGCTCCTTTAGTGAACTTGAAAATACACGGTTTTGTCCCTAGACCTGTCCCTCAGAAGTGCAGTGCAGAATTTGCAGAAAAGATACAGATTAATATGAAAATAACTTCAGGCAAACTGTCTGTCAAGTAAAAGACCTTTTTTTTTTTTTTTTTTTAAATGTAACAATATCAGAAGTACGTTTGTTGCTTGCCTGTTGTGTGGAACATTAGAATCAAAGTTACCGCTTATCACATTGAACATATTCAAGACAGTAAAGCTGATTGTAATTGAAAGCATATTTATATTAAATGGCAAACATGCTCATTTTTAATGTACTGAAAAGCATTCATTAGAAAAAAAGTAATTCATTCCTTTTGAATTGAATGCAATGTAAGTTTAATTTTCAGAACATTGCCTGGGGCAATGGTTTGACATTTTCTTGAAACCAATCTGATTAGTTCTCAGAACTATGCTGAGAAATGTCACTTACTGTGGAAAATACCTTTTTAAGCAGTGAACCTCAGTAAAGAAAAATTATTTTTTCTTTTTCTTCACAAATTGCTTTGTGCATTTCAGTGGCAAGGGCAACAGTTAACTCTAATTGTGTATTGAGCTTGTTTTTATATGATTATGGAATCAATTCAGAGTCTTAACAGGAAAATGATATGGATTGAACCAAGTCCATTGTGCTGTTTTTGTGAAGGTGACCTTAAAGAGTAAGTGTAAAGGCTTTTAAGTTTAAAATTACAATACTCTTTTATTGTAATTCTTACGACACAAAGCTCAGACTTGCCTTTGTAACGTCTCGCTTAAATGAATCGGGCTTTTTCATGTGAATTGGTGGCAAAGATACATTGTATACACTCAGATATGCGTTTTGAACAAGTGACTAAATAAAGTTACATAATATCATTTATAAGACCTGCTAATCACAGAATCACACAATGTTAGGGATTGGAAGGGACCTCAAAAGATCATCTAGTCCAATCCCCCTGCTGGAGCAGGAACACCTAGATGAGGTTACACAGGAATGTAAGTGTTTTCCCTATACCATCATTCAGTACCATGAATATTTCAGTGGACTGACTGGATCTTACTGGACAGTGAAATGCTATTTTAAAGTATGATATTCAAATTAGTGTATTTAAACAACTGATAAGATTTCCAGAGCTTAAAAACAAACTTTGATTGTCAGATTTCATGTGGCGCAAAGCTTAGGTTTCTGCTAAAGGCACTGATTCAACATCTGAATCAAAATCTATGGTTGTTGTATAGAAAAAGGACAGCAGAATGCATTGTCTAGAGGATCATAATTTTCAGCACTGTAGTGGTTTTGATGATTAGGTTTAACACTCTAGCCTATTTTGCCCTCTTCATTGAGAATATATATATATAAATGAAGAATGTACATATTTAAAAAAACTTAAGATTGTTAATTATATTTGTTATTTAAAATCTCCCCCGAATCTTTCTTTTTTTAATTAAAAAAAAAAAAAAAAAAAAAAAGAAAAAGTGGGGCTTTGGACCTTGCAGCTTACTTTCCAAGTAGAGGATTTTTTTTACATGACAATGAAGTTGATTTAGCTTATTGCATTTATCTATCCATTTTTTCTTGCAATTTTTAATGTTGTCATTGTAAACAAAGCACTATTTTCAGAAGACTTCAGTTTGTCCATTGAAAAGAATATAGAAAGCCAGTTGTTTTTACTTCTCCAGGTTCTGAAAACTTCCACGTGCACTTCTATTTAAAAATAACCCATCTATTTCATATTAAAAAAAAAAAAAAATCTTTGCAAAAGGAAGAAGTTGCATTTGACTGGTATGCATAGTGGAAGGTGCAGCACAGAACATGCTCAAAATGAGGGCAGCTCCTTTAAAACTGTTAGATTGACTTTAGACTTGCTCTGAAGTAAGTTCAACCTTTCGTTATGTTTGTTGCTAACATTGATTTAAATATTCATATATTAATGCATATAGAAATAGTTGGGTGTGCAAACTGATGTATCTAAAATCCCTTCTGGCCTATGTTATCTAAAATGTCTGTGGATTTATATATATATTTTTTTTTTTTAAAGTAATTTTCTCATTCAGACACTTTGTGACAGAGGTCAGTATCTCTTTTTCTTCCTCCTCTTTAATTCCTTAATTCCCAAGTTTACAGATAGGGAAATGGAGAGGAGAAAAACTTATCCAACCAAGGTGAATTAAGAAGGGCAGTGATAGGACACAGGTCTCTGTAGTCCCAGTCATACAACCTTCCTTAATCAAATTCCCTTTCAAGCAATGTTAGTTCTAATTAAATTGAATGAGTCCTATCTCTAAGCTTCATTAAGGTGTCATTAAGAAACTAGGCAGATGAGAAAAGGATGTCAGAGTTCCTTCAGCAGGACTTTAAATTCTGTTTATAAACCATAATGTAATTTCATATTCCAGTTTATTTAATTGTTAAGGACACTGGTTTCTATTGAACCCTTCATAAAAATGCTTGTTGTGTTCTAGAGGAGCTTTCCAAATTTAAAACAGACAGACAAAAATAACAAACAAACAAACAAACAAAAACCACTACAACAATCTCCCCTCCAGACCTGCAACCAGTTGAGTGACGTGTCTCCCCTTAAGTATTTTTGGGGTCTGAAAACAACACAATATTTTTGATTGTGGGGAAAACTGCTTAAATACATTACTTGATAGCTTGGAAATATCATACATGTTGTGACTGAAGTACAGCTAGATGGAACGTGTCATTTGGGAAAATTAGACAATAATGAGTTTTCAAGATACTCTCTTTTGCTGCTAAAATTTTGTTATTATCCTGAAATACTCAAGAAACACATTTGGCTTTATGTGTTATTGTGGTTTGTTTTGGGTTCTTTTTATTTCTTTTTTTTTTTTTTTTTTTTAAACATAATTAAGTTTATAATTTCAGGCTTTCATCCACAAGCAGAGGGCTAAAGACAGTTTAGAGAATTGTATGACTGTGGGTGTGCATCTTTTAAAGGAAGAAGAGGAGAAAATATGATGTTGGGAGGCTGTTTAAACGCAAGCAGATGAAAACTGTTGGCTTTTTCTTCAAAGTGAATCTGTAGCGCCATATGTGAGCACTTTAAAGTGGTCTTTTTAATTACACAGTGTTTTAAAATTTGCAGCATATGCTTGTGTGTTGGGATGACTAAATGGTGTCCAGTAGGTTTTCACAACACTCACAAGAGCAAGAGCTGTGCTCCGACATTGTGAGGTTTTTTTGGAAAGTAACGGTAATGGAAAACTACAAGTACTAGGAGGCAATGGCAAGGTGGGCACTAAGCAGGCATTTTGCCATGAAGTTCATATATTTCAAATTGCCTGCAGTCCCTGTGAAATTTAAGAAGGAACTACAGTTAAAGCTGCCTCCTTAATTTTGTCTGAAATTACTTTTCCAGCTGACTTGAATCATCTGAGAGGTAGAGGACAGAAGATATGTCCTGGAAGTGCATAGGTTTGTTTCTTTGGTTTGGTTTGTTTTTCTCCAGAGAGAGAGAACAGCATGTTATCTTTGCTAGGCAGTCTCACCATTATGCCTCATCCCTGGCCAGTTCTTTCCCTGTTCCTAGGGGAGATAAAAGAGCTTTCATCTGCTTCTGCTCACCGCTAGCACTATCTGCAGAGCTCTTGTTTTGAGGCATTTCTTTTATGTCTTGGGTAATCTGGGGTCTAAGCAATTGGCCTTGTTAGTTTCCAGCACCATTAAATTGAGCCAGGGACTAAGGCAGAGCTAGCGGTTCAAATCCAAGTGTGGCTGTGATAAACCCTACATTGATTTTAAAAAAGAAAAACAACCAAAAAAACCCTAAACACTTTTTCTAACATTTGCCTCAGCACTGTGCTGTAGGATGAGATGACTCAAAGAACTGCATCTTCTTTTGTTCCCCTTCACTTTTTTTTGTTGTCTTGGCATTTTCCTTGTCTGCTTTCTGAATTGACAAACTGGCTCTATTTAAGCAGCATCTTACTGCTCTTTATTATTCACTCTAAAGAATAGGATATGCAGTCGTTACTTATACAGTAAAACCTGATCAGGTGATATGAAACACTGCATGCAACAATTTAACTCTCCCCAGCAATCACTTGCACACAGAATGTGCTGTGCTGCCTTGGGAGCATCACCCATGTTTTGAGCAGACCTCAGCTGTGTTTCAAATCCAAGCTGCACTGTGGTTCCTGCATGGAGCCACAGGGCTCTCTTGTTCTGGTCAGAAAATGTGTAAAAAGTAGAAATCTGAAGTTTAAAAAGTGCAAAAAATATTTTGGACTCCTGTGTTTTTCAGAATTCAGCGTCCTTTGGATTTAGTATTCTGCATGAAGCAGATTCACACAGACTGACTATAGGGAGTTATTAATGCAGGTGAAGGATGAGCTCTTAGGCTTCCATTTCATTTCACTTGAGCTGGTCCCTTTAGGAAGAGATTTCTTCAGCTTCAGTGCTCTCTAGGAAGAAACATCAAGTCCTGGTTGCAGGCTGAAAACTGCAGAATGAGGTAGAAACTTACAGTGACCCACTCTACCATAGGATATCCATAATATGAAAGCCTGGAATGCCAGATCTCTGTTGTCTAAAAAGTTTCTTCCCAAGAACATGTAATTTATTCATCCAGATGGGTTTAGCATCCGAAGAAAAAGCATAGCACAAGAGAAAGGCTTCACAGACTCTCTAATTCACTGATATTTTGCTACTGAAAGTCATTTATTTTCCATTGCTGTGCTGAGAAAAACACATTTGCAGTGTTCTCCCCATCTTTTTGGTTCTAGCAGTGAACCTGTGCCCTGATGCCTTTTGAAAACTTGCACAGCTCTTATTTTTGAGACCAGTATCTCTAAGGTTTTCATAGTCTTTTGATCCTGAAAGGAGATGCCAGAAGAAAGTAAACCTGCTAGCATGTTAATTCAAGGAGGGATACAGGCTCCAATAACCATTACCTCTCAGCTGTTTTCCTGGAGACCTGCTTTTCTTACTGAGGAATTCACGTGCAGCTTCTCAAGAGCAAACCGCTGCCTGTCAAGGCACCTGTATGGTCTGGGATGCCCATACTGCAGTTTCCCAGACCACTGTAGTCTTAACTTGAACTTGCTCAGATGAAGTGACAACTCACTGTGGAAGACTCCTGATAGTCTTTGCACTAATTAATAGATACCTATTTGAATTTGTCTGCTCCACAGAAAGAAGCAGTGTGCAACAAAGGACTCCCTTGAGTTTATGTCATGCAGGGGTCACAGAATATGGATTACTATGTAGTGGGGATTTTAAAGTAAATATGCACACACATTTTATATATGTGCATATAAATATGTATGTGATATGTAGAGTGTATTTTCATATATATGTGCAGATTTTTTGAAACTTAAAACCTTCTTGTGTGGTGAACGCATATGCTTCCCCATCCATTTTCTGTCTTAGTGACTGCATTTTTACTTTTGCTACTATTTCCAGGGTCAAGCTGTATACTATAACCACAAACCTGAAACAGTGAAAAAGAAGAAATATTTCTCATTACATAGTTTCATCTTCTAACAGATGAAAGTAGCATTCTCATTGCTTCCTCCTTATACATCAGATGTAAAATTCCCTTAGGATTTTCTACCATCGGAAATTCAAAGAGAAGAGTAATAGCCATGCCAGCAAGGCTGAAGTGTTAACCTGCAGACATGTTGTATCTTGATCTTCTATTGTTTCATTTCCTGTTGATTTCTCCTGTAGTTATTTTCAGTCAAACTCTCTTAATAAAAGCCAGACAAAATAATATTGGACACATAAGTATATGTAATAATTATGAAAAACTATTCTATGGCTAAGGTTTTGCTCTCTGTCTTAAAGTATTTCCATTTCTGATGGGCAAATTTGTAAAACATAAGCAACTTATGAGAAGTTTAAAATTTCTTAACACTTCAGCAGTAAACGAAGACTTGTTATCAATTGTATTCCACTGATACATTTGCTCCAAAAATAAATTTATTATTTAATGTGAATATTTCTTCAAGTATGAAATATTCAAAATTAATATTTGGGTTTATAAAGAAGTATAGAAAATGTAAAAATTATAAAAAGTATCTACTTTAGCTGACCGATTATACTGCCCTCATTCATGCATGTATTTTGATTGATTGCATTGGTGCTTCTCAGCTGACTAAATCCTCTGCAGTTTTAGCTGAACAGCACCAAACGGATGGTATTATTTATTTCAAATCTTTGCCTATACATGTTATTAAAAAAAAAAACAACAACAAAAAAAAAAACAAAAAACAAAAAACCACAAACACCCACAAAAACAAAACTCCCAAACCCTGCTGCTTCTTCCTTTATATTTATTTAAAACTTCCATATTATTGCTGAAGTAATCACAGTGCCAGTTTCCTAAAACATAAACAGATAAAAAACTAATACTGAAGGATTTCCTCAGTATGATGTTAGCTGTGTAAGCTTGATTTGAAAGCTGGTCCCTTGGGATCTATGCAAGAAACAAGTGCTGTACTGCAAATATACAAATGTATACTTTATTTTTATTTTATATTTATATATAATTAAATATAAAAGGGGATGCTATTTTTGTTTCAAGTCTAATATTATGTAATAAACTGAACAAACTATTCGGCTGGTGAATGGAAGTATCCCATCTTATTTAATCATCTAAATGGGTGCATTTTATTGCAGTCAGAGTACAGTTACTGTAATTCTTTATATGCATGTGGTTAAATTAAAATGCTATGTGTTATAATTTGCTGGTGGTATGAACGGGAAAAAAAGATGCCGTAAGGTTTCCAAAACCTTACTTGTGAGTGTAGCGATCATTTCAAGAAGTTCTATACAAAATTGCTTGGTCTTTTTGTCTGGCATTTTCCATTTAATTCAGTGGAAGCTGTATAGCTAAAATCACACTGAATTCATTGCAAATCTAGGGCATGCTTAAGGGGCACTTCATCTGAGCAAAGAAATCATTGCTTTGACTGTGGCTATGTTAAGTGAGAGATGGAAGTGAATAGCTTTTAGTTTATTGCTCATTTGAAAGCTGGAGGGGAAAATGGCCTTTGTCTACCTGCCGAGCTCTTCCCCTCCCCTGCCCACACTTCCTAAAAACGCTCATTTGAAATCTGGCAGCTGTTACCTTTGATTTCTTTCAGTAGTTTTTCCTTTTTTTTTTTTTTTTTTAGATCACTTCATTTTTATTTTCTTTTGTTCCTGTAATAAATTCAATCTATTTTAAAAATGTAAAAAGTAAAAACTAACGTGGTTTGAAACAGGCCCCAAAGAAGAAATCACTTAATGACAATTTGATACTTAATTCAAAGTCTGATCACTAAGGTGTATTCCTGAGTTGCTTAGTTTCTGATATATTTCTCAGGTTTTTTTATATATGAACCTGTTCTTTTTCTTTGAGTAAATTTTAATAGTCCTACTCTTTTGTATGTATTATAATGACATCTCATTGCAGATGCAGTCTAAGTGCACATCATAATGTTAAAAAAACCCAGTAATTGTAGATTGTATTCTTTAAATCTGTGATATTACACCTTACTGTTTTGTAATTAAATGAGGAAGATGAAATGATGAAGTCTATTGGTACCTTCAACAATAGTGCTTTTAATGCATTAATTAGGTGCATGTTTGCTCCAAGACCAGCAAAAAGAACAGAAAATATTTGCTGTTTTCATTGGAGAGTATTAAATAACACAGGCTTTTCTTAATGGAACTAATAATCTGTTTATTGGTTTTGGTTTATTGCTTTTTTATTCTACTTTTTGTCTTCACATTTAATTGGGATTTTTTTGTGAGTTCTTGACTTCACCACATATATAAAGTAGGCAATTCTTGGAGATCTTGAGCAATTGTTTTGGAGGGAGAGATGGGAGTGGAGAGCTCTGTTACAGTAACGTACTTTCCATACTCAGCCATTGTAATTAAGTGTAGACCTAAGTAATCACGAAATCTTGCAAAGTCCTGAAACTCATTGCAAGAACAAATGAAAATACTTTCTGAACAGTGAGTGAGATGCTGTTCTCATGCTCATTGTCTTCCTAGATGATGTGGTGAATGTGCCCATTTATACTTTGCCCAAGTAAAAGAAATGTTACTCCCATAGAGTTTTTAATAGCTTTTTTTTTGTTTGAAATTGAGGAACTACTAATACCAAAGGCAAGAATTGAGGTAAGAGACAGTTTTCCGAGAACAGAAAAAAGCCAATTTAGATTAATTCCATCTCTGCTACTGTTCGAACTGGATTCAGGTTTTATTAGTGCATGTGGAACTGAGGAGGCATTGGCGATAATAATAAGCACATGTCTAAGGGAAAAGACTCTGCAGAAGTTAAACTTTGGGGTGGGTTTAGTAATGAGTTCCCAGATAGTGCACACTAACTGTTTCCTGCACTGTTCTTTCCTGCTGGATTTTGAGAAAATCAGGTAAACATTCCTGATACTTAAAGCCCTTTGCTAAATTAAATATATTCTGATTTTTGGAGTGGTTGGATATTTTAAGCTGGTTATCTTGAAGCACTATGCTTAATTTGCTTTTGTTTTGTTTTCTACAAAACATAAAAATAGACAATTAGTGGCATCTCACAGATATAATCTTCTTATCCTTTTCCTGTCCTCCTTCCTTTATGAGTAGTGAAGAAATACATACTTTGGCTTTGTGAAGTAGAATTGGTATAATCAACATGGTGGTGCCTCATTAAAAATAAATTGGTGTAACATTCTTTACCTTATGGGTTATGTCTCAGGTGTCTGCAGGCAGAATCCTCCTTATAATGATGTTACAGACAGTTCTATAAATCAGAGTCCTACAAAACCAGAAGAATCTGCTTCTGGCTGACTTAACATCTCTTCTCCCACTCTTTTTCCTTTGAGGTGCCTCTCAGCTAAGTTCTGATGCCATTTTAGCTATTGCAGTCTTATATCTATCTAAATTAAAATGGCCACTGAATAAACACGTTGCAAGGACATAAAATAAGATGTACACTTTGTGACTGCTAGTTTTCTTTCGTTAAAATGTTGGCCAGTGAAATAGAAAGTTGTAGCAATATAATGATTTCTACTCAATAAAGATGCTACTATAGATAATGATGCTGCCAGATAAATGTCATTAGAGTATGAGACATTTTTCAAAACCAAATGTCAGGCCTCAGTTGGCATGCATATTGATCCAATAAATTTGTTTTTCATGAGTGTGGAAGATGCCCATTTTTGCAGTAAGGGTAAGCACGTTAAGATGATGGTTATTTAGAAAGGTTAATTTCTCTTTTCCCCTTCAAGATTAAAGAACATGGACTGAAATTCTGTGGTTCTAG
Organism: Streptopelia decaocto; assembly: GCF_964273445.1. NCBI lineage: Eukaryota > Metazoa > Chordata > Aves > Columbiformes > Columbidae > Streptopelia > Streptopelia decaocto. Next base: position 76,868,426 of record NC_138655.1, on the reverse strand, counting down.
ACCCAGGAGAGCCCATTCATGTCTCTGTGCAGTACAACCTTGTGTTGACAGCACATACATGATGAGAGAATTTGGATATGTATGTAGGTTCAGAGTCATGCTTGAAATGCAGTGTCAATGTAGCAAAAGACTTCCCTATTGTAAAAGTATGTGTCTCCCATAAACCATGACATCCTCTGCTGGCAACTGAGCTGGGAGGACACAGAACAGTGATGCATGGTTCACCATTGGCAGTGAAGGTCAGAGGTTTGATTAAAAGCTGGTAGCTTGTGGTCTGTGAATCTCTGTGATGATAGTTTTTAATTAATGTTCATTACAAGGTACTCTCTGAAATAATAGTGGTACAGAACTGACAGTCTTGGTTGAAAAAAATTATTGGATTAATTCTGGTAATTTCATAATCCGATAAATTTGAGTTAAGCGCAGAAAAAAGCTTTCTTCATAGTGTGACTTAAATACCTGTAAGGCCCTGTCCATGTTATAAGACATTTTTAGGCAAGGATGATCTTCCTTGCAGAACAGCTTTATTTCATATTAGTTCACTTAAGTGTTTTCAGAGGTCTTCGTACAGTTTCAAGGAAGACCATTGAAAGTTTTCTAGGCCTCTATGTAAGAATGGTGTATGTATGAATTACTGTACAGGACCCTAGTTTGCTGCATAATTGATCTCTGTTTCAAAAGAATTGTGATTGACAAGGTACAGTATATGGTTGATTTCCATGAGCTTTTGTTGAATGATATTGCTATATAAAATTAAGTTTCGAAAGGTACCCCTAGCTCATTTTTTAAGTCTGTTTCTGTTTAAACAAAAGTAACAAATAACTGCTTCAATCATTTTGGCTTATTCAAGACAAGAAAAAGACAAAACCAGTTTAGCACCTAGTTGAGCTGTTTTTGTCTTTGATGTGGTTTGGCAGGGTGGGTTTTTGTTTGTTTGTTTGTTTTTGTAGTGGCATTATAATATTACAAAAAAAAAAAGCTTTCCTTGGAGGCAAAATTTAGTTTAGGCAAACTACTTCGCTGAAAGTGGCCATACTTCTAACTCTTTTCAATTTATGGTGTAAATTGTAAGTAGGTGATTGCATCTTTGGGAAACATTTCATAAGAGTTAATAATTTAATGAGGGGACATGTATTCGATATGTTTAGAAAATTACAATTGCCACACCATTTGCGTATACCTCACAGTAGTATCAATTTGAGGTGTTAATGCTTCCTATTAAAAGAGAAAATCAAGGATCTGCCCACATTGCCTGAAGCTTGAAATCTCAGGACATGAAGAGCATCTGGCCAGTGAATGTAGCTGCAGGATGTCATGGCCTGTAGTCAGAAGAAAACCCAGTGAAGAGAAGTCTTGTAATCCATTCTGATTATTGCCAAGTTTGCTCTTGAATTCATTCCTGCCAGTAGCAAATCCCAGAGATATGTATCATCTGCCAAGAATGCTCCCCTCCTGGCTGCAGAAAATGCAATGCTTGGAACTGCCAAACGCTTTGTGTGGTTGGGTTAGAGACAGGTAGACAGTTGGTCTTTTAAAAGACATGGCATCCAGGCAATTTGCAATTGTATTGACTGCACAGCACTGGGTATTTCACATAGAACATGTATTGCCAGCTGTCACAGAGCAGCAGCACAGCATAAAATACGCATTGCATTTTTACCTCCCACACATACCGTGTTACAGATAGCATGATACAGTTTTTACAATGAAGTCCTAGGCTTGAACATCAGAAGTTGCATTTCACTGACTTTTGTGTGTACTAAAAAAACCAACCAAACAAACAACAAAAAAAATCCCACATATACAGATATCATGCAGTCTTTTCACATTTTGTCATTTAAAAAAAATATGTATAGATCTAGGCTGAACAAATTCATTTTTCCTGTCAACATTTTATCACTCCAAACAACAAACGTCTGTCAGACTTCCTTATCAATCATAAATGCTGTGAGGTTCAGGGCCCTCAAAGAGTATTTGCCAAAGATGGAGTGATGCTTGATTTTTCAATTACTGCCTTCCTTCCCAAAGTAGAGGAGACAGATTTGGCTTTAGTGAGCAGAGCAAAAAATGTAAAGTATAAAAGCATTACGTGGAAGCTATCATTATATTTGGGCAATGCTTTTTATTGTAAATTTGGCTGTGTTTTAACTATATTCAAAATGCTTTATAAAACACTTCTAAATGTAAATATTAAATGTCAATATGTGGATACAAGTGTGGACTACTTCTCCTTAAATACCCTCTTTAGCAACAAAACTAGTAGTCTATTTCGCAGTGATAACCACTTTGCTAAGTTAACTTTAAATAGTATTGCTATTTCTTCATTTGTCATAGAAATGTTATCTTCCTGAATAGCACCTGAGTTATTTATTCAGGAGCAAATAAAATTTAGATTAACAAAACAACATACCTGGCACTCCTGTAGTTAAGGAGGCTGTGAATAGTGCATGATAAGCAGAACTTGAATTCCTTGACATTAAGATAAAAAAAAAAAGCAAAGATTGTTGTCAGTGTTGTGCTCTTTCAGTAAACAGGACACATTTGAATTAGGTACCTGAACTTTATCCTATGTTCAGCTCAGCTTGGCTTGTAAATTTTTTTCATTGTTGTTCTACAGTGCTTTGTCCTTCTTTTGGGAAAACTTGCAAACTTCTCTCTGTCGACGATTAGAACTTCAGTGTGGAGCTGTGTTGGTCTTATCCAGGTTAAAGTGTTACATCCTCAGCAGAAGATATTAATGCTGTTGAGAGGGGAAGGGTTTTTCATTCTGCAGAGCCTACAAGATTCGGTCCCACAGAAACTGGGAAGCCACCTTGCAGTGTATTATCTAGCTGGTAAGAAGAAAAGAGCCCTAGGCCTTGTAAGAAACAGCAGGTACTATGTGAATTTTCTTGCTTTGAGATTCGCCTCAGACAGGTAAGAGCAAGTTGCTTTGCCTTGTCTGCTTTTCTTTGCTCCTCAAAATTGCCTGACAGAACAGCCCTCATCAAGGCACTCCTTGCAGCTCCTGGCCCTCCTGACCTTAGATTCTGTTTTCCAAAACTCCATACCTTGCTTTTGCTCCCCTTGCTTACACCTTTGAAGTCATCGTTTGTTGTGTTCCTTTTCCTCTAAGTCATGGTCTAGTGTATAACCTCAGTGTTTAGTTTGGCAGGACTGCTATAACGTTGACTGTCATTCTACTCAGCAACTATAGAGGAAGATACCAAAAATGTAACATCATAAAATTATGCTGGCATGATTTAGAATAAATGAATGTATGCAAGCCTGGTTGAATGACTGTTGATTTAGTGTTACAATGTGGATTTTTTTTGTCGTCAAGGTCATGACTTTCTTTTTATTGATCATTCGCTTTTTAGTCACCAAACAAAGAATATATTTGAACAACCTTTGCTTTTGCATGTGATTAATGTGTGCCTGGAATAATTTGCAATGAAGTGCTTCAATATATATCCATACCCAGTATTAATTTTAGAACCTGTGTTAAAATGGCCTTAAACTTACTGATATGTAAAAGAAATTAAGAAGTAATAGTGAAAATGAAGACGAAACACTACAAAAATTACCTGATCTTGAGTAAAGACTATATAATATGCAGTTCATTTGTGCTGGATATCATTTTCAGAATCACAACAGAAGTCTGAATGACATAGATGTTAAAAATACAGCATCCATAGCCTTATGGTCAGCCCTGCCCCCCATACTGTTACCTCTTTTGAAAGAAGTAGTGTAGGATAAATCAACAATCAGAATGGCTTGTGTAGTATTAATGCTATGAGAAAAGTAAAGGACTTTTGAGTATAGTAGTGGCAAGCTTAGAAACACATCTGCAATACAGAATATTTTCAGCGTGCCTTAAATGGGAGAATCTTGTTGGAGCCAAAAGTTTGACCTTTAGACAGAAATAGAAGTGAGGCTCCTTACTCATTTTGGAATTGAGGTACAAATTTCTTTAACTCTTGTATTGTAAGAACCTCTACACATTTTTCTTTGGGGAAAATGTGCTTTTTAGAGAGAAACTCATCTGCTGTAAGACTTTTTTACACCTGCTGCCTTCGCATGAAGTTGATTAATAAGTTTATTACTGAGTTTATTTTGAAGAGCACCAGTGACAAAACTAGTTGTGAGAAGTTTCTTCTTTTTTGAGATATTGAAATATTATTGAGTGTGATCAACTTGCATCCTGTATTTTAGCTCTTCATTTAATGTTATATACATATATATGTAAGAATATATGTAATGTGCATCTGAAGCATTCAGCAGTTTTGTTCATGGAGAGCTGCTTGTTTCCAGCCTGGGAAAAGAATGGGGAACTTTTGCATTTGGTTCAAGATAGTTGTAGCTAGTCCTAAAAGACTGCATTCTAGATTCAGCTTATTCAGAATATAAAGTACTTCCATCGGAGTACTGGGAAGACCAAATAATGAGAGGTGGCAGACAGTCGTTAGCTTGGCAAGGTGATGAAAATGTTATGCGTCTGCTACATAGATGCCAAGAAGAACAGGAACAGCTGCCTTCTTTCCATACCTTGGCTAAACTAAAATACAACAGCAGGAATGAGTGAGTTTCAGAAAGTCTCTGTTTCTAAAGTATTGGACTGTTTATTTTCCAATTTTAAGGAAGAAAAAATTACTAGAGGTGAGAAAGCATGGAGTGCTCGTCTGCTACCTAAAGGGATAGATACAACCTAGAAATTGTTGTAGAATTTACCCTCTGGAACTCTAGGAAAATGGAAGCAAGAATCAAGGGGGGCAAGACTCTTAGAGGGCTCTCAGAGCCAAAGGTTGAAGAGCTAAAGTCAGAACTAATAAGGTGGTCAGAATTAGTCTGCACTTGAAAGTGTGTATGTGTTTATACATTAATTCATACATGCATGCATATATATGCATGTAATACAAAATTAGGAAAAATAACAGCCCCTATGAAAAGCTGCAAATCCATAATCTGGGTTTCTTGTATTGCCAAGGTCATAGCTCAGAGGATGAAAAGGGTCAGGTTGGGTTGGAAGGAACCTTAAATATCATCTAGTCCAACCTCTTTGCCATGGGCAGGGACTACCTCCCACTAGACCAGATCGCTCAAAGCCCCATCCAGCCTGGCCTTTAACACTGTCACGGATGGGGCATCCACGGCTTCTCTGGGCAACCTGCTCCAGTGCCTCACCACCCTCACAGAGAAAAATTTCTTCCTTCTGGCCAGTCTAAATCTACTCTCTTTCAGTTTAAAACTGTCGCCCCTTCCCTGTCACTACAGGCTCTCATAAAAAAGTCTTTCTCCCTCATTCTTATAAGCCCTCTTTATGTACTGAAAGGCTGGAATAGGGTTTTCCCAAAGCCTTCTCTTCTCCAGATTGAACCACACCAGCTCTCTCAGACTTTCTCCATATGGCGAGGTGTTAGTTATAACAATGTTTGACAAATTTTGCATGCATGATGATTTTGGACAATGCTTTTTTTTTCTCCAATAGTGATTCAAATAGCTGATCAACTGTACCGATTTTAGTTTCCTCTTTAAAATAATTATAGCTACCAAATCTTCAGTCACATGTAATTTAAAAAGATATTTTTTGAAATGAAAATATTTTATATTTTTTAATTGGAGTAATATCAGTTGGAGATCTTTTTTAAAAAACTAACTATATTAAGTAAGTAAATATTTGTAAAGAACTATAGTACTGATTTAACTTTTACATTTATATTGTTAAAAGAAAAGCCTGGAAAGAGAAAACAAATGCTTCACAGAATCACAGAATGTCAGGGGTTGGAAGGGACCCTGAAAGGTCATCTAGTCCAATACTCCAATCCCCCTGCCGGAGCAGGAACACCTAGATGAGGTTACACAGGAAGACATCCAGGCGCGTTTTGAATGTCTCCAGAGTAGGAGACTCCACAACTCCCCTGGGCAGCCTGTTCCAGTGTTCTGTCACCCTTACTGAGAAGAAGGTTCTTCTCATATTTAAGTGGAACCTTTTGTGTTCCATTTTGAACCCACTACCCCTTGTCCTATCATTGGCTGTCACCGAGAAGAGCCTGACTCCATCCTTGTGACACCCTTTATATATCTGTAAACATTAATGAGGTCACCCCTCAGTCTCCTCCAAGCTAAAGAGACCCAGCTCCCTCAGCCTTTCCTCATAAGGGAGATGCTCCACTCCCTTATCTTTGTTGCCCTGCGCTGGACTCTCTCCAGCAGTTCCCTGTCCTTCTTGAACTGAGGGGCCCAGAACTGGACACAATACTCCAGATGTGGTCTCACCAGGGCAGAGTAGAGGGGAAGGAGAACCTCTCTCGATCTACTAACCACACCCCTTCTAACACACCCCAGGATGCCATTGGCCTTCCTGGCCACAAGGGCACAATTCTGGCTCACGGTCATCCTGCTGTCCACCAGGAGGCCCAGGTCCCTTTCCCCTACACTGCTCCCTAATAGGTCATTCCCCAACTTATACTGGAACCTGGGGTTGTTCCTACCCAGATGTAAGGTTCTACACTTTCCCTTGTTAGATTTCATTAAATTTTTCCCTGACCAACTCCCCAACCTGTCCAGGTCTCGCTGGATGGCAGTACAGCCTTCTGGCATGTCAGCCACTCCTCCCAGCTTGGTGTCATCAGCGAACTTGCTGATAGTGCACTCTATTCCCTCGTCCAAATCATTGATGAATATATTGAATAATATAGGCCCCAGTACTGACCCTTGAGGCACTCCACTAGATACAGGCCTCCAACTGCCCCACTGACCATGACTCTCCGGTTTCTTCCCTTCAGCCATTTCGCAGTTCACCTCACTACCCAGTCATCCAGACTGCAATCCCTCAGTTTAACTATAAGGATGCTATGGGAGACTGTGCCAAATGCCTTTCTCAAGTCAAGGTAGACCACGTCCACCACTCTGCCATCATCCATCCATCTTGTTATGTCCTCATAGAAGTCAATAAGGTTGGTCAAGCATGACTTCCCTTTGGTGAAGCCATGTTGACCTTCCCTAATGACCTTCTTATCCCTGATATGCCTTGAGATGGCACCAAGGATAAGTCGTTCCATCAGTTTCCCAGGGATGGAGGTGAGGCTGACCTGTCTATAGTTACCCGGGTTCTCCTTCTTGCCCTTTTTGAAGACTGGAGTGACATTTGCTTTCTTCCAGTCCTCACGCACCTCTCCTGTTTGCCAAGACTTGGCAAAGATGATGGAGAGTGGTCTAGCAATGACCTCAGCCAGCTCCCTCAGCACCCGTGGGTGCATCCCATCCAGCCCCATGGATTTATGGATGTCCAGATTGCCTAGCTGCTCCCTAACCCAGTCTTCATCAAGCGAGGTAAACTCCTTCATTGTCCTGCCTTCCTCTGTGGCCTCAGCAGTACGGGGCTCCTCAGGACAACCTCCGGCAGAGTAGACAAAGAAGGCATTCAGTAACTCTGTCTTCTCTGTATCTTCTGTCACCAGGGCACCCACCTCGTTTATCAGTGGGCCTACATTGCCTCTGGTGTTAGTTTTATCTGCCACATATTTGAAAAAGCTCTTCCTGTTGTCCTTGACCCCCCTCGCCAGGTTTAATTCTAAGGAGACCTTAGCTTTCCTAGTTGCCTCCCTATACCCTCTGACAACAGCCTTATATTCTCCCCAGGTGGCCAGCCCCTCCTTCCATGATCTGTAAACTCTCCTCTTCCACTTGAGCTTACCCAGCAGTTCCCTGTTTAACCATGCAGGTCTCCTGGCTCCCTTCCTTGACTTCCTGTATGACGGGATGCTCTGATCTTGTGCCCGGTAGAAACAGTCCCTGAACACTAACCAACTATCTTGGGCCCCTTTACCTTCAAGCAGCCTTGCCCATGGGATTTCCCCTAGCAATTGTCTGAAAAGGCCAAAGTTTGCCTTGCTGAAATCCAGGGTTGCAATTCTGCTTGCTATCCTGCTCCTGCCACATGAGATCCTGAACTTCACCATCTCATGGTTGCTGCAACCAAGGCAGCCCTCAGCCTTCACTGCTTCATCCAGACCCTCCTTGTTAGTGAGGATGAGGTCCAGCAGTGCTTAATAGTATCCTGTACTTTTTTTAAGTATATAAGCCAATGACTTGCTTCTAATTTATTGATGATATTAAGCAGCATAGCTATGGCCATGATCAGAACGAAATCTGATTATGTGAAGTATTTTTGCAGGTGGCAGTTTGAAACGGGGTCAAAACATTATGCTCTCAGTTATAATAAAATCTCTTCCTCTTGGCAAGCCATCCTGGTGGTATTGCTGAATGTAACCCCAGATTTTGATAGTTGAAGAATGAATGGTAGCAGACAAAGTAATGTAAGAAAATAATAGAAAGCCAAGTGAAGCCAGAACATTAAGTGAAACCCATTGCACATTGTGAATGGTGGCCATGCTGGGCTTCACACTAGACTCCTGCTGTAACGGCATTTATATAGCTGAGAGCTTTTCCCTCTGGTCAGAACACAAGAAAAGACCGTGTTTTGAGATTTTCTTTTTCTACCCAAAAAGTTGTTAACAGTAGGTACCCCAACTTACACAATTTTTTTTCCCCTCAAAGTTACTCAAAACTCTGTGGAAGTACAAAGAGGGATGTCTGTTTGTTGTGAGACTGACTGGGTTAGAATACTGCAGATTCACTGTATAACTGAAGTAGAATTGGGAGATGGAATCACTACCAAATTAGAATCAGGCTGGGATCATAAACTTCTTTGAAACATTTTCCCTCCATTTTCCACCTTTTTTTTTTTTTTTTTTTTTTTTTTTACAATGATGCTTTAATGAATTAATGATGCATGTGTGAATCTTTATCTTATTAGTACTGCATGTGCGTACTGTAAATGGCAGCTTAGGTGGCAAAGCCAAGGGAACAGTATGTTTTGGTCCACTGCTTTATGCCACTGTATCCTGTCTAAAGAGAGACAGAACAAACTGCATCTGCCCAGTTTGTTTATGTTTTTGTATTCTGTAAATACATGCTAGGTGAAAAGTTGAAATCCTGGTTCTCATTCAAAAGAACTGTATTTGAGAGGCAGTTTGCTAAGATGCCTCCATTTATTTTTCATTGAAGTGCATGTCTTGCAAGAGTTATTATTTTTGTGCAAGCTTGAAAGAGGCATGATGACATTTAAACCAATAGAATATATGAAATTTTAAGAATGTTACTCTTAATACCTTTTTTTTTTTTTGTCTTTTTTATTTTCTCCCTCGTTATTTTCACCTTTCGAAAGGGATGCATGTGAATATGCCCTTCTATACTTGCTTCCAGTTCAGGATGCAGCTTTTGAATTCTGTTCTTCTGCCTTTGGTAGTGCAGTTGTAAATCTGGTGCTTTTTCATGAGAAATGACAATTTTAACTTAATATCCTCTGTCACGGAGTACTACTCTTTTTATATTGTCAGTCAGAAATTGATGCAAAGTAGCCATATCTATTAGGGACCTCATTGACTTACCTACATAGAGGTAGTTTAAAAAATGTTGCTAGCTATACCTTCCATTAATCACATTATTTAGATTACAGGTGCATTTTCCCTCCTCTTCAAAGACTGGTAGCCATCTTCCTGGAACATCTATATCACCCTTTCTTCTATTTTATGTCAGCATTGAAAGTAGTTTCTTCTAGTTGATCCTATCAAAAGAAGATAAATTGGACAAAGATAAACTGGAGGTAAACTTTCAGTATGTCCACTGACATTTTAAGGTTACTGGAAAAAGATGCCTTTGTAACACTGTCCATGAAGTCCAATGCATAACTATATTTTAACAGCCTATGAACCGTGTTCCTTGTAAGGGCTCTGATGGCAGACGTTACCAAGTGGCACAGCTGTACAGAGCCTAAAAATTGTTTTCATGAGGAAGGAAACCTGACTGATGGGAGATGTTTTATTTTGGTTTTAAACGCTGCTCAGCTGCATGTTTCTGTTGTTGCAAATTACCCTGCAGAAAATGTGACTATGTCTTGCTGGTTTGTGTAGTGGCCAAGTGACAGACAGCTTTATGAACCCAGTTTGGCTAATCTTGTGGTAAGAATGAATTTTGTCCAGCATTTGTAACTATATCTCTCTTCACACTGGTGCAGAAATTTACATAAACCAAACTATTCTTAAGATATACTAAAATCTGATGATATTTGTTTGTTTGTTAGAATTCTGTACAAGACCTTAAGGTATATTTTTGATCTGTAGAAAAGAGACGTGCTAATTCATGTTTAAGTTTTGGGTTCATAATTTGCTTCATTTGAATGCAATAGACATGACCAATCTATTTTTTTTTTCTCTGCTCCCTGCCCCCCCACGCCGTTTTCACTTGACATCTATTCGGTGTGAGTACTGCATTATCAGTGGCTTCTTTTGAGCTTAGGGCAGGAGTATTCAGGAATATTTTTCTCTTACAGAAAAACTGCGGTAAAGTTTATTCTGCACGTGAATGGTAAAAATCTGTGCCTAGTGTAAGTGCTGTTTCACATCAGTTTAAGAAAATTGTTAGTATATCTGCCTGAAGTGTCAGAACCTTGTGTTGTGTGGAGGTGATCCTCACCATGGCCACATAAATGTAAAAGCTTAACCAGTGCAGGGCTCAAGTAATTCCCTTGATGCCAATGTACTTCAGCTTGTTAGACACCTGCCTTGTTCTGCGTTGAGTTACAGCATTGGAAAACCTTTTTTGTAAACATGCATATTAAATCAACAGTCTAAGCCACCCTTGGAAATGGAGGTTGAGAGGTACCTGTTCTGTTCTGAATGAGAACGTGTGCCCAGAGCGTATCATCTCAGCTCTGCACCATCAGCTTCTGCTGGCATGGTGGCTGCCCCATCACAACAGGTACAGGGTGGGGGCAGGAGGAGAGCAGGGGAATTAAGAAAGAGAGAAGGAAATACTGTCAGCTCCTCTTCCTTATCAGCAGATCAAGTAAGCAGAAATGCAAAATGAAAACAGAAGTGAAGGTTGCATACCCTTCAGCAGAGGTTAGGGATTTATTATTTCAATTTGGACAAAAATTAAATCACAAGAGTATGTGTACTTCAGACATGCAGTTCAAATTTCTTGTGCACAGTCTTGAATTCGCATTACTAAGAAAGCAGTTCTGTAGGTACCATTATCATGTGCTTACATTTAATCTTTTACCTATAATTTCATAAGATTTTTATCCTCTAGCTGAACTGGCATAGGCTGTTACGCACAGAGTACAGGATTTCTAATCTCATGGAATAAATTCACAGACAGTTTTGTAAAAGCTGAAATACAAATCTATTCAAACTAGCTTAGTGAAGCGAATTTTGGGGTTTCTGCTGGAAAGAGAACATCTTGTACATCAGAGAACCAAATTATGTATCTGATTATTTTAGAATTTGCATAGAAATAAGAAATTATGCAGAAATCAAAACATAATGTTCATTGGAGTCTGGACAAGGGCAGTAAGGAGACTTGGAGTTGCACAGAGCAGAAAATGAAAGCAAAATCTCTGATTTATTCTACTTCTGTTGAGATTATGTCTAAAAAAAGATTGTTTTTTCTTTTCCCCTCCTCTCTCCCCTTTTGCATATGTCTGTGAAAGGGAGCATTGCTGTCCGTTGTATGTGAGACATTGCCCTTTAAATATCAGGGATAGTACTGAAAGCCACATAACTCATCAATTTTGAAGTTGTTTTTTAATGCATTTTTACCTTCCTGAAATGTTTGTCTATGCTTGCAACTATAAGCAATGCTGAAGTGGATATTAAGATGAGTAGGACTCTATCTCTGTTTTTCTTGAAACACAGATCATGGATAAAGTTTATGCTAAGGGAAGATAGCAAGCTGTTAGCCTATAAAAGTATCTATAGTTATATTAAACATGGATAGCATATATTCTCTTGTTCACTTATAGACAAAGAATAAGAGAGTAGTGCCAGAGAAACTTTAAAGCCACCCACCGTTGTAGTATTATAACATCAGTGAAATATTTTAGAAAAAAATATTAAAGTCGAACTAAACATGATTTTGTAACTTTGCTTGTGCCATTCTGAACCGAATTAACAGTATGGTACTTGCCTTTGAGTTTCATAGGAGAAAAATGAGACAGGCTCTCTGAATTAATTTTAACCATGCTGAAATTTATTTATTGGGATAAGTACAACATATGTAAGCCTTTGTTTTGGAAATAATTTTTATGTCTTGCTGTCATTTGATTTGACTTGACTTATGGATGTTAGGTGATCTTACAGATGTTAGATAAGCTTATGCATAAACAGAGATGATGCAGAAGAAGGTACAAGGGTGAAGGGAGAGGCATTAATTGCTCAAGTGAAAACAATGAGGAGAATTCTGTGGAAAGGTATATAGGAAGGGCAAATGTACATGGGCCTTTGAATAAGGTAATTAACAACTGTGAATGTAAGATAGGCATAATGAAGTAAAAAGCCATTTAGAAAGGGGTTGCTTGTCCCCCATACTTCAGAAGTATTCTGAAATAAATATAGGAGGATGAGAAAGGTAAGCATCAGATGTGGAAAACGGAAGGTGTGACAGGTAAGTCTATGTATGAGCTCTCATTTGTTGAAATGGAAAGCAAATGACAGATTATAGTGATGCTGTGAAGCAGATCTAAATGGCAGCCCCAACTCTGTACATTTACAGGGACTTGGGACAGTGTAGTTGAACTTGCGGTGGTGAAGGTCTAAATAGGCTGGGACATCCCCATGGGTGAAAAACTTAGAAAGAAATCTTTGCTGAAAGCCTTTGAGGATCTCCCTTGTTCTCTGGGTTGAGTCCCAGATGGCTGTGAAGCATCTGAAAAATGACTAATTAGAACAAACCAGATTAACTCTTTGTGTTAAGGACAACTTTGTACTTTAAATGTTTGTGTAAACTTAGTTGAGGATGAAAATTTATCAGATTTGTGCATAAGGCACAGCCAGGGCTGTCAGATCATAAAAGGGTATCATGCAGCTAAGAAGGGACTATTAGCCTACAAGCTGATAATGGACTCCTTCATAAAGCAAATTACCTGTTGACATTGGTACAGCTAAATCATTAGAAAGTAAAAATATGGCTGCAGTTCACAAACACGGGTTCATAACAGGCAGAACATGGGATTGCTGTGGAACAAGGAATTGCTGGTTAAAGATCAAAAGCAGAAAGGAATGTGTATGAAAAAAAGGGGGAAGAAGAAACCAACCAACCAACCAACCATGAAGTAATAATAGAGAGGCCTTTCTAAAAAGAGGAAATTATTCTTGTAAAGTATAAAATAATCAGTGAATACTATTTCATTCCAGCTATAGGACAGAGGTATAAATTTGTGCTAATTAAAAACAAAAAAGGCAAGCTTCTTTACTGGCAATGTATGTACAAGGTACCTTTGAAAATGGAATTTTGTGCAGATTATGTGACTCATCTATATCCCCTGGGTGTGAAAGAGCATGGGGAAAAAAATGATTTCTTTATATCAGTCTTAGTGATGGAGAAAATGGAAATACTAGGATTGCACTAAACAAGCCAGAAGTATTTTTCTATAGATAGCTGAAATAGCATTACAAAGTGATTCAAAAAGATGGACCCAATTTCAAAGGGCAGTGGTTTCAAACTGGGTCCATCTTTTTGAAACACCCTGTGTTATGTGCTGTATTTTACCAGATCTTCTTCACAACTGTGTAAAAGTGCTAAATGTTTCAAAATATTTAATCAAAACACTAGGCTTTGCAGCTGTTAATTATTTTCATTGAGAAGATGCTTAGAGATTAAATATTCCTTGAAGAGGAATGAATGAAAACTAGCATGCTTTTAGTAAAGGTGAGGTTCTCACTGGATAGTGAATGATAATGGTGGGTGTCTACCCAACACACCACAGCTAAACATTTCCCTAGGAAAATACTTAGCATGATGAACATTTTGGAATCAAAGCAAATCCCAAAGCTTTTGTGGAAATGGATCTTGTTCACTGTTGGAGGGACAGAGTGGTTTTCTCCAACTTGAATATGTGTGGATCCTCTGCATGGAATGGACATGAGCCAATGTGCCAAGATCATCCTCTATAGCTTCCCATTCCTTCTCAGATTTGTCTTTGAGTCTCTTGGTTAACAGTCTAGAAATTGTTTCCAGATGCTGATTTCCTCAACAGCATCCTGCTTCAGCTCTGTCTTCAGCAGGAGGGCACTTTGCTGGGTCTCTGTGTGTCAGTTCTGGTGGAAATCTTCCAGTGTTTATTGCCCTAATCACTCTCGCTCTCTGCCTGGTGTCATTAGCCACTTTCAGAATGACTGGCTGCTGTCAGCTGTAATTGGATTACTTCTCTTTGTCTTGTGACAATCTATTGACCACATGAAGTGTAAGTCACCTCACGGCAGTAGTTAAGTACTACATTATTTCAGTAAATGGTTTATTTGGCTTATGGTTTCTAAGCAGATTTGACAGACTTCCCAGGTGGACTCCTTTACAGTCCTCCTACAATCTCTGGACTGATTGATTTTCACCTAAAATTGACTTCATAAGCACTTCCTTTAGGTTTTTGAAGTACAATTTCAGCTTTCAGAAGGATATGGATTTCTGTCAAAAAATGTTTTTGTCTTAATATCTGATAAAACATTAGATTCTAACTGTTGATATCTAGACTGGATTAGCTACTCTTGTGATCTTCGCTAATTACATATTAGTTAGTTCTTTTCAAGTGAGTTATATATTGTTTTTCTTAATCTCTAATAACACTGATTTCCTGACATGTTTCCCTCAGATCTGCTTGCTGTTATTGATGTTGGACAACAGCTTTATTCTTATGGCTGCAAACACCAATGTTTTCTGTATCATTATGTGCTAATAAATATAATTCACATTTTAAATATAGTGCAGAAAAATGTTTGGAGTTCAGACAATGTTTGTACAAACCTTAACTCTGCACCTAAAAGAACTTTTCTGGACAGGAAAAATTGCTGCTATAAACAGGTGCACGTTTAATAAGAAAGGGCTTTTTAAAAAATATGTATATGAAGGTTTTCTAAACTTGAGTGGTGCTTTGTCAGTTCACAGAAGCAGACAATTCACTATTTAAAAGCATATAATAAGTTTTACAGTAAAATCTGATATCTAGGGAAGAATCTTTCTTTAGAAGACTTTTGCACGTTTTTAGTACAATGTAGTATTTATATTTTCTAAGGTAACCACTTTGTGTTGGTTTTGGAAGTCACTATTAGAGACAACATTCTAAAATCACTCATCTTTTTTCAATTATACCAATTTTTATGTGTGCTTTGCTGAAATTCTCTTTTTTATTGAACGTAGTCTGCCCAACCAGCTGATCTCAAGGCTTGTAGTTGTAAAGGATAAGGAAGCACTGTCAGTGCCAATAAGCAAAAAATAAAAATGGTAAAATGACTGGTTTCTGTTTCCTCTTTTTCTTAATAAAGTCACCAAAAAAATGGAAAGTGAAGTTTTGCAGCATCACACTGTGGTGATGCATTACAAATGGTATTCAATTAAGGAAAATAATAATACTGCATATTCTGTAAATGCGTCACCAAACATTTACATAAGGTTTGTAAAGCTTAGCTTTATAACAAGGCTTCCTTGCATGTACTCTTCTTTGTTATGCATCATCTTTGGATGTACCTGTTCTCATGCTTCAAACTGTTCATGAGTGAGAAATTTAGTTCCAGAAGAGAGAACTCATCCAGTACCAATTCCATAGCTGTGTAAATCATTGCAGTATCACCTCTCTTCAGTTTTTGTTTTGTTTTGTTTTGTTTTCTTATACTGAGATGTATGACGTGTGGTCAGGAGGAGAATTCCATAAGAAATGGAATAATTCAAAGCTCTGATAATGGAGTGGTCTTTTATTTTCTGTCCAGCAATTTGGACCTAGCAGACCATCGTCTATCACTTGGCAGATTTGATGAGTGTATGTGTAGGACAATACAGAGCAGGCAGTGGATTGTGCACCACTGTTGATCCTGATGCACCTTTCTTACAGTCTTGCTCAAGAGGCCACAGGTTCACTGACTGTAGACAGAACTGTTTTCTTGCTCAGTGAACACAGCTGCTTCCTTTGTACTAGATATGGGCTGTCTCAGGCAGAAGCTTTGTAATGCTGCTGGAGTTTTAAAGAGAAACGATGAGGAGTCTGGTTTTCTAGAATCTGTTGTATAAGTACGTTACATGTGCTCAATTACCTTCGTGATCAGAGAATTATTATTTTTAGTATAAAAAAATCTTCCTGTAAATAGTCAAGCAAAGCTTTGGTTCCAAGGAAACCTTTGGCATTCCAGATATCAATTTAAATCTGTATTCTCAGTAAAATGGTATGATCAGTTTGTTATTTGTACTCTGTATACATATAACTTTATTTACCCTGAATGTGCAACGTAAAAGTAGAATTTTAAGTACTATGAATATTACTTACATTACTTTTTGCAGCAGATTTCTTGTTTTGGACCTTAGTTTCAAGGCATCCAGTCCTAATTTCTTTTTTTTTTTTCTTTTAAAATTATATATAGCATCCTGCAATATATGTCTCAAAATTTAATTGCACAGGAACACAAATATAAAATATTGAACAGAAAGCTATGTCAAGGATTTGTTATGCAGAAAGAACTCAGTTCACATCCACCAGCTCAAACAGAGCTTAATAATGTGCAATTGTTCCAGTTCATGTGCTTGTCTAATGTGACAGACTAATGGTGTTTTGCCTTGTAACTCCCGAGCACCAGCCCTTCTTCAGAAGATGATTTTGCTTCACTCAGTGTGTGCTCTGGCCACACTTCATGGCTTCCTGTCAGTAATTCTGAGTATTTTGCTGGCCACTTGTGAAATTCTTTGGGTGTGGAGTTTCTGTGAATCTTTTTTGCTTCCTTTTTGTGTACTTGCAACACCTAGCATTTGTTAGTAGATCATAGATCAGCTTCTATATGCTGGCTATATTCAATGACTAAATAGAAAAGGGAAATAACAATTGTTTTTAACAAAATGATAGAAGGAAAGTCTTAATTGGTTCTTTTTAAGTTATAGAGATTTAGTAAAATAACTTAAAAAATAAGCACAATTTTGAAATACTATTTTCCCCAGTATTATTGAATGTTACAGATGTTCTTGTTTTGTTTAAGCAACATGGTTTGTATAAAAGTAATTATAAATTCTTACTCTAGTAAACAGTATAACTGTGTGGGATCTTTCCAAGATTATATTTAAATTCCCAGTCAGACACTTCAAAGAAGGAGGGACAGAAGTCTGAATTTACTTCTATAGAAATTGTTTTGCCTGCTTGTTCACAATAGATCAATTTATCACTGCCATAACCCTGAAGTCAACGTGCTTACCAGTATCAAAGTTACTTTCTCTGTTTTTTCATGTATATGTCACAGAATTTGACTCCTGTTCATAAGCTCATGTGGCTTTTGTTCATTTGCTTAATAAGATTTGGGTTTGAGCTTTTGCAGCTTTCCATAGTTCACTGCTTAAATCTCATGTAACTTGCAGCTACTGAGGGGTTGCAGTGTTCCTTTGGTTATGCACTGAGCCCATTCCGTATCTCCACAGTATGGAGTAAAAATACGTGTTGTTTCCATAGCAAGCTCTGGTATAATAAATTTTCTCTGATTTAAGTGTGCTCTGTGAAAACAATGGTTTTCCATGAAAACAATGTAATTTTCCCCTTTTTAAGCTCGTTATATGGCATTTTTCTCGTTTCACTGTGTTCTAGGGATGGGGGCTCAGTTCAGGTACTTTGACTTAGGTTCCTAATGCCATTTGAGACAACTCTACTTTTTGCATTTTCAGCTTAGCAGATAGGATACAGGACCTACCTCCTGGAGTGCCACCTGGAGTCCAGGCAGGATTACCCAAAGGCCTCTCAAACAGAAGCAGACACCCATGGTTACCTTTGGTGTGGTTATTTTTGAATTGAGTATTGTGAGAAGTCAACATGAAAAATTAAGAACTGATGTCTTGGATCTGACTTTCCTGCCCTTAACAATGGCCAAAATCAAATAATCAGAAAATAAGATCTGAACAAGGCAAGTGCACATTTTTAGCACAGTATCAGCCTCAGGGACTTTTCAGAAATATTCTGGTTCTGTGTGTTTATTTAGTAATCTCGGTGCATTTTTCTCACCTGAAGTCATGTATATGTTTAGCAACTGGAGGATCATTTCACAAGGACTTCAACAGCTCAGTGATGCACAGAGCCCCTTCCTTTTGTCTGCATGGAACTTGCTGCTTGCTCACTTCATCTGCTCTCCCTGTTTGTTCTAATTCACCCTGCCTGCGCTACCCAGGATTATAGAGACTTTTCTCATTCACCCCCTCAGCCCCGTCTTTTCTGGACCAAAAAGTTCTGGTATGCATCCTTGTTCCCTGTGTGGGGGCCCTTCTTTGCCTCTGTTTTTTTTCTGTTGCCCTTCTTTTCCTTTCCAATTCTGCTGTATCCTTTTAATGAAGGTGAACATTGGTGTGAATTTTGGGGTTGTCCTGTGCAGGGACAGGAGTTGGACTCAATGATCCTTGTGGGTCCCTTCCAACTCAGGACATTCTGTGATTCTATGAACCAGAGCTGCTCACAATATTCAAGATGCAGGTGAACTATTGCTGTTTATTGTCTAGTCATTCAGTCTTGGACAGTCCTGTGCAGTTCTTCCTAATGGATTATTTTCTGTAATTGTGCTGGTTTGACTAAAAATGAGTTAATTTTCTTCATGCAGCTAGAAACCTTTCTTTTTCATAGCTAGCACATTCATTATTTAGACTTACTTTGAGAACAAGAAGGTAACACATCAGGACAGAGTTAATGTTTTTATTTGCTGTGGTCTGAAAGCCAAGGACATTCTGAGCACTCTGCCCACAGATGTGAGGCATTGAGGAAGAGAGGCACGGATGGGGCAGAGTTTGACTGACATCCAGACTGGTCAATAAGAGTATTCCATCCCATTAGTGTCATGCTTCATATTTAAGGAGAGTTGGGATCTTCCAGTCTCTCTCTCGTATTCCCTTTGCTCTCAGAGACCTGTTTGATGGAGTTCTGTTCCTGACTTTCATTAGTTCAGCCTTTTGCCATCATGCTGTTTTGCAGAGGCCTCTGGGTCTTTCTGCCTTTTTCCTTTTTTTTTTTTTTTTTTTGTCTCTGGGATCAGCTGCAGGTGCTGTTTCCTGGGACTGGCTACTTGGTGTGGACAGAGTTCATGAGGAATTGCGTTGAGTATCTTTTATATTCTATTATTTTATATATCTATATATCCCTTTGTATATAGATAGATAGATATATAGATATATAGATATATTTACTAGTAGTGTGTTAGTATTTTGTTATTTTATTAAACTGTGTTTATTTCAATTGAAGTATCTCCCTTCCCTTTTGATTCTCTCCTCTATTGGGGCAGGTGGGGAAGGGGATGAGTGAGCGGCTCTTGTGATTGTGTTGCTAGCTGGGGTTAAACCATGACAGTAATACTTTCAATTTAGTATCATTAGCAATTTAGTCACCTTTTGTGATCCAGAAAAGGGGATGAGCAGTATCAATATGTTACCCTTGCTCGCAACCCAGCTATCTCTGGGAATCTGTCAGTGGTCTCTCTAGAAGAGCTTACTCTCTCTTTATTTTGTTTGTTCTCTCTTACCTAATTAGTGACTCACAAAAGGGACCTTCCATCCTATGTAATATCTGTCTAGTTTACCCAAAAACTTCAATGAAAGACTTCAGAAAGGCTTTGGTACAGGCCGCCACAGCATCCTTGTATCCAGGTCAGGATATTACATCTACTAGATGGATGAAAAACTGGCTGGATCAGGGGTCTATCCTGTGCCCTTGTCTTGTTTAAATCTTCATCAGTATAATGGAGGAGGAGATGCAAGGCATTCTTGTCAAGTCTGTGCATCACAACAAATTGTGAGGTGCAGTCAAAACACTCGGAGACCTGGCTGCCATTCGGAAGAGCCTGGTATGGACAAACTCCTGCCATCAGTACATCCTGGGCACTTGCTGGCTGGGGAGCAGCTCTGCTGAAACAGACCTGAAGGTCATGGTAGACAGCAACCTGAGCGTGACCTGGCAGGATGCCTTGGCAGCCAGCAGCATCCTGGGCTGCATTAGTGGGACCACAGCCGGTAGATCAAAGGAAAGGTTTATTCCCTTTTACTCAGTGCTCATTAGACTATGCCTAGACTGCCCTGCACAGGTTTGGGTCACACCCCAATACAGGAAAGTCATTGATAGCCTGGGGCAAATTCACCAGAGGGCCTCCAGGCTGATCAGTGGCAGGAGCACTTGTTCTGTGAGGAGAGGCTGAGAAATAGGGCTTGTCCAGCCTGGGAAAGAGATGGCTTGGGGCCACCTAGCAACCACCTTCTCGTGTCTGTGAGGAAGTTACCGAGAAGACTGAGACAAGCTCTTTCACTGAGGTGTATGGCTGGAGGTTGACTCATTGGGAGGTGATATTTTGACTTGACTTAAATGGCAAAAAAGTTCACTATAAGTGTTATTAAGCAGTGGAAGAGATTGCCTGGAGAGGCTGTAGGATCTTCGGTTTTGGGTGTTTCAAGAGTCCACTGGACACAGCCCTGAATAGCCTGATCTTGAAGGCTGATCATCTGTCTGAAGCAGATCAATCCTGATCTGCTTTGATCAGGATGTGGGATAACAAAACCTGATGATGTCCCTTCTGACTTGAATAATTATTTCTGTCTGATAATTGTTCATTTTACACTTGCATATTTTTTAATATCCACCTTCTTACTTCCATGTTTATTAATACCCAACTTCTTAGCTAAAAACAGAATAGTGTTTTATAAAAAATAATTATATTGTGCAGAACAGATTTGTTCATATTGTCATTCAGCACTTGTTTGATTTAGTTTTTATATTCTAACACACAGACCTAACTAAAGAACAGGTAAAAATAATGTAATTTTTGTAAAGGATTCTAGTTGGGAATAAATCTTCCTCCCCTGCACTGGAGAAGTATTATATCATCTCCTTTTTGAAAGGAAAAAAAACAATCAACTCTATCATAAATGCTGCATACTTTGCATAATTATTTTTGTACTGAATTTGCATGCACATATATTTCTGCTGAAAATAATGTATGAAAAGTTCTCTGATGATATTTAATTCGGTGTATGAAACAAAATGTATAGGAAGAGCTTGGATGTTTTCATGTTAGGGACAACTTCTCATACTGGGTATTTATACTGATCTTTCCAGAAGTAGCTATGAACAACCTTTTGATTATATAGCATTTTCCTGATGAGCTTGTTTGTTGGTATATTTATTCTGCATCTCAGATGCAATTCATCTTACCTAATTTTAGCGATCTGAAAAGGTAGACATTGAGTTTAAAATAGTTGCTTAGGCACCCGCTACAGGTAACAGAGATGATTCCTCCTCTCCCTAGACGAGTCATCCTGTCTGCCTTTGAGGCTTGTCTTCTTATAGAATTAATCACTCTGCAGAAGCATCTGTTTTACCCTACTAACTAGGAGGAGACTATCGGCAGCTAACTCTTACTGGACAACTAGTTTTATACGCTTATTTTGCAAATCTTTACATCCACACTCATTCTATATTGTTTCCCTTTCCAAACATCACTGAAACAACTTGGAGGAATAGAAGTAAGCCCAACTAAAAGAAAAAAAAAAAGTTGATTTTAAACTCCTTAAATCCATCTTAGGCCTGTTGGTAGCCAATGCAAATTTCCATTTCTGCTTAGCATTTTGGAATGCATCCCAGCTGGATCCTGAAATACAGATACGTACGTGGCTGGATGACTCATTGGAAACATGAAGTCAATAACATAGGTGTCTCTCTTCTTCTAGATACACAGAGCGGGTTCTTTACAGGGGATGGTGGAGTTGCTGGTGCTTGGGTTTTGGGTTGCTTTTGTGTGTGTGTATGTTTTCATATTCTACTCTGGATATCTCTCAGGAGACATTGCTTCCCTTCTTATTTTGGTGTTGGAGTCTAGTGGCAACCTCAGAGCTGTCAACAAAAGATAGCAAAGCAACATTTCATCTTGGGTCACAAGATTCTTCCAATGTACTAAGAGCTATATTCATGCAGGAAGTGTTCATACTTCTAATAAGCTTAATTCTGTCTTTTGTTTTCTAATCAATGGTAAGAAACTTAAGCTCATACGCATGCAGTATCTCTACATCATGGGCTAGAGATATATTTAAGCACAGTGCATATCGAGAGACTCTGTGGAAACAGTAGAAGTGATGTGTGTGAGATAAGACTCCAAATGTGTTCTGGAACTTCCTTTTATTTTGCTTCTTTTCCTTGATTACTATGTAGACCAAACAGATTGAGGTTGGATACACGCCTCTCTTCTTCTCCCTTGGCAATATGTGAGAACTCTTCATGACAGGTCAGATATATGAGTTTGCATCCACTTCAGATTAAAACAGATGAAATCTGAAGAATTACTTCTTTCTTTTATTTCAGAAAGTAATTGAAAGCAAGTTTTTTATTCTAGCAGCAGAATTGAGTGTACTTCACAGAAAATTCATGTCATTCAGAAGTAACTCTAAAAGCTCAACTTGTACTCGTAAGCTGAAGGTGGTAGTAATAATGTTTAGTGTTCAAAGACTGCCTGTAGCTGAAGAATGAGAGCAACAGCAGATCAGCTCAATATATAGAATGTATCTGGTGATTTAAGGTATAGGACAGGAAACAGCCAACTGTGTTGTTAAGATTTATCTTTGCTGGGCAACAGCATCGTAAGTGTTAAGCCAAGAAGATTAACTAGAATAACTGTTCTTTTGGGGCTGTGTATTCAAGTATCTCTGGCAAATTCAAACACCATTAATAAAAGAAATAGATAACCATGAATACAGCAAATGAATAGATATTTCTAGCATTGTACAGTCTTTGTGTCTAGTATTTTCATTTGGTAAACTTAGCAGATATCGATCATAAAATAGTTAATTGCTGCCTATTTTAAATGATTTTAAATGCTTCTTTAATGGTTTTAAAGAGTTTTTTGTGGGATTTTATTTGTTTGGTTTTTAAATGTGAAAGGGTAAATGATCTTCATTAATAAATAGTCATAAAGAGATAATGAATTTCAAACTATTTCAGCGTTCAGTCACTGTGAAGTGTATGAGGGGGCTTCAGAACCATGAGTATCCACTGCTCCTCCTAGCTGCCTTTATTGTGGGCTAGTAAACTTCACTTGAATTTCTTCCTCCTGTGGATGTTTGGACTAAAAAGCCCCAAGTCTCTTATCAAATAACAGTAGCAAATAACATATGAACAATGCTTTTGAATAATTGATTTTGTAGTCAGAAAATAATTGCATATGTTAAATCCTGTAGTTGTTTGAGCATATTGGACTCAGTAGAGATATGTGTAATATGTTTTTATGAAATTTTTACCTTGTCTTTTCTTAATTTGTACAGTCCTTAGGCCAGTGGATTCTCAGTTGCAGCTGAAGGCTGCAACTATATGTTCCTACAATACAAATAATAATTTTGCTGCTATGCCCTGTAGAACATAAACACTTCCAGAGTTTCCACTATTTTTGAGAGACTTTTTTCTAATGCAAACAGAAAAAGATACTTTCCAGAAATACGATTCTTGGAAATTCTTGAACTGTTTAAGACTGGGTGTGTGTGTGTGTGCTTAATTATGAGACAGCTGCTTGTATAGAGTATTTCAGCCCAAACAGTGAGCTTGTGAAAAGTGTAAGTGGCTCAAAATAGGATCTTAAAATGAAAAGTGCTAAGCACTGCTATCTCTGCCTGTAACTAAAAGTGAAAACTAGAAAGAAAATTGTGAAACCTCCTTTGCATAGTGAATTGAGTGAATTCCACTGGAGTTTTTTTGAAGACTGCTTCCAGCAAACTTGACTCCCTGCTGTTGCTGACTGCTTTCCTAGAACCTGTCATGTCTCAGGTCTGCACTGCACACCTTCCCCCTCTGCACCATCTCCATTTTGGGAGGCAGTGCCTCTCACCTGGGTTGAGGGTGGAAGAGGGAAGAGGAAGCACAGGCAGGACCGGCACCTTCCTTCTTGGCCTCATTCCCACGTCCTTGGCCTCCTCCCCAGAATCATTGGATGCATCTCTAGCAGTACATCCCTGAATGTGACATTTGCTTATCTTGCACAAACTGGATTTTCTGTTATGATGTGTAATTTGACAGGATGAGCTTGTAAATGAAATAATAAATACAATTTAGGTTCTGTAGATAGAAGTAGATTAGGGCACCCTGTAAATATATTCCTGTAATGTGTATGTAGGTAGTTAAAACTAGGTAGTATAGACAGCTGAAACAGACATTGGAAAATGTGTATAACTTCAAGCAATTGTGTACAGGTCTGTGCATGTGCAGTGAAATAGATCTGTTGTAAGTGGATGTTGCTGCTGTTCCAGGCACTTGACATTGCAAAGGAATTAAATGGTGTCTTAAATCAACCTTGCAGTGAAAATGGGGGACAGTAGTTGTTACAGTGCTCCAGTTGCAGTTATTTGGCATTAATTCTGTTGAAGACTTGGAAAATAGTTCTTGTTTGAAAATAATGATCTGAAAAGAAGGAATGATTAAAAGAGGTTGATTTGCATGGAGACTGGGATAGAATGCTACAGAAGTAGTCAATCCATGAGAGACTGTTAAAAAAAGAAAAGGGGGGGAGTAGTGTATCTTTATAGGGCCACAATAAATGGAAGAAGTAGATGCTGGAGGATATGTACTGAATTGAATATATTGATTTCTGTTACTGCTCATAACTTTGATTTAAGAAAATAGAGTTACACAGCGCATAATGAAATTCTAGTCCAGATACGTCAAAGGTATTTTTGAGTTCTATGCAACTACCTGGTTTAAACCCAGGTTACTGAGAGGGGAGCTGACTTGCTTCTTACGCCTAATAGACACTACAACTTTGTTATTGTTTCTGATATCATAACATACCCTTTAGTAACAGGCCTGTTGTTTAGGAACCAAATTCTGTTCTGGCATATGTTCTTGATAAGTCCTGTCAAAATAAACAGGCCCTCAAGAAAATACAGTGATATTACAGTATTGTAAAAGAAGGCCCTAGTTTTAGGTTTTTTAAGAAAATCACTACAAGTTCACGTGCCTGGAATATTTATAAGTGCAATAAAAAGTAATCATGATTGAAGGCCAATGTAATGTTGCTATACTAGTTCAGCTATGTATCCTCACTGGAAAAAGGGCCTAGTATCTCCTTTCTAGGAAAGTTTGTGGCTCTTCAGGCAACACATCCCTGACACTGAAATAAGAAATTTGACTGAGCTTCAGATAGTGCTGTGGTACTGTTGCTTTAGGTGAGTTACTCTGGCACTTCACTGTTTTAAGAATCACTTGACTAGTCTATTGATGCCAGATGAGGTTATTTTTCACTCATGGTCTTGTAGACAAAATGGCTGTGGATAAGCAAAACATAATGTACATTCTTCACAAATACAGTTCAAACCATCAGTTTGAGTCACCCTTACATTTGAGTCTCTTTAGCCTGTGTTTGGAGAAATGTTGTTTTCTTCTTAACAGCAGGATCCTTACAGTAGACTGCTTCCCATCTTTTATCACTTAACAGCAGAAATATTTAAGTGAACAAACATTTTCTGTGCTTCCTACTTCACACATTATGACTGCCTCTTGCTTATAGTAACTAACTTCTCTCTGCTATTTCTATATACTGATCTGAGTGTTCCTGTCAATATTTAAGATGCTGTATGCTGTGTTGCACTCTTTGGTCTTATGTAGACTTGGTAGTCTTTCAAAGTATTAGCACATGCATTAGATTTTATTTTGTGCATTCTAGATCAATTAGTTTCCTGAAACAAAGTTTCAAAGTCCCTTATCTGGAAGGAACAAAGGATGAGAAGTTCCAAGCTGGTGTTGAAGATGGGCAAGAATTCTTAAATGACTATTAAACAGCTTGCTCTGGGGGAGTTATACAAAGGTTTAGGTCTGTCTGGATTTTTTCCCCAGCAATTTTTTGCTGTCATTTAACAGATTATCCAACTTGAAGTCCTGTGAAGAAGAAAGACTTAAATAGCCATTCCATTCTAAGTCTTGCAAGTGATGTGTTTCTATTTGATATATTTTAAGAATGTGCTCAACATATGTGTATAAAGATAACACTGTAAATTGATATGCTTTCAGTGTGACAGAGTGAAGACTGAAACTATTAGACTAATTAGTCTTATACACCTTAAATGTACATATTTTTATTCTTTTCTATCTAGCTATCTCCTGGATAATATCATTTTGACTAGAAAGAAACTAAAACAGAAGATATGTTCTGTGTAGGGACACTAGATTTGGTTGAACAACTATGTGAGGGGATTAGTAACTTCCAGATTTTCTGACAGACTGACTGAAAAGAAAATGCAAATGACTGTTCTCTCTAAATCACAAGACACAACATACAAGTAGACATATAAGCTCTTGTTTGATGTGCTTTATGGTATATTGATCAGTTAATTCCACAACATCTGGCTATAGGTTTTCAACCAAGCAAATTTAGAAGAGTTGTCATTACGTTCTCATAATGATTGTCATTGTTGATTTAAGCATATTCTAGTTAAATCCAAACTTTCAAACTTGGTTTGCATATGTAAAGTATACTTTGTAAAAAAATAATGCATTAATGGAAGGTCTTCTGCCTCTGATTTCTGGCAGGCAGATATCCAGAGGCAGTTTTCTATTCTGCTGGCTTTTTTTTTATGATTTTGATGCTAATGCACTTTATTAGTTGATGTGTCAGCAGAAATTTCTTTCAGTGTTTATTTTTATGAAAATCCAGATTCTATGCTTGGAAGCACATAAAATATTCCTTTGTATGCAGTTTAGGAAAATAGCTACAATGTACTGATGAAATTTCTGCTTTGTTGTCTCCATTTAAGTGTACATACTGTCATATAGATCAAAAATTTTGATTCTTGGGAGTGCTGGATCCAACTCTGATCTGCCTTAGATTTCTGTTGTACATTAGGGTAAGATACTTTGCCCCTTCCTGCTTCTGCACTCTGTAAAAAGGGAACAGTAACATTTTCACTTCTCAAGAGTGCTAGGATGGCTGATACAGTAGCACTCCTTATACCCCCACTTTAAGATAGTGAGGTGTGACATATAAATTGTAGAAAGATTTCTGGCATCTCAGATGCACTCAGTGTCAGAAATGCTGTTGAATTTTGTGGAAAAACTAGGCACATCCTTACAAATGTGTGATCTCATATAAAGTTTTTTTTGTTTGTTTTGTTTTTGGTAACAGAAGTAGCTTATTTTTCGTGTTTATATACCTGACAAGTTTTTATTTTATCCCTTGTGCTTCTGGAAACTTGTAATTTTGGCTAAATAGTTACCTTCTCTTGTCACTATTTTAGGAGTTACAGTTTTATGAGCAATCATGCACATAAAGAAAACTGTGATGTTGGTACTAAGTACATGTATGTCCTAAAGCAGAAGTGTGTGGATAATGTTACTTTGTCTTTTCTCAGACTTCATAGCATTATACTTACTATTGCTTTCACATGAACATTTCTTGTGTCTTCTGATCTGAAAGCTGTATATTTTTCTTATAATAAATGTTTATTTTATGAATATAAAAATATATATTAATTCATATTTCTTTATAGAAAATGAAAATTTATGACTCCCTGTTGATTAGGTGGGAGAAAGTGAACTGAACTTATTTTACCAAGCACAAAAATGCAAAGAGCTATACAGATATGACTTTAGAAGCCATATATTGGGAGCAGTAAACCCCTCAGTTTTGAAAGTATAGTTGATCAAAACCTATTGTCAGGAAAGCAGGTGCTAGCCCACTTGTGTATTCTAATTTTTCCAATTATTATGAAATTGTAAGAGCCAAAATATCTGCCATATTGAGCTCAACTTCAAAGGTCATAAGGAGAGAACATTTCTCATGGAAGCTCAAAGTGGCCAGTAACAAGAATAATTCTTTGCAGGAAGCACAGAGATTATTTTTTCCAGGAGAAAAAACTGGGCAGGTTAGTGCAGTGGTTCCTCACATACCCTCCCTTTTCCATGGGGGAAGAGAGTGAAGTCCAGGAGAGAAGTCAGGTGGATCAGCACAAAGTTTCCAGCTAGGTGGTATGAGGCCATGGGGTACCCCAGGTTGTCTGTGGTACTCTCAGGTTCTCTGAGTGCTTGTGAGATGGTTCCACATACCTGTGCAGAGTCACGAGATTCTCACCTCTCTCTTCGTACTCTGGTTTCCGGCAATGTTAAGTATCCTTAGCTACAGGATTGGGCAGGGAATACCATGCTGGTGATTAGTCCTTTCAGCTGGTGATCTTTTCTGATTTACAGCTGCTGCTGTTGTGGCTCACAATCTGCTTGTTCCAGATACTTCTGGACACTTTTGCATTTTTTGATGCTCAACAGGCTGTTTGCATAGTTTGGCTATCTGTTTTCTTCAGCACACAAAACCCATTTTGTTCTGTGGGACAGGTGGTTGACTATGTTTGTCTTCTTTTGCCACAGTAATGAGCTGGTTAACATTTACTGGCTTATGCTAAAGGCTATCCTCTCTAGCCATAACTCATACTGCTACAGAGTGAAAAAAAACGAAAAGTGTTTTTCTTCATCTTTCTTGGCTATGAAGTATGTTTGGGGAGCTTCCCATACTGCAACATTCCTTGTGGGAATGACTTAGGGTCTCAAAATACTGTAAAGAGTTTATGAAGCCAAAAAACCCAAACTCATAGAGGGTAAAATTTCATGTGGATAAATGTAAAATGATGCACTTATGGAGAAGAAGAAGAGTACAACACCCCAACTTTACCTATAAAATGATGAGCTCATATTACCGCACAGGAATCTGGTGTTGGATTTTGTGCTTTTTGTGAACTTGGGCTGTGTTCATAAGCTCGTATCAAAAGGAGTGAGGGGACAAGCAGCCACAGTTCCCATTAGGAGTACTGCTCAGTACTCTGCCCGTCCACCAGACAGCTCTGCTACTATTACACCAGCAGGATACTTTACGTGGAGAGAAAAGCAAGGCAGACACTATATCTACAGACACAGTTTGGCTCTTCAGGAAAATGCTAAGGAAATATTTGATTTTCACACTCCTCTTGGGCTGGGGGAGGTGGATCCAGCCATTTAAAAAAAGAAGACATTCTAACCCCAGCAGGTCCCTACTTTAGCATGCAGTAAACAAGTGAGGAGACTTAGTGCTCTTCTACCATGAAAGGAGTCTCAGAGTGACTGCTGCCTTGGTTCCTTAGTGCAGCCCTAGCTGCTAGATGTTGTTTGTGTCTCTGAAGGTTAGTCTGGAGGTACATTGCACATGGTGTTGTATGGGGGTTGGAAGTATGCGTTCTGCTGTCTGGCTCTAATAAAAGTGAGACGTGAGGCAAAGAGGATCTGTGCAATTTAGTATGATATATATAAGTAAGCTCCTTAACTGTAGGAATTAGTGAGGAAGTAGATTAGTCCTAAGATTACACCAATACCATAACTGTCTATCCTACTTCAGGTTCAGAGCCATGGGAAACATTAAGAGTAGTCAGCATGAATCAGCCTGCAATTTAAATTTAAAGTAGTAGTAATAAACAGTCTATTTTGGCACAGAACCATAGTGGATTACTTGCCTCAGACTCAAAGGGCTGTGCTTTTGCCTTGCTGTTTCTGTTATTCGTAATAAACGCGCCCTCAGGTGTTGCTGCCATTTACTCAATCTCTTGCACTACAAACTGTTTTTATATTACTATTATTGGTGGTGTTGGGGGGGGAATTACTTAGTCATGGTGTGTAGTGAGTTCACCCTTGCCAGCGGCTAAGCCCCACCCACTTGTTTATTACCCCTCCACAGTGGGATGTGAGAGAGAAATGTACAGGCAAAAGTGAGCAAAAAACCTGTAGTAAGTCAAGATAAAGACAATTTAATAAGTGATTTTTTTTTAAAAAAGTCAACAAGTGGCACTAAAGCACTCACCACAGCAGACTGTTGCCCAGCCAGTCCCCAAGCAACAGTTACTTTGGAGAAACTGCTTCCCAGTTTTATTGCTGAGCTGACATTATAGGGTATGGAGTATCTATCCCTTTGGTCAACTGGTGTCAGCCGTCCCAGCTGTGTTCCCTGCCAGCCTTGCTGAGAGGCAGAGAGGGGAACAGAGGCAGCCTTGATGCTGTACCAGCACTCTCCAGCAGTACCAAACACTGTTTTGATTACAAACCTAAACTACAGCACCACCATATGGGCTCCTGTGAAGAAAATTAACTCAATTCCAGCCAGACATGATGTCACTTAAATTTTCAAGTCACTCCTGGTCAATAAATGACCAATGAACCAAAAAATCCCGAAAAAAACACCCCATGTTATGTAGTATCACATAGTCCTATGGTATCTAGGTCATACAAGATTGTAAGAATTCATTGTGGGAGAGTTTCTGGCTTTTGTTTGTAGATGTGCATTGTGCTGTGTATGCTTGAGGACATCATTGCCACTAAAATAAGAACTCCCGTTCCCTCGGTAACACCAGCAAACAATATTCTCTTATTGGATTCCATGAATGGAACAATTTTGCTTGATTTATGAATAGACATTTCAGTAAAACTGAAATCGGTTATTGTAAATACTCATGCTGAGACTTCTAAAATATTGACAGAAGTATGAATTTTTATGCTGTTCTCTCCTTGTGATAGTGTTGCTGACTCCAACTGTGAAATATTTTTATAAGAATTTTGGGATGTTGCTCAGTTCTCAGGTGGTGCATGCTAGCTGGTTAGGGTAAATTCTTACAGATTAGGTGGGTGGTTTCAGTACCAATGAAGTGGGAACATGTTACAAGCCAGCATGTGGTTCATCTGTCTTGATTAATCACTTATTCAGCTACTATAGTATATTGACAGACAAAGGGGCTGGGGGCAGCTAACTGACACAGTGCTGGCTTTGTGCTTTAGGTCTGATCTTTAAATCTCTGTTCACCCAGCAGTGGTGCTGACTCAAGTTCAAGAGAAAAAAAAAAGCAAGGGATGTACAATTGGGCCATTTTCTCTTGCCTTTTTTTCAAAGTCCTTTGGGCTAAATGCTGTAGCTTTTTTTCTCATAAGCGCTTCTTAAGAATTATCGTGCTACAAGCATTGGGAATTTTTTTGTTTGATTTTAAGGATAAAGACTGTAGAGTAATTCAAAGTATTTGAAATTTTAAGTATTATAGACAAAAGCAACACTTCCTTGTTTTATAGAATCATAGAATCATTTTGGTTAGAAAGTACCTTTAAGACCATCAAGTCCAACCATGAACCTAACACTGCCAAGTCCACCACTAAACCGTGTCCCTAAGAACCTCATCTAGACATCTTTTAAACACCTTCAAGGATGGTGACTCTACCACTTCCCTGGGCAGCCTGTTCCAATGGCTGTCAACCCTTTCTGTGGAGAAGTTTTTCCCAATATTCAATCTGGACCCCCCCTGGCACAACTTGAGGCTATTTCCTCTCGTCCTATTGCTTGCTACTTGGGAGAAAATATTACTTAAGCAAAACAGTACTTAGCAGGATCACACTTAGAAGCTCTGAGCAAGGCTTCAGTTTCCACATGGCTTCCAGCATTCTGACAGTGGTTAATGTAGATAGTGGTAGGAAAATATTGGATGCAGCCTGCAGACACCTCATACTGGCCACTGTGTGCATAAGAGCCATCATTTTGCTTCCTTTTTGCAGGGAAGGAAGAGATGTTTTAGAGATGTTTTAATTAAGACTAAGGGCAGTAGCAGAGAATCCCTGATGAAGAAACTTTTTTGAGATGTAGTCTTTGGATTGTTTCA
This sequence comes from Streptopelia decaocto, assembly GCF_964273445.1. Classification (NCBI taxonomy): domain Eukaryota; kingdom Metazoa; phylum Chordata; class Aves; order Columbiformes; family Columbidae; genus Streptopelia; species Streptopelia decaocto. The sequence goes on along the minus strand of NC_138655.1, from coordinate 76,836,728 downwards.
GGAAATGCCTTTTTAAGTCAGGCATCAGTGGAAGAGAAGGGAATAGAGTTTCATATGTACTGGCTCCATATATGCTGACAATTGTTGGTTCTGTTGTACATATTACGTATTTATCTGTAGGACTTTAGGGAAGAGTAAGTCAAGGAAAGTGTCTGGGAAGTTTGCCAATACAATTCTCTTCAGTTAGATTTTAGAATATGGTTTTCTGTATCCTTTACTGCAACAGTTGAGCTATTTTATATCTTCTATCACACTTCTGCAAAGAGCAGGAGAAAAAAAAAAAAGAATTTTTTCTGGTTTACTGAACCTCAACTTTGCCTAAAATTTAAAACCAGGGATTGTTTACATGTGCTTAGAGGCCCTAAATACCTAAATAGTATGGTTGAAATAACTGAGAATGCAACAGTTGAAGTCACAAAAGACGACAAGGGACAAGCTCACCTGTCTTAGTGAATGGGGAACTGGACGGGTCTATGAACAAAGAACAACCGCAGAAAGAAAACAGAGCCCTTACTCTTTGGGAAGTCCCCATGGTGAGTTAGCTTGCGTAAGAAGAGTGCTGGGCTGATCCCTCATATCCCTTATCCCTAATTGAGCTTAAGCCTTTGCAAAGGTCTTTAAGATATCATGTCTCCCTTTAATTAATCTCTTTTCCTGTCCAGTAATTTCAACATAAGAAATGTATGTTTTAAGATGTTGTGATAGCTACTCAGGCAATCAGAAAACATTTTCCTCTTTGAGGTATTTGGCAGGGTCTGGCAGATTTCATCTTTCTGTTGACTCAAGAGATTATCAACCTATTTTTAAGAATACTTACTCAGCCACAACTTGTATCAAACTGTCAGCAAAGACAGGACAGTAAAGGAAATCTACAATTTCAATGCCTATGTGTGCAGGGGAAGGAAAGGCCCACCTTTACAGACTTGTTACCCTGTTTCACTGTCACCCAGCTGAAAGATTCAGCTTCCTTGCAGAAAAGTTTAATGCAACATTAGTAGATATGTATCCTGTGGCCTAGAGCAAATGCTGTCTCAGCCTTCAATCACCTCCATAGCTTGACATTACTGAAGGAATACAATGGGTCATCTTTTGGCTAAAGCTGATTCCTTGCATGACAAAATTTGCAAGCAGTGCCAATTTCTACTTCTTCCAGTTGGGATTTTATTCCAAAAACCCACTATAATAATCTTGGCTAATCTAATAGTTTTATGTATGTGATAATGTTTTAATTTGCTTTACAATATGTAATTATTATTTGGGGTATTTTTTTCTCTCCATATCTACACCAAATATGACTAGTGATATAGGTAATAATTTGCAAGAATGGCCAGGGCTATTGTATTCTATATTGTTGTGGCTCCTAATTTACACCCACTGAATTCTTAGCTTATCAGAATGACTCCGTGAATGGCATGAAAGCTGGTGGTTTTCATGTTCATAGATACAATGTCAAACCTATTTCTTTTTGCTTACCACAGTTGTTAGAAACTAGTGTGTTGGAGCTGTTCACAACTGTAGTTCTTTGAAATAACAACTGTTGTTCATATATGCAGGGAGGAAATCGGGGCTCCCTATGGCAATCATGCAAATATTATAAAGAACAACACTGGAGTACTTTATGTATTTATTTTTTAACTAAAACCAGCTAGAAACAGGATCAGCATTCATCTTTGCTTCTGAAACCTGGATATGAGTTACTGAAGTCATAAACAGAAAATTTAAGTGTAGCCATAAACATGCAGTTTTGGGTAAAAAAAAGTATTCCAAGTATTTTCATTTTACACTAAGTTCCCATAATTTTGAAATGTTATTTAAAAAAAGAGCAACTTTAATAGAAACAACAGAAATGCATATTATTAAATGTTAGTCATACTGTAATCTCTGTGCAGCATATCTAAGGTAGAGGAAAGGAAGGAAAAATATTTCTAGATGCACAATTGCATATTGGATTATTTTAAGTGATTGGTTCTCATCCAAGGCTACTTCAGTGTCATTCATGGCTCTCCAGATTAGCTCAGTAACAAGCCATTGCTATGCAGTAAGACAGCAGGACTTACACTTTTATAATGAATGCTCTCACTGATTAATGGTTCATTGTATAGGGAAAACCCACTGGGGAGTACATATTCCTTACTGCCATATATTTTGATTAAAGAAACATATTTGGATTTTCTGATTTCACTGATTTGATGCATTTGACAGTGTGGTAGATAACTTGTCTTTTACCATAGGCTGTTTTGTTTGGTTGGTTGATTTGTTTGTTTTGTTTTGGTTTTTTTTTAACCTATCTACACTTCCTAACCATGAAAGGGTGATGTAACGTTAAGACTATGTAAACAGCATTAACAAAGTGACTTTCAAAGGAATATCAATCTGGTATTTAAAAATGTCTACATCTTTAAGCAATGTTGCCTTTTTTTTCTGTGAGCATAGGTTATAAAAGGACATATTAAAACAGTGTGGTTTAAGTTGGAATAGAAAAGAAATGCTCAGTTTACAGTTGCTGCTGCTTTTTCAGATTTAGGGTTTTCTTTCAGTGTTCTACATGGATGCAGTGAATGAAGCGCAGTATTTCTGATGTGGAGGAGGAAGAAAGATCATTGAAAGGCAGATGCAGCCTCCTCATCTGATAAAGAGTGTCAGTGTATCATCGGTGAACTATGCCACCAAAACACTTTTATCAGTGATGTCTTCATGGCTGTACATCATTCTCTCCCTACTTAATAAATCCCTGCCCAGTATGATTAAAATCAACATAAAAGTGTGTGTGTGAAATCAACCTTTCAAGTGAAATCACAGCATCTGACATTGACTTTTTCATGTGCATTTATAAATCATATACATATTTTGTTTTATGTAAGGATTTATGCATAGTGTAGAATGTACCTCTGTGCATTGTGTATGTACCTCTGTGCTTGAGTTCAGCCTGAAGAGACATTTGTAATTTGACCTTGGAACTAGCTAAATTGGTCGTATTACCTCAGAGAAGCCCTGAAGTCCTCCTACAAGGAAGGGGGTTTTTCCATAGCTATATAGATGGTTGTTGTTATTTTCTTCTGTTTCTTGTTTTGTCCAATCATTTTTCACATACTTCCACAGCTGTACTTAGTAGTGATTTAACAGGAATCTTAATCTGACGAGATTTTATATGGCTTTGATTGGCTTATGAGATGGTGACCATGGTAGTTGTCAGCTGTAGATTATAGTTGTGTAATGTACACAACCATAGGTTGTGTCTGTCTATCCAGGAATCCATGTTGTCACAAGATTAAAAAAACTCAAACCAAACCAAAAAAAAAGAAAAACAACACAAAAACCTACCACAAAACAAACAAAGCCAAACAGCAAAAACCCAAACAAAACCTCCACAAACGAACGAAAAACTAACTAATCACCAAGCAATTTCTGCTGTCTGCAAGGGGCTCTCTACACCAGTGCCTGGAGCCTCTTCTCCCCTCCTCCTGCTCTCCCCTCGGGGCTGGCAGGGCTGTTTCTCACAGGGTTTCCCTCAGCCCTGGCTGCCGGGCAGCGTTTTGCCCTGTCTTCCCCAGGCTTTCCCCAGGTGCCCGCCCGTGGCTGAGGGGCTCAGCTGTGCCCTGCGCTGGGGCGGGTGCAGCCACTGGAACCAGCTGTGTCCGACACCAGGCAGCCCTCCTCACAAGGGGCCACCCCTGCTGCCAAAACCTGGGCACCTGCACCTGAGTACATGGGAAGAAGATAGTTTTGCTTGGATTTCTAGGGTTGCGTTCTTTTGCATTGAAGTGAGGTAGCATTTTTAGATGGTCATAGAAAGACAACAACAACAAAAAAGGGTCAAACTCCAGACAGAATTTTGCTAGTGCTGTGGAGTATGGGAACCCATGAATTATTTATGTCTGACTTCCCAGTATGTTCCCAAAAGGCTGGTAGTATTTTTCCTGTTCATCTATCTATGATCGGCTAAGATTTTAATTTGGTTCTCTCAGGAGCCTCTATATGCTCTGATTTACAGAATCTCATTTGTATTTTTGTGACACTGATAGGAAATGTTGTTGTCATGGAAATTAAATGCAGCTGATTTACTTTTGTGTTATAGTTACTCAGCTATGGTACACTCTGTTAAGCTGCTTAATTTTTATTTTTTTTTTTTCTTGTACTTGCTCTAGTTTTCCTTTTGGTTTTAGTGCTAAGCTCCCAGAAGTATGGGTTAAAAGGCTATCAGACAGCTTATTTTATGAGGAAAAAATGAAAATAATGGGGGGTAGCTTTTCTAGAACAGAGAAGCTAGAGCAGAAGGTACAGTGCTCATCATCACTTGGGATAGTGCTTTTTTAAAGGTAACTGATGGAACAACTAGGTTTTGGTGTCCATGCTGGATAGTACAGGAAACACTAAGCTTAAATGTATTATATTAAACGCTAAGGCAAGTTTTCTACCAAAAGGCTGGTGGAACCACAGAGAGAGGCAGCCAAAGGAAGCTTTGTCTAGGGATTTAGTAGTGGTCTAGGGTCTTGGAGGCTCATTTCAGCCTTATTTTCTGTAATTCTACAGTACTGGCAGTTTCAAGTCCCATTAAAACCAACTTCTTATGCTGAAGACCAAGCTGAATTAAAAGTCCATCTCTGAACAGATGGACTAGTGCAAATATGGGCCTTTGCTATGTTGGTGTTTGCTGTTGAAACACTTGCTGCTTCATGTATGTTTCTTTTTTTTTTTTTTTTAATAAAACTATATTTGGCACAGTGGCTTCTCTGTTGCTTTTGAAAACTCATTCTGTGTTTCCTTTCTATATGGTATTTCTCATATGAATTTGTGTAATGAAAAAATGTTAGAATATATAATGTTAACAGCTCAGCTGGATAATACTGTGCTGTAGATTCAATGATACAAGTGCAATTGGCTGCAATCCTTCCCCCTTGAACAACAAAAGTAATAAAATGAACTAATGAGATAGATGTCAGAAATTTTATTCTCTGTCCAGAAGAAATATTTTAATAGGTACACAAGATATTACTTTTAATGTCGGAGACATTTCTTGTGATCTCTGTTCCTAAATGGACATGCAGTGTGCCTTTTTATCTCTCTCTTTTATTTTATCTCTTTTAAGATTTATATTACAAACCAAAACAAAACCAACAAATCCTGGAAATGTGCAGTCATTGTAGGCTATAAGCTACTGTTCTGTCCAGATTTTGAGCCTATTTGAAGCAAGTACATTTTATTGCAGCGGTTGGTTTTGTAATCAGGCTTTTTTTTCCCCCATATAAACTGATACTTGCAAAACTGTAGATTACTAAAGCAGTTTTTGAAGTGTTCTTTGATGGAAACAAAGTGTTTACAAAAATTCACAGCCTAAAAATTAAACTTTACTGAAGTTGAATGCAGTGCCAAAACAGGTTCAGAATAGCAGCAGGCAGTTGCTGCCTGTATCGTGTGGATGTAATTGTTTTGAACACACAGAAATTGGTTTTGTCTTATCAGTAGCCTCTTTTCAGTCACAGAGTGGCTTCCCCATTGACCATATGGCCTTCCTGTCCCCCTCAAGTACACTTTAAATATTTCAGAGTATTTGTGCTAGCGCAAGCGTTTTGTGTAGCAGGTAATTTTTTTGCAGTAACTCAGGCAGGATCATTTCCTCTTATCTTCCTGAGAACCTAACAGCAACGGAAAACCACCATGCCTCAGTGGGACTCTTGGATTTGCTCTTAGGGAGTGTCACAGGCCACAGTCTTTGAGTGAGGGAATTTCACTTAATTAGTTTTATTGCAAATTAATGTAAGCTTTAAATTACTGGTTTTGGTATTGAGAAATAAAGAAGACAACCAGTTACATGAACACACAGAGAAGACATAGCTCCTCATTTTGGTATCGCATCCCCCCTCTCCATGTTAGACTTGGTCCCTTCGGTGAGGTGATGGTTCTAACACAGGTCAGCCCTACAGCAACCCCACCCCAAACATGCATGCTTCCAAAATCCTGCCAATTTTACCTCATATTGAATGGTACAGTACAGAAATTAGGGTCTCTTTGACTGCAGCCATAGGCCTTCCTGGTGGTGTTTGTGTCTTCCCAGTCAGGCCCAGTAACGTGTGCTGTGGTAGGCATCTGGGGATGGGGAGAGCAAGTACATCCTCCTAAGTTTTCAGATGAAGAGGAAAATTTAAATGGCCCTCTGATGACAGCTATGTGCAGAGCTGGGAGCAGGACCAAGGAATTCTTGTTTAGTTTGCTGGGTTCTACCTTCTTGAGATAGTGTTTATGAAATAGCCCATCCAGTGGAATCTTCCTGCTGCGGGTCAGGCAGCCCTGGAGGAGGATGAGGATGAAGATGAGGATGAGGATGAGGATGAGCCAAGAAAAGGGGCTTTTTCCAGGCAGCTTCTTCACAGCTGCAGAGAATAGAATCCTGCAACAGGGGAGCTGCTCTTGGCCAACAGGTCTCAAACTATTTAGCAGATGTCTCATTCACAGTCTTACAAAAGACCTGAGACTTAGGGAGACTTCTCTTATGAGAAATAACTGACTTTTTATTAATAATCTGTATTTTCAGTTTTTGTCTTGCATACATATGCTAGTGTCCTGAGCTTCAGGAAGCTTTTGAAAAGGCTGCTCAGCTGGGTTGAATGAATGTTCTTGGGCAGCACTGCAGTTTTAGAGCCAAAGCTTTATAGAATGTCATCTCCTCTTCTTTTAGAGCCCTAATTTCCATGAGATACTGGTGCAGGGATGCTTGCTCTGTGTATTGGATTTTATATTTGCTTTTACCAGCTACACTTCCCCACTCTTTTCAGGATTCTTATTTCTTCCAGAAAAAAGTTCTATTTTATAAAAGCATGGGCTTTGAAAAGCAGAATGGAGCCAAGGCAGGAGTTTTGGCATCGATGTGAATGGCGGGTGTTGTGCGTGTATGACCCCCCTGACTCCTACAGAGCAGTGAGGGTCTTCAGAGGAGGCCCGTCCAGCTGGCAGCCTCTGGACCAGTTCTCTTCCACAAAATAATTCTGGCTAGTTCCTACATGAGCGTGATCTTATCCTAACTCTCTTGCACATGCACATGCAACCTGCCTCCCTCCTCCTCTGTTTCTGGAATGTGGCACAATTTACCTGTAGAGATGTGCCTATAGTGACATTTAAAGAGAGGTGCTACATTATAGATTAACCTTCAGAAACATAAATGTTTCTGTAGTCACCCTCACCATTTTCCTCTCTAAAAAAAGAATACTAGTGCTAACAATCCTTCTTTTATTAATTTTCTTTTGGTAACAGGTCTCAAAAATGCTGTTTTTCTTAAAAATACTCTGATAAAATGTTGCCAAATCACCTTCAGACTAGAAGAAAGGCAAAGTTAGATACCTAGGCTTAAAATATAATACATATTAAATAATCATGCACGTGAGAAAGTCAACACTGGATGTTTTATATTTCTCTCATGTATTATTTGTTGGTTTTCTGTTTGCAAAGCATTTCATGATTCATTACTTTCATGATATTGTAATTTCATGTGGGATGCTGCTACTGGAATACTGTGCAAAAATCACAGCTGTAAATGGTTTGAATCCTCTCCAAATGTACTGTGGTGAATATTCTGGAGTAGGACTGGGAGATCTTTATTATTTTGTGTTATAATTAATTTAGAAATTGTTTTAGTTTCAACTAACTGATATATTAACTCTATATTACAGAACAGAAGCACTTTATATTTTTTCCCTTAAATTTGTATTATTATATACATATGATTTCTGATAGTTTTCTAATAACAAAATCATGGTTTTGTTTTTCCATAAACTGCAGAAACTATGCCTGTTCCAGACCAGCCCTCGTCTTCTGACAAGACAAGTTCCCTTAGTCCTGTGTTGAACACATCCAATGGCGATGGCTCTGAAACTGAGACAACCTCTGCCATTCTAGCTTCAGTTAAAGAACAGGTATGTAAGTGCTACATCCGCAGGCTAGAAAACAATAATATGATTTAGTGATTTTAGTTTGTTTATTTGTTTTTTACAAAGGTTTCACAGGTAGTATCTGAGTAATTTCATTCACAAATACATATTGCAAAGCATGTTAAATATTTCTTCATATCTTAGTATATTTCCATGTGCTGTGCTACAATAAATTTAATATTATTTAACTGAAATGTTCATGTTTTTCTCCACTTTCATTCTTTGCTGTGAATGGTGGTTTTCAGAGATCTCTCCTTTTTGGCAGCCTGCATGTGGAGTTACAGCATATAGGCATGGCATATAAGAACTATGGACAAATGAGTAGTTGTGGAGTAAATGCATTATCCTAGAATCCTAGATTTTAAAATGTAACATATACATGATTATAATGTTTCTGTTTTGGTGTGGTTTTGGTTTGGGATTTGTGGTGTGTGTGTAATAGTTGATGTGAGATTATTTTAAGGCAAAATTGGGTAGAGACAGAGGCTTTCTACCTCAGATTATTAAAACCAAAAGTATTAGAAATTCTTGAAAGAAGGGTCTTTAGTGTGATTCTCTGTCTAATTCTAATAATAAGACAAGTCTTATGTCTAATAAGACAAGTTTTGTCTAATAAGACAAGTTTGGACATTTTAATGTAAATTTTTGTGGGCTGAGTGTCTGAGATTTTGCTTAGTGCCTCTTTGTATGTCAAGAGATGGTTAATATTCCTGTTCATGAAAACACCTGGTCTCCATTGCTAACTTATTTCTCTCAACTGCAGTAACAAGTATCCCAAAGAGAGACTTTAAAAGATATTGTAGCTGTTTATAGTCAGCTTTCTCCTTTCTGAAGGTATCTAAATTTGTTCTCTAAATACAAAGTAGCGATCTTTCCCTGCCTAAGAAATTCACTGTTTCTTTAGTAAAATAAATGCATTAATTCAGATTATATCTAACACAGTTGGAGTAGCAGCTGTTGAGTCACTGGACTTTTATAAAAATTGTGACCTTGCTCTTTGTTTTTTCTTGTGCACCAGTTCTCTCTTTCTTTTGGGTTTAAAGGTTAGTCATATTGTTTGGCTCTGAGAAGAAGAGTCCAAGAAAGTAGGTTTGTAACATGGAGTTTAATCTTAAGATTCATGACACATTGTTGTTTTGGAATTGCCCATGGTTTAGGTGTTTGAATGCATATTCTATTCCAGGACAATAGCATGACTTCTGCATGTACCAGTGTTTCAGCCTGTGTTACTGTATTATTTTGAAGAAAAATACCTACTTTAGCTTTTGACGCTCTGGTGGTGAAAAATTGTACAGGGAAGTTACACAGTTGCTGCATCAGCCTGTTAGAATGTGAAACATAGCATTCAATAGTGAGAAGTTCTTCCCTGTCTTTGGATTTGCTGATGGTATTGCTAGTTTATAGCTGGTTGTGTATTTTGCAACTGAACCTCTCACCCTCATAAATCAGTGAACTGAGTACTAGAGGGACTCAGTGATTAATAAAGTGACAAAATATTAGAAAAAAATTTATTTCAGATTCCAGTGAACCACAGCAAAAAGGAGCTTGTAATAAAGGAGTTCTGCATTCCCTTATCACCAAGAACAGCCTAGCTAGCTAATCTAAGGTACTGGTGACTGGTAAGATCCTCTCTTTTCCTGCTTTTGACTGGGATAGAGTTAGTTTTCTTCCTAGTAGCTGATTCTGTTGCAAGAATTCTAGGTAAGGCCACCATCCTGAGCTTCAGGTAGATGAAATGCATTACACTGATTCTGCATTAGGGGAGTAAATGAAGTAAGTTTCTAACTGACTGTTCAGATGAGTAGCCCTCTGCTTTTGAGAAGGAGGAACGAATTACTCTGCTGCCTAGCAGGTGATTTTGCTTTGTGTGCCCTTTGACTGTAGCTGAAAATATACCTAGTGTTTTAGAAATGCAAACACAATTATTCAAAAGTACTGCTAATAAAGAAAAAGATTATTGAGTTCGTTGTTAAGGTGTGTTTTGATGAATCAAATATGTTAATGTCTTCTTCATCTGTGCTGATGCTTAACTTCAGGAAGTTTCCTTCATTTTTTTAATTGTCTTGGAACAGTTGTGGCAACTTCCTGTTACTTCTCATGAATTAACTAGAACAGTGTTTTTGAGTGACTGCAACAGAGTAAACTGCAGGATTTATGATCTTGATGACTGTAATAGATGTTTTCAGTCTTTGAAGAGGGCAGGATATATGAAAGAATGAACATAGAAGTCATAAGTGTTATATTTATTTGCTCTACTTAAATTTCCTATGTGAAACATAAATGATTTATTCAAAAAATCTGAAGTTTTGCTGTGCTTAGTTTGAAGAACACACATCCCTGTGCTCTCTTGTTTTGAGAAACAGATATATTTGGTCTAAAAATGTATTGGGTTTAAAAAATTGTGCTTGATATGTCAAATGTAAAGTGCCATTCATGTTGGTCATGATTGGATCAGAAGATTTAGCTGTGTGCTTTTTAAGGAGGGTTTCAGTTAAAATAGAAAATGAACCTTGTATTTTTGCTGTTGAGGAGTGAGACTGACTTTAGGAAGTTCAAATCCTGAACTCATTGCTTTAGTGTATAAGCCTTTTCATTTGTGTTTTACCACTGGACAAAAGTGTTGAATCATTTTCATGTTTCAGACTTCTGAGATGCAATTGAGAAGAAGTGATGAATAAAGTATATAAATTCATTTTTTTCCCCTTGCTGCGAACTTTCTTAAGGTCAGCAGGCACTGCTGGAGGGTAGGTCAGAATCCTAAATTGTGTGTCTAAGAAATCATGAGATGCCAGGCAGTGAACTTTGGTTTAGGTGTTTTCAAGTTGTTCTCATGAAGAGGAAGGGTTAATAAATTCTGTGAAAGCAAAAGCTATTGGGGTGTTCTTTTATTGTTTGTTTGTTTGTTTTTAGACAGTGAGAATCAAGTCTTTAAAGATAAATTGTCAAGTAGTGTTAAACCACTAGACAAAGAGTTTCAGTTTTCCATACTGTATAAAATGTGGTTAAATATCTGTGTATGAAAAAGGATTTTTTCTTTTTTGTGGTGGGTTGAGACTGGCTGGATCCCCTGTGCCCACCAAGCTGCTCTATCCCTCCCTCTCTTCAGCTGGAAAAGGGAGAGAAAACATAGCAAAAGGGTAGTGGGTCCACATAAGGACAGGGAGATGACTCACCAATTAGCATTCCAGTCAAAACAAACTTCACTGTTTTGAAAAATGTAATTTATTACTAATCAAAATCAGACTACAATAATGAGAAATAAAAAAATAAATCTTGAAATACCTTCCCCCTGCCCCTCCCTGCTTTCCTGGCTCACCTTCACTCCTGTTCTTCTCTGCTTTCTGCCCCTGAGCAGCACAGGGGGATGGGGGCTGGGGGTTGCAGTCAGTTCATCCCATGTTGTCTCTGCTGCTCCTTCCTCACTAGTCTTCCCAAGCTCCATTGTATGGTCACTCCCACAGGAGACAGCCTTCCATGAATTTCTCTAACATGAGTACTTCTCACAGGCTGCAGTTCTTCATAAACTGTCCCAGCGTGGGTCCCTTCCACAGGGTGCAGTCCTTCATGAACAGGCTGCTCCAGGGTGGGTTCTCCATGGGGTCACAAGTCCTGCCAGCAAACCTGCTCCAGCCTGGGCTCCTCTCCATGGGGCCACAGATCCTGTCAGGAGCCAAATCCAGTGTGGGCTTCCCACAGGATGACAGCCTCCTTTGGGTACCTACCTGCTACAGCATGGGGTTCTCCATGGCCTGCAGGTTGAGATCTGCTCCACCATGGATGTCCAGGTGGAGGAGGACAGCTGGCCTCACCATGGTCTGCACCATGGGCTACAGAGGAACCTTTACTCTGGTGCCTGTAGCACATCCTTCTCCTCCTTCTTCACTGGCCTCGGTGTCTGCAGAGTTGTTTCTGTAACATACTCTCGCTGCTCTCTTTGGCTGCAGTTGTGCAGGGTTGTTTTTTTTTCCTTCTTAAATACGTTATCTCAGTGGCACTACCACTGTCACTGGTGGGCTCAGTGTTCATCAGCAGCAGGTCCATCTTGGAGCTGGCTGGCATTGGATCTATTGGACGTGAGGGAAAGCTTTTAGCAGCTTCTCACAGAAGCTACCCTGGCAGTCCCTGCTGCTGCCAAAACCTTGCCACACAAATCCAGTACAGTTTGTTATGATATACTGGCAAACACATTGGGCTCAATGCTTCATAGTTTATAGAAAACATAAGGCCATTTCTGTTTCTGTTTGTCATCTGATTTTGTATTTGTAAATATGGGAAAAATTCTTCAACAAATGAAGTGAGATACAGGAACTCTATGATTTGTGAGAACATGTGTGCTAGATACAGCTATTTCTTCTGCAAAATCTTGATATGTTTCTGATTGGGAATTTCCACCTGTGCAAGAGGCTTCTGATCTCACTGGGTGTTAAAGAATTCCTGTGAAGAGAGCTATTGATAATACTGTTTTCAATCTAGAAATAGCTGTAGCAGAACCTTTTGAGTAAATATGTAGTAAAGCTGATGCTTTTCCTGGAAGTATCCAGACGTATGTGGTTCACAGTACTTAGTTTCTTGTCATACAGAAACTGCTCCCTTGGAGGCTGAGGAGGGATGTAGTAATTATGACTTAGCAGAGGCTTGTTTGGGCAATTTTTTTTAAAAATAAAAATACTTGGAGAATATGAACTAAAATACTTTCCTAAGAGTGAGATCTACCTTGAAGCACTGACAATTATATTCAACTCTGAAATAGTATCATACAGTTGTTTTAGTTTCTCTGTGTCTCTAGTTTCTTTTAACTTCTTAGTAGAAACCTGTTTCAGAGAACAGCTCTTTCACTTTCAGAAAACTTATGTAAAAAGCAGATTGTGTAATGTTTAATATTTCTTTGGAATGGCACCTTGATCTGTTGACTGAGGTCCCCAGCACCATAGATGACATGAGATGAGAAAGGTGTAGAGGGAGCAATGTAGGTGCAGTGCCGTGCTCCCCTTGGCATGCTTTTTGCAGACCCAATGTCCCCGAAGCTGTGGCTTTGTGGCTTTTAGAACCTTAACCCTAATAGCAGCCAGGGACTTGGGCTCAGTCTCATCCAGGGCAGTGATGATTAGGTAAGCATCAGTCTCAGTTGAATTCAGTTACCTAAAGCATTGATGCTTACCTAAAAGCAGAAAAACTAGGCTAAGTGAATGACTCAAATAAATTTACGTATTTCTTTAGTAATAGGTAAATATTTAAAAGCTGGTGATAAATCCACTAAGCACTTTTAATTTAATTTTAGCAAGTGATCTACAGTTTATTCCATGAATGAATGAAAAAAATATACAAATGAAAAAGTACTGTCTGCACGAGTAGTGTGTGATCGATATGCAGCTGCATTCCCTTACTTGGCATGACAAATTGTCCAATGCTTAAAACCTTGCTAGGTTGTTTTTGTGTGTGAGAGAGAAAATTGCCACTGTCAGGAGGTTTTAGGGCACTTTGCTTTGTGAAGACCATACGTAATTTTGTTTCCTTTATGTATTAGGAATAAAAGGATTGATAGAAATCTGTCTGGTTTGTCATCACTTTAGTCTGAACTAGGTGACTTCCATCTAAAATGTCTGTGGTTCTACGATGATTCTATTGTAATTCAATGATAATGCACAATTTTGCTCAAATAATAATTTACACCTTTGTAGACCATGGAAAATATATTTTGAAGGAGGATGGTGTGGCTTAAAAATTCCCTCAATTTGATTATGTGGCTTAAAAAAATAAGATTAGAAACTGAGAGCAGCTGATCATTGAAGAATAATCTCATTACTTTTCAATGTTTGTATTAAATGGTAAGGAATGAAATAATAGATCAGCCAACAGGATTGGTGGATGAAGTGGAAAACTGGAGTGGGGTACTGGAAGCCTGAGATTTAATTATTTATTTTTCCATCTGGAGACATCCTCTACTTTTAGTTTTTCATAAAGATTTCACTTTCTAAGCATGTTTTAGAAACCAAGCTATTACTTTTCAAACTCTACCAGACATTAATATTTACAAGAGAACTACCTGTGGAAACAAACAAATAAACACATGAATGTTTTCTTGATGTTTATAATACAAAAGTGTAAAGTTAGCCTCACATTTAGATTTGCTAACATTTTTGTCAAACTTTATGTGACTGATCTATTGATCAATTCTCTTCACAATCCCTTAGCACCTTTTTTTTTTTTTTTTTTTTCCTTAATTTGGAATAGTAATATTTACCTAAATTTCAGACAGGTTGCATATGTACATACATGAAGAGAGTCACTATAGGTCCCCTAAGGAAGGTTGAGTGCTTTTTTTTTTTTTTTTTCTGTCAGTTGCTTGTGTCAGGTTGAATAGCTGAAGAAGAGTAAAATGGGTACAAAAACTATGTTACACACTTTAGTATGGTGAAGATTCCTATCTTGTGAGAGCTGCAGCTTCCCTTCATATGGTTCAGAACTAAATCATAGACACTTTGCATCTTTCCCTGTGACTTGGACCTCAGGTCACATAAAATGGGGCCAGAGAAGTCAGTTATGCCTTCAGCAGGAAAACTAATCACCTCATGGTCTGTGAATGGCGTATAAATAAATAGATCGGAAATCAGGGTGAGATATTCCCAACAAAGGAAACTGAGTGACTCTTCATGCTGCTGCAATAAACTGTCTGTCTTTGCTTGAGCTCAGCGGCACAGAGAATGGATAACACTTTATGAATGAACAATCAAGTCTGCAGGAGACTATTCTTTGCATTAATCCTCAGGTTCAGCAAGATATTTCCTGGTGTTTGTTCAGTGATCTCTAGAGCTAAGGGAGAAATGCAATGTAATAGTTGCAATAATGGATTTTAGGATATAGTACATTGATTGTTATCTCTGTAGTACTGAAGTGGTTGCCATGAAAATAAATGATTGTTCAAGTCAGAGACAGTTCTTGTTCTTTTAGGGGTTATTTAGAAGAAATACCAGTGTCAAAATGCCAGATGAGGATTTCATGCAGCAAAAGTGGGATCGTGGGCTGTTTCTGTCTTAGTTATCTGACTATTTATACAGTAGCCATATACCAATACCTGGTCCCTCCCTTCTTCCTTCCAGGTTAAATCCTAAAAAATGCCTGGTGCTTTAAAGAAAATCCATACTTAAACAGCTTTTGGTGGGCATCTTGTAGTTTATTGAGACTTTTTCAACTGTACTGGTTTAGCATTAGTGCTACTATGGATATTTTCTTTCAGTTCTGTGCTGTACCCTGTTGACTCCAATGTATTTAAGCAGTATTATGTATTTAAGCATTATTATTACATCTCCCTTCTTGAGATGTAATAATAATGAAGTTTTCTACAAAACCTGCTGCAGCTCATATTGACTAATGTACTATATACCAGTGTTTTCTGCAGCAATCTGTTTACAGTTAAAGTTTGCTTTTTCCAGTTCCTTCTGTTGCATCACTGTCAATAAAGCTGAAGTATGTTCTGCATTTTCATATGCTTGTAAAGCCGTATTGTCTTCAGTGAGTTTATGTAATTTTGTGTGTTTAAAGTAGTTTTGTAACAGTTTTCTTGGTTACCACAGGAATGAATATGCTTTCCTTCTTAGATACTGCCTAGATTTGGATTACAGATGTCATCAGAAATTGTGTTATCTTTTCAGTATGTTGTGTTATTCTAAACATATTTTAAAATAGTTGAATAAAGCCCTGGAGCTTGTTAAAGCAAGGATTTTTTATCAGGAACAGGTTTTTAAAGCTCATTAGTTACGATGTATTTGTTACTTCTACACTTGGTCATTTTTGCCCTACTGAAGCCGTAGCTCTGCAGCACAAGAATTGCCAGCCAGTTACCCTGTCTGTGTCTTCATTTTGTTTCTTAAGTGAGTTGATTTTATTGAACTTTGAGAAGGAACATATGTGTTGTATAAAAAGCTGTCTTTTCTCCATTAGTATTTTTTTGCCAAACATAGCAAAATCCTTTCCTATTGCTGGGACCTCTGGATGCTGCCATGCAATTTTTGAATTAGAATAGCTTAATCTTCAGTGTCTTTGATGCTTTAATAGTGAGTTAACACAATCTGTAGAATTAAGTTGTTCTAAACAAGGCCCTGTGTAATGAAACAGCATAGATAAAACAGGTGTAGCTCATTCTCAGTGACTTGACAGCCAGTCAGTGTCTGGGAAAGCTTAATACTTGAGCTTGTGTTAATATGCCAAGTAAGACCTCAGCTGTCTTCATGTGATCAGATGAATTCATTGTTTTTGAGCACTTGCAGTTCAAAAGTAAAGAAATGCAAGAGATTAGTTGTTTTTAGATCCCAGGTGGTGAATGGTTTACAGAAGCTTGGTGCTGTACCTGAATGAATAAAGTCCAATTGGTCTGAACTGTCTCTTCTTGACCTCTCATCTTTCTATGGTTCCTTAGGTGCAAGACTTCATTGTATTTCTATCTCCTGGGATTCAGAGCCCTAAGACTTACATTACTCTGTGTTGTAGAGTTGCTATGGTGCCTTTGTTATTTCAAGCCATATTCAGCCTTCTGATCTGTGAAAGGTGCTGAAGGCTTTCAGCCAGAGGTATATCAGAAAACAAAATGGCACAAAAAGAAGTGATATGAAAGGAGGTCATAAAGCATGTCTAGTTGTCTGGTTATGGCAAATATGAAATGATCTTACTTCTTGGACAGGAAAGAGTTATTCAGTTCTTTGTCTGAGCTCCCTGTCATGCCCTTGCTATACTTGTGTATACTTGTGTATTTGGGAAGTCCTTTCTCATGTACTTCCTTACCATGGAGGGACAAACTGATGTAACTGTCGAATAAGCAGCTATATTCATTTGAATAGTTAGAAGTTAAATTTTCAACCTGTTTCTGTGTAAATATAATTGGGAAAGGGGTCTAATCCTGCAGATGCTTGAGCATGACTAGCTATACTCACCTGAGTATTGTATTACAACTGATGGAGTTTTCATCTGAGTTATTTGCAAGTCAGAGGGCTTAGAGATTTGAGTGGAATCCTGGTTTTAATTCTCAAGTCAGCTTTGAAGACTGGGATTCAAATGATGCTGAAGTTAACTATAAAAAATGAGTCCTTATATCACAGATTCACAGAATGAAAGCATAAAAACTATTTTAACCTACAAATTTCAAAATGTTAATGATGTAATATGCAAATCCTATTACTTTCTACATCATCTTTCTTTTTTTCCTGCCACTGGAAAGTGTTTTTCTGTATGAAAAGAAGTAGACCATTACGTTTACATGATTTTAAATAAAGCAAATAACCTGTTTGTAAATATTTAATGCTGGTAACATGTTATATACCTTTAAGTATGTAGTATGTTGTTTGGCTTTCAGTGGGATTTTGTCTAGTTTTTCACATACTTCATACTTAGGATAAGTCTCAAGGTTAAGACGTGTATTTGTTACACTTGCAAAGAATTTGGAACTATTCTTTTTATATTTTAAAATACCGTAAAAAGCCAGCAGAATGTGAAAAGTCTGCTCTGCTGCTGAAAGCAAACAACAACAAAAACAAACAAAGCAAAAAACAACCAAACAAAAAAAACCCAAAACTAACCAAACACAAATACCCCCCAAAAGCTAAAATGAGAGATTAAATCAATGCCTTAACAGAGTTTTGAGAATAAGCACTTGTTATTTCTCTCTTAAAAGTACTTCTGTTTTTGTGTATTTTTGTGCATTTTGTGTCTTTTTAGTCTTTTTTTTTTTTTTTTTTTTCTTTTCATCAATGGCTAGAGAGAAATATCTGAAAGGAAATTATTAGTTAAGCATCCAGATAAATAGTTTACAAAATAGAAATACATTATAAATTCATTCTAATTTAGGAGGTTTTTATTAAAATACCTTTGATAGTGAACTAGATAATGTATATCTGATGACTTAGAGAATGTGGTGTGATATGCAGACTAAGCTAATATTTTGAGGATTACTTGTCACTGAGTAAGAAGGTTAATTTTCCCATCTTATGCTACAGAAAGGTAGAATTAAACTCTGCACAATGTTGTGCCCTGTACTGTGAGGTTCCAAATACAAATGTGCAAATTTATTTCTTCCAAAAACTTTCTCTAAGTGTTTGCATTCTGTCTCCACTTTCTCCTTTACAAGCTCATTGAATTTTATTAGCCATCACTGCAAGCGAAATGAAATAAAAGGAGTTGCACAGCTGCAGTGATACCAGTCTGAACTGCATCATCATCCTCACTTGCAGTAATATGCAAACAAGAAAAAATTGGCTTGATTACAGATCTCAGGAACTTTGCCAGAACTAACATGCAAGTGATTTCTCAAAACAGAAGCATTTTGCACTAGGAATTATAAAAACAAAACCTGGAAAAAAATCAGGAAAAGTCTCTTTTTTTAGCAGATGCTGGGCATTCCTCGTCCTCTGAAGTCAATGAGAAGTGTAGGCTCCCACTGTCTTTTAATCATTGGACCAGTATGCAGAAAGCTTCATTGGTATTTAAGTTATCTTGCTGTAACGGAAGTGTACCTTAATGCACTTTAGTTGAGCTTGTGTAATTGCGGCAGAAATAGCTGTGGCTGAAAATTGATATCGGATATCACAATAAAGCCATTTAGTTTTGTGCACACAGAAGTATATAATTTAAGCTTCCAGAATGAGCCGTTTTGTAGTCTGCAGTTAAGTAAGTCAACAGTATCAGAGCAGGTATAATGACCGGAGTGAAGAGACATCCTTAGACCTTTTCAGCTGCTGCTTGTAGTTTATATTTATTTAAGGCAACTGCTAACATTTATTTTCTTGTCCATCCGAGAGTCTTCAGTGTGTTTGTTTAGTAAATAATTTTTCTGGGGTTCCTATGTCATAGGTTCACAAAAACTATGCCTGAAGATTTCAAGCTGATTTACCTTCAGATTTTTAGCAGTAGTGCAGGTTGACTTAAGCAGCACAGATCAAGGTAGTGTTGTAAACAGTTGGCACCAGTTTGCCTTCTGAGAATGGAATTACTTGTAAGAGCTCAAAAGACAGTATGTGCTTTCATATACATGCAACATGTCTGACAGGGGCATGAAATGGCAAGTATATTGAAGGAAGTTGTGGGACTGGGTATCCGACATTAAGTGCAGTTACCTTCAGCTTATATCACCAGGAAGGACTGATTATCCTGTGCAGTCACAAAAGGGCATCATGCACTTTTGGTGCAGAGCCATCCTAAGGCTGAAGGTAACAAGAGGCTATTTAACAGTAGAACAGCTGAAGGGATATGCTGTTCAGAACCATACATCATACTTGGCCTTCACTGAAAAAAATTTCAAGTTTTGAAAACAGTTTTTGTCTATCTGAAGGACATTGTGAAGTCTTTAAAATATAAAATTAATATTTTCAGCATTTCCTCAGGTGTTGCGTCTGTTGGGTATTAAACAGTGCTTTGTCTTAAAAGTATTTCAGTTGTACTTGTAAATTTAAGAATTTTTGTCCTTAACCATGGGTTTTCTTGTACTGCAAAATTATAACTATTCAAATGCATCTTGTTGGGCTATGACAGCATGGCACACCTTTAAGGACAGTAAAATAACACATAATACATACAATGATTGTACTACCAATGAGCCTTTTTTTTTTTTTTTCCTTCCCATTCTTACTCCCATTAAAAAAAATGTACTTGTTTTAATCTGATAAAACTAAACATCAGGAAAACAATTTTCTGGGCATACCTAAGTTATTATGTGAATCAAGGTAACAGTGCAGGGAACAGGCATTAGCAAGCAAAAGAACTGACTTCAGTCCCCATGGATTCCTTCTTTCAACACCATTTCTATAGATCTCAGACAAAGCAGAACTATAAGACAGTTTTGGAACACATATGTCGCATTTTACTTTAGACTCCACAGAACACTACTAAAGATCAAATCTGACATGATCATTCATTAATTTATTTGCAAAGAAAATAATCTATAACAATGTATTGTTCGGGTTTTGGTTTTTAATTCTTAAGGTAAAGAAATCAATGTTTTGTTTCTTTACTACTCAAAATAAGAAAACAAACAGCAACTTAAGCAGATGTTTATACTTTCCCACTCTCACTTCTGTTAATAGCAGTTTCTGAAATTAAGGAGGAGGATTGAAGGAACAGTATCTGCCATCCAAATATTTTCAGTGTTCTGTTACAGGTTATTTTGATTTTGTATGTATTTGTACTTCATCTGCCTAGTATCAGTTTCAATGAACGAACAAATATAGTAATAAACAAAAGAGGCATTTTGAAATAACATCTAAATATTTTATCTTTGCTCTTAGTAAAACATGAGAATTCAAATTATATTTTCCTGATTTGATTGTTGTTTTTTTTATGTTTGTGTCTGATGTGCCTTTGTATCCTCCAAGTAAACTTGTCAACAGTTTTTAAAAAATGCTTTCCTCCTACCTGTCAAATTTTAATAGGGTGAAAGCTTTCAGTTGCTAAAATCAATCCTTGTTTGCTTTGTTAGAATAACAAATTATTCCACTGTGGGAAAAAGGTTGTTGTATTCACTTGCTTGGAGAGTATGGTAAATATATTCCTACATAGATATATAAATGAAAATGGAAGGTTATACAGATAATGTGCTTTTGTCTCAGGAGGGGAAAAAATATTGCTCTTCCCTTTTTTCTTTTTAATTTTGAATTTTATTCTTTGTTTCAATTTTTTTTTAGTAATTTATAGCTGATGCTTCAGTTCCTGTGTGAATACCTGGTAGAGTCCTCAACTCTACCAGCTAAATCCATTATCACTGCCTGTTGCTGATGCACTGTATGAGAGTAAATTGTTTAACACTGAGAATGGCACATAGTTGACTGCATTTTACAAGCTGCCTGGGAAAAGGAAGCAAAACAGGGCACACAGGCTGCTGACTTGGTGTTACACTAAGCTTTGTGCTGCCTCTTCTTGCTCCTGTCTCTTCTTTGGCTGGATTGTAAGGAACAACCATTGTATGACTGGGGAGATCAATAAGCAGCTGGATCGCTGGAGGATAAGGAACACTGAAATGTTTTGATTTGAACCTTCTTACTAAGTGTTCAAATATGCCTTTGGATCATGCAGGGATCTGCCTTGTTTGTTTCAGAGTTCGCATCTACTAGTTTTCTGCATATACTGAAACTACTGTATTTTCTGTCATGATTCACATATGGAAACAGCTGATTTTGATTCTTGTTGCAAAAAGCACTTACATCACTGTTACACTACATCAAGCAGAATGCTGTAGAAAGAATGTGAAAATTGGAACTCTGCTGTATTTCTTTGAAGTGGAAAAGTGTCGGTGTTTTCAATGGCACTGTTTTCTTCATCAGAAGCAACACTAATTTTTGTATATTTGTAATTTCACAATAAAATAATTAGGCTTAGAATGATAAATAATTCCTAGTTTAGTTTCAAATAAGTCTAACCAAACCCATATCTCAGTTAAAGAATTAAGCATTTCTATGGATACTACATTTTTTTTTCTTGAATTCCACTTATTTTGATGGAAAATAAAATAAGGCAAAATTATTGTGATTGATTGTGGAAGTTTTTTCAAAAGATTTTAGGAAAGAAAGATAAAATGGCCACTGGGGCCAGTGGTATTTTAAGTTGTTTTCAAGGCTCTCTGTTACTTTCTAGGGCTTTTAATAAACATGATCTTCAGTGTAGTGGGTTAAAGAATACTTTTTTTTCCTATCCCATTTTTGTTGTTGACCTAAATCTCCATATCATCAGAACACTGGCACCACTGCTTAAAAAAGGCAGCAAATAGCACTCCCTATGCCAGTTAGTGGAATTGTTATCTCAGTCTTGTAAATTCTTGAAGTACAGAATCCAGGATGCAGAGTGCTGCACCCAGAAGTAGTGAGCAATGGTGTGTGCATGAAAGATGGTTTTAGCTTTTTGGGAGCATAAGAATGAGGCATCATTGCTTCCACTCCCTTTATTATGGAGTCTGTTAATTTTAGTAGTATTTTTGGTGGCCATGTTTTGTGTGTGTGTTGGGTTTTTTTTGTTCTTTTGTATTAAAACATAATATTGGCCTACTAAATTCATGATTGGGTATGAAAATAAATGATCTAATATTCAATAGTAGTGAGACATCTTGAAACTAGCCGTATTAAGCATCTATCAGTCACTAAAAGTCAATAATTAATATTTGAATGTTTTGAGGAATCCAGCCTTTTTTAATAGCAGTAGTAGCGGTATGTGGCAACAGGCAAGACTGGCCTTTGCCGTGGTTTAACATAAGCTAGCAATATAACCACAATAGCCCTTTACTCACGCCCCCATCACTTCAACCCCTGAACAGGGAGAGAATCGAAAGGGAAGGGAGAAACTCATGAGTTGAGGTAAACAAAGTTTAATAAAATAACAAAATAACACTAATACACTACTACTACTATATGAAATGGAAATAGAATATAAAATAAAAGATACTCAATGCAATTCCTCATTAACTCCACCTGCACCAAGCAACCAGTCCCGGGCAGCAACACCTTGTCCTGAACAGCTGATCCCAGAGAGAAAAAGGGAGAAAGGCCCAGACGCCTCTGCAAAATGGCAGGATGGCAAAAGGCTGAACTAAAGAAACTCCCGAACAGAACTCCCCGAACAGGTCTCTGTCCCAACTCTGAGAAAACCAACTGGAAGATTTCGACTTTCCTTAAATGCTAAGCATGATGTTAATGACATGGAATGTTCTTATTGATCAGTCTGGATGCCAGTCAAGGTCTGTCCCATCCATGCCCCACTTCCCAGCTGCCTCACACCTGCGGGCAGAGTGCTCAGAAACATCCTTGGCTCTCAGACAACAACAATTAAAAACTTTAACTCTGTCCCAGGGTATCTTCTTGTTCTCAAACTAATTCAAAGAACAGCCATGCTATGAAAAAGGAAGTTTTCTAGTTGCATGAAGAAAATTAACTCATTTTCAGTCAAATCAGCACAGCCTCAAACTCTTAAATGCCTCACAGAATTTTTTTTCAATATTCAGAGGGTTATTTAAAACAAAATATAAGGGCAATCTCTGAGATATTGTTACTGCTCAATCACTTTGTTTTCTTTCCTTTAGTCATTTAAAATATTCAAAAGGTACTTCTGGTCTTTGCATTTTACAACCTATGAGTCGCTTTAAGATTTTAAGTGGGTGTTTTTATAATGCCCAAAATTCTCTTTAAACTTGTATCTACAAAGATGTTCTTTTTTCTTTCAGTCTGTTCCACTTTGTTTCGAGTTACAATTGCAAGAGAAGTCTTTTAAGTCCCTGTTAGAAATAAATTAAACCATCACTCAATATCAAACATTCATTGCCCCTACTAGAAAATTTGATGTAGAATGTAATTTACAATTATACTAATATTTAACTTGCTGTCAAAGCTAAATTTAAATAACAGTCTTATTAGAAATGCTGACAGGCCAGCACAGGTACAGTTTTTAATCTACATTTCTGGATACTGCTGTGCATGTGCAGAAATCTCAACATCTGAATACAGTGGCACAATGGCAGAATTTTACCTGGGCAGAAAATAAAAATAGTGTGATATCTGTTCAGGATAAGCTAGAAAATAATTAAACAAGCCAGAAATGGGTACCACTAGTTTTTGTTGATGCCACTAATTCACTTCAGTTTTGTTTGATGCGGAAATGATAGACCTCAACCTGTCCAGCCTTAAGCAGCATAATGAAGAGTGGGAGGCTTTTTGAGTGTCACTGAAATTAATGTATTTGAATTCTTGTTTAAAATCAAAGTCATCCTGATTCAGCTTAAAAGCATTAAGTGTTGTGTTAGGTGGTGTTTTATTGCAGTGACCCAAGCTTCTGGAATGGTGGTGCTTGGTAGTCATAGCAGGTAGTATAGGATTCCTGCTGAGGTAAGGGAGTGTCCAAGTGGTACTGAATACTCCATTTGTTTTAAAACATATTCAAATTGTCTGCTAATAAATGGATAAAAGAGTTGTCACTGCATCATGTGGTGTAGTACTCTTTAACTAGTAAAATAGTCCTCTAAAGTATCATATACAAATAACTTTGAGAGACCTTAGTAAAGCATTAAGTTGCATTGAAAGCAACTGATACCTATAAGTGTGTGAAAACATCCAGGAGCCTTGATGATACAGTAAAAATACTTTAGGGTTTGATCCATCATGTCATCATAATAACAGTAAAACTTACACTGAGGCATAAAGACTTCCTTTGCTTAAAGAAGTCATTACAAAAATAACTGAATACAAAATTTCTGAGAGAGAGAGAAGTAACAAATTTGTGAAAACAAGGGTGAAAAGTATAGTCTTCCTTATTGTAAGAAATATCATATTAAGTTTTTGTGGTGCAGATTTTTGTTTGTTTTGTTTTTATCTTTCATTCTGTGAGCTAGGAAATTTTATCAAGTTCTATTGGACTCTGTTTTAAGTTCCTTTAAGCACCAAAACCATGTGTGGTAAAAATGCTGGGTGTGTAAGAATGAAAAATTTAATAATGTCGTTTTGCCACATCCTGTTTCTGATGACAGGATAAGGAGGAAATTGAAAGCTGCTTCCAGCTGAATTCTGTAGTAATGTCATAGTATAGGAGGTTGTTTTCTTGTAATACAACTCACATAATACAAGCAAGTTGATATTTTGATTTGGTGGATCATTCATTTTGCAATTTTGATTTGCCCACTCGCAGTCAGCTCTTCAGGTAACTGGGGCTCAGAGTATGTGAAATACTCACTATCACCTAATTCTTAATTATTGCATTCATTCTCTGTGTACAAACCTCTGTAAACACTAAAAGTTCACAACAGACGTTTAATATGATTTTGCACTTAATTCCTGATTCTGTCTGAAAATATGTCATATTAAATTTAAAAGAAAATATACTTCATATAAGCTGGATCTTCACTGTATGGTATACTTACCACATAAGCAGGCTTCACATTTTTCAGGTGCTTTTATTCATGAGAATCTTCTTCAAATTACTATAGTAACTCAAGGAAATAGACACTTGCAAACACAAAAGCCAAATCGTTATCTTCCAACACATGTAGTAGTTCTCTGCTACTGTAACTCATGAAAAGAAATCGTTCTTTACTCTAGCAGTAAAGACCTATGTGTTTTCACGTAGGTGTTTTCTCTGCTTTTCTGCTTAGATATCCTCTATTCAGTAAACATGTTTTGGAGCATGCAGTTTTCCATAATACAGTCAGCTTCTTGTTACTTGAGATGTGATGGGACTATCCTGTGTCAAGGTACCCTTAGAAATGCAGCAGGTGCCTGGAACACCTATAGAATTGGACACCAGGAAACTTAAGCACACAGACACATCCTGGCGACTGCACAAGAGTGAGAAAGCCCATGTGTAGCACTGTCTGTGTTGAACAAGACACCATAAATGGGTTGGCTGATTCTGAGGTGACTAATGTAACTTGTATGTGTTTGTTCTGTGAACCAGAAAAGTTCATTTGCTTTTCCACTCAGTTGGTCCCCTGCACATGCAGCAAGACTGTTCTGATGGATCTCCATGGACGTGAATTTTGTGTTCATGATTCAAATACCTAACTTGTTAATTAAGGCTCGGCTTGCATATAAGGCACCTTGTTGGATCTGTTTTAGTGTTGACTGTGCTGGAGCAGAGCTACGCCTTGTAGAGGGGCCCCAGAAGACTCTCAGAAAACTCAGATTAGTCAGTAGGATGCTTACTCTCTTTGCAGTTTTAACAACTAAGCATGTTCATACCTGCCTAAAGAATACAACTGCAAATCTTACCTGTGTGTCTAGTTGTTCATGATGTATCGCTGGGAAGTAGAGGAAGACCTGTGTGGCTGTAACTAATAGCTACTAAGCTCAGACGGTACTTAAACTGTTTTTGAAAGACTGCAGAAGACAGTGCTAATAAGGAAATGTCATGTTGAAATGCAGTTTTCATTACATAGCTCATAGATTTTTAAATGCTTGTAAGATGCAAGTGCTTTTCAGGAAGCTAAAATTATTCCAGGCTCTCTTTCAACCTGAGGTCATTAATTTTTAAGCTTTTTCTTTTTCTTTTTCTTTTTCTTTTTCTTTTTCTTTTTCTTTTTCTTTTTCTTTTTCTTTTTCTTTTTCTTTTTCTTTTTCTTTTTCTTTTTCTTTTTCTTTTTCTTTTTCTTTTTCTTTTTCTTTTTCTTTTTCTTTTTCTTTTTCTTTTTCTTTTTCTTTTCTTTTTCTTTTTCTTTTTCTTTTCCTTTTCCTTTTTCTTTTCTTTTTCTTCTTCTTTTTCTTCTTCTTTTTCTTCTTCTTTTTCTTCTTCTTCTTCTTCTTCTTCTTCTTTTTCTTCTTCTTTTTCTTCTTCTTTTTCTTCTTCTTCTTCTTCTTTTTCTTCTTTTTCTTCTTCTTCTTCTTTTCCTTTTTCTTTTCCTTTTTCTTTTCCTTTTTCTTTTCCTTTTTCTTTTCCTTTTTCTTTTCCTTTTTCTTTTCCTTTTTCTTTTCCTTTTTCTTTTCCTTTTTCTTTTCCTTTTTTTTCCCTTAAAAGAAAAAAATACTTCACAAACAAAACAAACAAACAAACAAAAAAACCACCACCACCAAAAAAAAAAACCCCACACCAAATCTCTTTAGTTCAAGTTACAGAAAAGAGATGCATTTGTTTTTTTAACTACAGCACTAAAAAAATAAAGCTTTTGTTTAAACCTTCCTTGTTTCATAGACCGTTGAGACCTTTGAACAATAATCATATAAAGAAAACTGGTACAATAACTCTGGGCTTTTCCTTGTAAAACACTGTATTTTATGAGATATTAGGTCTATAACCATTACATTGATTTGTATGTAAAGGAAAAATTGCTGAAATAGTCTTTATGCAACACAGGCAAACCTAAAATACCAGTATAAAATTGAACTATGAGTTGTGGTTCCATAAAGCTTGACCTGTTTCATTCACAAGTACTTTGTTGTAAAACAGTTACACTCAAGCAGTTAGACTTGCAATAGATACAAATTTAATTTACTCATTGATACTCAGTGTTCTTAGAAACGTGTGATAGAATAGTAAAATGATACGCATTGAATATTTGCAAAGTTGTTTCTTCTAGATTGTTGGAAGTTTGCTGTATAAAATTGCCCCATCAAAATTATTTAGTATCTTACATATTATGAGTTTTTTCTGAATGAAATAATCTTGGCACTTACCTCTTTCAAGGATTTAAGACACAGCCCATAGACTCTCACATTTTGGGTTAAATCTAGAAGAGTTGGGCTCTTGCCCTTACTCAGGTATACTTAATTTTAAACAGTATTTCAGTGCTTCTTTTTTTTTTTGGCTAGGATAATGCTGTATGGATAGTACCTATATATTTGCTGAAGTCAGAATAAAGTGAAAACACAAGAAAAAAATGTACACAGAAGTTTTTTCTCGCATATTATTTTTTGCAATTCAGGCATAATTGGCCCTATCCTTACACATCATTAGCAGTGAGATGAAAGTTAAATGGGGTCCCTAAGCGTAATGCTAGAGAAGTACAAATACTGTGGCGGATGGCATCATGTATACGATGGGAGGGATTGTGTAGGCTGAAAACAGTGTAAGCATAAGCAGATTATTTTCTTTATATAGAGTAAACTAGGTCTTTCAGTCATTAATTCAGTACAGCTTTCTAGCAAAAATGCAGACTGCAGTCTTTGGAGAGGGGGAATAGCACTGGCTATCTCATAGGTTAACTCGCATGCCAGATTTCTGAGTATAAGAGTGTAATTCAGTTTGGTTTGCAAAGAATATAAGATAGTAATGACCAAATTTAAGTATGCTTTAACCATGTATCTTGTCATTAATAGAAGATGGAAAGCAAGTATTTCTTTTAGGACCCCATGAGTGCACAGAGCAGATACGAGGACTGCAGCCAGGCTTTGTGGCAGTGCTCTCATCATGATTTAATGAAGGGTAATACACAGATGCAAAGGGCCTCTCCCCACTTCTCAGCTCTGTTGTGGGAGTGACTGAAGCTGGAATTTTTCAGCCTAATTACTTAATGAGACTGGTGAATGAAATCACAGTTTTGATTTCAGCCATAACAGTTTAGGCATCTGTGGGGGAAAGTAATTTTAAGCGTATAACTCTTAAATTTAAGCTGATTAACTACCCATCTCTGCTCCCTAATCTGATATCCCTTTCAACATAGAGGCCATCACTTTTAACTGCTCCCTTACCCACAATATTTTTAAGTCATTTTATAAGCTGATAATACTCAAAACATTGTCCTTTTTCTCTTTCGTAGCTCTTTTTTCCTTTGTGTGTATATCACAACATTGTGTTATGTGGACAGCAAAAATGAGTCCATCATTTAGCTCATCTTGTATGTGAAATTATGTTCTTCCATTTACCATGTCTTCAGCTGTCCATTCACAGCTCAAATTTAGGATTCATTCATCTCTCTGACCATTTCTTCCACTTTAGTAGATCCACAGAGGAGGATTATGATTGTCCTATGGCATCAAAGTAAAAAAATGGAAAGGGAGACACTGAGTTTTTAGTTCTATGGGAAAACAAGGAGTTCAGCCTAAACACATATCTGAATGCAGTTACATCCCACTGCTTTGTAGGTCGTATTTATTTGTTGAATGTTTATTCCTTATAGTACCTGTAACATGTCGGTGTCTGAAATATGTATCTAATAATTAGAACATGATGAAAGCCTTAAGCCTTCAAGCAAAACAAAATATAACCCTCCAAACACAATAAACTAACCAATAAACAAGGTTTTTTTGGTGTTTTTTGTATGTTTGTTGGTTTGTTATTTTTTTTAGAGAGAGAAAAAGAAAACAACCTGATCATTTCTTGACAGTACCTCTGCCTTCCTTCCTCCTTCCCTCCCTTCACCACCCCCTTCCCAATTTTGGATCACTCACATAACTCTTTGGAATATTAATATACATGTAAATTCATAAATTCTTAAATTTAATCTTGATTCTAGCGAAGACAGAGGCACAAAGGGTTCTCAGATGGATGAGATTTATCTAGAGATCTAGAAATTGCAAAAAGCTCTGTGATTGTCCATCTCCTTTCCCAGTGTCAGGGACACCCATCCCAGGTACCAGTCCTGCCTGTTTTCCGCTCTTCATCCCACTCTCCACTCAGAGTGCCCCTCATGCTCTGCTCACAGAGGAGCAGAGGTGGATCTCAGGACAGCTCACATCCACGGTGTGACAGGGCTGTGTTCCCTCAAATGTGGAAGGACAGGGGGAGGAGCTCACCTTTCTGGTGCATTAACAAGGAATGTCTGCCTCTGGAGGACAGGGCTATCAGATCCAAGTCTCTTAAAGCCAAAATGAAAAGGCCCCAAACTTACTACTAGGTATGAGACACTCCTTTCATCCATCCTCAGATGAACACAAACACAAGAATTGTACCACCTTTCCCATCAACTTGCAATCCGCTATCCAGGTATTCTTCTTCTGGATCTAGACATCAGACAGCTCTCAGCATGCTTAGGTGAAGCCCATCATGTCCCACCTCAAGATCTGTCATGTAATCATTGACTCGATCCTCCATTCTTAGTTCACTCCTGTCCTTTCTAAAGCCTGTTTCTGGGCACAGAGGCTTGGAGACCTTGTTGGTTCACCTCCAGGTTGAGACAGAGAAGGCATCAGGTATCTCACTGTATATCTATAACTGCTGTTGTTAAATCACACATCCCGTCCAACTACAGTCCCACATTTTCCTTGTTTCACTTTTTACTAGTAAGTTGTAGCGGTAGAAAGTCTTTTTGATATATTCAATTTCAGTTGTAAGTCTTGCCTTTAATTCAGCTTTGGCTTTCCTAATGCCATCCCTGCAAGCCCAGGCAATGTTTTCAAACTCCTCTTTTGTAGCTTGTCTCTGCTTCCATCTCCTGACAGAGGAGGGAGTTTTATTCCACAAATATTTAGCTTTAGTTATATGAATGCTCACTCCATGTGTGTGAAAACTGGGAAACTGCATATAAAGTGGAAGCAATTGCAGCTTATGCTTTCCCATGCACAAAGAAGACTTTTAGGTGGGCTTTCATCAGCTTCTACGTAAGAGTTACTGTGTGAAAAAAAACAGTTTTAAATGCTTTTATATGAGAGATGCAATATGCACAATGTGAAGTGTTTACTTTCTGTTATCATTTATCCTCAGCATCACTGGAGTGACTGTAATTTAGCTCATTTTTTTAATAGATGAGTACAACAAAGCTGCATTTGACTAGTGCTTTTAGCATTCCAGTTAGTAACAAAATTATTCAGAATCATAGTTCTATTATTTTTGGACCTCATTACTGATAATTATCTTGGAGAATAATATGGCTTTCTTTGGATTCTGTTTTCAGAAGTCCTATATATGTGTTTTGTATTGCTGGACAGGGACGTTGAGGTCTTGAGGGCAAACAAATCTTTCAAATATTATTTCTTCAGTTAATAGTCTCATGGACCAGAATGCTTTAGGTATTGACATAAACTTGGAAATTTTATGAAAAAATATATTTCAGAAGGAGAGCTACATTAGCAAACTGGAAAACCAATATACAAAATACTGAAATATTTTTTTATATCATTTGCAACTACCCCACAAGTATGTATTGTGTGATCACTGAATCTTAAATATAGACTATACTAAAAAAAGAAAAACACTGAAAAATATCAATTATATTCATTTGTCATTGTTTTACACAGTAACTTCTTATGTGTAGTGTATCTCTACCTACCATTGTAGTAACACATATATCTTAAAGAATCAGCAGTTATTCTATTTATTGTAATAATCTAAGTGATGTTATATTGCTGTTTTGTAGTATTCTATGTGATTATAGTTACAATTGACATCATGATCAAATGTTTTCTTTTAATAGTGTCTTGCTACTGCCCACTCATGACAAAGCCAGTATGTCGTTTATTTGTTAGGAAGTACAGATAACAAAAAATTGATATTGAATATTCCAGAATCCCTAGTTTTGTGGGAGTTATGTAGTAATGTAGTAATTTAGAAGAGTTATTCAGTGAATCAAGTCAAGCCCATTGCATATGGCAAGATATGTGCCTTATTTGGATACGTGAAGTTTCAGCTGTTTCTGTCTTTTCTAAAATTAGGTCAGCCATACTGTGATATGAAAATGTTCGCTTAGGGCACCCATGTGACCTTAACAGCCCTATCACCATCACCCACACAAGTTTAATTGCTTTATCACAGCTGCTTTCTGAACGCACACTTCCATTTCACTGAAATCTTCAGGGCAGAATATATTTGAACGCAGGAGAATAATTCTATTTTTGTACAGCAAAGCTTATGTCAGACTTAGAAATCGGATGTTACATAACTGAAAACATTTTAGTAAGTCACCATTATCCATAGATCATAACAGATATTCTGCTTTATGCTTTTAAAGACCGATTTTGAAACCTGACTGCAGTGTTTAATCTACAGATACCAGGGGTAGGTATCTGAGAATGCAGTTACTGGTAGTTGGATATCTAAGCACCAGCTCTTTGTGCTAAATCAAGCTTAGCTCACAGAAAGTTAAAAAAAATACCTTACAACATTAAAGGCGTATTAATACCGAAATTACCCTGTATGTTGCCTAGAAACTCTGATGCTTTGTTCTGTCCAAACAGCAGTGTGATGGAGTGACACCTTCCAGCCCTGTTTTGGACGCATGACCAGAGTACTGCAGAAATGGAGTAGACACTGCAAATGAAGGGCAAAGAGCTTGTGCAGATGTGTGTTTTGAATGTCACACAGTTGTTAATTCAAGTCAAAGGAAGACCTGAAGAGTGGCAGTGTGGAACAAAACAGTTCCAAAATCCTGAGTGTTATGTCTGCTACTCCTGAGCAGCTACACTGCTGAGCACCCAAGTGGATGTCACAGTCTCTTTTTATAAAGAAAAACTGGTCACCTTATCCATATACCAGTATGGGTGAGCAGATATAAACACATAGTGTTTTATGTGGAGTTGACTTTGGGGAGTGTGCTTAGAAGCAAGGAAGTGTGTATGTATATTGTCAGTATAGGTATTCCCTTAGGATTTACTCATATCAATATTAGAGTTGCAGTGCATATGCCAATATTCTTGAAGTACAAGTATCTGCTATATGTCAGCCGTAGAATACTTTAAAGTCAGTTGGTAATTGATTCATCTGAACTCTGTCATACTGTAGAGGAATGAGACCGCTTCAGTTCTGTGCTGTCAAGCTCTGTACTGTTAAAAAGGCTGAGGAAACTCTTCTTACTTTTGAAGCCAAAAAAGATGCCAGATTTATTTTCTTGATGGATTTTAAAGCTTACTCATGTCAATTGGTAATCTTTAGATTATGAGAATGAAGAGCTCAGGTCTGGCCTTACACCATTGCCTTTTAAATTTCTGAAGGTATCTGAGAGCAGAATTATATTTCCCAAATTTTCAATATTTTTCATGGAACAACCTTCCCAACCTCCCACTGTCCCCAACATACGCACGTATTTTTCATGGAACAACCTTCCCAACCTCCCACTGTCCCCAACATACGCACATTCTGGGATTATACGTACACAATTATTGAGTATAAAAGTTTACTTTACGATCTTTTCTTTGGCATATACTGTAGATTTGTGCAAACATGTTGGTAGCCAGTTTCCTACCTTTGCTAAGCCAGGAAGGCTGAAAAGTGTTGTCCTGCATAAGGTGTTTTGGTTTTTTGTTTGTTTGTTTCACAAAAACAATTATACAGTTACATTATTGTTCAGAAAAGGAAATCTGATGTCTTTATTACTCACTGATGTACAAAGCTACTTTAGAAAATGTGATTTAAAACCATTTTTGCATGACAGATTATCCCAATACAAGAACTATAATGTTGTCTTGTAACTTTAGCATTTCTTGCTTAAAACACTCACATTTGTATTTTAGATTTGGGTTTACATATTTTTGCTAAAATTTGGGGTTTAGTCTACATTTAGATGAGACTTAGATGAAGGGTATTTGCTTTTATTTTGTAAGTTTTCTTCATATGTTTTGCTAATGAGGAAACACTACTGTTACCCATAGTACTCGGAAATAACTTCAATATTCAGAATAATGTAACTATGTGAGAAAAACCAAAATAAAATACTAATGTAACTGAGACCATATTGTTTTTCAAAACCTGAAGGAAAAAATGGAATTTTCAGACTTGATTTCTAAAGCCCTGAGCCTCTGTGTAGGCACTGAAGTATTTGCATGAAGAAAATGGTCTTTATTTTGATTACTGAACTCTACAATAGTACTGATGCCAGCAGGAGCTGTGAGTGCTCTGTATTTTAAAATCAAGCTATATGCTTGGTGAATGAGTAAGGGTCTACAAGCCTAAATTAAGGCATCAAGCTCTGAAATCTCTGGGTAAAAGTAATACTAATTCTTTTCATATGTTGTACTTGTTGCGTAGCTACAGGCATGTTCTGGGAAAACATACTCTTCAAATAACACACTAACTTCTGCTCCTTCCAGAGCCACTAGCCAAATTAATACTTCTTGCAGGTTATTTCCTAGCTCCTCTTCTAGTTTCTGATTCCCTACCCTGTAGTTGAGTTTTCTGATAAAGGAAATCAACTATGCTTTATATACTGATTTTCTAGTTTACGTATTGAAGGGTAGTAAAAACTGACAGAAACATGATCGATTAAAAACAAACAAACTCCCATGCAGTTCATTATTTTGACAGTAATTACATACAGATTCCAGTTATCAAAGTATCTCCATAGGAATACATTACAAATTAGACCAGGATTAAACTAGATGAAAGCAGCAGACATCTTTGAAAGTATTCATAGAGGAGATAAATTTGTTGTTAAAAAGTTATACTTTTTTTTTTTTTTTTTTTGTAGAAGGTGTTGAATTTCATTTCTGGATCCAGTCATTTAAATCCGGTGAAGAACAATAGCTTTACCCCCTGTAAAACATGTAACATAGTCATTAATGAAGTATACTAAGTACATGCTTATGCTGCCTTATTGTGGGTGATGGGTTGATCTTGAATCTTAGCAACACTGTTTCGACCCGCTGTGGGAAGAGAGGATATAAAATATGTGTCATAGAGTGGCATTCAGTAATTGTTTGGAATAAAATGGGATTAGAGAGTAAATCCTAACTCTGTAGCACTGACTGACAGGCTTCATAATGTGGGGAAACAGGATAAGAGGTAAAGAAGAGAAAGTGTTGTTGTCATATATTGTGTTTTTCCTCAAAGGTCGAGATTTTTATTTTAATATGGATTCATTTAACTCATTACTGAACTCCTTCAGCAAAGAGGACTTAGTTTTGTGGCCAAAAAGGCAGACCCATACTCTCAGCTGGAAAGTTTAAATGACCCTTGCATCTAGGTTGTACCTAAAACACAGTCTTTAAAGACTGAGACATCAATACCTGTGGATACTGAGAGATAGAATGCCCATTCTCTTCCTGTGTTTGCATGTGGTAGCTTTCCTTTGTATTAATGTGAAGAGTTTCAAAATAGAGGTCATGTGAGGTAAACAGTGGATATAATATATCTACAGATATAACAGTGTGTCCACTGGTGATGACACTAGATATTTTTATAGGTAATATTTTGAAGAGAGTTGTCTTACCCATCTTTGTGTTAAAGGTTTAAGATAGTTTCGTATTATCTGGTTTCTGGAAGTTTTTATATGTGTCCTGGCTGTCCAGGGTTATTTAGTTTTTTTTTATAAAGTGTGTGTGATAAACTGACTCTGGAAATGAAATCACATATCTATATTGTCTTCTTTCCATTTTGGTTAGTTTTGTAATCTTGTTACTTTGTTAATGAATTTGTTTAGAAGCGATTGCAGATGAACATTTGTGGTTTATTTTGCTGCTTATGAATGATTTTAAAATGATTTATACATGTCAGATTGATCAAAAATTGTTTAGATTAGTTCTCCCTAGTTAAATTCATATCCTTACTGTTTTTCTAAAGATTCAGACTTTCTGCCAGTAAGCTGTAATACAATTTTGAAGCTTGACAGAAAAAGTAATTTCCATTGCTTTGTTTACTTACATTAGAAATGGTTTCTCAATGTCCTAGGTTTGAAAAGATGCAACTTAAATTTTGGAATTTGCACAGATGTGTCTTTCTTACTTTTACTTTTTTTTTTTTTTTTTTTGTAGTTGTTTGCGTGTAATGATGTAATTAATCATGGTGAACACTATATTCCTGAGAGGCTTTTATGTTTTACAGAAGCATGCTAGAGACTTCAGCTTTTTGATTTCTTCAGCAGATTCAGAAAATATCTCAGAGATCTCAGAAAATTCTTGCCTCTTCCTTTCTTTTGATAACTTGTGATGATTAAGATTATGACTGATTCATACTTCATGATAAGCTAACATAATTTGCTGAACCTAAATTACAGTGTCAGTCCAAGAAAAAAATAAGTAAGCATTTTCTAAACAATGATAGGCAGTCTCAGGCCCAAGAGCATGGCATCACAGGTGTCAGACTGATACAGGTTTACCACAGGGTCTCAGGTGACTTTGCCTTTTGTTGACACTTGTTGGTACAGCAGATGCTCTGGCACCATGTGCCAGAGTCACATGTGTGTGCAACCCTCCACTCCTATAAACTGAAGCTGCATCCGTCTATGTGGGATGCTAGTACAGAAAACAAATAGGTTTTTTTGTTCCTTTATCAGTTTGAATCCCATGCAATCCCAAGCCATCTCAGTGGCTTATCTTTCCTGAAAGTTTCCTGAATGGTCTTTAGTACGTCTCCTTATGTACCAGCAAAAGGTACGCACAAAACCAACTGTTTCAGAATCCATATGGAACTGACTGAATTGTTATGCTAAATTACATGCCAGAATATGAGTCACATTTACTTCTGCCACTACAGAATTCAAATATGCGTCCAGAATAGTTAATTATGAAAGGGCTCAAAGTTAGGGCAGAATGTAACAAGATTAGGTTGGTTATTCACCAGCCAAAAATCAATAAAAGAGAATCTAATTATCACTTGAACTCTGTCCTTGTCAAATCAGCTGTGAATTAAAAAGGCCAATAAGGCACAGCATAATAAATAAAATAAGCTTTAAAACTTGTTTCAGGAAGGAAATACGACTTCCTTTCTACTTGAATAATGAAGACATGTGATGTAGATACTGCGCACCTTGTAAACTAATGATCCAAAGTAAGTTATGTGTTAATTCTCAGTATCAAAATTTATGCTTAATGATACATTAACAACACTTCTATTCTCACTTGATATTAAATTCATGAAGAAAGATGGATCCAGAAAAAAATCCCACTCACAACCTGTACCACTTGTTTTGATTGACTTTTAGGGATTTATTATGTGTAGTACATACTTCAGGAAAGTGTAAAGTACCCTCTTTGTTTTCAGAAATGTATGTGACAATGTGCATTTATTCTAAAGGAAAATCCCTCTTTCTTTATTCAGTGTTTCAACTTGTCATGACAAGAACAAATCAAGGTCATTGGAATAGGCAATCTTTTTCAAGTTACAAATATTGTGAGTTACTTTAACCCACCTTCAGTTCCTTAAATTTCCTTGCTTCCTCGAGTAATTGAAGCTACTCCTGTGTTTTTTGGGGGTATAGTTAGCCATTATTGTAGGATTTCTTTTGTTTGTATGTAAGAAGAACTATGTATGAAGGAAATTTAACTGCTCAGTGTTTCTTAGACCATAAGATACAACCTTCTGAAGTTGTCTAAAATCACACAGTAGACAAGAGAATAAATAGAACTTGAATTTTTTTGCTTGTCTATGCAAACCTTGTCTAAGATTTTGTAGAATTAAAGTGGTGTTCTGTTTTCAAAAGAGAAGAAATTAAGTAGTTAAAGAAGAACAAGAGAATATGCTGACTTTATGCTGACTTTTTTTTTTTTTTTTTTTTTTAGTGCTTGGTGGTGTTTGTCATTTTGTCAGCTCTCTGCATCTTGCTTAAGCCTGACTTTAACTACATTTCCTCAAGATCTCTAGATCTCTCTTTTTGTCATGACTTCTATAGCAATAATCCAAGTAGCTTTACATTTGCAATGATACAGTTTTTGCCCCATTCCCACTGGATAGATGCTTCCAACAAATAAACTTATCTTTTATCCAACCATGCTGGAAGGTCGCTGACAAGCTTCCAACAGAAGTTCAGAGGAAGTTTCCAGGCAGCAGGACCCTTGAGTAGGTGATAGGTACTGATGTTCAGAGTAACCATGGTGCATTTCTCCTGTTAGAAGGGATTTCTCTTCACCTTTCTGTGTCTTAAAAAAGACCATCCAGCAAACAAAGTTGTTCTAGCTACCCAGTGTGTGGACAAAACTGTTGATTGTATAGGGCTTTATATATTTTCTCAGCTATTGCCTATTAGTAATCGAATTAAACACCTTGTGAATGTAAAAGTTATGTTTAAACCAAATAATAATAATAAGAGGTCTATTGAACATACCCGAATTCTTCCAATAGAGTAGCTTGCTGCAGTCCTTCTATTTTGTAGTGCATATTAATGACATTTTACTGGGGTATTATGGAACAGAGTTCCATTTTGTTTATAACATGAAGGTAAAGGAGAATGGAAACCTAAGTGCAGACCATCACCCATAGAATTTGGAGTTAATAAAGTAGCAAATATTAAAGAAAAATACAACATTTTTGTCTGCCTTAAGCTTATTCTATTCTATAATGGGTACAGTTTTTACATAACTGTAGGACTGGAGCCTGGCAAAGTGTTGAAAAAACAACAACCTTGAGAAGTCTGCCTCATCTGTTCCACTTAAATTAAAACATTTAGTGTGAAGGAAGAGTGAGTTTTTTAGGGACCATTGTTGTTTCGCCTCTTTTCTTTTGAAAGATGTGATGTATATCTAATGCTCAAGTGATCTGATTTTACCCATTAAAAAAGTCATCTTAGAAAGATCATAGCATTCTGTTTTCAGAAATGTGAAGTACCTTGTTTTTAGGTGGTATAAGATTCTCCCCTCTGCGTCCCCCCCCAGCATCACATAAGTAGAATTTGCTCAAATTTGCTAAAAATAAGTAATCTTTTATTTTCTCAGAGTTTTTTCTTATATCATTCTACTTTATGTAACTTTCTGTAGCATTCTTGGTTTTTAGTTCTGTTTTTCATAGCCTTTCGTTCTCTTCTGTAAGTATGAATTGGTTTAGGTCTTGGAGATGTTTCTGCAGTGTACTGTGAAATCTAAGTCTTCTGGTCATTGTTGTAGTACATCTTTTGACAGTATTACTTCTGATTGGGTGAGTTAATACTCTTTGAACTCTGGCTTAGGTACCTCAAAATTTACACATCTTTCGTACATGTCTTGCATACCTCAACCTCAGCACATCTTCCTGAATCTTGCTCCATCAAACTTCACTTAAATATTACCCTGAACTTTTCTGAGCATCAACTGACACAGTTGTTCAAGGTGTTCTGATTCCTGTTTCTGCATTAGGCTCAAATAATTGTCTTAGGTACTAATTATCTTCCTAAACACTTAGACAGTGTTTAATATATAACTACGCCTTGCAAATATAAGTGCTTAAAATCAAATGCATATTATACACACAGAAACCAGCCTGCCGTATTTGGCCTGTAAACTACAATAGGAATCTCAAATAGGGACATTGTGAGAAGTTACCAAAGCCTTTTATGTGGAAAGATTATTGCAAAATCTGACACAGAAGCAAGGTAAGAAATGAAGTGTGTTAATTTTAATAAAGATACAAGGAACATGTGTCATCTGAGAACGTTACCACATTCAGGAGAGAGATGAATACCATTGCAAATGATAAAGTAGACTGATAGAACAAGGCAATAAAAATGCTTTAAAATAGAGGAAATCATAGCTTTTCAGATCAGCTCTAAGTAAGATGTCAAAGTGGGAGGCAAAATATCTCAAGATCACAGGTTTATTAATATCTACTTATGTAATTTTGAAAATTTTAATTCTCTAAATATGCAAATAAAAAGATTTGGTGGGTGACTTTATAGGTGACCTAAATTTTAGCTTTAGAAGAGAAGGGTTTGATAAAAAGATTCAAAAAACCCCAAAACCTAATTTCAAGCCCTGTATGTGTAATCATAAAGTAGCCTAGATGTGGCATAATTTATTAAAGCTTTCAGAAATTCTGCATTAAAATAACTGTCAGTTTTTGGTGTCATTTAAGCAGGGCTTCTAGAAACTGCTACCAATCAAGTCCCATAGGTAAGAAGAGAGTTGGTATAAGCCAGGCGTAGCTGGTTTGTATATTCACTAAGCCAAATTAAAAGCAAAAAAAGTCTGTTTGTATCCTACACACTGTTGAGTGGTGACTCCCGGTTGAAGGTCTTTTTGTATTATAAAATATCACTTTTTAGAACTTCACAAAATCAATAGGAAGCCTTTTTCCCTTTCATGACTCAGTGCAATAATAGGCCAAGAGGGATAAGGATTATGAGGTTTTTTTCAGATTTCATACTGAGAATAAGCACTAAATTCAAGAGCCTACATCTTAATTGTGTGGGCAAATCACAAATGAAAATTGCTATATTTTCCTTATGATGCAAATTTATTTTAATCTGGTGAAGTACAAACTTTGATTTTTAAGTCTCAAAGAATGTGTGTTCAGTACCAATGTTAAAAGTGCAAAGTGATTTATATTATTAAAAAAATATTAGTAGTGTTGGGTAAGCTAAGTATGTCCACAGCTGCCCTTGCTTCCCAGTTTGCTGTTCTGTGACCTCAAATGGCTGATCTGAACTCCTTCTAAGCATCATTTCAGGGAAAGAATGTGCTACAGAAGCTTGAAACAGAAAAGGTATTAGTTTGTCATCTAATTCTGCGGCAGTTTCTGACAGATTCAGAGAGACTCAGTTCTGGTACTGAGCGTGACACTGAGCTGCATTGCACAAGCAGGAGATCTGACCTTGGTCATATATGAGGTGACCGCTACTTCAGGGTGAATTGCTTTTTTTCCTTTCTGCCAAGCTGGAGCTCTGTCTCCAGGAGTTACTGTCTCCCACTTGGATCTGCTGAGCTGCTCAGCAGAAGCGCATGGCACACACAGCTTGGGTGGGAAAGCTGTTTGAACTGAAGGTGAATGTGGGAGCTTTTGTGTTCCATTGACTTATACCAGCTGAGGACTGTTTTGAAACTGGGCACCTGGTGAACACACTTTCCCCTTTTGGAAGCTTCATTTTCCCAATGAATCTTCTGCAAAAAGATTTGAAGTCCCTGTGTTTCCTACTATCACATAAACTTCTCCAGAGCTTGGTGCCATTTTGGTTACTACTTCTGCTTCAGGAGTTGCTCTGCAGCATCATTACCATTACACAGCTTTCCTCTCCCTCTTTGGCTTTTTTCTGTTACCTGTTACCACCTCTGCAGATTACAAAAGTTGATGTTTATTGGCAGACGCATATGGAGTAGGAGGCACTAGGTCTCTGTTGCCTTCTCCACATATGTCCCTGGGGTTTTACATTTGAATCTGTTCCCTGGCTACTGGATCCTGGAAATCTTCAAGTTACTTGTCTGAGGTTGCCAAAAAATGGCAGGAGGCTTTCTGTTCTGGGAGAACAAAGAACAACTGAGACAGAAGTGCTTTCTCTTGCTGATCCCAGCAGCACATGGGACAGAAGAGGAAGCACAAGGGATCCATGGCATACAAGACTGAGTGTTCAGGGTAATTCCCAGCATCCAGACACTTTTTTGGATTTTCTGTATCACACAGGAATTGTGACCCCAGGAAGGGCCAGAATGATAAAGCAGAAGTTAAGGAAAGAGGAGACTGGTGCCCTGTATGAACATAAAGCTGTTCTCATGAGTTTGGCAAGGTGACTGGTATACACATTGAATATTTTGAGCCTCTAGCAAAATAGTCCTTTCTCTTACTCTCTTTCCAGGTTCTATTCCACAGATGTTGCTTCTCTGAAGTACTGCAGGTGCATTGAGCTTCTGTGTTTCCTCAGTATAACAACATATCATTAGCAAGAGAGGATCCAGTGCTCTTTCTGCTCTTATTATTCTGCAGCTTTCAACCTATTTATGTAGGTTGTTGATAAAAAGCAAACAACCAACCCCCTCCCAAATAACCTAAAACAAAACAAAAAGCCCAACAATAAAACAAGTTAAAGAAATGCATGTGCTAGAAAGCTTGTCTTGGTAGATTTAAAATAAGGAAGAAATTAAATACACCAACCTTAGCCTTATTAGCCTCTTGCTCCTGGCCACTACTGAGATTAAGATTTGGGTTTTTTTCAGCATTTTCTGAAGAATATATATATATATACATATATATATTTAACTGGAGGGGTTCTGATTTATTGTTTTTTCATGGTTGCTCTTTACCGTATGAACAACAATTGTTGGCTCTTCCTCTCAACTTCATAAAGAATCCTCTGAAGGAAAAAAATGCCTGAAAGGGAAGACCAGAGGGCAAGTTTACCATTTTACACTAATGCATATTGGAGCAGGGAGGGTAGCTGAGCTGA
Source organism: Streptopelia decaocto (assembly GCF_964273445.1). Lineage (NCBI taxonomy): Eukaryota > Metazoa > Chordata > Aves > Columbiformes > Columbidae > Streptopelia > Streptopelia decaocto. The sequence goes on along the minus strand of NC_138655.1, from coordinate 76,795,445 downwards.
GTGGAAAATATAGGTAAAATACTAGGATAAAATATGAGTAAAGATCAAAATTGCAAGCAGCTTTTGAAAGCAAGCTGCAGGCTCAAGCAAATTCAGCTTTTTGCAGTGTGTTTAGATTTTATTTTCCCATGATTTAGAGAAACCCCTTATAAATTTGGGTTCTAATGCTTTAGGGATGTTTTGGATTCCTTATTTTATTTGTTGTTGTACCTTTTATTTGTTTGGTTTTTGGGTTTTTGAGGTTTTTTTTTGGTGTTTTGTTTTGTTGTTGTGGGTTGGTTTTTTTGTTTGTTTTGTTCTGTTTAGTTTTTTACCTGCATGGTTTGAGCTTGGCATCTCATACAGATATCAGGACAATGAGCTGCTTTGAGAATGTAGCTAGGTGTCTATTTGCTGTTTTCTATTTCTTTGCAAGCTATTATTAATAGCAAATATCATCCATGGCTATGTAGAGGTGTTCTGTGATAAGCTGTACTTGTGCTAAATAGGTTTGGTTTAGATTATTTCATAAACCTTCCTTTGCATAAGGAGCAGCCACTAGGAGTACCTTTCTTACATATATTTTTTATAGTGTTTACGTAATGTCCACTACATAGTATGAAGATAATTCAAATAGTACATTAAGATGCGAGGTGATTCACCAGCAGTGAACTACAGATGGCCTATTATTGAATTACAAAGTAACAGTGTGAAGGCAGGGACCATAACTCTGGTATTTACCGGCACAGGGGCCAGCAGGCTGTTCAGAGCTAGTTGCATGTGAGGCAGCCTTATTGTATTGCACACTAAACATAATCTTTTTGTTCACTTACTGGCAATCAGGAGGCAACTGAGAAAAAACAGCCTTTTCAGGAGGGGTTAGCATAGACTAAGGGTGTTCTCCAGATTTCTACCTCTATACCAAGGATTCCAGGTATATAAATAAATATAAATAATTACTGTTGAAGCATTGTGCACAAAAGATCGTAGCCATGTCTGTAGCATCTCAGCATACGATGTGAGCAATTTCATGTTGAAAAAAATGAAACCCATGCTTTGCTATAATTTAGCTCAGTACCTATCAGACCAAGTGCATTTTTGTCCTTTTAATCGTTTTTGATACATTCTCATGTAATGTGCTTTTGTATTTCTAATCTAATTGCAGTATAGATAAGCGTTTCACAAGCACATCATAAGAAGGATGAAACAAGTGTGTAGCAATGTGTAGGTATTACAACAGAAAGTATAATTATTTGTACCCAAATTACAGTTGAGTAGGAAAAAAGCTATTTTTGACAAAAGATAACATCTGAGCAATTAGCTGGGAAAATGTTCTATCACATCATATGAAATATATTTTGATGACCGTCTCTTTTAATTTTAATCCTTTTTATCTCAAAGTTTACATAGAAATGACTTACAGAAACTTGGGGTTTTTTTAGAAGTCTGACTACATGTTTGAAAAATGTCTGTGGGAGCCCAGATTCCCCAAGGCACTATTCAGGATGTCATTTATGTTAGAAAACAGCAGAAGGCCTGATCGAATGTAGTTTTTATGGTCTGACTGCTTGTGCCATTCTGTCTCTTTGGGTGGATAGAATTTTGTCTCAGATTCCCTCAAGTTTGCTCAAGTGGCAGAATGACGCAGTCCTGTTCAATGTTAACATGTGCACCCAGATTCTCTCTTGAAATAATTGCATATTTGAACTCTTTGTAAACAACATCTGACAGTACAAGACTGCTCGTATTCTTTCTATTCTTTGCTTAGAAATGTCACTCAATCACACATTTGATTTCGTAGCTTAAGTATGAATTTAATATTTAGCACGTGCCCCAAATTCTGTTTTGTGCATAAAGTATTGAGCCAAACCGATGCTTATAGTATGTGCCTGTGTATTTTATTTCATTGGAACCACAGTAACTAATATTTTACCCTAGATTAATGCCTTTTGTTTTACTTTGTTGTCTCAAAAATCACAATTTAAGGCGTGAAGACTTGGAGAGGATGATCTCCTGGATGGCATGTTAGCTGTGCCTAATGACTTTAAATGGAAGAAGCTTTTTTAAATGGTGGAAAATAACTGATGTAAAATATAGTGTATTCTTCTCACTTTTTTTTTCTCACAGTCAAAATTCTCCCTCCAAGCTACTGCAGATGGTTACAGTCTTTTTTCAAACTTTTTTTGTCTTGCATTTCCACAGCATTAGGCTTGATTGTTTCTGTTGAATTGCTTTAGGGAACCCAACATCAAAACTCATTTGCAATATCCAAGTAAGATGATGCAGGATGATAGCTTGCTCTCAAAAGAAGGTCATTATTTTTACTTTACCCCTTCATGTAGAAATCTGTAGCCAGACCTATTAGCAATAATGCCAATAGCTCCTTTTACTGAGAGAGAGGCAGCTGTTGGCAAAGATTTATAACAATATTATGAACTTCCATGGTGTATTTAGTTTGTATGTCTTTTTCTGTATTAAGAGAATGCCACACAGTATTGGATACTCTTTCTATTGTTCATTTAAAGATTAATATAATCTGGCATTTCACATTGTTTCATTTGGTTTGTTTCATAGAATCATTAAAAAATTGAGCCAGCGGAGACCTATGAGGTCATCTAATTCATCCCTGGAGTCCAAAGACAGAAGTAACTCTACAACTAAATTATTATTGCATTAAGTAAAATGTCACTTTTCAGTTCAAACTTTCTCTGCAACAATTGTTTGATTAGCTCAGTCGTGAACATTTTGCATGTTCTTTGTCATATGTAACAGTATCAGCAGTGCTGCAGTTTTAAGTTATTCTGCCTTAGCTGTAGTTTCCAGCTAGTAGAGTGAGGGATACAGATATTCCATCCTGTCTCTTTCTGTCTTCCAGTAAATCATTTGGGGAGCACATTATTCGTATAAGCATTGATATTTTAAATACTTAGCCAAACCTGAGCTTTTCAGTTCTTCTGTTTAAACAATGGCAATATTAATTTAATCATTATGCAGTCATAATTGCTTAGAATAATCATTTTTTTAGTGGCACTCTGTTCCCAACCCTTCATAAAATCCTAAAAAAATCCCATACCTTGGTGGCCCTCCAGATTTTGCAAACTTAGTCAAGGCAAACAAAACAATTCTCAATTTAGCAACTGAAGGAAGGAGACATTGTTGCCAAGGAGAAAAAGGCAGTATTCTTAAGATAATTGAATTTTTTTAAAAACAGTGCTTTCAGAAAGAAAGAATGGGTAGTATGTTTGGTATACATAGAAAAATTTATGGCTGGGAGAATGTCAGATCAAATTAGAGAAGAAATGTAGAAGCAAGCTTGTTTTGGTATCTTGAACTGTTCATATTTAATAAAAGGTTGTTAATTAGTAACAGTATAACAAGCTAATGAGTAGGGCTGCTGAACAAAGTATACATGCTGTTTAGGCAGTGTGTGTCAATTTTGTTTGTGTGTCGATTCAAGAAGGCAACTGCCTGAAGAGTGGAACAATTTTTGTCTTGCCTTAGGTTGTAGTCTCAGAAAGAACCTAAAAAGATGAAGGAAGTGTTAGTAGCACTGTTGCAAAAGGGCCAGGAAAGAGCTGCTCAGTCTTGTTTTCAGTTGTATCTTTGTGTAATCACTCTACAAATGTCATGTGAAAGTGTTAATGGGAAACCTACTAACGTAGGATATTACTCTCTTATTTTCTTGGATATCATAAAAAGGGGTTTGGCATTTACTGGATTTCCTGCCTGTTTCTCCTTCCTTCATTAATCACGTTTTGTATCAGACATCCAGTGTCAGTAGTGCAAAGTCTCATCCTAGACACCGTACTTCAGCTGTCTGTACACACATTAGCAGTGGCATACTGGCATATCATAGTCTCCAGAAGCATTAGGGCTTCTTTATATCAGTTTATAGCAAGTGCTCTGTGTTTCTATGTTCATGTCATCTGTTCTCATTTCTGTAGAATATTCAGTGCTTCTCATTTCTAGTAATGAAATTTTCAACTTGAAAATGTTTCTTTATGATTGTGAGGAACAATACCTGATATATGTAATATTTATTTATAAGAAAAAAAAGAAAAACAACAACTATAAGGCTTGGGTTTTGGTTTAAATCTTAAGCTTTACCGTACATACAAATTACCTACCAAGACTGTACATGTAGATGTGCAGTACCCCCTCTGACACTGTGCCCTTTCTAGCTGTGATTTGTTTTATGCAGATTGCTAATAAGATTGCAGAAAATGAGGTTATGCTTGGCATTTCTTTTATAAATCATAATCATTGGTGCCCTCCATATGTCTTCTGTATTTAGATTTTTCCGTAAAGTTATTTGTTGTACAGACTTGCCTAAGTAGAGTTCCCACCAGTAATCCCTTACCTGAGCATCATTCACTGTTGGTAATTCCTCTCCTCCTTGAACACTGCCTCTCAGCACAGAGGCCCAGGAGCCTCAGCAGTACCTGACAGTGCTTCATTACCCACCACATTCAACCACAGTCCCACTTTTTTTTGTTTAACTGTTTAAAGTAGAAGTAGAAGCTCTAGCTGGTTCTTTTCTAGCTGGGAACTCTGCAAGTCGCTACCCAGAGAAAGGAGGAGGGCATGGAAAGGGAACTAAAAACTGTGGGAGCAGCAGCCACTGTTCAGGAGCAAGGGGAAGAACAAGCTGAGGACTCTTGGTCATTGTCAGTCATGTTAGATGGTGGAGGAACCTCCTCATGTTTGCTACGGTTTAAAAACTTCGAGTGATGCTGAAGTTGCACGTGGTCATGTAAGCTCTGTGTGAGTTTGGACCTAATGATCCCTATCAAAGTTGGTAGAGCACTTTGGTGCAGTACTTCCACAAAACTGCTCTGAGAACAGAGCAAGAACACAGGAAATGCAATGAAGCAAATCAGAGGATTTTGTTTGAGACTGCAGTGTTTGTCCAAATGGGATTGCTAATGTATTCACAACCTCTATTAAAAAGGAAAAAAAAAAAAAAAAAAAGGCATATTTTGCTTGTATACTTCTATTCTAACAACAGAATGGAGAAATTACGATTTGTTGTAAATTAAAAAAAAAAAAAAACAAAAAGACAACAAACAAACACAAAATATGTTTGATTAATTAAGTTTTCCAGATATTATTTTTCTTAAATACATGTTCAAGTGTTTTGACTTCCAACACCCTTGCTTTGCTTTTATTTCCTTTACTCTTGCATTCACTATATTGTTTCCAACAATCTAAGCTGTTTAATGGGTTTACACAGCTTTAAATTGCATCTGAATCACAGGCTCAGATCATAATATGCATGGCTAGAAATCTACATTTACATAAATTTGTGTTTTTTTTCTTTACAGTTCACTGTAAAAACATAAAATTTTCCTTTGCAAGCTTAAAAGGTTATTTATATGTGACATCTTTGTTCTGACATTTGAATTTCTTCATTTGTTTAAGAAAAGGGTGTCAGCTGTGTATAAGCTAGTCATCAAAAGCCAAAAACAATGTTATGAAGTGGGATAGTGGTTTATACGTGTTGAGCCATGGCCAATTCTAACTCCTGGTCTTCTTGACTTCATGTTCTAAGGGAACTTGTTTTGTATTACAATGGAATGAATGCTACTCTAAAATAAAGACTGAAGAAAAAAAATAATTAAACCACCTTTCTTGCTTTCATAACTTTGCTCTCCCCCAGTCAATGTAATTTGTTTGATACTTTTTCTTTGTACAAACTAATTAATTGTTTGCAAAACACTTTTCAGATAAGTATTAAATGAATGCTTAATATTATTAAGTATATTTATTTGCAATTCACTCATTTAATTAACCTCTACAGCTCATAATGACAATCAATTAAATCCTTTTTTCAGCCTTCATTGATCTTCTTTCATCCCACACTTATTTTCTAACTGTTTTTCATCTTAAATCCCTTCAGAAGATACGAATAGATCTAAAATTGCTCAAACATATTGTAGTTTCCCCTTCCTTTTCTCAGTCTAGGCATAGAACAGAAAGATTTTTCCAGTATTTCAGATATATAAATTGAGAATATGCACGCTTATTCCAGGGCTGTACAGCTTGAAGAATGATGACCCTAATAAATTGAATTGAAATGCAGCAGGATTGTGTTATTTTATGAGTGTATCTGAGAAGAGTGCAAAAAAAAACACCTCAGGTGTTTTTTTTTTTCTCTTCAGTGGTAAAAATGAAGCAAAGTAGTCCTGGAATCTTTTATTCGTCACACAGGGAATAACTGGTCAGTTCTATATTTTAGATGCAACACCCTTTAGCAAAAATAAATTTCTCAGAAATATTTTAATATCTTCTGTCATAATTTTTTAAAAATTTTTCTTACTGTTGTACTCCTTAAAAAGCCAGCTTCATAATATCCATCATGGTGTCCTCAGCAAGACTATAAGCTGTTTAATCCTTTTATTTTATTTTATTTTGGGTCAGTTTCATGAGGTTCTTTTTCATGGAGTTGTACAGATGATTTGCCATTGACCGAAATGCTTCTAAAATCTCCTTTCTGTGATACATCTTCCATATTGATGTTTTTAGACAACTCATTTTCCAAGATCTGTTCTACATATGGTATTTGTGACCCTGCGTATTACTCATCGAAGTAATTAACTTGAAGTTGGATCAGTTTTATTTGTAATGGGAGATTCCCCATGGAATAGGGATGCATTTTGTGTCAACTGTTTATTAAAATGGAAAGTCCCAATCATGTAATTCTTTTTCTTATACTTATTATGTAGAATAATTTGGAACAGTAAAAACCTCCTTTACCTACATGATGCGATACATCAGAATTCCATGGCACAAAAAAAGAATAATATCTTGTGAAGCCGGCTAAGAGCAAAAATGAGAAAGGCCTGTCAAGATGAGCAAGAAACAAAACAAAACAGAAGAAAAGACTTGAAATATCAGTGAGTGAGGCAGATTTTAAGGTTTCTTTCATCTATGACCATCTTCCAGAGTTGCATATAGCTCAGAAAATCACAACTGAAAAACACCATCCTGCCACAGCCAATACTGACTGGCAAAAGGAAGAGTGAATGTGCCCAGAGCTCTCAGGTCATAAGTGTGGAGAGGTTACTTTTTAAGCTTGAGTTAATGATTCAGAGATCCTTTCTGCACCTGACCTGTTAAATAAAGGTTAATTAAGTGATCTGTATAAGTATTGGGTTACTAATTATTGCACTGAAATGGATTATAGAATCTGTTTCTAAATAGCTGATTTCGTAGCAGTAAAAACCATTATAAGGCACATTACCTGGAAGAAAGTATTTAAACAAGAAAAGGAAATAATAATTGCAAAGCAATTAGTTTTCAAGGTAACTCATAAATAATGCTGCTAAGCAATAAACTGGCAGGGAAAAGAAAAGCAACAAGAAAAATGCAATCTGAATGCAGTTTAAAAATGTGTATATATTTGTGTGTGTGTACACTACAAATAGACAAAAAGTTCAAGCTATTGGATATAAATACAATCAGAAGGAACACGAGAAATTAAAAAAAACTTAATAAACAGAAGTGTAATTAGGTAAGCTAAGGCAACAAAAATGTTTTTTGAAACGTAATAGGAATTTTTATTACACAGAATGTTCAGTCATAAGGTTACTTCAATTAGCAGGGGTTTTAAAATTGTTAATATTACTACTGCTATACAATTCAAAGGGGAAACAGAGTCACTGCTATTTAATAAGGAATTTTAGAACCAAAATGATTGTACTTTTTGATTTCTTGGTTAAATTCAAATTGGGTTCATAAATATGACAGCAATGGTAAAACAGGCTTTCCAATATAATTGATTTAATATTACCTCTGTCCAGAGAAATCAAAATGGCATGCATTAAGTCAGTTAAAAAACAGATATCTCATGGATTTCAGAATTATTTGACAAAAGCTATCAAAAGCATTCATGTCTAGTGGACAGCAAAAAACTTTTGCTCTTCTTTTTGTAAAGTCTTTTTGGTAGTGTCCCAGATGACAAAATAAACTCGCTTTAGATATTTGCAGATACCTTAAGAATGAATACTACAAATGAAAGGACTTATTGTTGGTAAAGGAGCAGTCATGACTGGTAAATTTACAGACAGTTTAGTCGGTATTATCTCAGAAGGGACAAAGAACAAGCCATGTGTCTTAATATATTGACGTGTTTTTACACTGCATATACAAAGATTTCAGACCATACCTAAAATTAGTCAGCTTTGTTGTGGAAATGTTTTGGAGTCATGATGGGACAGTTCCTAGTGTGACTCTGAAGCCAAGAGAGATTATTTAGTTGGAGTGCTGTGATTATTTTAACAGTGTTTTTATTTTAATTCAACTCCTACAGAAGTATACTAACTGGTATTTATGTGTCAATAGTTAAAGAAGCTTGATGATAAACTTAAGAGTATTTAGAGAATGATAATGACCAAAGGTTTACAAAACTTCCTCTGTGGTGAAAGAGTCAAGAAACTTGATCTGATGAGCTTATCAAGGGGATGATTAAAGGTACACATACCTGTCTAGGAAGAAGATATCTGATAACAGGGTTACTTTGCAGTCTACCACACATGAATCACCCAGCCTTTGGAAATTGAAGCTATGAAAGTTCAAACTCAGGTAACGAATTGTTAATGGTAAAGGTAAATACAGTTTGGTGAACTTTTGTAAGAATTACCATCAAGAGGCCGAGGAGAGACCTTATCACTGTCTACAACTACCTGAAAGAAGGTTGTAGCATGGAGGGTGTCGGTCTCTTCTCCCAAGCAACAAGTGATAGGACAAGAGAAAATGGCCTCAAGCTGCACCAGGGGAGGTTTAAATTGGATATTAGGAAAAAATTCTTCATAGGAAGGGTTGTCAGGCATTGGAACAGGCTGCCGAGGGAAGGTAGTTGAATCTCCGTCCCTGGAGATGTTTTAAAAGATGTGTAGATTTGGTGCTTAGGGATGTGGTTTAGTGGTGAACTTGGCAGTGCTAGGTTAACGATTGGACTTGATTATCTTAAAGGTCTTTTCCAACCTAAAAAAATTATATGATTCTATAAGGTTATTTTACCATGTATACTGTATTTTAAAATGAAAGTTCTTACTTCATAGAAACCTTATAAGTTCTTTTATTTTGGAAGCCACAGTGGATATAGTTGTTACAATTTTTTTTTTTTTCCCATTCAACGAATTTGACAAGTAATATTAATAAAATCCCAAATCACAGTTCAAAATAATTTTTATTACACAGTAATCCTTCATAATACAAAAGGATTAGGTTCACTGATTTGCAGCAGTGCAGCTTGTACTTAATATAAACAATGTTAGACTACTGCAAAGATCCACCTGCTTCAGTATGCTGTCTTTAAAAACAGTCATAAGCACATGTATAGAAAAAGGAATACAAGAGAGTTAATGTGTAGTGATATGTCCTCAGGTTGCTTTTTACTTCCTAGACCAGAAGTGGTGCATTTTGACTTTTTCTCCCCTTAAACTCATGTACATTTTTATCATCTACCAGATCCTAAAGCCTTCCACAGCTTCACTATGTCTTGACAGAAAAATAACCTTATTTTGAATCAGCCACAGCTCTTCATTTGATGATAGCTTGGTCTTGTACTGGAAGAGAAGTTCCTTATTTACTCTTCTTCATTCGTATTTCCTTTTTAGACGTTTTATTTTTCAGTCTTGCTTACTTGCTCTTCAAATAGTTGTTCCACATTTTTAGGCTTCCTATTATCTATCTGATGTCATGGTCTCTCATCTATTGAAAGAAGATAAGATCAGATCTGAACAGTAATCAAGATGACCAGGTGAGTTTCCTGACTGCTTGCCAGTGAGAAAAACACTTGATCATCCTCTTTGAAATATTTTCTGAAAAGTTATAATGACCTCAACTTGTATCAGGACTGAAGAAATTCTCTTATGGAGCCGGAGTCTTAGAGAGAATATGGACTTTTGCAGCCACAGTAATTTCTGGCTGAAGGCCCAGAATCTCAGAAAACAAGTTTTGATGTGTTCTACACTGACAACAGATAACTACAATAAGGAAGACTTCATAGAATTTTGTTTTCAATGAATATTTAAATAATCTAATCTAAATTCTTACCCAATACAATGATGTTGTTAAAATCACTGTGGTGATGGATGACCAAAGGAGTGTTACTAAAAGCCAATATCAGCAAAAGACTTTTGATTTGCATGTTAGGAGGAAAAAAGTTGCATGTTGAAAGCACGGATACTGTTTTCTGTCTTTTGTCATCCTTGCCAGTGTACATGGTTTTATGAGAGGAGGACTCTATTACTAAGGTTTTCCTGTGGCAACTCATAGGTTTATCCCTGTGGCAACACATTCAGATTAGAAAGGAAATGTGCACTTCTCATCTATCACAATGGTTTTGTGTGGGTTTCTGAATGGTCTTGTGAATTTTAGGTGTAAGAAATAAGGGAATATATGTTTAAATTACAGGATAATTACGAAATACTTTGAATGCACTGAAGAGTGTATTGAAAGTCTCTTATCTATATTTTAGCAAAATCATGTTTGTGTCTACTTGGCTTTTGGTTCAAACACTTTTCTTGACCAAATGATTTATGTGAGTGGTTGAGAAAATGAGAAATGAAGAACACCAGTAAAGAAGGGTTTCGGTCATCTTGAAACTTCATTTGCAGGGGCACAAGGAGCAGAGTCACTTGAAGTGCCAGTCTTCTGCTGGAGCAGATAACCAGGCCATTACACAAAAAAATGTTAAGACAAGTTCACATGCGTGTACATCCTTTGTATACCACAATTGATATTTATGCATAAAGGTGTTTGAAAGATGTAGAATGCCTAAGAGGGAGCATTAAAAAGAGCAGTTTAAGTAATTCTTTAGAACTTCAAATAAACGTGAGTTTGGTTTTAGATTTTACAAGCTGAATTAGAAATCTTGGCTGAGACAGAAGTGAAAATTTTATAGTTTCCACAGTTTGGGGGTTTTTTATTTTTGTTCTTCTTGGGTGTGAATGTGTGGCTACTTGGTACAGGGATGTTTTGTTTTTTATATGCACAATTCACAGACTGCTACAGGGATTCAACCAAATCCAAACATGCCCATACAAGACAAATAAATAAATAAATAAACATTGTTTGTTTTTGAGCCAGTGAGTACGTTTGGAAGGTTACATTTTGAATGTGATAAATTAAGCGAGGAACAATAAATCTTATTTAGAATGACATTTTAACTCTGATTTTTACACAAAATTGTCTGATTGCTCAGGTGTTTCTGTCCATGGAAAAAGATTGCAAAGCTTTAAAAAGAATGCAAATAAAGGATGTATTTTTTCTATTTTTTCAAAACATTTGCTGTCTTTTTGGAATCTTATCCCTTATATGATTACCAGAAATAAAATGTAATGGACTCAGGACAAGATTTGTTCATCTTTATTAACATATTTCATTGTGGATTTGTTTTATTTTTCTTTGGAAATTCAGGTATTTAAAATTACTGAATAAAAGAAAAAAAATAATAAAAAGGGATGGAGTGTAACCTGCATTTCAGATATGGAGGTTGTTTTTTAACACTTTTGTCAAATTCCACTGACCTGAGGAATGATGCTTGCCATTAAAATCAGAGTATGAGATTGGTCCTTTAATCAGACTGTCCCTGGTGGAAACCTGATTTGGGGTTTTGTCCCAGATTATAAACTTGCTGAGCTCAGCTGTTTATTTACAACATACCAACCCAGAAAGAACTGTAAGGGAACTTTTTGAAAAAAACACTATGCTGATGATATTAAGCCTGTGTCATAATATAAAATTGGTAAATAAGGTATATCTAGTGTTTGGGGGGCGAAGGTAGATATACATCTATATGAATTTGTCCCTGGAAGAAGACAAGCAATGGAAAGAATGCACTGCTATTATAGTTGCTTTCCAAGCAGGAGGATAAAGAATAATACTGAGAGGCCTATTCTTCCTGCAAAAGTTACACTTCATTATATTCAGGCTAGTTGCCCAGGACAGATTCATTTGATTTATATATTGAAAGCTGAATGGAAAATAATTTAATACTTCCATTCTTAAGGATTATATACTATTATGAGGTTCTTGCAGTTCTTTTTTGTACTATAAAATATGAGTATAATAACAAATGTAACTATATATATGTACATATTATAAAATCAAGCTTTAACCCGTTCCATCTTTGGATTGTGTGACGACTTACTCATTTCAACCAGTCCCTTATACCTTGGTAATAAAAAATTAATTCAAGTAGATAATTATTAGAGTAATAGGAAAATCTGGCGGGAAGCAAAAGCGGAAAAAAGAACAGTGGTTATGAACACTGAACTGTTGCCAGAAAATAGATATTTATGACAGCTAAATACAGACTAAGGACAAAGACAAGCAGCTCTTGTTCACTGTGTTCTGACAAATTATCTCATAAGCACAACAGCTTAGCAGGAGCTTCTTGGTACACACAGCAGGGTCTTGCTGGTACCAAGAATGTGCTGCCCAAGAGGCTGTGCAAGGGCACCGTCAGCCTCTTCCACTTCACTGCAAAACATCCTGGCTGAACCCCAAGATGGGACTTGGAGTTACAGTGTGTTGCAGCATTGGATGCTGGAGAGCATCCTCAAGCAGAATGACAGAGCTGGAAAGAGTGTTTTCTTGGCTTTTAAATATATAAGAAGGAAACAGAAAGAGACAGGAGTGTGCAAAGGAAACAGTGCAGTGAAAAACAAGAGTAGAGAGAGAGACACGAGAATGATGTGTGAGGGGACAATAAGGAAGCTTTGCCATTTGGTCTGGGACTCACCTCCAGTAATGCCAGTGAATGTCCTGTCCTGACTCCATGATAATCAAAGCTGGCAGAATTTTCTGTCGCAGGCAGACATAGAGGAGCACAAAAAGCCGGGAGCGGCTTCCTCTTATGCAGGGAAATTCCCTCTCAGAAATGGGAACCAGGCATTATGACAATATAACTTAAGCAATTGCAGTCTCAGATACAGAACGCTGAATGATCAATAAAATCAAAAGCTACACCAAACTTAAAGCATTATTGGCTATGAGTCAAGTATGATAAATACAGTTCATTTGAGAGAGCACCTTGAATTTAATATACCAAAAATGGGTTCTGTAAGCAGTAGCAGGAAAATACTTGACTTCAGACAAACGGACACTGAAACAATATGGAATGAGATGAGGAAAACGCAGCAACATCTGAAACATCTATATTGGAAGGTAAAGAGATATCTAAAAGAGTTGAGTAATCCATACTTGGCAGGCACAGAAATAATTGTGGCTTGTCAAAGAATACATTGAGAATATTAAAATGCAAATAATTAAGGGAAGTGGCTGAACACTCTTTTTTAATATTAATGTTGTAGAATAAGCATAAAGAATGAAACAGAGAACTGGTAAACAGATGAGTGCAGCCATGAAAAGTAGATTTTCTAACTGGAAGGAAAGGCTGGGAGAAAAAGAGAAGCTGGGCACCACATAGAGAGGCCTAAATGTGTATTATTGAGGCTGAAGATGTGGTATGAGGTGATTTGTCATTTATAGAGGATAAATATAGATTTATTGCAAGTAGGTATTGGGTTAGAGAGGTGAGAGGCTAAAATCACATAAGAAATAGTCACACAATTTAAAAGAAAAACTTGAAGTGTAGTAGTTCATAATAATGACCAAATCTGTTGTTGTGATTTGACTTTCCATACAAGCTCCTTCTCCTCCTTCGTCTTGTCTTCTTCTCTCTTTTCCTCTCTTCTGCTCTTTTCTCCTCTTTTCTCCTCTCTTCTCTCTCTTCTCTCTCTCCTCTGTAGTCTTGCTCCTGACAGCTGTCCGTGCTTCTGCTTACCCTACCTTCTCTGTCTGTGTACAGCTTAATGCTAGTGTGCTCCTCTGTCTGGCAGGACGTATGTCAAGGCAGGCTTCTTGCCCTGAAAGTATTGCTAGAAATAGCTGGAAAATGTTGCCAGTCCTTCGTAATTGCAGAGAAATGCAACTCAGGAGCAGTGTTGTAAAAATCTCAGGCACTGAGGGATGGTCTGAGTATGGGTCCTTCTCATTATCTTTTCCATTCTAACACTAACTTAAATACCCTTGGCTGCTTAAAAAGTGCATGTGGTGAAAATGTACCAGCAGGCTTGAGCATCTGTTGAAAACGTGAGCCAATTTAGTTACTACATGAAACTACATGGTGCTAGCAAAAGATGCAAGAAGAAAGTACAGAAATTCTGTCAAAAGACCCAAGGTGCAGTACAGTATAGCTTTAATTAAATATACACATAATTTGCAAAGTATCTAATGTTGAAAAACCCCTGCTCAACTCTTACTTGATGTTATGAAGATCAATTGAATACTTGATACAATGCTTGAGGTCTCTTAGGTGGCACAATAGTTGTCTGAAGGGAGAGAAGAATGAAGAAACAATATCCCAAAGCCCCTATTTTGAGAAAAGCTTTGGAAATCTATTTTAGAGATGTAACAGAATAACAGCTAGTAAAACAGTTTGATAAAGGATATCCAGCATAAATTCAGGCAGGAGAGGTCATGCTGAACTAATCTGTTTGAGTTCTTTGAAGGTATTAGTGGTAAGAAAGATAAGGAAAATTTAGAGGATGTAGCATCCTTACATTTCAAAAAGAATTTGACAGGCTTTCACATGAGAGATAAACACCTACAGAAAGAACTCTGGAGTAGGAGGTAAATGAAGATGCTAGTAGAAAATTATTTGAAAACAAGGAAATGGGAACTTTCTCAATTGCAAAAAAGTTGAATGACGTTCCCTTGGTCACTCTGTTTTATGAAACTTGGTAGAACCAAATTTCTATTATTAATTTTTAAAATGGTTGAAAAAAGAGAGCAGAAGTAACTTGGGGTTATTAAATCAGTTGCTCAAAATTTGAGTCATTGGGATTAACATTTGTTAGGAACCTATTTGTGTTCACATTCAGTTCATCTCCTGTTATATGATCACAACACAATTTTCCACAGCATTTGCCTTCTTTAGTGTATAAAGTGTTGAGTATTCACATTCACTTGGTATTCAGTAATTTGCTTTACCTTCATTCAGCTTCAGGCCCTATTAATTATCACCACTTAAACTGTGGTTTGAGATAGATTTTTTTTTTTTTAACTTCCTCATTGACTGTTCCATGACAGTTTCCAATAGCACACACTATGTACTACAATGGAAGAATATAAGTTCTGTCTTCCAACAATGGGGAACTGAGGCATGGAGCAATTACAGTCAAAGGTGTATACTTGTTTTATATTATCAGTCCAAGGTGCCTAGAATATGACCTTTTATTCTACTTAATTCATACAGCATTTTTCATATTCAAAGCATTTCCTATTTACTTAGGATGAAGAAGTGAGGAACACACAATTTGTGATTACTTCTTCTGAAAGGCTTTAAATTTATTTACATTTAAATTAGTCCGGTACAGCATTTGACTTTGTGAACTACCTAGCTATCCTCTCTGTTTCGGCATTAAAACTAATGAAAAAGATGGTAAATTAAAGCTTCATCAACAAATAAGGAAAAAAATAGTCTCACTTGCATTTATATAACCTCAGGAAAACCCCAACCCATTCTTTGAAAGAGGCAGGTTTCCTTTGTTTAAAACAAAACAAAACAGCAAATCAAAACCCACCACCAAAACAACAAACAAAAAATCCAAACAACAGCAACAAAAACCCCACAATAAACAAACAAAACAACAACAACAACAACAACCTATTATAAGTCATTGAACTTTTTCGGTGATAATTCCTAATTTTGAATGAGTTGCTTTGCAGTCTTGATAATATAATTTTGGTGTATCTTTCCTCTATTTATAAATGGTCAAGTTTTCCAAAGGTAAATGAGAAAGTGACTTTCCAGATGTAGCTACTTGCTGACACCTATAGAGCTGCAGCCATCACATCCCCTGCACCAGCTTCTCTTACTGAAGCTCAGGAGGCAACTGACAGCAATTGCAATTCTATGCATAGATCAGCACTGAGGTCATAGGTATTTCTCGGGTATTTCCTGACAGATGGAAGAAATACTGATGATGTTCAGGAGTGTATGGAGTCTTCCAAGACCTACATGGGATGATGTGATCAGCGTGCACAGGCACAAACCATGTAAACATGATGTTTTTCCATGCCAGAACACTTATCTTCTGATATTAGACAGAGACAGTTTGTAAGTGGGACATAATACTTCTTTCTGATTTTATGAGCTGCTGAATGAAATGCAGCGCATCTTTTCTCTTTGCACAGCCTTGTGCCTTGCCATGACTAGTTTATTCCATTACTGCTCCTGTCACTACTTTCTTCAAAGGTTTGTTTGGTACAGGTAGCAGGACTTATACAAGACAGAGTACAAGATGATGTATTAGGTCTTTGCTGATGTCTCTTGCTGATGTGTTTCTCCTCCCTACTATCAGTCACTATCTTTCAATGGAAATCACAGATAATAGAGCTTGAGTTACCAATTGAAGTGTTGGGAATAAAGCTGCTATTATTGCAGTTCTGACTAATGTCATGTATGTAGTAGTATTCTCTTTAAAACAATTTTCAAACTTCCTTGTTTTCTTAAATAGAAGCTTGAAGAAAACTGGCCCAAGGGAAGCTTAAACAAGACAGGAAGGTAGAATTAGGAAAGACAGCAGTCACTGTTCTGTTTTCCCTGCCAGAAGGGGGAGTAACTAGTATGGAAGAACTGTGTTATTTGCTCTTGATGTCATTGTAGTTCACTTGAGTAAGAAAGGCTTTCAAGTGAGGAGGATGGAAGAACACCACTCTGCTCTAAGCACTTTATAGATTTTTTTATGATAATTTTGGTCCATATTCAAATGTAGCCAATAAAAGACATACATAAAAATTTTCTCAAAAATCTTGATTTGTTCCTTCAGGTATCTTGTAGAGGCATACAATGTGAAAAGCTTAAGATTTCTTTCTTTCTTGAAAATTCCTCTTTAAAGTAGCATTCTGCTAACCACAGAAGTAGTAGATGCTAGAACTCTAAGGTGGTGTATTTCCTGACCATTTTTCCTGTCAGATTTGTGGAAAATGTTCCTTGAATCTGATACCTATCATGCCTAATTTGTATCTAACACTATTACTTTGCAGGGGGGAAAACACTTTCATATTGTGAGGATGATCGAGTACTGGCTCAGAGAGGTTGTGGAGCCTCACATCCTGGGGATATTCAAAAATTGTGGTCCTGGAAAGCTGGCTCTAGGTGGCCCTGCTTGAGCAGGTGCTTGAACCAGATGACCTCCCAAGGGGTCTCTGCCAACCTCCACCTCCCTGTGAGGGAGTGAAAAGGTGTGAAAATCAGTTAAACTACTGCTGATTTGTGAAATGGGATGTCACACTTCCTTCTGTTTCAAAAGATAATATAGTACCATTTTGAAAGTGCACAGTATTAAAATCTCTAGAAAGAGACACTGCTGAGAACATGCTTTTTTTGCATGCTGACGAGAGAGGAAATGATTACTAGACGTTCTGTTATTCCTGCATACTTTGCATCAATGGTCTCACAGTAATGTGGTGTAACCGTTTTAGTTTCTACAATAAGAAAATGCTATTGTTTCTCCTTTCCAAAGAAGAACTGTTAGATATTCTATCATCATCCTCTTCCACTCTGAAGTCCAGGCCTGGCTGGAAGAAAGCGGTATTTTTCGTGTTATGCTGGTTAATAACCATTCTGCTTAATTCTATTGAAATGTTGTACCTTCCTTGTCATTGTCCCTTCCAATAAGTCTGTAGATTTTATCTCCTTAGAGTGCAACATCTGGAAGAAAAATACTCTTTCATATCTTTAAATCGAATCTGGGAAACTTGAACTGTGACTTTAATTGGAGCCCCTTGGAACTTATGTAACAAAAATGGTGTATTACACTGCTGTTATGTCAGAACAGGATGAGCAAGAGATACGAACGTAAATTGAAGTGGGTGTTTTTTGTTTTTTAGAAGCTTAGTTTCATCTAATTGTCAGGTGTGGTTAACATTGGATTTAGGAGTATAAATAAAGACATTGTTTATCCTTCAAGCTTCAGATAATAAGTCATGGATACCTGTTCCTTGACTATCATCTAATTTGTATCTTTTGCTGCAAAGTCTTTATCTCTCTAACTTAAATTATGTTTCTGTCTTTGCAATGTGTTCTTTCATGGAAGAGATTATTCCCTGTGAAATATTATCTCACTGCAATATATAGCAGGCTAAAGAGGGCATGATTTTTTACTTATGTGGCATATATATCTCCTGGCTTATTTAATTCAGAAACTGAATTAATAAATAAACAAAGGAATTGAAAATAATAAAACATTATTTTCTGGGGAAAAAAAAAACAACAAAACAACAAACATTCAGTATAAAAGATACAACTACTCAGAAAAATGTTAGAAATATGACTATTTAGATACTGGGTTCCTTCGCTTCAAGGCACATCTGCCTATGGAATTTTCCCTGGAGCAACTCAATTCTAATATTCTTACAATTACAAACTGGCAACAGAATGAACAGAGAGACAATGTGTATCTCTACAACAGACATGATCAAAGGTGTCAACTGTAGGTATTTGAAAAAAAAAGAAACAGATGTGGGGACGTGTTGTTGTGAGGAAGCATTAGCAATTTGAAAGCCTTGAATAAGCTGTGGTTACTGAAGCTACAAAATCTGTTGTATTTACTTCTGGAGTTGCCTCAGGTATGCAGAAAATCTCTTGAAAATTTCAGTCAATGAAATTTAATCATTTAATTTCTCTCCATATATGGTATATATTATATTTATCGGACCTCCAGTCTTGTAAAATATTCATCTAAAAAGAGGAAAGTGACAGCCATGCTTGGATCCTTGAACTTGAGTCATTAAGAAATCATCATGAGGACTTGGACAATTTGACCATTTGTGTGTTTTTTTAGTGTTGAGTTTTGTGTTGTGACATAAGCAAAGGTAGTATTTATCGTAAGAGTCATGAAAATTGTCACATCACCATTTTGATGACTCAGGCTTGACTGAAGCTTTTCTTCCTACTCCAGTGGCTGGATTGGACTAGGTGATCTTTCGAGGTCCCTTCCGATCCCTAACATTCTGTGATTCTGTGTGATTCTGTGAAAAGATAGTGCTGTTAAGTAAGTATTTGTGTTGTATCATAATCATCCAGCTTGGGTCATTACAAGTCTATTTCAAGAATTAGCTTTGTAACAAGTTTTATGGTAGGAGTTCGGGATTTGGTTTGGCTTGTTGGTTTTGTTTATCATGAAATGGACATGGCAGGGGAAGATGGGAAGCAGGGGGGGATGGAGGGAAAGAAAGGAAAAGAAATAAAAGGTAGAAAGGGAGAGAGGGAAGGAAGGAGGAATTTGGAACAATCAGAAGCCTTGGGCCAGTCATTGGTTTCCAGTTGCAATTTTGAAGTGCTTTTACTCAGATGGTATTTACTTTACTATTTCACAATATTTCCAGATCTTAACAAGAAAAAAAAAAAAAAAGCCTTACTGAAAAAGATGTATATAAAAAACAATCATCTCCACCCTTTGTCATTTTTCCTCAGTAAAAACAGGAAGATATCTTTGCAGATTTCAGTCTGCACCTCTGTGCATTGACTCATGTGAAATGAATGTCACATCCTATATTCATTCTGGCTATACTTCACAATTTATTCGGGTTGTTAAAGTTCTGGAATTCATTGCTAGTCCTCTGGTTCTTCATATTATGACAGGACAAAAGGAGTGACCTCTATGAGTGATTTCATTTTATTGTTGTTTTCTACATGGGTTGATGGTAGCCCATAGGGCTGACACACTAAAGCTTAAACAGTAAAGCTCTCTTCAAGGATGAAGCAGTAAAAAGTGAGGGGATTTTTTCTTTATAAATAAGGAAAAACATTAGACTTGATGAGCTTTAGCAATGAAATTGGTGGGCTGGAAAACTTCAGTCAGGTGAGAGGGCCGCCTTCTCCAGTCAATTTTTGGAGGCTGCTTGATGGAATATGTCTGTTTAAATAGAAACTGAGAGTGTAGAAGGAAGATTTTATTGAGTATGTCATCTTTGTATTACAAGAGAAACTCTTCTTGAAGTTTAGAAGACAATTTGCCTCTAGGGAGCCCTTGGAAAATAAGAGGATTTTTTTATTTTTTAATAAAGTCTTGAGGAATATTAGAAAGGAAGCTGAATTTTTCAGCCATGCCAATTGTGATTTTAGAAAATTATTAGCTCAATAACTGCCCAAGGCAGGAAACCAAATTATTTTGCTGTATTACAGAAAAGTGTAATTACAATATTTATTTCCAAATATGTTTGTTAGGAATGAATTTTATTACTGTCCCTGCAAAGGGAGAACCAAAACTAGGATTGCTATGAACAGGTACAACTGATACTGACCCCATGCTTAAAAAAACTGAAGACACAAAAAGTGTCATGACTATACAATACTTAGTTGGCCTAAACATAATTTCATCATACACACATAAATAAGACTGAACAGATCTAAAAGTCAATTTAAAAAAATCCACAATAGTAATGAACTGGCCAAAAGCACAATATTCTCTTTTTTTCCCATTGACAGAAAATAAAACCTTCCAAGGCCAAAGTGACTGTCCTTCCTCACCTGATGAACTGTTTGTCAAAACCCTCATTTGTGTAGGATCCACAATCATATACCTTAAAGGCAGAAAGGAAATAATAGAATCATAGACTGGTTTGGGTTGGAAGGGACCTTCAAAGCTCATCTAGTCCAACCACCCCGCTGTGGGCAGGGACATCTTCAACTAGATCAAGTTGCTCAGAGCCCCATCCAGCCTGGCCTTGAACATTTGCAGTGATGGGGCATCCACAATTTCTCAGGGCAGCCTGTTCCACTGTTTCACCACACTAATAATAAAATTTTTCTACCTTGTATTTAATCTAAATCTACTCTCTTTCAGTTTAAAACCTTTGCCTCATGTTCTGTCACTACAGGCCTTGGTAAGAAGTTTGTCTTTCTTATAAGCCCCCTTTATGTATTGAAGTGGAGCTCTTGGGCTAGGTAGAAAGTGGTGGGACGACAATGGCTTGAAAGAGTGGAACTGTCCCGGACATGAGTGGCTGTTAAAATTAATGAACATCGATGCACAATTCAAATGTGCAAGAAGTCTTTCAGAAGTAAAAAGCAAAACCAGTACTAGAAGCTTGTATGCCCATGGAAGTCAATTGAATAACAGTTTTGAGTGTGAATGAAGTTAAGCCCCCTAATTGGGTATTATTTCACCTTTTTTCTATTACTGCTTCAAATGAACTAAAGGCTCAGGCTTGTAATCACACATGAGCAACCTAGCAGGGGCTCTGGTCAGCTTCCCATGTTTCATTGTATGTCATTGCAACCCATCATTATTTGAGCATTGAAGAGAAGTGCATTCAATAAAATTAGATCTATGTAACCTTCTTTTCAAAACTTTCACTTCTGTTGGAAATGTGTTATACAAGACCATTGCCATCATCTAAGTAAGGAAAGTTTTTTGGTTTATTCCAACCTGTGTAGACTGAATTTTGTTTACTTGGGAAAACTTTGTCAGCTTCTAAATATCGAGATGACTGGAATCAGCAATTTCATTTTCTGTCGTCAGGAAGAAAAGATTTGTTGCAGTAGTTTCCCATGCAGAGGGTTATTCTTAAGACCAAGGCCAGTATTCCAAAAGTTCGTCAAAATTTGCCTGTTTGCCTTGTCATAGGCTTGTGTGGTGGGAATCAGTTTAATGTGTTTTATTTTAGGAACAGTGATCTGTTTTCATGAGGTTTTTCAGATGTCTAAAGTTTATTGGCAAAAAGTGAGAAATGTACCAGCAATCCAGGAAACTTGAGAGTTTCCCTGCTGAGCTTAATATAAGAGCAGTTCTCACTCCACAGGGGCACTTCATTTTCTGGCAGCTAATGTCCACATGATGGGCTTTTTTTTTTTTCATTTGGTAAAGAAGATATTTAAAAAATCTGCTCCAGAGCCCATTAACAATTGCAGGAAAGCTCTTGAGCTCGTGGTAGAAGTAATACATTTACTTAAGTGCTTTCTTGAATCTGAGCCTTATGTGCTGACCTCAGAAATATGGATTCTAATTTTACACCTGCAGGATCTAGTGTTGCAGGTGGAAATTGCAATAATGTCTAAAAATAAGTTAATGTTATTACAAATAGGCCACATGTTACAGGAATAAGGAGCAAAGACAGAGATGCTTTGGACCATCCACTGCAATACTGGGTAATCTTACATGAAATGCCACTGCAAGGGTCTTAAAATTTAGTAGGCTCGAACTGAAATGTAGCATTTCTATGACACTTCTCAGGTTATGCACAACCTGACTACTTCTGTAATGCATCAATTACCTGTCACTCACAATTTTTTTTCCTGGTCAATAAAAATTCACCTAAGGTATTATATAACAGTATTTATCTTCCTGGGGAATTTACTTAATCGCAGTATCTTGTAAACTTAGAATAGGGAATTTCTTCCTTAAATGCCTTTTAAAACACCTTTGGTGTTACGTATTAACGATTTTAAGTTTTGTACCATTACTTGGCCGTGAGCCATAGTCCTTCCTTGAAATAGTATTCCTTTGTGGTTATATTCTATTAAATTAATTTTTTTTAAAAAAGAAATCAGATAATTTCTATTTTTCTTTCTGTGTTTACTTAAAAAGGTTTCAGTGTGGGGTGGGCGGAGTGTTTCTTTCCTCGTAAGAGAAAGCTGCAGGATGTAAAGGCCCTTCATATCCTTGTGTAAGAAGACTTTCACAGATCCCTTTCAGTTAGAATTATCTCATCTGTTATTTCTAATTATAATATATATATATATATTGCAAACACAAATCTAGTCATTTTTCTCTTACATAGGATCTTATAAATTGCAGGAGCAGGGCAGTAATTAACTTGGAGGGGAATAAAATCAATGAATAGTGTTTTCAATAACACCTTTTCTAACTTGATTTAAAAATTAATTATATCATAAAAGGTATTTCAGAAGCCTGTTGAAACACTGCCATGTGTGTTGATTTCCTAGTACTTACAACTCACTTTTAAAGCCATGGGGTTAAAAATGTCATGCTTGAAATGTCTCCTAGTTTCTTGTGAAGCAGTTTCTCATCTCACAACAGGACACTCTATTGTCTGAAATCCCTTTGGGTTCTTGGTAATGGCAACAGACAATATTCTTGGTCTGTTAATCACTGGGATGTCAATTTAGGATACAATTAGAAGCACCTTAACATATCCTTAAATCCTAATAAAGCCAATTGAAACTAACTATTTGTTTAAGTGCTTTACTGCAATGAAGTCTAAAGAAATAGAGGCATGCTGTCTGAATGTTTTTAAAGGGTCTCTCATCTGAGCACAGCATTGCAAAAGCAACTTGAATTCTTCCCTTCTCTTCAGTTCCACTCTGAGACTCAGCAATACAAATCTCAGTTCAAAAGTGACAAGCATTTATTTCCTTTTATTTCCCTATTAGTCTAGAACACGGAGACTGCTTTCCTGGCTAGCAACTGGTGGTTTTGTTCTGATAAATATATACTGTACCCCTTGGCATCTTCTAGCAAGGATAACTAATAACTTTTCTGGTGAAAGAAATGGTCAAAGTGTTGCTGGTCCAAGCAAGTTTTTCACTTTAGTAATAATGCTTCCATACATTCTGTCATCTTTCTGGATTTCTGTGGGGCAGTGCAGATGCACTGGCTAAGTAAACTGTCCCCATCTAGGGGAATAAAATCTGTATAGGGGGGGTTCTTGTTTGCTTTTCAGTTTTGGAGAAATTGCAATGCTTCAGCTGTGGCAGCTAACACTGTGAACTCATTTTTGTACGTGTAAACATATATTATTGTCTCTTTTATTTTGGTGGAAAAAGCAAAATAATACACAAGCTGTTTTATAGTATAGGAAGCTAATACAACAGGCTGGGATTCAGCATTTCCTGAGTTATTTAGGTCTTGTTACCTAGGAAGAAAATGGTAAAATAATACTTTCACACCTAATATATGGCGAAGTAGTTCCATGATTTAAGAGGATCAGTATCACAAACGGCAACCTAAGACTGAATTACAAGCCTTTTAAACAGAATCCCTTGTATATGATTGATTGTACATCAGAAGTAGTGAATGCCAACCATTCTGAAGGAGGATGAAGTAGAGGACATTTGAGTGAAAAGTATTTTGCCAGTGCTGAAATTGACCTAAAATTCCTACTTTTCCCTCTCGACTTTGAAGATAATGCTAAAAGAACATTAAATATTTGAGATTATACTTTTGAGATTTTTTTTTTCCTTCCTTGGTTGCAGTCCCTGTCTTGGCCTCCAGCTGGAAGCCATCAGTCGCTTCAGTAAGCATAGCAATGCCATCTCCTGAGAGGCTGGTATGATCCCCTGCAGCAGCAGGGGTTACTTTCAGCTAATGTATTTGATGCAATTGAAGACCATCTGATCTGGTCAAAATATGGCACAAGTAAAACTTCTTCACTTCCTGATCACTTGCAAGTTGAGTGTCCTTGCAGTTCTCTACATGAGTGCCTAAAATGTAATGAATGAATAGAAATGAAAACTTTTAATGAATAGAGATCATGGAATGTGCTTGATCATTAGGTTATGCCTTTGAAAAACTTCAATGAGAACAATGAGAAAGGATTCTGTGCTGAAAATAGATCTTAACTTTATGTATATTAGGTTTGTTTCTTACTATGTTAGAAGGTCATTAGGTTTCACAGGACACGTATTCTGCAGTAGAACTGTGTTTTTGTAAAGGATTTGCTGAGAAGTGTCAACGATGTTCCTTTCCACTTAAATTAAAATCAGTTTTATTGCAATTGTTAATGTTCAGCTGCAATTGCTTTTTAAAGAGAAAAACAACTGTGATGTATTTATAATCATATTAAAAAGCTGGTTGATAATCTATATGGTAAAGGAAATCTGTCTCTTAACAAAAGGAAATAAAAATGCTGATTTTGTGCCAGTTCCTGCCATCTTTATTCACAGTGTCTTATAGCTGATTCCACGTTAAAGCTCTAGCAGAGACACTTGGACTGCTTGCCTAGAAAAGCAATTGCCTTTATAAATGAAGATGACAGAGTCTGTTCTTAAATAAACATGAATAATCCTTCCACTGGTTCAGAAAGATGATCGTAAAGGTGCCATCTTATCCTGGCGTAACAGTCTGTAAAAAAAAACCCAAACCTTTTCATTCACCATTTCAAAGGGCTGGATTAAGTTACAGTTGTTTTCCTATTTCTCAGTCTTTATTTCTAGATTTAATTCATAGGTAAGTAATAGGTATTACAACAATTTAGGATGAACTTTCTAATTTTTGCATGAACGGATCAGTAAAATAGGCTTTTCAAATAAGATAAGCCTTTGCAATTACTGTTGCAATTAAAGTTTCATGAAATCAGCAGGACTTTTTTGGATACTCTTCAGTGCAGGCATTTTGTTCCAACCAAAAATAATATCCACATTTGAAACAGTAAAAGAAACAAGGTAAACCCACAATAGGTTATATTCTAGATGAAGTGGTACTTTATGTATGTCCTATTTCTGGTTTAGCAAATTCTGACAGACTTTCATATCTTATTAATCAGGTTATTTTCATTATCTTTCATTGATCCATCTCTTGATTTAACTATTAAAGAAGATTTTCCTGTCATGGAGAGGAGAATCCAAAGCAAAGTACTTTCAGCTGTATGATATTTTTTTTCTGGTTTTCTCTTAAAGGAAAGATTAAATGGCAAGGTTTAACCCCTCATATTTTTGTTGTTCTGCACTATGACAAAGAAGAAATTAGCCAAATTTCCCAGAGTTTCACAAACTATTCTATCTTTCATCCATATTGTAATATATTATTGTCTTTAGATAACAGAATTGTCTTCCCTGAATTCAGTTGGCCAAATTCATACTGAAGTAATTTCTAAAAAAAAAAAAAAATTAAAAAAAAAAATTGGTAACTGAAACTGTAACTGACTCATACAGATCCCAGGGTTCTGCAAAGGGATGTCATGAACACAAGAAAGCAATGACTAAGGTCCAGTCATAATTGCTGTATAGCTACAGGTGACCTGCCATGATTTGGAAATATTACTCCCCAATCTCAATAGAAACCATGTTGAGGGAAAAGAAGATTCCCTCAAAGGTTAAGATCTGCCAAGCACCAATCTGAAATTCACTACTTTGCACTGGCTGTGCTTTGGCTTTGCCATCTGCACAGAGCACCTCTGCAAGGTTGGCCATGCCAAGGAATATGACAACATCACAAACTAGTGGGCAACTTGCCATATCCAGTTGAGTTGATCCTGCTTGGATTATGAACATTCAGTTGTCACCAGCCTGGCCTGAAGTGAGCTCAGGGTGACAGTCCAAGTCATAGAAACAAGGCCAGGATGACTGAGTTTACTGGCATCAGGGCTAACAACTTTATGGAGTCCTAAATACCGAAATCTTAAAAGGACCTAAAACCTTGTCTGTTGAACTCTCAATTTTCCTTGTGAATTCATGTCTTAACTTCCTTAGCAGACCTCAAGTTTCTAGGTAATCTGATAGCTGATCTTTAAACTGAGGAAAAAAAATATGTGTATATAAATGTGAAATTTTTGGTTATATCCATTTCTTCAGCATGACACTTCAAAAGTTGTTCTTCCTTGGTACTGGAGCTTTATGTCTCCAATCCCAACCCGCCTTGCCTCCTGAATCCCATTTATGAGCCACTTCTCCCCCATCTTATTCTGTCTGGCCTTTATCCCTTTAGATGTAAATGGGGATTACATAGGGACCTCAACATCCTATACAACAATCTGAAACCTCATAAAGGATATGAAAGTATTTTCATTAAAATCAAAACTATGGCTGATAGCCTTTGTATGTGCTGCCCTACACTCCTGTCTGCAAGGACTTTGAGTGAGCATCAGTAAATAAGGAATCAGAGAAATTGAGACATTACAGTTAAATTTAGTTTTCAGTGGAAAAACTCCTGCTTCCTGGGTCAGTAGGTCAAACTTACTTGTTTTCAGTCATATCTTAATCAAGCTGGACGTCTGAAAGAATTTAAAAATATCTTAATGGCCCCCAAACATGAACTAGCAAGCCTGGGTAGCTTGATGAGTTACATAGATGAACAGATGCAGAAAGCAGTGACCCAGTTACAAAGACCCATAGTAGTCTCTGTAAACACCCTACTGTCACATACTGCTCTGTCTTCTTTTCTTTTACTGTGTCTGTACTAATGGAAAGGGAAAATGCATCTGTTTACTGCCAACATCAGCTGTTAATTTTTTTTTAGCCATTTTATTTCAGCAGAAAGTCTCTCAAGGGACAATTCTCACTGTATTTCTTTGCCTGTGGAAGGCTTCAATGCATTAAGTACATGCATTGGGCCTCCAAAAGCTGTAGCCCATTTCTGATCACAGGAATGACTGAAACCTGAAACTTTCTCTCAGCACTGAGACCAGAATGGCAGTCCTTTACTTGTCCTAAGGCCATCTGTCACACCTGGGTTCTGGTGTCAGGGAGCAGGACTGTTCCTCAAGGGTTAGTAAGCCAAGGGTGGCTGCAACACTGCATGGTCAGTGCCCTGACCAAGGGTACAACCCTGCGAAGACCCCAGGTGAGGCTGGTCAGGGCTTATAAGCCCTATTGGTGCTCTCAGGGCACCAACATCTGGAATCCAATGAGCTTTTTTAAGGCAGTTCACTATACTTTGCCATTGTTCCCCTTCTTCATCTGTGAGTTCAGCGATGACAGTAATATTTGCTAGAAGCAGGAGAAAAAATACTTCAAAAGCAAATATTTTTCAGCTCAGAAGAGGTAGATAGAGTCCCTTAAGCAAAGAACTTATCTGGGTTGTTCTAAATTCAGCTGTTTTTAAAAGAGCA
The DNA here is from genome assembly GCF_964273445.1 of Streptopelia decaocto. Taxonomy (NCBI): domain Eukaryota; kingdom Metazoa; phylum Chordata; class Aves; order Columbiformes; family Columbidae; genus Streptopelia; species Streptopelia decaocto. Next base: position 76,767,659 of record NC_138655.1, on the reverse strand, counting down.
TAAACAAGGATTGTTTCTGAAAGAGCATATGTTGGGTAGCTTGTGTGAGGTCACCAGTCAGCCAACATAGGCTGGATAGCCACTGAAATGGCTTTAATAACCTGAATATCACTGTGTTTTTACTATGCCAGGGAATTATGGAGTCATTAACATGTTGACTTGAAGCATCTTATTTTGGGCTGCTATCAAGGCTAGTGAAGCTGATTGCATCTAGCATCCAAACCACACTCTGATCTCCATCCCCAGCAGTAGCTTCTGTAACTGCTTTTGGCCCCCTGAGCAAGTACGCTGGAGGATGTGGGCACCACCACCCAAAAACACAAAATGAGTGTCCAGGTCCTGTCACTGTTGGCTAACCTTTGTGCTTCCTGGTACGATAGAGTATGTTCTTTGTGACCCTTGTTTTGAGAGTCATCTACCAGGGCCTAGGTGGCCTCTATATGCTGGAGCATACCCTGTAGCAGCTGCAGTCTCCATTTGAGCATTTGTTGTTGACTCCACTGAGAAGGGATATTGATAGAGCTGCCACTGAAGAGTTGCCAGTGCAGAAATGTGCCTTGTAGTGCTATGCCTCTGGCCAGGAAAAACCCTAACCCAATGCCCACCCCGTTATCCACACTTAGTTCTGGATTCTGCATATCCCATTGGGCAGTCTTCCCAGGCAGTCCGTTAAGTTTCTCCACAGAAAATATTCCTCATCAAAGGTTGTATTCAGCTGTAGTATCCTTGTCCCTATCGAGAACTTGGGTCAACAGCCAAGGTGCTGTGGGAGCAGTCTTTCCTTTTCTGCCAGCCATTCTCGTCAAATTAAAAATGCTAATCAGACTGATGTTTTTCCTGCCTTTGACTGATCCTGTATTGCACGAGATATAAAGTTTTGGCTAAATAGACCAAAACCAGACTCTGTAAGAGCTGAATTCTCCATCATCCCTTCCACCCTGTAATGCAGTAAATGTGATTTTGGCATTAGCAGTAGGAGACCACAGGCTTGGTGCTGACCTGACAGGGCAGGGTCTCAGTGGCCCTGCCTTGGTCAGAACTGGTTTCAGCTGTGGCAGAAATTACCTGGTGGCCACCTGCCTGTTGCATCCCTGTTGGCTTCACTCTAGGTGCACCTGAGGCAGGGAACGGGCACCCCCATGTAGTCATTGTGGGATAAACAGTCCCTCTGGGTAATGAAGCTGGGGCAGGACAGCTTGCAACTCCCAGACTTCCACTGGGAAGCAAGGAGAAAGAGTCATGCTGTGCTAAGAAAATGCTTAATAGCCTCAACCAAATCCCAAGACTTAAGAAGTCACCCCTGCTGTGAAACTTGTACTGCGCTCAGCACGTACCTCAGGACGCCCATAATTTGTGTGTCTCTCCCTTCATTCATCGCAAAGATTGAAACTGTCAATCTTAGAATGCAGCAAAACATTGAAAGGGTGAGCACAACGCCAGAGAAAAGCAGTAGGTTTTTGTTAGACTGTTAAAATATTAAATGGAATAACAACATTTTGGTTGTATTCCCCCACTATAGCATGTTCAGCTGCAGCATCTGGGGCCATAGATGGTGGCATCCAGCTGAGGCAGAGAAGGGCTGGCACTAGAGCAGATTCCTAATGCAACCTGGTTTTCCCCATCATGACCACTCTCAACTGGAGATGGAGATTCAGCCTGGTTGATGCCCCCCTATCCTTCCAGTTGTATTGAAATCAAATACTGCAACCTAGTTTTCAGATGTGATATTTTTGCTTTGGCAGTTCGGGGCTCCCCTTTTTTGGACATGTTGAGATTTGAAACTCTCTCAATATCCTGAATGGTAACATCTACGCTGTATTTGTTTGGCAGAAAAAAATATCCACGACAGGTTTTTAACAATTTGCAATCTGTTGATTTGTAACAAAATACATTTTAAATATACCACAAAATGGATCCAAAAGTTCTAGTATTTCTCATAGATAGGAAATCTGATCTGTCATGTATCTCTTCTCTAGTTTTAGCCTACACAACAGGCCCAAATTTTTGCTGTTTAAAGTTTGCCTCAACATTTATTTAGAAGAACATTTGAAGTTTTTTAAAATTTATGGAAATAGTTATTGAAGTAATTTATCTCATAGCTATCATGATATTAACACAACTAGAACTCTTTCCTTCCTTCTTCTTACCTCTACTTCCTTACTTGTCTTGAGGGTAAATTGCAGTGATGAGTAGCTGCAGCTTCTCTAAATTAGAGCAGTTCCAGCAGGAATGCGATCTGTGTGCCGGTGTTCCTGTTGCAGTTTGTTATCTCACTATATGGTTTCAAGTGACCTGTATCACAGGTTGGTTAGGGTGACATGACATATCTATTCAGGAGGAAACTGTGCTTCATTAAGTTAGCATCTTTGTTGATTATGAACTGCATTTACGATTTTACTAATTATTTCCCAAGAGCTACTTCACCGTTGCATGGAATTTTTCCTGGATTAATCTGCTGGGAAAAAAAAAATGCTGTTCTAATTACTTTAACATTTCAAAAATCTATGCAATGGATCCACTTTGAAAGTTCATTCAAATCTATAATTATTAGCACTTCAACCAGTATTCTTTATTTTGTGCATTTACAATGAGGAAACACCATTGGTACTGACAATAGTGTTAACCCTAACAGCACATTTGAACTGTAAGCAACTATATAAATGAAAAAAATTATTTGTTAGAACATTTTAACCTAGGATTATCTACTTGGATGCAAAATGCTTTCTACACTCACAAATTAACATAAATTTCACTTGACTGAAAAAACAGTACTGGAAAATACCTTCTACAGATAGTTAGTAGGCAGTTTTGAAGAAACTAGTCATTAAGAAAAATTAAGCCATTGAAATGTCTCTTAATATAGATAAAACCTAAGAAGTTCTTACTGCATTTTAGCTTATCTGATGAGAGCTTTTCACATATTTTTCTGAATATCCATCATCATTACAGGCTGGACAGAATTTTGCTGTGGTGTATCACTGTTAATTCTCAAAATTCCACAAGTGTCATGCCAAATAAAGGACCTAGGGGTCCTAGTGGACACCAAGTTGAGCATAAACTAGCAATCTGCCCTTGCAGCAAAGAACGTGAATAGAATACAGGACTGCATTAGGCAAAGTGTTGCCAGCAAGTCGGGGGAGGTGATCCTTCGCCTGTGTTCAGCACTAGTGAGCCCACATCTGGAGCACCGTGTCCAGTTCTGGGCTCCCCAGTGTGAGATAGACATGGACATACTGGAGAGAGCTCAATGAAGGGCCACAAAGGCAATTAGGGAGCTGGAGCATCTCTCATATGAGGAGGGGTTGGAAGAGCTAGGACTGTTTAGCGTGGAGAAGGCTCAAGGGAGAATGTCATCCACGTATATAAATACGTGAAAGGAGGGGACAAAGAAGATGGAGCCAGGCTCTTCTCATTGGTGCCCAGTGACAGGACCAAAGGCAATGGGCACAATCTGAAATATAGGAGGTCTCCTCTGAAAATCAGGAGACACTTTTTGACTGTGAGGGCAACCAGGCATTGACACAGGTTGCCCAGAGAGGTTGTGGAGTCTGCATCCTTGGGGTTATTGAAAAGCCATCTGGACACAGTCTTGGGCAGCTTGTTTTAGGTGGCCGTGCTTGAGCAGAGGGGTTGGGCCAGATGACCTCCAGAGGTTCCTTCAAATGTCAAGCATTCTGTGATCCTGTGAAGATGCCTTCCATACATGCTTAGGGCTTATGTCTGGTCTACCCAGGCATCTTAATTTCTATCACTGGGATAAATATTTATTCCTTTTTTACGATTAGCACAGTGCGGGCGGCTGGCATTCTAAGTGCACAAGCAAAATTGTAAAGCATACTGTGAACTAACAAGCAGTCATGATCTGTGATGAATTCCGAACAGGAAAAAAAGTGTGACTGATTAAACTGTTTGGCCCACTGTTTCTGGTAGTGTCCTTTCCCTGGAGGTAGCGAGTAATTTTCTTGTTACAAAGGGAATTACTGTGAGACCTCAAAAGGTGTGCTACAATATAGCATGCTGTCTCAAGATAGCTATTTTAGTCACTCGTCAGAGTGGTGTAATCAAAAGATTATGCAGTAACACCAAGACTGTTGATGCATGTACGCTGCCACCACTCAGTTTGTGCTCTCGATAAACGATTGAGCAAGACAGCCTATGGGGCCAGTGCGCACGGTGAAGCAGGATGCCTAGAACCAGTGATGTGGACTGAGGATGAAGCTCCTGAGCTTTCATGCCTGCTGTTACACACTTCTTTTTGCAGGTGTGGCTGTTCGTTCACTTCTCCCAGTGGTAAAAATGAAGTATTTTCTTCCTACCATGTTGTAAAGATTAATGAGTTGATGGTTAGAAAGAGTTTCAGAGAGGAAAGCTAATAGGACAGTGTTAAATATAAAACACAAGAGAGCACAATCTATTTGTTTTTTATCTGAGCAATCTCACTGATGTCAGAAAGCCAAACTCCTAATCTAGGAAGTGAAATCTTGAAAGGTGAAAAACTTCTGCAACTTGCATTCAAAAATTTGATTTAAAATCTATTTGACCATGATTTCTGAATGGTGGCATGATGAATTAAATCAAAGTAAGGCAGTTGAATATATTATTTGATTTTATGTTCTGAGTATTCAGGAGCTCTCACTAAAGTGAAGAAAAAATGTGCCAAGTGTTTTTTTTGTTTGTTTTATGTCTTAAATGGGGTCGCTTAAACAGCTGCTTCAAGCATGGATTTAAGAAGCTAACATTGGTTATCTTGGCTTCTCAACATATAAAAAAAAAAATTAAAAGGGCTTTCATTATATAGAGAAGTTATAATGTATCCTCTCTGAAGACTTCATCCATAAATAAGCTCTATTAAGCAGGACTTGATATCAAACGAACAGAGTCTGCAGCTACAGCAAGTGTTTGAAAGGCAAAGAGTGGCTCCAATAGGAGTAATTCAAAGTTCATTGAAATCAGTGGAAGAAAAAAAGATATGTTTTTATTACTTTCTATATTCTAGCTAGAGCTTTACAAGTGCAAATATGCATTGATTAATTTTAAAACTAAATATCTAACAACAATGTTCAAGTACTTTTAAATCATTACAATATGCTTCTTAAAAGTCAGGTTCATAAATAAAGTATAGATGAAAAGAGGACTTCATTAGAGTGATTAAATAGCTTTAGTATGTAAGGCCTGAGAATGGTATCTGTGCAGGGCTTGTGCAAATAACCAAAATCCCAGGGGTGGACTCTAATGCCACAAGAGACATTTTGTCTTCAAAGTCCATCAGCAGAAACCTCGGGGCTACAGAAGCTATGTGTTCGATGCCCAGCTCTCCTGTGACTATAGAAGCAATGCCCGCCGGGGTGGGAGTGCTCTGGGGATTGCGCACAAAGTGCAGCCTCCTGTGCTACGTTCCCAGCCCTTGCGGAGGGAGTGGAGAGAGGAGAATCCTGCCTTTCTGACTGCCGGGCCCCCCATTAACCTCCAGATTGTTTGGTTGCAGCTGTGCTGAAATCTATTCCATACACCAGCTGTCAGCCTAATGGAACTTGAAATGGCCTGCTGTAATAAACCATTATCAAAGCACTTGAGGAAAATGTGAGCCTTGACCTTATCTGGATAATTATCTAATAGAGTGCATAGAGCGATCCCTTTAATTGGTGTTGTCATCCTTTGCAGCCATACTAGAATGTGCTAGCTTGGGCAGCTACTCGGTCTTAGGGTGTCCTTGTACTTTTAATATCAACATCTCCGTTATAGTTCTGTAGCTTTTGCTATAGATGAGAATCACACAGGACTGAAAAATAAATTTTATTGGGAGCACTCTAAAAATTCTGTGATTTAAATTATTTGCTGAATGGACTTCAGTCAGTTCTTGCCATTTACTGATCTTTTAAACTGTAAGAAATCCCTGAACAGTAAGTATAACAAGCTTAGGTGGTGGTCAGCAGACTGTCAAAATGCAGGTCTGCTTGTTTAGGACAAGTTTTTCACTGCTCCATGACCCACTGTCATCAAATGAGGCAAGAGCTTCAGCTATTCTAGGACACAAATTTGCATGGTTGGACTCGATCTTAAAGGTCTTTCCAACCAAACCCATGATTCTAGTATTCTAAAAGCAAATCTTTTTTTGCAAAGGATAGTTTAACAGGGTACAACAGTATCTCTATAACAATTTGTTTCTTCTGATTTCGTGAATGGGGGCAAAGAAAATTACCTAAATAATTTCTCATTGAGTTATTTATTTAAAAGCTTTGAACAACTTTGGTTTTTGATGTTAAAAGAGGGCATTCTCTGGGGATCTATTTGTGCAGATAGAGGGGGGTTGTAACTTTTAAGTCATTCCTTACTTCCGTTGTGTCTCTCAGCTGCCTTCCATTGCAAGTTCATCTAGTGGGGAAGACAGTGACACTCCTTCTGAAGTAGCAAAATACATTATCAATTCCCATTACAGGAACTCACTTTTTTTGGACCATGAAATAATTCTGTCAGTGTTCATGCGTTAGTCATGGAAATATACTTAGGTAGCATGTATTAATTTAGGCAGCATTAATTTAGGTAGCATGTAACTGAAAGTTAATAATGAATCTGGTTTATATCTCTGAAAGAAGTATCTCATAATCTGTATTGTTGTCATGTTTCTGGTCCATATTGGATTCTGAAAGGTCAAAATCTGGAAAGCAAAATCAGTGGTTTCAATATATGCTGTTTTCTGACAAAACATTGGACAATTTTTTACTGAATTGTTATAATACTATTTCATTTTTTACCTTACCAAGAAGCCCTTCTCTAGCCTGTAAACTTGGACTTTCAGCCTTGAAATCAAGCACCCAGAAGAAAATGGATCAGTGTTCTCATTGATGATGTTTATGATTTTTTTCATGCTCTAAGCAATTTTTTCTTAATATATTATGAAAATACTCTGATCATTCCTTTATGCTGGTAAATTTATGTCAACTTAAGTTACTTTTAGTTGGTTACTATGTTTTCCTAATGAATCATTTAAACCACTATATTAATATGCTGAAATATTAGCAATTTTTCACTTGCATCCAATGAGAGAGAGATTTCGGATGTGAACAGCAACTCATATTTCAGACTCTGAGAAGAATGGAAACTGAATACACTGCACAGTTTGTTCATAACAAAGGCCTTTGTTTTTCTTTTTGTATGCATATCAATACAAGGCAAAGACTGTCGTCATTTCAACAAAATGAAGATTTGAAATGTATCAAACAAGCCATTGTGCCAATGCTGTAAAAATAAAAGAACTGTATGAGTGAGTATTGATGCAGGTCAATTCAGTTGCTCTCCATATTCTTTGTGACAGTTATTGAAATAGCTGGAGGCAGAGTGGTTACTGATACACTATACTGTCTGTAGAGTTTGAGATGCTATGGCCTCAAAAGCAAGACCATTGGGAGCATTCAAATAGATATTCACGATACAGAGGTTGAATTTCATCCTGAGAGAGGAGATAATGATTCTCATGGATTTTGGGGCTTAGACACAATTGACAAGGCAGTAGGTACTAGATGCTTCTGTGATTTTTTGTTGTTGTTGTTGCTGCTGTTATCATGACACTTAATTGCTCTGTTCCCCAGTTCTCTACACTCCCCTACTTAATAGAGTGCATAAGGAGAAATACATAAAAAATGGTTAGATACTCAGATATTAGTGTAACAGAGAACATTTAGCCCCACCTAAATCATAATCCTAAACTTCTTCATTTCATTGCTTTGGCAATCAAAGATGAACATTGACATGCTGGGTACTGGGCAGACAGAAGGTCATAAAGAGTTCCCATCCCATCATAAACAGTTTACTGGCCACAGAGTTAAATCAGATGTAATGTGAGGGGTGCACCAAACAGGAGGAACAGAAGAAATATTGTGGAAGTTCCATGATGCCATTTCATTTGGATGGAGAAGTAGGTGGATGGAGACAAGCACTGAGGGGGAGAGAGATAGTGATAGAAAGGGAACAAAAAACAGGGAGTGGTTGAAGTATGGGGTACAGTGAAGCAAGGTCTGGTCTGCCTACTACTGCACTTACCATTTGACTTTTTTTTTCCTGCAATTTTCCCTGGGGAAAAAGAGGTGACGGGGAGGAGGGGGTAGTTACAAGAACTGTAGTGGTTGTTACTGGACTATATTTCTATATTTTTATTTAATGGAAAATAGTCATTTTTATAACACAGCACTATACAGGAATAAATTCATTTGAGAAATTGATTTTTTTTTTTTTTTTTTTTTTAGCACAGGCCACAATTTCAGGAGTATTAAATAATATATGTCATTACCAGCAGAACTGGGATATTCTCAGAACTACTTCTTGGGTGGAAATAAATATTGTAGCTTAGAAACAGATACAGAGGCTGAAAGCTTCTCACTTCAGATAAAGTCTGATGCCTAGGCAGAAAAATTTCATGTCACTGCAAATTTGTACCTCCTTGATAAGTAATCCATCAGGGTTGAAAGGTTGCCTTGGAATATTGTAAATAAAGGGCAAGTAGTAAGACCTTTCAGCCGATGTTTATAGTTAAAGGTGAGAAAAGGGTGGGTTTCATGATGGCTGATTAAGACAGAGTTGCACTATGCCTGCAACTTAATACCAGCTATCAGTAGTCAAGATGGATTGTGAATGGTATATTCTATTCATATTACTTTAAAAGACCATGTTCTGGACTGCAACTCTTTCTTTACAACTATTTTTTCTGAAAATTGCCTTCACTTTTACGGCAGTGAGGGAAAATATTTCACCTGTGTTGTCATGTAACAAATATGAGTTGCAGCTTTACTAAGATCTGTATTTCATGATCACAGCTCTAGCCCTGGTATAGGCAGCTGTGCTAAAGGAGCTTGAAACTTTTGGTCAAGGTGCAAGTCCAATTCCATGGTGCACATAGAACGCTGTGCCTTAAAAGCAGAATCAAACGTGAAATTTCTTTTGTACCAGTTATTAGTTATGCTGCCTTAATCTTGCAGCTCTTTGAATCTTTTTGAGCCTTCTGTTGCAAGATAAAAGTAAGATCTCATTTGACATTGACTTGACTTTCAGATAACTCAATTTTTAGCAGCAAGTAGGTAAGATTTTTAAATGCACTTGAATAAAATTGGTACTCTGTGCTAATTCTCATTAGAGGATTAAACTACAAGCATTTTATGAAGTTATTCTTTATAAAGTTATTTTTATCAGGTTATTTTTAATTGACAAAAGAAAAAAAAAAAAAAGAGGAACTCAAAACATAGGAAAGCACCATTATTCAGAAGCTTCCAACCAGCAAATTATTTGTCTGCTTTGAATATAAAGAAACAAGTACTCTACATAGAAAGCATGCTGCACAAACTGCATTCAAAATCCTCTTTTCTGGGCCCTCTAATAAAAAACTCACCTGAAACATGCTTCAGTTTTTTTGGTCATAATAATATGAGGATTTTGAGTTTGAAGAGGAAATATGTTACACTTTCTTCCTCTGCTTTTTCTTTCCTGCTTCATCTGTGAGAACTGCCAGAATCTGCACTGCTGATCTGGGTTTACTCCATAAGAGGGTGAAAATCTCCCAATGTGCAACAGAGCAGTGAAGTGGATATTGAAGAACAAACCAGGAAATCCTTGTGATTTAAAGATAACTTTTTTTTTTCCATGAAAAAAGGCCATTGTTTTTCATATGTATCCTGAGCAAAGGTAACCAGGTATTTCATGGTGGTATTCTTTCTGTTGTACTGTTATGTAAGCTGCTTTTATCTTATGCTTTACCCTGCTTTGATAAAAATCACCTATCTTCCGTACCTCATCTTACGTCTAATCCCAGTGATCCTTGTACTGTCCTGGGAGGATGAAAAAGAAAGAACTTCTTTTCCGAAAAAGCAGTGTAACCTGCTGAGCCTCAGATGGTGAAGGATAAGGGAATGGAAGAGTTCAGGAAGGAGAATTGCAGTGGTCAAGTGATGAGGATGAAACTCTTACAGAAGTCTCTGTGCTTCTTGTCAGGAAGAGGGAGAAAGGAAGCAGTTCTAGAGCTAAAAAAGCAGATGGTGATGTTGGAAAGAGACTGGGAAGGAAACTGATTTACCAGGGAAGGGAAACTACTTCAAATACTTTAATGTTGAATTGGAATGATTTTGTGCTTATTTATATTCTGACAAGGAAAACTTGAATTGTTTCATTCTAATAATAGTAGATGTTGGCCCAAATAAAATTTTCTACTTAGATAACAGCAATCACAGGGTACATGTACAGGTATTAAAACTGGGCCCGGTGAGTGAGATAGTTGTGAGCTAGTTTAACAGTGATATAAAGTGATAAAAGCTATTATAAATAATAACTTGCTATTGGTTGCTATAGTTATTTCCCATTTGAAGCATATGATATATCCCTTTTTCACATCAGTCACAGTGCTTCTTTTGTATTCAAGCTTAATATACTGTTAACAGGTCATATAAATCTACTGAATTGAAAGTTATTGTGTACACAATTTGTTTTAATTAAAAATATCATGTGTTCTTTTTAACTATGAGTTTAATAAATGGCTATTTAATTAAGGGCTTTAAATCAGGTAATCAGTTTGCATCACTGGGCAACAAGTAATCAGTTTATAACATGCAGTTGAATAGTCAAAAGCAGCGACAGGCCGACCTTCCTCTGCGAGTGTTCATTGGCTAATTACATAATCTGGACTCTGGGGTATATATAAAGCAGGGTAGGTGGGAAGGATGCCAGAGAACAGTTCTTTACAGGGTTTGATGAAGCCGTGAAAATGTTGGCAGAGGCTTGTCATACAATTCACTGTGTCCTCCTGCACCCAGCACCAGTGAGGCCCCACCTTGAATCGTGTGTTCAGTTTTGGGCTCCTCACTACAGGAAAGACCTTGAGGTGCTGGAGAGAGTTCAGAGAAGGGCAATGAAACTAGTGAAAGGTCTGGAGCAGCTGAAAGGTCTGATGAGGAGCTGCTGGGGGAACTGGGGCTGTTTAGCCTGGATAAAAGGAGGCTGAGGGGAGATCTTATAGTTGTCTACAACTACCTGAAAGGAGGTTGTAGCATGGAGGGTGTTGGTCTGTTTTCCCAAGTAGCAAGTGATAGGACAAGAGGAAATGGCCTCAAGTTGCACCAGGGGAGGTTCAAATTGGGTATTAGGAAAAATTTATTCACAGAACGGGTTGTTAGGCATTGGAACAGACTGCCCAGGGAACCAGTGGAGTCACCATCCCTGGAGGTGTTTAAAAGACATATAGATGAAGTTCTTAGGGACATGGTTTAGTGCCAGTGTTAGGTTAATGGTTGGACTCAATGATCTTGAGGGTCCTTTCCGACAAAAATGATTCTATGTTTCTATGATTCTATAACAATTCACTGTGTATACTTTACCACATTTGGGAACAGAATGTCTTATACCTTTGCCTATCTTTGGCAAATACATTACAACTCTAATAATGAGACATTAAAGGCATTTATTGTTTGCTTTGATACAAAAGAACACATAGGTTCAGATTTTCTTTTTGCAGTAATTTTTAAATCTTATTTTTTTTCCTTGTTTTCTTTCTAGTTGTATTACATCTTAAATGATTTTTAATTGAGTGAAACTGATAACACATTTCCATGAAAAACTACTGTTTACATCAGTACCTTGAAGAACACTGCAATAATTGAGTATATTAACATCCTAAGGCTTGATACACCTTCTAAAGGTTTAAAGTAAGGTAAAAAAATCATTTCTATCTGTTTATTCCTGCTACTCACTTGTATTTATGATTATAAACAACTGTCTTCATATGAAGTCTCTGCTGTCATCCATTCAGATTTTGATTTAATAGATTTTCAGGATAAAGGGGCTATTCTGATAATCCAGCATGCATTTTGTAGGCAGTAAGATTTCAACCAGCATCTTAGTATTTGTCTCAAAAGCTGTGCCTAATCTATTTCACCATTTTAGAAAGACAGTCAATCTAAAAATAGGATGTGATGCATAGTCCAGTATGACAGTGGAAAATTATTTGAATATTTTGTTTCCTTTATTGTTAAAGGCTTACATCTTATTTCTCAATTTGTTTTGCTTTCCTTCAGCTGAGCCTAGATGAACTGTCATCTAAAGAGCTATTCCTTTTCATGTAGATCCTACTTATATACCATAGCTAAAGCACTTCATACTGTTTCTTCCAAGTAGTAATTTAAAATAGGTAATTCTTAAAGGTTACAGCTCAAAAGAATTGTTCAGGAATGTGGCTGGTAGAAGATATTCTAATTCAGCTGAGGGACCAAAACCAAGGATGATCCTGAACTGAATATGGGGAATTGTAATGGATTTGGTTACTCGGTTTACCTTTAAGGCTTTTAGATTTCATAAATTGAATTGAAATCTGGTGCACACCACATGCATATTAATCAGAGGTGGGTTTTGGTGGTGGTTTTGTTTGTTTGTTGTTTTTGTTTATGTTTTGTTTTCTGTTTAGGTTATGGCAAATACAGGTTCTGCATTTAGTCTTCAAGAGTAGATTTCTTCTCTTTCTGATGATAAAACAGCTAAGTTATCATGGCAGTACATGTGTGCAAGATGTGCAAGACGCACTACAGTACAAATAAGTGCAATAATAATGCATGTATTCAAGTTCTTTTATTGTGCTCCTTTCTTCATGGCCTGTTAATAAAGCAGTTCTTTTCCCTTTCCTTTTCATAGAATCGTAGAATCATAGAATGTTAGGGATTGGAAGGGACCTCGAAAGATCATCTAGCCCAATCCCCCTGCCAGAGCAGGAACACCTAGATGAGGCTACACAGTAACGTGCCCATGCGGGTTTTGAATGTCTCCAGAGTAGGAGACTCCACAACCTCCCTGGGCAGCCTGTTCCAGTGCTCTGTTACCCTCACTGAGAAGAAGTTTCTTCTCAAGTTTAAGTGGAACCTCTTATGTTCCAGCTTAAACCCATTACCCCTTGTCCTACCATTGTTTGTCACCGAGAAGAGCCTGGCTCCATCCTCGTGACACTCAGCCTTTATATATTTGTAAACATTAATAAGGTCACCCCTCAGTCTCCTCTTCTCCAAGCTAAAGAGACCCAGCTCCTTCAGTCTTTCCTCATAAGGGAGATGCTCCACTCCCTTAATCATCTTGGTTGCCCTACGCTGGACTCTCTCCAGCAGTTCCCTGTCCTTCTTGAACTGAGGATCCCAGAACTGGACACAATATTCCAGGTGTGGTCTCACCAGGGCAGAGTAGAGAGGAAGGAGAAACTCTCTCAACCTACTAACACCCCCCTTCTAATACACCCCAGGATGCCATTGGCGCTCTTGACCACAAGGGCACAGTGCTGGCTCATGGTCATCCTGCTGTCCACCAGGATCCCCAGGTCCCTCTCCCCTACACTGCTCTCTAATGGATCATTCCCCAACTTATACTGGAACCTGGGGTCGTTCCTGCCCAGATGCAATACTCTGCATTTTTCATTTTGCTGAGGTAGAAGACTATGATTTTTTCTGTGCAAGAGTTTTGGAAGGGGGCATTAGAAGGTTTTGTTTTGCCATTCTTATAAGTAAAACTTCAATTTATTTGTTTCTTAATATAGGCCTAACAATGCCTGCACAAAATACTTCATCTTTACAGTATGCTGACTGAATAAATTGTTTTTAACTTTTATAGCTGTTTTAGGTTGCATCTTCTGTCTTGACTTTCTACTCAGATTATAATTTCAATTTTAACACATTCAATAACTATTTGGGTGAATTATAAAAATGAGAAGAAATGGATATGTGTTGGAGTCTTGAGCTGAGATAAATCACATTTAGCTGTTATTTAAAAACAACTGCAATTATAATTGTGCTTAATAAGAGCCCAACAGCATCTGTAGCAGAAAAAGAAATGTATCAATGATTATAACACCTTTCACCGTCTTACTGGACTAGCATTTTACAGTAAGGACTACCTATAGATGGCACCAAGAGTAAATATTACAGGAGCTGCACAGGAAAAGTCATAGCTTTTGAATCCAGAATATTTGTGACTGTATAGAAGCAGTACTCAATGACTTTCTGACTACTTTTACAGTGCTACAATATTTTTATTAATTCTTACTGATATCCTTCATCTGACCTCAGATGAATATAGAAATTGGGGATGAGATTCAGGAGGTATTTGGCTTAACTGGCCTTTGGTTTAGTTTTTACCTTTCTAGCCTGTTGGTCTTTTGACAGTTATGGAGCTCACACCTTCTCCCAGCAGTGAGCAACATCATCTCAAAGCTCTCAACTCCTAAGTATGCACCTGCAGAAGGTGCAGGGCTATAACATTCTCCCAGATGTTTTTCCTTTCCCCTGGTGCATCGTGGTTTTCCTGGTACACTAGTAAAACCTTTCTGAGGGAAAAGAAAGGGGTGTTGAGTTACAACAGGGATGGTTCTGGCACTGCAATGTTTCTTTATGGTTTTCTTACCCTCACTCTGTGCAATTAAATGCTCTGAGACATGCTGGGAAGCAGCATCACCCTTTGAGGCAGCATGACCTTTAGTAACTGTGATTAGTACATGCATCACTATATTTTTGCTGTCAGTCTTTTTGTCCAAATTGGCTCTGCATATCCAGTCATAAAGCCTGGAATGCCAATTGGAAGCATTAGCATCAGTAATGATGTTATGTTACTTTCCATCTTCAACTCCACATATAATAACCAAACAAAAAACTGTCAGTAGAAACTGCACAAGGGAGTCTTGTCCCAGCATTATTCACCTTCATAATTCAAAGTAATATGACATCACATTCAATATGTAAATTCAAGTCAGGCTGAGACTAGAGCAGGATTCTGGAGATTAGTACAGAGCTGGAAAGTTCGTATTACAAGTTTTCCTGTTATGTCTCAGATAGGGTAGAAAACAACAGTATTAAGGCAATATAACATGAAATAAAAAGAACTGAAATTTTGCAATGTAACTGGTAACTATTTTAATTTTAAAATGTATCTTTAAATATTGAGTTGTGAAATAATAGGCAAAGTATGACAGTACAAAAATGAATGCAGGAGAAAATGTTAAAAAACTGGAAAATTTTGCACAATGCTGTTGGAAGCCTTCATAAAAATGAAAAGATCTGCTTGGTCTGAAGTTTCATGTATATTCTGAAAATAATCTTTTAGCTATCCTTCTTCTAAAAGGTGTGACTGAAGCTGGTTTCCCATTGCAAATGTTCATATTGCTAACCTATGTGTAGCACAGTCCTAAGTGAATGATGTAAGATGTACATAATAATTAAATTGTGTCCCCATGTTTTTTTCCCCCAGAGGGATTATATTTGTAACAGCATTTTCAGTGTGATAGGAGCGGATAAAGGCCAGAGGCCCCGATTCAGCATAGGAATTATGGCTGCTTCACTCACTCTTATGAAAATGCTTTTTACTATGTGGAAATCGGGAGAATTTAGAACTATGTGCTTGAGAGAATAGTTCTCAGAACCCTTGGATTTTTGTGGTTTCCTTAGTCCTTTACTGTGACCTCAGTCTTTACTTTCATTCATAACTAGAACAGAAGACATCCTGCAAAATGCAGAACATAGTGAATGGCCATTTGCCAAAGCTCTGGTACCTGGAGCTCATCTTCTCAGACAAACAGATTTATGTGCATAGGTTGCACACCAGAGGTTCAAAAGAGTTTCTGAAATTAAAAAAAAAAAAAAAAAAAAAAAAAAAAAAAAAAAAAAGAGCAAGATTGAAGTAAATATATTTAAATGTATTTTGTGCATCGCAAATTTTTAACTCTAGTTTTTCCAAGTACTTCATCTCCTCTAGCAGCATTGATCCTGTAAATATTGAGAAGCTCTATACTAGTGTTTGCTTTTGAGAGTACTTATGGTTGTTAAGGCCATGCCATGAGAGGGAAAGGAGGAAAGAAATGAAAGTTGTTTCAGAGTACATTTAT